>NC_138512.1:64893201-66093201 GCF_964252035.2 Podarcis erhardii | reverse complement strand
TTTGTAGTCTGCCAGGCCCCTCCCTAGGCCTGATGGAGAGAGGCAAGAGTAGTAGTGTAATTTAGTTAGCTGCGAGGACAGTAGGGATAACCAGCCCTAGGTACAGCAATGGTATAAATTGGGCATTAAAGGTGGGGTGGATGAGAAATTCAGTTTTGTTTGCATTTTAATGACAAATGACCTAGTTTATACTTCTCAAAACCAATAGGCAAACTAACACCCAGTTATACTTTAAAAGCCACCCTTCTCTGGATTTTGCAAAACAGCTATCCAACTCAACAATACGTACAGCCATGCATATTTCAAGGGAAAAAGGCGAACCTACTTAATTTACATGTTCCAAAACTATACAAGGACGGGAAAACAGCCATTGTTTGATATTTACAGTTATCTGAATTTTGCAGTGCAGTTCTCCAGTCAAGGAAAGTGTTCAAAAATGCACATACTAGGGTAAAGCCCACATAAAAATGCACGTTTTGTTGAAAATAACATACCAAAAATGCATTATATTAGGAGAAATTTCTTGCAAAAAATGTCTACATTAATCAAAATTGCATACAAAAATGTGTTTACTAGGGCAATGGC
The DNA here is from genome assembly GCF_964252035.2 of Podarcis erhardii. NCBI lineage: Eukaryota > Metazoa > Chordata > Lepidosauria > Squamata > Lacertidae > Podarcis > Podarcis erhardii. Next base: position 66,092,616 of record NC_138512.1, on the reverse strand, counting down.
TGGCACACATGCCAGCATCTAAGGGATGGAGCTGGACCATGTGTCTCTCAACAGCCTCTTTATGTATTCAATCCCCTATGAATGGTAATGCCTAAATAGGGTTCATATCTGTAACAATTATTAAATGCTTAATTGCATGATATATGGTATTTTAATTTTGGGAGGCAGTCAAAACGACATGAATATTTGCAGAACAGATTAATTATTTAGTTATCAGAAAAAGGTGAGAAGAAGAAGCTACGAATCAAGGGAATGCATTTCCATAACTACTGGGAGTAAGAGAGTCATTCCATTAGTAACTGTTTGCAAAAGAAAGAGGGCTTAATTAGTTTAATTAGCACTGGAGCTAGTCCAGTGCAGCCGTGAACTCATGTTGTTCCACGGTCGAAATGACTTCTCTGGAAGCACAGAAATGAACACCATAGCTAGAATAGTACCAGTTCAGATTTAGCTGATTAAACACTCTTGCTTCCATACTGATTATTACTCCCAGTTGACCACAGACCCTTTGGGTCACAGTCATTTTTCTCAATGCTAATCACAGTGTGAATTATGCCTACCTTCTTTGTAGCTGTAAGACGAGAAGGGACATGGAACGCTCCCCCCCCCCCAAGATCTGGGTATGTCAAGATAGGGCCACACAGTGTTATACTGGTGTTTGCGGTCCTGCTCGCTCTGTTTGAGTGTTTAAGGCCACATGATTCCACCTGCACAAGGGGGAGAGTAGAGCCATAGTCACTGCTTCACTTGCTCCAGCACATCCCTGATAGCCCAGTCTTGTTGTCTTCTACACGTTGGTTGAGAAGATCTGAGAAATGATATACAGTTGTACCTTGGTTGCTGAACGCCTTGGAACTCGTACATTTTGGCTCCCTAATGACCAAAAACTGGAAGTGAGTGTTCCAGTTTTCAAACAATTTTTGGAAGCTGCACATCCAGCATGGCTTCCGCGGCTTCTGATTGGCTGCAGGACATTCCTGCAGCCAATCGGAAGCTGCATTTTGGTTCTTGAACAGTTCCGGAAGTCGCATGGACTCCCAGAACACATTTTGTTCGAGAACCAAGGTACGACTGTACAATGAATTGGAAATGATATTCAAAGTAATTTTTGTAAAATAAATAAAAAAACAAACAAAAAACCTCCAGAAGTTTGTCTTTGGGGAATTTTAGGGACAGAACTACCTAAATTGTACAGAAATTTATTTACATATGCTACTACAGCAGCAAGAATGCTACTTGCCCCAGCAAAGAAAGAATGGATACAAAAACTTATGGAAAATGCAGAAATGGCAAAACTTACTGAAAGAATAAGAAATCAAGATAACAAACTTTTTATAAAAGAATGGAATTGGTTTATTGAATATTTACAGATAAATTGCAAACAGATGAAAACGTTGGCAGGATTAGTGTCATAACCTGCAGTTTCATAGGAGTATATATTTAACGTAGATAATTAAATGAGCAGATTAAATGAATTTGGATATGCAGAAGATATTAAAAAATAAATTTAAGGAACCGCAGAAAGAGGGGGAAGGAAGTTAAACTTTGAAATGTTAAATTGATTGTAAAACTAACGAAAAGTATAAACTTGAAAAATATAAAAAAACCTTTTAAATAAGAGAGAAGGTCTGAAGCAGTGAGCTTGCTCTACCATGGCAGGTACTCCATCTAGTTTAGCATAACCTCCAACATTTTGGCAATGAAAATAGGGATGCCCTATTCAACAACAACAACAACAACAACAACAACAACAACAACAACAATAATAATAATAATAATAATAATAATAATATCCCACCCATCTGACTGGGTTGCCCCAGCCACTCTGGGTGGCTTCCAACATATATAAAAACATAATAAAACACTCAACATTTTAAAAAATCTTCCTTATACAGGGCTGCCTTAAGATGTCTTCTAAACGTAATACAAAAGGTGGTGCTGTGGTCTAAACCACTGAGCCTCTTGGGCTTGCCAATTGGAAGGCTGGCAGTTCGAATCCCTGCAACGGGGTGAGCTTCTGTTGCTCTGTCCCAGCTCCCACTAACCTAGCAGTTCAAAAGGAGCCAGTGCAAGTAGATGGATAGGTACCAATGCAGCAGAAAGAGTTTCTGTGCACTCTGGTTTCCATCCCGGTGTCCCATTGCGCCAGAAGCGGTTTAGTCATGCTGACCACATGACCCAGAAACCTGTCTGTGGACAAATGCCAGCTCAATTCGGCCTGAAAGCGGGATGAGCGCCGCAACCCCATAGTTGCCTTGGACTGGACTTAACCATCCAGGGGTCCTTAACCTTTTACCTTTACCAAACGCAATACAGTTACTTATCTCATTGGCCCAGGGGTTGTATAACTCAATCCTCTCCAACATTTCTCCAATGAAAATAGGGGCATCTTAAGGAAAAGCGGGACATTCTGAGATCACATCAGAAACTGGGACAGCTTCTGTAAATCTGGGACTCTCTCTGGAAAATAAGGACACTTGGAGGGTCTGATTTCAAACAGTGGTCATGCGGGATTCAAAATCTTGTGGGGGAGCCTACCCACAAAAAGCCTTCATAACTACCTCTCTAATTTACAATATTGTGGTTAGTTCTGATTGTCTCACCTCAGAAACGGTATTGTAGAGCAGGAAAAAGGCTATTGTAGAGGTTCAGAAAGGGGAAACCGAAATGATTGAGGGCATGGAAAAACTCATGTGTGGGAAGGTTACAACAAAGTGTGTTCTCCCTCATGGAGAGCACGGGTTGCGGGCGGGGCTGACAAGACACCTCACTGTTACTAGGCAAATGGTTTGGCCATCCTTTAAGCAGGGGCGGGCTGTTACTGGGGAAATCTAGATGTTGCCATTTGTTGATTGACAGCCCTATTTCTTAAATACAATGCTCGCAGCGATGAACTTCCTCTTTTCGTTGCTTACTTCGGATCACCCGCCCTCCCTTCCCTAATTTTAGGCTGTTTGCTTGACCTTGCTATGCCTGTCATGGGGTCGTCTGCTTTGGGGCAGGGGCCTGGTAGGAATTTTGTCCATTTGGCTGATTAGTGTGTGCCACTTGGTTTTTGCCTACTGCATAGCAAATCATCACAAATTGTAAGGTTTGCGGTTAGGCATTGGTCTTGGAATTGGTTGGTGGAGGGGTATGGATTCGGCTGTGCCTGCCCCTCCAAAATGCTGCTGCTGCTGCTGCTGAAGGGTTTTACCATTAAAGGAACCCAGGGGCTCCCCCATGCTTTTGTCCGGAACCCCCTGGCAAGGGGCTAGGGCCACGCAAGCCCCTGGGAGCATTCTGGGGAGAGGTGAGGCATGGTTCCCAGTTCCGTCTCTCTCCCCAGGTGACTTACCCTTGCTGACTTCGTGGGGGGTGCGAATGTCAGAGCTGTCCCCGTGCGGGGTCAGTTAGTGCTACCAATGCCTAAGCAACCACTCACATTGCTGTAATTTGAATAAAGTTGTGGCCAAAATTATGCCAAAAACCTTAAACAAAAATTAAGTGTCAATTTTGTTTTTCTTTGGGGGGGGGGTGTCTTGGGGACCTCGACTCGCAACTGAGAAGTTTTGATTTGAAAAAGGTGAGCAAGGGGAGACAAGAGGTCTTTTCAAGACAGCAGCTCCACAGGTCCTGAACAGTACTGCTGAAATTAAAAATAAACACTGCCAGAAATGGTAGCCATAAAATGACAAATCTGCCTTCTGCGTTGTGGATAGATATACATAGCTGTGTATATTTAAACGCATCATCAGTAAAAACAGTTCAAACACTTTAATTATCAAATAGATTTGAACTACCAGAAAATTAGTTACAAGTAAAAAGGTATTAGCAGAAGCTTTTAGCTAATTAGCAGGTATATTAGTGAAACCTGAATTCTCTTGGCAAACAAGGAGAAGAAGGGGATTAACAGCAATTATAAATTACTTCACCAACTTTGCTTCCCTAGGGATAAATTGTGATTTTGTTTTGTTTTGTTTTAAAGGGTTTCTAGTCCCAAGCTGGCCCTTATGTGCTTTGTAAGATCAAAGTTCTGGCATGAAATCCAAATGGAATTGAAAGTTAACCTGGAAAAAAATGTGATTTGGGTTTAGAATAACTGAGACATGGGGAAATCAACAGTCTTGCACATCTAACACAACCTTTTGGGTTATTCTCTCTTTGCTGAAACCCTTAGTTTGCGTCAGCTTTTGCTGCAATCCTAGCCTTCCTCACCTTTTAATTATTATTAACACTTTTATTAAAGTTTATAGAATTGAATACGTTTGGACTAACCTACAACATACTATTAAAATTCAGTAAAACATTTAAAACACAATTTCAGCTTCTATCACCTTCTTGTAAGAAATTTGTTACAAGCCCATAACTTTAAAGTAGAGACGTTCTCAAAGAGATAGTATGTTTGCAAATCAAAAGATACCAGAAAATATTCCAGTGGGGTGAGGGTTTTTTTTTTGGGGGGGGTGTTCTTTTGTGTGTCTGGGGGATCCTCCCCATTTAAGAATGTATTTATTTTTAATTGTGCTCCATAAATACTCCTGGCCTTTTCAGGGCTCCATCCCTCTCTCTTTGCCTTTCATTTATAAGGGCAAATTGCTGGCATTTGGCCCCCTGCTGACCTTATGAAATGTTTCTTGAATATTTTCTGCGTGCTTAACACCTTGACTTTTTAATGCGCTTGTGGGCTCTGATTTTCGGCACGATGCCTTCTCACGTTGTCTGCTCTGAAAGGACATCACTTTCTCCTTTCTGATGATAGCACAGTTGCAGTCTGGATTGTGTCGTCATCTGTAAGGGCAGGATATCGGGAAAACAGATGTGTCCATCGAGGACATGGTCTGAAGCCACACAATGTTGTCGCTTTGCCGAAGCTAAACTAGTCTGAGTCTGCCATATGGGCTGCTGCTTGGAAACCCCAGGGATGAATTCCATGACATGAAGTTATTATTATTAGGTTATGCAGGTGGAACTCTGCCATAAAATATATGTGGGGTGGGAACCTCCAAAGCTCTTCCTTATTGTGCACTAGGGTGCCCAGACTGAGTGAATAGGTTGTCACCGGTTTGTCAAAGAGAAAGAGAACACGTGGACACTAGCTGGCAAGAGAGTGAATGAATAGAGCCTTTAAATATTTATACTTCTGGCTCTGCCTTCATATTTGAGCCACTCTATCCCATTTCCTCTTCTGTCATGTTTTCGGTCTCCCCTCCTATCAAGTTCAGTCAACATGCCCGGGATGGGGTTCCTACTGGGCTAGATTTTATGCAAATCTGTGTCTTCTAATTTTTTGATGATGCATTCCCACTTTTTTGGCTACATGGGTAAGTGGTTACTCTAAGCATCAGGGCTTACCTAGAAACTGTTAATCAGATTTTCTTTCAGTGCTCCCCAGCCCATGCTTGATTCCAAGATAGGGTGGTCACTGAAATGTCACCAAGGAAGCTACACTAGACCCCAAATTCTATATTGATACCTCTCTGTAAGGGACGCGGGTGGCGCTGTGGGTTAAACCACTGAGCCTAGGACTTGCCGATCAGAAGGTTGTAGGTTCGAATTCCCACGACAGGGTAAGCACCTGTTGCTCGGTCCCTGCTCCTGCCCGCCTAGCAATTTGAAAGCACTTCAAAGTGCAAGTAGATAAATAGGTACCACTCCGGTGGGAAGGTAAACAGCGTTTCCATCCGCTGCTCTGGTTTGCCAGAAGCGGCGTAGTCATGCTGGCCACATGACCCGGAAGCTGTACGCCGGCTCCCTTGGCCAATAAAGCAAGATGAGCGCTGCAACCCCAGAGTCGTCCGCAACTGGACCTAATGGTCAGGAGTCCCTTTACCTTTACCTCTCTGTAGCAGTTCTAATTTGCAAGCCTGTCACAGATAGAGAAAACCCAAGGTGCAGAGGTGCATGTTGGAAGAAATAGCAGGTGAGCAGTTGTATTTCTCTAGAAGGTCTTGTTCAGCAGAGGCGATAACTTGAGGGTGAGAACAGCAAAAGGCCTGAAAAATGAGCTATGGATTCTTGCTGCAACTATTGCGTCTGTGATGTCAAGAAAAATTAATAGTAGGCTTGCTCTGAAATGGTACAGCCCTGTTATCCTGGGCAAAATAATATTCCTGGGAAGCAGAAGGGCATGGCTGCCATGCAGAAGAAAGATAAAGGACAATGCATATTGGGATTGGGGGGGTAGGCTGTTTCTTTAGGATTATGCAGCAATGGATGCAAGCCTATTCCCAGAAGGGGCAGGGTATTTCATCACCATTTTCTTAATTTATCTTCCTCAATTTCTCTCCCAAATTCTCCTCTGAGGGTTTCCCTAACACCGTAAAATCAGAAAAACAATATCAGTGTCAAAAACAATCCAGCAGCAAAATTACAAGTGCAATAAATCAATAAAGCAGGCCAGGAACAGCGAGAGCCGTGAATGAAAATACCTTATAAAATTAACCAGACAAATTTCAGAACGCCTGCAGGAGCCGGTGTGCCTTCCAGGCGAAATGTTAAAGAGCTCTCTATTGGCATCAAAACTCACCTGTAGGTGGAAGCTGACACATTCTGAATGACCCTTCAGTCTTGATGGCTCAAGGTCATCGCAATTAAGGTTATGTAAGGGGGGGAGAATAGGGTTTCTAGGGGGGCTCAGTGATGTGGAACAGTTCATGTGTAAGAAAACCTCAAAACTAAAGCCTTGCTAAAGCAAACAGGGAGCAAGTGAAGCAGTGGCAGGCAGTGGCGTAGCGTGGGGGGTGCAGGGGGGCCGGCCGCACCGGGCGCAACATCTGGGGGTTAGGGTTAGGGGGTGCAAATCCACGGGTTAGGGGGCGCAAATTACTTGCCTTGCCCCGGGTGCTGACAACCCACGCTACGCCACTGGTGGCAGGTGAGACTTCAACCCCTTCCCTGGCTTGCTCTACTCCCCCCCCCCCATACAATATCTCAAAGTTTTCCCTACCCAAGTCTAGGCACATGTTTTACTTTATATGCTTGGATTTGCTGAGCTTTAAAGCCCTAAACAGCCTCAGCCTAGTATACCTGAAGGAGCGTCTCCACCCCCATCGTCCAGCCCGGACACTGAGGTCCAGCTCCAATCGCCTTCTGGTCATTCCCTCACTGCGAGAAGTGAGGTTACAGGGAACCAGGCAGAGGGCCTTCTTGATAATGGCACCTGCCCTGTGGAATGCCCTCCCATCAGATGTCAAGGAAATAAACAACTATCTGACTTTTAGAAGACATCTGAAGGCAGCCCTGTTTAGGGATTTTTTTAACGTTTGATGCTTTATCGTATTTTTAATATTCTGTTGGGAGCCACCCAGAGTGGCTGTGGAAACCCAGCCAGATGGGTGGGGTATAAATAATAAATTATTATATTATTATTACCTGAAATACCTCAGAGGAGGAGCAGCTTTGGGTGAGGTGCCAGAGTGCAAGATGGGGCATCATCACCCATTTTTACATTAGCGAATGGTCAGTGGGTCTATTTGAGCTTTGCCTAGAAATGCCACAGTCTGTAATTCCAAGGCCTTTTGGCTCTACTGTTTGCAATTTTCTTCCTCAACATTCCTGGATTCATATGCACAGGGATACGTATATAATCCCCCAAGCCCTTTATTTGCAGCTGACGAAGTGGACTTCAGTTCACATACAGCTTATACAACAACAAATCACCTTTAAGCTGCCAGAAGACCCCTTTTCCCCCCTGTCAGTCCCTTTAAAGAACACACAAAGATGTCCTTTTCAGGCAGATAAAAATCACGCTTGGTTTTGTTTTAAAAATTGGACAAGGATTTACTTTCTCCCTATGTGCGCTTAACAGCAGGAGGGAAAAATGCAAGGAAGCTGTTTGGGCTTGACAAATTGAGAAACAAGCCCATGCTCATTTCAACAAGCTCCTCTTGTTCGGTGCACAGGATATCTAAAGTACAACATTGCGAATATTGCATCTAAAGTACAATATTGTGAATATTGTATCTGAAGTACAATATTGCGAATGCAGGTAAAGGCTTCTCCATGTCGCCTTTGGAATTGTACCTCCATTGATGTCTATGATTGTGCTTTTCCATTTGCTGGGCAGGAGCTCCTCAAATACTTTTGCTCACATCCCAACGGTGCCAGCTGGTTGCGCAAAAGTACGCCAAGCTGGTCAGAGTCAGCATTGCTCAAGAAGCACACCAGCTCTCCACTTGCTATTTACTGAACCATTGGAGTGCATCTGAGTTTGCAAGAGAGAGGATAAGCAGCTGGAATGAGTTACTTATAAACCATTTTGCAGGGTTAAGGGTGGGAGAAAGAATATAATTCCTCTTTGCAGAGAAGGGAGCAATAGAGGACAGGTACGCCCCTTCATTCCAAATTGCTGAGTGACGTCTACAGTTTTCTTTGAGGAACCCAAGTATTGTACAAAACAAGGCTTAACAGCACAGAGAACATAGAAATGTTTCTTTTCCTCTACCCCATCCTGGACCAAATTCTTATTGAAAGTAAAGATATGCAAGCATTTGGATTCCACAGAAGTCTTCAGCAGGAAAAATTATAGAAAGGGTTTTGGTAATGCACAGCTGTCCTTCAGTGGGATAGAAATTAGCAAATAAATTGCCTCTCTTCATTTGCACTGTGCTGAAGGATCATTGTTGTAACCGAAAAAAGAGGCCCTGGATACAGTGCTGGGATTCTGGGAAGCAAAAAGGTTCTGGATGCATGAACTGAAACTGACCTAGCAACCAGGAAAAAAATAGTGTTTCAGGGTCAATTTTGACATCATGCTGGAAGAGCCATTAGCAACTACATTGTTAATAATAGGCACAGAGAGAAGTTTTCACTGAAGCAGCAGCACAGAGAGAGAGGAGCTTTAACTTTGTTGTTGTTTAGTCGTTAAGTCGTGTCCGACTCTTCGTGACCCCCTGGACCAGAGCACGCCAGGCACTCCTGTCTTCCACTGCCTCCCGGAGTTTGGTCAAACTCATGCTGGTAGCTTCGAGAACACCGTCCAACCATCTCGTCCTCTGTCGTCCCCTTCTCCTTGTGCCCTCCATCTTCCCCAACATCAGGGTCTTTTCCAGGGAGTCTTCTCTTCTTATGAGGTGGCCAAAGTATTGGAGCCTCAGCTTCAGGATCTGTCCTTGCAGTGAACACTCAGGGCCCATTATGCATTGTCAAACAAAGAGGAGACACATCACCAAAAAAATTGAAGACAGATGAGGTCACATATTTTCATTAAAACTGTGTGTGCTAATTTAGAAGTATATATATGCAAATATGGACATTATTGCTAAAATTTAAATAGATATCTGAAGCATCTCACCATAACGGCGAAGACTGTAACCAGGTGACCTGTGTGCAACTGTTGATGTCCAACTTCCAGGCCCCTTCTTAGCAGCTTTCCCTTTAAACTAGACTTAGACCAGACAGACCTGCAAATAGAGGACCCCCTTCAAACAGAGGACGGTCCTCTGTCAAGTTGAACACATAGTCACCCTTCCCTATCCAGCTGCAATACTTAAAAAAACCCCTCCCAAACTGCTATTAGCCACAGAACAAAAGTTCATTCATTCATTCATTTTCAGTTATTGAATTTATGTTCCGCTCTATACCCAGAGGTCTCAGGGCGGTTCACAAAAAAGATCACAATATATAAAATCAGAATAAAAACAATAACGCAATAACCCCCCCCCAACAAAAGAGACACATTTTAAAGGGTATGGGATGTAGATCCGGGCAGGCAAAGGCCTGGTTAAAAAGGAACGTTTTTGCCTGGTGCCTAAAGGTGTATAATGAAGACGCCAGCCGAACTTCCCTGGGGAGAGTGTTCCACAGATGGGGAGCCACTGCAGAGAAGGCCCCGTTCTCGTGTTGCCACGCTCCGGACCCCTTAAGGAGGAGGCACACAAAGGAGGGCCTCAGAAAATTATTTCAGGGTCCGAGTAGGCTCATATGGAAAGATATTGCGGTCCTGAGCCAATGAGGGCTTTTCTCCTCAAGCAGAGAAATGGGATGTGCCATCCCTGAACCAGGCGCATGGGTTTGCATGCCACTTGTGGTCTCTGGGCTGCAATTTGGTGCACTACTTTGTTATGCTTTCTAGTTGTTTCACCACATTGCAGTGCCATAAGGAGTACTTGCTGTATCCTGTGGTTTGAGCTACTAAACTGTGCATAACACTGCTGTCGCAGCAATAAAGGGCATGGGTGCTGTTTCTGAAATTCTGCCAGGGATGATTGCATCTCCACATGGCTGTTCTCAGGGCTCATAGCCACACATGTGCCTTTTTGTAGCTGTGTGAATACAACCGGCTTTTTGTAAGTAGAAGAAAGAGATGTATAGGGTGCCTGGTAGGGATTTGCCAGAAGTGTTGCGTTTTCTGCCCAGGTTATAAATATGAAGCGCCGATACCATTCTGCTGTGTAGCACCCAACCAAACAGACATCAGAGGGTCGAAAAATTGGACACCAGCTCCATTCGCGGAGATGAAGTGCTGAGTAAAAGGAGCCGTTTAGTGGCCAATAGTGCTTTCCTCTTTGTCAGGAATGCATTTGAAGCAGCTATCATTTGGAGTCATTGCCGGCCGATGTTCCCGGCAGAACTGTAGGATGACAGAGCAGGATATTGCTGTAGAATCTGTAAATCACCCCTCAGGCAGGCCCCAGCCATTAATGGTTTATTCTTTTCTGGGAATGTCATTTGTTTACTCATTTCATGCAGTGCTTTTACGGTGAGTCTTAAGATGACTCTTAAACCAATTTCCTCAATACTGAGTGTGTTCCATGTATGGGACTTCAGTGAGTGCTTAGTTCCTATTCATCGGTTGCTACCTTGTGCATGATGCTGGGACCCAGATGTTAGCTAAATCACAAATACCTTTTGCAGTTTCAGTCTTGGTGTAGTGGCAAATTCAGAAATCACCATCATAAACTTTATTGCACTAGCCAAAGGCCATGGCTAGTGGCCAGCGTCAAGTCTACTAAAATGCTTTGTTACATAGGGCAAGAGGTAATTGTCATATAAAATATACAAATTAAATCTCTGAGTCCCTTTTGCAGGGGGTTTATCTAATTCTTTCGCCCTAATCTTCCTAGCTGCTAAGGCATAGAGAACTGCTTTGTAAGTTACAAAGTCCAAATTCAGAACTGCAGGGTCCCTTCGTGGTCATTACAGCCATGCCCCTTCCAAGATTATATAACTTTATAAGATTATACAATAATCCTATAATTATACAGTAATAATAGTTTGGTTGTGCACTGCAATCTCCTTTCAAAAAGATCAGCTATTTTCTGTGCACATACATGGGCAAATGCTTGGGGTACTCCAATATCTTCCATTTAGGAGCGACCTAAATATATGAAGTTTCATTATATGTAATAGAAGTTTCATTATATGCAACATCACTTTCACCACCACAATCACCACCCTTTTTCCACCTCCAGATTGAAACACACACACACACACACTAGTATTTAAGCCAAAGGGGGCTGAGAACCCCACTGATTTCATTTCCAGAGGGGGCACTGCGATAGCTTCTTGCAGCAAAACCAAAAGAGTTTTCGTTGCCGGGGGTTTCTGGTTTTTTACTGTTTTAACTGTATTTATTTTTTATATTGTGAGAAGTTTAATCTGTTCTTAATGGACTCTGCTATCTGAACCTGGGATTAGCTCAGTGGTTAGAACATGAGACTTTCAATCTCAAGGTTGTGGGTTCGAGCCCCACACTGGGCAAAAGATTTCTGCATTGCAAAGGGTTGAACTAGATAACTCTAGGGATGCCTTCCCAATTCTACAATTCCATTATTATATCTGTACTTTCTTATATGTGATATTCTGCTTCTGTTATTTTTGTTTTTATTTATTACATTTATTCCTGCCAACCTAGCAGTTTGAAAGCACAAAGTGCAAGTAGATAAATAGGTACCGCTCCGGCGGGAAGGTAAACGGCGTTTCTGTGTGCTGGTCTGGTTCACCAGAAGTGGCTTAGTCATGCTGGCCACATGACCCGGAAAAACTGTCAGCGGACAAACGCCAGCTCCCTCAGCCAATAAAGCGAGATGAGCGCCACAACCCCAGAGTCGTCTGCAACTGGACCTAATGGTCAGGGGTCCAGTCGTGACCGACTGGGGTTGTGGCGCTCATCTCGCTTTATTGGCCGAGGGAGCCGGCATACAGCTTCCGGGTCATGTGGCCAGCATGACTAAGCCTCTTCTGGCGAACCAGAGCAGTGCATGGAAAAGCCGTTTACCTTCCTGCGGTACCTATTGATCTACTTGCACTTTGACGTGCTTTCAAACTGCTAGGTTGGCAGGAGCAGGGACCGAGCAACGGGAGCTCACCCCGTCGTGGGGATTCGAACCACCGACCTTCTGATTGGCAAGTCCTAGGCTCTGTGGTTTAACCCACAGTGCCACCCGCGTCCCAGGGGTCACTTTACCTTTACATAATTACATTTATATCCCACACTCCCTCCAAGAAGCTCAAGGTGATGTAAATGACTCTCCCCCTCCTCATTGCATCTTCACAACAACCCTGTGAGGTAGGTTAGACCGGGAGTTGCTGACTGGCCCAGTGTCACCCAGTGAGAGTCATGACTGAGGACACATCTGCCCTGTAGGGAGCTACCATTCCCCCACAGAGTGCAGATGGGGCCTGAGTGGGGATTTGGACACTGGTCTCCCAGGTTCTAGTCCAACACTCTAACCACTATACCATACTGCTACCCACTGTGGATTGCATATGAGAATTTGGGTTGCAAAGTGCGAGTGTTCTTTAATGTAGGTTCCCTCTTCTCTCATAGGCGGAGACAGAGAGCGGATGACAGCAAACCATGAAACGTACCTCCTTATGGCAAGCACTCAGAATGACATGGAGGACTGGGTGAAGTCTATCCGCAGGGTTATATGGGCACCTTTTGGAGGAGGTGAGTACATCCGTAACACATGCAAATTTATTTACTTGTTTTATATTACACATGTGGCTTATTTCCTGCAGTGCAGGGGGTTGGACTAGATGACCCTTGGGTCCCTTCCAGCTCTAACATTCTATGGTTCTATTTTGATGAGGAGCCGACAGAGTCTCGCAGCAATGAAAAGGGGAAATGAAATGAATCAAATGGATTGCTGAACTCTGGCGTTTGGCAGAGAAAAATAGCTGCTCTCATTTGATTCCGTGTGTGCAAGAGGTTTGCAGTGCTGCAGCCAGTAAAACCACTTCACTAGAGATTGCATTGCTACAGCTCCCCTCTACACGTACAAAACTAACTTCCAAGTATATATTCCTCTGCAATCTAGAAAATGGGGCATACTTATTTGGATGCCGTGTATTTGCTTGTTCTATATTGCCGAGAGATGCTAGTGAAGGTGTAGATGGATGTTAATAAAGTTGTAGACATTTGCCAGCAAGCATAGCCTTTTTTCTTGCAATAGACCTTTGGCCGCTAACTGGCTGTTGTGGCAACATCTTCTGAGGCTGAATGTCACATGTGTGCATGCTTTTGAATGGTTTTAAGTGTTTTTGGTGTTTTTACTAGGGTTACTTATTTAATTGATTGTTCTTGTTTAGGTTTATGGTATCATTTTAATTGTATGGTCAGCTAAGGTGGCGCTGTGGTCTAAACCACTGTGCCTCTTGGGCTTGCTGATCAGAAGGTGGGCGGTTCAAATCCCCACGATGGGGTGAGCTCCCGTTTCTCTGTCCCAGCTCCTGCCAACCTAGCAGTTTGAAAGCATGCCAAAAAAAGTGCAAATAGATAAATAGGTGCCACTCCGACGGGAAGGTAAACGGCATTTCCATGGGCTGCTCTGGTTTCGGTGTTGCGTTGCACCAGAAGCGGCTTAGTCCTGCTGGCCACATGACCCAGAAAAACTGTCTGTGGACAAACAGCGGCTCCCTTGGCCTGTAAGGCGAGATGAGCGCCGCAACCCCAGAGTTGTCTGTGCCTGGACTTAATTGCCAGGGGTCCTTTAGCTTTTACTTTTAATTGTATCTGTTTTAATTTCTGCAGTGAGCCTCCTTGGTCCTTCACTGGGAGGCAGGCGGGATACAAATAAAACACGTCCGTTTCCAGGGTTGTATGAGTATCATTTGGAAGAAGAGGTCTGCATCCGTCATGTGGTTCTGCATTTTGCGACCTGACCTCCCAGTAGCAGCCAACTGGTTTCAAGAAGGAATAACATGCTGGCTATTCCACGAGGCTAGATAGAGCATCCGAGTCAAAGTAAATAAAACAGAGATTTCTGGCTTGCTCCCAGTGATGTTTAGCTGTGAAAATAAATGTCTGGCAGTTCAGCGGCTTTGCTTTGTATTGTTTTTGGAGCAGAGGAGGAGAGCAGAGTTGCAGCTGAAAAACTATGTTTACTGTTGGGAAATCACCCTCTCCACTTATCAATTAGACCCTAGGGGGGCTGTAGGAAATTATCATTGTTAACAGAGCCTCCATGGGGATCAGCACAACATGCACACTCCCTACCCAGCGATTAAAGGCTATGAAGTTTTGCTTAGGAAGGGGATTTCAGCCCTTGGCTGGTGGTCCTTTCCTATGGCACAGTTTCAACTGGAGCCCTGCCCAGTACTACCTTTCGATGTGTCTGCAGCTGTGTCTTGGATTTTCTCGGGAGGCGGAGGCGGGAAGGCACCAGCTGAAGGAGGTCCGAAACACATTTGAAATACATTCCACTCTTTTGCTAGGAATCTGATGTCTGCGCAGAAAAAGCCCCCACACCCCAAAGAATGTTACACTCAAGCAGCAATGACCTACAACTGAGGGTTTAATAACTTAAATTCTCCCCAGAAGGTCAGATTCTTGCTGTAGTTCTCAGGCTCGGTGGAAGAGATTCCTTTCTGGTTTGGTATGCAGTATGACTTGTTTCTTAGGGGGTATGTTGCTAGCAGCCCATTCTGTGCGTTTGGGGGGCCTCCAGACGGGCAGGATTTTGCAGGAGGGATTCTACGGCATTGAAATATACTTGGAGTCCTGTAGTGATTTCATGCTCTTTATTGCAGCTTGTAAAACAGTGATTGAATTGCCCCCCAAACCTCAGGCTTTTATATACATTATTTAGACAATGAGTCCCATCTGATTGGCTGATTCTGCTTCCCTCCTGAAGCCTGATTGGTCTTTTCCTGCAGGCCAATCAGCTGTTGCATTCTACGATCCTAACAGCCTAATAGGCTGATTAACTTCCTCCTGGGGCCTGATTGGTCTTTTCCTGCAAGCCAATCAGTTATTGCATTCTAGGATCCTACTTGCCTATTGCTCTAGGATCCAAGCTTAGTACATAACAGGCATACTGGGAAATTGAGGCTTGTGCAATTAAAGTGGATTAAAGCACAGATTCCCTAGAGCAACGCATCCACATTTAAGAAGAAATATACATTTTGCAGTTAGGAAAGTGATAGGCAAATACATTGAAAAGTGTGGAGTGAGCACATGATTTGCAGGATGGATAAACAGCCCCCACTTGAACCAGAAGGAGTGCTCAGTGTTGGATAAGCTCCAGCGCCGAAGGCCTTCTGGCGATTCCCTCCCTGCGAGAAGTGAGGTTGCAGGGAACCTGGCAGAGGGCCTTCTTGGTAGTGGAGCCAACCTTGTGGAATGCCCTCCCATTAGCTGTCAAAGAAATAAACAACTATCTGACTTTTGGATGACATCTGAAGGCAACCCTGTTTAGGGAAGTTTTTAATGTTTGATGTTTTATCGTGTTTTTAATATTCTGTTGGGAGCTGCCCAGAGTGGCTGGGGAAACCCAGCCAGATGGGCGGGATATCAATAATGAATTATTATTATTATTATTATTATTATTATTATTATTATTATTATTATTATTACTATTATTATTAGCTCCTGCAAACACGTCCAAGGGAATGCTCAGGAAAGAGTGGATATAATCTAACCTCCATGTAAGCTTTGTGCAAGCAAATCAGGATTAATGTTTGATAAATAGGTTGTTTGGAGGAGCCCTTTGCTGACTTGGGTAGGTGTTTCATTGGGTTTTCTGTCCCAATGAAGTTGCCAAGTCTCAAAGCAGTTCGACAACGCTGGCCTGAGGCATTTTTGCTGCCAGCAGCAAAGTACAAGATGGCATCCTCTTTGTTTCACACACGTAAGCCAACTGGATTGGCAGTTGAATCTTAGCACTATCAGTGCAGGGCAGTACCTTCCTCCACCACATCTGAGGGCATTGGGCTTGTTTTGGAAATGAAGCCTGGTGCACTGGCCTCCAGCAACTTGCACCCTCTCCTTGCCCCCTCCCAGCATTTGGTGCCTTGCTCTGCCAGAAGGTACAGTCGATCCAGCGCTTCTGGCAGTCATTAAAACCAGGACTTCTTTGTTATATTTTTATTCCATTTTTTCCACGAAGTAGTTCAGGGCAGCAGCATATGAACTCCTTTATGTATTTTTAAATATACTGCTTGCACGCCAAAGTGCCTTCTAAGTGGTTTACAACTATATAAAATCGATTATAAAAACATGCATAATTGAAATGCGCAGTAATAAGTCCATCAGAGCACTAAAACATCCTCAATTAAAATATACAGTAAAACAAGTTGGTTGAAACGCATAACAGTTAATACAGTTTATATATATATATATATATATAAACGCAGTTAAAGCACTAAGACCAGAAGTTCACATTCCTTTGGGCCAGTCGCTCTCAGGATAACCTATCTTACAGGGTTGCTGTGAGGATGATGATGATGATGATGATAATAATAATAATAATAATAATAATAATAATACTACAGTGGTACCTCAGGTTAAGTACATAATTCTTTCCGGAGGTCCGTACTTAACCTGAAACTGTTCTTAACGTGAAGCACCATTTTAGCTAATGAGGCCTCCTGCTGCTGCCGCACGATTTCTGTTCTCATCCTGAAGCAAAGTTCTTAACCTGAAGCACTATTTCTGGGTTAGCAAAGTCTGTAACCTGAAGCATATGTAACCTGAGGTACCACTGTAATAATATATTATTTATACCCCACCCATCTGGCTGGGCTTTCCCTGCCACTCTGGGCGGCTTCCAACAAAATATTAAAATACCGCAATACATCAAACATTAAAAACTTCCCTAAACAGGGATACAATGGATGGGGGACCATGTGCATCACATTGAACGCCTCCGAGGAAAGGGAGCACCAACGACGCATGGTGTGCCATTGCTCCCAATTTTATCATCACTGAAATCTTGGGATGTAGGTTAGGCTGACCAGAGAGCAACTCACCCACCCAGTGTTACCCCATAAGATTCATGGCTGAGCAGGAATTTGAATCTGAGTCCTCCCAGTTCAGTTCCAGTCCTGTAGCCTAGAGGTTGGGAATAAGACTTGGCTGTTGGGTTAGATGGATCCTTAGCGCGCGCACACACACAAACACACACTGAGAGAGAAGGGGGGAGGGGGGCTGCCTACTTGTCAGTCACCTGATTTCACAATGATGCCAGGTGAGCCATTTTACCTTGGCAGCATCACTCAAAGATCCCATTTGATGCAAGCAGAGCTTGAAGTTGCTGCCAGTCAGCTGATTGGCACCAACTTCAAGCCCTGCCTTTTTGGCAGGAATCAGCGACTGTCTGGAGTTGCTAAGCAGGTCCAGTATACCTGAAGGAGCGTCTCCACCCCCATCGTTCGGCCCGGACACTGAGGTCCGGACACTGAGGGCCTTCTGGTGGTTCCCTCGCTGTGAGAAGCCAAGTTACAGGGAACCAGGCAGAGGGCCTTCTCGGTAGTGACACCCGCCCTGTGGAACGCTCTCCCACCAGATGTCAAAGAGAAGAACAACTACGAGAGTTTTAGAAGACATCTGAAGGCAGCCCTGTTTAGGGAAGCTTTTAATGTTTAATAGATTATTGTATTTTAATATTCTGTTGAAAGCAGCCCAAAGTGGCTGGGGAAACCCAGCCAGATGGGTGGGGTATAAATATATTATTATTATTATTATTATTATTATTATTATTATTATTATTATTCTTCAGAGCGTAGCTGATGTTAGCTGGTTGACACTGACTTCAAGTCCAGCTTCGAGGATGGAACCTGTGACTTTCTGCATGCAAAGCAGATGCTCTATCACTTTGACTTTCCCTTATAATATACAGTGGTACCTCAGGTTAAGTACTTAATTCGTTCTGGAGGTCCGTACTTAACCTGAAACTGTTCTTAACCTGAAGCACCACTTTAGCTAATGGGGCCTCCTGCTGCTGCTGCGCCGCCGGAGCACGATTTCTGTTCTCATCCTGAAGCAAAGTGCTTAACCTGAAGCACTATTTCTGGGTTAGCAGAGTCTGTAACCTGAAGTGTATGTAACCTGAAGCGTATGTAACCCAAGGTACCGCTGTATTGTCCCAAACAGCAATGCATAAAAGGGGCCACATTCTAAGTGGCTACTGCATGTTTGTGGCGGCCTTAGCTCATCCTTTGAGGACCATAGATCTGTCGAAGCACAAGGTGCAATTGAGAAATTAGTATTACATCTTCATGAAGGTAGGATTGTCTAGCACCACCTGTTAGTGAACTTGATTTGTTAGAAGTATTGAATTTTATGTCCAGAACATGAGGTGTCATGGGTAAAATGAACTTGCTGGGAGAAGCAGGTTCCCCCACACCCATACATGTTTGTTTGGCTCTAGAATAATGTCTGAAAAGTCCAGGCTTATACGTTGCTTAGAATTAGGCCGACTCAATGTCTGTTGAAATGCCCAGAGCCCTTTTAGCAACTCATTGTGAGTCACCATCTTGGAGAAGTGTAGAGAGAAGCCATTGGTTGAACACAATACAAATAGAGGTATTGAATCAAAAAGCTTTTAGTGGTTTTCAGAGTTCTGTTATAATGGGTAACTGTTGGCAGAAGGCCTGACTTTCATTAGGCACATTAAAAAGTATCCTGGTGCACAAGGAAAGTCTGCTTTGAAGTATTTGCTTATCTGTTCTTTGTGCCGTCCACTCCTTTTGAATTTGTGAACATTGTTTGGGGCCGAGCTTGCTAACCTTGCTTTCACGTTTTGTGTCTTGCCAAAAGCATTTTCCAATTCAGTCATCCTCAGCACTTGTTGCAAACAGATTCCAAGGCCACCTACCTGCTTCCCATGTCCCAGGTCTGGTGGCAGTGGAGACGGAGAGAGCCCAAAAAGGCTTGCTTGGGTCACAAGCTCACTTGTTCTGCAGGTCTGCCTGCACCTGCCACCTGCCTGGGCCATCATCCTGCCGCATAATAATAATAATAATAATAATAATAATAATAATAATAATAATTTTATTTATACCCAGCCAAGACTGGGCTCAGGGCAGCCAACACCAAGTATAAAAACAATTGATTAAAATACAACTTAAAAACAAGATTAAAGTACAACATTAAAATGCAGCCTCATTTGAGTGGAAACTCAAATCAAAAACTTTTTGGGGATGAAAATGTCAAATCTTCACCAAGGCCAACTATCCAAACTGGTCCTACGTGGTCCAGAAAAAAGCCAGGGAAGTCTCCAAATAGGAGTTCCATCACAGAAGGGAAAAAGGAAAGAGGGGGAGGGGACCAAGTTGATTCCAAGCCAAAGGCCAGGCGGAACAACTCTGTCTTACAGGCCCTGTGGAAAGAAATCAGATCCCGCAGGGCCCTGGTCTCATGAGACAGAGCGTTCCACCAGGCTGGAGCCAGTGTTGAAAAGGCCCTGGCTCTGGTTGAGGCTAATCCGACTTCCTTGGGGCCCGGGACCTCTAGGGTGTTGCTATTTATGGGGCATACTGGGGCATCACTGTGGTCTTCTTGTGGCAATAACAGAGAAAGTGCAGGAAGGCCTGTGTGGTCTTCCCACTTGTCTGCTTGACAGCTCTACTGCGCATGTGCATTTGTTTGACAGCATGATTACAGCTGAAAACAAATCTGGTATGGAGACCTTTTAACCCCAGCATGACTTCAACGTTTTCAGCACTCTTTCTGCTGCGGTTCAGCTTCTGCTAAAACTTACGTTGTTCATCTCGCTACCAGCAATGGCCAAGGCTAACACAATTAACCATGCAAATTAATTTTAATGGAGGGGAAGCATCAAAAACAATGCAGAAAACGATGCCATTCATGTGTGCCAAATATGTGTGAGAGTGCAAAGAGACATTTTATTCCCACTCCCTTAATTAAGATGGTTGACAGTAGCATGAAGACAAAGAAAAGGAAGATGTTCTTCCACACAACACATATTAAACATGCAAAATTCTCTACTATAGGATGCGGTGATGATCTTGATGGCTTTTTAAAACTATTGGGGAAAGTTCATGGAAGACAGATCAATTCATGGCAATTGGCCTTGAGTGTTATATGCAACTTTTGCATACAGAGGCAGTAAGATCATTGCAAAGGCATTGCTGACATCTGTGGGGCTTTGGGTCTTGATGTCAAGGACCCTCCTTTCCTTCTGCTAGTCTCCCTCTTCTCCGGTTGTTTGCTTCCAAATAACAGATACTGAGAACAAACAACAGAGAAGGCCGTCTGTCCGTATGAGTGTCCAGAGGCATCTAGCTAATCACCTTTAGACTGCTGTCCTAGATGGACTTTGAGCTGATTCAGCATGAAAATTCTTATTTTCTGTGTGTGCATGCATCAGAGTTTTTTAAGATGCTACTTTATCCTCTACAGGTTCTGCCTTTTGACCTTTTTTCACGTCTACAATTAAGCTGGAACTGTATGACTTGATCTGTTATGCTGGGGTGGAGAATCAGTGGCCTTCTAGATGTTGCAAGACTGCAACTCCCATCATCCCTGACTTATTGTCCTTGCTGGTTGGGGCTTCTGGAAGTTGAGATCCATCAAGACCTGGGGGAAGCACATCCTTGCATTAAGATGAACCACCCATGTGTTATTGGTTGCCTGACAGGAGCTAGCCAGCCTCTTCCTTCGACCATTTTTACATAGCAAGCTTTCCGCTGTGGGTTGCCATCCGTGGCTGTTTGGCGGACAGCACTTGACCTTGATGGGTCACATGTTGTGCAAGTCACTTGTGAAATTGGGCTTGCAGCGGAAGGCTGAGGGAAGTGCTAGAAGAAATAATAAACTCAATGCATACATGCACCATCATTTGGTATTCAAAGCACTACACACAAGATCTGTCTGTGCATGTTCTTTGGGCAATGTGGTACTCTCTTGACATTTGTCAGACTACAGTTCCCATCAGCCTTATGGCCCGTGATCCTCAAAGTGGTAGTCCAACAGCATATGAAGGGCACCATGTTGGCTACTCCTGCTCTAATATTTGGAGTCAGACTTCTGGGAGGCCTCGTGCAGTGGCAAAGCTTACTGAACAGGCAGCTCTGCAAATTATTAACTGGTTTATTAAATTTGCAGTAGCACAGTGGGGGCAGGGGGTTGAGAGCGAAAGACTCTCCTGGGCTCACATTGCTTATGAAAAAAATTAAATAGAAAATGTACAGAGAAGTAAGCACAGCCTTTTTTATTTTTAGTAAAAAAACCCCACAGAAACAAAATCCAATTCCCCAGATGTTTGTCGGTCAGTTAAACTCCTTTCCCGGTTGGATTTGAAAGGTGACTTTTTCTTCTTCTTTGCCATGGCTGTTGAAATAAGAGAGAAACGGGCTTTGATTACTCAGCATGAAAGTAGAAATAACATGGAACTGGAAGGGGCGAAGGAAAAGATTAATGGGGCTGGAGCGGGAGGGAAGAAAGACGCTCATGTGAGAGGCAGAAGGGCTCTTAAGCTGCCACACGTGACTGTTGTTTGAAGTCAACTCAAAGTCAACATTAAAAAAAGGAAAAGAGAGAGAGAGAGAGAGAGAGAGAGAGAGAGAGAGAGAGAGAGAGAGAGAGAAATCAACCTTGTAGAAACCGTACAAGCTCCCTTTGCCTCCCTCACATTGTTTTGCTTGTACCTGCTGCATTCGTGCAATGGGCTTGAGCAGAAGGCACTACGGCAGTAGTAAGAGAAGCAACAGCAGCAGCAGCAGCCTTTGAAACACTTGCACTGAGAACAGTTGGCACGGGCATATCTTGCGGGAGGCGTGTATTCCTCAGCAGATTCCCTGGAACTTGGTGGCTGAGCTGCTCAGCTGCTGAGCTGCTCAGCTGCTGATGCCGCCGGGGCTGATGCGTTTGCCGCGGGGAGTCGAGGGAGCAGAAGGAAGGCAACAAATCATCCAGACTATCAGAAGGGGAGGCGTTTCCTTGCATAATAATTGGGGAAAGGAGAAGCCCTTTGAAGAGCGCCCGTAATGGACAAATGTAGCCTTTTGGGAGATGCTGTCATTATTTTTGTCCCCCTGCCCCATTTGCGGAGATAAAAAGGAGCCGGCGAGGAGCATCCAAGACAATCCTTTGAAGCCCCTGTTTTTGGTCATTGTTCTCATCTTCTGCTCCCGCATTGCTATTTGCTGACCTATCCCAGTGGAATCTATGCCCTGCCTTCTGCATTTGCTCCACCCTTTACGGTTCCAGCTGAGAAGAAGCACTGATTCCCCGTGCCAAACCCATCCACGAGACCCCCCACGAGGCACCTTTCGTGGACGATACACCTTTATGTTGAAAGTCTTTTGTCGGGACGTGGCATTGCTGCCATTCAACAGGAAATGACATTTTTTGCAAGCTGGAGGAGCAGGGAAGAAGGAAAGGAAACTACCTGAAATCATTAGCAAAGAAGGGGCGATCCCATATCTCCTTTAAAGAGCTCACTGGCCACATTCCACCAAGACCAGGAAGATCAGAATTTAGGAAGCTCGGGGAGGAGATGCCACTCAAAATAGTGATAAATGTAAACGATGGATTGCAGTGTGCCATCTAGAAGTGGGTTTTAGCACATGCTTTTGGGTTGCGACTATTTCTCTGGCCTGCATGATGCCCGAAGACAGGAATACGGGGGTCCGTGCCTCAGGTGCCTTAGCATCATCCCCCTTTGTTCCCAAAACTACCTACAGGAGAATCAAGCGGTGTTTTAGTTTCCGCAAAGGTAGGTGCAGTTTGTCATTGTCATTGCCTTTTCTTTCCCCCCGCTCCCCGCTTCCAGAGCCTTTTCTGAAAGGTTTGGGGTTGCGAGGAAGAAGAGCTGTTGTGTTTTGAATAGAAATTCGGAAACAAAGGGCAAGCAACAATAAAAGACGCCAACGCTTGCTAGGCTGGTTTTATTTATCCTTGATTTGTTGTTGCACGGTTACTGAGTTTTTCTTCTCCAGTCTGCAACCCGCAACTGGACATTGTTTTAACGGCTCCTATAGGGTTAATTATTTTAAAATTACTGTGCACCAGTGCTAGCAAAATCCGTCAAGCACCAGGGATGCTGGCAAATCAAGAACACTTGGTTCCGCTTTAGCGTGGAAGAGGGCTAGAGGTCCAGCTGTTAGAATTGAAAGATGTCTGATGAGCTAAATAGGACTTGCAGTACACACACCTGATTCTTTCCCTGTTAACATTTTTTTTTTTGCAGTGTGGCTTCTGCTTGCTTGCTCTTCTTCTGCGGCTCCATTTCACCTGCAGCAGAAAATGTCTTCAAACTTGTTCTCCCACCCCTTTCCTGGAATGTAGTGCTTCTAATCAATGTGTAGGATTTTCACTGGGCATGTGTGTGCATGCATGTGTGTCTCATCTCAGCTGGTGGTCATGGAGGAGGGAAATTGGTGATACCAAAGAGAAGAAATGACAAGATTGCAGGGTATAAGAACATTAGCAGAGCCCTGCTGGACCAGACCAAGGTTCTCTCTGCTCTATAGTATCCCATTTCCTGTAACAGCCAGACAGATGTTTCCTGGAAACCCACAAGTGAGGTGTAAGGGCAAAAACCTTCCCACATTGATTGCCTCCAGCACCTGATATTCCGAGGCACCATGCTTTTGCATTCAGAGGTTCCACTTAGCTATGTTGGCTAATGAACCTTCAAGATCAGAGGCAGTTCATCCTTGAGTGCGCAGTATTGTAAAATATTTATATGCATCAATTCTGAGAACCACAGGAGGTCTTTTCGCAAGGATCCGGGAAACACTCGGTCATCAATATATGGAGTTGTGGGAAGTAGGGGGGAGATGTACATAGGAACCTGCCTCGGGTCAAGGGTGGCTTTGATGAATGCTTTACTGCTAACCTTATACTTCTCTCATTCAGTTTGTTGCCTTTGGGAACCTTTGAAGAGGTGAAGATAAATCAGTGGCTGTGAGCCAGTTTCCTATGGCCGCTCGGCATGTGGCGAGGCATTTGGGAGGGGGTTGGGCAGATTGCATCACGCATGTCAATCATTTGTCAAAGGGACAAATTGTGCTTTTACATTCCACTGCAAACTGGCCTTCTGGGGCATGGGCACATTGTGCAGGGCTGCGGTTGTGGGCTTGTGATGAACTATTCAGACAGGCCTCTTTGTCACAAGTGTGGGAGAAACAAGAGATAAGTGAAACTCTCCCTCTCTGCCAAGAAATGCCGTGCATCTTCACAGCATTCCTTGACTGCCTTTGAAAAACCTGCAGGTATCTTTTGTCTTCCAAAGTTGCTTCCATTTTTGCTTCTCGGAAAATTCAGTGGCTACCTCTAAGGGTATGTGAAATTGCCATCAGAAATTTTAGCCTCATCAAGAATTATTTTTGTTTCCCATAGTTCATGTCCAGCATCATCTTAGGTGAAGTTTGTTTGTGGAATTGAAGTAAAAAGGTTCAGAGCACCTGCTTATCAGATTTCTAAGGATAGTTTTTGGTTGATGTTGCATGAGTGCATGGACCATATTCTTGGGAGATTTGCAGCCTACTGCATGGTGCCTTGGACACTGTCCATTGGACAACAACCTGTCAGCCTTAGGTTTGCTGGGCGCAGTTGTAATAAATGACTCCTAGAAGTAGGGTATAATGCCAAGGTGACTTTCCAACCTCTCCTATGAAAAATGGCTTTTGATCTGCCATATCTGAACAATTGTGGGTCAGTACTTAACCTGCCATCTCTCAGCAAGGTAGTGTATGGCAACCCAACTTCTGAATTCTTTTGTGAAAACCGTTTATCTAGATCTACCGTTTATCTAGATCAATCAAGATTCAGAACAGAAAATTGAAGAAAGCAGAGAATTGGAATAAATGGACAGTTCTCTGAATGGAGAGCTGTAGAAAGTGGAGAGCCCCCAAGGATCAGTATTGGGCCCTGTGCTTTTTAACTTGTTCATAAACAATCTAGAATTGGGGTGAGCAATGAGGCAGCCATGTTTGCTGTTGATACGGAATTGTTCAAGGTCACTAAAACCAAAAGAGATTGCAAAAGGGTCCAAAAGGACCTCTCCAAACTGAGTGAATGGGTGGGGAAATGGCAAATGAAATTCAATGTAAGCAAGTGTAAAGTGATGCATGCCAGGACAAAAATATATATCTTAATTTCACATTTAAGCTCATGGGGTCTGAACAGGCAGTGACTGACTACGAAGGAGGCGGTGGGGTCATAGTGGACAGCCTGATGAAGATGTCGACCAGGTGTGAAGCAGCTGTGAAAAGGGCAAATTGCATGTTAGGGATCATTGGGAAAGGAACTTGATTGTAAAACAGTCAATCTCATAACACTAGAATACAAATCTATGGTGTGACCACATTTGGAAAATACTATGTGCAGTTCTGGTTGCCTTGCCTCGAAAAAGTTTATTGTAGAGTTGGGAAAGGTTCAGAAAAGGGGGGCCAAAATGATCAAGGGGGTGGAGCCATTCTCACATGAAGAAAGGTTGCAGCGTTCGGAGGTTGTTTGTTTTAGAAGAAAGATAGAAGTTTTACCATTGTGCATGGCACGGAGAAAGTGGAAGCTAGAGAAAAGTTGTTCTCTCTTTCTCATAAAACTAGAACATCCAAAGAAAGTTGAGTGTTGGAATCTTTGGGGCAGATAAAATAAAGTACTTCTGCAAGCAGCCCATAATTAAACTATGGAACTCTTTTCCACAGGAGGCAATGACGGCCACCAAAAGATGGCTCTGAAAGAGGATGAGACAAATTCATGAAGGACAAGGCTATCAATGGCTCCTAGCCATGATGGCTATAGTCTACATCCACTATCGGAGGCAGTAGGCCTCTGAATACCATTTGCTACGAATCATAGCTGGGGAGAAGGGACGCTGGTGGCGCTGTGGGTTAAACCACAGAGCCTAGGACTTGCCAATCAGAAGGTCAGCAGTTTGAATCCCTGCGACAAGGTGAGCTCCCATTGCTCGGTCCCTGCTCCTGCCAACCTAGCAGTTTGAAAGCAAGTCAAAGTGCAAGTAGATAAATAGGTACCACTCCGGTTGGAAGGTAAACGGCATTTCCGCGCACTGCTCTGGTTCGCCAGAAGCGGCTTAGTCATGCTGGCCACATGACTCAGAAGCTGTACGGTGGCTCCCTCGGCCAACAAAGTGAGTTGAGAGCCACAACCCCAGAGTCGGCCACGACTGGACCCTTTACCTTTACCTATAGGTGGGGAGAGTGTTGTTGTGCTGACGTCCTGCTTGCAAACATTCCACAGGCATCTGGTTGGTCACTGTGAGAACAAGATGCTGGAACAGCTGGATCACTGGCCTGATTCACCAGACTCTTCTTAGGTTCTTATGTTAAGTGATCACGGCTGGCATATATTTGTATCTTGCTTTTCCACCCAGGAGCTCAAGGATGTGTGTATTTTCCCCACCTTCCCCTTTTAACAGCCCTGCAAGGTAGGCTAAGTTACGTTAATATATGTACATAAGCAGCAGTTCTTGTCAATAGGTGCAGCGGACCCAATCCGTATACTATGCACCAGGCCCAAGAAATCCTGTTAGCATCCCTTGCTATCCCTATGGGGTGGAGAAGGGCAATTCTGACAGTTTCCATTTATCTCCATTTCTCCTTTTCCCAGGCCTCATTGCAATTCTGTTCTCCACATTTCCATATCACTTTGTGATTTATTAATTTTTTTAAAAAAAAGTCCTCATGAAAATTCAGTGGTGAATAATGTTAATTTCTCCTCCTAATATACACATGTTGCAATGCAATTTTGCCTGATGCCCATATTTTTGCTGTGCAGCTCCCCTGAAAGTGCTGCATTTTTGTATTTTGTTTCCACTAAAATCTTTTTATTGACACTTTACCCCAGTATTTGCACTTCTTGGCTGGAAAACTGCTTTACAAAATTCAGAGAAATGTGAACTTTGAAGGGTGACTGTCTTTGGGTTCTTGTAGTGTTTGAGGATGTGCAGATTGGCTGAGTTTGTCCTTAAATGCAAGCCAAAGCCAAATTCTTCCCCATCCCAAGTATGAAATCCCCAGAGGGCAGCCTGCATGTTCCAACTTGTGGGGAGATGTGAAAGGAATAAGATGGGAATCTTCTCCGTATGAAAGCGTTTCAAGTAGCATTCTAGAAGTTTGGTAAACAGGTGAAATCTTAAAACCACAGCTGAACAAGAAGTGGTATTTACTTGTACCTGGGTTTGAGAGCTTTTCACTTATTGCTGTCCATCCTCATTCTCTCTGTTCAGACCCATCTCCCATTTCTGCTGCCTGAACTTCCCACACCCTCCTTTGTACTGTGCTAGTCCCAGGAGAGGTGAAAGCGGTTCTTAGGCAAGCACCACCACTTCACTAGAAGTACACAGCAGAGATGTGGAGTGGTTGCTAGGCACCCACAGCGCCACGCAGTTTTTAATTCTTTCACCGCATGTGCCAGAGGTGCCACTAGCTCCAGCCAGCTGAGTGGTAATGATAGTAATGCCAGTGGACTCTCTTGCCAGCAGTAGGACAGAGTTACCTGGCCAGGGCACCAGGCCCATTCATAATATATCTATTGGAGGAACAGTATGTGCTCTTGCCTTGCATCTGACGTGTTCTTGGCTTCTGTTATGCTCCAGCCATAACTATTCATGGAATGTTCAGAACTTGGTGAGAATATTAACTGTTTCATCTGCAGACAGTCAGTTCTGCGCTCACCCCCGCTTTTTAATTTAGCCATTCCAGGCGTCTCAGGGAGGAAAAAATATGAGACTGTCAGCTGTTTTCACCCTTACATAGTTCAACACTGTGACCTTCTGTTCTGAAAGCAATAGGAGCGAATGAGGGCACCTTCCCTTGGGGCCCTCTCCTCTGTGGCTGTATAAGAGGAAGGTCAGGAGAGTGCAACCAATACACCTTCAGACCCCTTCAAGCCACAGTTGCCAGTGAGATTGCCTGCACTGGCCAATCACTCACCCATTACCCGGCCTGGAGTGATTGCAGGTTATGCAAGAAGGAAAAAAGATCCCTCTTTTTTTCAGATGTCCACTTCCCCTTTTTTGGAAGGAATGTGCTGAAATGACCCATTCTCAAGTGTTCCATGAGCTCCAAGGAGGTTGTGTTTCTTTCATCAGCAAAGAAATGTCAAGCAGCATGGACTAAAACAACAGGGTTGCATTGGAGCATTGGGCAGAGATGATAGCACAGTGCGATGAAAAGCAAAGCAAACACTCCGTTCTGATCATTATAGTCTCATCTTTTCTGGGATTAGGAACTGATAAGCAAAGGACTTTATGAAATGGAATTGGTAATTTGTTTTTTTGTCTCTGGTAGGATTGGCATAAAATATTATTTAAAGTACAGTTGAGCCAAAGATTGTTGGAAAAATCCTGAGAATTTTCTCTGCTCTCAAAATGATGCTAATAAGGATTGGTGGGGTGTGGATTCCCATTTTCCTCCACAATCCCAGAATAACACTGTGCTCGGGGCATTGTGGGGTTTACAAAATGGCAGCCAGGCTCCAGAAATGGAAATTGCACGGTTGGTTCTTGCGGCAGCAGCAATGCAAACCAAAAGCATAAGAATAAAAGCAAAGAAGTCGTGCCATTGCTTGTTTGAGTCGTCCCCCGTGAAACTGTTTTGAAATTTGCCCCCTGCAAAAAAAGAAATATGCATTCAGTGGAATGCGACTAGGAAAACAATGCATTGCTACACTGGGTTAGACCAGTGGCTCCATGTACGTAATGCAAGGGGGAACTGATCTTCCAAGTGTTCTTGGACGGCAGCTTCCATCAGGCTTCAGCCAGCATGACCAACAGTCAGGGTTAGTGGGTGTTGTTATCCAACAACATCTGGATGGCCATAGGTACACCACCCTTGATTTATACCAGACCAATTCAGGAGGAACCAATGGTTTTCCTGGAATACTTGGGACCTGTATTTTCTTCCTCCAATCTGCTGCCTTGACTGGATCACCATAATAATAATAAATTATTTGTACCCTGCCCATCTATAAGAAAGTAACAGGAGGGCATTTGGAGGACCACAGGCTCCCTGATGTACCTAAACATTGTCTTCCAACAATGGTTTCCCAGATTCAGGTACTTAGAGGCACGAAAATATAGGTGCAAATTCCTAGGAGTCCTGGATGCCTGAGCACCCACAAAAATTCCCCATGAAGGGGCCAGGCAACCACAAATTTCGGTGTCAGGGCCATGCACACTGCGTGGCACTCACAGTTGCGGGGCCAATCTGGCACTCCAGCATGAAAATATGGCCTTCATGAATATTTTGCTATCCTCGATGCCTCCGTCAAGTCTTTTTGAAAATCCATTAATGCTAGTGGCCATAGCAACATCGTTGGCAAAATTAGTTCTGCAGATCAGTTGTGCATTGTGCGACCATGTGCTTCCTTTTGTTTGTCACCTCTGCATTTAAGTGCTTGTGATTACTGTATCTGTACTATTTCTTAGTCATTTATTGGGGGGGGGAGTACTTTCTTAAGTACAGATAACCATTCTCTTATGGGAGGAAATAGCAATCAGGCTCCCCACGCTCGCTTCACTAGCTTCATCTGTCACTCCATCTCCACCTTTATCTGGATTGAGATAGCCTGGCCACTGTCAGCCATGCATTGATAACCTCAAGTCTGGATTAATGCAATGTGCTTTGTGTGGGGCTGCCCTTAGGTCTGCCTGGTCCAGAATCTCCAGCTAGTGCAGAATGGAATGGCAACACTACTGATTGAGGGCAGATGACCATCACCATAGGACACCTCTGCCAAAAACATCTGCACTCGCTGTCCAAACGCTATTGGTCTGAGTTCAAAGTTCTTGTGTTGATATAGA
Source organism: Podarcis erhardii (assembly GCF_964252035.2). NCBI lineage: Eukaryota > Metazoa > Chordata > Lepidosauria > Squamata > Lacertidae > Podarcis > Podarcis erhardii. The sequence continues at coordinate 66,062,671 of NC_138512.1, read as the reverse complement.
AAGCCCTAAACAACATGGGCCCAGGGCACCTGAGCCCCTATACCCCAGCTTGATTCATCTGGAGGAGTGCTGTTCCTTGCTCCCCATGTTAGAGGACCAACTAGGCTGTCATGAGCTGGAGTCAGGTGTAGGTCAGCAATGAAACAAAAAAGCACCCAATGTCAGTGAGGTTAACTCTTTATTCAGGGAAACAAACCAGCTCATTCCTAGTGGTCACAGCAACCCTTTGCAGTAGGTCTTGCCCCGATGAAGCAGTTGCAAGGACTGAAGTTCCTACTACTCTCTAAGGCTCCTCCCCCAGTTCCTTCCCCAGCAGTCTAAGACTCTGTTGTATTGTCTCTCTTTGCTCCTCCCAACCTTCATTTATCTGCATTTTCTGGGAGACCAAGGTGGAGAGGAGCTGGTTACAGCAGGTGGTGGAGACATCCTGGCTTCTTCACCAGTCTGACTCATCTTTGACTCTTAGCCTTCCCCTCCTCTCCAACCTCCTTTCTGCCTCTGATTCTGGACTGCCCTCTGTCATGGACTCCTCCTGCTCACTAACCCCTGTTTCCTCTTCAGCTTCCGACAACTCCTCCCTCCTCCCAGGCTGCTCCATCTTCTTCCTCTGACCACTCATCAATTGTCCCACCACCGGTCCCCAGGCTCTGAGCTATCTGCCCTTGGGGGTTCCCCAGCTGGTGCCTCCCACCATCCCTCTGCTTCCAGCAATTCCATGACATAGGCTCAGTTAGAAGCAAGGCATTTAGTGTGGATGGTCCCATTCTATGGGACACCCTTCCAGCAGAGATTCAACAGCCAATCCTCTCTTTTGACTTCCAGGTGACTTTTGAAGAAGGCATCTCTGAAAATAAAATGCCGAATTGAGAAACATCCAGGAACATTGGCATTTTCTTTATACTGGTCCCTCTCCTTCAGTATGGTCTACATTGACTGGCAGTAGCTGTCCAGGCTTTCAGGCTGAAAGTCTTCCCCAGCCATACCTAGAGATGCCAAGGGTTGAACCTAAGATCTTCAGCATGCAAAGCAGAAGCTCTGCCATGGAGCTACAGACCTTCCCTATCTGAGCCAAAGCAAAGCTGGGAGCAAAATAATGTTTTCCCGGAGCCTGGGAAGTCTAATTCAATATAGCTAATCCATAGTGCTAATACCACAATTAACTTCCTCTCAAGTTGCTGGCTGCCTGCAACTTCTCTGTTGCAAAATATTATACTGCTTGTAGCATCTGTTAAGGGCTCGTTTCCTACCCCCATGCAGTAACACTGATGGTCTTCCTTATGTGAGTGATGTTGTGTGTGTGTGCGTGGTTTGTTGTTGTTGTTTTGCTATGCTGCCCCCAAGCAGATGGTGTCAAGGAAGGAGTCTGTACTGTGCAAGAAATAATGCTGACACCTAATATTTCTTCCTTTCCCCCTTGCTTCTATTGGTTTTGCAAAAGAGAAGTTAAAAAGTGGTGCTGCTAAGGGGGGGAGGAAGTCAAATATCTTCAGAAAAAAGTCCATGCACCTAGGGAGGAGGAGACAATAAATAAATACTCACGTAGACTTTTTGCTCTGTTGACTCACAGAGCATGTACAGTGGTACCTCGGGTTACATACGCTTCAGGTTACATGCGCTTCAGGTTACATGTGCTTCAGGTTACAGACTCCGCTGACCCAGAAATAGTACCTCGGGTTAAGAATTTTGCTTCAGGATGAGAACAGAAATCGTGCTCCGGCGGCACAGCAGCAGCAGCAGGAGGAGGCCCCATTAGCTAATGAGGTGCTTCAGGTTAAGAACAGTTTCAGGTTAAGAACGGACCTCCGGGACGAATTAGGTACTTCACCCGAGGTACCACTGTAATGTTCCTGCAGCCTTTTTACCTTAAAAATTCCAAAACCCTTTCATAAGCAGGTAGTCATAGAATTGTAGAGTTGGAAGAGGCCCTGAGGATCATCTAGTCCAACCCCCTGCAATGCAGGAATATGCAGCTGTCTCATACGGGGATCGAACCTGCAACCCTGGCATTATCAGCACCAACTGAGCTATCCATTCAGCCTATGTTATAATACTTTATTATGAGAACATAAGAAGAGCCTACTGGATCAGGCCAATGTTCTATCTGTCCAGTCTGGCAGTCTGTTTCACGGTGTCCAACCAGACCCCTGCAGGGAACACGCAAGCGGGACCTGAGCAAAAAATCCCTCTTCCCTTCCCTGTGGAAGTATTTCTACCTCCAACCATGAAAGGAGACCATAACCATCATGGCCAGTAGTCATTGGCAGCCCTCTGCTCCATGAAATTTGTCTAATCTTATTTTAAAGCCATGTTGGCCATTTCTGCCTAATAATAATAATAATAATAATAATAATAATAATAATAATAATAATTTATTTATTTATTTATACTCTGCCCATCTGGCTGGGATTCCTCAGCCACTCTGGGCAGCTTCCAACAGAACACTAAAATACAATAACCTATTAAACATTAAAAGCTTCCCTGAACAGGGCTGCCTTTAGATGTCCTCTAAAAGTCTGGTAATTGTTTTTCTTTTTGACGTCTGGTGGGAGGGTGTTCTACAAGGCAGGCCCTCTGCCTGGTTTCCTGTAACTTGGCTTTTTGCAACGAGGGAACCTCTAGAAGGCCCTCGGCACTGGACCTCAGTGTCCGAGCAGAACGATGGAGGTCCTGAGAGAGTGAGTTCCATAGTTCAAATGTTTGCTGCATGAAGAAGCACTTTCTTTTATCTGTCATGAATCTTCCAACATTCAGCTTCATTGGACGTCCCCAAGTTCTAGTGTTATGATAAGGTTGTAAAGACTGCAGAGAGAATAATTGGGTGCAGTCTTCCCCCCTTGGATCAAATCTATGCTTCCAAGTGCCATAAGAAAGCTGCAGAGATAGCGCAGGATAGTGCGCATCCCGGAAATGATCTCTTTCAGCTTCTGCCTTCTGGAAGAATGTACAGGGGTATAAAGACTAGGACTAGCCGCCTGAGAAACAGTTTCTATCCAAATGCGATTTTGGTTTTAAACGCAGTGTAAGGTGTTCTCTATGTGAGTATATTGTATTCAGTTATAGGGTATCAGAGTTTTTAGGGGGCTAACCAGGCTGGGATAGCTGGGATAGCAGGCTTGTTCGTTTTTGAATGCCTGATGTAGATTTTTTTCAATTTCATTGTTCTGTATGGGACAATGACCATAAAGATTATCATATCGTTCCGTATCGTATCGTATAACAGGGTATTTACAAACCACAAACAGCTGGTATGGAGCTGCTGTCCCAACATTGGTTTCTCTCCAGCTTATCTGACTGGAATAGGGTGAAGGTGAGGTCATGCACCAACTGAGCCCTTCTGGTATTTCTGCCGGTACATCCATGCAGCTTTGACCTCACCCTGCCACACCACAGCCCCCATCCAGGTATGATGAGAGGGCAGCTCCGCAGTTACAGCCCACCACACTGGCCACTACTGGAACTTTATATAGCAGTTATCCCATTATTTCTCCATGGCAACCGTGTGAGATAAAGCAGCCTGAGAGTTTGAGACTCATCTCGTATGAGCGAGACTCTTAATCTTAGGGTTGTGGGTTCAAATCCCACGATGGACAAAAGAGCCCTGCATTGCAGGGGGTTGGACTAGATGACCCCTGTGGTTCCCTTCTATGAGTCTATGAACCAGTGTGCTTTGTGGCCTAGCTTCACTTGGACTCCAGGTCTTCCCTCTAGAAGTCCAGTGTTGTAATCAGCGCTTTTATTCTAGAAAAAATGGTGTCGGCACTCACCATGAAGTTGTTGCAGCAAGTGCTACACTTTTAACCAGTGGATTTCTTTTAGGGGGTGCTGGTACTGCATACCCTTGAGTCCCATCCCCCCCAAGAAAGAAAAGCACAACTGCACCGCACTAGCTCTCTCACTTTTGTTAACAAGCAACTCCCATCTAGAGGATTGTTGCGTGAAGCCATGTGCTGTTTGAGTGTATTCCATTGCATGCATTTGCAGTAGGAAATTTCCCCAAGGCTGCTTCCTCCTTCATGTACACACGGCAGATGAAGTTGCACAGTGGCAGATTTATGTGATGTAGAAATTTCATTCTGCGCGAAGCCGAACTGACCTATGCAGGCACCCATTCATCCTTTGCAATGGATAGATTTTGCGCTCGTCCTTAGCGATGACAGTCATTTGAAATCATCACTGTGGCAGTCTGTTATTGGGCGGTGTGTGTGTGTGTGTGTGTGGCAATTCTCTGCTTTATAACCCACAATCTTTCATCTTGCTTATGTAAGCGAAGGTTCCAATCTCCTGAGTTTGCGGCTGTCTTAGTTAGTGACAAGGAATCGTATTTCCCATTGCAAAATCACAGAATTTTGTAGAGCTGAGCCAAAGTGAGGAGAGGGGCGAGTGTATTTCGTTAACATGCTTGCCCCCCACCTCAAAAAAGCAACTTGTCTTTATTGAAAGAGAGCCCAGTTACCCATCTGAGCTTTTTAGTATGCAGAGTGTGTAGCATACAGCCTGTGAATTTGACTAGACAATAGACTTTACCTGTTGTAATGGTACACAGAGATGCTTGTAGAATAAGAACAGAGTAGAAAGGGCATAACTTGGGTAGAAAAGGCTTCCAGTTCTAACCTCACTAACTAGTCTAGAGAAGACAAAGGCAGCCATGCTTGCTCCTTTGTTCTCAGAGGGCAGATCCAAGGTGACTTCTCATCTTGAGATTGAAAAGAAGAGTGTGAGGAGGAAGTTGTGAGCAGGATGCAACCAAAGACATTTTAAGCCTAATGCTAAAGAGATAGAAGGGTCAGCCAAGAGGGATAGTCTGGGAATCTGGAGGTCCCTCACTCTGTTTGTCTAAACCCTATGCCAAACACTTCCGGAAGCTGAGTTGCACCCAAACGTCCAACGCTCTTTTTAGCCATCTTGGGAGGCTGTGCTCAAAAGGGCACAGGTGTGTTCGCAGTGGGCAAAAGGGAATGTGTCCCCATCACATTGGCAACCAGTACCAATTCCATAGTTTTCCACACTGCACTGTGATTATCAAATGGCCGCCATACACAACGTGGCAAGTGGAGAAGTGATGCACATCAGAATGTGCACCTGGGATTTATTGGCAGTGGTGCAAGCAGAAACTAAACCTGGGATTTATCACGACAAATTATAAATATTGTTTCAACCACCCCAATCTCCGAGCAATGCAAGGTTCCCAGAGTTCCAGGCACTTACCCAGGGTTTGATTTTCTCAGAATGAGGAACAGCAGAGACCGTGGTGTCTTTAGTATATGTGGTTTATTTGCAGATATATACAACCTGAGCCTTTGATGGAGGGGCTCACAGCATTAACACCCCAAGAAGGTCTTGCCTCTCCCATAGCCACAACCTCGGATTCAGTCAGAAATCAGGCGTGGCTCTCTCTCTCAGCTGCCCAGCCTGCTTCTTGCCTCTAGCTTCTTGCTCACATTCTCCAGCTCTGCCTTTGGACTTTCTAATTGTGTGGTGAGTTCCCAACCCCCAACCCTCACCCCGGGTGGAAAAAATGACACATGACACAATGATTAAGGTTAATGGGCTAAAAAAAGGCCACAACTTTATTGGTTACAGGTGAAGAGCGGTATTGGCTTAGGCATTGGTCCTAACCGACTATATCCAACTCCAGACCGTCTGCTTGAAGTCCGGGAAGGGTTAACCACCAGTAGGGGGAGTCCTGCTGATGCACATCAACTAGGAACTCCCCCGGTGTCACCGATAGGGAGCATGCCTTAGGCCCTAACCTCCCTTGGCCACGCTCCCCGGAATCCTTTAACGGGCACCCCTTCAATATGTGGGGCAGGTGATGGCGCTACCTCACCTCTTCCATCTACAGAACAATACCAATGCCTAACCGCCAGTACCCAGAAAGTTGTGACTATTTGCTACGAGATAGGTGAAAACCAAGTGGCTGGTGCCAATTTGCCAAGTGGAAAAATTCCTACCAGGCCCCTCAACGGCAACCAACCAAGGTCCACAGCAAGGTCAAGGAATGAAAACCTTATAGGGCGGGAGGGTGGGAAAAGCAGGAACAGCTGACGGGAAGCAAAGAGGGAGATCCCCGGCCATGTCCTGACTATATAGGGCAGGCCACGCCCCCTGAGCCAGCTGATTGGCCGGCCAGGGGATGAGGCGGCCAGGAATCCCCCCAATCGCGCGGGGCTGGATTCTGCCCGCCGCGCATGTGGGAGGGGCCGTGAAGCCTGCAACCCCACCTCCTCCTTAGGCGGAAATGGCTCTACCAGACAATTTAGGAGGCTTCTGTTACAGAGCCACTTCTTTGTTACCTTAATGATTCCTACCATTACCAAGAAACTTTTCTGGTTATTCCAACAATCAATTCCTTGTTGGATCCGGGAATTAGAAGGGACTCAGGCATGCAGCCTACCCTGCCCCCTCCCAAAAAACCACACACATCACAACACTACTTTTGTAAAGGCATTTTGGTTTTTGTTAGGTCATTTTGTGCCACATGGGATTCACCCACCTGACTTCATCCCATATGTGGCAGAACAGCAGCTCATGAGGGGCCCTAATGGGTTTTTCTGGTGGGGGGAAGCATGGCAGTAACTGCAAAAACAACAGCACCCAGCTGGCCATGATGCCGAGTTGATCGTCACTGTTTAATTTATATGCTGCCCTTCATCTGTGGATCACAGGGCGGTTTACAGTAGTAGTAGTAATAATAATAATAATAATAATAATAATAATAATAATAATAATTTATTTATACCCCTGCCCTCCCCAGCCAAGACCAGGCTCAGGGCGGCTAACACCAGGTATAAAAACAATTGATTAAAATACAACTTAAAAACAAGATTAAAGTACAACATTAAAATGCAGCCGCATTTCAGTAGAAACTCAAATCAAAAACTTTTGGGGGATAAAAACATCAAATCTTCACCAAGGTCAACTATCCAGACTGGTCCTACGTGGGCTAGAAAAAAGCCAGGGAAGTCCCCAAATAGGAGTTCCATCACAGAAGGAGAAAGGAAAGAGGAAAGAGTGGGAGGGGATCAAAAATGCATCACGTAATAGCAAACGAAACAAAACACATCCCCGCTTGATGGGTCAGCAGTTGGGTGGGTGCATCTTGGGTGTTGTTCAGGTACCCATCTGTAGGGCAGTAACAAGTGTGCTCCCTGGTTTGTGGAAAGAATGCTCTGAGTTACTTGCAAAATAGAGGCAGGCCATTTTCACAAGATCACATCATTCACTGCGACGGAGCGGAGGAGCAACAAGGCATCGCGGGGGAATGAGCGTTCCGCACCATCAGATAAGGCTTGTCTATGACAAGCCACATACCTCCTTTGTGCCCTTGAACTGAATTGCACACAGGGAAGAACATGTCATGGCATAAGAGCATTAAGATCTTGCCTCTCCTTCTTTGATGCCACAGATACCATTCACACTGAGCCAACTCTCACTGTTCAAGGCTACTGTTCCTGCACATGTGCTGCAGTTTGGGGGGGGGGAGGGAATCTGGGTATTCAAGGGCTAGTGAAAGTTCACTGGACTCTACCAGAACCATGATGGTTTCCAAGTCCTGGGGCTCCCTTCTCTTGGGATGAATGGATTCCAAGTGGTTGGAGTGCTGGACTTGGATCTGGGAGAATTAGGGTCAGATCTGACTTAGCCATGAAGCTGACCTTGGGTGCGAGTCACTGCCTCTCAGCCTACCCTACCTCACAGGGTTGTTGTGAGTATTAAAGGGGGAGGGGGAGGTCCCCCAAAGCATAGTTTTAAAAAAGTGTACTAGGTTAATAATTTGGGAATAACAGCTAGCATGGGATAGATTACTCTATTCATAGTAAGCATACATTTAAAGATTGGTAAGAATTCACTAAAAGGGGCGTGGGTGGCGCTGTGGTCTAAACCACTGAGCCAAGGGCTTGCCGATTGGAAGGTCTGTGGTTCGAATCCCCACGACAGAGTGAGCTCCCGTTGCTCGTCCCAGCTCTTGCCAACCTAGCATTTTGAAAGCACATCAAAGTGCAAGTAGATAAACGGCGTTTCCGTGCGCTGCTCTGGTTTCACCAGAAGTGGCTTAGTCATGCTGGCCACATGACCCAGAAAAACTGTCTGCTGACAAACGGCGGCTCCCTCGGCCAGTAAAGTGAGATGAGCACCGCAACCCCAGAGTCGTTCGCGACTGGACTTAACTGTCAGGGGTCCTTTACCTTTTTAAGAATTCACTATTTTACTACACATTATTAGCCCCTTGGATTCCAGGTATCTGAACTGGGCCGGCCCTACTGTTGAGCTGAGTGAGGGGGCTGCCTCAGGTAACTAATGTTAAGGGGAGGAAGTTGCAGTGGGGTGTTGAAGGACTGAGCTCTGTGTGCCACTCTGCCTGCCTGCCCTGCTGCTTTTAGTCTGGCTGGCTTTTGCATGTGGAACAGCATGGGGCATTATCTTGTCCTTTGCCTCAGGCTGCAAAATGTCTTGGGCTGGCCCTGAAAGTAGGGAAATAATGATTCCACATTTTGATCATGAACATGTGCCTTGAATGTACAGAAATTGTTGGCTGGTAGGATTTGCTTTCCTCCTTATAACCCCATAGCTTTTAAAATAATTGGCTGGTATTACCAAATGAAATAAGTTCTTTAGCAATTTGTCCTGTGGATTACAAATGAAAATTTAATTACAGCTGGTGCAAATCTTTAGCCAGACAGAAGGGTTGAATGTATATAATTTCCCATAAGCTTTGCTGATAGCTCAATCAGGATTAGATTTGAAGTTCAGTAGAAATACAGATGTACAAAAAAAGAACCCCAAAAAACCACCTTGGATGTATTTGTATAACCTCTATGGTGGGAAATGATCCAGTTAATAAATAACTGTTCAGTGTTTCCTTTGTTAACCATGTGGCTCTACCACTTTGATCTTCTAAGTGACCTTAGTTCTTGTTGATAGATTTAAAGGGATAGAATTGCCAGAAAATAAAGTACTCAATTTCTGCTGGGTAATTTCACCGTTCACCTGGCAATTTCTTAAACACAAACAGAAAATTGGCAAACTTAAAACTCCTCGTCTTATGAAGCATTTGGATTTCAGGAAGGAACCTGTCTTTGATCATTCCAAAATACGTATTCAGGAACCACACCACCCCCACCACCCCATTGGCAGGTTAGGTTACATGAAGGGATTTATCATACATAGGCTCATTTTAGACAGCTAAATCTTGCAAGGATCTTGTCTTGTGCCGATTGCAAAAGGTTTTCTTTGTGAGCTATTCCATCAGGAGTTGCCTTTGCAACAGAAAGGAAGGCTGAAACTAAATCAATTATGTAAAAGTCCATGGTCCAGAAACCCACAATGGTTAGATTGTGATCTGCTCTTATTTAAAGCCCAAGGCTGCAGTTGTGAAAATTGTGTATAGTAGGCCTACCCCACTGCTAGGGCTGGCTTACCCATAGACACTAGGGGTGTGGGGCACCCGGGCGCCGGGCTCTCAGGGGCACAAGGCCGAAAGTGCAGGGCCGAGATTTGGAGTCCGAGGATTGAAGAGCCAGGCCAGCTGACAGCCACTGCCAAGTGGAGGAGAGCCCGTCGGAGTGCCGTAGGCTTTTCTGCAGGTGCTAAGGCAGCCAGCTGGCTCCACCCTCCTGCATGCCTGGGATTGGCAGGCCATCAAGAGGCCCTCCCAGTGTGCAGCTTCCCTCCCAAGCCTCTGCGGGGATTGGTCTCCTCCCTTCACCCGCAGTGGCATGGGAGAGAGCTCAACAACTTTGGCCTGCCCCCCTTGAAAAAATAACATTGGGAACACTGGGCTTATGCTAAAGACGGCCCTGTTCACTGGTACCGCCTCTCCTGGTATGCCCCATGGAGGACCTTAAGGTCCACAAATGACAACACTTTGGAGGTCCCAAGTCGCAAGGTGATTAGATTGGTCTCAACTAGGGCCAGGGCCTTTTCAGTACTGGCCCCAACTTGGTGGAATGCTCTGTCACAAGAGACTAGGGCCCTGCGGCACTTGACATCTTTCTGCAGGGCCTGCAAGATAGAGCTGTTCTGCCTGGTCTTTGGTTTGGACTCAGTTTGACCCTTATGCTTCCCTCCCCTTATGGTTTTGATCTATGGGCTACTATTAAAATGAGGCTGCATTTTAAATTGTATTTTAACCCGTATTTTAAATTGGTTTCCCCCCCTTTCCCCCCCATTATGTTTTTATTGTAATTTTACTGGTGTTAGCTGCCCTGAGCCTGGCTCTGGCTGCGGAAGGTGGGGTATAAATAAAATTTTATCATCATCATCATCATCACAAATTGGAGCACAGGAGTATTGGAAGCTGACTTATACTGGTCCATCTAGCTCCAGAGTTTCAGGAAGAGGGCATCTCCAGCCCCACCTGGGATTGCCAGGGATTGAACCTGGGACTTCCTGCATCCAAAGTTGTTGTTCTACCACTGAGATGCAGTTCTTCCCCTTACGTTGCTTGCTTGAATTCAAAAGCAGCATAAATGCAACAAGGAGAACACTACATAGACCCACAGAAGTGGAAGGGACCTTGCAAGTCAATGTAGCAACCTTGCCATTGCATCACCCCTGAGAATATATCCACTCAAATCTCTGCAGAAACATCTCCAGCCAAGGGTGAACCCATCACCTTTTGAAGCAGTATGTTTAGCAGCTTTTGCCATTAGGCTCTCTTAATATTTCACAGAACATATGTGAAAACAATGGTTCCGAATGACGACGCTCTTTGTGTTCCTGGATGGAATGATGTCCTGGGGTGGTCGTAGCAGAGGGTCACCATGCAGTACTGCATTTAACTGCAGAACGTTGTTCTGTGTGAATAGGTCCTCTTGACTTGTGTTGTCATAGCGACTAAGATTAGAAGAAAGAGGGTAAATAATGAAGCAGGTGTGCCTTTCGAAACAGGAGCTGATTTGTCCTTGAGCCTTTGCCAAAGAGATAAAAAGGAAGAAAAAGCAGCTACAATGCAATGCAAAATCGGTTGCTAATATAAATACATTGGAGGGAGAGGAAGGCATCCTTCCCTAAGGAATTAGCAAAACAAAGTCCACAAATGAATGCGAGTTGAGTTTGTGATAGCTGATCAGGCCATGGCTGTGGTCCATGCCATGTTCTCGTGTTTCGGATCCTCTAGGCAAAAAGAAACTTCCTAGAAGCTCAGTACAGTGGTACCTCAGGTTACATACGCTCCAGGTTACAGACTCGGCTAACCCAGAAATCGTGCTTCAGGTTAAGAACTTTGCTTCAGGATGTGAACAGAAATCGTGTTCCGGCAGCGCGGCGGCAGCAGGAGGCCCCATTAGCTAAAGTGGTACTTCAGCTTAAGAACAGTTTCAGGTTAAGAACGGACCTCCAGAACGAATTAAGTACTTAACCCGAGGTACCACTGTACTTGCAAAGATGAAATTGCTAGGGAATGCTCTAGGAAAGGGACAAAACTGCTGATGTTCAGTTTCCTTTTTTGCCAAGAATGAGAAACTCTTACATTTTAGTTTTAATTGTTCAAGGACTACTCTTGAAAATTTTGCTTCAGCAAAATTCTTTAGGGCAAATTTCTGAAGGGGGGGCAGCTGCACCCTAAAATGTTTGGAAAACCCCTTGAGGGGGATATGCCCCTCCCCCCTACAAACAACAAGTTCCAATCAAATCTCAAAGCCGAAATAAAAACTCAAGAGAATTCAACTCTGCCCTTGCAATTCCATCTTTGGTGCTGAGAAATGGTTGCTGTCCTGTGTCCCGTATTGGAGCTGGAAATACTGACTGATTCACTATGGCCAACGATGCAATTCCATTCCTTGGAGGACAAACTACTGCATAGAAATCCTATGATAGAACGCTAAGAGGCAAGTCTAGAGGTCTCATCCATAGAAAATGGGGGAGATTTGAATACTCAATCAGGTTTTTGACTCAGTGCTTATGATCTTAATTCCCAAGGTGGTTCTGTAAATGTTAGCTGCTCACTCTCCTGTTCCTTAAACAACCACATAGCCAAAAAAATTAAGAGATTAAGAATCCATTCTCAGTCTACAAGAACCACCACAAATGTCTGAATGTTTTTACTGGGCGGTCTCTTTCCTTGAACACCCCTATAGCTCCTATCATTGTCGTTCACAGGAATTTTTGGGCAGAAGCTAGAAGACACCGTCCGTTACGAGAAAAGATATGGAAATCACCTGGCGCCCATGTTGGTGGAACAGTGTGTGGATTTTATCCGGCTGCGGGGGCTGAAGGAGGAGGGGCTTTTCCGACTGCCTGGCCAGGCTAACCTCGTCAAAGAATTACAGGATGCTTTCGATTGCGGAGAAAAGCCATTGTTTGACAGGTAAGGTGGCGAACAAGCATTTCCCAGGGCAATATGTTAACATTGGGGTCCCCAACATAGGATTGCAGACTTGGCCATCTGTTCCAATGTCCTACAAGTCAGGGATATTTTGCCCAGCATGGGGTTCAAACCCCTGACCCTGAGGTTAAGAGTCTCATGCTTTATCAGCTGAGCTATTCCAGTATTTTGGGATGCCCTGGGTTTCAATCACAGCCCCCTGTTCCTTCTAATATATATTTTTTAAGCTTTCTGCTTTATTATTTGTTTTCGGGTGGTGGCAGTGTTTTGCCTGTTTTGTGAACCGGGTGTTTTGTGCTGCCTGTGACAGTTTCTCACGTTGAAAGCTGACTGCTGAGATTAGAGCCAAGAGTGTTTAGTAAGTCAAGCGATTGATTGGGAAATTCTGAATTCAAATCCCTCCTTCAACCTGAAGCGTTTTCTGCCCTGGACTTCTTGGGGAGGGGAAGGATGGGATATAAATTTAATAAAGTAAAATAAAATGAATGAATGAATCTTCCATAATTCAGATGCAACATGTGGCACACACAGCAATGCTTTCCCATGAATATATGATTTTGAGCTTCTGTTATATGTACAAAGATCCACCCCATGAAGAATCTGAAGCTCTTTCATCTAACCTTCATTTTCATCCTAGGATAATTTATTAGGTAGACTAACTCAGTGGCAGTCAATATTTCCACTCCAATGGTTCCCCCTTTAAGTGCAGTCTGAGCATGGCATGCCTTGGAGCCCGATACATCTTGGGGTCTTTACTCTATAAAAAGTTGACTAAAGCAGGTGGATGATGGAGGTTTACTGGGGCAATAGAAAGACAGATTTTTTTCTACCTCTCTCTAGGGATGGTTCACATTATCATTGCTTCCTGAACCAGTATGCCAGAGGTAGGGAATGTTTATGGTTCTGGGGGCCAGATGAGGATTGGCCTTGCAGGCCAAATATGACATCACATGATTGATAGGTGGTCTCTTATCGTGGCTTTGCAAGTCTTCCCAAGCTTCCCATTTAAACCAAACATTGCCAAAATGCAGTCATCCTTCAGAATTTGCGCATCTCCAAAGTTTGCAATTCAATTCTCCGACCAAGTAATGTGTGTGAAAATGCATATATTGGGGCAAAGCATGCATACTGCTGCATATATTTAGTGGAAATAACATGCAAAAATGCATTATATTAGCGCAATTGCTTGCAAAAACTGATTCTGTTGTGGAGCATATTAGAAGAGACTCACACTAAATTTGTGCTAACGTGTTGATGAATATTCATGAGGATCTTTTTTTTTTTTTAAAAAAAAAAAGGCAATCGCAAATGGATTTGGAAATGTGGAGAACTAAATTTAACATGAGAAAAATGAGAAATGGGAATTGATGGTTTGCCGAACCCTTGTCATAATCCACCAGCTGAACGCCAATATTTTTAATACACATTGTGGGGAGGTCTTGCAACTGAACTTAAAACAAGTGTTAACTATTTTCTTCTGACAAATGTCAGAACTGCATAAGCAGTTGCTGGCTATCTTACCTTCTCAGGGATTCTTGTTTGTGTTCTAACACAGGGAGAGGGTGTGTGTGTGAGAGAGAGAGAGGGGGGGAGAGAGAGAGAGAGGGAGAGAGAGAGAGAAGTCCGTTGATATAAGACCCTGCCCTTCAAACTCATCTGCCATTTTTTGCCAGCAAGCACATTTTGCCTCTGCAATTTACTGAGGAGCGGCCGTGCTGTGAGGGATGGTGCCACTGAGCTCCTGTGTTTGTGTAGCTTAAAGCGCATTTCTGCTGGCCTCAGCAACTGCGTTTCCTGCCGCTCGGTGAAGGCAGTTCGGCAAGATGGGCCCCTGCAGAATAGCCGTAGCCTGCAAAATGGCCTTGGAGGGACTTGGCTTTCCAGCCTATTTCTCACTCGCTGCCTTGAAGGCGCGACATGTTTAATTGGGATGGAGCTAACCCAAGTGTCCAAATAAGGCACAGCATGGGAAGATCAAAATTAAAACAGTGCTGCTCATTGCGAGTACTAATGGGGTTTCACGACCCTCCAGTTCCTAGAAAACATTGGGGGAAAGCTGTAGCTCAGCATCAGAGCCTGTGCTTTGGGCTTTGGGGTCCACAGGCTCAATCCTTGTCACCTCCATGGAGGGCTAGAACAGACCCCTGTCTAGATCCCTGGAGACCCACTGCCAGGTAGTGTTAGGTTGTGGGTGAACATATCAGACGACACAGCGATTCTCCAAACAGCTCTTGTTTATTCAAAGGTCAGAACAGAACTGAACTGAAGGGTTTAACCATTGCTTCCTTATATAGAGCTCCAGTACAATGTAACTGTAACAACTTTCTGTAACTATCCAATCACTGAACGTCACTTTCGATCCCTTATTTGCATATGTGGACCTGAACTATCTACAGGGCGAGAACTTCAGTACATAACAGGTAGCACAGACCACAAGTGGGGAACATGTCGCCCACTGGATATTTGTTTTGAACCCCACTCAGCCCCAGCCATGTCAGGCAGGGTGTGAGTTGTAATCCAATAAGATTCGAAGAGTCGCAGGTTCGCCATTCCTGACATAGATAATATTTCGCTGGATGGGTCAATGCAGTGGCGTAGCGTGGGGGGTGCAGGGGGGGCTGGCCGCACCGGGCGCAACATCTGGGGGTTAGGGTTAGGGGGCGCAAATCCACAGGGTTGGGGGCACAAATCCACGGGTTAGGGGGCACAAATTACTTGCCTTGCCCCGGGTGCTGACAACCCACGCTATGCCACTGGGTCAGTGTTTGGGAATAAGGCCATTTCCTGTGCTTTCTGCAGTTGAAAGTCAGTGTGAGTTGACTACATAATGGTGTGCAAAATTTAGATTCAGGCTGTGTCTGCATGCCATGATAGCAGTGTTTTACTGTGGCGTGCATTCGTTTTTCTGCGCATTTGCTCAGTGGGACATCTCTCAGGCAAATAGCAATGGCATGTTACTTATCTGATGGGCTGAGCCTCCCTATAGACTTTTGGAAACTTACAACATTTTAAAAATGATTCTGTTCCTTGTTTTGTAGCACTCAGCACCACTGCTGTTGAAGGAACTTAACTCCCCATATACATTCTCTCCCTTTCTATTTTCCCCAAGACTGTTTTCCCCACCAAGTTACATAAATACGTGAAAGGTTCAGTGAAAGCGATAGCAGATGAAATGCATACAAATAGAGCTAAGTGACACTTGTCACAACTTTCATGAAAGCTATCAGTGGTGCCAAAAAAGACTCTTCGCCTTCTCTGTCATTTTTCAGTACTCCGTGGAAAAGGTTTCCTTATTCAAACATGGCCCTCACTCTCAGTTGCCTTCACTTGCCGTCAGTGATCTCCTAATCTGATTGGCTACATATGTTGAGACATTCACTTTGTAATTCATGAATGGAGGAAGAAACACAGCCAGAGAAAACAGTGATAACCAGGACTGGAAAAGCTGGATATTTGTGCATCTATTTGGAAATGAAAATGTGTTTCCTGCTGAAATTTGTAATTTCTGCTCACAAATTGAAACTAGTAAATGTTTGGTTCGGTTATTTCAGCCACTTCAAACACAGCTCAAATACAATGTTAATCTATCTGTCTGTCTATCTATCTATCTATCTATCATCTATCTATCTATCTATCTATCTATCTATCTATCTATCATCTATCTATCTATCTATCTATCTATCTATCTCTCTCTATCTATAGTGGTACCTCGGGTTAAGAACTTAATTTGTTCTGGAGGTCCATTCTAAACCTGAAACTGTTCTTAACCTGAGGTACCACTGTAGCTAATGGGGCCTCCTGCCGCCACCGCATGATTTCTGTTCTCATTCTGAAGCAAAGTTCTTAACCTGAGGTACTGTTTCTGGGTTAGTGGAGTCTGTAACCTGAAGCGTCTGTAACCCGAGGTACTACTGTATCATCTACCCATCTACCCATCCATCCATCCAAAAAGGACCTCAGGCTGGCGTATTGGGTTTCCCCCCATCCTCTTTTTATTCTTGCAGCAACCTCATGAGGTAGGTTAGGCTAAAAGGTGGTATCTGACTCAGGGGCACTCAGCTCATCTTCATAGCTGAGCAGGGATTTGAACCCTTATTTGAACTGAAAGAAATGATCTTGCAATGCTGCAGTGCCCCTGTGAGAAAGCATTTGTAATCCATGTATAATAGAACTTCAATACAAGGTACAAGAGGCCAGGTACAACTTGGCTTTTGGTGGGACTTTAGGAAAAATGAATGTTACTTCTGGGAAGGCAAGCAGATGCCAACAATGCTTCTTCAATTTGCATGCACAAAAACACGCAGAATACCGAAGTAGGAAGACTGAGCACTGGGAAATCAAATGGGTAGAGGTCCCAGGATGTGCTTCCTTTATTAGGTTGGCTGAACTGCAACAATTGTTAACAGAACTAGGTTTTGCTGTATGCTCAGTGGGAAATTGCATACATGGTAGTGAGCTGTTTGAGAAGAAGATGACATTTGTTTATCTTCAGATTCCCCCACCCCTGACCACAAATACACATGAAGAAAACAAAACATTGGGTTCCATTAGTTGAACAATAAAAGGAAAAGGGGGGTTGAATTTTAGAGCAACATTACATGCTTGCTGCAAAATTGATTCAAAGCCATCTGTTAATTTATTGTGCTTTTACGGGGGGCATATATATATATATATATACACACAGTAAATGTTATAGCTTTTTAATTGGAATTTGAAGACGGTATGGGAGTATGCTCAAGCAAGCACTCATCACTTTGGAATTTTCTACTCTTGAACTAAATAGCCATGAGAGAGAGAGAGTAGTTATCTTGGAGATATATATTCTGAAGATATATGTACACCATATGAACAGGGGTTCTTCAAGAAGATGTGATAGCATTAATCCACAAACCCAATTTATCTGGAGCATTTATCCGATTGACAATAATGAAATTACATTGGAAAGTCAGTTCAGTCCTTTGGGTGTGATCTCAAGACCATCTTTGGATGTGCATGCACAATGATATATATTTCTTTTGCATTTTCTGTTACTTAGGCACAGCCCCCTAGTTTCAAAAATGGCAAGTCAGACAACTAGACATGCCACCAAAGCCCATATTTCCTGGCTCCAAATATTAGAGTTTGGAGCTTGTAATTCTCACCTCAAATCGGCATTGGGTGAGTAGGAAAGAAGGAGGAGTTGATGAGAAGGTAGGGGCAATTTTCTCTCCATATCTGGAAATTTTTTTTTGGGGGGGGGGAGAAGCTCAGGAAACACTTGGATAAAAAATAAGCTTTTTCCAATGATGCTTTGAGAGTGTAACACTACAAGTTGTAAGGGGAGTGAGTTCTGGGCTCTATGGCCATGCACAAAGACTAGGGTGCCATAGAGTATGTTCTCCTCAGCAACTTCTGTAATGGTAGAGAGGAAACATTGTTCCTATAAGTCTGATGAAAACACCAATAACAATACAGTGGTACCTCAGGTTACATACGCTTCAGGTTACATACGCTTCAGGTTACACACTCCGTTAACCCAAAAATAGGGCTTCATGTTAAGAACTTTGCTTCAGGATGAGAACAGAAATCGGGCTCCGGCGGTGCGGCAGCAGCAGGGGGCCCCATTAGCTAAAGTGGTGCTTCGGGTTAAGAACAGTTTCAGGTTAAGTACGGACCTCTGGAACGAATTAAGTACTTAACCCGAGGTACCACTGTACGGTAAAACCCAGAGGAGACGTTTTTCCTTAGAACGTGCAAAACCCTGTGAGAAATTGGGTGGCTTGTTGTTGTTTAGTGTCCAGAGGAGGGCAATCAAAATGGTCAAAGGCCTGGAAATGATGCCTTATGAGGAACGGCTAAGGGAGCTGGGCATGTTTAGCCTGGAGAAGAGGAGGTTAAGGGGTGATATGATAGCCATGTTCAAATATATAAAAGGATGTCACATAGAGGAGGGAGAAAGGTTGTTTTCTGCTGCTCCAGAGAAGCGGACATGGAGCAATGGTTCCAAACTACAAGAAAAAATATTCCACCTAAACATTAGGAAGAACTTCCTGACAGTAAGAGCTGTTCGACAGTGGAATTTGCTGCCAAGGAGTGTGGTGGAGTCTCCTTCTTTGGAGGTCTTTAAGCAGAGGCTTGACAACCATATGTCAGGAGTGCTCTGATGGTGTTTCCTGCTTGGCAGGGGGTTGGACTCGATGGCCCTTGTGGTCTCTTCCAACTCTTTGATTCTATGATTCTATGATCAGGGTCTTTTCCGGGGGAGTCTTCTCTTCTTATGAGGTGGCCAAAGTATTGGAGCCTCAGCTTCACGATCTGTCCTTCCAGTGAGCACTCAGGGCTGATTTCCTTCAGAATGGATAGGTTTGATCTTCTTGCAGTCCATGGGACTCTCAAGAGTCTCCTCCAGCACCATAATTCAAAAGCATCAATTATTCAGCGATCAGCCTTCTTATGGTCCAGCTCTCACTTCTATACATCACTACTGGGAAAACCAGAGCTTTGACAATACGGACCTTTGTTGGCAAGGTGATGTCTCTGCTTTTTAAGACGCTGTCTAGGTAGGTGGGCTGTTTTCATGGGGGAAGAAATTTTCGGGAGATTGTTGTTGTTTACCAGCCCTGCCTGGAAGTGCAGCCAGCAGGAAGCTATGGAGGGAGTGCTGTGTTGTTTCCTGGAAGCCACATTTCCTGGAACACCTTCGGGACGTGCCAGAACATAGTATTGCTTCTAAGGCATTCTAGGAAAGGTGCTTGGCAAGATGCTGAGGAGAGTCTCTTGCCCTGCTCTGAGCGATGTAGGCTGCTTCCTTGTCTTTTTTTTTTTTAAGTTGAGAAAACCATTGACCTTCTTGTAATTTTAATGCTTCTTGGGAGAAAAGCAATGACAAACCTAGACAGCATCTTAAAAAGCAGAGACATCACAAAGGTCCGTATAGTCAAAGCTATGGTTTTCCCAGTAGTCATGTATGGAAATGAGAGCTGGACCATCAAGAAGGCTGATCGCCGAAGAATTGATGCTTTTGAATTATGGTGCTGGAGGAGACTCTTGAGAGTCCCATGGACTGCAAGAAGATCAAACCTATCCATTCTGAAGGAAATCAGCCCTGAAAGACAGATCCTGAAACTGAGGCTCCAATACTTTGGCCACCTCATGAGAAGAGAAGAGAAGACTCCCTGGAAAAGACCCTGATGTTGGGAAAGATGGAGGGCACAAGGAGTAGGGGACGACAGAGGACGAGATGGTTGGACAGTGTTCTCGAAGCTACCAGCATGAGTTTGACCAAGCTGCGGGAGACAGTGGAAGACAGGAGTGCCTGGCGTGCTCTGGTCCATGGGGTCACGAAGAGTCGGACATGACTAAACGACTAAACAACAACAAAGCAACAGAAAATGTTAGAGACCTTTCTTTATCCCCCCCCCCAATATTTCAGGAGGGTTTCATTTCATCACCCAATGAACAGCCGCAGAAGAAAAGAGAATTCCAGAATTTCCAGAGCAGCCCTTAACTTCTCACCATTGAAAGGACCTTGGACAATAGCTGCCTGCTGTCCAAGGCACTGTCCCAGCCACCTTTCTATTGTTCTTCCTAGCAAGCATCTTTCCTGCGGAGGTTGAATTGTGCCCTGTGCATGCTAAACCAGGCACAACACAGAAAGGCCGACATGCAGGGCAAGCTGCCTGCTTAAGATACTCCCATTCTCAGCTTGGTAAATGGTTTCCGCCTTAGAGTTAATTACACAGTGGCTGGCACCTGTTTAGCAGTGCTATCCATCACAGAGTCTCAAAGCAGTGAGCAGGCATTAATAAATAAAGCTGCTCAATTTTTGTGTGAGGAAGTATCATCATCTCTTTTTTTCACAGAAGGGACACCCAGCCATCAATAAGGAAGTAGTGGTATGACAAGTTGCAAGAAGTAATCGCTCCACTTTATTCTGTACTAATCTGGCTTCGTTTGGAGTGTTGTGTCCAGAATGCAAGGCCTTGCTTTAAGAAGCATAGCTTTGAAAAGAGTTCAGAGAAACACAATGGCCAGAAGCATGAAAAGCAAGTTCTATGAAGAAAGGCAGAAGGAACTGGGAATGTCTATCCTAGAGAGGAGTGAGGGAACACATAGAAAATAATGATTTTGCTGAGGTATACTGAAGAAAAACAGCATATGATATATGGAGAAAATGGGGGAAATGAACTCTTTCTTAAGTTAGGCCTCTGCAGGGTAGAAACTCCTTCAGAACTATTCTTCCTCCCAACTCCTCCAATGGTCAAATCTTACCCATCTTCTTCACAGACAGCTAACTTCTGACTGATGAGGCTCCATCAGAGTCTCCTGTCATTGAGACCAATAGCAGAATTAACCCCTTAAGTCACACACCAAATAATCCCCGTTGTTGTACTTCCAACACTCTGCTCAATGGAGATCTTAAAGGTTGTACTAGTGGCCTTCAAGGCCCCTTCCTGTTTTACAGTTCTATAACGTGACTATTCCAAGCTGACTTGATAGATGCTAACAATCACCATTGATTGGGATGTAATTATAGTAATGCTATTTAATTATTTACATAGCTTCTGGGGATATTCTGAACACTTCGTATACAATCTCATTATTCCTTAAAACAGCTCTGTAAGGTAGGTTGGTATTATTATATCCCCATCTTGCAGATGATATAGACTTATGCCACCTTGAGTGGACTTGTCAAAGTGTGAACTGGGTATTTTCTGAACCCTAGATAGTCTGTTACAATGGAATGACAATGTGCAATGAATGTATGATTACTTACAGGCCAGGTCTATGGGGGAACATACTTGTACCCACAACCCCAAGAACAAAAGACTGAATCCCTTTTATTCTAGATGATTTTTTTTTTTTAATTTTGCGTTCTTCCAAGGAGCTCAGGGCAGTGTACATGCCCTCCCCTTTTAAATTCACAACATTCCTGTAAGGTTGTTTAGGCTGAGAGGCAACAGTGAATTGCCCAAGGTCATACATTTGAACATGTGCCTCTCCAGTTGAAGGCAATGCTATAACCACTATACCGCATTGTATTTCCCCAAGAACATACCCTTGAGTACATAATGAATAACATCCATATTTTTGACAGCCGTTCAGCCCAGATTACCCCAATATTTCATTATACTCCAAAGCCAGGAGTTCGTTGCTTTTAGTCATTTAACTCCATTGCAATTTTGTTTGGACAGACTTGAAATTATACATTTGACTCTGACTATATTTTAGGAACGAACCATCTTTTTTGACCTCTGCTTATGCAAACAGGCCTTCAATTATATAGACAAACAAGAAATTAAATGGAAAATGGAAATCTTTTAAAGGAATTTTTTAATGAAAGAAATTGAATTGGATTTCCCACCCCACCCCCCACAACACACACTTTTTTAAAAAAGTAAATTATCTTTCTCATCATTTGTTCGCGTTGCCATTGTTGTACGATTACGAAGATCTGTTAGAGGAGGAAAATATTTGAAATGTCACAGAGATGGGTATTAATATTTATGTGGGAACATTTTCCTGGGCAATTTCCATAGGTAAACAAAGTCTAGGTATCAGAGGAATTTAAAAGTGGGTCTGCTGAGGTAGTATATACATAACTGAGATGGTATAATGATATTGTGTATCACATAAACAGCATCAAGTGTGATCTTACGTATTGTTGTCTAAAGGGAACTAACTGCTGTTAATGTTATTCATGCTGTCTGGGAAATAGTTATGCGATTTAGATTTTTAACAGTTGGCCATGGACTTTGGAATTCATTTGTTAAAACCCCATTTATCACACAGTTGCATAAGCTTAGGCTCCCTACAGGGCTGGATTTAAGTTTGATGAGGCCCTCAGCTACTGGAGGTAATGGAGCCCTTTATATGTCCAGCTGTCTTTTGTCAACAAATTGTCACTGTTTTTTGTGTTGAATATATGCTATATGGTAATTTATGGACCTAATAGGTATCTAAAGCCATTTGCACATGTTGCCATGCAACCAGTCCATGCAGAATGTAGGCACCCTATATATATAGAAATGAGCAAACCAGTGATACAGTGGTACCTCGGGTTAAATACTTAATTCGTTCCGGAAGTCTGTTCTTAATCTGAAACTGTTCTTAACCTGAAGCACCACTTTAGCTAATGGGGCCTCCCGCTGCTGCCGCGCCGCTGGAGCATGATTTCTGTTCTTATCCTGAAGCAAAGTTCTTAACGTGAAGCACTATTTCTGGCTTAGTGGAGTGTGTAACCTGAAGCGTATGTAACCTGAAGCGTATGTAACCCGAGGTACCACTGTATTTTATGGAGGAGACTAGCAGGCGGGGCCCATTACTTACATCATAGGAGCCTACACAACACAAAACACTGTTGCTGTATGTAGGTTTTATTTTATTTGTTTTTTTATCTTATATTTTGGAAATGTACATCCAGGGTTTCCCCCCCTCAATTTTTTGGGGGGCCTCCAAGAGAGTGGGGCCCTAAGCTATAGCTTGTTTAGCTTATATGTAAATCTGGCACTGGCCCCCTATGACATCAGAGCAACTACACCAATGGGAGCTGGGGGCAGCAGTGTGACATCGCTGTCTGGAAAGTCTCACTGCGATGTCAGAGTAGATCTGGCAGCTGTATTAGTAGAAGCAGGGCAAGGAAAGGGGTAAACAGGCAGGAAGACTGCAAGTCAGAAGAGGAGTGGCATGCCAGCCATATGCTGTGCTTTAAAAACAAAGCACAAAAACACCATCCACAATTTATTCAGCACATTATATCCCAGGCTTCCACAGCATTTCTCAGGCTGGGGTATATGACAGGTCTTTTGATTGAGCTGAGAGTTGGTGACTGGCCCAGGACTTAAATAAGGATATATTGTGCTCCTAGCACCAGATCTGGGCTAGTTCAAGCATACTGCTATTTCTTAGAAAAAAACAATTTTTTATTTAGAAAAACTTTTCCCCTCCTGGTTGTCTGGAAATATCCTCGGAGACCAATGGGTGATGATGACAGATATAGGGAATGCATATCAAGCACACCTGGGAACTGGGGAGACTGTAATTTTGGCAGAGAGATTAATAAAACACAAGACAAGCCGAACACGTGGTCACCAGAGGGCTGGGGCAGAATCTCGCTTCCATCACATTGAAATGCAATGGTTTTATATAGCCCTCAGCTGGAGGTATTCATTTGTCACTGTTCCTCGCTGAGCGCCGCGCTCCGAGTCGTGCACACAGGTCAGTGGGGAAGTTGCTCCTTCAACAGCAAAAAGATCATTTCCCTTTGTGGAAAACAGCAAGCCATATTATGCTCATCAATACTGTTCAAGGGGTAGATTCCAAACCCTTTGATGTTGCACAGATAACATGGACTTCAAAGATACAAGTCATTTCAGAGCCATCATTTCTAGCTGAACTCTTGCGACCCGTTGGTTGGGCACAAAATGGTTAGGTGCTTTCATTTCATTTCATATACTTGTGCACCATTCTTCAACCCTGAAGAGAAGATTTGTTTGGCTCACATAGGCCCTTGCCCTACTGGCACATACAGGAGTTCATCCCGAGACAGCCATCCTTTGATATAACTCTGCTGTTCTTTGGCCTAATCTGTGCAGAGTAAGCCACATAGAGCAGTCACTGGAACAATTCCCGTGCTTATATAGCTGCCATCATTGTATATAATTACCAAAGATCCCACATTGGAAGGGACCCCAGAGGTCATCCAGTCCAAAGCCCTGAAATGCAGGAATCACAACTAAAGCATCCCTGACAGATGGTCGTTCAGCCTCTGTTTAAAAACCTCGAAGAAGAATCCACCACTTTCTGCGGTAGCCCGTTCCACTGGTGCACAGCTCTTGCACCAAGAAATTTTTCCTAATATCTAGTTGCAATCTCCTTTCTTGTCATTTGGATCCATTGGTTCAGGTCTGGAGCAGCGGAAAACAAGATTGCTCCATCTTCCATGTGACAGCCCTTCAGATATTTGAAGGTGGGACGCGGGTGGCGCTGTGGGTAAAACCTCAGCGCTTAGGACTTGCCGATCGTATGGTCGGCGGTTCGAATCCCCGTGGCGGGGTGCGCTCCCGTCGTTCGGTCCCAGCGCCTGCCAACCTAGCAGTTCGAAAGCACCCCCGGGTGCAAGTAGATAAATAGGGACCACTTACCAGTGGGAAGGTAAACGGCGTTCCGTGTGCTGCGCTGGCTCGCCAGATGCAGCTTGTCACACTGGCCATGTGACCCGGAAGTGTCTGCGGACAGCGCTGGCTCCCGGCCTCTAGAGTGAGATGAGCGCACAACCCTAGAGTCTGGCAAGACTGGCCCGTATGGGCAGGGGTACCTTTACCTTTACTTTAGCCTGTCACCTCTCAAGTCTTTTCCAAGCTCAACATACCCAACTCCCTCAATTGTTCCTCCACTTGGTTTCCAGACCCTTGATCATCTCGGTTCCACTCCTGTACACATATTCCGTCTTGTCAATCTCCTTCTTAAACTGTGGTGCCCAGAACTGGACACAGTACTCCAGGTGTGGTCTGGCCAGTGCAGAATAGAGTGGTACTATAGTGCCTGGCATGCTCTGGTCCATGGGGTCACAAAGAGTTGGACACGACTAAACAACAACAACCAATAGTGCTATTACTTCCCTTGATCTGGCCACTATACTTCTGTGGATGCAACCAAGAATACCATTAGCAAAATAATAATAATTAAAAAATGCTGCTGCATCACACTGTTGACTCACATTAAGCTTGTGGTCTACTAATACCCTAAGATCCTAATCTATTGTTGGGTTCATTATAAAATGTGTTCCCCTTTCGAAAAGCACGGTGAACCAGGATACTAGATAGCCCATTTTGAATGAATCATTTACAACAGGTATACTAACAGGTGCATCCAACTAATTCTCAAACAAAGTACCCCCACTGAAATTAATAGGTCTGTGTTGGCCATTAGTATGGTTGCCATACATCCAGAATTTCCTGGACATATCGAGAATACTGCTGTCTCTAGCAGCGTCCTGGCGGAAATCTGATGAAATCTGGAAGTATGGCAGCTCAGCAACTTTTCTGTCTGTTTGAAATACCGCAATTTTCACTGTTTGAAATACCGCAGTCTTAGCTGGCTACAGCACTTCCATTGCAGGTGAATGTTTCAGAAAAAGACCCCCTGCTAGTGATTGGGTCAGGCCTTGGGCAAGAACAAGCCACACTTCCTCTTGGCAGCCCACTGCATATCAAGGAAGGAAGGAAGTGATGGGGGCAGAAAGAGAGACAAAAGGGCATTGAAAAGTCCCTCACCAGCATAAAAACCAGGGCAGTCTCGGATACAAGTGTTAGAATTCCTGCTCCATGATTGCAGTCATGGGATTTTTGTCTATCACATGATGGTGTATGTTTTGACTCCACAAAGTGATGGAGACAGGATGTTTGTGCTACTGTGTTCTGTGAAGTGGGACTCTTGTCCTTTGTTCTTTCTCTCTTTGCTGTCTGATGCTAGAGAGAGAGAGGGAGCCATGTTGCAGTGCTCCGTGTGTGTTTATATGTAAATACAGTAGATTAGCCAAAATGCTGAGCTGCTGAGGTCTGTCATGCGAACTGCACAGACTCTGTGGATCCCTAAGTGTGCCGTTGTCTGTTGGCATCGGTCGCTGTGATGTTCGGGCAGAAGAAAGCTTTTGAAGCTCCCGATCGACCAGGAGGGAGAGAACATGCCAGTCGGGCATGTGTCTCTGCCAGGGTCCTACTCGAGTGTAGGCTGAGCTCCTGACAACAAGATCCAGAAGAAATCCCAGATTCATGCAACACAGAGCCTGCATGTGATCCATGCCACAGTATTGCCAACCTCCTGGACAAATCATGTGGAAGATCCCACACACATGAACCAGCTTTAGATTCACTTCCTTTTGGAACTACCTTGCTTTATTGCATCTTCAATTCCCACCTGATGTCAGAGCCTTTGCTTTCTTGAAGCGCTGACAATAGTACCACGGACACATTTCAGTCTTCACACATGTTTGGCCGTGACTGTAAATGTTACATATGTGTTCATGGTGACCTGCTGTGCTTCCATGTTTATTGTTTATGGAGTGGAGGAAGGGACAACCCCGGGCTGTGTAATCAGCCTGACAGCCGTTTCCACAAGGTCTGCCATTGCCACAAAGCAAAAAATGTTGTTGACGCAGCAACTGCTGGAAAGGAAGTCGATGACAACGAGGGGCTGGAATGAAAAGAGCCCTGGATCTGGGCTGCCTAATTGCAAAGGAAAGGATTTGTGACTGTTTGCAGTATTTAAAGCCTTTGTATTATATTCCTAGGGGCAGCTTAGAGACCAGTAGTGGTGGCTATTCTGCTGGACAATCAAATGAACAATTAACTCATCTCTGTCTCGCTCTTGTCTGTACATGGCTATGCCAGCATACCTTATTTAAAGGGGGAGAAGAGAATGGGAAGTGGGGAAGAGTTAATACAGAGGGGCCAGGAATTTAGAAAATCCTCAGGGTATGTACTCTCTAATTAAATTCTGTGCTAATCACTCCAAATAGCAGGCTTGCTGCTTGCCATAGTTACAGGGAGGGATTTAGATATGGCTGCCTTTGACAGGCAAACAAAATTGTGATACAGACGTCCTGAAGGTTTTTGAGAGTGGGATCGTCTCTTTTGCAGAAGCATTTTTTACCTGTCGCAGCAAGATTGCACACTACTGAGTGGTGGTTTGTTTTCCTACACTGGGGTCCAGTTGGGCTGCAATGGGGTTTACATGACCAGCTGACCTGGGATAAGGGGTAGCTGCTGTTAGAAAGAAACAAAACAATGAATACTTCAGAAAACAGAGAAGAAAGCAATCCCAGTTTACAAAACAGTAATACCAGTGGCAGCCTTGTGGAAAGATTAGCAAGCTGGGAGTTGCTTCCTTTTGCCATGTGCTTCATAGAAAAACTCAACGTTGACTTAACTAGGACATGGGGCACAGTGAAGCAGCCATCCCAGGCAATTGACTTGGGGCGTCCAGCAATTTGTTAGTTGCTTAATATATAATTGAGAGCCAGTTTGGTAATGTAGTTAAATGTTGGGACTATGGCCTAGCAGATCAGGGATCAGTCCCCTCTTGGCCATGAAGCTCACTGGGGCCATCACTGCCTCTCAGCCTAATCTACTTCATGGGTTTGTCGTGGAGATTAAATGAGGAGAACCATGTATGTCACCTTGAGTTCTTTGGAGAAAAATATGGGATACAGGTGAAATAAAGAAAGAATACGTATTTTTTACTGCCAGGGAATGGGAGAAATGGTTGTGGGATATTCCGGTGTGGAAATAACTTGGATGCCATATATATATATATATATATATATATATATATATATATATAGTTTTTCAAATTAACGTTTTACACTCACATATCTAACATACATCATGAAATCAAGATTCCAAAGAATTTCTGGACTTCCCTCCTTCCCTTTGTGGGTCCTATTGTTAGTAATTTCCTCCTACAACTTTTATAATAATCCAAATCTCTTACATCTCCATTATATCCAAAATTCACCATTAAACTACAAGTGTTATTCCAATCCTACTAACAATTTTAACTGTCTACAGTGATTTTTAAGAATTTTTTTAAGTTTTCACATTCCTTATTAAAGTTCTGGTCATCCTGCTTTCTGATTCTTTCGGTCACTTTGCCATTTCGTCATAATCCCTCAATTTAATCTGCCATTAATCTCTGGTTGGTATTTTATCTTCTTTCCATTTCTAGGCCAATAACAACTGCACAGCCGTGGTCACATACATAAATAATACTTTCTGCTCCATTGGGAGTTCGGCACCTAGATTTCCTTTTTTAAAAAGGCTTCGGGGGGGGGGGTTAAGAAAAAGTTATTTCAAACGCTTTTTTCAATTCATTATGTATCATTTCCCAAAATTCTTTTACTAAGTAAAAGGCAGTAGTAGTGGTAACTTGGCTGTCTTTTGGTATAGCGCCTCTTGGCTTGGGGCAGAACTCCTTCACCCAATTCTCCTCAGGCAGAAAGCACCTCCAGTCTTCTAACTTTAAGCTCCCATGGATGTTCCCAAGATCTATAATAATAATAATAATTTATTATTGATACCCCGCCCATCTGGCTGGGTTTCCCCAGCTACTCTGGGTGGCTTCCAACAAAGAAAAATAGATTAAAATGTCACACATTAAAAACTTCCCTGAACAGGCCTGCCTTCAGATGTCTTCTAAATGTCAGGTAGTTGTTTATCTCTTTGACATCTGATGGGAGAGCGTTCCACAGGGAGGGCGCCACTACCGAGAAGGCCCTCTGCCCAGTTCCCTGTAGCTTTGCTTCTCATAATGAGGCAACCGCCAGAAGGCCCTTGGCACTGGACCTCAGCATTAGGAGGGAGAGAAAATGAGTCTGTACACTTTCCCCACACAACCCATAATTTTATATGCATTTAATAGTCTTATTTACCACACAACAACACTGCCTCTAGAGGCAAAATGATTTTATATTCCCAAAAATGTCAAGTACAAAATCAATTACTGGGGTGCCCACTGTCTGTCTCCCTGCAGTGTGAGCAGAAACTGAGTTACTGTGGTGCCTCGCAAGACGAAAAGAATC
The DNA here is from genome assembly GCF_964252035.2 of Podarcis erhardii. Taxonomy (NCBI): domain Eukaryota; kingdom Metazoa; phylum Chordata; class Lepidosauria; order Squamata; family Lacertidae; genus Podarcis; species Podarcis erhardii. Next base: position 66,033,788 of record NC_138512.1, on the reverse strand, counting down.
CGTTCCGCGAGTCTCTTCATCTAGCGGTTTTTTCGTCTTGCGAAGAAAGCCCATTGACGGCTTAGCGGATTAGCGCTATTAGCGGTTTAGCGGCTTTTAGCGACTTTTAGCGGCTTAGCGGATAAGCGGATAAGCGGCTTAGCAGCTTAGAAAAAGGGGGGGGGGGGAAAAACCCCGCAGGAACTCGCAAGACATTTTCGTCTTGCGAAGCAAGCCCATAGAAAATTCGTTTTGCGAAGCACCTCCAAAACGGAAAACTCTTTCGTCTAGCGAGTTTTCCGTCTTGCGAGGCATTCGTCTTGCGGGGCACCACTGTACTCTCTGTTGCTCCCTCACCCAAAAACTTTTCCTGATTTTTTCATGAGCAGCTGATGGAGGAAAAATGAAAAACTGGAACTGCCAACTTCCCTTAAGTTTATTTAAATGGGAGAAAGCAGAGCATGGTGAAAATGGTGTGTTTGGGAACTGGCGAAGCTGACGGGAAAAATCCAAAACCAGCATGATCAAGTATTCCAAAAGGACCGGATCAAATTTATACAATATTTGAAAGAATATTATAAGCAATTAACACCACTAGTAGGGTTGTCTGAAGACTTGCAACGAGGAAATTTCTCCCTTTTCTTATTTATTTAAATTTTGAGGTATTTTGTAATGAGTGTAATCAGAACTGGAAAACATATAAAATGCGATGATATAAAGGTTAATTTTGAAAGCCGTGAGATGGGAGGGAATGAAGTCGACAGGCTCTAGAGAGCCAGAGAGGTAAAGTGGGTAATAATGATGTGATTATATATTGCTAAATGGAAAACTAATAAAAAATATATTTTTTTATAAATTATTAAAGAAAAAAAGAAAATGGTGTGGGTTGTGGGAAGAGAAAGTGAGACTTAGTCAAGGTTTGTTTCCCTCAGGCTTCACCAAGAATTAGGACAGGGGTGCCAAATGAACAGGAGTGTGCCAAATTTGAAAGGGGTTCCTTTTTCACTGTTTCCTCTTAAAGAGCATGGCACAGAGTTCCTTCCAAAAGAGCAATGTTCTCCTAAGGCCAAGGTGCTGCAAAATTAGGATCCATTTCTCCTCTTTTGCCAAAGTACTTGCCAAAAGAGATAGAGGGATTCTCTGTGGGGAGGGGACTGCACTTTACACTACTTCCTTTAGAGTGATTGCAACTTCTTCATGACTTCCTCCCAATTTCCCTTGCAAAGAGATTTGGAGCATCATACTCTGCGTTGTGGTTCAGATCATCTCTTTCAAAGTGGTTCTCGCTGCATTTGAATGGAAGCAATGTGCAATGCAATGCCCACCACATGTTGCCTGAACAGATGAGGACAAGTGTGTTCAATATCGAGGAGCTCGCCATGTTGGAAGGGGAACATTTTTGCTCCTGTTTGTATGTGTGGGAATGTTCAGGGATGTAGGAGAGGATATATTGTTTGATTATATCCTTTCCAACTTGTACTAACAAGTTCTACAATTTAGCACAATAACATCCCCTTTTTAAAACTTGCGCGGCGGATGCGTTTGCTCAGGCTCGCTAAAGCCTCTAAAATAAGTTTCGTTGGTAATTCCCCATTAAAAGGTAAAGGGTAAAGGGACCCCTGACCATTAGGTCCAGTCGTAGCGGCGTTCATCTTGCTTTATTGGCCGAGGGAGCCGGCGTACAGCTTCCGGGTTATGTGGCCAGCATGACTAAGCCGCTTCTGGCGAACCAGAGCAATGCACGGAAATGCCATTTACCTTCCTGCCGGAGCAGTACCTATTTATCTACTTGCACTTTGACATGCTTTCAAACAGCTAGGTTGGCAGGAGCAGGGACCGAGCAATGGGAGCTCACCCCATCACAGGGATTCAAACTGCCGACCTTCTGATCGGCAAGTCCTAGGCTCTGTGGTTTAAACCACAGCACTACCCGCATCCCAATTCTCCATTTAGTACCTCATAAAAAGATAGACACGACACAGTCTTCTGTAAAAGTATATAAAAAAGAGTTTACTCACACATTCTGCTCACAATTGGAACCCAGAAGGCAGACTTAAGTTACAAAAGTAATATACCTGGAATCTATCCCATAAAGAGACAGTTCCTTTGTCATCTCTTGGCTGGAAGCCAAGAGAGCATCTTTGGCTAAGCAGGTGTTCCTTCTTCGACGAATGTAATCAGAGAGAGAGAGATGGCTGACCAGTCCTGAACTTTTGTTACCTTGGCAGGTGAGGTCCCACCCTCCTCTAGTCACATGCAGAAGAAGTCTGTCCCAGCCTAGGAGGAAACAAGAAGTTCCGATTGGCTGGTCCAGACATCCCCTTTTTATGTCTACTCTAGGGATGTTGTACTTGACTGCTCTGTGTCTCACATCCCACAGTATGCTCCCCAAAACACTGTCAAAATGGATGGGGGGGATTTTTTCAGGGGGAAAGTAGTCTCCAATTTCTGTGCTGCCCTGAAAGCCTCTGTGCTCCTAGTAATCAGAGTTTAGCAGGAAGGCTCCCCAGTTCAGATATGTGATATTTGAAACGCCAGATATTTGAAAACCTGGCATCTCTCTCATTTTAGAAATTATGCTCTGGTGCAGGAGCAGCTCACATCTCATTAGGCAGGCTCACCATCCACCTCTAGAATAGTTATTAAGGCCAATACCGCAATAATACTCTGCAACGAATAGCAGCTGCTTTGGCCTGAGGAAGTATTCTGTATAAATCTTATTTTACAACATCACCACCTAGTGGTAATATATAGATATACAGAGCAATTTCCAAAGCCTTCCACCTGTCGAGCTCATTAAAAATATTGCAGCCTGCAGAGTGCAGGGTGCACGGGTTTAGTTTGAGATACAAACAACGGCAAAGAAATATGCATGGTTTGGAAATAAATGGATAGAGATAATTTTTCTCACTCTTTTATAATGTGGTAAAACTTGGGGCTTATCTTATCGAGTCAATTAGGAGTAGCTTCCAGACAGACCTAAGACAAAAAAGAGTAAGCATTCACTTTGTGCACAGAAATTAAGTGACTTACAGAATTTGCTGCCTTAGGATGTGGCAATGGTGGCTGGTTTAGCTGGGTTTAGACCAGTTCTTAGAGGAGAATAACTCTGTCAAGAGTAGGAATTCTTGATAAATTCACTTTCTTTGAACTGCAGTGAGAAGTGACCTAAGCTACTCGGACAAATGTGCAGATTGCAGCATACAAATCCTTCAGATGACAAACGTCTCAAAATTTACAGTCCTTTTGCGTATTTCAGGTTGAAACACATTTAGAAATGTGTGCGTTGAAATAGAATATGTACCTAAACACATTTTTTTGTGATAATATATATAATAAGGGACGCGGGTGGCGCTCTGGGTTAAACCACAGAGCCTAGGACTTGCTGATCAGAAGGTTGATGGTTCAAATCCCCACGACGGGGTGAGCTCCCGTTGCTTGATCCCTGCTCCTGCCAACCTAGCAGTTCGGAAGCACGTCAAAGTGTAAGTAGATAAATAGGTACCGCTCCGGCGGGAAGGTAAACGGCATTTCCGTGCGCTGCTCTGGTTCGCCAGAAGCAGCTTAGTCATGCTGGCCACATGACCCGGAAGCTGTACATCGGCTCCCTTCGCCAATAAAGCAAGATGAGCGCTGCAACCCCAGAGTCGGCCACGACTGGACCTAATGGTCATGGGTCCCCTTTACCCTTTATATAATAAAATATGTATTTAGATCTGCACGAAAACTGCAATCGCTTTCTAGGTGCCTTGCGCTACATTTCCAGCAGTAATCTCATCCCTTCCCTCCCGACAGAAACACAGATGTACACACAGTGGCGTCGCTTTTGAAGCTGTACCTCAGAGAACTCCCAGAGCCAGTCATTCCATACGCCAAATATGAAGACTTTCTCGCCTGCGCCAAACTACTCAGCAAGGAAGAGGAAACGGTGAGTTTGCGGCCTTGATTCCAGTGTGTGAAATTATCAGGCGTCTGGCAGTCTTATTGAGGGATTTTGAGTGAAGTGGTTTAACTCCTGTTTGGTCGCCTTCATTTTATGTTGGCTGTTTCCATGATATACCTTAGAAACTTGGGAAGCTGCCTGGAATGAAGATATTGGAGATACACTTCAGAGGTCCAGACTATGGAGAGCCCGGGAAAAAATAATTAATAATTAATAATTTGGACTGTAATTTGGTCTTTTTTTATTTTAGTTTATTGTTTAATGATATGGATATGTTAATTGGCTGTTTTATTGGAAAATCAATAAAAATGATTTTTTTTAAAAAAAGAAACTTGGGAAGCTGCCTTATACCGGCTCAGACTATTTGTCCATGTAGCTCAGTATTGTCTCCTGACAGTGCCTCTCCAAGGTCTCAGGCAGAGCTCTTTCTGGCTCCTTTTTTCATTGGAAATGCTAGAGATTCAACTTGGGACCTCATTCTTGCTCTACCACTGAGCTCTGGCCCTTCCCCATACACCTAAGAATGGGACAAAGGCCACATCCATACTGTCCATTTAAAACACTATGATACCACTTTAAACACTCATGGCTTCTCCCAGAGAATCCTGGGAGCTGTAGTTTCTGCTAAGGGTTTTGCTGAGAGTTGTAAGGAGATCCATACTCCACTCTCAGAGCTACAGAAGAACCAGACGTGCTTAGAAGCTGCTCCATCATGGGCCTTCTAACCATCTCCTGGAACCAAACATGTTAAGCCAACCAGCGCTTTCCTTTCGCAATCGGAAATGTGTGTTTGTAGGTGGCAGCTGTGAATTGTCTCTGTTAAGTTGTGGGTGAACATATCAGACGACACAGCAATTCTTCAAACAGCTCTTGTTTATTCACAGGCCAGAACAGAACAGAACTGAAGGGTTCAGTCAGCCTGCTTATATAGAGCTCCAGTACAACGTAACTGTAAAAATTTTCAAAAACTATCCAATCACTGAATGTCACTTTCAATCCCTTATTTGCATAACTATCTACAGTATCCCCCTGCTGGCCCAGGGTGAGAACTTCAGTACATAACAGTCTCAACACATGTGAGCAGCTGCAATCACCCCTCACAATCTGTATGGATAGTTTTTAAAGGAAAGTGGGGAGTATTACGTTTTGGTCCCTTTCTTTGGAGTTTCTAATGCCGCAGATCTCATCTTCACACAGGGGCTGAACGAACTGGTGAAGCAAGTGAAGAGTTTGCCACCTGTCAACTTCAACCTGCTGAAGTATATTTGCAGGTAAATATCCCGACAAGAATCTCAAAGCACCGATTGCCTTAGCACTCCCAAAGACATCATTAGATAGAACAGTTGTCTGTGAACAGCTCTTTAAGGAGTAACAACAGAACAGTTAAATTTTAACTTCTTCTACTACATCTTCTTCTTGTTGTTGCTGTTATCATTATTGATTTATTACCTGGCCTTTGCTGTAAGGTCCCAGGGCAAACGTTTAAAGCAGCTTAAAGTAAATTAGAATTACGAGAGTGGGCCCTAAAATATCTCTCTCTCAAAGGTCAGAGTAAAGAAGCGTGTCTGTGAAAGCTCTATAATGAAGACACCAAATTCACCTCTGTGAGGAAAGAATATACTACTACCAATAATAATAATAATTTATAGGCCACCCATCTGACTTGGTTACCTCAGCTACTCTGGGTGGCTTCCAACAAATTAAAACACAGTAAGACATCAAACATTAAAATCTTCTCTAAACAGGGCTGCCTTCAGATGTCTTCTAAAAGTCAGATAGTTGTTTATTTCCTTTACATCTGGTGGCAGGGCGTTCCACAGGGCGGGCGCCACTACCAAATAGGCCCTCTGCCTGGTTCCCCTATAACTTCACTTCTCACAGTGAGGGAACTGTCAGAAGGCCCTCAGAGTTGGACCTCAGTGTCCTGGCTGAATGATGGGGGTGGAGACGCTCCTTCAGATACGCAGGGCCAAAGCCATTTAGAGCTTTCAAGATTAGCACCAGCACTTTGAATTATGCTTAGAAATGTACTGGGAGCCAATGTAGGTCTTTCAGGACTGGTGTTATTATATGCCCCCAGCGACCGCTCCCAGTAACCAGTCTGGTAGCTCCACTCAAAACAAGACACCCCCTATCTGCAGACTTACATTCAAATAAAAAAACAAAAATACAACACACAAAGGAAAAGAGACAAGGGGGGGATTATATCAGGGTTAGGATGGCTGAGAGAGCATGTCTCCTTTGCACATTTATGCCTAATTGCTAATTGCATGAATAGCATCTCACCTGGTTCGGCCCTGTCATTTATAGTTGACTGAATCCTGATTCTGGACCCCCCTCTCCTCCCCTCCCCTCCCCTCCCCCATGCTTTTTTGGATGCATTAACAGATTCCTTGATGAAGTTCAGTCCTATTCCGGAGTCAACAAAATGAGTGTGCAAAACCTGGCTACTGTGTTTGGTCCCAACATCCTTCGTCCCAAAGTGGAGGATCCCTTAACTATCATGGAAGGTGAGTGAGAAAGCAAAACCCGCCACGAAGGTTCAGTTAGCTGGTCTGAGGATCCTGGCAAGAACATGGATGCAACAGTAGGGTTTAATTTAATATGGTAAAAACGCTTTGTGGAACTTGAAAACAACCAAATAGCAGCATGTGCAGGTGTGCAAAATACAAGAGGGCCAGATCTGATGTAACAGGCTGTATTTATGCAAGACTTGGAGGGGACAAGGGTGGCGCTGTGGTCTAAACCACAGAGCCTAGGGCTTGCTGATCAGAAGGTTGGTGGTTCAAATCCCCACGACGGGGTGAGCTCCCGTTGCTCAGTCCCTGCTCCTGCCAACCTAGCAGTTCGAAAGAACGTCAAAGTGCAAGTAGATAAATAGGTGCTGCTCTGGCGGGAAGGTAAACAGCATTTCTGTGCGCTGCTCTGGTTCGCCAGAAGCAGCTTAGTCATGCTGGCCACATTACCCGGAAGCTGTACACCGGCTCCCTCGGCCAATAAAGCGAGATGAGCGCTGCAACCCCAGAGTCGACCACGACTGGACCTAAAGGTCAGAGGTACCTTTACCTTTACCTTTACCTTTACCTAGTTGCTTGGAGCAGAACCGTGGCATCTATATTGGAAGCATCCATGAAGTAAAATTAAGAATCAAGTGTAATAAAAAGAATAGCCTCCTGGATCAGGCCAGTGGGTCATCTTAGTCCAGCAACCTGTTCTCACAGCAGCCAGCCAAGATTTTAGTTTAGCTATGATTTGGGACCCGTGTGTGGACACAAAACATAGCAGCAAAGTCATTTGTTTGTTTGAGTATTTGCTTTGCACCGGAAAACCATGCAAACGTTTCTACGTGCAAATATCGTTACTCAAAATATTTACAAAAATATATAATTATACTGGTGGTTTTTAAAGGAAAGGGCTCTTGGCAGAGCTGTGCTTCTTTACTGCCTGAATTTCAGTAGATTTGCTTTTTTTATATATTGTTTTAATTCTATTCGATAGTAATTACTTTTAAACTTCTCTTTCATGTTTTCAGCTTTTTGCAATTTGTCTGTTTGAATTTGTGTAAGCTGCTTTGAGTTACAGTCTTACAAGAAGGCAGGATATAAATATTTTGTTGTTGTTTAGTCGTTTAGTCGTGTCCGACTCTTCATGACCCCATGGACCAGAGCACGCAGTTTGGTCAAACTCATGCTGGTAGCTTTGAGAACACTCCAACCATCTTGTCCTCTGTAATCCCCTTCTCCTTGTGCCCTCAATCTTTCCCAACATCAGGGTCTTTTCCAGGGAGTCTTCTCTTCTCATGAGGTAGCCAAAGTATTGGAGCCTCAGCTTCAGGATCTGTCCTTCCAGTGAGCACTCAGGGCTAATTTCCTTAAGAATGGATCGGTTTGCTCTTCTTGCAGTCCATGGGACTCTCAAGAGTCTCCTCCAGCACCATAATTCAAAAGCATCAATTCTTTGGCAATCAGCCTTCTTTATGGTCCAGCTCTCACTTCCATACATCACTACTGGGAAAACCATAGCTTTAACTATATGGACCTTTGTTGGCAAGGTGATGTCTCTGCTTTTTAAGATGCTGTCTAGGTTTGTCGATATAAATATAGCAATAATAATTTTAAAAGTTGAGTGACCGCTGCTGGGAAATACAGCAGTGGATGAGATGAACTTCTGATCTTTCCAAGGCCTTGCCCTATCAAGGGAAGCTGCCTTCTACCAAGTCCATGATCATCCAGGATTGGTGCATCTTGCTTCGTATTGTCTTCACTGACTGCCTGCAGCTCTCCGGAGTTTCAGACAGGAATCATCTTCAACCCAGCCTGCAAATCTCTGAAATTTAACTTAGAATAATGTGCTGTAAAACTGAACTATGAACCTTACCCTGATCCAGCGAAGGAGACCCTTAAGTTCCTAACAAGACATTAATGCCCAGCTGCAAAAATAAAAATTAAAAAATCCAGATATCAGGTTCTTAGCTTCTTCCCCTTCTTCTGTGGATTTACATCCCTCTCATCAACAGATGATTTATTTTGCTAATTAGAGAGCGGAGGGAGAACAGCCTGCAAATGAAAGTGCTCCCTTGATTGCAGATGCTCATATTTCAGCTGCAATAATAATTTGTGCTCCCCCACCCATAACTCATTAAATATGAGACGTGAGATCACTGTTTGTGTAACTCATTTAGAAGGGCGCAAAAAACATCCAAGCATGCTTTTGTTCCATAGCCCTGTGATGAGCAGTGGGGATGGGGGGGAGGGTCATCCTGATCAGAAGAAAAATTTTTCCAATCTCTGGAGCTGCAATCCTATGCACACTTACTAGGTAGCAAGTATCACTGAACTCAGTAGGAATCACGTCTGTGTAGGCATGTAAATCTGTATCAGGCTTTAGCTTAGACAGGCGTTTGATGTATTTTGAGAATATTTTGGTTGATTGCTTTTTGAAAAGAGATGAAGCGTTTGCTTTGCCCGTCAAGGAAATAGTCCCATCACTCTGAATGACTTCATTTGCCCTCAGTGACATCAGCAAGCAGCGAAGCCTGATTGGCTACAAAGTGTCATGGGGTCATCTTCACTACCAGTTATTGCTCAGAAGCATCTGGCACATCAAACAATTATGCCTGGAAATGTGATTAGTAAAGGTAAAGGGACCCCTGACCATTAGGTCCAGTCGTGGCCGACTCTGGGGTTGCGGCGCTCATGTCGCTTTATTGGCCAAGGGAGCCGGCGTACAGCTTCTGGGTCATACGGCCAGCATGACTAAGCTGCTTCTGGCGGACCAGAGCAGTGCACAGAAATGCCGTTTTACCTTTCTGCTGGAGCGGTACCTATTTATCTACTTGCACTTTGACGTGCTTTCAAACTGCTAGGTTGGCAGGAGCAGGGACTGAGCAACGGGAGCTCATCCCGTCGTGGGGATTCGAACCGCCGACCTTCTGATCGGCAAGTCCTAGGCTCTGTGGCTTAACCCACAGTGCCTGTGTCCCTTGGAAATGTGATTATAGCCTCCCAAAAAAATGCAATTTCAGGAAGGATCAGATCAGAGGAAAGTGCCGCTTCTTGCCATATGCCCAGGGATCAACAAACTTTTTCAGCAGGGGGCCGGTCCACTGTCCCTCAGACCTTGTGGAGGGCTGGACTATATTTTTGGGTGCAGGAATGAAAAAATTCCTATACCCCACAAATAACCCAGAGATGCATTTTAAATAAAAGGACACATTCTACTCATGTAAAAACATGCTGATTCCTGGACCGTCCGCAGGCTGGATTTAGAAGGTGATTGGGCCGGATCCAGCCCCCAGGCCTTAGTTTGCCTACCCATGGTCTAGCGTCAAAGATGTGCTCCAAAACTTACCAAGGAAGTCATACTGCTTGTTCGCTATGGCCTTCTACAGAAGGAAACATGGTCATTCATTATAATGCATTTCAAAATTATCTCCCTCCTGGCTTAAGGGAGCACGCTTTGATTTATAACATAAGCAGAAGCATACTCAGCACTGAAGCACTGTGCGATGCACTCTGGCGGCTGCACCCAGTCTCATTTTGGAGCGCTTAATGACATTTATATTAAATTGATTTAACATCCCTTCTCATTATGATGTGCTGCTCCAGTCGGCACAACTAAACATTGCAGAAATGGGGGAGGATGAGGAGATAACTCAACTGCTCACTGCTACAGGTTTCTGAATCCATCCAGCTACACGCTGTTGAAACCTGGAGTAAAACTGAAGGGAACCTCAGAAATTGTAATTAGACCATTCATCTTTTGATTCTTTATTTCTTTCCACCATGATTTTTCTTGTTGTTGTTGTTGTTGTTGTTGTGTTGTTCCTGAAGCCTCTGGCTATTGTGCTTAGATATTTGTCTTGCTCTGACATGACAAATTCAACCTTATCAGTATTCTGGAAACCACAGAAGAGTGACATGGCCAAACTGGCATGGGGGAAGAAGGGGGATGGAGAGGGCCCTGTTTGATGGGCCACCGACAGTTGTGTTATTGGTTCATGGCAGCTGCTGATGTGATTGGGAAGAGGAGCCAACCTGTATGGAGTTCAGCACATAAGTAAAATTTGGTGCAGGGTTGTTGAAAAACATGGATGATGCCCCATTGCTCTTCTGATGCAATTGGAGCTACAAGAATGTAACTATCCTGAGCTTGGAAGAGAAAGATCCCTTTATATAGGCTAGAAAATCTACAGGCTAATATAAAAGCCAAAGTATTGCAGGAGGGCTTCTTATTTTTAAAAAATATATGTATAGCCCTTTTTACAACACAGAACATAGCAAACAATAAATGTCAATATCCCATTAAAAAAAAAAAAAAGTTTTGTAAGTGCAGATATAATCATAATAAATACAGAAGAAAATACAGATTTCTATTAAGTCATGGGACAACTTGATCACCCTCCTCTGCATGCATTCCAACATGTCAATTTCCTTCTTAATCTGTTGCCCAGAATTGGACACAGCACTCCTTGCTGACATCATCCCATCTTTTGTAGGATGGCAACTACAAAGATGGGGAGGAAGCAAGGCATTGGCCCAAACCTGCAAAATGAGTGCAATGCAGCAGTCGGTTTCCATCGTGCTTTACTAACAACAATTAAGAGAGAGAAACAAATGATGAGTGACAAAAACTGGAAGGTGTCCTTCGCTTTCAGTTTTCACTATAAAATTGATCACGTAGATACCAAGTCTTACAACAGATAGGCTTGGATACAAGCCTTCTTCTTCTTCAATGGTTACCTGCCGTTTGAATGTTGGTTGTGTTTATGTGGTCTTCTTCTAGGTACTGTTGTTGTCCAGCAGCTGATGTCCATGATGATAAGTGAGCACGAGCTGCTGTTTCCCAAGGATGGGGACGTCCAAAGCGGGCAGGAGGTGAGCAACAACAACAACGAGGTCCAAAAGAAAGTAATCATCGGTCAGCTCCAGAACAAAGAAAACAACAACACCAAGGATTCTTCACCACTGAGACACTGTTCTTGGGATAAACCAGAGTCTCCCCAAAGAACCATTGTGGAGAACGGCTCTCCTACAGCTCAGCCTGGGAGCAAGTCAAATAGCCCAAGGAACAGCATTCACAAACTGGACATCACCAGAAGCCCACCACTTATGGTGAAAAAAAACCCAGCGTTCAATAAAGGCAGTGGCATCGTCACCAATGGATCCTTCAGCAGCTCTGTGGAGGGTCAAGAGAAGACATCGCCAGCCTTGCCCAATGGTACCTTGCAGAGCAGAAGAACATCTTCCCTGAAAGGGCCTGTCACCAAAATGGGCACCCACAGCATGCAGAACGGAGGGGTGCGAATGGGCATCTCCAGCACAGATGCCCACAGCAACTCTCTGAACAGCAGGAACCAGGGCTGGATGGCCAATGGGTACGTGACGCTGCGGGACAACAAGCAAAAGGAGCCCACGGGGGACTCTGGCCAGCACAACAGACTCTCTACTTACGACAACGTGCACCAGCAGTTCTCCATACTGAATGCCGAAGACAAGCAGAGCGTCGACAGTGCGACTTGGTCCACTTCCTCTTGCGAAATTTCCCTCCCCGAACATTCCAACTCCTGCCGCTCCTCCACCACCACTTGCCCCGAGCAAGACTTTTACGGGGCCAATTTTGAAGACCCCGTCCTCCTGGATGAGCCCCAGCACGAAGACCTCTCCAACCAAGGAGATTACGAGAACAAAGGCGACCGCAGAAGCGTCGGGGGGCGCAGCAGCCGAGCGACGAGCAGCAGTGACAACAGCGAAACATTTGTTGTCAACAACACGGGCAACCACAGTGCTTTGCATAGCCTCGTGTCGAGCTTAAAGCAGGAAATGGCGAAACAGAAGCTGGAGTATGAAACAAGGATAAGAAGGTAAGCTGCCAGGGTCAGAGCTCCCGTTCTTTACGGTGCAGTCCTATGCATGCCTACCCAGCCGTAAGCCCCATTGAGTTCAATGGGACTTTTCCCCAGGTAATAAGTACACATAGAGGATTGTAGCCTAAAGCATTTATGTGCCAGTGCAATGAGGGCTGCATTATTCATCGGCTTAAATCCAGCTAACCCAGTTCAAGAAGTATTCAGGTTGGGCAGCTCATGCTCCCCTCCAGGTGGGAAAAGCCATACATTATTTGCTAGTCAGGTGAGCTAAGATCATTACACTGGGGCCCTTCAGTCAGATCCCAAGGAAAAATCATTTAAATTATATATGCTCTGACATGAAGTGTTGCATTAACAATGAGCAAGAAAAAAGGTCAGGAGACGTCTTAGCACTCGGCTTAATTTATGTCATAGGGGATTATATATGGCTCGCATCTTCCCGTCTGAACCAAGTGATCAAAAAGTCCCGCTGTAAATGCTAACGAGTATCACAAAATTTATTTCACTGCATGCCAGGGGACACTCGAAAAGGAAAATGTGTTTCTCAGCGGCGGCAAGTGCAAAAGTTCTCTGCGGTTTTTAGATTCATAGCATGGATTTTAATGCGCTCAAGAGGCTTTGATTCCATTATAAAAAAATTGCAAATAAGCCTTAGAAATGGCTTCAACCTTTCAGAGCCCTAGGCCGGTTAAATGCTAGACTGAGCCTAGTAAAGGCTCATATTTTGGGGTTGGGTGTTCATCAATATGCTGATGATACCCAGCTCTACCTCTTTTAAATCAGAACCAGTGAAGGCAGTGAAGGTCCTGTGTGAGTGTCTGGAGGCGGTTGGAGGATGGATGGCAGCTAACGGATTGAGGTTGAATCCTGACAAGACAGAAGTACTGTTCTTGGGGGACAGGGGGCGGGCTGGTGTGGAGGACTCCCTGATCCTGAATGGGGTAACTGTGCCCCTGAAGGACTAGGTGTGCAGCCTGGGGGTCATTTTGGACTCACAGCTGTCCATGGAGGTGCAGGTCAATTCTGCGTCCAGGGCAGCTGTTTATCAGCTCAACCTGGTATGCAGGCTTAGACCCTACCTGCCCGCAGACTGTCTCGCCAGAGTGGTACATGCTCTAGTTATCTCCCACTTGGACTACTGCAATGCGCTCTACGTGGGGCTACTTTTGAAGGTGACTCGGAAACTGCAATTAATCCAGAATGCGGCAGCTAGACTGGTGACTGGGAGTGGTGTCGAGACCATATAACACCGGGTCCTGAAAGATCTTCATTGGCTCCCAGTACATTTCCGAGAACCCAGTACGTTTCCGAGCACAATTCAAAGTGTTGGTGCTGACCTTTAAAGCCCTAAATGGCCTCAGTCCTGTATACCTGAAGGAGCGTCTCCACCCCCAATATCCAGCCTGGACACTGAGGTCCAGCTCCAAGGGCCTTCTGGCAGTTCCCTCTCTGTGAGAAGTGAAGTTACAGGGAACCAGGCAGAGGGCCTTCTCGGTAGTGGCACCCACTCTGTGGAATGCCCTCCCATCAGATGTCAAGGAAATAAACAACTATTTTACTTTTAAAAGACAACTGAAGGTGGCCCTGTTTAGGGAAGTTTTTAATGTCTGATGCTGTATTGGTTTTAATATTGGGTTGGAAGCCACCCAGAGTGGCTGGGGAAACCCAGCCAGATGGGCGGGGTATAAATAAATTTATTATTATTATTATTATTACTACTACTATTACTACTACTACTACTACTACTATTATAAAACGTTGGGAGAGTTTGAGTCTTGAAAGTCTGAGATTTTCAAACCATCAGCCTTTGCAATGTCGGCAGGGGGAAGGTGCTAAAAATTCTGGGCACCATAAATTTAATAAATAACCGATAGACAAGAGTTTCCAGACATCTAGCAATTGGTAACACTGGCTTTCTATTAAGCATAAGAACATATGCAGAGCCCTTCTGGATCAGGCCCAAGGCCCCTCTGGTTCTGCACTCTGTTCTCACAGTGGCCAACCAGGTAGGAAGCCCTTGAGCTTCGGCACTCTCCGTATCTGCAACTTCTCGGCAATGGTGCCCACCTTGTGGAACACCCTCCCTTTAGAGGTCAAGGAAATAAACAACTATCTGACTTTTAGAAGACATCTGAAGGCAGCCCTGTTTAGGGAAGTTTTTAATGTTTGATATTTTTAATAGTGTTTTTAATATTCTGTTGGGAGCCACCCAGAGTGGCTGGGGAAACCCAGTCAGATGGGTGGGGTATAAATAATTTTAAAAGTATTATTATTATTATTATTATTATTATTATTATTAAGCTTCTACACATGCAATGTGCAAGGTACTTCATCATTTGACTCAAGCAGCAAAAAGTCCCTGCCTGTGCAATTATTCCTCCCCTCCAAGTACCTTGAGGAAGGAGGAGAGCGGAAAGAGATTAGTGAAGCAGCCAGTAAAAAAAGTACCATTCCTTGCATCTCCTCTGTTCTAAATAACCCCACCCTGAAATGGTTTTTTTATATTATTTTAACTTTTTGTTTACCTCCCTTCCCCACAATGGCTCACATACACTTCCAAAGCAGGCATGCTTAGCTTCAAGAGTTCAACTGTATATCATGGGCCCCTAGAACATTCTCTGGGCCTTTTCACATGTAGGTTGTCAACTGGCTAATTAGAGCCATCTCTGGAGAAGGGATATTGTCAGGCTTTGGGGAATCAGTAAACAAAGATCAGACGAAAGAAGTGTCTTACCAGTTAGAAACTTTAATAATCACAGTGAAAGAACAGAGAACATGTTTCCTAGAAATGGCGGTGCTCCCAGTTAAGGATCACACACACCCCTCCATCCCTTTTAATCTACGCCATTCCTACATCTTGTAATCTAAGCTTGTACCCTCTGCGCTTTCTGTTCTGAGACTTTCTGAGCTCTCCCTGTCTTTGGAGAAGGGGGCTGAAAGCTGTCCAACAACTGTGAATCTGTTAAACCTCTCTCTTCCGGTGCTGCTTCTCCTAGCTGTTCCCCACCCAGTATTTCCCAGCTTCTGCCTTCTGAACTATGTCCCTCTGCAAACCACTGTTCCAAATCTATACTGTCCTCCTGCTCCTGGGAGGGGGAGGCTCCCACCATTCCTCCTTAGTGCAGCTGTCCTCAGCACGGTCCCTGACAGGTGTCTCCAGTTCTGTTTGTTTTTCTCTCACCCATAACATCACAACTTTGCCACATGTCTTTGTGTATGCTAAGTTCTGTGGGGCTTACTTCTATGTAACTGGCATCCTGTGTTAACTAGAATTCTAGAATTGGATGGGGCCACAAGCATCATCTACTGCAGTCCAACCCCCTACAATGCAGGATACTTTTGCCCAACACGGGGCTCAAACCCACAACCTTGAGATTAAGAGTCTCATGCTCTACCGACTGAGCTATCACAGCTGTTACCGAACTATCCTTCTTTGGGTGCCCATGAGTGTTGAGTTGTACCAAAGTATACTAAGCCCTTTGTCTACTTTTGCTCCTCCAGCCTTGAACAAAGGAATCTCTCCCTGGAGACAGAAATGCTTGGCTTGCATGATGAACTGGAACAGGAGAAGAAAAAGTTCACCATGGTGGAGATTAAAATGCGCAATGCTGAGCGGGCCAAAGAAGACGCAGAGAAGAGGAACGACATGCTGCAGAAGGAGATGGAGCAGTTCTTCTCGACATTTGGGGAGCTGACAGTCGAGACACGTCGGCCAGAAAGAGGGAACACCATATGGATCCAGTGAGCGCTGCTGCTGCCGACCAAGACTGGGGGATTCTGGGAAGAGGGTTGTTGGGATATTATATTGTAACAGGTGACTGGTCACCTGACTGAGGCTAGCACTCAATGTAACGTCGACCCTCAGAAGACGACGCCATGCCTATGTCAACCAACCACATCCACCATGTGTACTTTTTAATTGAGAAATCATATTCCTTGAATGCATCGTAATGCAACCGTTAAGTGTTACAACTGGATTTGTGTATATAGATTTTAAATAGGTCATCCGAGGGAAGGGGGGATAGAAAGAGACAAGAAGAAATATTTTAATGCAAGTCTTATATTTAAACTGGCAAACGGAACCTTCATTGCAATTAAGCTTTATATTGAGGCTTTTTTCCCTTGCACTTAATTAACATAATAAGCTATTTTTGGCATTGTGTCACCATCAGCTTATTTTGAATATTACTTTTCCCCCCCTTTTGGTTGCCCCTCTCGCTGGGGAATTAAGATACACATCTATCTATATATATAGATATCTATATATATAATGTTAGCTATTAAACAAAACGAAAAGGATATTGTGTGACTGTGCTGTTTGTGCCAATGGATTTGCCCATGACCAAAAAAAAAAAAAAGTGTAAATAATTTTATAAAAATATAACATGAGCATCTAATAAGTTGGAACTCTTTTTTTCTTTCTTTTACTTTGGGATCTATCAGTTAGAAAACGCAATACAATATTTCCTGTGCATGTGCGGTGCTGCAATTAGCCCTCCCTTGAAGACAGTGCATCCTATTCTGGATCAAACTGCACATTATATCCAACATGTAATTTGGGAATGCATGCTTGTTTTTCAAAAAGCAGCCACTGGGGGAGGGGTGGACAGTCAGGATCAGGCCTGCAGCACTTGTTACCATCCTTCCAACAGCCCTCCCATATATGCCAATAGCTGTGTCCCTCCAGTGTCATAAAGCAGCTTCAAGGGATATTTGGGGTGGACCACAAGGGCTGCTTTGGTTGGTAGTGGAGATATGGAGTTAACTTCTCCATACACCATTGTCCCAGTCTTGGTTGCTTCCTTCCCTAAGGCTGCTATTTAAAGTGGTTGAAAAAAAGAAGATATGCAATCTAAATTATGTTTGGCCCCTGGGAGAGCCATCATTGATGGGGGGTTAGCAGAAGGGGGTGCAGACAGAAAGTAGATGTCAGAAGAGGATGCAGTGGGAGACAAGATTGTCCCTGTGCTTAGAATTATGTTATTGTTGTTGTTCTTTATATTATGATTATTTGGCTTTGCAAAATAGGTTGGGTCAAACATACTTGTGAAACTCTCTTTCCCAGTACCTCATTATAGTTTTTTCTCACCCCACTTGCCCTTGTTACCTGAAGCAGATGTTGAGTTCCTTGTAGTTACCAGCACATTGCTCCCGGGTCATCAAGAGTGTCAGTATTCGTAAGAGGGATTCAGTTGCATACTATTAAGCCTCATGTGTGAAGGTGGTTCATGATCCGTTGAGAGCTCCCTCTGGAGTGTCTCATTTGCATGCTCAGGACAAGAAAAGCATGAGCAAGAACATGCCCGTTGTCTGCCCTGTGTGTGGAATTATGTTCCCAGGGCAATTAAATTGCCCAAGCTCTGGGGACTAGTCGGAAGCAATGCAAGACCAGTCTATGTAGGGTGCATTCCGGTTGATCAAGAGTCAACCACGACTGGAGTGGCATTTTAAGATTCCTTACACCTCTCCCCCACCTTCAAACCAGCTAGTTCTAATGCTTTATTGCCTGCAATGAGACTTTTGAACAACAAATTTTAAGAGCAGGCTCATGCCACACAAGCACCACTTGGTTATTCAAAACATGTTGACTCTCAGATGCCCATTGGACTCTCAGATGTTCATTTCCCATTGGAAAGGTGGGGGGGATTGCCATGGGTACAGCACCAGATTTAGGGTGGTGTGGGCCGTTCCCTTGACTGGGGCACTAGGCCAAAGGGGTACAAAATCATCAACGTCATCCTGTATTTATACATGTAACTACTGAGAAGATCCATAAAAAGCAACCATACAAAAATGAATTATTTTGGAAATTAAAAATGGCGGGGGGTTGTCCTCAGGGCATAATATTATTTAAGTCCCTGATGGCTGTTTTGCCCACACAAACCATCACTTGATGCCAGACTCAACAAACAATGCAAACACAGCCCCATAATATAAACGAAGCTCAGAATGGTGAGTTTGGAATAAGGGCGCACCTAGCTCTTAAACCATCATCATTAGTACTGTAGGGCAGCCATCCATGGAGGTGAATTACACATTTTGTCCCTTCTCCCATGGCATTTCCCTCATACTCTGAAAGTCACACTGGCTATGTTGTGGCAGAAGACTCAGTGTCAGCAAACAGCAGCTTCAGGCAGTTACCAAAGCACCAGCATCCTAGCAGAGACCACTGCCAACAACTCCCATGAATCAATTCTCTGATCTGTGCCAACTGACACAAACCAACATTTTGAATTCCCACAATGCCTTGCAGCAACAATTATATTTGGAGCATTGTGGGAAATTTAAAAAGTGGGGTGGTGCTGTGGGTTAAACCACAGAGCCTAGGACTTGCCGATCAGAAGGCTGGCGGTTCAAATCCCCTTGACGGGGTGAGCTCCCGTTGCTCGGTCCCTGCTCCTGCCAACCTAGCAGTTCGAAAGCACATCAAAGTGCAAGTAGATAAATAGGTACCGCTCTGGCAGGAAGGTAAACGGTGTTTCCTTGCGCTGCTCTAGTTCGCCAGAAGCGGCTTAGTCATGCTGGGCGCATGACCCGGAAGCTGTACGCCAGCTCCCTCGGCCATTAAAGCGAGATGAGCGCCGCAACCCCAGAGTCGATCACGACTGGACCTAATGGTCAGGGGTCCCTTTACCTTTACCAGAGGGCCCACTAATATCAGAGAAGGGGACACCAGATAGGAAGTTGCCACGGGAACCCTCAAGCCTGCAGCCACTTACTTGTGAGAGCTGTGATCGTATATTTTGCCCTGAAACAGTGGCAAGGAGCCCCATATTTAATCAGGGACCCATTAGCTTGGGGGCTGAAGTTAACCCTTTCTCTTGTGACATTTCTCTGGTGGAATGAGGTCAATGACTGTTTCTGACCTCTCAAAGGAAGCCCCATCTGATGTGTCTCTGGAGGCATAGCTGAAGCCACGCATGGGAAACGCAGTCCAAAAGTCATACACAACAGACCAGCTTTACATTGTGGTCCAGTACAAGCCCTTGCTTTGCAACCCACCAGCACATAGCAGCTTCATTTCCCTTCTCTCCCCAAGTTTTCATCACCAGAAGCCCATGTTGTATACAGAGTATCCAATACACCACAGAGTGTCACTGTGTGTCATGAACGATTTTGCCAGGAAAAACAAGGTTAGCATTGTCTGCTCTATTCAGCTATAAGAAACTAGTGTTATGAAGCAAGTGCTCATGTCAAGCATGAGCTATGAGCCCATAATATTGTGAGAGGGGCCTGGAAACCTAAGTCATGACTCTTGCATCCATCCAGGAGTTACACTGCTTGGTTTAGGATGCACCATGTGACATTAGGAGGCCTGTCGGTATGTAAGCATGTAGCTATAGGGACATCCAAGCAGCTGAGCTCCCCCCCCCCCGCCCCCGTTACTATTCCTAAGCTTTGGTCCCTCTCACCCTACAGGGAGATCTGGGCTGAGCCAAAATGGGATTACTAGTGTGCAACAGCCTAACAGGATTATCACCATCCATGGAACTGCGGCTATGTGCTTAGGCTTGCAGCGCTAGACCAGAGTCCTGAACAGCTCAATCACTTCTTGCAAGCACAGCCCTGTTCATCTCTACACAAAGCTTACCACCTTCAGACAACTCTATACAACATGTTTTGTGACTGGTGCCCAATGGGATCGGTAGGGCAAAAGGCAGGGAGACCAACAGTAGCAGGTAGAAGAGGAGGAGAAAGAAGAAGAGTTTGGATTTGATATCCCGCTTTATCACTACCCGGAGTTGTCTCAAAGCGGCTAACATTCTCCTTTCCCTTCTTTCCCCACAACAAACACTCTGTGAGGTGAGTGGGGCTGAGAGACTTCAAAGAAATGTGACTAGCCTAAGGTCACCCAGCAGCTGCATGTGGAGGAGCAGAGACGCGAACCCGGTTCACCAGATTACGAGTCTACCGCTCTTAACCACTACACCACACTACACCACAGGGAACTAGTTCCCTGACTGGTTGTAAGTACAATGGCAGGCAGGGTTTGGGGTAGGCTGGGTGAGGGCAGACTAAGGTTGGCAGAGCAGTGCCCAGTTAGAATTAATGGACCACACTCTACTGACTGTTCTGCCTTGTCAAGTGGTAAGATTGGTACTGTAATCTAGAGTAGTTTCTTGTGCAGCCAACCTCCATGATTTTGGCCAATAGGGAAGTTGGTTGAGAGTTGGGTATCCAGCCTGTTTTTGTCATGACCCTAGAGTTAGGCTCCCCTTCTCTAGGGGATGAAGTCAAGGAATCTGTAGAGCCAGCTCTAAATATGCTTCCAGCAGAGGAGCCTGTGGTGCTGGTGGTCCTCTGGGCTGAGGAAGTGGCACAACCATCATTGTGTTCCAATGCAGAAGACCAGAGGTGACCCTGCTTTGTTGCAATAGGAGACCAGAAGAACAGGTTGGACCTCTACCTGAAAAAGCACATTCCAGTGCAGGCAGGGCTAACAACTGGAATACAGCAGCTGCCACAATATAGGGCTGTGTCTCAGTATATTTATTGCTGAAAAGAAGTACCAGAGCTCTGTGTTCCTATAGCGCAGCCTGAACCTTGAAACCAGACTGAACCTTGCCTCACTTTGCACCCAGCTTGAGCCACAACTTGTAATGCATCGAGCCGCAGCCTTGCCTCACTGCAAAGTCAGACAGTTTTGGACAGGGGTGCACTGCCACTGAAGGATGAGCCCCACAGCTTGAGGTCTGGTTTTGCTCCTGTGTGATTAGATTGTGGCTGGGAGTATTTTTCCACAACTTCTTTTGGTGAACCAGGTCTGGCCATTATCACACATCCAGGTCGGACTACCATAACGCTCTTTGAAAAATGTGTAAAAATTGAAGCTAGTACAGAATGCTGCGGCAACTGCTATTAAGAGTCATGCTTTGTATTAACACTCATACAGTGGTACCTCAGGTTAAGTGTTTAATTCGTTCCAGAGGTCTGTTCTTAACCTGAAACCGTTCTTAACCTGAAGCACCACTTTAGCTAATGGGGCCTCCTGCTGCTGCCACACCGCTGGAGCACGATTTCTGTTCTCATCCTGAAGCAAAGTTCTTAACCCGAGGTACTATTTCTGGGTTGGTGGAGTCTGTAACCTGAAGCGTATGTAACCTGAAGCGTTTGTAACCCGAGGTACTACTGTAATGCTGTTTATGACTTTTAGAGACCCATACATTTTGAAACCAGATTATCTAAACATCTGCCTCCTACTGTGAATGAGATAGCTTGCCCACTGAATCTTCTATGGAGGCTCTCCTCCATGTCCCATCACCATCAGAAGTATGACTGACAGTAATATATGAACTAGGACTTCTTTTCTTCATCGCAGTGCCTAGGCTTCCTCAAATTGATGTCCTCCAGATGTTTTGGACTCCAACTCTCATCAGTTCCAGCCAGCATGGACAATTATCAGGGATGACAGGAGTTGGAGTGCAAAACACATACAAGGAACCATATTGGGGAAAGCTGGCCTAGGCGACAGAACATCTTCACCATGCTACAGCTATTACAACACTCTTTGAGAGCCAGTGTGGTGTAGTGGTTAAGAGCGGTAGTCTCGTAATCTGGGGAACCGGGTTCGCATCTCCGCTCCTCCACATGCAGCTGCTGGGTGACCTTGGGCCAGTCACACTTCTCTGAAGTCTCTCAGCCTCACCTCACAGAGTGTTTGTTGTGGGGGAGGAAGGGAAAGGAGAATGTTAGCCACTTTGAGACTCCTTCGGGTAGTGATAAAGCGGGATATCAAATTCAAACTCTTCTTCTTCTTCTTCTTCTTCTTCTTCTTCTTCTTCGAAAATCATTTTGTTTCATCAGGTGCTTGGTTTAATGTGATGGTTGGTTTCTCTGGCTTTATTGCTGCTTTCTTTGTTGCTGCGCTTCTAATGTCTGTTGCTGTACTTTGTATGTTATATTTATATGTGTAGTTTTTTCATTTTACTTAAGTTTTTTATGTTGTAAGTCAATCTCTCTCTCTCTCTCTCTCTCTCTGTGTGTGTGTGTGTGTGTGTGTGTGTGTGTGTGTTAATGCTATTATGTTTCTATATATTTCAGAAGCTGTCCAGGGTTAATGCTTAATGTTTTATTATGTTTCTATATATTTCAGAAGCTGTCCAGGGTTGCTAGGGCGGGCAGGGTAGAAATAATAAAATTTTATTATAATAATTATTATTATTGTTGTGTGGCCAAAAGTGATGCTCCCCTGTGCTCCACAGATTTGTTGGAAAAGCTATAGATTTGAATCTCTGTCGAAAATTGTGTATATTTAAACCTGTGCACAGAACATGACCCCAAAAAATCAAAACAACGAGACAAAGTATTTAGACAAGAACTCCAAAAGGTGTGGTTTTTTTTCTTTTTTTGGCACAAAGGGGAAAATAGATTCCCTTCTGCTTTTAATAACTCAAAACAAACAGAAGTCAGAATGCATCGACTCAACATTGATCCACAAAAGGTTGATGAACAAAGCCAAGACCCCTCCGTTCCCCCTCGTACCACCCACAGGAAACAATGAAAGGTAGAAAGTAAAAACGACTGAAGAAGTAAACAAAATGTAATGAGGTTCATTTCCTTATCAAATGTCACATTTGTCAGTTCATCCATACTCACAGGTTGTTTACTTATCACGTTCAAAACTAAGACCTTGCAATGGAGTTGGACACTTCTTCCTCTTCCATTCTTGATGCTGAACAGTGGCTCTTTGTTTTGTGTGTGTTTTTTCTCCGCATATATATAGAGATATAAAAACTACTTTTATCAACACTGAGAAGTTACACTCCTGGTCATTGTGAATTATATTTGGAAGTCCAATCATGCAGAACTACAGGCGGGTGCAACTTAGGTCTTATTACAGGATGGACATGGCAAGGTGAACAGTTTGGTTTCGCTAGTTGGGTTGGGAAGATCCTGGTACCATTGTTGCAAAATGTATTACTGGCCGTAAGTCCCACTTACTCAAATTTACTAAATATACATAATTCTCTATATACATATTGAAGACCCCAACCCTTTTCCTTATCGGCCGAATGCCAATAGAGGAAACGATTGGAGGAACCATATGGAGGTGTACAGTGGTCTTTGAGAAATACAGACAGAGTGATGGATTGTTACAGACAAGTTACAAAGAGAGAGGGAGAAAAATCAGTATGGATATTTACATACTATGAATCTTACTATGTAGGAGAAATGTACAGCCCTGCTCAACCAAAAGCAACCGATTTGTTGCATTTAGTGAATCTCGTTTTCTCAGGGCCAAATTTTTAAAGTTGCCCAAAGGCCGTCTAGTTCCACTGAAGCCAGTATCAGAGAGCTGCCTTAAAGTGAGTCGGGTTATCTGTCTGCTTCAGGGAGACCTACTCTGACTAGCTGTTGTCTAGGACCTCAGGCCAGCTCCTGCTATAATCTGAAGATGCTGGGAACCAAGCCTTGAAAATGCAGATCTTTTGTTCTTTTCTTTGAGCTTCATTATGCTAAAGCACATTGTAAGACTCAAGAGTCAAGGGTTGGAAGACTCAAGACAGGGTTACAAAAGGTGGCACATTTGCCCAGCAGGGCTACCTGTGTGTATACAGGATTGCTGATATTCACCTTGGGAAAGCATCCATGACTGTTTCAGGGATAAAGGACTATCCTTACAAAATTCATACACCCCAATCCAGGAGATATCCATGCATTGACAGAATGCAGTCGTATATTTTATGAGTGTACGCAGTGCAGTGCACATGCCTACACTGTCTTTTGGACTACTGGTCACACGCAACATGTTATTGTATACAACTACAGCCGGAATTTTTTTTTTTGGGGGGGGAGAAGTGTCCCTGTTTCCTAATTATAGTCCCAAAGCAATGCCAAGACAAAACTGTAATGTCAATCCCGGAATTAAAGGGTGGGCAAATGGATTTTTTAAAGGGACGGAAAGAAAGAGTAATTTGGTACCCCAAAACCACAAAACTCGCCTTTTGCATTTCTCATGCTTGAAATTGAAATTAAGTCTTGCATTTGCTTGAATAGACATGGATTTAATAACTAGCTCGCGCCCCTGCCCTACTTTGCATTAAAAACACTGGCACAAATGATCAACTTGGGAGTAAAGGGGTGTCACTTATAAAAATGCCCTAAATTTTGAAATTATTAGAAGGAACACCTTTGGATATTTTGACTCTCCTTTTCTTCAGACAATGTGCCTTTTGATTTATAATATTCCTTCTCAGGGCAATTTCACCCCCTTCCCTATTCTTTTCAAGATGGGAAACCCAATCCACAAACCAGTCAAAGGGTACATAAATTGAAATTGTTTTAGAGCCATGAAAACTTAATCGAAGACTTAGCTAAAAGTCATCCGTCCCCCCTCACACACACGCCAACACACATACTCTTTTACAGAGTCATTTGTCTCCTGTGAAACTGGGGTGGAGGGTTTCTGGGTGAATCGGAGAAATTGCCAGGGGACTTAACATAACAGGTATGAGGAGCCAGGAGTGGTGGGCAAACATTTTAAAAACAGTAACAAAGAATGCCCCCTGGGAACAGTGCGCCAGATCTTCAAGCAATGGCAAAACTTTTAACAATGAAAAAGAAACCCCCCAAAAGGAAGGGGGGACTGAGACAACCCTCTGCCATATGCACATATGCCATGTAGAAATTTCTCTTAGCCACTGAAGATCACAAAAATCTGGGGAGGGGGATTCTCCTCCCCACAAATGCCACCCAAATAAGATGTGAATGTAATTCTTTAATTGCAAAGAAACAAAGGGGAAGAGAGCAGCTGCCGTGTGTGTTGTCTTCATTGGGACTGCCACACAGGCAGATAGGGTTAACCCCCTGAATTTGACACAGTGCCAAATTCACCCCCCTCCCTATTTCCCACCACCCTGGCTGCTATTTAAAAATTCTCAAACCAGGCACATTAAATCTAATCATGCAATTACAGTCATGTCTAGTTTGGTCTTTAGACAAGCACATTCTCACCGTTCTTTAAATTAAGAATCTTGCCACCAATCTCACAGGGTCTGCTGAGCTTGGACTATTACTTTCAACATATAAAAGGTGCCTTAAATTGTTAATAATTATATAAGATAGGAATAAGCTGTTTCAAATCAAAGTTCTCCCGTTTAAGGCAGCGCTCCAGAAACTAGTTAAGCCTCAATCTGTGCAGCTCTGTGGAGTTATTGACTTTACAGAAGCTATTCCAAAAGTAGATGGACCATTGACTACAGGCTCCCATTTTTCATTTCTGAACAGAAATGAAGTTTGAATAACACAGCCCATGAGCCAAGCATTCTTTTTATAAGAAAATGAGATCTAGTATATCATATGAGCAGGGCTATTTTTCTCCAGTTGGAAAAAGACACATTTCTTCCCTCCCCTTGGCCCAAAAAGCTTTTTCCTCATTAAGTTCTTACACATCTGTGAAATAATTCAAGTCCACTGTGTTACCCTCCCTTCATTAAAACCATCCTTTGAAACTCAAACCAGCTCAACCATCAGACTCTTGACAGTGCAGGGTTCTAGTCAATATTATATGGACAATTTCCAGGCTAAAAAAAAGGCAAACTCAAATTAAATTTAGCATCAAGAGACCAAACATTTGCACATAACTAGCAAAACTACCGGCTTCCTTTTCTTAAAAATAAGCCCCAAACTAGCCATACAAAATCTAATTCTTCTTGTAAAATACATACTTGGCCAGTAGCCTTCTCTACAAGACCATTCAAGTCAGACACAACTGAGAACAGAACTTCCAGAACAATTCCAATGAACTAAGAAAGCAGGTTAAATTTTCTTACTGTGAGGTTGCAGAAGTGGTAAAAGTTTCATCTGCGACTTCTGCAAAGCTGGGACAAATATAGGAACCCTTGTCCTCTTGAAAGAGTCCTCTATTTCAGGAATGAACAGAGGCCTTGATAATTGGCTTTCCTTTTAACCAGAACCTGAGAGACACCAACTGTAGCCAGGTGCAAAAGATAAACACTTAGAATCAAAGCATTCTAAGGCACCTGAACTCACAGTTGCTCCACACAATGATACTCCTCACACACCCATTCCTTCATTTCAGCAGTATAATTTAGAGGGAGTTATTTGGTAAATCTACTCCAAACCACCTGGAGATCTGCAAGAAGTTCCCAAAACTACTTTCCTTAGCCTTGTTTCATCATTTCCACCTCCAATTCTGTGAACTAGACCCAACCACTGCATACAAATGATAAAATTCCCTACACATAGAAAATGAATATTTAGTGGAAGAGTTTCGCTGTACTTATTACATCCATATCCCACCTTTCCTCATGATTTTGCCCTCCCAATTTTCTTCTCAGAATGGCAGGTAAAGTAGCTTAGGCTGGGCATTCGTGGCTGGCCCAAAGTCAAAAACTGAGATTCATGGGAAGTTGAACTTGTATCTCCTTGACGCTAGTCTGAGACTCTAACCCACTGCACTACGTAGCTGCCTTATAGGCAGAGATTTCTTTATAGATGGTGGGCTTTCACTCAAGTGACTACACTCGGGCCTACACTCAAGTGACCAAGCCCGGGCAGGTAAATGCCACCTCTCCAGCAATTTGTGAGAAATACACAAATAAGATTGTGGTGGTTGCTTTTTCAAAATGTCCTAAAAGCACTGGTGGGAACTCTGTTTTCTACAAAGCTTTACCCAAGAGCTGAGAGTAGATTTGCCACCTTCTTCCTTGCAGGGGGGCTTTGTGCCTTTAATAGCTACACAACAGCCTGAAATCTAAATGGTGCAGCTTTCACCAGCACATGGTAATGCACAGTGCTTTTTTTCTGAGGGGACGCGGGGGGGTAAATGTTTTGTGAATCTAAGTTTGGCCTCATTGAGGGGCAGTATTTCAATATGAGTAGGAAAATGAGAGTACCCCTAAACATTTTTTTGGGGGGGGGGAGCACTGGTGACGAAGCAAAGGGAAACCGGCTCTTAGATGGCAGCAGGCAACTGATTTATAGCCCAGTCTCAGTTTTCCTTTAGTTCAGTGGGACATTATTATTATTTTTGTTTCAGATGGGATTTTAATGGGCTTCGTAAAGCCAAAACTCAGTATAGGAACTTCCTTATCCACTTCGAATACAAAGTCAATTGAATTATGCACGTTTCTTCCAGTAAAAAAAAGGACAATATAAACAAACATTTTCAAGAACCTCTCAGAGCGTTCAGTTTTTATTTCTGGTTTTACTTTTTAAAGTAAAATAGCTTTTTACTAAACCAGTGTGAATCATTTAATTCTTTTACTAATACCAAGGTGGTTTGCATTTGTTGCCCTCCCTTACTATGCTAAGAGTTGAACTCAAGTGTATTGCACTGTTTCAAAGAAAAAGGTTTGCTGTTTAAAGTTAAAGGGCCCCATGTGTCACTTAAAGTGAGTTCAGTGGGACATTAAGGGCCTCCAAAGCTTCTTGGGTTGACCAGCCTTGGGGAAAAAGGATACTTAGTGGACGCTTATTAAGGCAACTTTGAGTCTAGCTCAGTCAGTAGAGCATGGGACTCTCAGGGCTGTGGGTTCAAGCCCCCATGTTGGCCAAAGGATTCCTGAATTGTAGACAACCCCCCTGGTCCCTGCCAACTCTACAGTTCTGTGATACTAAGTTGTTTTTCGGTAATAATGCCTGCTTCACAATAACCGAAAACCCTGTAGGAGATGTCAAGCACCACTGTTGGACCTTTGTTTTATTCAGCCCGCCAACTTGTTTCTAAATATTTGGAGGGAGAAAACGGGGGTGGGGTGGCTGCACGGGCTTAAATCTTGCACCAAATTTCACCTAAAGCATTCAAGATGAATTGGGAGGTTGTCACCTGAATAAAAGCTGAAACCCCTGAGTATTCTGAGGAAATGAAATAACACTAGCAAAACGTATTTGTGATTGGCAGAGGTTCAAGATCTTACAGCTTTGAGCCATACATCGAGTGTGCCTAGCCCTGCCTTCTGAGAGAGCAACTCTTAGGTTTTGGTGCAAATATCAGGATATCTTCTAGAGCACCACCTCTTTGAACAGGGGTGAGGAACCCTTTTCTGTCTGAGTGTCACATTCCCTTTCGGGAAACCTTCCTAGTGGTTAGTGTTAGTGGGGGTGGCGGCAATATATGTGCCTCTTACCATTGCTAAGAAGGCTACATTGCAGCCATGCAGAAGTCCTGAGGCTATTCCACCCCACCCTATTCTCCATCCAGCCAAGCAAGATGGGTTATCACAATTCAAAGATGCAATTCAGGCGGGCCAAAGCACTTGAGGAAGGTATGTTACAGGGCCAGCAAGACTTAGAAGAACAGATATGAGAGTGCGACCTGAAAGTCAAAGGGCAGATGTGCCATGGGAAGGATATTCATTTCTCAGCTCCCATTTTGTCTCAGCACTCCAGATATATATATATATTTTGCATAAACAAGGCTATTAACGGCCTCCCTTCCAGGCTGGACCTGCTACAACAGCACTGACAGAGTTGCTATTTTTCAACAGGCGAATTATGGGTGACTCAATCATCTGCCACTTGTATAGGCAGGACCAAATTTACAGAACTGTGTCTTACAGACAAAATGTCAGAAGCTAAATTTAAGGCAAGGCAGCATCCCGCTAACTGTCGATCCCTTGCTTTGATCATCTTTTGATCTGACCTACATACACTAGAATGTCTGAAATGGCAACGAGACAGATGAACAGTGATGGACGACCTTCTTGAATTGTGTTTAAAGCCTTTTAAAAAGCCGTCCTGGGTATGTTAGTTATGTGTGGTGAAATGTTTATTTTTCTTTGGTTGGAATCATTGCCAATCCGTTTCTCTGGATGCCGTCGGCCAACCTTCCTCAAGCACCAGTATTTAGAAAGATATACTTTCTCTCTTGACATGCTTATTCCAAAGTGTTAATTGATTTCGATGTCTCTGTAAGGCCCATGCTACATTTTCTGTTCCCTAAGCCAAGCC
The DNA here is from genome assembly GCF_964252035.2 of Podarcis erhardii. NCBI lineage: Eukaryota > Metazoa > Chordata > Lepidosauria > Squamata > Lacertidae > Podarcis > Podarcis erhardii. The sequence goes on along the minus strand of NC_138512.1, from coordinate 66,004,584 downwards.
CCCTAACTTTTTAGATATGTCACACTAAGAAAGAAACTAAGGCCCTTGAAAATATTTTAGATCCCCTCATTCTTTTCTATATTCTGATTATATCGTTTTTGTTATGTCAGTTGGCCAGAATGACACCTCTAAATGAGGGTGGGCCACAGATTTCTGTAACAGTTTCAGGATCTGTGCTTGCTTGGTTTCCAGCTTGTTGACTAATAATTCCTAACACCACATCTGCCTTTTTCACAGCTGCAGTACCGTCAACCGATGTTTTTGGTAAACACTCTATGATCTCAAGGTTATCTGTCTTTCCTTGCTGGCTGCAGATTACTGACTTTCGTTTTATCTTTTCCCAATGAACATGGTTTGGCACTTACATGGAACTTCATCTGCAATTCTATTCCCCAGCCACGGATTCAGGAGAGTTTTCTGAAACTCTCTGATGGGATTTCGCCCCCCGCCCCTGAGTAACTTAGTATCACCAGCGAGTCTGGATGCTTCAACGCTGTTATGGATTGTGGCTTCTGATATTGACAAGCTAATGGTCTTCAATTCCAAAAGGCTCCCTGTTACCTGTGGTCTCAGCACCAAAACAGTGGACAGTGGAAAGTGGCTTTTTTTTAATTGCCCATTACATCTGGGCAACAAAATACACAGCTAGCAGATGCCATTATTGCCATTATTGCTTAGAGCGTCATTTCTCTGTTATTGCCTTCGTGGCATCCTCAGTGCACTACTGTGTCCCATTAAAGTACCGTACTGCCATTTCTTGTGCATTGGGATTTCATGTGGGCTGAGTTAAAGTTAGTGCCGCACACGGATATCGTTTCATGGCTTTCAGAAAGAATACGTGGGAAATCAATCAAAGCTGCTTTGCGGCTTCCATTTCAATGGAAGATGCATGTGGTAACTGTGATGCGGTGGCAGCAATTGATAGATTGCCCCCTATATTGCTATTTGTTTTTATTTAGTTATTATTATTTTTTGCAGTAGTGACTTTTTGCTTATTGCTGCTATACATACTGCACTAACAAAAAGTGTTCCGTTCCTTTTTATTTAAGGAAAATTCTACTTCCCCTACATCTTTATTTAGTAAGTGGAAATGAAATTGTCTGGTCATAACTATTTCAGGAAGGATATGCTTCTAAATTTGTTTACGGCCACCTTTCAGAAGAGAAAGAATGTGTCGTTCAGTCTAGGCCAGGCAAGCCCAAACTTGGCCCTCCAGCTGTTTTGGGACTACAACTCCTATCATCCCTAGCTAACAGGACCAGTGGTCAGGGATGATGGGAACTGTAGTCCCAAAACAGCTGGAGGGCCAAGTTTGGCCATGCCTGGTCTAGCTGGTGTCACTCAAAGAGGTTAGATTGTGGCCACTGCGGGTTGTTGGTTTTTTACACATCTGTTTATTTGCCTTCATGAAAACATTATTAGCACTTGCTTTAAAAATTAAATAATAATAATAATCAGTTTAGTTTCACACTATTCAACCATGTTAGGAATGGCTGGTTTCACATCTGACCAAAAATAAATGTTAAGAGTTGTGTTTGTATTTTGTGCCATTTGATTATGGCATAAAGGCTGACTCTTAGAGGTTTATCCCTAAAGTTTTGACTCCTAGTCTCCTGGACAAATTTCAACATAGTGTAGTACATGACACCTCAGATTCTCAAAAATAATAATAATAAAAATGTTGGGTTGCCATCCATTCATGCACACAAATATCTGTAGAATCTGTATATATGATTTCCGGGGGGAGCGGGGGTTGGGGACGAGCCAGGTCACTGCTTGTGCAACCACTTTTGGTGTAGGCCTGGGGAATTTTCAGATTATGTGTTGAAATGAAAAGGTAGCAAAGAGGGAAATTGTAAAGTTGAAAGCAGCTAGCTGTTCACTCTCCTTCCAATTAATATTGGAAATGGTTAAGATGCATTTTTTTTTAAAAAAAAAAAGAGAGAGTTGGAGTTGTTCACAGCCTAGGTTGGTGCTGCTCCAAACCTCCTTTCTTTGATGCACTAAACAGCTATACACGTAATAAATATACATTAGAAACACCCCTTTCTTTTAATCTGACTCCCTTGCCTTCTCGCTCCAACTGGAGCATTCTACATGCACAGAGAGGCCGTCCCAATGAGAAGCCTATCTGCCAATAAGCAACAGTTCTGGTTATGGAGAACCTTTCTCTAGTGAAGGTCTTCCAGACTGCGACCACCTCGAGGTCCTTCATCGTGACCAAATAAATGATAGTGTTTGGGAACAACAAACACAGGTGTTCTATTTGCCTCCATTCAATATCATTCATCTTTCACCTCTGCCTTGATTCAGGAGCCTGCTCCCCAACATCAGCATGAGTTCTACTACAAAAGAAGAAGTCTACAACCTTTCTCACCTAATAGATTCCCAGGACCGTATCAGATGATGATGAAGAAGAAGAGTTTGGATTTGATATCCCGCTTTATCACTACCCGAAGGAGTCTCAAAGCAGCTAACATTCTCCTTTCCCTTCCTCCCCCACAACAAACACTCTGTGAGGTGAATGGGGCTGAGAGACTTCAAAGAAGTGTGAGTAGCCCAAGGTCACCCAGCAGCTGCATGTGGAGGAGCGGAGACGCGAACCCGGTTCCTCAGATTACGAGTCTACTGCTCTTAACCACTACACCACACTGGCTCTCACAGAACTTCTACAAGCTGACTTCCCCTCATTTAGGTAACTACTCTGCTTGACCCTGGCCAACCCAATTTGATCCATTTCTTACAGCCTTTATCTAAAAAATGAGCGCAGTCACACAAGGCAGTGGAAGTTCCTGGAAATATGGTGCCCAAGAAGTCCCTGGTGTTCCAAGAGGATCAACTATCCAGAATCCTGCATCCACACAAACAGGCCTCTCTCCTGACAACTCCCCTAGCTCAACATACATATTCATTTAAACAACAACAACAACTCGAAATCCATCAGCATTTAACAAGGACAATCCCATTGAACTTCCTTCCTCTATTATTCCTCCAAACAAACCACTATTAAAAGCAGTGCCGAAATATAGGACTCTACATCATCAAGATTCTGAGAGAGCTTCGGTTTGACTTTTTCCCTACTTCTTTAAATTAACCCAAGGACCAACTAAACAGGCTGTACAATGAGAATTATATTACAGATGAAATTTGCATTTAAAAAACCCCCAGGAGGTTCAGTTGTCTACTTGCGGGCTGTGTGCACACATACGGACTCCTGCTCTTTAGATACATGTACACACACAGCTGCATATATATCCTCAAATGCATATTTGTATGTATGTACACCGAGATACATGTGCAGTTTTCTGTACATCTGCTGAAAACAGAAGCAGAAAGGGTTAGATATGCACACATGTATACACATAAAGGGTTGGGGTTCTGGCCACCTTGTCATGCCAACGTGAAAAAGGACAGTTGCAGCTTGCTGGTTTTGCAGCCATTAAAGTTTTGCAAAATTTATGAAAAAAGGCTCCTTTTCCCCTTTTTTTCTCGTTTTGCAGTAAGCATCATTGGAAGAAGACCAAAGCAGAGCAACTATTAAGTTAAATATACACTTGAGCTTAGCTGCATTTACATAACTCTTTTAAGAGAAGCAGGCTGAAAGGGTTTTGTTTTATTTAATCATTATGTGTGTTTGTTTTTCCTTTAAATTTTTTTCTCTTCCTTGCCATCATCAAATTCTTTTATGACCACAATGATTCTTCCCCCCCTCCCCTAAATTACATCATCTCCTGAAGAACGTCGGGTTTCGCAGGCAGGCGGCTAGTCACCTGCAACAACCGAGGGGCCCTGCAGAAGCTTCCAAACTGCTGTCAGTGTCCGACGCCAGGGTCTGGTCTGTGGACATGGAGGAAATGTCATTGACGGATGAGGATGGAGGGAGGCTTTCGCTGCTGTTCACTGCTGCACCTGTGCTAAGAAAATGAACACCGGCGTGATTCAACCTGAAAGCCCGGGGAATGCTTGAGAGATAAGAAGAGAAGTTGCTTCAGCTCCAGCGCAATCCTTTATTTATTTATTTATTATGATCAGGATGAATGGATGGAAAACAGTCGCTAATCGTGTTCAGTGGCATAGCGTGGGTTGCCAGAGCCTGGGGCCACACGGCGGTGGGAGGGAGAGAAACAGATGGAGTATGCATGCACATTCAACTGCCTAATGGCGTCCATGTCAACCAGAGGTCACTTCCTGGTTCACATGGAGAAGCCATTTTCAACAGAGCCCAGCAACGGAAGACACACAGCTGTATTGAGGCAGCAACGGGCGTTGAAATTTTGCACTCCTAACAATTTTGCACCTGGGGCAACCGCTCCCGTGCCCCCATGCTACACCACTGATCCTGTTCAAACCCCACATCTATATTGTCAGGATGGTTTCTTTTTAAATAAATAAAAATATATGTACATTTAAACGCACATGCTCCACTCTTAAAAGATGCACAGCCTACCCATTTTGTATTTGGGAATCCTCCAGACAGAAATACAAAATCTTACATGAGAAACCGGCCTGTTGTTTTCAGAGGCATGGCCTCAGTATGGCTTCTCATCAGATGATTATCAGTGATGATTGTCAGTGGAGGCACCACAGGGAATCTCCCCTTCTGGGATGCTACTGGGGACCAAGGACAACACCCACATGAAGGTGGCAAATATATATATATATATATATATATATATATATAATATGATGGGAGGACCTTGAGTGAGAGGTGGGGAAGTGAAGATCTCCAAGGATGAGAGATTGGGAGGGAAGAGGGACGCTTCCAGGTGAGAGCTGGGTCTGTCATTTTCTACGGTGGCTGAGATTAAAAGCTAAATAACATAGAGAGAATATTTTGTATTTGTGCACTGTTTGGGATTTATACCTTTGTATAGGTTTATTTTTCTAATACAACCAGTGAAACCTAAAAAAAAACAACCAAGTGCCTTTTATATTATACATTTTTGCAATTCTCCCATAGTCCTCAGGGAACCACAGAGATGTGACAGTTTCTTGCAATGTTGGCACAGACTGCTGCAGGAATGGGCTGCATATCCAGACTTGTATTACTCTTCTCCAGTTATAATGCGCTGGTGGATCATTCCTTCACTGCCCCATGCTCCCACCATCTTTCATTTTAATTGGCTGCAAGGAGCATTCTCATGTTTTCCACTGATAACATTCCCTCCTATCCACCCCCATTAGAGAAATAAAGTAGCCTAGAAAAAAATATTGCTTCATCAAATAGCTGGTTTCCCCATCCCTTATTAAAATTTACTACAACCAAAACCATCAAACTGCATGGAGCTGAAAATGAAAATGTAAATGGAAGGAAAACACTGGAATATATCAAGGTGGAGGAAATAAAATGAAAAAAGGGTGCTAGTCCAACATCACGTAAGCAGACTTTTGCTTGTTCAAAGAGGCTTCCTCTTCTTCCCCTGCAGCCCCCAACACCCACCCCAATCTTGTCTAGAGGCCCCCCCCCCAACCCATGATGCTCCATTTTAGGCGATGATCCATTTTAGATGAAAGCCAATACTTAATTAGTCCTTGCAAATTACTTCCCCACGCAAGCAAACTCTGTTATTGTTACCCATAAATCACCCAACACACACAGCTCTGTGTGACAGATGTGCTTGTGAACCATGATTTATTCTGATACCCACTCCATCTTGAAGAAAGATGACACCGGGCACATGCAAGAACCTCTTAAATCAAACCTGCATGCTTTGCTTTTCACTTTCTGCTCTGCAAGAATCTGTTGAATCGCCTTTCTGTCACCAGAACTGAAATCAATGTGCGTAGCACTGAAAAACTCCATTGGGCCCATTGCTAGTCTGGCAACCTATCATCAAATTTTCTTTGTGCCTTGTCCTTGCCAATTGCTTGCACAGTTTGGAGAGTGCTTTGCACCTGTGACTACCTAGATGGAGTAAGGCGAGGCAAATGTTTAGTGGGCTTCATAAGAACACAAGAACAGCGCTGCTAGGTCAGCCCAAAGGCCCATCTAGTCCAGTATCCTGTTCTCACAATGGTTCCTAAACTCTGGTTCAAAAGGGACCTGGTGACCATTAAGTAAGCCCAGAAAAACCTGGCGACCTAAGCTGGGTTGCAGCTTATCCGGTCTTTGGCAATTTCCCCCTGTCCCAGACAGGCAGCACAAAAACAGAGATTTATTAGTTTCTCAGCTGGCAAGCAGATTTCTGACTGGAGGTTCAGAATTGAAGCAGGACTGGCATTAATCACAATTAAGGTAAGTGCAAAGATAATCTTTAGCCATGGTTATTCTTGGCAGGGTGAATTTGCAGTTTGGGGTGAGATGCAGTTGAAAGGGAGCAGCTCATCCTTAAATCATGGTTAAGGAACTGGCTGGCTACAAGTACACCAACCCAAATGATTTATCTATGGATGCAATAAAATGCTGGTCATAATAAAATGCTGGCCATAATAAAGAAATGGATGGATGGATGGATGGATGGAATCAGTATAGAGACTTGAAACAACTGTGTTCATCCATCCAAAGTCCTGACGGTAACCTAGACTCTCATGCCGCCTTTCCCAAAAGAGAAAAATAAGAACCTGGAGTTCAATTAATGCAATTCATCTTCACTTCCATGTACCAAATTGTCTAAAAGTAATGTTCAGCCTCAAAGCTGCGGCTGCTTACGTCTGAATTAATAGCAGCAGATTAAGACACTTTGGTGAGAATCCATCACTGTACGATGGAGCTTGCAGCGAGCACAAAATGGTCATTCACTGGGAATGAGTACCTGAGGGAGAAGGCTGTCCTTTTACTACACCATTTTTAGTCTTTTCTTCAGAATTCATTACTTCCTTGTAGATTAATTCTGCAAGAGACAACAGAGCCAGTTAGAAAAGTGGAGAGGAGTTGCTAGCTTCCCCCCCAGCACCATTCAAAGAAAGCGCAAATAGAAGACCGCAATAAATTATCAGCCTTGTAAAGGAGTCTGTGAAAGAAGAAGGGGGGAGAGAGGGGAAGGCCTCCGCAAGTGATCAGAAGTCCAGATCTCTAGCAAGAGTAATCTGTCCCTACTCTGTTGGCCTAGTGGGTGGGGAGGAAAAGGAAAAAAGAGAAAAAGGTAAAGGTAAAGGGACCCCTGACCATTAGGTCCGGTCGTGGCTGACTCTGGGGTTGCGGCACTCATCTCGTTTTATTGGCCGAGGGAGCCGGCGTACAGCTTCCGGGTCATGTGGCCAGCATGACTAAGCTGCTTCTGGCGAACCAGAGCAGCACACGGAAATGCCGTTTACCTTCCTGCCGGAGCAGTACATATTTATCTACTTGCACTTTGACGTGCTTTCGAACTGCTAGGTTGGCAGGAGCAGGGACCAAGCAACAGGAGCTCACCCCACCGCGGGGATTCGAACCGCCGACCTTCTGATCAGCAAGTCCTAGGCTCTGTGGTTTAACCCACAGCGCCACCCATGTCCCTTAAGAAAGAGAAAATTTGGTGGCAAAAGGAGATAAAAGGGTGACCCCGCCCACTTTTGACTCTGGACCTGCCCCCCACTGGCTTCGGCTCCTCCCACCACCAGTTCCTGCCCCACCTACATGTGTCTTCCAACAGAATGAACCAGGGGGTGTGGTCCTCAACAGAAAAATGAGGGAAGAAACAGAGAAGGAGGACATTCAGAGAAGCATCAGGTCCCCTGCCTTTTTGAAAAAAATGAGATTACCTTTCCACTCTTCGATTGTGTGTTCTCTTTCATCCAGCTGCTTATCGTATATCTGTGGAGGTGGCTGTTGATTCAAAACACACAAGAGAGGTCAGATGAATAGGAGCACAAAATGAAATTAAGCCCAGACGTAATGGGACAGTTTCAACACCAAAACATCAAGGAAATGGAAAAAGGGACCCGTTTCTGTCGCAGCAGTCCTCTCCGCGCTGCAGTGTGAGGGAGCTCCAAGGGACAAGAGTCATTACGGGCAGGCCATTCATCGACTTGATGCCAGGATTAAAGTGCATAAATGTTAAATCGGGTTGTTACACCCCTACCCAAAGGGTGTAAGAAGGAACTTCCATACAAATGTCTAACACGCCACCTCCTGGCGGCTGCGATTGTGGAAATAGCACTTTCCTGGAAAGAAACAGATGACTGCACTAATCAGTCCCATTACTGTAGTGGAAAAACTGTGCAAGGTCTTCTGCTAGTGCAACAGGGCTTCCCTCCTCTCCTCCCCCTGCAAGCCCCTCTTGCCCCACAATTTGGCTTGTGGGGGACAGGAGAACCCCCCAGAACAACATAAGCAGGGAGGAGAGGGCAGCTCATTCCACCAGGAATGCACTGGTGGAGAAATATTCTTAGTGAATTTCTCTCATGTTCCATATGCAGCCATAGATTCGTTCTATTGTTACTAAAGCCCCGTCTTTTGATTTCCTTGTGAACTCGTGCCCCTTCCTTCCTGCAAACCAGCCCATCAGTCTGAGTCTTGTGTTGTGCCAAGCCTTTGAAATCCCAGCCAGAGTCTTCTTTTTCCTCTCGCTCAAGCTAAGAGCAGAGCGCAGAAGTAGCCTGTTATGTACTGAGTTGAATAAGATCCAAAAGGCAGCAGTCTGATTGGTCCTAGAACAATAGGACCCAGAATGCAGCAGTCTGAGTGGTCCACAGGGGCCACCCAATCCAGCTCCAGGTGGAAGTGAATCCGCAACCTGATTGGCCTACAGGTGAATCCCGAAATTAGCCAATCACGTGGGGCCCATTGTGTGTAAGTAATGTATATAAAGCAGACATTCTGGGGGAACTTCCATTCCTCCTCATCACTATGAGCTGAATAAAGAGCATGAAATCCACTCTTAACTCCGAGTATATTTCATAGCCCATGACAACAGAGAGGCGGTGAGCCTGGGTCATCCAGATGAGCGAGTCTGACAGCCTGTCACTCAGCAAATCTGCCAGGCCTAGAGCTAGCATTTGCTAATGAGGGGCAAAGCACAGAGCACAGGCCACAGGTTGGGGGTGGGGGGAGGCAGGCCGAGGGTTGTGGCTTTGCACAAGAGCGGACGTTGTTGTCTGCTTCATTAGGCAGCCTACTCTAGAGATCAGAGAGGGCTGAGCTGCATTTTATGCCATGTAAGCTGGGCCACGATGGTTGACATCAAAGAGGAGGTAAGGCAAAGGATAAAAATCCAGAACTCAAGAATGATAATTTCCTCCCCTCTTCCCATAGAAAGTCTCATCCAGCTAAAAACAAAACAACAGCACCTAGTTTGAGAAAGGCTTTTCCTTCAGATGTAAAAACAAAATAAAAAAATTCCTTCCAGTAGCACCTTAAAGACCAACTGAGTTAGTTCTAGGTATGAGCTTTCGTGTGCATGCACACTTCTTCAGATACACTGAAACAGAAGTCACCGGACCTTTCTATATAGTGAGAAGGTGGGGAGGGGTATTACTCAGAAGGGTGGTGGGAATGGGTGATTGGCAGATAGCTGTGATGAGCCTGTTGACGACTCTTAACGACTGCAATAGGTCTAACAGGAAAAAGCAAGGGGTGAGAGGTACATACCTTCAGATGTAGTTTTCATTGGTGATGTTAAGGAAAGAGTGTCTTTAAAGCATGTGTAAAGCAGGTGGCACTGTGGGTTAAACCACAGAGCCTAGGACTTGCTGATCAGAAGGTCGGTGGTTCGAATCCCCGCAACAGGGTGAGCTCCCGTTGCTCGGTCCCTGCTCCTGCCCACCTAGCAGTTTGAAAGCATGTCAAAGTGCAAGTAGATAAATAGGTACTGCTCCGGTGGGAAGGTAAACGGTGTTTCCATGTGCTGCTCTGGTTCGCCAGAAGCAGCTTAGTCACGCTGGCCACATGACCCGGAAACTGTATGCCGGCTCCCTCGGCCAATAAAGCGAGATGAGTGCCGCAACCCCAGAGTTGGTCACGACTGGACCTAATGGTCAGGGGTCCCTTTACCTTTACCTTTTAGAGTTGTAAACATAGAAGGAGGAGGAGGAGGAGGAGGAGGAGAGGGCAATTTCCTCCTTCAGTAACCCAGGTTTCCATCAACAGGGCCCATTTTTCTATCTCCATGTGCACCCATTGTTTCGTTCTGTCTTCTAGGACGTATGGGATTATGTGGTGCACTTGGTTGGTGATATAAAGGTAAAGGTAAAGGACCCCTGACAGTTAAGTCCAGTCACAGACGACTCTGGGGTTGTGGCGCTCATCTCACTTTACAGGCCGAGGGAGCTGGTGTTTGTCCACAGACAGTTTTTCCGGGTCATGTGGCCAGCATGACTAAGCAGCTTCTAGCGCAATGGAACACAGAAACCAGAGCAGCACATGGAAACACCATTTACCTTCCCACCGGAGAAGTACCTATTTATCTACTTGCACTTTTTGGCATGCTTTTGAACTGCTAGGTTAGCAAGAGCTGGGACCAAGCAAGGGGAGCTCACCCCATTGCAGGGATTCGAACTGCCAACCTTCTGATCGGCAAGCCCAAGAGGCTCAGTGGTTTAGACCACAGCGCCACCCACTGTGTATAGTTCTATTTTAGGAATTCCCCATCCTCATTCTGAGGAGGAGAGATGCAGGAATTTGTGGCTTTTTGTGTGAGAAAATGAATGAGTGTAGTTTTTTCTGCCACTTACGGAGTTGGGTAGGGGGAATTCAGTTTGCTATATGTACCTTTCCTTGCCTATTTGTTTGTTTCACACACAAAAATCTTCTATAAAAACTAATTTAAAAAACAACAACACCAGGACCCATTTCTAAGTTATGACTTTTGATGAAGTACCTTAATTTTCCACCCATAGATAGTTCTTTACCACACTCATTTTTATCGGAGAATCTTCTAGCTTAAAATTGGAGTCCACAGACTCGGACAAATGCTTTCTAGCTAGAAAGGAAATTGCACACCATGTTCAGAGAATCGCTTCATTTGCACAGGAGCTTGAACATGCTTGCCCCTTACAGCTCCAAACAGATGCTGGTAGCCATGGTTACGGTTGCCACGGAAACAAAAAGTCCTGAGGCAGCACTGACTTCCAGCTTGACCAGTTCCCTTCGGCTGGAAGCCTACAGAGATTATTTTGATATAGCAAAGATTAATTAAAACTACAAACAAATCTCCAAGGCAAAAATACTCACAAAATGTGGCACAGTTTTAGCTTGGGGCTCCTGGCTGTTTTTTTCTGTTGTGTCTGTTTACGGCAACAGGTCATTGATACACTAAAGCTGCACAGTGATGGGTTGCATGATAGGGTGCCACCACTCACCTGAACCCTGGTCAGTGCAAACATACCAGCGGAACCAATCCACTATATCTGCTGGTGTGTTTGCACTGCACCAACCTTGCTGCTGAATCACCTCTCCTCTTCTTCCTCCAAATAAGCAGCTGCCATGAGACTGGTGTCAGGTGCGGAGTGGCACACCACCAAATTGTCCAGTACTTTTATCAGTTGTTCTGTGGCACTTCATCAGTGTTCCTGCATTATTCTACCCAACTCTGCCAATTTCATTGTATGTGGCTGGAAAATAAATGGAAGCCTTGAGGATGTATTGGGCAATGAATGGGGGGTTGCAGAAAGTGACAGCGGATCCACTCACCCCAAAACACTGAAACAAATTGTCTTTGACCTCAAGTGAAGTGGTTTGGAGCCCCATTTTCCCTAATTTATTGGATTGTTCCCATATCGGGTAAACCTGAATTTACAGGGGAAAGCATGGAGTTGTTTGAGGGCAATGTCATTTAGACTACACCGATTAAATGGGAATGCAAACAGCTGCAAACACACAGTAAATCAAATCTATGCTTCCAGGTGCCATAAGAAAGCTGCAGAGATAGCGCAGGATAGTACACACCCTGGAAATGACCTCTTTCAGCTTCTGACTTCTGGAAGAAGGTACAGGGTTATAAAGACTAGAACTATCTGCCTGAGAAACAGTTTCAAACCCAATGCGATTTTGGTTTTAAATGCAGTGTAAGGAGTCTCTGTGGGAGTATATTGTATTTAAAAATGGGGTATCAGAGTTTTTAGGGGGCTAACCAGGTTGGGATAGCTGGGATAGCAGGCTTGTTGGTTTTTGAATGTCTTATGTAGATTTTTCAATTTCATTGTTCTGTATGGGACAATGACAATAAAGATTATCATATTGTATCATATCGTAAACTCTGGTGTGGACAGGCTCAAAGAGGCCACTTCTGATTACAATGGCAGATAGCAACTGCAGAACACAATATACCTTCATGGATCTGTAATGCTGACACATGTAAAATTCTAATGTGAGATCAACCTTAAGGAGGTTGAGGAAAATATACATTCCTAGAAGAAGAGGTTCAGGAAAGGTTTTGCTGATTCATTAGAAAAGGGATTAACTAGAAGGTTTTCCTAGAATCATTGTGAATACAGTGGTACCTCGGGTTACATAGGTTCAGGTTACATACGCTTCAGGTTACAGACTCTGCTAACCCAGAAATAGTACCTTGGGTTAAGAACTTTGCTTCAGGATGAGAACAGAAATCATGCAGCGGCGGCGTGGCGGCAGCAGGAGGCCCCATTAGCTAAAGTGGTGCTTCAGGTTAAGAAAAGTTTCAGGTTAAGAAGAGACCTCCAGAACGAATTAAGTTCTTAACCCTAGGTACTGGCTACTACAGAAAATGGAGATTGAGGGTGAGTATGCAGATATCTGCAAGACAGAACAGAATATACAATTTTACAGATCCGTATAAAGCTGCTACATTTAAAGTATTTTCCTGGGACATAAACAAGACCTTAGTAGCTTAAATTGAAAATGCATTTACACACTCATGAATGGCTCAAAGGGTGAGGAACAGATGACCTAGCTGGGGCCTCCACTGTCCAGAGCTATCTCAAATACCAAGATGCCCAAGCAGGAATCATCAGTCAAGCAAAGAACCCAGATGCTACGCCGAAGAGCGCTGGCAAAGGGGCTTTGAATGTCAAAGTTGAGTGTGCAGTGGCACTCCTACACGCAGAAAAGAAAAAAGAAGAAAATCGTGCAGGAGGAAGGCATACCAAGCAGGTCTGAAAGATCAGGGGGCAAGATATTTATCGATCATATTTCTATGCTGACCTTACTTCACCCAGGGAGCCTTGCCCTTACAACAGCCATGTGAGGTAAATTCGGCTGAGAGACACTGACTGGACCAAGGCCACCCAGTGAGCTTCATGGCAGAGAATAGATTCAAATTCAGGAATCAGTGGTCCTAGTTCCACATGCTGCCCACTGGGTTACATGCATATCCCTCCCCAGTAACTTTTGGGGAAGTGGCAATTGAAACGAAAACAGTCAACAGGCCCTGAAGGAAGCCATCTTGAACCCATCTTGAAGAGCCTTATCAGTGCAGTCCATTTCAGGACCAGACTATCTTCCTAACCATGTTTAGAGAGGTCTCTGCATGTTTCAGCTGTATGTAAGAGACTTCCTTCAGTCTGCTGCCGCTCCTTGTAATGCACATTCATAATTATGGAACCTCAAAGAATTAGTGTTCCCATGTGATGGCCTGGGAATCCGATTCAGAGGCTGAACCGGAGGAACCCAAGCCTGCACAGGAGTCCCCGCCTCCAGGGCCGGCTGAACTGGGGCAGGGCCTTGGATCTGAAGCACCTGAACCTGTGCCGGATCCTCAGGAGCAGGCACCAGGTGAATCCACTCTGGCTCTGGAGGTGGTTGAGGACTCAGTGCCTACAGGTGAGTCTCTCCCTAGGTCCAGTAACCCTTCAGCCTCTCCTGAACTGCAGAGGCCCAGGGCAGAGAGGCGAAGGGAACTGGGTTCTCTCAGGAGGAGTGCTCGCCTTAAGGCCAGGAGAGGCGGGTCTCCTGGGGGCCGGGACCACCCCTGGCCTCAGAGAAGATAAAGGCCAGTCAGCCCGGTCCCAGGTTGCGGGAGCAACGTCGTTGAAGAGCTGTTTCGGCCAGCACCCTGTCCTGTTCCTCGAGAGTTCCTGTCCTTGCCCTGCTCCTCGCCCTGGACCCTGCTTCGCCCATGGAGGACTGTCTGCCAACCCTCGACTCAGGTCTTGGACCTCGCCCCACGGTAACCTCCCCCCTGGGACCAGCACATCCCAGCTACCTGCCTCCTTTGGAAGCCTTAATGCCACCTTAGTGGGTGACACTCAAGAGGCAGTAAAGCCCCTGGAGAAGCTGAGGCCGTGATACTTGACCAGACTAATTTGATTCTTGGCTAATTTGTTGTACACACAGAAGGAATGACTAGAACTTCCAGGACCGAGGTAAAACCAAACTCCCCTGTTTCTTTTATGAGTTTTCTAGCATCTGTTGCCATTAATAGTACCATAATGTTGTTTCTTTTTATGCCGTTTTTCTACATGGTCTACGTTGCTGTTTTATTATTGCCACTATTTTGAGTTATCCTTCTAATTGTTGATTTTCTGGTGTTTTGTTGTGAAGGGGAAGTTTTGTTTGTGGTGTTTTGTTTGTGTTTAGGGAAGTTTTTAATGACTGATGTTTTAATGTACTTTTAATCTTTTGCTGGAAGCTGCCTAGAGTGGCTAGGGAAACCCAGCCAGATGGGCTGGGTATAAATAAATTATTATTATTATTATTATTATTATTATTATTATTATTATTATTACTAACCACTTTCAGCATTGATTTTTGTGCAAAGGCAGTAAACAAATAGAGGGGTGATGATGATCATGATGATGAGGAGTGGGTTTCTGAATTACTTGCAGAGGGTTTCTATGAGTGATTTATCACTTTGTCAGTTTATCAGCTTGTTTGGATAGGAAAGACAGGAGGCCGATTGAGCAGTCAAGCAACCATCTTGAATATTTAAGTTCACTCAAACCACATCTGGCCATTTGCAGGGTGTCATGTGAATCAGCCCCAAACAACGTGGAGCCATGCCACGTAAGAACCTAAGAGCCTTGCCATATCAGAATAAGGCATCATGTATTCCACCATCTTTCCCCCAAAGTAGACAAGCCAGATGCTTCCTGGGAACCCTCATACAAGAAGTCAAGAACTCTCCTCCATCACAAAAACAGCCTGGAACAAATATGGAACAAATATGGAAAGTCAGTATCTTCCTAAAGCATGGCGACAATTCTTCTATGGCGACAATTCTTCTATTTCCACAAAATATTAGTTGCTGTTCTACAAATGCATTTGAAGCATCTTGGATTGTACAGTGGTACCTCGGGTTAAGTACTTAATTCGTTCCGGAGGTCTGTTCTTAACCTGAAACTGTTCTTAACCTGAAGCACCACTTTAGCTAATGGGGCCTCCTGCTGCCGCCGCGCTGCCAGAGCACAATTTCTGTTCTCATCCTGAAGCAAAGTTCTTAACCTGAAGCACTATTTCTGGTATGTGTATCTGAAGAAGTGTGTATCTGAAGAAGTGTATCTGAAGAAGTGTGCATGCACACGAAAGCTCATACCAAGAACTGACTTAGTTGGTCTTTAAGGTGCTACTGGAAGGAATTTGTTTTGTTTTCACTATTTCTGGGTTAGCAGAGTCTGTAACCTGAAGCGTATGTAACCTGAAGCATATGTAACCTGAAGCGTATGTAACCCGAGGTACCACTGTAATGTCAACCTGGAAACCCTAATCCTAAAATATAACGAATGTTAAGAAAACGTGTAGTACAGCCAATATTTCAAAAATGGTTGCCTGTAGTCAATCGGTAATGTATAAGTGTGTGGAATAAGTAAGGCTTTCTACCACACATCGCAAACACTCCGGTCAGTAGGAGTCAAAAGTCAATATATTCCTAAATGGCAGCACAAGGGAAGCAATTGTTTACTAGTACTCAGAGGTCAAAAAAGTCAGGTTGGCGTTTAGTTGTATTTTCCTACAATCCGTCTCCAGCTTGTCCTTCATTCACTGTGAATGAACAGCATGTCACCGGAGTAATAATATACATTTCCCTCTAGTTAGCAGCAGGTCACAGCCTGGCATTTAAAGAAAGACCACCAGCGTCTACAACTTTTTAAACCTGCCAGAGAGAGAGAAAAAGAAGGCTTTTGCCTTCCTTCTGCCATTTCCCAAACGCGTTACACTCCCCTGCCATTTGAACGAGGCATCATAATTTTATGGCTCTTCTGTAGCCTATGAAAAGATCGTGAACTTTTTAAAATAGGCTTATAAAATGAGAGTTTAACTGGCTCTGGCTTCTGCACCTTGGCTGGAATGCCACCCCCCTTCCTTTGTCCTCACTTGCAAGCTCAAACTGTAAATCCCAGGAAGATGTTCGGGGTCATTACCTCTAGGTTAATCTCTTGACACAAAACCATTGCCATTTGCTACAAAGACCAAGCTATAGATATATATTTAAATGCTCCCTGTTCCCCTCTGCTGTGCTTCAGCCAATTATTCAGAGGCTCCCTTGTGTAAATCTGATACTTTTGGCTTTATTTCCTTTTTCCTCCCACAGCCAAGTTTAGTAGGCCAAGTGGTGGGGTGGATATTTTTCTTCCGGGGAGATAATGCACACATTAAATTCCCAGTTTGGGGTTGTGTAGCTTTCAAAAAGAGCAGAATAAAAGGGGGGAACCCTGCAGACAATTAGAAAAACAAAAATATCAATGTGTGTGATCATTAATAAATATCAATATGTGTGTTCATCAATTGATGTGAGCAGTAAGGTGAAGGTAAAGGGACCCCTGACCATTAGGTCCAGTCGTGACTGACTCTGAGGTTGCACGCTCATCTCGATTTATTGGCTGAAGGAGCCGGTGTACAGCTTCCGGGTCATGTGGCCAGCATGACTAAGCCGCTTCTGGCGAACCAGAGCAGCGCACAGAAACGCCGTTTACCTTCCTGCCGGTGCGGTACCAATTTATCTACTTGCACTTTGACGTGCTTTCGAACTGCTAGGTTGGCAGGAGCAGGGACTGAGCAACGGGAGCTCACCCCATCGTGGGGATTCAAACCGCCAACCTTCTGATCGGCAAGTCCTAGGCTCTGTGGTTTAACCCACAGCGCCACCTGCGTCCCGATGTGAGCAGTAGCCAGATGTAAAGCACATTTAACGCGTATGGTTTGCCCCCAGAGAATCCTGCGAACTGTAGTTTGTTAAGACTGCTGGGAATTTTAATACTGAGGGATAAGCTACAGGCTTGGTGAGGTCAATGGGGAGAAGAGTGGGAGGCTCAGTGAGGACGAAAGGAAGGCAGGCTTGGAGAGTCCTTGAGGGCAGCGGAAGCTTTGGTGAAGGCGTAGAGAGGCTGGCATTCCTTTGAATCATCACTGGGCAGGAGGCAAAGGAAAAGCAAGGGAAGACGGTAAAATGTTGACAGGATCAGCTCAGGGCAGACTTTGCAGTCCTTCACATGCTCCCTCTTTCTGCCTCTTATGTTGAGAATGAGACAAGTGGGGGGGGCAATCCACCTGCCAATCATGTGACAGCATGATTACCTCACCTGATTGACATGTGGATTGCCCTGCCCCCTGTCAAAGTTGGCCCACAATGTTCCCCACCCCTGGTCTAATTGGTTGGTGGGGAGGGTGAGGTCTGTGAGAATTAACTGGTAAGGAAAAGTCAGGAAGATGGAATAGGGCGCCATTTGAATGTAACCTGCAACACGACAGCTTCCGTTACAGCGATGTTCATTATCGCTACAGCACTTTTTGGGGAGACTGTCACTGCAAAGGGCATCTGTGTTTACCACTGGTTCACACGGTGCATTTCTACAAGTAATTACATCCCTGGGGATGGTTTGCCCAGAGGAAAGACAGCTGCAATTGACTACATAAATGTTTCAGTGGCTGCACCAGTGGTTTTGGATATCTTTGCCCTGAGAGACACAGATGACTCCCTATCTTGGTCGTCTTTCACAACAGACATTTCGATTTCAGACGGCTTTCACCTGCTAGGGTCATTCTTACCTACAATCACAGCCATGGTTGCTTATAAATGGAGTTTTATATATCAATTGTAGCTCATTTTAAGTATTTTAATGAAGAGCGTAGAACATAGAGGCAGCTGGAAGGAAGAGGACGCAAACACTGTACCGGAGGGAAACCTTTGAATGAGTTTGTGCTCCCATAGAGCTATTAGCATATCTTTAAATACTAGGCGCTGGTGTATCCTTGTGTGACAAAGAGAGTGCTGTAAATTCGAAACAAAAGTGGTGGAATTATTCCCCTTGCAATGTATTGGAATAAATGACTGCAAACTTCTGATAATTACTGATTAGCATTACACAGCCATGTAGGGTTGATGCCTTTGGCCATATGCACCTCCAACGTTCTCAGGTCCCGTTGTCAAAGCAGAAAAGGACACAAGCTTGCAGACTGTGACCTGTCTCTCCATATGGTACCTCATCGCTATGGTAACTGAGCACCTCACAAACGCTAATGAATTTACTCCCACAGCAACACTGGCATTGGGAAGGATTATGAAATGCTCTCTAGGGCGTATTGTGAAGCTTGCTAGGATTGATTATACCTCCTGTAACTGCATACTAACACCTGACCTCTTCCCCCAGAGGGCAAATGGAGAACTAATGACACTTATGGCACTACTATGGCTTGCTATTGTCATTCTCCTTTCCTACTAACTACCAACATCAAAACTGCAGATTGTGACTGGAAAGAAAATATTCCATTTCCTCCATTTCCTCCAACATTCTACTCCAGTTAACCTCTTAATGATTCATTTATTTCTTATTTAATTTCATTTCGCTTATTAACTACATTTCTCTGCTGGCCAACAGCCAAAGCTCTCTGAGCTCTTCAGCAAACCGAGGATAAAAACATAAAATATAATAACATAACAATAAGACTGCAAAAGAAATGAAAAGGACCTCAAGGTAAAATCAACAGCAGAGGAAAACAGGGGTGCACCAACACATTTTCAAAATAGAGGGTGAGAAAGGGAGAACAAGGCGTTTGCTGGTGTAATGGTTGTAAGGGGGTTACTTGTGCGTAAGTTGCCTTCAGTTTTAGTTATATTGCCTGGCCAACCATGCTTTGGCTGACAGCTCACACTCCGTGACCGGTCAGTCACTTGCAGAATCCGTCAGTGGGCGTTTCTTGAACCTCTTGCAGCATAAGAGCTGTTTGACGCCTAGTCTCCTCCTACTTTCCCTGCGCAGAACTCGTCTGCGCAAGTACGGGGAAGGCAGGGGCGTGTCAGCGCTCTCTCCACTAGTCTCTGGTGAAGGGTCTTGGAGAGCTGTCTCCACTTCATCTCCCTCTCTTCTCTACTGGTGTTACGCTGAATTCCTTCCCCCCTGCTGGTCCCCTCTCCGGCATCGCTCTGGAGCCCTGCCTCCGCCTCTCGCTCTGATGTCAGTTCCCTGACAGCTGGCTACAGAAAATATCACTTCTCTAGGGAGACTTCTCTAGGGAGGGCATTCCAGACTCAGTGGTAGTTACTATATTCTGTAGCGGCAGCTAAGTTTGGTGAAATGTGTGAAACATGGACAAACATATGTAAAATACTCCACATATGAACCACAAAGAAAATGATTACAAAACTGATAGTCAGATAGTAGTTGTCACCTAATGAGATGAATCAAATAGTGTTGGCAAAGTCACTTATATAATGCAGACAGAGTCCGAAGATAAAAGAAATCCTGATAACACTTTACTAAGCAAACCAGACAAAAAATGGATTCATGAATAGCTTTTAAGATTGTGGAATATGGTTTATATGATCAAATTCACAGACATAACCAAAACTTGAGTGGGGACGCAACAAAACGATCAACTGAGAGAAAAACGAAGCCCATTTATTCATTTTTCAAAGAATAAAGTTCAGGATATCATTTTTCAGTACTCCCTATGAGGCATAATCTACTTGGTTGCTGTCTTATGTATTACTTGTTACCAGATTATATTCCACATTTATTATTCTATTTAATACAACTAAGCAATACTGCCACCTCTCCTTAACTATTATTATTACAATGCACCCTTTTCTACATTCTGCCATTATTGTTCTTTTATTCGTTTTAAAGCAATTGTTTCACCATGGCAGTTTTATCTTCTTGAACTTGCTATTACTGTTGAGAAAGGGAACTGTAGGGAAAATAATTATATTCATAAATAGCACCATGTTGTTGTTGTTGTTGTCGTCGTGATCATCTTCATATTGTAAGAAAGATTATTTCATTTTGTCCTATTGCTTATCAATGGCATTGGGTATTATGGGAAGGATAAAAACAGTATCTCTGTCAACTACAGTGGTGCCTCGCAAGACGAATGCCTCGCAAGACGAAAAACCCACTAGACGAAAGGGTTTTTCGTTTTTTGAGGCGCTTCGCAAGACGAATTTCCCTATGGGCTTGCTTCACAAGACGAAAATGTTTTGCGAGTCTTGCGAGTTTTTTCTTTTTCCCCCTTTTTCTAAGCCACTAATAGCTGCTTAGCCGCTAAGCCGCTAAGCCGCTAATAGCCGCTAAACCGCTAAGCTGCTAATATCGCTAATCCGCTAAGCCACTAATAGGGATGCTTCCCAAGACGAAAAAACCGCTAGACGAAGAGACTCGCGGAACGGATTATTTTCGTCTTGCGAGGCACCGCTGTATTTATCATGTTCTAGCTTCCTCATCATTATTAGAATTAGAATTACAGAGCTAAAAGGATTACAGATAGGTAGCCGTGTTGGTCTGCCATGGTCAAAACAAAATAAAAAAATAAAAAAATTCCTTCCAGTAGCACCTTAAAGACCAACTGAGTTAGTTCTAGGTATGAGCTTTCGTGTGCATGCAGAAGTGTGCATGCACACGAAAGCTCATACCTAGAACTAACTCAGTTGGTCTTTAAGGTGCTACTGGAAGGAATTTTTTTATTTTTTTATTTTGTTTAGAGCTAAAAGGAGTCACAAAGTGACAAAATCCAGGCAAGAAGTCTATGCAAAGGTTTGCATTGGCCAATGCTGTGGACTCTGGCCAAACAAAACAAACAATAGAACCAGAGGACTGGAGAAGCTTTTAAGTTGGGGGAAATCAATAGGATGGAAAAGAAAAACAGGGGGGAAATCATACTGTTGCCTGATGAGTGACACAGGACAAATATATTTCAGTCTGCTTTTCAGCTCCCTCCAGTGTCTTATACTTGTAGTCCAGGAGAGCCACAAACCCCAGAAACTTCTGCCCTCCCCATGCCACACTTTAGTCACCCACTGCTACTAAAAAAAGAATAATGCAACAGAAGTGATTTAGACTATAAAGACATCAGTTGCACATTATCCAGCGAGTTGGAAAAACTTGTCCCAATTCAAATCAGAATTGGGAATCTGTCTGTTTCAGTTTCTCACAGTTTCTCATTTTTGCAGTCTTTAAGCTCAGTTCAATCCATTTCCACATCTGTAACTTAAAAAAAAAAAAAAAAAAAAAGATGGCACAGAAAAATTGCCCACATTTTTGTGTGTGTTTATCTTATATTTGTTATTACAGTGGTACCTCGGGTTAAGTACTTAATTCGTTCCGGAGGTCCTTTCTTAACCTGAAACTGTTCTTAACCTGAAGCACCACTTTAGCTAATGGGGCCGCCTCCTGCTGCTGCTGCGCCGCCAGAGCACGATTTCTGTTCTCATCCTGAAGCAAAGTTCTTAACCCGAGGTACTATTTCTGGGTTAGCGGAGTCTGTAACCTGAAGCGTATGTAACCTGAAGCGTATGTAACCTGAGGTACCACTGTATTTGTACTTATAGCCCATCCTTTAGCAAACGGTTTCAGGCTGTTTTACAACAGTATAATTGAAAGAAGTACAATTTAATGTACAATTTAAATGATCACCCAAAAAAAGCAGACAATTTTGGAATAATGAAACAGCAGCAGAGAATCGCAGTGCGCAACAATGCACGCATAATACTTTTCTCTTTTTTTTGCAAATGCTTTCCCCTAAAATGCAAACTGAACAAATTCCTTTCACATTGCTAGCTGAACGCTGGTTTGTGATAACCGGAAAAGCTTAGTGTAAAGAACAATGTTTCACTTACCGCCTCCACTTCTGCTGGGTCATACCAGACATTAATGTACGGATGCTGTAAGGCTTCATCCACTGATATCCGTTTGGCTGGGTCAATCACTAGCATCTTTGACAAAAGGTCCCTGGCTTGGCTAGCTGGAGCAAGGAAACCAAAAGAGAAAATGTATCAGAGCAGGAATCTCCACGCCAGGAAGGGGCTGAAGAGACAATCAACGTGATGTCAAATTCAGACAATTTAAAGCCAAGCAAGGCACTAATTTATTGTACAGCAAAATGCTCTTCAATAGGCAGAGAGAGAGCTAGAACATTGAGAGATATCTCTGGTAGACCTTGTTGTCATTCATGGTAACCATTCCAAGATGACGTTTATGGTTTTCATTTATAAAAATGGAGTTAGATTAACACATCCACTTTCCCCTTCCATGCTCTTTCTAATAAGTCAATATTCTTTGTATTTTAAAAAAATTCATTGCAATGTGCACTCACACTATATTGTGGGTGCCGTTTGCGGGATCGCGTGTGGTGCTGCAGTTCCACACTTTTTCTGGGTCTGCAATCTCACGCAGGTCACATGACTTGTGCAGGATTTCAGACCTGGAAGATGGTGTCCTAGATTTGGGTCACGTCACCTTGGAGAGTATGCAATTCTCAGCAATTGGCATTCTGGGGGCCTAGAGTGCCTCAGACAGTCAGGCAGAACACAACACTTTTTGCCAACATTTGCATTCCTTTACGTTCTCTTCATTTGAACAATCTCTCTTCTCTGCAAAGTTGTCATTTCTACTGACTGTTCTCAAGTTTAAGAAGTAGGAATTTAGCATATCCCTTAGCTACAATGCTGATAAGGCTGATGGGATGGTAATTAGCTGTGAGGTGCCTATCGTTCTTCTAAAAGAAGAACAGTCCCTGATGGAATCATACTGGCAGCATTCCCAAAATGGAATAATTTATAAATAGTTTGACCCTACTGCATTCCTGATAATTTAAACCCCCTCTCTAGGGATTATATCCCCCTCAGAAGGGTAATTACTAGGCAAGTAATCAACTAATCCAATCATATTGGAGTCTGAAGCAGGAGACCACAATTCAGAAACACAAAAATACCTTCCAGGTCTCTGGGAATACACAGGTGAAAATTGGAGAAATAATATTATTATTCCATAATAATAATTTTACTATTTATACCCCGCCCATCTGACTGCATTGCCCCAGTCACTCTGGACAGCTTCCAGCATATATATATATATATATATATATATATATATATATATATATATATAAAACAAAACATTAAAAATTTAAAAACTTCCCTATACAGGGCTGTTTTCAAATGGCTTGGGGGGTCAGGTAACATACCCTCCAACATTTCTCCAAAGAAAATAAGGATGTCCTAAGGAAAAGCCAGATATTCCGGGGTCAAATAAAACACTGGGATGGCTTCTGTAAATTTGGGTCTGTCCCTGGAAAATAGGGCCACTTGGAGGGTCTGCTGGACTTGAGACACTGGTTATTAATGGTTTGGAGGCCTAATAATAATATATAATATTGATTTATTTCTTACCTGCCCTTCACCCTAAGGTCCTAGGGCGGGTTACAGTATTACAAAACAATATTAAAACAACTTACAACCATAAAAATAAGGTGGGTCCTAAAGAACGTTAAATGGGGCACGGTTGGCGCTGTGGTCTAAACCACTGAGCCTAAGGCTTGCCAATTGAAAGGTCGGCAGTTCAAATCCCCGTGACGGGGTGAGTTCCCATTGTTCAGTCCCAGCTCCTGTCAACCTAGCAGTTCGACAGCACATCCAAGTGCAAGTAGATAAATAGGTACCGCTCCGGCGGGAAGGTAAACGGTGTTTCTGTGCACTGCTCTGGTTTTGCCAGAAGCGGCTTAGTCATGCTGGCCACATGACCTGGAAAAACTGTCTGCGGACAAACGTCGGCTACCTCGGCCAGTAAAGCGAGATGAGCGCCACAACCCCAGAGTCGTTCGCGACTGGACTTAACTGTCAGGGGTCCTTTACCTTTTAAGAACGTAAACCTCAAGTGACGAAAGCTATGGTAAAGAGGTGCACCTTTAGCATTCTTCAACAGTAGTATAATGAAGGTGCCAGAAGCATCTCTGTGGGGAGCGAGTTCCACCGCTTAGGGGCCACCACAGAGAATGCCCTCTCCCGAGCTGCCAGCTGCCCCCAAACCTCTGAGGGTGTAGGAACAAACAAGAGGGTCTCCTCTACTGATCTCAGGAGGGCCTGTATGGAAGGAGGCAGTCTTTCAGAGAGTTGTGACCTGAGTTCTTTTAGGGCTTTAAACAGCAACCTTGAATTCAGCTTGGAAACAAACTGTCAACCAATGCAGCTGTTTTAAAACAGGGGTAATAGGAGATTTAAACGGAGGAAGGATAAAAGAAAAATAGAAACTGGTGGAGCTGGTTTACTGATGAGTGCCCTGGATTACTAAATCGTTTATCTATTTCTAGTATTTCTATGCCATCCCTTACCCAGAGATCTCAGGATTTGTTTTAATTGCCCTCGCTGGATGAAATCCAATAACTGTTTTCAAAAAGTAAGCGTGTCTATGGTTGAAAACCACTTAAATATGGCATCTTTTCCTCAACAAGGAGTTTAATTGCAGGATGAGAGTCATCTGATAAACTGACCTTTTTTCCTTTCCAGCACACCCTCAACCAGCGCTATGATTTTTACCCTCAACTGCCCTTAATTAAAATCAGCACTTATGTGCAGGAAAAAGAACTAATGGGTTAGGGTATAAAGGCTCGCAATTCTAACAAAGAGCCTCTGTCGCATAAAGACGTATGAATTAGAAACATCTCCAGTTCATTGTAAAAGTATTTACAGGGTGGGTATATTTCATGCAATTTGGACAGGATTCAAAAATGGACCCTTGTCTTCTTTCTTGGGCGATCCCTCGTAGGCGAGTAAAATTGTCTTCCATAAACACAGTTTTAACAATGAGTTCATAAGTGACTGTGGAGGCCAATTCTGGATCCACACATCCTTCCACAGTGGGGTCATTGGTTTCCAGGCATGAGTTGATCACGGTGTGGATTTGCCAAGCGTGCCTTCCCCTTAGAACGTTTCTCCCTTGTGTTCTGAGTTCGAGTGTCTTCAAAGCCCATGACACCTTTGGTAAAGGCTGTTCGCCAATTGGAGCACTCGCAGGCAAGTGTTTCCCATTTGTTGGTGTTTATACTACATTTTTTAAAAATTTTGCCTTGAGACAGTCTTTAAACCTCTTTTGTTGACCACCAGCATTACGCTTTCCATTTTTAAGTTCGGAATAGAGTAGTTGCTTTGGAAGACAATAATCAGGCATCCGTTGCTGGCCGCTAGCAATGCAGAGCACCATAAGAATTCTACAGAATCATCAAATGAAACATTATCTCCAGTGCTTTCTCTGTAGACAGCAGTGTAGGTAAAAAAATACCAATCTGAAGCACGGGACCCATTCCGTTCAAGGATTTCAAATTTAAGTTGCACATCGCTTCTGACATAGCTACTTCTGCAATGTTAATATGGCCATCTTAAGACTGCCTGGAGGGATAAAAAAACAGGCATCCAGCTTGATCCCTATTTTGATGGCAA
This sequence comes from Podarcis erhardii, assembly GCF_964252035.2. Lineage (NCBI taxonomy): Eukaryota > Metazoa > Chordata > Lepidosauria > Squamata > Lacertidae > Podarcis > Podarcis erhardii. The sequence continues at coordinate 65,979,112 of NC_138512.1, read as the reverse complement.
TAACTACACCTCTGTTCCTGATATGAAGAAGCAATAATATCAGCATCAGAACCCAAACCTGTCAGATTACTGCAGCATCACTTGTCTAAATCCACTCTATTTTCAGAGAAGTAATTGCCTCTGTGTTACAGAAAGCCACTGAGCGGCAAGCCGACAAAGAGATGGCTATTCGTATCTCCTAGGAATTGTTGAGCCTCTGGGAGTCGCCAGTTAAACATGGAATCTGGCCAAGAGAGGCCAAGCCTTGAGCCACCCTGACAGAAGGAGCTTCATTAATTTCCCAGATGAAAGCTCATTTGAATGACTGACAAGCAGGAGGAACGGCAGAATTTTCTCTCTCGTTCTCCTGTATCTGTCAATCAAAGCACTCATACAGTCACACCAAATGTGGGTGTGAATCCAGTCCTGTTTTCCTCGCAGAAAAGGATTTGTGCCATCAAAATATTGTTAACGTTAATTTTTAAAAAGCTATCCATATGCTAAGTGCTCCGTGGACGATAGTATTCTTCTTAATTATTGGCACATTAATTCCGTATCTGACATACAAAAACCTCCACTCGGTCACCGTTGACTGGGTGTTTTTAAAGAAGCAACCAAACTGCAAAAATATTCTGATGGTATGCCTTTCTTCCAAGTACAACGGAGTATTTATAGCCATGCACATTTATTCTGGATGAATCCAGAATAAATACCATCTTATGGGCCCGAACTTCTAAAAGCTTAATGCAGGTTAGAAAGTATAAAGGTAGAGGGACCCCTGACCATTAGGTCCAGTCGTGGCCGACTCTGGGGTTCCGGCGCTCATCTTGCTTTATTGGCCGAGGGAGCTGGCGTACAGCTTCTGGGTCATGTGGCCAGCATGACTAAGCCGCTTCTGGCGAACCAGAGCAGCACACAGAAATGCCATTTACCTTCCCGCCGGAGTGGTACATATTTATCTACTTGCACTTTGACATGCTTTCGAACTGCTAGGTTGGCAGGATCAGGGACCGAACAATGGGAGCTCACCCCGTCATGGGGATTCGAACTGCTGACCTTCTGATCGGCAAGTCCTAGGCTCTGTGGTTTAACCCACAGTGCCACCCGCGTCCCTAGAAAGTATACGTGCACACATTTATTGAAAGTGGGGGGCAGGCAGGGGTGAAGCTACATGCTCCAGCACCGGGGGCGGAGAGCAGACGGGGGCATGGCTGGCGCACACCCTGGGGTCGTGGCGGGAGGCAGCCACAATGGTCCCCCCTCCCCGATGATTCCGGGGTCAGTGTCCCCCCCTTTCCTCTGCCAGTGGGGGGGGGGTAGCCACCCACGTCCCACACTTTCTGCTCATGAAGCAGAGGTTCACATACAAATTACATTGATGCAAATGAAGAACAGGGCAACTCCAGCCCTCCAGATGTTGCTGAGATGCAATTCTCATCACTGAAGACGCTTGCTGGGGCTGGTGAAGTTGTAGTTTAGCAACACCTGGAGGACCAAAGGTTCCCCACACCTGATGTAAAATAAACCTAATTTGGATATTTGGGCGGGACCCAGATTTCAAGGTGTCTACTAACTCCCCCAGAGCTGCAATTTGCACCTTCCAGAGATTCTCCCAAACTTCAACAGAAGCTTTTCAAGGGGTACCAGGAGGTGCAGCAGAAAGTAGAAGAGCTCCTTTGCGCAAGGAGAACACAGCACACAAAATCTTGCTGTCTATACTTGGGGGTTCTGTTTAATTTTGGTCTTTGTTGTTATTTTTCAAATGTCAGGGGAGGGGAAGAATGGAAAGTGGACAGAGAAAAGGAAGAAATCAGAGGTGTCATACATCAAAAAGAAAATGGGTCTGTGGGGTAGCTTAGTAAAACTAACAGCTGGAGCTGATAGAAAATTTGCTCAAAGGGGCAGCACCCATGATCTGTGTCATGTGAATCCCCATTTAACCAACATGTCATGAGGTGTCTTGTATCATCACCCGCAAAGCATACATTAAAGCCGTTGGAATAGTTCTGCTACAATTGTTCTTGTAATCACCTTTTTTTTGTACATTCAAGCGAAAGAAAGAGCAAGGGGCTTTGAAAATTATTGCATTTAAACAGATGATAGGTTGAGCAGTTTATGAATTCTGCTGAAAAAGTAATGAACATAAGGAACTTCAAGACCATAAAGGAGGTTCCATAAATTGCTTCCACAGGTGACAGCCAAATGTCAAAATATCACCTTCTGCTGCAGGATGGAGCAGGTTTGGTTTCCAGCATGCCAAACACCTTCTTTAAAAGGTTTGGGGGCATCTTGTCAAGAGAATATATTTTTAGGAAATAGATCAGGGCAGGAAATCAGGACTGGGGATGGGGGAGCCATATCTGCATGTGTGCAAAAATATGTTTGCTTTCATCCAGGGAGTGAAAGAAGATCTTAATTATCTTTCTCTCTGCATCAGCTTCAAATCCCTTGTAAGTCCATTATTGTGCTTTGTTATTGTGGTGGGCTGGGGCGGGGAAGGGAGGGTGGGTGGGATAATAGAGAGCTCTCAGTGCTTCTGAAGCCATTTGGCCAGACCTTCAATCACCCCCCAGAGTGCAGACAAACAGCCTTGCTGTATGATGGGAAACGGCATTCTGGGTAATGACATGCAAATTGCCGCAGATTAAAAAACATTATGCATCACCGTTACAGGCAACCTTGGGAATCCATGTGTGCAAAACTGATACACACTTTTGGAAGGTTCCAAAACGCTAATCGGAAACCTTTTCTGTACAAAACACACACATCAATCGCTGTTTTCTCCGAAAAGCTTGCCGTCCCTGTTGAAGTTAACCATGGCCTCCGCTGATGTTTAAAATCATCTTGTCATTGCAGACAATGGCATCTGCTCATCTAGTGCCACTGTAATCAAGGCAGGTCTGGACTTCCAGTGTCAGACTTTGGCTGAATGTGGCACTGTGTGCTTCTCAACTGACAAAAGCCTGAAACCAGAGCAATTTGAACCAGCAGCCCTCCCAATTTAATTCTTCCCAGGAAGGTCTCATGCGTTTTTGTACACAGCTGATGGGGATTTGCTTCAAACAAAGGATGGGGAGGTGCTGGGGGGGCCCAATCCAATCCCTTCCCCACATGCAGCATTGGGCACAAGAATATGGTTACCTGATTTTTTCAATGAATCCGGGGACATTTTATTTTATTTTTTGAAGCTGAGTAGCAACAGGGAGTCAGTAGTGGGGATGGTGAGGCAAAAGACCCTGGGCCCAAGCACACATGCATATTGTATAAAGGTGCAAAGCCCTTCTTTCGCACCCTGTGAAACATAAATGTGCAGTTTTTTAAAAAACAGCAACAGCGTGCCGCCCACCCATGACTTCCGAGCTTTCCCCGATCTCCTTCCCCCTTCCCCCTTTGTTTTGACAGATCAGGGAAGGCTCAGGAGTCACGGGCAGGTGGCCGTTGCCCAGGAGGGGCCAGCCTGGTAGTGCAGTTGGCTCTGGCTGGCTTCAGAAGCTGCTCACTGCCCTGGCACAGGAAAAATGGTGGGCGCCACAGAAGCGAGCGGCTCCTGAAGCCAGCCAGAGCCAACTGCGCTACCAGGCTGGCTCTGGGCTGCCACATTTCCTGGGGACAGATTTGCAAATCTGGGGACATTCCGAGACGAAATTTGTCCAGGGACAGATGTGCAAATCCGGGGACTGTCCCCGGGAACCAGGGACATCTGGTAACTCTACACAAGAAGGCTGCTGAGAGCATGGAGGAAATTGGTAATGGACAATTCCTCTATGCAGGAGTGGAAGATATTGGCAGAAGGCTTAATTAACCCTATAGTGCTTTCCTTGGTATGCAGGAAGTTGCCTTATGCTGATTCAAGGCTTTGATTCCTCCAGCTCAGGACTGTTTACATTGACCTGGAAGCAGCCCTCTAGGCTTTCAAGCAGGAGACAGTGCTATTTGGGGTTTCTGGAACTGGTCCTGCCTGAGCTGACAATGGTGGTCCCAGCGGTGGTATTGAAGACTCACAGACCGCTGGTCCTGAGGGACATCAACATCCCTGCTGAGGCCCCTCACTCAGGGCAAGCCATGACAACCATGGCACTATCTCCAACATGTCGCCAGCCCAAGGTGCTGGCTGGGCAAGAAGAGCATGATCTGAGAACAGGGGATATTAACATCAGCCTCTGATCCTGGTTGGATCACCTCCTGTTGGGGATTTAGGTGTTCAGCAGTTTCCCCCTCCTGCAGAGGAGGAGAGGGACCTATTCAGATGGTCTGCCTTCAAGGCTGGCAGATCCCTTTGGTTTCCAGATGGCTCTAGAGAACTTTACGGCTAATACAACTGGTTCTCCTGCTGAAGCCCTGGCTGATCCGTGGAATATACAGATGGCCCAGGCTGTTGACACAATCACCCTGGAGTGCCCTCTTCCACTTGATGGAGCCCAGCTGGCTCCTTGGTATACAACAGAGCTGAGGGCAATAACACGAGCCAGGAGAGGAGCTTGAACACAAGTGGAGAAAAACTCCAGACGAATGCAAGCAGACCCTCGTGAGTGCTGATCACCGAGCCTGCTCAATGGCGGTGAATACAGAAAATAAGGCATACTTTGCTCTTTCCACTGCAGTTTCACTGTGTTGTAGTGGAAAGGCCTTTTACAGTCTGGCCTGAAGGAGGTGCTAGAACGGATAGTGGCTCGTTGTGACCTGTTTGCAAAACACGTCGAAGATAAAATCGCCTTCCTCTTCCAGGACTTCTGATTCTACTGTGATTCTTCAAATCTGTGTTTTTATACTGTAAACTGCCCTGTGATCCTTGGGTGGAGGGCGGTACAGAAATTAATAATAAATAAAATTGCTTCAAATAAAAGTGTTGTTTGTTAATGGGACTGAACGAAAAATAGTTGGCAACTTTTCCTTTGAAATGTGGAGATTTGACCACAACCTTCTAGCAGGCTACTGTCCCTGTGACATTTCTGGTAGCACAGTTAGTAAATGCGTCACTTCACAGTGTTTTAATGTAGGAACTTTAAAATACCTATGAGCTTGTCTCCAGCTGCTTGTGTGAATGGGTTAATGGAGGACACATTTTCCAAGCCATGGTCTAAAGAGGAACATGAAACTATACATAGATTTATGTCTAGTCAGTGTCTGGAAGGCTGACCGCTACATATGCTGCCTTGAGTTCCATGATGGAAGAAAGAGAAGAAATAAACATAATAAAGACATTTCAAATGCAAGGCATGCCTAATCTCATAGAACTTGTTCATGCATGGTTCATACCCCTCCTTTACTCTTACCTTTGAGTTTGTTGTGTTCTGAATCGGCTGGGAAGAGAGAGTCTGGGAAGAGTTTGGGGAAAGTGAGGCCGGCGTATTTAGGTCTGTTTTCCACATAGTTCCGCACTGTGGGCTGGAGTTTCTTCATGAATTCTGGGCAGGGGGTTCCGAGCTGTTCAATTACCTTATTCCACTGGTCAATATCTGAGCAGAGATAGTTAAGGAAAGAAGAGGTGCAGATTCCCCCAACCCCATCCTCAAGCATTCCAAGGCATTTCTCCCAGTTTCCAAGTGATTGGCACATTTGGTGTCTGAAGAAGACCGATGTGGAAACTCAAAACCAGTGGTTCACTTTGGGAGAAATATCACGTTAAAGCAATTCCATCCGCCACCCACATAATCCCAACATATTCTATTAAAGCGTGGTTTTGCCTCACTGGTTTGGGTGGGATTATGGCAAAATTCGTACACCCACTTTGTGATTCAGCGCCCATCACAAACCTGCACTGCTCACAACTCCCTGCCTTTCCATTCTCGCCACATCACTAGCTTAGAGGTGCTTTATTACAATCATGTGGAGTGCTTTTCATGCCACCATTGGCAGCCCTAATGGGGAAGGACAACCGACGTGAGTCATCCACATGACTGATCCGTCCATGTGATCAAATCATCCAAACATTGCCAAGATGGGGTGGGAGCCACCGAAGAGGCAATATTTGCAGTGGCAACTATATCAGCAGCTGAACCACAAAGGTAATGCATAAATTGGCTTAAATAAGGCTTAGCATCATGATCCCATATCAACCATGAGTTTCCTCATGAGGTATCCAACTTTCTCAAAGCCTATTATTCGAGCAAAGTAGTTCTGCTTGCTGTTACTCTCAGAGAACTCAACAAAGACGATGGAAGTACATTGCATGAGCGGATCAGGGAATGAATGTAGTGCCAGCTTGCTCTATTCATCAGAACTGAATTGAACAGAAGTGAATTGAAAGTCCAGAGGTATACAAAATTGTGTGACCTCTTTGCAAGACCTCTCTGCCAAGGTAATTCCGCCTCTCTTTTTTGCACCTAATTATTCATGAGACACCTTGTATTATTTAAAAGCACAGGTTCTTCTAGGAAATAAGATGCTGCATAATGGAAGACACCCAGAATAAGTACCAGTAGGTAGAAATGCAGGTGATTTGTACACATGCATGAAGGTACATGCATTCTGTCTGTCAATTACATGTAGCAACCACTACTGGGGGAAAGATATAATTCTTGCTCCATTGTGTGCAAGCTAAATCCAAATGTTCCGGCTTCATCTTCTTTGTACAATTTTAAAAATACGGTTTGGCTTCCCCATGGCAGAAAATGAACCACGATGACCATTTTTTTCAAGCCCAAGTACTTCCACATGGAAATGTGTGGCAACCACTCTCCAGCTCCTTGGGCAACTATCACTACTCCTTGCTGCAATGAATTTGTGGCTGTTAATAAAGCCCTAAATGGCCTTCCAGGCACATTCCAGAACACAGAAGTCACTGTTCAGAAGCCTTAAAATCTACAATGAATGTGGTCAAATCAGGTGACAATAGGGGCATTGCTGTATACATTTTATATCCTGGTTCTCACACCAAAAACGTCGTTTGAAGTGCCCTGCTCACATATGCATCACTGCTCATAGCTGAAGTGTCTTATTTCTTCCTGTTTCCTAATACTAGAACCCGGGGCCATGCAATGGAGCTGAATGGTACATGATTCAGAATGGACCAAAGGAGGAAGTGCATAAAACAATATAATCTGCTGCCACAAGAGCCAATTTCAACAAGTGGATTAGACAAATGCATGAAAGGTGAGGCTATCAATAGCTACTAGTCACAGTGGCTGGATGCGACCTCCAGGACAAGAGGCAACATGCCTCTTCATACCACTGGGGATCAACAGCAGGACAGGGTTATCCACCCTGGGCTTCCCAGAGGCACCTGGGTAGCCACTGGGCAAACCAGGATGCAGAACTGGACAGGCCTTTGGTTTGATCCATTAGGGCTGCTTCTCTGTTTTCTTAGGCTCTTACTCTGCCATAGTCTGTCCTGATTTGAAACAAAGAGGGTGATAGTTCTTTGGTTAAATATATACTAGAAAATGAAACAAAACTATCTGTTGTTCAAAATGAATCTCACCAGCGCAGTCCATGAAATGGCAAGCTGCGCACTGCACGTCATTCTGCACTTATGAGCCTGCATTGGCATGCATATGCTCTAGGAGCAAGAGTAGGCTTTCTCAAACTCGGCCCTCCAGATGTTTTTGGCCTACAACCCCCTTGATCCCTAGCTAGCAGGACCAGTGGTCAGGGATGATGGGAATTGTCAGAACATCTGGGGGTGCTGAGTTTGAGGTAGCCTGAGCAGGAGTGAGATCCACCCAACCCCAACTCAGATATTTGATGTCTAGTGACCAGGGAACCAGGAGATAGAACCCTGGAGACTTTAACAACTAACCCTAATGCTTCGTAAAGATGCCCACAACCATCCTCCCCCAAAAAGGCAAAAGTGATTCATGTGAGATGTACCAGGAAAATTAGGAATGTCCCACGAGTGTGTGAGATTGGGATGGAAGTGGGGAGGAACAGACCAAGAATTCAGCAGATATGAGTGGAACATACTGCTCACATTCCACTGGGTAGAGTAGGGTGAAGTTGAGAAGCAACAGATTGATAAAGCTAAACTAGGGTAGTTTAACAGATCTCTTGTTAAAAAGCTGTAGACAGGTAGGAAAGATGTTGGGGGCTATTGTTAAGTATGGATGGGTACCTGCCAACATCTACACCCCATCAGGAAGCCCAGTATTGACCCACCCCCATACCCCTCATTTTGATCATCCAGCTGGTCATTACTGCCTGCCCACTTGCCCTCTCTAAGCATGTGAAGGGTGACAAGCAAGGAGGAGGAGGAAGAAAAAGACATCCACTTGCCTTGGTCTCTACTTGTTGGAAGTGGTATGGATTGGCCCAGAGGAGTGGGCAAGCAAACAGGAAGTGGTGACCACGGGAAGGAAGCAAGGGGAGACCCAAAGGCCTCTTGACTAAGTGCCAACTCCGCCTCCCATAAACCTGGAACTGACACTAGACAGTTCTTTTGGGCACAGAAATCAGTATGTTGGAAGCCACAGAGATGAATGCCAGACATGTTGGCATCATTTCATATAAATCACATGGATGAGGAAAGAATATTTTTTAATATTCGGAGAAAATAGGCTGAGTTATTGCCACTGGCTTAGCTACTTTCCAGTTAAGGAGGACACCACCTCCTTCCCAACACAAGAAGGCCCTTCTTCCATCAATTTTGTGGCATCTCTAACTTCTAATTCTTTTCACAATGAGAGTGGGAGAGACACATAAAACCGGCGCCCAATCTCAACTACATATAAAGTACCTGAAGCCCCACTAATACTGAGAGGAATGGAGAAACCGGCAGAAATATAACCACCCTCACAATCACGATCAGAAAATCATCTACTCAAGGACAGGTACAACAAGTAACTTGATACCTTTGATTGGGCCACTCCTGCCAGTACAGCAGTGGGAAAGGACTTTTGATTGTAACATACGGAAATGAAAACACAACGGGAATATTAGGTTATTATAGAGCAATCCGCAACCCATATCAGTATATACAGCACGAAGATTAGATCCACTGAGATTAGGTGAAGGGATGAAATGCTTTAATAACAGGCTGGGTACATGCAGGTTGGCTCAAAAACACACCAATACTTAAAGCAGCTGCAAATATGGGTCATAGCACAGAACAAATTCTAAGCATTTTGTCTCCTTGGGGAGTTCACAGCACAAATACCCACGCTGTTGGGCCACCCAGAAGGCTCACTGTGCTTTATAAAATGCCCAGGGAATTACAGGATCACCAGCCGACGAGACATATACTACTCACAGAGGGGGAAATACAAATGCAGTCATTTAGGATCATTCCAGCTTGCTGTTTCTAGTTCGCTGACATTACTAACAGTGTAGCGCTGCTAAGAGACACCCTTCTAGCACACAGATACAGAATCAGGAACATGGCGTGCTAAGACTATGCAGCAGCACAGTCCAAGGCACTGCAAGCAGTACTCAAATAATTAGGGTGGAGGGAGGAGGGATGGCAAGCTTTCATAAAGTTCACCTGTTCCAACCCGCCCGTCCCTTCCCATTTTAGCCACGCCCCCTCCATTTTTGCATTCTAATAACAGTATCTAAGGGGAGCATCAAAAAATGTCAGGGGCCTTCTTTCGCACCCTTTGAAACTTAAATGCACAGGGGAGAATTAAGATTAGTAGGATGTATGGTGTGATGTTAAAAAAAACAACCCAAAAAACTAAGAGAAATCCCCAAACACCTCCCAGCCATTGCATTTATTACCAGTATTCTTTGAAGTAAACAGTGTGCTCCTCTGTTAAGCCTACCCTCTTCCCATCCCTACGGAACCTAGGATTTGCGATTTTTGAAAGCATGAACAAGCACAGATCCATGGAGGAACATCTGCACTGGTGCCAGCACTTCTTGGATCTGTCTAGATTACCTGTTTGTGTACGTCTGACAGGGTAAGTAACGAAAGCTGCTACCAAATTAGAGTTAGCCATGAATTTCAACATCCTGTTATGCTTTGCCCTAACTGGTATTGGTGGGCATGGGGGACCTTGTTATGGCACGACCTGGTTATTGGTGGGCATAGGAGCCAACTCCTAGAGGCTGAGGTCCCTTTGGGCTCCCCAATAAAATATTTGAGCCCCCCTTCCCCCCCAAAAAAACACACTGTTGGACATTGCTATTCAAATGGTATATGCCACATCTTGTGCCCACCCGGAAATATCTTATTCAAGTTGGTACCCCTGTAGGTGTCTCTGCTTTTTAAGATGCTGTCACCTTGCCAACAAAGGTCCGTATAGTTAAAGCTATGGTTTCCCCAGTAGTGATGGATGGAAGTGAGAGCTGGACCATAAAGAAGGCCGGTCGCCGAAGAATTGATGCTTTTGAATTATGGCACTGGAGGAGACTCTTGAGAGTCCCATGGACTGCAAGAAGATCAAACCTCTCCATTCTGAAGGAAATCAGCCCTGAGTGCTCACTGGAAGGACAGATCCTGAAGCTGAGGCTCCATTACTTTGGCACCTCATGAGAAGAGAAGACTCCCTGGAAAAACCCTGATGTTGGGAAAGATGGAGGGCACAAGGAGAAGGGGACGTCAGAGGACGAGATGGTTGGACAGTGTTCTCGAAGCTGCCAGCATGAGTTTGACCAAACTGCGGGAGGCAGTGGAAGACAGGAGTGCCTGGCGTGCTCGGGTCCATGGGGTCACGAAGAGTCGGACATGACTAAACGACTGAACAACAACAACAACCCCTGTAGGTGGGGAATAATGGACATGAATGGAACATGGAGCTGTTCCAGGTACCAGGGATGTGAGCTACAGCCGCCTGAAGGGAACAGAGAGCAGCTATGCATGCAGAGTGCAAAGTGGGGGGGGGGGGTGACGACTGCTGAGAAGATCTGTGTCTTGCTTAGGAAAGATGCCCTGCAAATGAGAACAAAGGGACTAGAGAAAATGTTGCACAGCCTTACAGGAAACGGAGTGCACAGCTAATAGCATCTCTCCCTATTTGTTTAAGAATACCAACACAATTAAGGGCGAATTTCAAACAAATCATCAGCTGCTAGTGGCTGGTTTCTAGGGAGATATTTCTATAGCAAAATGCTTTTAATGGTTTAATTATAGAGGTTCTGTGAACAAATTTTAATAAGTATGCAGCTGTTTGAAAGTATCTGGGCTTTTAAAAAATGCATTATATAGGACATCTTTGGTGAGGTTTATCATTTCTTTTCCTTCTGGTAGTTTATTTGAAAGAGGTTTTTTTAAAATAAAATAAAATCCATGTTTCTATGCACATATGGGCTATGATGAGTTGAATCCGTGACATGTAAGGAAAACCAATTACTAACTTTTTAGTATAAAAAGATGAAGGAGTAGAAGAAGAAAAGCAGGGGAAGTGTGCAATACGAGGAGGAATCCTCATATTTCTGTTACGGGTAGTTGTTCTAAACCATGTGCTAGATGGTGAAGAAGAAAAAAGATAACTATGGGAAGGAAAGATGCTGCTAATTTTCAACAAAAGGTAACACACATTGTGCCAGGGACCGTGCTGAGGAGAGCAGCACTGAGGAAGAATGGTGGGAGTCACACCCTCCCCCTGATCCTGAATCTTCCCAGAAGCAGGAGGCCGGTATAGATTTGGAACAGTGGTTTGCAGAGGGGCATAGTCCAGAAGGCAGAAGCTGGGAAATACTGGATGGGGAACAGTTAGCAGAAGAAACACTGGAAGAGAGGGTTAACAGATTCGCAGTCTCTGGACAGCATTCACACACCCCTTCTCCAAAGACACAAGAGAGCTCAGAAAGTCTCGGAACAGAAAGCGCAGAGGGTACAAACTCAGATTACAAGATGTAGGAGTGACGTAGATTAACAGGGACAGAGGGGAGGAGTGAGCCTTAATTGGGAGCACCGCCATTTCTAGGGAGACATATTCTTTTTTCTCTCACTGTGATTATTAAAGAATCTAACTGGTAAGACATTTCTTTCGTTTGATCTTCTTATTTAGTGCCATGGGGGAGGAAGCCAATTTCCCCGAAGCCTGACACATCGTTATGGCGTAACTCTGTCACAAGGCTGCAAATCTTATGGTCCACCAAGCCAAACACAGCACAATAGCTATGCAGGGTGCTTGAGATCTCCCCTCCTGATATTTTTGCAGTCCCGGGTTAGAAGCAATAAGAAGGCATTTATCAAGCCCGAGTTGGACCACCAGATATGGTTGGTGGGTTGAGTTTGGCTTGGTGGGTCACAAGTAGACTAGACCAGGCCCTCTTCTGGGGAAAGAGAAAAAAAAGGATCATCCGGAAAATTTGGATAACAAACATTACTGGGTAGATCCACTACCCTGATCTGATTTCTCCAAGCCTCTCATGACATACCTTGCCGAGTGTGCCAGCAGTGGGTGACTGAAATGCTGCCATTTTAAATTGCTCCCAAACGGCCCAGAGCTACAATTCGTCATTCTCACTTCCTGAAATACCAAAATGCAGCTGCCCTTTGGAAAACGAGCTTGTTCAAATCCTGCGATGCAGTTCCCCAGCCGAAAAATATGTACAAAAATGTATATAATATTAGGAGGGCATGTGTATAAGAATTCATGTATTTGTGGAAACAAATGCATTTTATCTGGGGAAATTGCTTGCAAATATGTGTCTATTAGGAGACACTAAACAACTGCTGAATTTTCACCAGGACTCCCCGCCCTGCACGCAACCTGATGTGGAAATGTGGTGAACTACAATTCAGATTGGATCAGTTCAGTTCATCATCTGTCCCTAATTGTGTGTACTTGCATTTGATGATGTTTTCGCCTTAATTATAGTCTATGGGATTGAAATGTTTAATTTTCCTTCAGCTTTTTCCACCATCCTGTTCTCTCTGCAACGTGAGGAGTGGTCAAGTTGCATTTAAAATAAAAAGTTGGTAGTTACAGACTGCAGAACTGCAGCTGCTGGTAAATCCATCAGACAGGTCCACTGATTCAGCAAGGATGGAGGCATCAAACAGCACCTTGCTTCACACCTGGAGTCAGCCCTGTAGATGTGCACCATACAAACAACTTGGTGGCCAAGCTGCTATACTGGCTTCACTTTAGGGGTGGTTGTGGCATTGGCAGAATCCCACATACATTACAATCCTTTGTCCATTCCCTACTTCCCCTGCCCCCTACCCAGGCTTTCTTCAGCATTGAGTACCAAAAATCTGCTGCCGGATATCAAATACTTCTAACCATTCTCAAAAATGGTGACAATTTTGCACAACAAAACTGGGCGTCAAGCCTACAAAGTGTATTGGCTGGAAGAGGTTCAACATGTTGGTGGAGAAATCACTGAATGTGATATTAAGCATGAATGAACATAAAGAGAAAGCCAGACAGATGAATACATAGCTATGAACCCGTGAATGAAATTCACATTATGACTCAAGGTTTTATCCTCCCCTGTCCCTTCCTTTGCATTCAGTAGGTACTACATGCACAGATCTTATGGGAAAACGGTCCCCCGCCATAATTCCTTTAACTTGAAGGAAACGAAACTGTACCAGCGATAAGGGAGGCTCAGCTTAGTATATGTTTAAATGTGTTGATTGGGATTTATATAGAGTAAGAACATCAATCAGAACAAATCTGAAAAATGCCACTGAGCAGCAAATATGGAAAGTAACTAGTGTGCAAACTGGGACACTATGGCCATGGATTAAAAATGAAGAATGGGGAAGGGGAATAAAAGGGTGATGTTGCAGAAAAGGCTTGCTCCCATGAGTATTATGTGAAGAGGCCAATCCTTTTTGTTTGAAATCTGTTTTGCGTTTTTTTAATGTAGGAACAAAATAGTTAGTTAGCTCTGTGCACACTCACATTTTTAGGGATGTACTTAAGTGTCTGCTTAACAATCTTAAACAAGTGTCTGTTTAAGATATTTGCTGGATGTCAAACTCAGCCAAGAGCATAAGGTCAAACAGATTCCTCACTGGCCTTGCAGACAACTTCGTTGTCCAGAAAGTGGGAGAAGCAACAAGAGGAACAGCCATTTTAGATCTGGTCCTAACCAATGTTGATGACCTGGTTAGTGGGGTAGAAGTGGAAGGATCATTAGGCGCGAGTGATCATGCTCTTTTGAAGTTTACAATACAGCGGAAAGGAGCAGCCAAGCATACTAGGACTCAATTTCTTGACTTTAAGAAAGCCGACTTCATAAAACTTAGGGAAGTGCTGGGTGAGATCCCATGGACAGTAATACTAAAAGGAAAGGGAGTTCATGATGGCTGGGAGTTTGTTAAGAGGGAGATAGTAAAAGCACAACTTCAGGCAATACCAATGAGACGGAAACATGGAAGGTGCCTAAAGAAGCCAGGGTGGCTATCTAAAGAACTTTTAACTGAGTTAAGATTTAAAAAGGATGTGTACAAAAAATGGAAAAGGGGGGAAACCACCAAAGAGGAATTCAAACAAATAGCCAGCACGTGTAGACACAAAGTCAGAAAAGCTAAAGCACAGAATGAACTCAGGCTTGCTAGAGAGGTTAAAAGCAACAAAAAAGGCTTTTATGGGTATGTTCGTAGCAAAAGGAAGAACAAAGAAACAGTGGGGTAACTCAGAGGAGAAGATGGTGAAATGCAAACAGGGGACACAGAAAGGGCTGAACTCCTCAATGCCTTCTTTGCCTCAGTCTTCTCCGATAAAGAAAACAATGCCCGACCTGAAGAATTTGGAGCAAATGATTCAGCAGAGGAAACACAGCCCAGAATAACTAAGGAGATAGTACAAGAATACTTGGCTAGTTTAGATGTATTCAAGTCTCCAGGGCCAGATGAACTGCATCCAAGAGTATTAAAAGAACTGGCAGATGTGATCTCAGAACCACTGGTGGTCATCTTTGAGAATTCCTGGAGAACAGGCGAAGTCCCGGCAGACTGGAGGAGGGCAAATGTTGTCCCTATTTTCAAAAAGGGGAAAAGAGAGGACCCAAATAATTACCGCCCAGTCAGTCTGACATCAATACCAGGGAAGATTCTGGAGCAGATCATTAAGCAAACAGTCTGTGAGCACCTAGAAAGGAATGCTGTGATCACCAATAGTCAGCATGGATTTCTGAAAAATAAGTCATGTCAGACTAACCTGATCTCGTTTTTTGACAGAATTACAAGCCTGGTAGATGAAGGGAACGCAGTGGATGTAGCCTACCTTGATTTCAGCAAGGCATTTGACAAGGTTCCCCATGATATTCTTGTAAAGAAGCTGGTAAAATGCGGTCTTGACTATGCTACCACTCAGTGGATTTGTAACTGGCTGACTGACCGAACCCAAAGGGTGCTCATCAATGGTTCCTCTTCATCCTGGAGAAGAGTGACTAGTGGGGTGCCACAGGGCTCTGTCTTGGGCCCGGTCTTATTCAACATCTTTATCAACGACTTGGATGATGGACTCAAGGGCATCCTGATCAAATTTGCAGACGACACCAAACTGGGAGGGGTGGCTAACACCCCAGAGGACAGGATCACACTTCAAAACGACCTTGACAGATTAGAGAACTGGGCCAAAACAAACAAGATGAATTTTAACAGGGAGAAATGTAAAGTATTGCACTTGGGCAAAAAAAATGAGAGGCACAAATACAAGATGGGTGACACCTGGCTTGAGAGCAGTACATGTGAAAAGGATCTAGGAGTCTTGGTTGACCACAAACTTGACATGAGCCAACAGTGTGACGCGGCAGCTAAAAAAGCCAATGCAATTCTGGGCTGCATCAATAGGAGTATTGCATCTAGATCAAGGGAAGTAATAGTGCCACTGTATTCTGCTCTGGTCAGACCTCACCTGGAGTACTGTGTCCAGTTCTGGGCACCACAGTTCAAGAAGGACACTGACAAACTGGAACGTGTCCAGAGGAGGGCAACCAAAATGGTCAAAGGCCTGGAAACGATGCCTTATGAAGAACGGCTAAGGGAGCTGGGCATGTTTAGCCTGGAGAAGAGGAGGTTAAGGGGTGATATGATAGCCATGTTCAAATATATAAAAGGATGTCACATAGAGGAGGGAGAAAGGTTGTTTTCTGCTGCCCCAGAGAAGCGGACACGGAGCAATGGTTCCAAACTACAAGAAAAAAGATTCCACCTAAACATTAGGAAGAACTTCCTGACAGTAAGAGCTGTTCGACAGTGGAATTTGCTGCCAAGGAGTGTGGTGGAGTCTCCTTCTTTGGAGGTCTTTAAGCAGAGGCTTGACAACCATATGTCAGGAGTGCTCTGATGGTGTTTCCTGCTTGGCAGGGGGTTGGACTCGATGGCCCTTGTGGTCTCTTCCAACTCTATGATTCTATGATTCTATGATTCTATGCTATCAACGTATGAGCTCAGAGGAACATACACCCAGGCAAATGTGCAAAGGTTTGGAAAACTTCGGCAAAACACATATTTGTAAACATGTGTGTCATATAGATCCAACCAGGGGTTTGAGGGGCAAATTGTCCCTGGTGAGGTCCTCTAGGTAGTGACCCTCAACCACCCATCCACTATCTCAAAAGCCCACAATGTCTCAGAGCAAAGCTAAATTGGGTACTTGAAGGGATGCAGTTTTCTAGACCCACCCACTCACAGAAAGGTAACTAGCCCAAAAGGGCATCAGTGCCAATGGGGCCAAAACACATGTCAACAGCACCCTAAAGTGCCAGGGAGATTGGGGCAAGATAGAGGGTGCTGGATCAGAAAGCTGGGATTAGCCATGGCTCTCTGTTGAGTCAAGACTTGGTAACGTACATGAGTTTTTGGGTGAAAGCTATTATTAAAATCATCTTCCAGAACATCTGACTCACTCAGTAAATATAAATTAGAAATTACTCCCAGTTATGAAACCCAGTAAAGATATTGCTATAGAAGCACTGCAGTCCATGTGTAATTCATTCCTTTGTATTATCACACTGACTCATCTCCTTCTGAGTCACCCATCTAAGATACAATATCCTCAGGTGTATCATTCTGTGCCACGATGTGCTGGTAAGAATTTCAGATTTCTTTGTCTGTGTTTGCTGTTCCAGTGTTACCGCACCATCAATGAGATCCATTATGACACAGATGGAATGGGAACCTTCAGCACTCCAGATGTTGGTGGATTACAACTTGCATCATCCCTGATCACTGGCTGGGGCTGATGGGATTTGTAGTCCAACAAGATCTGGAAGGCCGCAACTTCCCCATGCTTGCTTTGCAAGAAAGGGAGTGTTGCTGCAGTGCTCAGTATTAAATACGAAACCCGCTCCACTCTGAGGAATCAGGGTAGATACTGAGGAATAAACTATCAGAACTCCTTGGAAGACCTGGAATAGCTCAGTAAGTAGAGTACGGAACTCTTAATCTCAGGGCCCTACGTTGGTCCCTTCCAACTCTACATTTCTATGAGTCTATGAATCTTATGTGCTGCAAAAGCTGATCTAGGAAACCATCTATAAGAATACAGCAGCCTCCCATTTATCCAACCTCAGTGAACTGCATGTCATCAGTGTTCCCTCTCTCTTTCATATGTTTGCATATTCATTCTTCTACCTATATTGGGAGAGTTCCTTAGGCCAAAAGAGAAGATAAAAGCGTATGGAGGGGAATAAATATATTCATTAAAAATGGAAATAAATGTTCTCCCAGACTAACCCTTGTTGATCTCTTTATCAATTTTTTCCCTGGAAATGCTTCAGGCCTGTTTGGATACAGGAGGTTCTATTATAACAATGAAAATTTATAGAACGGTGTCTTAGCCAGGAGGAGGTTGCTAGCCTCTAAAAAAATTCTATGGCACACATTTTGTTCCATAAGTGGGGGACCTTTGGCCCTTCCGATGTTGCTG
Source organism: Podarcis erhardii (assembly GCF_964252035.2). Classification (NCBI taxonomy): domain Eukaryota; kingdom Metazoa; phylum Chordata; class Lepidosauria; order Squamata; family Lacertidae; genus Podarcis; species Podarcis erhardii. Next base: position 65,961,422 of record NC_138512.1, on the reverse strand, counting down.
CACTAGAACTCCCATAATCCCTGGCCATTTGATATCCTAGTTGGGGCTGATAGTTCAGCCTCATCTGGAGAGACAGAGATTCCTCATCCCTGTTCTGTTGCATCACACATAACTTTTCAAGAAAAGGTGTGTCATGTTGATTGTGAGGCATCCTTGTACTGTCCATTCCATTCCTCGAGGTACAATAAAAGACTGCAAGCATTATAGCACTCCAAATGGGCAGGAGGTAATAAAGGGGAGTGGGAAATGGTGCCTAGAGAGGCCCACAACCTAGGAAGGATACGATCCGTGCCAGGAAACAACACAGCACCTTTAATCATTTCTCCCATGATGCACCCTACTGACCACATGTCAACTGAAAACAAAAATGAAATGAAGGTAAACAAGAACAACAACAAGAACAACAACAACAGAACAACAAATAAATGAGAAGACTTATCTGGTTGGGTCAACAGAACAGGCATGATTCCTTGCTTCTATGACTCCTGGGAAGAATCAAGTATGGCTGATTCTGGAGTTCTGGAGCTCCTCTTCTTAGAAAGCAGAACCAGAAAGTCACAGAACGCCGCCTGCCCACTGTTGCATCCATCTATTCCTGTCCTCTTACAACCTCCTTATAAGACAACCAGCAGAAAACAGCTGCTGCAGATACAAGTTGTATTGGACAAGACTCCAAGGGAGCAGCAGGTGGAGGAGGAGCCAAGCTCTTCTCTTGCCCCTGTGAGACCCAAACTGAAAGCTCTCCTACTGTGATGTGAACACAACCCTACAGCTCTGGTGCTTAGATTTCACTCTCCTGAATAAAAGCTTCCCCAACGTTTATGCCTGCAAATAAGCAGCATACTGATGGAACAACCTTTCAAGGAGTATTTCCATGCATATCCCCACGGAGTGATTAGTTGCATCTGGTAGATACAAATGTGTGGACAATTCAACCTTTTCCCCATCCTTCCTGCCCCCCATCAAGGCCTGATTTCCATCCGTATCTCAGCAGTGAGAAAGGAAGGAGGGGGATATTTCATTTCCCAAGCAAATGTCCTTCTGAGTGCCAAGGTCTCATTTTTTTTTTGCTTTTTAGAAATGGAATGTCCTTTGGGCAATCACTTCTTTGAGTACAAAAGATGGCTTACATTAAATTTTCCAGTTGGGAGAAGGAGTTGGGCAGAACAGAGAGAGGGGGAGTGGGTAGCTAGGGGTAGAACGGTTAATCTTTATTGCTAAATATGTCTATACTTGCCTATGTGCACGAGAGTGATGCAGAAAGAAAGAAAGAAAGAAAGAAAGAAAGAAAGAAAGAAAGAAAGAAAGAAATTCAGTGAACAGAGTAAGACCTAAGGCTAGCTACTGTTTGTCACCATAGCTTTGTGACCATAATTAAATGACTAATTTAAAAATATAGGTGTCATCTGCATCCTTATAAGCATATTGGTTTCTATCCTAAAGAGATCTTATTTTCTGGAGACATATGCAAATCAACTTGCCTTTAGCCTGTAGCAAAGGAGCTGCAGTTTCCCCCTTATAAGCTGAAATCCCAGCAGCTAAATGACCAAGGCTTCTAACATAGCATTGCTTAGAAATGTGATTCAGTTGTCTGGGGAATCCACTTATTTGCTGCAGTATAACACCTTTTGGGATTCATGAACTTAACAAAGCCAAATTCAAAATAAAGGTTGCAGGATGGTTTTGCATGGCATGTAGGATAGCACCGGCTTCAGACTGCAAACATACATTCCCAGTAGGTTGAGGAAGGGGGGGGGGGACAGCCTCTCTGCTTTCCAAATGGAAAAGTAGAGCAAGTGATACCCTTCCCAGTTAATCAAGAGCTGAACTGCTGGCCTGAAGGTGACTAACCAGGAAAGAGATCTTGGGGTTGTGCACATATATCGAGTATGCAGTGGCAGGAAAAACAGCAAACTCCATACTAGGCATTATTACAAAAAGAACTGAAAACAAAACAGCCAACATTGTGGTGCCTTTGTAGAAATCTGAGACTGCTTGCATTGTCAATAGTGTGGCACCTCTGAACACATTAAAAGTTTAACCACACCTGGAATGCTGTGTACAATCTCAAAAAAGGGTACCACTGAAGTGGGAGCAGCGCAGAAAAGAGCAACCAAAATTATCGAAAGGTTGCAACACATTCCATATGTGGGAAAGCTGAAGCAATTGGAGCTGTTAAAGTATCACTAAGTGGAGATACAATAAAGCAGAGGTAGCCAACACTGTGCCATCCAGATGTTGGTCTACAGCTTCCAACACTGTCAGTAGTTGGTATGATAGGAGCTGAGATCAATTGACATCTGGAAAGCACCCCATTGACTTCATGAGCGGGTTTCTAAACAGATGTATGGTGTGGCCAAAGGTGTATGGAGAAATGTGTTCTTCCTCGTCTCTCATAACATTAGAAGCCAGAGATTATCCAGTAAAAACCGACTAGGAGTTGGTTCCCGGCAAGCTAAAGGCAGCACTGCTTCATGGGCGTATTCAGTTTCTGGGATTCAATACCGCAGGATGTGGTGGCATCTGCTAGCCTTCAAAAGCCATTCAAAAAATTAAAGGAATACCCATCTAGGACCAGGGACACTAATACTGGCTGATGGGCACAAGATGGAAGAGAACTGACCAATGGGAACATCATCCTGACCTACAACCCACCATCGAACCCACTTATTCCATTTTGTAGCATTTAATCCATCACAGAACTTGAGCCAACATTGTCATGGTTTGGGAGGCAGGTGGACAGGCCCCCTCTTCCAGACCACCACTTTGTCATGAGCCCCTCTACTTTCACTCAATATGATGTATAAAAGATTAGCCACCATAACGCTGTAAAAGACACTGTGCTATGCAGAGCATGGCTACCCATGTTTTGCAGGCTCGTAGTGGATAGCCCCTGTTAAGGACTCAGGTAACAAGTGACAACATTCCAGGTGTGCAACATTTTGTGATGTTTAAGGACATTTTACTCTCTCTCTTTTTTTTTTTTTTTTTAAAAATGATGCTTCAAAACTCAACTATCCCATTAAAATAGTCCTCACACTCTTCTTTCCTCAGCAATGCCCACCATTTTGGGGCGTGTACCCTACATTTCTTTCCCTAATTCCAGACAAAAAAAAAATGCCCTCCACCCACCTCTGCGCATGGGGCCTGAATGTTACACTTTAGACTACCTTTGGCCTTTGATATTGCTGAGAATAGGGATGCGGGTGGCGCTGTGGGTTAAACCACAGAGCCTAGGGCTTGCTGATCAGAAGGTCAGCAGTTTGAAGCCCCACGACGGGGGGGGGGGGGAGCTCCCATTGCTCGGTCCCTGCTCCTGCCAACCTAGCAGTTCGAAAGCACATCAAAGTGCAAGTAGATAAATAGGTACCACTCCGGCGGGAAGGTAAACAGTGTTTCTGTGTGCTGCTCTGGTTCGCCAGAAGCAGCTTAGTCATGCTGGCCACATGACCCAGAAGCTGTACGCCGGCTCCCTCGGCCAATAAAGCGAGATGAGCGTTGCAAACCCAGAGTCGTCCGCGACTGGACCTAATGGTCAGGGGTCCCTTTACCTTTTTATTGCTGAGAATAGAAATGGGCTTGGGGCTGGAAACCCAGGGAAACGAGAATCTTGCGAAACTTGCCAGAGTCTCCCGTTAACAGTGAAACCCTATAGCTGCCTTCTCAGAAGTAAGGTCCACTGAGTTCAGTGGGGCTTACTCCCAGGTGAGTATAGGATTGCAGCCTATGTCATGCAGCGTGATCTACAAGGAGGATGGGTGTAGAAGCAGCCTGAAAGGCTCTGGGATGTTAGCCGAAGCGCTCCCTTTCTCCTCTGCCTCTGCAAAGTGGCCTTGAGTGAGCAATGGTCTGAAGCACATGCTACATTGCTATGGGGATGCCACAGAAATGGAGATCAGAAACATATGTGCAAATAAAGAGGAATCATTTTGTTTTGAAATGTACGAGTAGGATGCTTGTGTTTATAGGGTGGAATTGCACTCACAGGGCCTTGCTGGCAAAAACATCCATGGGAAACCTCTCTCACTGCTTACTTCAATGAGAGACTATCCTATATTGGGGACATCTTTAGAAACAAATCTCCAGTTCTACCAAAAAGAATATCGAATTATGGTATCAATATGTGTGCGTGCACATGTCATGCTTCCCTATCTTTTGAGCAATGCCACAGTCCACCTTTGCTGAGAAGAATACATTGGTAGCCAGATTTTCCAGGACATTTTTCTGCAGCACGTGGGGGCATTCTTATGCATTTTGCATAGTGAGAGATGTATGACAAGCGTCACCCAAATGAGCATTATCTTCCTCAGAAACCTGGCTTGTTGAAGCCAGAGCTTTACAGGTGCTTCATTACACACTCCCAAAAACTCCTACATGGGCAGGCTCTCTCCCACCTCAATATTAGAAGCAGAAGCCCTGCACATAGAAAAGGATCTGTGTATGGAGTTCTGCAGAGTGAATATAGTAATAGAAATAATAATTTATTATTTATACCCTGCCCATCTGGCTGAGTTTCCCCAGCCACTCTGGGAGGCTCCCAATCAAGTGTTAAAAACAATACAGAATTAAATATTTAAAACTTCCCTAAACAGGGCTGCCTTCAGATGTCTTTTAAAGATAAGATCGCTGCTTATTTCCTTCACATCTGAAGGGAGGGCATTCCACAGGGTGGGCGCCACTACCAAGAAGGCCCTCTGAACTGTATGCACGCATTGGCTGAGCAATTGAGATAGGTCACAACAGAACTCAACTTTAATCATCACGTGTGATAAAGTTTTGATAAATTTCCCTCACATAAGTGCTGGTGCAGATGGCCCTCCATATACCTTTTTATGCATGTGCTGCGTTCTGCAGATGTGTGGCTGTAGGCTCGTTCATCTGCTAACCTCTTCAGCTGGTTTCCATATGCAAACTGTGCAAACTATCCTCCTATCTTTCAATAACATCCTATATTCCCAACGTTTGAGAGGAAATGACCACAGCTTGTTGGAAAGGCTGACCCTATGTTAATCACCAAGAAGCGCCAAATATTAATCAGTGCTCATGACCTTATGCTTATCACACCAGCTGTCAAAAGATTTCTCAAGCCAATTTACCCTCCTCCTAGCTCGCTGGTGGAAGTCTTTTACAGCAAAGAAGATGTAAATATGTGTGTTTTGTTAATATAAATGTGTTTTTATTCCTTGCCTACAAGAGATGAACTAGAAAGCTTCTTTCTTTCTTTCTTTCTTTCTTTCTTTCTTTCTTTGTTTCTTTCTCTCTCTCTTTCCTTCTTTCTTTCTTTCTTAGATTGCAGTTGTTTTCATTTTCTAATATTACTTTCACCACCTTGAGAGATGGCAAAAAGAATATCACCGAAGCTCAAAATGAACAGGGCAAGAGAAGGGTGTGGGTGGGGTGAGCAGAGTTTTTTTTGGGGGGCGGGGGTTGTGCAGACCTCATGCACACACAAAAAAGGAAAGTTCATTCTGGAAATCTGGTTAGGAGTTCCATTTCTAGGAAGCGCCGAAGGACTGCCGGATCTCTTCTAGGCAACAAACGGGTAAGTCAACACATTCAGAACAAAATGTTGTATCGACTCACCACTGGAGTCTATACAGCATCATGGTGGACCCAGACTAATGATGCATTAGCAAGCAAAAGATTATGATGTCACCACAAACATCAAAAAAATTACAATTTTCAAAACATTCAGCCAAAAGAGGGGAGGGGGGGGGGACAACAAAGTTTAAAGGAACAAATGGGCCGTTTTCTTTAAAATGCAATCAATAAGAAAAAGCTTACAAGTCTGTCATCAGTGGCTGGTTCTTCTATAACCCCCCAAAAGGCGTTAACAAATATAAGGCTAAAAGCATGAAGAGCTGTTTGTCATATAGCTGGCGGTTCGGGTTTTTGTTTTGTTTTGTTTCGTTTTGCTGCTGATTCCCAAGTGACTCCAATCATAATTACACACACCCCTAAGATTCAGCTTTTTTTTGCTTCTGTCTTTGTATCCTCCTCTCATATATTGCTTGCTTAATAGGAAAAAGTCAAGGATGAGGCTGCGGGGGATGAAAGAGAAATAATTCGATGAAGGTTGCAGCAAATGGCATAAGGATACAATCCCTTCCTGGAAAGAGGATTTTGTGGCGCACCATTTCTCCCATAATGCATCCTACTGACCATATATCCACTAGAACAGCAGAGACAAGGAAATGAAGAGAGAAAGGGAGGGGGGAAGGCAAAGTTAACTAAGACACTTTGGCTCCTACAGGAGGGTAAAAAGAGCAGATTGATCAGAGAAAGCACAGATTTATGCACCTTCCACCGAACAATTTTTTAAAACACACACACACACACAAAGATGTCATAAACAGAAGAAGCATTAATACCCAGCAAACATTAATTTTATCACTTTTATTCCACTTTTTCAAAATGTATATATATGCAAAAATCCTGACCTTTTCCCGTTTAAATTGTCCCAATTTAAACGTGTGGTGATCCCCGGATAATGCTCTTCAGGGCTGCAACCCTATACATATTTACTAGGGAGTAAGGTAAGGCCCATGGAACTCAACAGGGCTTACACCTGTGTAGATATACATAGGATTGCACCCTACAGATTGCGCCATGTAATTGCTCCTGTGCAAGCTAGCCCATTTGTGTGCTCACAGGCCAGAGCAACACGTTAAAATCTGGGCTGCTCTCATTTGACAAGACCAAGTGGGGAAAGTTGCGTGCGTTTGCTTCTTGCTTCTGTTGTCACAGGAGAAAATGCCAGGTTCTAGAACAAAGTAGGCAAATCTGGGGAGAAGGGAAAGGATGGCACCTAATTATTCCCAGTTAGATCTAGTTCAGGGATGGGGAACCTGCGTCCCTCCAGGTGTTGCTGGACTACAACTCCTATCATGCCTGACCATTGGCCACACTGCCTGGGACCATCTAGAGAGCCACAACTCCCCGTCCCTGGCATAAGTCATACCAAATGCATCCAGGAGGCTTTGGGTCATGGACGTTAGGGCTGCCATATTGTGAGTGAAAAAAGAAACTGGCTCTGAGGGCAGACGGATGTGCTGTCTCCCATCTTCCCTCACTTGCAAGTTCTCTTTGGGCATATTCATACATGATTTCTCCCAGAAGCAACATCCAGGGTTATCCTGCCCACACCAGCTTCTAGTTCGTCTTGTTCCAAGTCTGGGTTAATGCATCTTTGGAGTGACGCTGCAGGCCTCCTGTACACACAGCTGAAGCAGTGTAGGAATGGCTGCCCCTGTGTTGTGCGTACCCACCTGAGTACGCATGCAGTGCACCCACTGCTAATATAGGTAGGGCCAATCATATAGGTCGTGCACACATGTACAGCAGTCACAAGGGATCACACCACAAGGAAGCTATCTCCATGTAGCTGCAGGCTTGCAAGAATGTGGATATAAAGGGTTTCTGAAATCCCAACCTACATAAAAGGCAAGGTTTTCTGAAGTATACAGATTGGGCTTCCTTGCATATGCACCTGCAGGTTTCTTAGAACAAGTTGGACAGGTGGAGAAACTGCCCAAACCTAAGTGAGTGTGTGTAGTTGTTTCTTCTAAAAGTGTACGGCTACCTCAGGGGGGTGGAAATCTGAAACTGAAAGAGGAAATTTAACCATCACCACCCCTTATTTAAGTCAATAGATAAAGTTAGCTTGTTAAGTAAAGCAATACTTTTAAAACATTCAGTTCAGGAATCTCATACTTTACAACAACAGGGATAGCCAATATGCTGCACTCCATGTGTTCTGTGACTACAATTCCCATCAGGCTCAGCAAGCATGATGGATCATGGGAGGAGACAAAGTTAGCTGCCCCTGCCTTTAGATCATATCTAGAGTTTGAATCTTAAAAGATCCTGAAACTAAGAAAGTTGCGGCCTGGTTAATGGTCTGTTCCATGTATGAGCTGCAGTCAATGTCAACAGCAAAACATCAAACATTAAAAGCTTTCTGAAACAGGTCTGCCTTCAGATGTCTACAGAAAGTCATATGATTGTTTGTTTCTTTGACATCTGACCCAGTCGTATGCAAAGTTGTGAAGTGGGTGTCTTGCTTTAATAGTGAAAGGGAGAGCACATGAAGAGGGGTTCTTGCCTCCCACTCCTCAGTCATTTTCCCAGCAGCTTTTCTCCATTCCCAGCTCTGACACTAAAAGTGAGCTATGAAGCAGGGATGGGGCAAGTGGCTGGTGCAATGGTGGAGAGGTCAGGCCCAGCAGGGGAGATAGTTCGGCTCAGGTATGAGGAACCTTTAGCCCCCCCCCCCAAGGTTACTGAACAATAGCTCCCGTCATCCCTGGCCATTGGCCATGCTTGCAGGGGCTGATAGGAGCTGTACAGCAGATAGGAGCTGTAGAGCACGAGACTCTTGATCTGAAGGTCATGGGTTCAAGACCCAAGTTGGGCAAAAGATTCCTGGACTGCAGGGTGTTCGACTAGATGACCCTTGTGGTCTCTTCCAACTCTACTATTGTATGATCTATGACTGCCTCTCCTGGTATGTCCCACTGAGGACCTTACGGTCTTCAAACAAAAACATCTTGGAGGTCCTGGGCCACAGGGAGGTTAGGCTGGCCTCAACCAGAACCAGGGCTTTTTCGGCTGTGGCCCCGATCTGGTGGAACGCTCTGTCACAAGAGACTAGGGCCCTGCGGGACTTGACATCTTTCCGCAGGACCTGCAAGACAGAGCCGTTCCACCAGGCCTTTGGCCAAGGCACAGTCTGACCCCCTCCTCTGGTAATCCTCACAGAACTCTAGCCCAATGGTTGCCATTAATCTGATTTTGAATTGATTTTAAAATGAATTGATTTTAGAATGCTGTGTTACTTTGATTGTTGTTAGCCACTCTGAGCCCAGCTTCGGCTGGGGAGCGCAGGATATAAATAAAATATTATTATTACTATTATCATCATCATCATCATCATCATCTGTGAGCATTCAGAGGGCCAAAGGTACCTGGTTTAGTGGCTCCCACCTGTGCACTCCACTTACTGTTGGAGTAAGACACATAGGCACAGAGAGACACAACTTTATATGTGACCTGGGCAAGCATGCAAGAAGTGCCAGTTCAGAATGCTTCCTTCACTGCAGCAGCCTCAAGGTGGAATGGAAGTTCAGTCTACTGCATCCACACTGATCCCTGCTGCTTCCTGAATCCTGCACGAGAGAAGCACTTTCTTCAGTCACGAGCTCATGTCAGTCAACACAGGGGAGTGGTAGTTATAACTAGGGATGAACCCCAGGGGTGCTTAATAATGATTGTGTGAGGGGAGCTCGCCATGCGAACTCCTGCCTGCTCGAAAAGCCAGACCCCTTTTAAAGTTGGGTCCAGCACCCAGGTCTAGCTGGGCCTCACTCAAAATGGAGTCTCCTCCCTCCCTGCCACTGTCCAGTCCTTCTTAGAACTGTTTTCACCTCCTCAGGTGAGGAGAGAGAGGTTTAAAAAGAAAATTAGAGGGCTGTGTAACACATGTTTCAGTCACCTGGCTCCCTGCAGGAACTTGGGCTCTGTGCATTTTCCCCCCCAGATAAGGTGAGGTCTTGGCAGACATCTTCTGTATGGTAGCGAGTCCCATTCCACATCCTTCTGTTAGGAATCCCCTACTCACCTCCCAGAGCTACAATTCCCAGAGTTGCTTGTGAAGGGGAATGGATTGTCAAACCACTCTGGGAATTGTAGCTTTTTTGAGGGGAATAGGAGTCTCCTAAGAACTCTCAACATCCTTAAGAAACGACAGCTCCCAGAATTCTTTGGGGGAAGCCATGGCTGATTAAAGCGGTATCATAGTATGGTGTGAATGTGACCTTAGGTGGAATCTACACATATATTTTAAAAAGTTCTGAAAATGTGCTTTTTTTAAAAAGCGTTTTGAAAAATACATTGAATTTTCCATAAGGCTCACCATCGCCATCTAGTGTCACATTGCACATTGCACTTAAAACACACACAAAACGTTTTATTTGAAGCTCTATAGCTGAGTTCCAAGTCTATAATGGGCAGGATTCAATGTGAGCTTCACAGCAGCATATGCAGGAGGGGGAACACAGGCGACAGAGGTGGAAGGAGCAGGAAAACCTGCAGTGGCCATGTTGCCAGATTTACTAGTAATAATAATAATAATAATAATAATTTATTATTTATACCCTGCCCATCTGGCTGGGTTTCCCAGCCACTCTGGGTGGCTTCCAATCGAGTGTTAAAAACAATACAGAATTAAATATTAAAAACTTCCCTAAACAGGGCTGCCTTCGGATGTCTTTTAAAGATAAGATAGCTGCTTATTTCCTTCACATCTGAAGGGAGGGCGTTCCACAGGGCGGGCGCCACTACTGAGAAGGCCCTCTGTCTGGTCCCCTGTAACCTCACTTCTTACAATGAGGGAACCGCCAGGCAGTGTACAGGTCTGTACAGCAGCCTTTGCCACTGAGGCAGATGGGAGCTCTAGTCCAACAACATCTGGAGGGCACCTGGTTGCAGTCTGGCAACTTTAGTAACATGGGGTCCCAACATGAGGATGGGGCAGCCATACCCCTCCGGTACCAAATATTCAGAGGCCCAGCATTTATAGCTGGCAATAACCGATTGGTCTATCCAAGGCCTCATTTACACCATACATTTAAAGTGCAATGATACCATTTTAAATGTCCATGGATTCCCCCAGAACATTCTGGGAGCTGTAGTTTGTTAAGGGTGCTGAGAGTTTCTAGGAGACTCCCCTCTCCCAGAGCTAAAATTCCTAGAGTTCTCAGTGAAGAGGGATTGATTGTTAAACCACTCTGGAAATTGTAGCTCTTGGAGGGAAATAAGGGTTCCCTAATGACTCTCTCTTAACAAACCACAACTCCCAGAATTCTTTGGGGAAAGCCGTGACTGTTAAAAGTGGTATCATAGTGTGTTAAATGTATGGTGTGAACATGGCCCAACAGTGTTCACTTTTTCTGTCCCACCTTCTTTTTCTCTGTCCTTTTAACAGAAACAAAAATGAACACCAGTCGAGTCATTTCTTTTGACAAAGGTGAAATGCTTCGTTTGGGGGGGGGAGGGAAGGGTGGTACTGGGTGCACAGGGCAGCAAAAGCATGCCTGGAATTCTGGAGTCACTCTCTTTTAAAGGGGGCGGCAACAGGGCAATTTGGGGACTTTGGGAACAGAGTGCATCAAAATGGTGGGAAAATATAGCAACCATAAAAGTCAGGTGCTAAGAGAAAATGAAAGCATGGAACTGGCCTTAAACAGGCAAGATTGCATGGGTGGAGACAGATTAAATCCAAGTGTACCAAAATATCTGCTTCCCAGAATTTGTGCTGAATAGTCAAATAGAGAGGAAAGCTGAAAATTAAGTGCTCTCTCTTTACAGATACTGAACTAAACCATGCACTTCTGCAGATTCAAAAATTAGATGTCATGAAGAGTCAGACACGACTAAACAACAACAAACAGCCAAATCATAATAGGCACTAGTCCACAGTTTCCCAAACTTGAGTCTCCAGCTGTTGTTGGACTACAACTCCCATCAACCCTAGCTAGCAGGACCAGTGGGAGTTGTAATCCAAAAACAGCTGGAAACCCACTTGGAAAACCCTGCACTAGTCAAAAGCTTTTCCCCTCTCGGCTTGGCTTCTATTGCTAGGTAAATGCATGTACTGCTATGAAGTAATAACTCAGCGGTTCACAACCTGTGGGTCCCCAGATGTTGTTGGACTACAACTCCCATCATCCCTAGCTAGCAAGGGATGATGGGAGTTGTAGTCCAACAACATCTGGGGACCCACAGGTTGAGAACTGCTGCAATAACTGGATTGCTCATTCTATGATAACCTATTCTGCCATTTGCAGATGCTCAGGTAATTAGAATTATTGGTAGAATACCATAACTGCCCTGATTGTGTGGTTCCTTGAGGGAACTGCCAAGTCCGTCAGTTCAATGAAAAAAATGGACACATGAATCTAACTCAGGCTTCCTCAACCTTGGCCCTCCAGATGTTTTTGGCCTACAACTCCCATGACCCCTAGCTAGCAGGACCAGTAGTCAGGGATGCTGGGAATTGTAGTCTCAAAACATCTGGAGGACTGAGGTTGAGAAAGCCTGCTCTAACTCCACCCATCAAAGGCTACCCATGCAGAGCACCTTGAGCTCACCTGAGGACAAACACAGCTCTGGATCAAAGGCAACATCTAAGCTCAGCTTAGCTTTTCTGGAAGTTGCTATAGCAATCTTGATTAAGAAGGTTTCAAATGCATTAGCCCCTTCATTATTACTACAGTAAGGAAACCTTCACTTTAAGGTGATAACTAGTACTAGAATCACCTTCAGCTCTAGCATTTAAACCGAAAAACACAAGGTGTGCTGCCCAATCATTACCAAATTTAAATGACAAAGAAATCAGGCTGAAAGAGCTATCTAATTGCCAGCTTGCAGATTGCAGTCAAATGTTAGTTAAAGCGCTGCAGTATGCTAATTAGATTCCACAAATTAAAAATGGAACAATCTGGAAGTTCCCTGTTACATTTAACATCAAAAGGGAACCTTTGTTTTCAGATTACTTGGGAAGCAGAAACAGACAAATGGATTTATCTCCATGGTGTTACTTGCTCATCCTTCTGCAAAATCAGTTGCCTGATATTTATGAAGCACGGATTTAATACTGTACTACCGATAGGGCGTTTTTTTTAAAGCACACAAATAAATGATGGTTGATGTGCCAAGATTATTGAGCACAACAAAATAACACTCACCCCCTTTTCCTAGAAGGTCAGTTTGATCAGAATTATTCCTTTGCTATGGGGGGGGGGGGCGGGCTGTTAGGTTATTGTTTTTATTTCTATTATGTATTTTGTGGTTTTATATCTTGATTTTATTCTGTGAATCACTCTCAGACCCCTGGGAATAGGGTGGTATATAAATTCAATAAACAAAATAAAATAAAAAGAGCGCCCCACATCTAGATTACAGCCCAGTAATAGCGCTATACCCTCCCTTGGAAACTTGAGATTGTGTTTTGAGGACCCACAACTAGGATTTGTTGAACCATTTTTAACACTGAATTTCAATTTGTTGTCAGCCACCCTGGGACCTGCGGCTGAAGGGTAAATAATATAATCATAATCAGGGCTTCTTCTTTTTCAGCTGGAACGGCACCTCTCAGCTGGGCCCCGGAAGTAGTAGGGGGAAGAGACCTGACCAGCCTCAGCAAAGCCCCTCTACATCTCTGGCTCACGATTAGACCCTCCCCAGAGGCTAAAGGGGATATCCTCCAGGGCAGCCGTTCTCAACCTGTAGGTCCCCAGATGTTGTTGGACTACAACTCCCATCATCCCTGAGTTCTGGCCTTGCTCGCTAGGGGTGATGGGAGTTGTAGTTCATCAACATCTGGGGACCCACAGGTTGAGAAAGGCTGGTCTAGGGCTCCGGAGAGGTGCAAGTGTGATGGAGGTGCAGTGGGACCTTGCTGAGGCTCTTAGGCCTTCCAGCTAACAGCTGACATGCAGGAAAGCTGCACCTCAGCTGCTCCAGCTCTCATGGAGCCTGGCAGGATCCGTTGCGGGGCTGCTGCCGCCACCGCCACCTTCACACGGGCAGGCCACCTCTTCCTCCCTGGGGAAAAAGTAAGCACACGGCCTGACTCTCTAAGGCAGGTGCAGACAACTCTGGCTCATATATAATCACCGAGTTTGTCAGTGACACTCATTGCCTTTTGATGAAAACTGTTTCCCCTTGTTATTTGGTGGAGAGTCTGTGGCAGCTAGGTGAAAATGAAAAAATAGCAGCAACCAATAAAGGTGTTAATTTTGTGTCATCCCAAGTTCTTAAAGGCTTCTCCTATGAGCTAGACCCTGGATTCCCGAGAGATAAGGTTTATGGGATTGTTCCAGAACATAAATATTTTCATATGTTTTTATCCAAAGTAATAATGTCAAGGCCATCCATCCCCTGGATAAGCTGAGTTACATTGGAAGCAGCCTTGCATTCCTGTCTAGAGGTGAGTTGTGATGTTAAAAATAGGTATGTTTCCAAAGCTTCTTAAAGCCCCAGATATGGGATACTTGGGCAAGTGTGGCCCCCAGCTCCGAAAGGTGGCATAAAGCATTTTAAAGAAACAAAATGTTTGTCCACTGCCTTCGTGTGGTTGAGGTATCAGCCCCTACCCTCAAGCTTACCTCGAAAATAAATTTCCCAAAACTACTTTGGATTAGTGCTGATGTGCACAGGCAAGGAGAAATTGATCGTACTGGCTTAAATCTTAACTAAGATGCCTTTGAAACTCAAAAGTCTGCTGTTGCAGGTTGGGGACCTTCCAGTGCAGTAGAAAAAGTGGTGCAAAGAGAAATGGAGAAAAAAATAGAGGTGCCTTGCCCTCAATCCGGAGACTCCATTGGATCCCACTAGTTCCATGAATGGAAGGAGCCCTGCCATTGGCAGTGGACAAATTGGGATCCAAGCCATTGCCTACTATTTGCTATAGAACGCTGCCTAGAGCTAGATTCTTGTCTGCTTGCCTTGTTGATTTTGTGATACCAATGTTTTCTCCTATGCAACCAGAATAACTATATCACTTAGAGAACCTCCCTATTCGCAGTGCCGTGGGCAACAAATAAAATGATGTGAATACATGCAATCTAATACAGTCTCCTAGACTGGAGATAATTTGATTTAAGTTTTGTTGTTGTTGTTGCAATCATAATTTTGTTACTGTTTCTCTGTGTTTTGATTTTATAATATGTTTTCTCAGCCACAGGGCTGGAGTTGTTCACCCGTTTTTATTAGTTTTATGGCAACCCATGGTTTTATGCACCAAAATTGAACTGAAATGAATATAGGTCTGAGTTCCTTTGTTTTAAAGGATGTGTGTTCCTAGGGAAACAATTTATTAAAATGGACCATATTTGGAATTGAGGAAAGCTGGAAATATTTGGGTCACACCCATTGCCCACCCAAAGAGCTTTTTAATATTTTAATTCCCAGTGTGGTGATGAAAAACTCAGTTTAAATTCCCTCCTTATAAAACATGCCTCCAATGATACAGACTGGATGCAATGAGATACTGCGTCGTATCCGATTTGGGTGTTTCTTAACTTCAGTAATATCTGCATCATTCTCTATGTTGCTTTAGTACCTATAATAATCAGTTGGACAACCCTAGGATTGTCAGTGTTTCAACCAGCCATTGTAGTAGGTGATCGTGTTGTTCATTTCATGCTGGTGAAAAGTTTCACCAGGTGATATCTGTGCAATAAGGTTTTGTTAAAGGTACTTGAGCCGCCCAGGTCATTCCTTCCCATCCAGCTGGCACTCCCAGCTTTGCTCCATCCCATATGCTCACATCAAACGTATATCCTACCATTCTCCTTGTAGCCCATTCCCAAGATGACCTCCGGTGCTCTGTAATAACGTGTGACCACATAAGGAGTCATCATGAAGCTAGTGCCTGCGGTCCTGGCCAGTCCAAAATCCAGGATCTTCAATGTGCAGTCAGATTTTACCACAATATTACTTGGTTTTAAATCCTGAAAGAGACGAGGGAGCAGGGGGAGAACAGGAATGATGAGTTCTACCTACAAGACTCAGTAGGTGCCTTATATCACGAATGCCACAATGGCGCGGCTGTCCCTGTTCTGTGGAACAGTATTTCCGTGAAGATAAAACAGGCACTCACTATCTGCACTTTACAGAAACAACCAAGGACATTTTTTTTTGTTCCAAAAGCCTGGATGAATTGGTCTCTGACATGGCTGCTGTGTACTCGGTATTGTTTTCAGCTGTTTTTATTGCGTTCTGTGCATTGCCTTAAGACGCACGTGGAAGGCGATTTGTTAAATAATTATATCTGCTTAGGTGGTGCTGCAGGGCTGAGAGAGATGAATGACCCAAGAGGGGGCAAAGGGGTGCAGCATGTGATAATAATAATAATAATAATAATAATAATAATAATAATAATAATAATTTATTATTTATACCCCGCCCAACTGCCTGGGTTTCCCCAGCCACTCTGGGTGGCTTCCAACAAAATATTAAAATACAATAGTCCTTCAGAGATTAAAAGCTTCCCTAAACAGGGCTGCCTTCAGATGCCTTCAGAGGCTGGTCACCCAAAGAGACAAGGGAGGTGGTGTTTGCTATAAAAACAGCACTGCTCCCAAGGTCCCTAGGTATGGTTATAATAGTATAACAGAAGCTAAAACTGGGCATGCTCCAAATAACAGAGTTTTTTTCCCCTTTTCCGTATAAGGACATTTGTCCCTTTTTTTGGTAGTGGTAGGAGGGTGAGATGGATGCCCGGCTTACCCTGTGAATGATTCCTGCTGAGTGAAGGTGCTTGATGCCGCAAAGCATTTGGTAGAGCAGGTAAGACATTCGCTCGTGGTCCAGCTCCATCTGAATCACCTGGCACAAGTTGGCATCCATCAGCTCCATTACTAAATACCTAAAGAGGAGAACAGAGCCACGTAATAATCAGCACTCATCATGGATCAGATACAGCAGGCATAGGCAAACTCGGCCCTCCAGATGTTTTGGGACTACAACGCCCATCATCCCTAGCTACATCATCCCTGTACATCAGGGAGGGCTGTGTGGAGAGAGTCTCTTCCTTTAAATTCCTAGGAGTTTATCTCAGTGAAGACCTTACTTGGAAAATCAATACAACCCGGGTGGTTAAGAAAGCCCAACAGAGACTCCATCTCCTCAGAGCATTGCGAAAGAATGATGTCAATCAACATTTGATGATCTCCTTCTACCGGTCCACAATAGAAAGTGTCCTTTCATACTGCATCACAGAGTGGTACTCTGGTTTGACATCAACTGATAGGAAGTGCCTACAGAGGGTGGTGAATACAGCACAAGATATTATGGGCTGTCCCGTGAATCCACTGGATGAAATTGCAGAAGAACATTGCCTCAGGAGAGTGAGGAAAATTCTTAGGGATGATTCACACCCTGGCCGGCACTTCCTTGATCTCCTGCCCTCAGGCAGAAGATATAGAAGCATGATTAGTCACACCAACAGGGTAAAGAACAGCTTCTATCTGTGGGCTGTTAGGCTGCTGAATGAAAAGATAACAACAGGGCAACTGACTTTCGGGTTTAGTGGGTTTGAGTCAGTAAACGAGGGGAATTAAGACAAAGAGAGCTGAGTGGGGGGTGCTCGTGTAATCTCACTGTATACAAGTTGTACAAGTGACAATAAAGTATTTAAATTTCAATTTCAATAACAGGACCAGTGGTCAGGGATGATGGGAACTGTAGTCTCAAAACATCTAGAGGGCCGAGTTTGCCCATGCCTGAGATACAGCAATGCTCTTGTATCTGATGTGTCCGTCAGAATTCATTTTGCTGGACGCCCCCCCCCCCAAATCATAGAATCGTGATGCAGCTGAGAGTAGGGAGTGGGTGAGATGTCACTGAATGACATATTTAATGTAAGCATCCTTTTTCTCTCTAACCAGCATCATTTCATTCTTCAGTAACTAGCATGGTAAGGGGCATACATTCTGCAGGTAGACTGCAGCCTTGCACTCTCTCGTCAGGAGGCCTCTCTTTCTCCTGCTCCTCCTGAAGACCTCTTTGTGTGATGGCTGTGCTCTGATTTCATATTTGGGGGCAGCAATGCTTCTGAAGACCAGTTTCTAGAAACCACAGGTGGGGAGAGTGCCCTTGAGCTAAGGTCCTGCTTCTGGTTCGCCACTGTATGAACAGGAAGCTGGACTATATGTGCCATTGGCTCCTTCTGTTATAAGGAGGTTGCCACGCAGTGTGTCAGACCAGAATTCAGTACAGTCTTCCCTGACCTTCATGGGTTCAGCTGCCAGCAATCCTTTTGATTGCAGATGCCAGAGATCGCAGGGTGTGTGTTCTGCCACTGAGCTTTGTCTACACCCGAAACAAAGGCTTTTCCTGGACCACCCTAGCTCCAGCTTAGCCACTCCTCTTTCACTATGTCTTTTATTTGCTTATCCTCAGCTCCATATTAGGAGTGTCTGACCCATCCTCCATCTTGCCTGCCTGCTGTAAATTGCCAGCCTTGCAGAGAGGGACTGCATATTGCACTGATTGCAGACAGTCAAGAAACCTTCAATAAATAATTGCAGAGGGGGAGTTGATCAATAATTATTATGCAGATACAACAAAATGAAATAAAAACAGTGCTGGCTTGTTATGCCAGCACTGGAAATCCTGGAATGGGATTGGCTAGAGAATTTTAAATTCTAAACTTTGCTGGAGCTTTCATTTGCATGCCAGTGGTAGCTGCTACTAGATATGGGGAAAACCTCTGACATGTGCCTCACATTAGCTTGGAAATTACTCAAAATGCTAACCCAACCCATCAAATATCCCACTGTAATTTTTCTTAGCCAATTTGAAAGACTTTGGGGAATTACTCACCCATTTCTGCTGTGGAAAGAAGAGTAGAAGGATGGTGGAAAGAAGAGTAGAAGGAGCATAGAGAGAGTTTTCTTCTCCATCCCTGCCCTCCATTGCCTCACCACACTGAGTAACAGTGTGCCAAGGCACAAGGGATTATGGGAGATTTAGTTTTCTCAGGGGCTTCTGCAATTGCCAAGGGCATCGCAGAAGAGAGTTTTAAAAACACTGACATATCACAGTTGGTTCCCCTGCCAAGATTTTGCCCTTGCGTTATAGGACACAAACTGTGTATAGTGTATAGTGAAGGAAATTGTTAAAGGGGGGGCAGGATGAGGAGAGTTTGGCCAACTAGAAACACTTCTGATTACCTTAAATATTATTCAGGTCAATGCTCAGTGGAAATACTAGCAATTCTCTGCTTTGCCCCCAGGCAAATAATTTTTACAGAGTCATAGGTTATCAGAAAATAAATATGGAAGAGGGGGGAAATGTTTCGCCTCCTTCCTTAAAAAAAAAGAAAGCCACAAAAATAACACAAGGAGATGATTTCAGATTGTTTTACACACCTTTCAGAAGCCTGCACACCTCAGGGAGTTCTGAGGTAACAGGCGCTGCCTGAGAAAGCTATCAACACAAAGGAATCAAAAGGAGCTGCTTAGAGCCGTTCAGATTCCTTTGCATGTCTGAACATGTTCAGACCCTCCTCACGACCACAACCCCACATCCTGCATTTTCTCAAGCACCTCTGTTACGATGCTCTGCGTATACTTTCCATTTCTGCACTTCTAAATCGAGGTGAGAAGTGCTTTCTGACATACCTAAAAGCAGTGGGCAGATAGTCGTGAGTTTTCCAATCTTGACTTTTTCTGATTCTTTTTTTTTTTTTTAATCATTTGCACTTTTTTTTTTCAAAACACATTATTTCATTTTATTATTTCCATAATATAAAGCCAGCACACATAATTGCTGGTCATTCGCTTCTTCTTTTCTCCCCTGCTCCTCTTGTAGGTACAAAATACAGGAATGACACAAAGAAATGGGGAAAAAAGGTTGGTCCCATCAGGTCACTGCCTTATGGAGTGCTGGACATGAGGCAATTTCTGAGGAGAAGGAGCACTTTCCGTTCAGCTATTCCTGAGTTTTAGTTGCGCCCCCAAGGCACCCGAGCCACAAAGTTCTCAGGAGAACAATAAATCACACTGACAGGGAATATTTGGTTTATGGGTTCAAATAGGCCACAACTTTATTGGTTACAGATGTGAGCGGTTTGGCTTAGGCATTGGGGTGAAGCCAGGCTACATTTTGACTCCTGGCAGGGAGTCCACAGAAGGGTTAAACCACTGACAGGGGTGCCCTACAACAGATAGTGGCACCCTGAGGGGTCCCTGTAGGGGCTGAGACATGGCCCCAGCCCACGCCCAGGCTTCAGACAGTATTCACACCCCGGATGCCTTTAACAGGATACCCTTACCGAGGAGGGGCAGGCGAGGCAACAACCTCCCCTCCAGCCAAACAAAGGCTTAAAGGTAAAGGGACCCCTGACCATTAGCTCCAGTCGTGGCTGACTCTGGGGTTGCGGTGCTCATCTCACTTTATTGGCCAAGGGAGCCGGCGTAAAGCTTCCGGGTCATGTGGCCAGCATGACTAAGCCACTTCTGGCGAACCAGAGCAGCACACGGAAACGCCGTTTACCTTCCTGCCGGAGCGGTACCTATTGATCTACTTGCACTTTGGCGTGCTTTCGAACTGCTAGGTTGGCAGGAGCAGGGACCCAGCAACGGGAGCTCACCCCATCACGGGGATTCGAATTGCCGACCTTCTGATCGGCAAGTCCTAGGCTCTGTGATTTAACCCACAGCGCCACCCATGTTCCAAATGAAGGCTTACCGAATACCAAAGTGGCAAGGAAGAGGGAGCCAGCTGGCCATGCCGAGTTTAAATGGCCCGCGACCATACCCGCTTTGCCGGCTGATAGGCTGGGGCTGCCTCGCAACGCCGCTGACGTGGCCAGCAAAGACATAGGGGGGAGGTAGCGTACCTCTCCCTACCCCCACGCAGGAAGACTATGAGGCTCGGCTGCCCGTGCGCAACATCGCCCTCTGATATAGAGGAGAGCAGATTGTTAACCAGAGAGTACAATGCCCACTTCTCCCTCAATCCTCTCCCCCTCCCGCAAATGGCAAAGATTTAGGTTTTGCTTTTGTCCACGTTACTTACACATCCTGGAACTCCTCCAGAGATTTCTGTGGTGTGAAGACATTTAATAAACTGATAATCTGAAAAGCAGGGAGGGAGAGAAGGAGAGAGCGGTAAAGAATGATAATAAAACATTAGCAGTTGATCAGATTATGACAGATTGCTCTACTGAAATTGCTCTTTAAAACTGTTCCGTTTACACCAATCCATCTTGCTACAAGTGTGCATATATATATATATATATCAACAGCAACAACCCACAAGCAGCAGATCACGAAGGCATATGTTGCAAAGAAAGACATTGCTTTGAGAAGACCCTGATTGCCTGCGTTTGATTCAAACAAAAGCAGAGCAAACTCTCCCTTTAAACTGGGAGTTCACAGCTGAATGTTCAGCCTCGATGGAAACAAACATGTAGAATTTGCTAAGCCACGAGGCCTCAGTGGTATATTAATGATGCTTGCCAGGGAAGGACAGACAGGTGTTGAGGCTTCAGAGAAACAACAACTTACATATTAAAAGCAAATGGTTTCTTTGTTTTTGCTTTTTTAGGGGTGCAGGATGTTACTGTGATCCACTGCTACTAATAATTTCTGCTACTGCTGCCACTATTAGGCTGCACTTAAAAGCAGCTATTGTCACTCCCTTTAGTTAGTGCCTACTGCAAGGCTGAAGGATGTACCCCAGCCCAACTAAATGTATTCTGCACGCACCAGCCCTTTAGAGATGCCGCTGTCAAAATGAAGCTAATCATTGGCAGTGCTAGAGGTTGGGAGTAACTTTGAATTAATACAGGGTATGGTTCAAATACAGCCGTCTGCGTTCTTGCTTTGCTCTGTCAAACGGCTGGCGGAAACTGCTCTGAACTGGCCTAGCACACAGGCGTAAACTCATGGAGCCCATAGGCATTTTTAAAAATGCCACAAGAAGTCTATTTTGCAATATATTTCATGAATGCTTTATCTTCTGCCATCTCATCGGTGGACGGCTACCCACCTAGCCCCTTCCATGTCCGTTTCATCCCTCTCATGTTATGGGTTCCCACTGCTCTCTTGTCCTAACTTTGCCTACAAAATTGAGTCTTCCTTTCATTCCTTCATCTCCCCATCTGCAGCACTACCCCTCTTCCTACATTGCAAGGGGGGTTAGACTATCAGTGTTTCCCAACCTTGTGCCTCCAGCTGTTTTTGGACTACAATTCCCATCATCCCTTGCCACTGGTCTTGCTAGTCAGGGATGATGGGAGTTGTAGTTCAAAAACAGCTGGAGGCACAAGGTTGGGAAACACTGGACTAGATGAACCTTGGGGGTCCCTTCCAACACTACAATTATTTCCAGCTTTGCTCCTTTCTCTTTTCAAGATTGCTGAATAATCCATTGCTGCCAAGGATCCTGGCGCTACGAGGTCCCCCTGCCTCCTGGCTCAGTTCAATAAGTCAATAAGTGTTAGGGAGTAGGTGGAACCCATTTTTTACAGCCAGAGGGCCACATAGTAGTGAGTGTGGCAAAAGTCGGTGTGGCCAGACACACCTCACACTCTCCATCCTGGCAATAAAGTGGAATTATCCTAGTTCAAGGTCACATTCCAGCCTGGCAAAAATCAGAGAGGAGGGTGCAGAGCAATGATGGGTCTCGGAACAGTTCTGAGGCCTGGGCAGAGAGGCCAGGAGAGACACGTTGGGCCCTCAGACCTGCAGTTCCTCACCACATTACAGTGGAGGCTCGGGTTGAGAACATGATCCATGCGGGATACACGTTCGCAACCCACGTCTGCGCATGTGCAGGTTGTGATTCAGCACTTCTGCGCATGCGCAAAGCATGATTTAGCACATCTGCGCATGCACAACCGCCCAAACCCGGAAGTAACCCATTCCGGTACTTCTGGGTTTCGGCGGTCCGTAACCTGAAAAAACGCAACCTGAAGAGTCTGTAACCCGAGGTATGACTGTACTTAGGGAATCTGTTTCCCAGGCTTCCCAGTGGGAAGCTGAGCATACATGGAAGGAAGTTTAAAACCACCATTTTAAATGGCTATTGCCAATGTGAACCAAATTATCTGCAGCTGTGACATATATATTTGATTCACTGTAAATGTTAGCCTCTTAGGCACTCTGTGGTAATTACAAGTGAAGGGGGAAATGCGGACTTAAACATCTGAAATGTATAAAAATTGAAAGCACATTATTAAAACGTTAATTGAAAGAACAAACTGGCAACATCTGAGCCTGGAAGATGAGAGAGCGTCTTTGACGGCCCTTCAGACAAGGTAGCACATTGCTACCCTCTGAATCTTCTGATCTCTGTTTGCTCTTGATTTCTCCCTGAACTGGACTACATGCTTGCTTCTGATCCTTCCGAACTGACCCAGGTCACATTCACACCATATATTTAAAGAACTGTGATTCCACTTTAAACAGGCATGGCTTCCCCCAAAGAATTCTGGGAACTGCAGTTCTTTGAAGGGTGCTGAGAGTTTTTAGCAGACCTCTACTCCCCTCGCAGAGCTACAATTCCCGCTCTGAGGAGTTTCTGACATTTCCTGTTTGGCAGCTTCTAAAATGACGAAGTCTGAAGAATTCAGAACTGAGGTGGGGGCCGGTTCATTTTCAAAACCCAAATTTTAAATTTTGTATTTGGGATTTAAATGGGAAATATGTATTTTATTTTATTTCAATGTTAATTTCTACCCCGCCACAACTAAAAGCACCTCATGCTTTGCTACACTGAGAATAGCAACGTGAACCAATCTTACAGGAAAATGTCTTGTGGAGGAAGCGGGAAGATAGATGGTCTGATCTGGGCTGGAAGAGAGCCGTGCCCTTCACCATTTGGTGAGGAGGCTGCAAAAAGAAAAGGGTACGAAAGAAAGGGATAAAACTAAAAAAAATAAAATCCACTTGAAAGAGAACACAAGGTTCGTTCCTCTACTGCTTTACCCCATGTCATTGAGTTCCGACCTTGACCTTAATCCTGATGCTATTCACATAAGCACAAATGTTATCCAGTATTAGCATATACCAGTTATGTCACTGTGGACGGGATAATAAGCACACAATTGATCTATTGCTGCACAAGAGAATGGAAACTGAATTGGTTTTCCACTCTTCTCCACAGGACTTTCATGGGATTTAAATAGGAGGAGATCTCCATAGTGACATCATAATCAAATATGCTGATCCGAGGCTCAGAGACTCAACTCTCTTTTGCCAGCAAATAGTGAGCGCAGCTAAACTTTTGCCCTTTCCCTGACACCTACATTTGGGAAGGGAATAATCCAGCTCTGATCACACCCACACCTCCCAAATTCATGCAGACGCTGCACAACTATCAATGGAGTAATTCTCTGGAACGACAAGCAAAACATAATCTTGTTTTTAAATTAACCAGGGCATAACATTCTCTCTCTCTCTCTCGGTTTGCAGTGTCAAATATTCAATCTTCTCAATCCCACCACCGAAAGAAAAACTCACATTTTTGTGATTCACACACTTCATGAGGACTAGCTCCCTGTAAGCTCGCTTCGCATGTGTTTGATTTTGAAACGGCCTGCTGAGCTTCTTAATGGCCACATTTCTGTCGAGAACAGCATCATATGCAGCACTGGAAAAATGAAAAGGACAAGAATACAAGTATTACATCATTAAATTCATTGTTAGTCTTAATTTGTTTCAAAGATTCTTTGAAATGGCACTAATCTCTTTCCAGCAATCTTTTAGCTTTAGCGTAATAAATATTAAGGAATCCAGCTTATCAGAGTCAAGCACAAGCATCATTGTTCACAGAAGCTGGAGTCAACAGTTGATTTCAGTGGTCACACTAGTTAAGCCTGAATACTTGTGATTTACTTCAAAAGAAGGTAAAGGCATCATGACCAGCCACCACGATTCTGAGTAGGAGCAGAGCAGTGTCTTCTCAGTGGTGGCTCCTCTTCTGTCAAACTTCCTTTCAAGAGGAACCCACTCGATCCATTTCTTTGACTCAGCTAGAATACATTTTTTAAAAAACAAATCTGCCATGCCTTTTAAGCTATTGACCTCTGTGTGCACGTTTTCTGTTCTCTCCTTCTACTTTTAATATACCACTTGTTCTTATTTTATTTTTAATATTATTTTATTGTGCTAATTGTTTTAACTCTCCTTTAGGCTGCTTAGGGTGATGCAAGTAAAAGGTGGCTCATAAAGGGAAAGAAGGAATAAACTTTATTGGTATAGCACCTGAGAATATTTCTCCTTGACGGTCCTTCTTTAGCCCCAGATCTAGCTACTTTTAATTTATCTGCGCCTAAATTCAGTCTCGCCGGAGAGCTTATCTGCTTCTGCATGCCGTTTCTGGAAGTACACATGAGTCACAGCTTAGTTTAACAAAACTGGGAGGCTGTTTCTACCTGCTCCATGCCACAATTGCTTCAAGTCTTTGATTTTTTTTGCAAAGCAATATAATGCAATAATAATAGAGGCTTTTACCTACTCTGCAGAAGCACGGTTGGGATTAATTGAATAATGTGTCTCTCCCCCCCCCCCTTCATTGCAGATTCCATCATGATGAAAGGAGCATGCCAGCTATGTTTAATAATTAATTTGCACCAGGAGGGAGGGGGAAATGAGTGAATAAGGCACCTCTAAAATAAAAATTACACAAACCTGACAGCTCTGTTTGCTAGAAACAAGGGTGGTGAACCTTTTCTGCCTAGCCAGCCAGATCCCAACATCTCTAACCCTCTGTGGGCCATTTTGACAGGGGGGTAGGACTTGCTTTTGGTGCTGACAGCAAGCCCCTGCCCCCTTCAGCTGCCCTAAGGAACTCACATTAAGCTCCTAGTTGTTCCTCCAGAGCTACATCAGATATGGGGTAGGTGGTGTGGTTTGAGGAGAAAGGTCTCAAACTGGTACTTATGTCAGGTCTAATTAGGGGAGGGGGCAATGATCCCCTACCCCTGCTTAAAAAGAAGCTGATTATGGTGTGTTTGTGTCTGAGAAAGATTAAGTCCCCCCCACAAGTGGTTTTATTCAGATGCTCCCTGCAGATAATCTATGTACCATTTTCATTCAAATTCATACAAATTTGTGGAGGATGAGGCTATCAATAGCTACTTGCCATGCTGGCTCTGCTGTACTTGCACTGGTGGAGGCAAATGCCTCTGAACATCATTTTGCTATGAACCACTAGTCAGTAGAGATGCTCAGGTCCTTTTGGGCTTCCCATAGGCATCAAGATGGCCACTGCATGGACAGGTTGCTGGACCAGTGTCCAGAGCCAGTGATGAGCTGGGTGAGGGCCAATAAACTTAGGGCTCATCCATACTATCACTTGTTCCATGACTAGAAAGCATGGGTCCAAGCAGGTTTGCCTTAGCCCTGCCCCTTTCCCCCGTAAAACCTGCCGTTTAGTACTAAATTGGAGCAAATGTCAATCTGGAGAAAACCCAACTGATGTTTGCTCTGATTCAAAGGTAAACAATTGGTTTACCAGGCAGAGCAAGCAGAAGCCCTGAATCCTAGCAAACCAGAGGCGATGTTGGGAGGTGGTTTTCAGATCCAGAGAGACAGCCTGGTGTGGATGGGATTGCATTTCCTCTAAAGGAACAAATGCACACCTTGAGGTTACTCATTGATTCAGTGCCTTCACTGGAGGCCCAGGTAATTAATGCTCTAGTAACCTTACTATGCAATGCGATTTACATGGCGCTACCTTTGAAGGTATCCTGGAAGCTGCTAATCTTAGGAAGTGAGATGGGATCATACAGCACTGAGTATTATCTCCTCTGACTGACAGGAGCTCCCCAAGGTCTTGGGCAGAAATCTTCACTCACCAGCAGCTGGAGAGGGAAGGACTGATGTGCTAATGCTTGAAGGAAGTGGGTGTTTGCGTTGCCTCTCCATTCCTCTAGGTTGTGGGATGATATGTAAGTAGCAGTCAAGTACAACATTCCTTGTTTTCCTAGAGTGGACATGTGGGGGGGAATGTTTGGTCCAACCAGTCAAAAACTTCCTGTTTCCTCCTGGCTGGGGCATACTTCCTTTGCATGTGACTAGAGGTGGGCGTGACCTTACCTGTCCAGGTAACAAAAGTGACAAGGCACACAGCACACACACTCTCTCTCTCTCTCTCTCTCTTTGACTTCCTCTGTCATTGGAGAAGCTTTTCACTAGAGATGCTCTGTTGGCTTCCAGCCAATGGAGAACACTGGGATTATCCCCATATGGGACAGCTCAACATGTATATACTTGTAAATAAGTCTGCCTTCAGGGATCCATCTGTGAACTGAATGTGAGCAAACTACTTTTATATAATTTACACAAGATTGTACCGTGTTTATTCTTTTAAGGAACTTGCTAGCACAAGTTAGAAGGATACTAATAAACAATATATCCTCTCCTGCCTCCCTGAACATTCCCACATGTCTCTTAGCCAATGCACAAGGATGAGAGGGACATTGCACATGCTACCCCTTGATGAATCATCTAGTGAATACATCCAGTACAAAGATGCAGAGGCTGTGAAAGCGAAGAAGAAGAAGAACGTTTATAAAACAGCTGGGGCAGGAGGAAAGGATGAAGAAAGAGCTGTGAATGATGGGTGGGGGCCTTTCCGCATCCTTTGGACACCCTGGAAAACTCATCAAACCTGATGTACCTGGAAATGGGTGTGGAGAGCATAGCTGAATGAGACACAGCTGAGAACTGACAGCTGACTTCGGCTGGTTGAGAAGCACATAAGAAGAGGAGCTGCAAGGAGGTCAGCTATTGGTAGGATGGGGTTCAGTGCCCCTCACCAGGATGCCCATTTTGTTGCCAAGATCAGACACCCCTGCCTCCGCACTTTCTACTTTATTGGAATACCCCCGTGCCTAAAATAATCAGAATAGCTGCTGTCGCTTCCCCTCCTCTCCTTCCTTCGGCCCTCTCCACTCGCCCACATTGGTTCATTTTGATTTTGCTGCAGTTCGCCTGCAGGCTGCCGAGGAAATCTTCTACCACACGCGCGCACACCCGATCCCTGCTGTGTGAGTACACAGCTGAAGACAAATATCGGAAACCAAATAACAAAGCCAATAGAAAACCGGTGGGGACGCCTAATGAATTCTGACAGCTCCTGCCGGCAACTGGCA
This sequence comes from Podarcis erhardii, assembly GCF_964252035.2. Taxonomy (NCBI): domain Eukaryota; kingdom Metazoa; phylum Chordata; class Lepidosauria; order Squamata; family Lacertidae; genus Podarcis; species Podarcis erhardii. The sequence continues at coordinate 65,933,746 of NC_138512.1, read as the reverse complement.
ACTTCTAAGATTTTCTTTTCCCTGCTTATAAATTGGTTTTTTATCCCAACCACATACCCCAAGAATACCTTTTCCATATGGCATCCATATTAACATGTAACATAATGGGTGGGTGTGTACCTTTATATAGTTATATCTATCTATCCTTTTTTGGACTATATTATTTTGCTCAGGTATCTAATCATTAGATATGTAAAGTATTTGAGACAATATTACATGAACTCTTATCATCCTCCTCGTTGCACATAGCACCACCTCTCCTCCTTTAAACCAACCTCAAAATTCACTTTCCCATCAAGGCTTTGGCACAAACACTAAGTAATGAGAACCCACTGTATTTGCACCTGAAATCAATACATACCCTCCCCTGTGTACCCCTGCCTACATTTCCCTCATCTCCCTTTGTATTCTGCATTCCTTTGGACAGGAGTCTGTCCACACATTGTATTTGCACATAGTTGGACAGAAATGAGTGAAGCAATTTAAAATAGATTCTTAATACAATATTGTGTCAACTAAGTTGATCAAGATTTATGAAATAATCTGCCTTCTCATATGTTATGTTTCAAAACGAGCTAAGCAAACAATGTGTTAAAATTGATTTTTCTGTTGTTCTGCTGCTTCATTTTTGGCTTAAGATTTCCATTATCTGAGGAAGGATGCCAGAACTGTTTTATTACCAGATAATTAAACAGTCGGTCTGTGAGCAGTTAGAAAAGGATGCTGTGATTACTAGGACCCAGCATGGGTTTCACAAAAATAAGTCATGCCAGTTGAAATCTCATTTCTTTTTCTTTTTTGATAGAGTTACAAGTTTGGTGGATCAGGGGAATGCTGTGGATGTAGTGTATCTTGATTTCAGTAAGGCTTTTGGCAAAGGCCCCCATAATATTATTGCGAAGAAGCTGATAAAATGTGGACGGGATGAGATAACTTGTTAGGTGGATTTGTAGCTGGTTGACTGACTGACTGACTGACTCCAAAGTGTGCTCACTAATGGTTCCTCATAATCCTGGAAAAAAGTGACATGTGGGAGGGCCACAGAGTTTTGTCCTGGGCCCATTGTTGTTCAATATCTTTATAAATGGCTTAGATGAAGGGACCGAGGGGATGCTCATCCAATTTGCAGATGACGCCAATCTGGGAGGGGTAACTAATGTCACAGAACCAGTTACAGGTAGGTAGCCGTGTTGGTCTGCCATAGTCAAAACAAAATAAAAGAAAAAAAATTCCTTCCAGTAGCACCTTAAAGACCAACTAAGTCAGTTCTTGGTATGAGCTTTCGTGTGCATGCACACTTCTTCAGATACACTGAAACAGAAGTCACCAGACCCTTCTATATAGTGAGAAGGTGGGGAGGGGTATTACTCAGAAGGGTGGTGGGAATGGGTGATTGGCAGATAGCTGTGATGAGCCTGTTGACGACTCTTAACGACTGCAATAGGTCTTACAGGAAAAAGCAAGGGGTGAGAAGGTGAAAAATGGCTTTGTCATGTATAATGAGATAAGAATCCAATGTCTTTGTTAAGACCAGGTCTCTCCATGGTTTTAAGTTTGGTGATAAGTTGCAATTCAGCAGCTTCTCTTTCCAGTCTATTTCTGAAATTAATGTCACAGAAGACAGAATCGGGATTCAATATGACCTTAACCAATTGGAAAACTGGTCCCAAACTAACAAAATGAATTTGAATAGGAACAAGTGTATGGTTGTGTACTTAAGCAGGAATAACCATATAAGATGAGGGACATGTGACTTGTCAGTAGTAAATGTGAAAAGGATTTAAGGGTCTTAGTAGACCACAAGCTTCACATGAATCAACTGTGTGATGCAACAGCAAAAAAAGCTAATGCTACTCTAGGCTGCATCAACAGAAGTATAATGTCCAGATCAAGAGAAGCTATAATACTGCTCTATTCTGCCTTGGTCAGACCACACCTGGAGTACTGTGCCCAGTTCTGGGCACCAGAATTTAAGAAGGATATTGACCAGCTGGAAGGTGTGCAGAGGAGGGCAACCAAGATGATCAAGGGTCTGGAAACAAAGCCTTATGAGGAACAGTTGAGGGAGTTGGGTATGTTTAGCCTGGTAAAGTTGAGAGAGAGGAGATATGAGAACCATATTCAAATATCTGAAGGGCTGTCACATGGAAGACGGAGCAAGTTTGTTTTCTCCTGCTCCAGAGGGGTAGGATTTAAGAATCAATAGCTTCAAGTTACAAGAAAGGATATTCTGAGTAAACATCAAGAAGAACATTCTGACAGTGAGAGCTGAAACAGGCTCCCTTGGGAGGTAGTGGAATCTCCTTTCTTGGAGGTTTGAAAGCAGGGGTTGGGTGGCCATTTGTCATGGATGTTCTAGTTGAGATTCCTGCATTACAGGGAGTTGGACTAGATGACCCTTGGGCTCCCTTTCAACTGAAAAATCTACAAAAAGTAACCCAGGAATTGAATAAAGTGTTGGTCTCCAATGGCCTGAATAATTGTCATGCTGGCTGGGACAGAGGGATGTAGGAGTCCCAACATCTGGAGGGCCACAGTTCCTCCAACCCTGAAATAATCACTCTGCTACCCATATGTGCTCATCCACCAAAACATCATATGATTTGCAAAACTTATGGTGTCCATTCAGCTTGCTTTAGCCACATCTGGTCCATCTAACCCAGTACTATGAACTCTCCTTAGCAGTGGTTTTCCATACAACTGGGGGTGAAATGGTTCACCTGGAGATACCAAGGATTGCATTTGAGACCTTCAGCGTGGATTCTTCCAGAGCTATGGCTCCTTCCCTGTGGATGGTGGATGGGTATTACAATCTCACCATGGGCCTGTAGTAACTAAAAGTCAACACAGGCAAGGATTCGCCCACGGTCCCCACATGCTGAAATTGCTAGGTGAGTAGACCCTTACTGTGCTATCATCATATGCTGAACTCTGCATGGATCTATGCAACCCAGCCTCTGATATATGTTTGTGCTAAAGTTGAATTCAATAGATAATAATCAAAAGCTGCCTTGCAACCAACTGCATAGGCATTAACAGCCCATCCAAATGACTAGCTGGCCTGCAGCTAGATACATACATGCGCAGAACAGCTCAAAATAAATCAGAGAACCACTTCTTGTCCACCTGCCCATCTTCCAATTCTCTCCCTGACTGGAGGCATTCTTACATGCAATCCTATACACATTTACTCAGAAGTCCCACCATGTTCAATGGGGCTTACTCCCAAGTAAGTCTAGATTGCAGCCCTGCTTATTGCAAGTAGCTATTTACACACCTGTTCAAAGGGAACTGGGAAGATTGAAAATACCAAAAGAAAAAATATAGCTTGCAGATAAAACTGTGCAACAATTTCTTTGGAAGGGTTATTGTAGATACTCTTGCTAAACTGTGACTTTATCCTAGCATCTGTATAGCTGCTGATTTTTTTTAACAGCAAGAACTATAACTCAGTCAGTTTTATAATAAAAACTGTAGCTTTACTATGATATGCACTGTAAAAAATATCCTTTAAGTTTACTATCAAACACTAGCAGCTGGGGGGCACTAAAAGTGCCATAAATAAACTGGCACCCAATAAATTATTCTTATGGTTGGCGCGATGAGGTAAATGTTAGCTTTCCAATTGTCTTTTTTCAAAACAACAACAACAGTAAATAACTATTGAAATGGCCCTGTTTAATGGGGACAAAGATTACTTTCAACTAAACACCTAACTTGCCCAATCCAGCAACAAATGGGATGTATATACATAGCATTATCACCCTTTAACAATGTGCAAGAAGCTAATTTCACAGGTAGGACAGAAATTAAATTAGCTACGCTACTTTGACAGAACAAATGTTGTAGGAATCAAAGCAGATCATTTAGGGTAAGCAGAGAACACCAAAACCACAAACTTGCAAGGTGCCAGCTCTGGGGTCTCCATCTTGCCATCCTTAATGGATGAAACAGAATGAGGAAGGTGTCCTCCAAGTTTCCGGGCTCCTTCAGTTACACTCAAAACTCAGGCTTTCAATACTTTACCCAGGTTTCAGACCAAGATCATAACCTGGCCATACAATGCAGAGGTTTAGTTAGGTAATGCTCAGACCCAAAGGTGTGAAGATAGGAATTTCTGGGAGTGACGGCATTATTGTGGCAGCTCCTTTGAGTTCAACTACCCTCTATGTCAAGGGTCAGCAAACTTTTTCATCTGGGGGCCAGTCCACTGTCTCTCAGTCCTTGGGGGGATGGACTATATTTGGAAAAATGTAAATACCCTGCAAGCCGGTCGCACAGCTGCCTCCGGACCTGGAGGAGGAACGCATTCTGCACATGCTCAGGTGCACGTCTCAGTGGCACCCGCTCACCGGCGTTGTTGATGAGCAGCAGCCACTACATTGGCCCATCCCCGCAGAGCTGCCAAGCAGTGTGCACCACATGCTGCAGCCCATAGTCCAAGGCCAGGTCAGCGGGCAGGCCGCGTATGCAGAGTGCCAGTCAGGTGGTCACAGATCACCTCCAGCTGCTCCAGCGTGGCCACTGAGCGTGCCACCAGCAGCAGCACCAAGCTGGGTGCCAGGCACGGGGCCAGCAGGCGCACTACACACTGGTTGAAGCTCTGCAACGCACCCGTCACGATACCCATGGCTGCGCCGGGTTTACCTCAGCCACAGCCAATCCAAAGCCATGCCAGTGTTGCTGCCCGCCCAGAAGATGTGCCAGTGTCGTGGAAGTCAGTCCCCATGCAGTGAGGCATCCGCAGCGTGTGGGGACTGACCGAGCAGGTGGCAGGGTCCGCGGGCTGGATTTCCGAGCCTGGGGGGGCCACATCCGGCCCCCAGGCCATAGTTTGCCGACCTCTGCTCTATGTATAATGATGCTAGAGAAGTGGGATCTGCTTGCTAGAGCCAAAGTAGGGAGAGGGGAATCATGATTCCAGGTGGTGAAGATTGAGGTGAATGAGAGAGTCCCAATTAGCCATCGTATTTGGACCAATTCACTGAACAGGTAGGTCTTTTGTGATTTTGCTACCTTATTTTGTTTTGATTATTTATTTATTGCAATTTATTATACTTTTACAAAATAATAATAGTACCTTTGAGGTTTTACTATAATCAAGCCGTATTTCATGAAATAAATGACTCGCTCCCTGCAGAGACAACGTCTCCTGAAGCTGTTTAATGTGCAGCTGTCCAAGGTCCTGCATTTTCTCAACTTTGGGTTGTAATCAACAAAGTTTTACTCAGAATAGACCCATTGAAATTATCAGACATAACTTAGTCATGTGCATTTGTTTCAGTGGGTCTACTGTGAGTAGCGGACTATCACCAATAGGTTTCAGTCCTATGAGTCCCCACTGTCTGATACAGTCCAGATCCAGGGCTGACACCTTAGCATGAACAAAATCTCCATCATTAAATAACTTTAGTGGGGAGAGATGTAGCCCAGGAAATGGTCTCAAGGGAAGTGCTGAAGACAATGCCATGATTCACTTGAAGAGAGGCTACCTAAGCCCACGTAAAGCACTTTGAGTTCTGTGGAGGAAAATAAGATGTAACTATATTTAGGGCTGCCATATATCCTGGACTTTACCGGGATTTCAAATGCAGAAGAGACATCGGAATGTGTTTTCATGGTGTCCTGGTTTTTACTTTTTGAAATATGGCAACCCTAACTATATGCATGAGGGACGCGGGTGGCGCTGTGGGTAAAACCTCAGCACCTAGGGCTTGCCGATCGCATGGTCGGCGGTTCAAATCCCCGCAGCGGGGTGAGCTCCCGTCGTTCGGTCCCAGCTCCTGCCCACCTAGCAGTTTGAAAGCACTCTTAAGTGCAAGTAGATAAATAGGTACCGCTTTCTAGCGGGAAGGTAAACGGCGTTTCCGTGTGCTGCGCTGGTGCTGGCTCGCTAGAGCAGCTTCGTCACGCTGGCCACGTGACCCGGAAGTGTCATTGGACGGCGCCGGCTCCCGGCCTCTTAAGTGAGATGGGCGCACAACCCTAGAGTCTGACACGACTGGCCCTTACGGGCAGGGGTACCTTTACCTTTAATTATATGCAACTTACTAATGTTATCTGCAAGATTCATGAAAACTGTGCTGTGAACCCACCCAGCCGGGTCACTGATTCTGTATATTTTGCTGAGGAAAGCAGCAGTTTAAATGGATCTGCAGCATTCACAAGATGTGTGTATTTGGTTACGGTACTCAAAATGTCAGACTCAGAAATGTGGCTATTGTCACTGAAAAACTCTTTAAAGTTTCCCTATAAACATCTCAGGTGTTTTGCACAAGCTGGAACCATCAAATCCGTGCCAAATTTCACTCAGTGCTGTAAATTTTAGTTGATTCATCAATTAGATTAATCAGCTAAAAACCTTCTAATTGGCTAGAAATATGTATTTGATTCATTAGGCATCTGTTTGAAAACACACATTTACACATATTTACAAAAACATCAGAAAGCAGGCAGTGGTAATGGTATGGTATGGTAATAGAAGAAGCATAAAGGGCAAAAACTGCAGTCACTACATCCACTTCTTAGGCTTGATGCTTTCATGGTGATGACCAGAGTGTAATTTTATAACCAGCTCGTGTTGTGGCTCAGAGGTTCAGGTGTTCATCTGCTCTTCAATCAGCACAGAGATTCCTGCAACCCCCTTGAAACTGCTGGATAAGGATTTGCAATCAAGCCCGCCTGCTGTCCGTGACACAGTCCTCGTGTGCATTTTTTTTTCTTTTATTGCCTATGCAGCTGCTTCTAGGATTAAAGGAATCCATTCCTGGTCCTCCTCTGGTATTTTGCAAAGATTACAGGATCAGGCTGAGCCTTAACATACAGCATGGAAATGCATGGAGCAATATCTCTTCAGCCTCCTTATCTGCAATATGGGGATTAAATAAATACTGAACTAACTTCAATACTGTTTTAATAGTAACAGTGGGGTATTGGTGCACACAGGGGAACATTCGCAGAAGTAGAAAAATATTTAGGGGGACACACTTCATTTTTGTTTGGGTCCGAATCAGAATACCGGTTCAGAAAAATAACTAACTCAATAACTATTATGGGACATTTTTTTGAAGGCTGTAACTTTTTGCCTTTTAACTGAACTGAGTGATATTTTCAAGAAATAGTAGCCCATTCTGAGTGAATAAAGTCTGCCATATTACAGACAAATCCTTTCAGGATTTTTGTGTGTGTGCTGGGAACCTTTAAAGTTTTTTTTTAAAATAAACTGTATTTCCTTCTTTTCCTGATTTTTTTGGGGGTGGGTGGGCAGAAGTGGATGTAATTTGCAGCCATGCAAGCCCCCATAGATAGATCCTGCCAATTTCAGAAGAATGACTGCAGTAGTGTTCCTGCAAGGGCAGTCTTTACCATTTTGGAGTAAGCTAAAAACAGGCTCACTTAATTTCCGAGTTTTTTGCAGGCAATCTGTATGGAAATAAGATACAACATAAAGATGCTCCTAGGTAAGAAAAGTGCCAAATTTCAGAAGAATAGATCCATGCTTCTTGCTCTAGATGCCTTTAAAGTTGTTTGATGGGAAACTGAAAGTGATTTGCTTCCCTCCCTGTGGTTTTACGAGCAATAGTTTTAGCGAGAAAATGGCAACTATTGTTGAGGCGCCTACAAAATGTCAGAAGGATAGGTGCAGGGGCTAGGAAAGTTAAGATGAATGAAAAAATAACTTCAGGCTTGTTCTGTGCTTAATTGGCACCAAAAGTCACATAAACCAACTGCAAAGCTGATTTGACAGGAGTGGATGTGCGGGCATGTGGCAGAGGCAAAGGGACTTGAATATTCAGCATTTTCCAAGCAAACACTACTAGGAGAACCAGCAGGAACATGTAACAGAGAAGATCAAGGTGATACAATACTCTAACATACTTCCCACAAACCACTGTGATTAGAGATCCCCAATAAGATCATTCTCTCTGATTAAAAAGATAGACCAGTCAGTCACAAAAAAGCTCTCCCTTCCCATGCTGGCATTTTCCTTATATTGCAAACAATGCTTTTGCAGGCACCGTGTCTGCAGTGTTCATTGATGTCTGAATTTCTGGAGGTCCCTGCTTCCGTCTGAGGAACTTCAGAGAGATCCTGCTGCAGCTTGGACAAGTCTGGCATCTACCTGAAGCAAACTGCTTTGGTCCAAGATTCAGGATTAGTCTGATTCTGCTATACACCTCTCATAAGGTCCATAAATGGCAATACTCTAGAGTTCCCAGGCGCCAAGGAAGTCAGATTAGCCTCAACCAGAGCCAGGGCCTTTTCAACACTGGCTCCAGCCTGGTGGAACGCTCTGTCTCATGAGACCAGGGCCCTGCAGGATCTGATTTCTTTCCGCAGGGCCTGTAAGACAGAGTTGTTCCACCTGGCCTTTGGCTTGGAATCTGCCTGATCCCCTCCCCCTCTTTCCTTTTCCTTCTGTGATGGAACCCCAATTTGGGGACTTCTCTGGCTTTTTTTCTGCCCCATGTAGGAGCAGTCTGGATAGTTGGCCTTGGTGAAGATTTGACATTTTCTCCCCCCAGTTTTTGATCTGGGCTTCCACTGAAATGAGGCTGCATTTTAAGTTGTATTTTAATCCTGTTTTTAAGTTGTATTTTAATCAATTGTTTTTATACTTGATGTTAGCCACCCTGTGCCCAGTCTTGGCCGGGGTTAAAATAAAATAAAATATAAAATAAAATAAAATAAAATAATTTTTATTTTATTTTAATTTATTTATATACCACCCTTCACCATAAGATCTCAGAGCAGTTCACAGAATAAAAGACAGGATAAAAACAAGTAAATAATCAAAGCAGCAGAACAATAACCACCCGCCTTCCCACAGACACATTTAAAAGGCTGTAGAATATTCATTAGCCCTAGGCCTGGTTCAAAAGAGGGCTCCAGGCACACGAAACAGGGCCCCACATAATGAATGCAGAGTCCAGGGCAGTTTATATGGGGACAGGCAGTCTTTGAGGTATTGCAGTCCTGAGCCTAAGGGTCATTTGAACAGGGGCGGAGGAAGGAGGTGCGGTAGGTGTGGGCCGCCCCGGGTGTCAACACTGAGGGGGGTGACAAAATGCCAGGCAGCACTCACCGGGGGGCCTGCAGAGCGCCCAAGCCATGCGTCTCTCCTGGGAGAGACGCGGTGGCTTGGGCGCACGCAGGCTCCACACTGCTCAAACGGACCACCCGCTGCCTCCCCGCCCACCTGTAGGGAGGCTGAGTGGGAGGAGGCAGGCAGACTCTGGAGGTCCTGCAGTGCGCCCCACTCCTATAGGCAGCTTGCCCCACCCTCAACCCGCCCCTATGGGCGGCTCGCTCCACCCATGGAGCGGCTTCCTTCACTGCGGTATTTCAACCCTTAGGTTTGTATCTTACCCTGTAGGACTAGGGTTTGGAACCTATGGCCTTCCATATGCTATTGGACACCAACTCCCCTCAGCCCCATGGTCAGGGTTGATGGCAGCTGTAGTCCAGCAACATCAGTAGAGCCACAGGTTCTTTACCTCTGCTGCAGAGCAACAGAAGAAGAAGAAGAAGAAGAAGAAGAAGAAGAAGAGGAGTAGTAGTAGTAGTTTGGATTTGATATCCCACTTTGGAGGAGGAGGAGGAGGAGGAGGAGGAGGAGGAGGAGGAGGAGGAGGAGGAGTTTGGATTTGATATCCCGCTTTATCACTACCCGAAGGAGTCTCAAAGCGGCTAACATTCTCCTTTCCCTTTCTCCCCCACAACAAACACTCTGTGAGGTGAGTGAGGCTGAGAGACTTCAAAGAAGTGTGACTAGCCCAAGGTCACCCAGCAGCTGCATATGGAGGAGCGGGGAAGCAAACCCGGTTCACCAGATTACGATTCTACTGCTCTTAACCACTACACCACATTGGCTCTCGATTTGTCCCTCCTATGTAGCAGTGCTTTAAATATTTGAGGATGGCTGTTGTATTTCCTCTTAAGATGTCTCTTCTCCGGGCTAAGCACCCAAGTGCTTCAACTTTTCCTCACGGGGCCACACTGATAGCAAATGAAAACACAGGAATTTGTGAACTATGAAAATAAGCAAACAGACGAAAAGCCAGTGCCATTTGCAAACTTTATTGTAAAATGTGTAAATGTAGTTTGAGCGCTGAAGTATACTTTGCCAATGAATACTATAAAATCTGTCTACTCCAGTGCAATATTAACATCAAATATCCATTCCCATTCTCATCTATATGCATAATAGTCAACATTAAAATGTTATATTGCAGCTCCCACTAATTCAGTGGTGGAATAGTCTGGAGAGGAGAACTTTAACAGCATTTTGTGGTTTATTTGTTTTGCGGCAAATCATTTACTGGAAGCCCTGGAGTGTTTATTTACCTGGGTAAGTTTTTGCCAAACTTTGAAGATACAGAACTACATTCAATTCCACCTGAAATATGGTCTTTCTAAAGTGCATATAGAAAGAAAGGCTTAAATAGATGGATAAAAAGGAGTTTTTATAGCTACACTTTGTCATGGAGAAACAAGAAAATATGAAAGCTCTGAAATTCATTTTTCTTCACATCACTCTCTCTGTCTCCCCACAGGCCACTTTTCTTAAAGAGAGTTCTATGCTTAGCAAAGGTGGGTCTGCCCCAGCTGGTACAACTCACCTTCAATCTTACTTTAACGCCATCCAAACGGGTGGCCATCACCACACCTTATGGAAGTACTTCTTTCAGTCCGTCCTGAATCTTGAAACATTCAGCTTCATTGGATAGCTCCAAGTCATTTGGGGTTGCTTTCAAAATGAAAGGAGCTAAACTATAAATAGTTAAAGATACGAACTGCAGAGAAAAATACCAGGTGAACTTGGACAAACAGTGGTACGAGAGCTTGAGCTAATGGAAGGCTATTTGTGGCTCTCACTTTCCTCACACAATGCATTTTCATTAAGTCAGAAATAGCTCTCCATTAGAAGCACCATGGGAGGTCACCTTAGGATCAGAACCATTAAATTCACGTTATGCCAAAAGTCCTATCTGTGGACCCCGTGATTTTGATGGCATTTAAGTCTAAGGTGTGGGTTAAACCACAGAGACTAGGGCTTGCCGATCGGAAGGTTGGCGGTTCAAATCCCCACGACGGAATGAGCTCCCATTGCTTGGTCCCTGCTCCTGCCAACCTAGCAGTTCGAAAGCACATCAGAGTGCAAGTAGATAAATAGGTACCGCTCCAGCGGGAAGGTAAACGGCGTTTCTGTGCGCTGCTCTGGTTCGCCAGAAGCAGCTTAGTCATGCTGCCCACATGACCCAGAAGCTGTACGCCAGCTCCCTCAGCCAATAAAGCAAGATGAGCGCCGCAACCCCAGAGTCGGTCACGACTGGACCTAATAGTCAGGGGTCCCTTTACCTAAGTCTAAGGAATGAACATAGATTTCTGGCCCTGTCTGTACAGATGTCATGCATCCTCACACTGCAGCAGCATTCTGGCAGAACACAAGTTTTGTATTCAAAATGGTAATAGGACAGGGCAAGATTCAAACAGATTGGAAAGGGTCTCAAGCTTTGAAGGCATAGTTGCCAGAAAACATCACCTTTTTAAAATTTCAGTCAGAATTTATTGCTACAAACACACAGAAAACTGGAAACAGATCAGAAAGCAGTAGGCTAGCTTGGCAAAGAGCTGAGTCCCTGCCACATCCAGCTTTAACACTAACATATTGTTGTTATTATTATTATTAACCAGACTTGCTTGTCTCCAAATGACTTACCAAACTTAAAAGCACAAGTTTATTTATTTATTTATTTATTTATTTAAATTAATACGCTGCTTGATTTTTTAAAAAAACCTCGAAGTAGTTATACTGCATATTACACCGCAAAACAAAATTAAAAATAGATGCCCCTCATAACAGCCACAGGATGCGTTGGCTGCACACTAATAATAAACAATATCATATTAGTCTAATCTAAAACCTGGTGGGAAAGGTAAGTCTTTATCTGGCTCCAAAAAAAATGTAAATGAAGGCACTAGGTATACTTCACTGGGGAGTGCATTCCACAGATAGAGAGCACAATTGAAAACAAGACCTCTCCCTTGTCACTTTCCCTCAGAGGAGGGACCTGGAAAATCACCTCAGCAATGAGCTAAGGATCTGGGAAGGGCATTTCAGAAGATACTGGAGTTCTGAGCTGAAAGATCTTTAAAAGTCAAAACAAGCCCAGAAGCATACAAGCAGCCAGTGTACAGTGGAACCTCGGTTGTCAAACGTAATCCGTTCCAGAAGACTGTTCGACTTCCAAATCTTTTGACAACCAAGGTACAATTGCCGGTTGGCAAAATCCATTGGGGGGAAAATGGAGACACGGGCCTCAAAAGCCGTTCAACTTCTGAGACGCGTTCGACAACAGAAGCATTCACTTCCGGGTTATCAGCATTCGAAAGCCAAAGCGTTCGACTTCCGAAGCGTTCGACAACCAAGGTTCCACTGTAGTTGGAACAGGATTTGTGTTATATCACCTGTTGACTTTGAAACAGCCAGCCAGCCACATTCCACATTAACTGAGGCTTCCAAACCACTTCCAAAAGTAGCCCATAGAAAGCAGGCCTGAGGACACTGAAGCATAGATTACTGAATCCAAGTTATCCCTGTCCAGATAAGGTTGTGGTTGGGCCACCAGTCTAAGCTGATAGAAGATACTCAGCACGACTGAGAATACACGCAGCACAAGTGACAGCAACGGAGCCAGGAAAAATCCTAAACTACTTACAAAACTAGTGCAACAATTTGGAGACAGTCTCAAGAATATAAAAAGAACGTGGATTCTGACAAATGCCAAGAATTAGTCAGCACATTTCTTCATTCGTGACTTTCTATATATAATTCCTGTATATATAATTCGCTTCTGACCCGATGTTATCATTGCTCTTTCTCTTTTTGCTCTTCTCCTACTTTCACATTGCTCTCAGATTCTCTCTGATAACAGTTATTACAGAACTACAGTGAACTCTGATTATTAACAATCCTGGCAACCGAAAAGCAAAGTTTCTTTTAAAAGAGAGAGCATTCAGCTGAGCAGCCGCAAGATTACCACTGAGTGGAAGCATTTTCCTTTCATTTCACCTATTCCCACACCGCTTAGCTAAAAACAGTGGGGAAGGGGTGATATCAGGTATCCCACATCCCCCACAAGGCCATTCCTAATTCTAAAAGGTTCAAAGATGACTTTATTTATTAGACAATTTAAGTGACTATTGCTGGAAACTTTATTTTAAACCAGCGTGATTTTGTCACTGGAGAGCCTGAGGAAATTACTGAGCTTCAGATAGCATTTGATACATGCTTAGTCGTTATGAACAGCAGGATTACAGCGAAGAGGAAATGGGTTACCAAACGAAGATGGTAGGTTCCCACAGAAACCTCACATTATCCACTTGCTGCCGGTTAGTAACAAATAGGCAAGTGGAAACAACATTTGTGTTGGATGCCTAAGCTAATGCGCACGGAACAATACAATATGGATCATCACCCATATTGTACCTCGGATGGAAGGAAGGTTAAGAATATCAGCATGAAACAGAGCATGAAATGAGGGCCAATCACTTTCTGAAGTCCCTCCAGTCTTTGTTGTTGTTGTTGTTGTTTAGTCACGTCCGACTCTTCGTGACCCCATGGACCAGAGCACGCCAGGCACTCCTGTCTTCCACTGCCTCCCGCAGTTTGGTCAAACTCACGCTGGTAGCTTCGAGAACACTGTTCAACCATCTCATCCTCTGTCGTCCCCTTCTCCTTGTGCCCTCCATCTTTCCCAGCATCAGGGTCTTTTCCAGGGAGTCTTCTCTTCTCATGAGTTGGCCAAAGTATTGGAGTCCAAGGATGGGAACCAAGGATGAAGACCAAGCCTCCAGTCTTGGTCCTCATCAAATAAGGAGGAAGAAATTTGGAATTGGTTTACTCAACAACACCGCTATTTTAAAAATATTCTTTGTTTCAGATTCTACATAGAATTATGCTTCAAGTCAAATGTATAATTGACATGTTTAATAAACTGATGGACAGCTGTCAGGATGCAGTCAGTGGCTCCCAGCTGGTTGCCCAGGAAAGTATAAAGACAACGAAAAGTTTATTACAGTCCCTTTTTATTTCAGTCTTTACAGAAAAAGGCTATAGAACCCAGCCTCTTGGATAATGGTGTTGTCCCAAGTGAATCTCTACGCCCCTTCTCTCCCACTTCCTCATTCATCATTCTCACCACCTCCTCTATGGGTGCCGTTAAGTGCCCTCTGTCTTGGAACTCTTTGGTCTCCTACTTTTAAGGCTCGCCGGGTTCTAGGAGATGGAGGGTCTGGAATGCTTTCTAATGACAATGTGTCAGCCGGGTGCTGCTCTGCCTCTCCCATGATTTTCCGACTTTTCCCCTCATCTGCCTCTGAGCTGTGACTCCTTCAAATCCCTGTTGTAAATCTATACTGTCTTCTTCCTCTTCCTCTTCCTTGGAAAGGTCAGGCTAGTGAGATGGTCTCCACCATTCCTCCTCTGCCCAGTCCCAGACAACAACTCAATGAAGGCAAGGGAGGGGGACACCTTGGTGGCGGTCAAATCCTGAGCTCAGCTGGGCAAATTAGTATGGCAACTCCAGTGCTCGTATGACATACTTTTCCTTCTAAGATGGTGGCGTGGTTCTGGAATAAGAAGGATTTGGACCCAGCACAACCCAAATCTCCCCTGATCTATGCCCAGCATGTCCCCAGGATGTCCTCATTTGCCATCTCTGCCAACAGAAGAGGGAGGCAATGGTGGTGGACCACTGGGAGAGGGGGCTTCTGAGAGTGGATCTCCCTCTCAACCCTGTGGTCCCTTGCGAGCCTTCCTGAGAACAATCATGTGTGCCATGAATGTTAATCATATGTTATTTATTTATTATATAATGCAGAATACAAAAAAGCTTATTTTAAAAGTTTTTTCATCATCATCATTTTTTATTATTTCTACCCCGCCCATCTGGCTAGGTTTCCCCAGCCACTCTTGACAACAAATATTCCCCAAATTAAATGGTCCTGGGAAAATGTGATGGCTGCCCTCTGGTGCCTTTCATTGACTGTTGTGTTGGCCAATCTTTCTTGGAAAGGAGATAGTGGAGAGATCTTTTGCTGTAAAAGCTGTGGTCCACGTGCTGAGAGCCTGTGTCTCTGCCACTAGGAAGGGCCAGTTTGAGACACGTGGAAACTGTTCCTCTCCTTCTGGAGCAACTAATATCATAGACCAAGAGGAGGCTCTTCCTCGCAAAGGATTTGGAAACCCCCCTCCTCCCCCTAACAAAATAGGGGAAGAAAGTTGTTTTTATCCATATGCAAATTTAATCAGCAGATTGGTTGATGACTTCATTATAATTTCTTTAATCGAGCTGCAATCCTACTTATAATAACTGTGCATTTAGATAACTAAATAATGTCAAAGATGGGGTAGTTATGAAACGTTTTGCCATTTAATCCTGTGAAAATTGTAACCCACTGTCCATTTTCCCCAGGGCAGGGAGGAGGCTGGAACAAAGTCCTTCCCATCTGTGCAAAGTACATTCCGGACCCACTCACGTATGTTCCTATTTTTGTAATACAGATACCGCTTCCTTGCCCAAGAATAGTTTCTTTGCAATTTACAATATTATCCGATAATACAGCTGTACCCCAAGCAAGAGCAAGTCAATATCACCTTGCAAAAGGTGATATTGCATAAGGAATACAGAATTAACAGAGGGAATTCCCTACCAAAAGATGTGGCAAAAAAATCCCCACTAGTTTAGATACCCAGGGATTTCTCTAATTCTTTTAAAAAGCTACCTGACAAATTTGTGCAAAACTCGGCAAAACTCAGAACTTGAACCTGACCTGCGACTTGAAACTGAAACTGTTAAATTACTTTTCTTTCCGTCACAGTTCCGATGCATCAACAGAAACTATAAATACAAGCAATATAATTCTTTATTTTTGCCTGTGCCAGACAAAGCTGCAAGGATGGAAAGTTATTCCCATAGAGATTGCGTTCCCCAAATGCTATATTTCACAGAGCTGCATCCTGATCCCAAATCTTTCTGTTTCCCAGAGGGAAAAAAAGGGCATGAAATATTAAGGCATAAATATGAAATATGTGTCCACTTCTTTTACCCCTTGATCACATCAGCAACAGCTGGAAAAGAGGCTTCATCAAATAGAAGGAAAGATCTGTCAAATAATTACAGGTCAACCTTTTCTTTTTATTGCTCTACAAGTCAAAGTCTTAAGAGATCCAGCCATAACTCTTGTTCCAGTGTTTCTATTTCATATAAAGATGGGCCTTTTCCCTGCCCTTGGTTTCTCTTTACCACATCAGGTGAGGTAGTTGTCATAGTTGTTGTCATTGATGTGTCTGGTACAACTTCTGTCCCTCTAGGGCAGATGCCCTGGACCTTTGGCCCCCGGCTGATGCTGAACTGCAACTCCTATCAGGCCCAGCAAGCATGGCCAAGAGCAAGGGATGGTGGGAGCTGTAGTTCAGAAATATCTGAAGGGGCAAAGGTTCCCTACACATGCTCTGTTAAGTGCAATTGTTTATTCGACACTGAAATGGTGAATGCCTGGATGTGTGTTGCTAACATTGGGGATTTTCCAATGGCAGCACACTAAGAGCTCTCTGAGCTCTAATTGAGTTATTGATTAACTGAGAAAGTTCTCTGCTCCAACTCTTGGGTGTTTAACCTTAGATCACATGATTGAAGCATTCAATTGCAAATCACCCTCTTGAAGGGAGCTCTGTGTTCCTTTTTCTCTGGAGCCTCAGAGACGACAAAGGATGTGATAATGGCTTTACAAGAGCTGTATAGCCTTAGGCAGGATGCAGGCTAAAGCAGGCTGGAAAGGCAGAGAGACATAGTTTTGATTTCTGGAAGAAGTAAAGTTATTTCTTATAGGATGCTCATCCGGTGATGAACATGCACAAGATATTGTATGGAATTATTTGGATGAATCTTTGATGTTCTGTTTTGAAAAAAGTTCTGCAAGTAAAGTTTTGAACAATACTTATGGGTCGGGACAATGTATTGTTCCAAAGAGAGTTTCCCTGCTGGATTCTTTTTCAGGCTTGATTTTTAGTGACTTGCACATTTACTGCAACCACTAACCATGATAACAACATTTGAACTCCACTGTTGGGAGTCAGCATGCCTCTGAATACCAATTGCGAGGAATCACAAGTGGGGAGAGTGCTGTTGCGCTCATATTCTGCTTGCAACCTTCCCACAGGAATCCGGTCAGCCACTGTGAGAGCAGGATGCTGGAACAGACGATCCAACAGGCTCTTCTTATGCTCTTATGCTCAAAGCTTGAACAATTTTTTTTTTATTTTTTTTAAGAAAAAAAGCTTACAGGGGCAGACCAGTGCGGACTGAGTGTGCCCAATAGTGATAGAATGTGGAAATATTGTTTGCGAAGGGGAATGCAATAGTGGGGTTGGAATCCTGAACAGGGCGCACTCCACACTGCAACGTTTTGTCGCTCCTCCCTTGTAACATTTATAAACATCTGCATTTTTATGGGATTTGTAAAGAGCACATCACAGGGTATTCCTGAAAACATGCCACTGCCACTTTTAGCGTTGTTCTGAACTCAAAACATGATGAGGATAGCAAAGCGGCATTTCTCACACACACATACCAGAACCAGCTGCCCCAATTAACACTTGATGCCCAGTTCCATTCAAACAACACTGTATTTGATCATCTTCCAATTGGGGAGGAGGGTGGGAGAAATGAGTGGAGAGGAAAGCAGCTGTTCACTATCTCTTGGCACAAAAACTGCATCGCTGCTGAACTGAGAAAGCAAGAAAGTCAATCCTATTCTAGAGGACACCGCTTTTTCATACTGCTTGGTCAGTGTTAACAAATAATAATCTTGCTGATGCTAAATCCACAATCAGCAACTAATTTCAACATGAGCTTACATTTTGAACTGAGCAAGAACTATAGAGGCAGCCCCATTGGCTCTGTATTCTCAATGCCTTCTATCTATCTACATGCAAGCGCATGCAGAAAGCACTACACTACACATTTAAAGTTTTGAATTATGGTGTTGGAGGAGACTCTTGAGAGTCCCATGGACTGCAAGAAGATCAAACCTCTCCATTCTTAAGGAAATCAGCCCTGAGTGCTCACTGGAAGGACAGATCCTGAAGCTGAGGCTCCAATACTTTGCCCACCTCATGAGAAGAGAAGACTCCCTGGAAAAGACCCTGATGTTGGGGAAGATGGAGGGCACAAGAAGAAGGGGACGACAGAGGACGAGATGGTTGGACAGTGTTCTCGAAGCTACCAGCATGAGTTTGACCAAACTGCGGGAGGCAGTGGAAGACAGGAGGGCCTGGCGTGCTCTGGTCCAGGGGGTCACAAAGAGTCGGACACCACTAAACGACTAAACAACAGCAACAACACACATTTAAAGTGTGTTACTTCCTCCAAAGAACCCCAGGAACAGTACTTTCCCCTCAAAGAGCTACAATTCCCAGCACCCTTAACAAACTACAGTTCCCGAGATTCTTTGGGGGGAAGTCACGTACTTCAAATATCTGCTGTGTGCGCTTTTAATGTATGGTGTAGCTTCCACACAACCCTCTCTGCCCTACTTTAAGGGAATGGATTGTGTTACAGTACTATTAATCAGAAACGTTAGGTTGGGTTTGGTTTGCATTGCAAACTAAAGAACCTAGTTCAGAATCTAAACTGCAAAATGTAGCATTTGGGTATAGGAAAGGATCTGGAGTATTTCTGCACCAGTCTTCCAGGATTTGGGGTATTGTGGTGTTTTGGCAGGACTTTTATCCCTGGACTCTTGCCTCAGTAAGCAGCAGAACCTCCTAGTGTTTTTTTAGAAGTAGAAAGCTTTCATATGGCACGTTCCTAAACACAATTTGCTGCTTTTTCGGTTCTCTTTTCGGGCACAAATTTGTGGTGGCTGATTACTGCCTCTGCCAGAAGGATCATTTAGCAGCCAAGCATCTAAGAAACAGATGGTATAATTAGTGGTCAGCGTACTTGATTCTTAGGCCGTACTCCTGCAAGCTGTTCCCTTTCTCTCCAATGTCCCCTTGGAATCATAGAATTGTAGACTTGGAATGGACTCCGAGGGTCATCTAGTCCAACCCCCTGCAATGAAGGAATCTCAACTAGAGGTGGCAGCTGTAGCTCAAGAGAAGGCCAGCAGGTGGGAAAGAAGTCCTAAAGCTGAGTGCCTGAGACAGAAACAGTGCAATATCCTACCAGCCTACTGGCAAGGACACTGTGCTGTAGCACAGAAGCCCCCAAGTTAATTCCCAGCAGTGGCGGAGCTTGGCACCCAGCGTGGGTGGGGGTCAGCCGTGATGGACCCCTCCCCGGATCGTGCTGCCGGGGCGGTGCACCCCCCCCCCACTACTTTTCCTCCACCAGTGAATCCCAGGTATCTCCAGTTAAAAGGATCAGGAAGCAGGAGATAAAAGGACACCTCCACTTTTTCTGTGCCCAAGACCCTAGGAACCAGAGGAGACAACACAGCCTGAGCTGGCAAATGTTGTTAAACAACTGTGGGGTGGGGTCATTCCCCAAAAGGAGAGGAGGATGCAACATTTAGCAGACCAGCCATGATGTTAGTTGGATTTCAGCTTCCACCACCACCAATATCATTTCAAATGCCTTTTCCTGTCTATATATATTTACTGTACCTCCCCTTGCAATGAATTAAATGGGGCACGAGGAGAAAGAATTTCAGGAAAGCCAGCATGGCAGGTACAACGTGTGAGGTGGGAGAAGAGGGGGAGATTAGGGTTACCAGATGTCCCCAGATTTGCAAATCTGTCCCCAGGAAACGTGGCAGCCCAGAGCCAGCCTCTGTAGCGCAGTTGGCTCTGGCTGGCTTCAGGAGCCGCTCGCTGCTGTGGCGCCCACCATTTTTCCTGTGCCAGGGCAGTGAGCAGCTTCTGAAGCCAGCCAGAGCCAACTGCACTACCAGGCTGCCCCCCCCCCGGGCAATGGCCGCCCGCCCGTGACTCCCAAGCTTCCCGTGATCTGTCAAAAAAAGGGGGGAAGGAGATCAGTGAAGGCTTGGAAGTCATGGGCGGGCAGCGCGCTGTTGCTCAGTTTTTTAAAAAACTGCACAATTATGTTTCACACGGTGCGAAAGAAGGGCTTGTCACCTTTATACAATATGCATGTGTGCTTGGGCCCAGGGTCTTTTGCTTCACCATCCCTACTACCGACTCCCTGTTGCTACTCAGCTTCAAAAAAATAAAAATAAAAGTGTCCCCAGATTCATTGAAAAAAATCTGGTAACCATAGGGGAGATGGGATTAAGACTGCTGGCTGGGCCCTTGATTTCCACACAAACGTTCTGTGGAGGTCAAGGGGAAGCCATCAGGCATGAGCTAGGCACATGTGCGCGCACACTCATTGGACACATGATGTTCTGGGGGGCTTCTCCAGACTCTACAGACTCAATCTTTTGAGGGGTGGGAGGAGAGAGTGGGAAAGTGGCATCGCACAGGCAGAAAATCCTGTACTAACAGGATGACTTCCTTGTATACAACCCAATGTCTTCTGGTGGCCCCCAGTCGCATAGCCCCCAGTCACATAACAGATTGAGGCTGAATCCTGACAAGAGAGAAGTACTGTTTGGGGGTGACAGGGGGTGGGTGGGGGTGGGGGACTCCCTGGTCCTGAATGGAGTAACTGTGCCTCTGAAGGTGCTCAGCCTGGGAGTCATTCTGTCCATGGAGGCATAGGTCAATTTTGTGTCCAGGGCAGCTGTTTATCAGCTCCATCTAGTACGAAGGCTGAGAACCTACCTGCCCGCGGAGTGTCTTGCCAGAGTGGTACATGCTCTGGTTATCTCTTGCTTGGACTACTGCAATGCACTCTATGTGGGGCTACCTTTGAAGGTGACCCGGAAACTACAACTAATCCAGAATGCGGCAGCTAGACTGGTGACTGGGAGCGGCCGCTGAGACCATATAACACCGGTCCTGAGAGATATGCATTGGCTCCAAGTTCATTTCCGAGCACAATTCTAAGTGTTGGTGCTGACCTTTAAAGCCCTAAATGGCCTCGGTCCAGTATACCTGAAGGAGCGTCTCAGTCCGGACACTGAGATGCAGCACCGAGGGCCTTCTGGTGGTTCCCTCATTGCAAGAAGTGAGGTTACAGGGAACCAGACAGAGGGCCTTCTCGGTAGTGGCACCGCCCTGTGGAACGCCCTCCCTTCAGTTGTGAAGGAAATAAGCAGCTATCTTCTCTTTAAAAGACATCTGAAGGCAGCCCTGTTTAGGGAAGTTTTTAACATCTAATGCTGTATTGTTTTTAACACTTGATTGGAAGCCGCCCAGAGTGGCTGGGGAAACTCAGCCAGATGGACGGGGTATAAATAATAAATTATTACTATTATTATTATATATTATTATAGCTCCCAGTCGCATAGCTCCCAGTTGCATAGCATTTCCATTCAATTAATGGTGATGTGGAGGTCAAGATGGGCAACGGTATTTATACTGAAACAGTAGAAAGGGAGGGGCACAAACCAAAATAACCGAGATCTACCAAGAAAAGAAAAGAAAGCCTACAAGGATTTAAAAACAGTATCTAGAGCGTGGAGAAAGGAAAAGGCAACCTATACAGCGACAAACAATAAATCAAAGAAAGACTTACATAAACCACAAAAGATCTGATTATTTACACTGCAAGATTTATTAGCTCCCCATGCTTTATAATGCTGCCCTTATGATATTCATATGTTTTCACTGAAATGTCAGGGTTTCTTTCTTGTTTTCTTGTTTTTATGTGAGAGAGGATTAATGGTCACATCAGCTCGGGAACCTTGCAATTTTGACAGCTTCAAAATGATACAGGATGAGACTTATTGCTTGGCAGATCTGATGTTCTTTTTTGGAACACCAGGAGGAGAAATTACTAGTTCCGCTTGAGATGCTCTTTGCACTGCTACTGCAGAGAAACCATACTCTGTGCTGTTTCCACATGCCACGTGCAGGAGAATCCATTGCTGCTATTCACAGGAGTAAGAATATTTATTGAAAAGATCAGGAGTGTGTTTCAAAATGGAGCTAGAACTGTCCACATTTGGACCATTGTTTCTGATCTCACAATGGAGACATGGATGCCTTCCTCCAGTGATGAATTATACAACTCCTGCAAAAGGGGGGGGGCAGGGCACAGATGAAGGTTCCCCAAACACAATTAATCTACCTTCCTCCATTTTTGAGTGGTACCACTCCTACCAGCTGGTTAGGAGAAGGCTGTACTAGAACCACAGAGCTGTAGGATATTATCCACCAGGCCTTCCCCCATCTCTGATCATTTGCTGTTTCCCTGTTAATTACCACAGCCCTGAGCAACATTCATGGGTAGCAAATCACGAAGAACAACAGACGGCGTAACCCACTCACAACCAGAGGGGAAAGAAAACACGCAAATCAATAAATACGCACGGACAACACTTCCTGCAGAAACTTACCAAACTATTCCCTGAGCCCCAGAGCCGATTGGTTTTAAGTTCTGGTAGCGCTTGAGAACTGTGAAGGTCGAGTCACCCACTTCCACGCTGTAGAACTGGTTGTCAACTTTGCTTTTACTCATGTTGTAATATTTGGCAATATATGACACATCCACTTGTTTCCCGAATCCCTGTCGCAGAGACAAAGTGGGGAGGGGAGGGCAGCGGAGGAAAAGAAAGAAAACAGAATACCAGTAAACTATCAGCATAGCAATGAGGCAAAACAGACACTCAAGACTCTAAAATGTGACCTGCCCTGTCATTTCAAACTTGTTGTCAAAGAATTTCACATTGACAGCCAGCTTTCTTAATGACTTTCGTGTGATCTTTCTCAAACCTTATTTCAGATAAGAAATGGCCCTTCAGATCATATCAAGCCCTCCGAAAAGACTAGAGGATTCAACATTGAAACCCAGAGGAAGTTTTGCCCCACTTTTAGCAGTCACAACATATTATGGGATTATGTTTCTATTTTCCCAGTTCCCTTAATATATTCCTGTTTTAAAATATGTGCATTAGTCTGATAAATTAATATCCCATCCTTCTCCACATAAATGTTTCCAGGGTGACACACAAAATTAAAAGAACAAAATCAATCTGCAAAAATAATTATAACCAAGAACTGGAAAAGGAGTAATCTAATCCTTATTAGATGGGATTGAGAAAACATGGTCTGTTTTAACCATGATAAAATTAACTTACTTTAAGAGAACTCACATAAATCAGCCAAAGAGATTTATGGAAAAATGAGCTGTTTTCATTATGTTTTGGAATGATAAATACCAAGGCAATATACAAACATATGATGATTTTAATTTATGGTAATCTTATACAAATTATTTGCAAGCATTTCTTTATTGTACAATTAAAAAAAATGAATAAAAACAATAGCAAAGTGAGCTTCTTAAACACAGCAAGAAAGACAAGCTCAACAGCAGTTTTCAGCCATGGGAAATAAGGTACAGTATTTGGTGCTGATATGAGCTGGGAAGCACATTCAAAAAGGAGAGTGCCACAGCCGAGAAGCCCTCTCCCCAGTTGCCACCTGCTCCATAACACTGGATGGTGATCCAGTGAAGATCTTGGTTTGCAAGTAGGCTGAAGAGGGACCAGGTAGTCCTTCAGGGGCCCTGGTCCCTGAGCTTTAAAGTCCCGTCTAACATGTTCACACCCGAGTTCCTACTGCAACCAAAGGATGGACTTCTCTGTGGGGCAAACAAAGGAGTTGCTTGCAACCCAAGCGTCCACTGTATATGCATTAGGAATGTTCAATGTTCAACTAACTGTTTATTCAACAGCACAGAAACTACACACCAGCAGTGCTTTTTGCCTTGTCGCCTTCCCAAGACTCTGGCCTAGTATTCTTTAGGATAAAAGCAGTGCTGAGTAATGAAACAGAATGCAAAAGGTAGCATATGGAGATGCCTGTCATTACACCCAGGGAGGGAGGGGCAGAGAGAAGAGGGGCTTCTGTCATTTGCAATAGTGCTTCAGGGGGCAAGGGGAGGGGGGCCACTCTACCCACAACCAGACTGAGCGCAGCATGTTAATACATTCCTGGCTAATTGCCAAAATTAGCTTCCTCTTAATTACATTAGAGTTTCTGAATGTATTTATTTTTGCAAGCCACCCAGCAGGAATATGTATTTACAAGGGAGAGAAGGGAGGAGAGAGGGGGGTGGCGGGTGGAGAGGAACCATCCAGGAATGCCAGGAGGACAAAAGAGGCCGAGAAAAAGCAAATTTGCAGAGCAAATTGAATCGTACTACTTTAATGCCCTGTGAGTTTTCCTCTATTGTTTTTGGGGAAAGCACCCTAAGCACCCTTTATTTGTGTTATCGGTACTATTAGCAGCACTTGCAGGTTGGTGAGCAGCCAAAAGAGCATTTTGAGGCTGTGCCTTGCAGGTGCCAGGAGCCAGGTTGCCATCTGTTCATTATGGGCTGCTCATATTTGGGAAGCTTTGATCGTAATAAGGAGAGCTCTGCTTGCAGGCACGGTTTCTCTGTATTATCTCCTAGCTAGCTAATGAAATCTCAAAGACGCCGGTGGACTCGCTTCACCATGAAAGAGGTGTCAGACACCAGTTTGAGAGGCTGAGCTAAACCATGAGTCAATGCAGTATACTGTACTCTTTGATGGAAGGATCAAAGACAATGTATGATTCAAGGGCCACGTCCAGTCCAGAAAAGTCCTTCCTTCTCCCTGAGCAGTCCTACACTGCCACATTATGGTGAATCTTATTTGGGGAAGGAGGAAGTTTTGCAGGGCCCTGGATAAGCCACCTGCCCTGATCTAGACCAACAGCCTTCTGTAAGACACAGCCAATAACCTGCTCGTTCCCCGCCCTGCCTTGCTTTGATACAGATTAGTCTACTCGATCCATAATACAACATGATATAAGCAGAGAATCAATGCACTGAATGAAAGTTATGAGCAGATGGAAAGCTTTAAACATTTGAGCCAAGTGACATGGTGCACCAAGAAAGGAGGATAACTGTGCCAAGATTCACCAGGATTGGAAGGTTTCGATTCAGCAGATCTTGGGCTTTCTCAGGATCTGTCCCTCACCTCAGTGGAGCTCAAGATATCCCCGACCCTGGCTCAACTAGAACTCAGCAAGTGGGATTTACACCGGTATAAGTCCTCAGAAAGGGGCATGGCAGGACAGGACAAAGTTACACCTGTTCCAAACCACCTTCATCTCAGTCACGTTACATAGCAAACCAGGAAAATTTAGCCTGCGAAAATGGTGGTGTAAGTCAAATTCCACCTGAACAGAGTTTGGAATAGAGGTAGTTGATCCCAGTGTGATTTATGTTGGTATAAGTTATACCAGCTTTCCATAGTTAAGACTGCTCTGCAAGTCATGATGTCAGGAGCAAGCCAGCAATAAATCACACTGAGTTAGTGAAGTTAACTCTTTATTAGAAGCAGCAAGGTCTGCTCAGGAATGCCAGGCCTAATGAGCACAGCAACTCTTCTTTGGTAGGTTTTGCTCCTATGAAGCAGTTGCAGAGACTGAAGGTCCCTGCCTTCTCACAGCTGCCTATATCTCCTCCTCTCTTGGGTCTTTCCCAAAGCAATCTGAAACTGCACCTACATGATGCTAACTTCTTCTCCACTCTCTTCATGCCTCTCCTGGTTCTGGGAGGAGGGGAGCTTGTCACAGCCGGAGGGAAAGACATCCATGACTCTGCACCAGCCTGACTAATCTCTGCCTTGTGGCCCCTTAGGCCTTGGCAAAGTTTGTTATTTTATCTTATTTGGGTCCATCTTTGATGGAGAAGGATGGGATAATAATAAATTACAAGTTTGTGCTCTCAACTGACAACGTTTCAAACAAGTACAGCCCATATATAGGGATTTCCTTGAAATCTGTTTTGTTACTTTATTCAGAAAAAGGACCTTCCATTTCAAGGAGGCTATTCCCATCACCCAATAACATCAGTTGTGTGGGAGAGCAAGTTAATCCTTAACCCAAGGAAATAAATTGCTTTATCAATAATAATGAATGAGATACAGACAGCAAAGTATATTACACTAACCAGGCTATAGAAGTGATTAATAATGATAATTATTCTGCAGCAACAGCAGTTGTTAAATAATTAAAACCACATAGTTGTGGTGATCTCTAACATTTCTGTCTTCCTAATGCACTTTAGAGCCTAAATGAGAACTGGTAAAGTTTTATTCATAAAGTTTAAGTCGGTGGAGGCCAACCTGTTTGGGAAATTGTGCCACCAGGTCGGTTGTTATTATCTGTATCTTGTCAATGGGGCTTTCACTGGGCAGCGTTGAAGAAGCCATTATCTCTCAGCCTAGCTTTCAAATTCACATGTACTCAAAAACACAATTGCCTTTACACAGTATTGTTGGGCCTGGAGCCTACCTTTGTGGCAATCTACAGCTAGCATCTGTAGGGCCAAATGGACCAGAGGCAGGAGATGTGGATAAAGACAGCCTGGACCAGATCAGAAAAATACGGACTGAGGTTAGACAACAGAGACATAGACAATGGGCTGGTGGCTGGTTACCGAGTTGGGTAGATGAGAAGCAAAGGGCCAGTGGCAAGAATATACCAGTAGTAAAAAGCAGACCACAGGTCTTGTAACAGATGAGGTCAGGCCAGGCCATCTGTATTGTTACCATCAGACAAGCCGCTCAGGCTGCACTCAGGAGCAGGACTTGCATTCAGTCAGGAGGGGCCCCTATTGGTCCCTTGAGACCCTTGGTCATGGCTGGAATGAAGAACCCATATGGGTGATG
Source organism: Podarcis erhardii (assembly GCF_964252035.2). Lineage (NCBI taxonomy): Eukaryota > Metazoa > Chordata > Lepidosauria > Squamata > Lacertidae > Podarcis > Podarcis erhardii. The sequence continues at coordinate 65,906,965 of NC_138512.1, read as the reverse complement.
CAGAGATTTGGCAAGTATTGCCTAAGCATGAAAGTTGTCCCAGTGTCATGGACTGGCTGGATGCTGAGGAACAATTATAGAAGGTACCAGCTGGGAAACCCACAAGGGAAGAAAGCTCATGACCAGGGGTTGGTGGTGATCAGAGGGAGAAAGGGGAGGAGACTAGGAGGAAGAGGTGTTGGAAGCTGAAGAAGTAACAGGGTTTAGTGAGCATGAAGAGGCTGTGGCAGAGAGCAGTCCAGAAGCAGAGGCAGAGGCAGAAGCAGAGGCTGGAGAGGAGGGGGGACGAAAAGGCAGAGATGATGCAGGCTGCTGAAGAAACCCTGGTGTCTCCCCCTCCTGCTTCCCTCCATCCTGGTCTCCCAGAACCCAGGGAGGTAGGAAGAGGGAGGAAGAAGAAGAAGAAGAAGAAGAAGAAGAAGAAGAAGAAGAAGAGGAGGAGGAGGAGGAGGAGGAGGAGGAGGAGGAGGAGGAGGAGGAGGAGTTTGGATTTGATAGCCTGCTTTATCACTACCCAAAGGAGTCTCAAAGTGGCTAACATTCTCCTTTCCCTTCCTCCCCCACAACAAACACTCTGTGAAGTGAGTGGGGCTGAGAGACTTCAGAGAAGTGTGACTGGCCCAAGGTCACCCAGCATGTGGAGGAGCGGAGACGAGAACCCGGTTCCCCAGATTACGAGACTACCGCTCTTAACCACTACACCACACTGGCAAACAGCAAAGACAGACAAGGCAGAGAAGTCTCAAGTTGCTTGGGAAGGGCCTGGGCTAGGAGGAGACTTACTGTTGGAAAGCGGGGACCTTCAGTCCTCGCAACTGCCTCATTGAGGCAAGACCTACTGGGAAGACTAACCCTGTGAGCACTAACCCTGCACTGTTTTGTTTCTTTGAATGAAGAGTTAACTTCATTGATACCTTGTTGAGTCACTGATTACCTGCTCACAACTCCTGCCTTGACATCTGGTGGCACAGAGTGTAAGGCACCTAGGCTTGATTGCTTGATTGCCCTGACAGGTTACAAGCATGAAGGTAGAATGTTGCATGTCCCAGTGTCATGCACACCAAGAATGGAGGGAGCCTCTGCACTCTATCCTCTGTGCATAGAGAGCAGGATTGCACCCTGAGGAGAATTCAGGGTGGAAAATTCAAAGTTCTTTGTTCACCATGTGACTCTTAATTTACCATCATATTTTTAATTGCTTCTTGGAAATCATATTTTCTGTTTGAACGGTCACATTTATTTGGGAGTTTCAAACACATCCTCTAAACGAGTTACCTATAATTAAGCGGAAATATCCTGCAGAGGATGGTCATTCTCATGAGATAACGGCCACTCATAGCAGACAGAATGTACTCAAGCAAAACAAAGACCAAGTGACCTTGACAAGGTCAATTTAAACATTTTAATGGCTAACTTCACGGAGCATTGATGTTAAACTATTAAAAACATCAATGGTTTTTAGAGACCTTCCGCCCATTTTCATTGAATTGTCTCCATTTGTGGCTTGAGAGAATTGGTATACGTTACAAAGGAAGATTGTCAACATGACCAAAGATAAAGAATTGCTGAGAGAAGCAAACAGAAGAAGAAGAAGAAGAAGAAGAAGAAGAAGAAGAAGAAGAAGAAGAAGAAGCCGCTTTATCCCTGTCTCAAAGAAATTGAGCTTCCTGTATGATTTAATGAGACAGAGATGCACTGAAAGGCCTTGAGGCCACTTAAATAGTGGGCCCAATGGTCAAGAAGGCGGTTTCTGCACATACTGTAGACGAGGAAAGTGAGCGACAGATGGGGCTCATCAGCCTGAGAAGGTAGCCCATCTAGGAGAAGGAAAACCCTGACCCTAAACCTCTGTTGCCTTCTGGGATATTTTCAGGAGAGGAAAAGGCTAAACTGTAAACCCTACACAAATCCAGGGTGGAGTCCCTAAGACTGTTGAATGGCGCCTTGTACACCTCCTTCCTGCAGCTAAGCTCATGCCAAACATATTAATCTGCTTTCCTTTGGACAACAACAGTGAGGCTGTGGGGGGGAGGTCTTACCTTCTGGGCAACCCAGGAGCTCCATACACACTGCTCAGACTTGTGCTCCAGGGAAGTCACTTCGGTGCTACTAATGCAGTGGTTTGACTTCACCCCTGGAGACGCACTCCACTGTCTCTCGAGACAGACGGATGCCAACAAGTACTAGCATATAAAGGCCCAAATGGCTTGGGACCCAAGCACCTAAAATACCAGTACCAACTACCTAGGGACATGGGTGGCACTGTGGTCTAAACCACTGAGCCTCTGGGGCTTGCCAGTCGGTAGGTTGGCAGTTCGAATCCCTGTGACGGGGTAAGCTTCTGTTGCTCTGTCCCAACTCCTGCCAACGTAGCAGTTCAAAAGCATGCCAGTGCAAGTACAGTGGATGCTCAGGTTGTGAACATGATCTGTGCGGAAGGCACGTTCGCAACCCGCAGCGTTCACAACCCGCAGTGCCATGTCTGCGCATGCACGGGTTGTGATTCTGCGCATGCGCAAAATGCAATTTAGTGCTTCTGCGCATGTGCGACCACCGAATCCCAGAAGTAACCTGTTCCAGTACTTCTGGGTTTCAGCACGTCTGTAACCCAAAGAAACACAACCTGAAGCATCTGTAACCCGAGGTATGACTGTAGATAAATAGGCACCACTGAGGCAGGAAGGTAAACAGCGTTTCCGTGTGCTCTGGTTTCCATCATGGTGTCCTGTTGCACCAGAAGTGGTTTAGTCATGCTGGCAACATGTCTGTCTGCAGACATACGTAACCTTCCTCGGCCTGAAAGCAAGATGAGTGCTGCAACCCCATAGTCATCTTTGACTGGACTTAACTGTCCAGGGGTCCTTTACCTTACCAACTACCTCAGACCTCGTGATCAGCAGGCAAGGCCTTATTAGTGGTGCCACCACTGGGCAGCTGCCCGACTTGCACTGACCCAAGACAAGGCCTTTTCAGTGCTGGTTCCCCAGTTGTGGAATGCCCTCCCTCCATCCCAAAGAGTGCACCTCTCTCTATCATTATTAACTTTCAGGAAGAATTTGAAAGGATCCCCATTTGCCCAGGTATTTGGTGGCTGAAGAACACTCTTCCTGAGAAGCTCAAGATCACTGAATGGAAGAATGTTTTTTTAACTGTAATTGTTTTCAGAATGTTTTAATCTGTTTTAGAATGGTTTTGCTTTGGTTTTGGTTTTAAATTGTATATCAGTTTGCCAGCCTTAGGGAGGAAGTGCCGAATATAAAAATAAAAAATAACCTGGGGCAATAGTTTACAAGTCAAAGGGCACAATATCCAAATATCTATTAAAGGGCAATCCTCCCTTATTTTTGAAATTATTATTTTTTCCAGTTTACGCTTCTTTAAGTATTAATTTCTCCATCCTTACAGCAAGAAGAGAATAGGAAAAGTTTGTCAACATTTACAACAGTCCACAAGCGAGAGAAACTACAGCTGACTGAATTCAGTGGGATTAGAGTCAGAAAGAATGGTCTTTATCGGAGTGAAAGGCCCATTTTACAGCCCATCATGTAGCTTTGGGAATTCAATCATCTCCTTTATGATTATATGAAATCTTTCAGAGCTGGTGCAGGAAGTGTGGAGAAGGCATAATGGAGCATGGAGACCTATAAACATTCTAGAGTGCTTGATGGAAATTCTGGTGCTCTTCACTTACAGCAAATGACACATGTGTACTGGGAATTTTGACACCTCCCCCCTGGATTTTTTTTTTAAATTAATATATCATAGGGCAAAAGCTAAAGAAAATATTAATGGGATGTTTATGGGGTTTGCTTTCTGCAGGTTTATCAGAAAATGAATGCATTAAAAGCAAACTTGGGGAGAAGGTCACAGCGCTGCGGTAGATGCAGTTTTTGCATGCAAAAAGAACAAGATCTGTCCCATGGCAACTCCAGCTAAAAAGATCACGTAGCAGACTGTGGGAAAGACGGGAGAGCCTGAAGTAAAATCCTTAAAAAAATAAATGGGGCACTGGCCATGACAAAGATTCATTCATTCCACCTTTTTCTTCAAGGACCTCAGGGTGGCATACATGGTTCTTCCCTTACTCCTTTAAACCCCACAACAACTCTGTGACGCAGGTTAGGCTGAGAGGCAGTGACTGGCCCAAGGTCACAGAGTGAGCTTTGTGGCTGAACAGCTGATTTGAATCCTGGTCTCCCAAAGTCCTGGTTCTATTCCCTGACTTTCACAGATGACGCAAACTGCAAGCAGTGGTTTTTGTTTTGTTTTTTTTGTTTTGTTTTGAAAAAAGTTATAGTGGGGAAAGATGCAGGAGTTTGGGGGCACGCTGCAAAACAGCCAGGGGCCTTGCCATCACCCCAGAGAGCAGTACTGTCAGAGCAGGGAATATAGGACTAGATACAGAACAAAACGCGGGTGGCGATGTGATCTAAACCACTGAGCCTCTTGGGCTTGCCAATCAGAAGGTTGGCAGTTCGAATCCCCGCAACGGGGTGAGCTCCCATTGCTCGGTCCCTGCTCCTGCCAACCTAGCAGTTTGAAAGCACGTCAAAGTGCAAGTAGATAAATAGGTACTGCTCTGGCAGGAAGGTAAATGGCATTTCCGTGCGCTGCTCTGGTTCGCCAGAAGCGGCTTAGTCATGCTGGCCACATGACCCGGAAACTGTATACCGGCTCCCTCAGCCAGTAAAGCAAGATGAGTGTCACAACCCCAGAGTCGACTGGACCTTATGGTCAGGTGTCCCTTTACCTTTACAGAACAAAATGTACAAAAGGTGTGGCAGCTTCATTGTGGGGCAGGGTAGATGATCTTGCGAACTGTTTGATCTTGGAGAACACTATAGGAATGTTAGTTAAGGCAGGTTCAACAGCAACCTAATCACATAAAAAAAAAAACAGAAGGCATGAGCAAGCCTGCATGCGCATGAAGGATGTGGAGGTTCCATGTGTACAAAATGGCTTCGGAAACGGAGTGAAAATCACTGTGACATCCTCAGACATGGCATTTTCCAGCTAAGGCCACAATCTTATTAAGTTTCTGAAAAGAAGGCACATCCTCTTGGAGCCTATCTTATAAACTTAAAAAAGAAAGGAAGAAAAAGAATGGAGGGGGAAAGAGTTTGGTTTTGTTGTCTCTCCTTTGTCGCAATTATTCTGCCTGGAAAACTTCCATAAAGTGTCCCATTCGCCAGATGAGTAATTGTTTTTTTCTCTGAGTAGCAAATTATTTTTCAGCACACTGTTTTTTTTACAGTGCCCAGTGTGCTGCCAATATCAGAGTAGCCTTATGGGAGAAAGTAGTAATAGGTGCCTAAGAAGATGATTGATGAAGCAGCCAGATGGCAAAGTACGCAAGACAATATTTCTGAATCTGGGACAATGTCACTGTTTAATGCAGTAGGAGAGGAACAGCCAGATGATATTCTTTGGGCCAAAGCAATTTTATCTGGCCCCTGGTGGTGCTACTGGATTTTAATCAAGGCCTGGAAGTTTGCTTGAACTTTCACTTTTGAGGAAACCTTGTTTCCAAAACTGCACTACTCTACACATTTCTCTGTGGATTTTATACGCGATGCTCCAGCTAATACCATATTGGCCCAAATATAAGCCGCACCTTTAAAATTGGAGGGGGGGGGGACAAAGAAAAATACCTGAATATAAGCCGCTTCATTCCTCATGGAGAGCCGCGCTGCATTGCTGGCAGCCTTTCCCCTCTCTTCCTTCCCGGCCTTGGGGGAGAGGATGGGAGGGGGCTACACACGGGGCAGGCACCGCTTTGCCGTGCTCCTGGCTGCATACTGTAAGGTCATAAATATAAACTGCACTTTAACTTTCAACGGTCAGAATTTGGGGGGAGAGTGAGGCTTATATTCAAATATTTTATATATATATTATATTTAAAGCTATTTATAATATATAATATTCAAATATTATATATATTATATTTAAAGCTAAGGTTTTCCCAGTCATGATGTATGGAAGTGAGAGCTGGACCATAAAGAAGGCTGATCGCCGAAGAATGGATGCTTTTGAATTATGGTGCTGGAGGAGACTCTTGAGAGTCCCATGGACTGCAAGAAAATCAAACCTCTCCATTCTTAAGGAAATCAGCTCTGAGTGCTCACTGGAAGGACAGATCCTGAAGCTGAGGCTCCAATACTTTGGCCACCTCATGAGAAGAGAAGACTCCCTGGAAAAGACCCTGATGTTGGGAAAGATGGAGGCCACAAGGAGAAGGGAACGACAGAGGAAGAGATGGTTGGATACTGTTCTCGAAGCTATCAGCATGAGTTTGACCAAACTGCGGGAGGCAATGGAAGACAGGAGTGCCTGGCATGCTCTGGTCCATGGGGTCACGAAGAGTCGGACACGGCTAAACGACTAAACAACAACATATTCAAGCCAATACAGTAATTTTCTGGGTATATTTTTCAGGGCCTATCCACCTGCAAGTGGGTCAGTTTGTGAAGCAGTTCCACACAAATTAGTGACATTTTTGCAACAGGACAAATGGGCAGAGAGAGGAGCTCTAATGACAGAGTGGTAGAAGAAAATTTGGGGAAGATGTGCATTGGCATAGTGTTGATTTACAACCACTTTATGGAAACATGGGAGAATAATTGAATATGCTTTTTTAAAAAATAAAATAAAAACATTTACAGAAGGAACAATGGTCTCTCCCTTTATATAACAAGATTCAGGCAATCAAGGTTTTGGATAATGGAGTTGCTTGCTTGCTTAGCATTTTCACTGAACATCTCCATCATCTCCATCCTTAAAACAGCCATGCAGAGCATGAGCCATATGGTTTTTGAACCAAGCAAGCTCTTCCAAACAAATACCTATCCTAAGAATTCTTCCAGCAAATGCTCTGAAATTTATATTTGACTGCATACCAGACAGCTGGTTATTTTTAATCAACGGATGTTAAAATCAATTATATGAACTTAGAGAATGAAACCGACCCATATTACCGCAGCCCTCTGGACAATTAATGTATGCAATTCACCTCAGTCAATTTCAATAGCCATTAAGCTGATGTTGATAGACTGGAAGCAAAGGATGCAAAATGAAAGTTCTGGTTCTAACACGGAAGAGTACTGATAAGTTAATGCACTTTGCTTGAATAATGTGCAACATTACGCAAGACTCTTCCGTCTTAATGGAGCCTGGACAGAAGGGCCAGACCTAACAGCTCTTTCTCTAGTTAGTTAGTGGTTAAATAAATACTCAGGGGAATGAAGCCATTTGTTTGCATGTCTGCATACAGAGGAAGTACATGGTCAGGAGAAAATTATCTGGTTACCATTATGATCATCATATGTACAGAGGTGAAAAGCCTCTCTGAAAAGTCACCGCTCTTACTGGAAATCGTTTTGCTTCCCTAAAAAACCCTACAATGGCCTTCCCAGGCAAGGTTCTCCAAACTCGCCTTGGAATTTCAATTTGGAGACATTTAAAGGTAACTTCCAAGTCTTAAAAAAAATATTGACAGCATGTGAATATCTGTTTGCTAAACAAACAGAAACACATGGAAACAGAGCAGACAAGCCTCATTCAGCTCAGTCCCATGTGGAACTGGGATGGGATACACATGGGCTAGTGCATTCATCCTTAAATTCAGCATCCTTCAGTGCCACTCCTGAGATGCACATTACATGGCTATCTGAATTCAATATTCTTCCTGCAGGTGCAAAGTTAGCACCTAAGAGAAGTCACTTGTAGTTCAGCCTTTTTCCTACTGTGCTAGATTTCAGGTTGCAGAATAATGTTAACATGGGAAGGCGCTTAAAATGGTAACCCATAATATGCACATCCAAGTTATTTTCTTGTGAGCTTCACAGGAAGGAAGGAAATTAATCTGTGCCATATTAACTTGTCCAAGGGTACCAAGTAATCTTCAGAGTTGAGAAGGGTTTTTAATCTGCATCTCACACATTTTATCCACTGAACCAAGGAGTATTGTGACTGCGTGATTTACAGTCATCCCTAAATTGCAAGAATGAGAAGCTCGCAGAAAAGTTTAGTAACTTTAACTCACAACACTTAATACAGATTTTTAAACATGCCTACATCTTCTCTTGCCTCATATGAAATAACTGCTTCAGAGCAATTACTATTTGCGTTTTGATTTTTTTTCCACCTTTCTGTTACCTGTACCTGGTAAGGTATTAAATTGGGGTCACATCTTGAGATGCAACCCTACTTTCAAGGTGACTTCTTTGAAAGCCAAGTTTACTGGCTGCACATCAAACGACAGAAATCAATGATGAGACTGAAAGGTCCTATGCTGTTCATTGGGTATCAAAACAAACAGCGCAACCCAATTTCACTTTGATAATGGAAATTCTCTACACTGATAGGCTGTCACTAGGCTAGACACATATGAATGCTAACAGGCAGCCCCTTGACTAACAAGCACATCTAAGACCTGAGCAACTTAATACTTGTTCCGTAACTGCTTAGCTTATTGAGATTCATTTCAGTCTCCCAACTTTAAATTATTAGGGCTTCTATGTTCAAGGGCAATTTAGTTCCAGAAGACTAGATGTCAGAGCTACTTCAAATTATATCTCCACCCCTCAAAGAGATAGCCAGCAAACACTTTTTTGATGTTGTAACACTCAGTGCTGATGAGCATAATAGACTACTACTTGTGCCAGCTAGTGGCATGAAAAGTCTCTGCATCAGGCTGCCATGAACTTAAGCCAATTAAAATGTATTTGGGGGAAACAGGATGGAAATAACAGAAACCCTCTTTACAGCAAAGAAATGGAAGTTGTTTATACAATACTATGAGAGAGTCTACACGCTGGCTGATGGCATGACCCACAATTAGGGGTGGTGGAAGACTCAGATGAGGACAAGGTTCAAGCTACGTCCTCAGGGCTCAGGACATCAGAAGATGAGTCCCTTCTACCTCCCCAGCCCTGCAGAAGCCAAAGACTAAAAAAATAAACGGAAGCCCTTTAACCAGTTGTCCAATTCCTCCAGTGAGACAGAGCCCACCATACTCCAGGCCTGCTCAGCCTACATGTTGCTTCAATTCACTATGAGATAAGCCACTTTTATTACAGCTCCCTGCAGAGACGACATCACTTGAAGCAGTTTAAGCAGGAGGCCTCTTGGAGCTGTCCATGGTCCTATATGCTTTCTGCTTGATTTGGGGTTGTATTCGACTAACACGGCCTAAGTTAGTCATGGCCATTAATTTTAATGGGTCTACTCTGAGCGAAGGTTAGTTGACTAAAATCCTTGGACTCTGGACTGGGCACTGCCAGCCTTCCCTGCCAATCTCATGCTCCCACAGAACAGGACAGCTGATTCTTTTTGCTTATGAAATGTGACAGAGCAATAAAATACATTAAAAAGAAAATAATCAGCTGCCTTGTTCTGTGGGAGCATGAGATTTAATTTAAAAGGCAACAAGCATCAACAATGTCAGCTAGTCTGTCATTCCTTTTATAAAGTTAGAGCCGCTATTTAGAACCCGTCTGTAATGTATATTAAAAACTCTAATACAATAGGTCTCTCTAGCTCAGCGGTTCTCAACCTGTGGGTCCCCAGATGTTGTTGGACTACAATTCCCATCATCTCTGAGCTCTGGCCTTGCTAGCTAGGGGTGATGGGAGTTGTAGTCCAACAACATCTGGGGACCCACAGGTTGAGAACTGATGCTAGCTGTTTCCATGGGTCTGGGGAGGTTGTCTCAACTGATTGTCGCTTCTCATATGTGAGATGAATGGATGCCAGGTGTTCTAGAAGGATAAAGGACTTGTCTTGCCTTTGGCCACCGTGACTTTGCAGGTAAATTTCTCGGCCAGAGCAACAGGCCACACCTGAGCACACCATGAGTGTACTGACAGTCTTCTTGCAGAGCGCCAACATTTAGCAATTTCTAAGCCAGCATCTCCCAATGAGATAAAGGTTGACTTGATTCATCTGTTTGTTCCTAGCAAGGCTAACAAAGGAGTTGGGTTTATCTTTATATTACAGTTTAATCCCGTTTCCTCGAAGACTGCTGGCCAAAAGCAATACACCTTGTCACACTGCCACCAAAGATATAGAAATGTTCCTGTGGCAACACTGGGGGCTTAATCTACTTGGATTCAAATTGCAGTAAGATAAAATGTAATATATAATAAATAAAAGAAGCAAACAAAGATATAAATAAAGATTACACAACATCTAGTGCAGTGCACTACAACTGCTGGAACAGGAAGAAAAATCATTAAGTGGTCCACAAGAGACCTTCAGCAATTTTCAAGTGGTCCACAGGGGGGAAAGTTGGGAACTGCTGCAATAGATCGTAAGGCTTCTAGTTGGCAGATCTTGTGTATAGCCTATATATGTAAAACATCCTCATATTTCTCTCAGTTTTATGCTGGAGACTCCCTTCATCCAGTTTTGCTGTGAGTTATTACTCCTGCCGAATCTACCATAATACTGACAGCAAAATATGAAAGTACAAGTATATACTGTACCTTGTTTTACCTGTAAGGAACACACACCTGACAAAAGGCAATCTTCACATCCAGGGTAGGTTCACTGCAGTAGTATAAGAAATGGCGGCTCATAAATACCTGCAATTCAAAGAACAGCAGTATGAGTGCTGGGCATCTATTTCGCATGTGGAATTATGTAGATATTTAAACATTTATACATAAATTGCATCTGTTGGTGCTGCTTGGGCAGGCTTGGTAGTAAGAGAAGCAGAGCCTCAGAAAATGAATAATATTCATTTGGGTACTATAATCTAGGGTAGCTCAGTCAGTGAAACATGAGATTCTTAATCTCGGGGTTGTGGGTTTGAGCCCCACATAACGTAAAAGATTCCTGCCCGGCGAAGGGTTGGACTAGATGAGCCTTGGGGTCCCTTCAACTCTACAATTCTATGATTCTAATTTCCCCCCAAAAAGTAGGTGATCTGTTTCCACAACAGCATGGACACGGAGCGCTCTCTCTCTCTCTCTCTCTCTCTCTCTCACACACACACACACACACACACACACGTTTATGAGAGAGAGCTGGGCAACCATTGCAACTTGATGGGGCCACTGGCCAGATTGAGCAGGCTCGTCCAATGTCCTTAGGTTTTTATCTGGTTGGCCACTGTGAGAACAGAATGCTTGACTATACAGTGGTACCTTGGGTTATGAACTTAATTCGTTCCAGAGGTCCGTTCATAACCTGAAACTGTTCTTAACCTGAAGTACCACTTTAGCTAATGGGGCCTGCTGCTGCTGCCGCACTGCCACCACACGATGTCTGTTCTAATCCTGAAGCAAAGTTCTTAACCCGAGGTACTATTTCTGGGTTAGTGGAGTCTGTAACCTGAAGCGTCTGTAACCTGAAGCATCTGTAACCCAAGGTACCACTGTACTCCCCAAAGCCTACCACACAAAAAAACATTCACATTCAAAATGGCAGCCAAGCAGGTATTGTAATGCCTTGTGATTTAATTTGTAAAAGGAAAGAAAAACCCACGTGACCCAAAACAATCACGGAGATCATCTGAGGAAGAATTAGTGGTTCCCCCAAGGACTGGAAACACAACTCATTTCAGCAAGGAGTCAAGCTCTGTGGAAAAACCTTCCTCCCTTCAGAAGCAGATACCGTACCATCCCTGATAAGTTTCAGATGACAGGTTAAAACCACTGTTTCAGGAGGGTTTTGCACCATGAATGTTGTTGTAATGTTCCTATCTCTGATGTTTTAGTCTATGTTTTTAATTTTTTATATTAGGGGTGGGATTAGCCGCTTTGATACATATAATGAAAAGTGGGGTTTAAATGCCTTAAAATAAACAAGTAAAATAAAATATTCCAAACAGGATACCATGTTATTTTGCTGCAGCAAATATGACACACTCTTTCTTGTTTTAACAAAAAATGTTGAGATTTTGTTTGTTTGTTAGTTGTTATTAATTGAATTTACACCCCACCCTTCCTCTTGATGGAGCCCAGGGCAGAAAACAAATCTACAAAACAATTTTTAAAGCATTCTAAAAAGTTAAAACATTCTAACAACAGTCAAGAGCTAAAAACATTTGAGCAACCTGCAACAGCTAACATTTGTGCAAAAGTTAAGTGGTTTAGACGCAAAATCCAAAATTGAATCCGAACTGATAATCGGCCATTTCTTTTTAAAAAAATTTAGCTACGTTTGCATTTTCTACTCTAAAATAGAGCAGATTTGGAGAGCAAAGAAACGGTTTTAAAAAATAAATCCCGCCACAATTTCCTACAATATGCATAAGAAGTCCAACCCTGATCCTTCACAAAATGAACACTGAGGCTGCTCTCCAAAACATACTGGCTAGGAAGAAAGCTCCATTAAACCAAGTGGAGGGATTCATAGCTCAGCTGTAGAGCTCCTGCTTAACATGCAGAAGGTCAAAGGTTCGGTCCCTGGCAGCTCCAGTTAAAACGATCAGAAAGGAGATGATGAGCAAGACCTCTTTCTGCCTGAGATGATGATGATGATGATAATAATAATAATAATAATAATAATAATAATAATAAAAAATTTATTTATACCCTGCCCTCCCCAGCGAAGACCGGGCTTAGGGCGGCTAACAACCAATAATAAAAGCAAGTTGATTAAAATACAATTTAAAAGATTAAGATACAATGTTAAAACAATTAGGGAGCATCTCATCATAGGAGGAGAAAGGAAAAAGAAAAAGGGGGAGGGAATCACACTGATTCTGAGCCAAAGGCCAGGTGGAACAACTCTGTCTTACAGGCCCTGTGGAAAGAGATCAGATCCCGCAGGGCCCTGGTCTCATGAGACAAAGCGTTCCACCAGGCCGGAGCCAGTGTTGAGAAGGCCCTGGCTCTGGTTGAGGCTAATCTAACTTCTTTAGGGCCCGGGACCTCTAGGGTGGGTCCCTCCGTGGGGCATACCAGGAGCGGCGGTCCCATAGGTACGAGATCCCAAAGAGATGCTACTAGTTGCAGTAAGCTATACTGGGCAAAATGGGGCAAGTTACATTTGGAATTCCTACCTTAATCCTGACATTTTAATTCACAGTTTTGTACATTTTTATTTTTATTTGGTAGAAGACGCTGCACAAATATCCTGCTGCAAACATAACAATTTCTGTGGCTGGAGATCCATTGCACAGAAGCAACAGAATGCAAAAATTTCCCACCATGATCTTGGCCTAAAATGCGAGCATGTTAAATTTTTAATGAATGAATTATAACCGCGTTCTGAAAAAGAAAGTATTTGACCTTTTCTCAGCGTTGTGTTGCAATGGCTCAGATTGCTGTCTCATCTCTCGGTGACTCATTACAGAAGGTTTCTATCCCATAGATGCTTTGATTATTTCCCCCCGCCTTGTTTTTGCTAAAAGCCTTTAATATTAATCATAATCTCACCGGTTTCTGGAAACCTAGCAGATAATTATGTCCTCTCACTACAGGGGCATTTAGCAACTAAGTGCCATCAAGCAGCCCTGGGATGGTGTTATTGAAGCATTATTGTGATATCAAAAGGCTATGACTCATTTGTAGGGTCTTTCAAAACACACTTGGCTTGGAGTAGAACAGGGAAGGGAAGGGAAGCGCCCCCCCCCCCCAATCCTCTTGATGACATGAATAAATTAGTGCACATCTCCCCATTGGTTTTTAAAGTAGCCCTTTAAATTACACTCGAAATAAGTGGACAAAACGAAAGTGAGCAAGAGGTAATAATTCAAGTAGGTAAGACACCAATTTAATCTGAGCAGAAAAGGTTTATCTTCCTCCAGGAAACCTCACATTACCAGAAAGAGAAATCAAGGAAGCAAATTAAAGCTATTTTAACAAATCACATGTTATTCATCTTAAAACTCCTCAACCGGAGAAGGGAAATGAAATGGTAGAAGTTATGGAAAGGGGCAGGAAAGAAGGGAGAGGCCTGCAAGAATTGAAACAGAAAACTTTCAATAGCTTTGCTTAGTAGCATTTGAATAAATGTAGGAAACAGAAGCTCCTGTGTTCAAATTTTAAACATCAGGAGACCTAAACATTAAAACCGGAGTCACCCTGGAAATTCTTATCTATAGCTGAATTAAGAGTGGACTTGAAGATTCCTCCTCAGATGAAAAAGGAGAAGAGCCCAAAGAATTTTAATAAGGCATCTCAGGTTTCTCTAGAACAGGGCAGTCCAACTTTTCATACCAGTGGGCTGCAGGAGTACTTTGACACAGAACCTGTGGTCTGCACACTGTCTTGTCACATGGAGGGTGGAGAGCACGGCCAAAATTTCACACAGACACACCCACACATCCACACCCACCAGCATTCATGCTGCCCTCACAAAGATGGGTGAGGTGGCAGGATTGGAGAAGGAGGTACAAGATTCTGGCAGGATCTAAGAGCCCTCCCACTTCCTTCCCTGAGCTGGGAAAGCACTAACTAGGCTTTGGAAGGGAGGCTGGAGGACTCTAGGCCCCTGTCAGAGCCCTCACGCCTGTTGTTGAGGGCCGCCAAAAAAGGCCTCAAGGGCTGTATGCGGTCCTTGGGCCATACATTGGATCACCCTGCCCTAGAATATTCCACACATCTCTAAAGGTTCATACATGGGCCAAATTTCATGAGCGGATTTAATGAGGAGTTTCAAGGGAGGATGAAAGTATTTTGATACGGCCAGCTAAAAAAATGTTTCACACATCCATTATTAAAACCAGAAATGAATGATCTGATTAAAATATGTCTTATTAATATCTCAAGCGTATTGGTCCTCATTCTGTCACAGTATTGACATGTCACATATATTAATACATAAAGCCATTAAAATTACTAATAAAAACACAAATCAATAACCATCAGTGGCCCCAGAAATAAGATTCCCCCCCCCCCAATGGTGTCTCCCATTCTATGAATTCAAAAACAGATTTGCCAGGTTCATTTTATTGATAATGGACAGTCACGGAGAAGCTTTCATCTGGCCTCTGTGACATAAACTGTCATCAGTTGACGTTCTGCCACCAGTCATGTGTGCAGTGTGTATATCTGGTTGATTAACGAAAATTGCTGTGTTTTTTATTCATTTGTAAACATGTTCAGGATTATGCAGCAAGTATGTTTAGGGCTGCAACCCTAGCAACAGCTGACATTTACCGGTATTTTTAAAATTCACACACAGGAAGAGGAAGAAGGAAACTTATCTTTCATAGAATTGCACTGCCATAGTACTGTATTTTCAAACTAAATCCAACTATCACAGAGGAGATCGTTCTGCCTCATGTTTGATTCTCCTACTCCTAGTTATTAGCACAGATCTTCCTTCTGCTCCTTTCAGATAAGGTTTTCCTCTTATTTCTATAGGACAATGGACTGGGTACCTACTAGTATTGTGAGTCAGTTCTTAGCCCCTGCAGCACACTCTGGAGAGAGCACAATGATAAAGCCATCCCTTATGTTGCAACTCCACCACACTCCCAATCTAAACACAGTGGGAGGTCATGATTCGGTATTGGAGGGAAATGTTTATCACTTCCAAGAAGCCATTGTATGACACCCATTGTAAACTACAGACTACAGGCTAAAAAGGCACGGATTTCTCACAAATCACCTGAACATTCGTTCCCGTTGCTCACAGTAAATTAGCTTCGTGATTAAAAAGTTGTGACGGAGGCTTTCATAATTTCATACGCCTACCTGCTGAGTAAATATGTATCATCATGAGAAAATAAAATAAATTGTAAAAAAAGAACCTGTTCTTTAGCTAAAGTCACCTGGAGGTATGTAATAAGCCACGTCAACAGCTGTGTTTATGTGTCTAACATGACTTTAGCTTCATTTGCCTCCAAAGTATGGACATATCCCTAGAACTTTATGACAGATGGAAATGGAACACGGAGTGACAAACCACACAATTACAGATATGAGAAACTTTCCCTTTAGGCATGCAGTGTTACAGAGAAGTAACCTTTATGCACTTATTTCAGCAAATATCCCCCACCTCCATATTAAAACTATGCCAAATTATGCCAAATATTAGTCTATCCTGTAAGTATCTATCTTGCTTGGTTCCATTGATCTTTAACTGGCAATCCAACATATGTGAGTCATACTTTTTAAAAAAAATGTATCATGGGCAACATGCTATTTCAGAGGAGCAGAAACTCTACAAGGGAGGAGACATGAGAAGACCACATCTAGTCCAACATCCTGGTCTCAAAGTAGCTAAGAAGATGATCCTGTGAAGCCTGCAAACTGGACATGAGCAAAACAGCAATTTGCCCTGCAACTGGTACTGTACTCATAATATAATAATAATAATTTATTATTTATACCCCACCCATCTAGCTGGGCTTCCCCAGACACTCTGGGTGGCTTCCAACAAAATATTAAAATACAGTAATGCACCAAACATTAAAAGCTTCCCTAAAGAGGGCTGCCTTCAGATTTCTTCTAAAAGTCTGGTAGTTGTTGTTCTCATTGACATCTGGTGGGAGGGCATTCCACAGGGCGGGTGTTACTACCAAGAAGGCCCTCTGCCTGGTTCCCTGTAACTTGGCTTCTTGCAGTGAGGGAACCGCCAGAAGGCCCTCAGCGCTGGACCTAAGTGTCCGGGTAGAACAATAGGGGTGGAGACGCTCCTTCAGATATACTGGACCGAGGCCATTTAGGGCTTTAAAGGTCAGCACCAACACTTGTGCTCAGAAATGTACTGGGAGCGAATTGTGCTCAGAAATGTACTGGGAGCCAATGTAGGTCTTTCAAGACCAGTGTTATGTGGTCTCAGCAGCCGCTCCCAGTCACCAGTCTAGCTGCCGCATTCTGTATTAGTTGTAGTTTCCGGGTCACCTTCAAAGGTAGCCCCATGTAGAGTGCATTGCAGTAGTCCAAGTGGGAGATAACCAGAGAATGCACCACTCTGGCGAGGCAGTCTGCGGGCAGATAGGGTCTCAGCCTGTGTACCAGATGGAGCTGGTAAACAGCTGCCCTGGACACAGAACTGACCTGCACCTCCATGGACAGCTGTGAGTCCAAAATGACTCCCAGGCTGAACACCTAGTCCTTCAGGGGCACAGTTACCCAATTCAGGACCAGGGAGTCCTCCACACCTGCCCGCATCCTGTCCCCAGTACGTCTGTCTTGTCAGGATTCAATCTCAATCTGTTAGCCGCCATCCATCCTCCAACCGCCTCCAGACACTCACACAGGATCTTCACTGCCTTCACTGGTTCTGATTTGAAAGAGAGGTAGAGCTGGGTATCATCCGCATACTGATGAACACCCAGCCCAACCCCCCTGATCATCTCTCATAGGCATACTTTTCTGATAGTGGAGGTAGAACACAGCCATTATGGCTAGTAGCCTTGCCCTCCATTCATTTGTCTAATCCTCTTTTAAAGCCAACCAAATTGGCAGCCATCAAAGCCTCCTGGGGGAGCAAGTTCCATAGTTTAACTATGTGCTGCATGAATAAGTTATTTTCTTTTACCTATCCTGAATCATCCAATATTCAGCTTTATTAAATTACCATGATTTCTAGTATTATGACTAGAAATAATCCCCCCCCCCCCGCTATTCTCTTTCTCCATGCTCTGGATCAATGAAGCACCAGGCCTAGGCCTGCTTGGGAAACAATTACAGGGGAGCCCCTTCTCCATAGAAGGTTGGGCTAACTTCCAACCAGCGTAACTTTTATCTCTTCTATCAATAGCTGAGGATACTTCTCACTGTGCATTGCTAGATGCTAATAGGCCATCCTGTTTGGATGCCCCCTCTTAACTGGGAACACACACCCTCTACCATGATGCCATCCTAGTGGGCAACAGGAGGACATTATCAGGAGGCCAGCCAAAGACATTGTAGTCCATGTCTTAAAGCCTCCTTTCACTGATAGTTGGTTCCCTAAACTACTAGCTTTTGTATGATTAAGAGCTCAGAGAACAGCTAACTTTCATTGAAGATGTTGCAGGATGCTTTGCTGCTGGCCTTGGTCCTGAACCCAGCAATCCATAGTTGGGTGTTCTTAGACCCTTTCTCTGCTTCTGCCCACTTATTACAGCTACCAACTCATTACGGTAAAAGGTAAAGGACCCCTGGACAGTTAAGTCCAGTCAAAGGCAACTATCTACATGCTGACTGTGCCTAGTAGATGACAACTGTACACAACACAAGTTAACTACCTTGAAATCCACCAGCAAATCCCCCTCCTCATGATCTCTGAGGCTAAGCAATTATCAGTCCAATAACTACTGTGGTATTTCAGGACTAAGAATGGAACGTGTCTTTTGTCATATCATACATTCAGATCTGACTCATTCTGCTGGCATCTCCTTAAAGTTGCCAGTTTCCTTTGGCCTTGAACAACCATTCAATTTGGGAAAACTCCTAAGGCTTAAAATCCTCATTGCTTGTTCCAGCTGCACTGCAATATTTTGTAAAACGATCTTGAGAATAATTATTTGCTGAGTAGTCACAGGTAACTTGGTAACTTAAGGAGGTTTCCAGTACATTGGTGATATAATGCAGCAGAACAAATAGATTAAGGGGTGGAATCCAGAGCTATTAGTGGTTGTTCTGCAACATTGACTTCAATGGGATAGAGAACTGCACCTTAAGTATTACTTAATGAGGGGCTGGAATTGGACTTTTTTGCAGGAAATGGGCATGTGCATACTTATCTCAAGGTCAGCTACTATTTTTTTGGTACAAAGTAGATAATTCATAAGGTGCCACGTGGACGCCACAAATGCAGGCTTCAACAAGAGCGTACACTTTCCAATGGAAAGGCTGGGGGTGGGAGGGGGCTTGACAGGTGGCAGGACTGAATAACTATTTAGCATGGCCACCAAGGTCAACCATCCAATTCTGTTTTACCGACAGGAAATCTCTTTCCTGCCTGTGGATAGCAGAAGGTAGACAGACAGATATATAGAGGAACATTTTTTATTCCAAACTCAAAGCAAGGAACATACCATTCTCCAATTCCATCCTCACAACAAACCTATGAGACAGATTAAGGGGACCCATGGCTGAGTGAGGATTTGAATCCACAGTTCAGCATTCTAAGTCCAACACACTGTCTGCTAAACATTATGCTCACAGATTCATTCTAACACATTATTGTTGTTGTTGTTTAGTCGTTTAGTCATGTCCGACTCTTCATGACCCCATGGACCAGAGCACGTAGTCTTCACATAATATTTTCCACATCAATTTGTCTGTTGAGGAACCTCTTGTGGAGGATTCTGTGGCATATTCAGGAGCTTTTGGGGCTGGAACTAGGAGCCCACATCTGTGTACATCGCTGAAGTTAGCTCAGCAACATCTGGAGGGTCACAAATGAGTCATCTCTAGCCAATGCTGACTGGCAGTGGCTTTCCAGGGTTTCAAGCAGGAGACATTCTCAGTCCTACCTGAAGATGCCAGGGATTGAAAGCAGATAAAGCAGATGCTCTAACCACTGAGCTATGGCCCTTCCCCAAAGATGGCTCCCACTAAATGAAGCAACATAGTAATCTCCCTTAGAACCATAGAAGTATAGAGTTTGAAGGGACACCAAGGAACCTCAACTACTGTAGTTTGTTAAGGGTGCTGGGAATTACAGCTCTGTGAGGGGTAAATTCCAGTTCCCAGAATTCGGAGGGGAAGGAGAGATGATTTTGACCTATAAAGCCTTAAACGGCTCAGGACCGCAATACCTCAAGGACCGCCTCTTTCCATATGAACCCACCCGGACCCTGAGAACATCTTCTGAGGCCCTCCTTCGTGTGCCTCCTCCTCAAGAGCTCTGGAGGGTGGCAACACAAGAACGGGGCCTTCTCTGCAGTGGCTCCCCGTCTGTGGAATGCCCTCCCCAGGGAAGTTCACCAGGCGCCTTCATTATACACCTTTAGGCACCAGGCAAAAACGTTCCTTTTCAACTAGGCCTTTGGTTGATCTGATTGACATCCTGTACCCTTTTAAAATGTGGCTCTTTTGGGGGGGTGTTATTGGGTTATTGTTTTTATTTTGATTTTATATATTGTGAGCTTTTCTGCGAACCGCCCTGAGACCTCCGGGTATAGGGTGGTATATAAATTCAATAAATAAAATAATTACTTTACTTGTATGGTCCATTGTTCAATCTAACTCAGTACTGTCCAGAGCCTTCGTGGACTGGGAGTTGCAGACAGGGTCTCTCCTAGCTCTGTCTGCAGGATTGAACTTTCTGCATGCAAAGCAGACACCCTCCTACTGAGTTGCAGCCCCTTCCCCATCTTCCTTAACTGAACTCAAGCATGTCAAACTTGTCAAAAAAAATGTCTCCAATAGATAGTCCCCAGCAGTTCTTCAATAGATAGTGCTGAGATAATGTGTTCTTTGGAGATGAATTTTTTCTTGTTGTTTGAACTGCAAAATAATGAAAGAAACGGGGGGAAGTAATGGTAGGCGAGCTGCCTTTCACAGAGGCTTGTCCATCATTATTGATCTTCCCACTGAAGAACCCGTCTTAAGATATCAACGCTGTTACAAAAAATATAACAACAACAAGGTTTCGGCTTATGAATCTTCTTTAGTGCCAGGCTTCTGGATGAGGCCAATTTAGGAAAGCATCCAGTGTGTCAAATTAGGTTCTTTAAAACAAACAACACTGCATGAGGAAAAAAGAAAACCCAAACGTTAGGCCAAAAGAAAATTTGTTTTGCAATCCAAGCTGGCCAGCTATTAATTATTTCCCAAAATATCATTAATTTTTTTAAATAAAAAACAGCTCTCTTTGACCATGAACTGACCTGGTTATTATCTCAACCTGCTTTATCATCTCAGCATTAGTAATCCAACCTAAACATGGATGGCTCCAGGTTTTAAGGAGTCCCTCCACAAAGCATCCGCCAGTGGGCTCCCAGTTACACACTTACCTGGTGTGGCCATAAGTCATCACTTTGAGACTTCTTAGGGTAATGATACTGCGGGATATCAAATCCAAACTCTTCTTCCCTGCACACACAGATCCTAGCAAGCATTGTGCTAGTTCTCTTTAGCCAGTAGCTTGATAGTAAAGGTAAAGGGACCCCTGACCATTAGGTCCAGTCGTGACCGACTCTGGGGTTGCGGTGCTCATCTCGCTTTATTGGCCGAGGGAGCCGGCGTACAGCTTCTGGGTCATCCTGACAGTAAGAGCTGTTCGACAGTGGAATTTGCTGCCAAGGAGTGTGGTGGAGTCTCCTTCTTTGGAGGTCTTTAAGCAGAGGCTTGACAACCATATGTCAGGAGTGCTCTGATGGTGTTTCCTGCTTGGCAGGGGGTTGGACTCGATGGCCCTTGTGGTCTCTTCCAACTCTATGATTCTATGATTCTATGACTAAGTCACTTCTGGTGAACCAGAGCAGTGCACGGAAACACCGTTTACCTTCCTGCCGGAGCAGTACCTATTTATCTACTTGTACTTTGACGTTCTTTTGAACTGCTAGGTTGGCAAGAGCAGGGATCCAGCAATGGGAGCTCACCCCGTCATTGCGGGGATTCGAACCGCCGACCTTCTGATCGGCAAGTCCTAGGCTCTGTGGTTTAACCCACAGCGCCACCCGCATCCCTAGCTTGATAGTACATCACTATAAACCAAACATGGTAAGGACTAATCCTCTCTAGACCCTTCCCTTCACTGATCACCTATTTTCCTCAAATATTTCCTCCTCATTACAATTCCACTGAAATCTCAACTATTTAATTGATGCTATAAGTATATGTATAATTAGTATATGAATACTTTTATACTAATATATGTTACATTGGAATAATAATCATAACCACTACTATATATTGCTGTGTTTTAATACAGTAGTCATTCATTTTCATAAAATCTCCCCCCAATGCCACAAGGCAGTTTTACTGCTGGAATAAATACTTTATGTTTAATTGTGGAATATCTTGTATTTAGGCCAAGCGCTGAGGAATAAAACTTTTTCTGAACTACAAAATTAGCAATTGTTCACAATGAAATCATGCAACCCTCTGAACATAAATTGTGTAAACACATAAAATATGCATTGTTTATTAATACACATACATTTGTACACATTAATATATAATGTTTGTGTATGTAGCCCAAAAGATACTTATTAAAATTGCAATTTTCCATATATTTCCTTGAGAGGAAGGTCCCCTGATTCTCAGCGGAGGGCTTATTCCTTCACAGAAAATCCCAGTCTAAAACAATCGGAAGGATATAGCACCCATAGCTATGAATATACATTATCTCCGGTTGCACATTTACATAAACATCCAAAGGAATACGCCAAATATCATAGTTTATACACACATCTATATTGGTGCAGACATGTAAAAAGAATTATAATGATTAATAACATACAAGAGATCAATAGATACAAGTTTAATCTAGCTATTTACAATCTACCTCCAAGCTGGTTGGTTCATTCTGATGTGAAGGGGAACTTGCCATGTCCCCTGGGAATAATTCAAGAAAACCCAGGAAAATATAAAGAAACATTATGGGTTGGCTCATTCTTTATTGTTTTTAAAATTAGTAATTTTCAGCAGAACTGTTAGCACCAAATGATATGTGCAAGTTTAATGGCTGGGTCGTCCTGTAGCTAACACGGAAGGGGCAACTGAGGCAGAGGCAAATTCCCCTTCTTGCTTCTGTGTTTTATCAGAAAGAAACCTAACCCAGGAAAAACACAGACTGGCAAGGACGCTTGTGGCTTGGACTGGTAACCAAAGCAGCTGAGTCTGAGACCTAGTAAACTTCAATGAATTAAAATGTACTTATGCCTCAGAGCCCAAATCAGGCATGGAATGAAATCGGGGCATGTAGCATCAGCATCAGATTGTCAGGCACCGTGGAGTCTCTGGATTGGTCAATTTTAGTACAAACACATTAGAAGCCCAGTCAACAGAGCAATACCTTCTGGTTACTTTACTTTAGGCTTCAGGAACAAGGATTAGGCCTCGTTGGGTGTCAACAATCTCAGTTGAATTAACCATGGTTTAGCTGATTCTGAGAACATGTCTTGCATACCCTGCAAGTGTCCTGGAAAAAACCAGGACATCCAGTTTTTTATTGTGAGAGAACGGCAGCCATTTTTATTGCCATGATTTCATGCGATCTGGGGAAGATGGCGTCCCAGATTTTGGCATTGAAGTGTTGGCAGGTATGGTGTTGTGCTTACATATTCCCTCTGACCTCCTCTGTTTCCTGCGCTCCTTTCTCTTGCACACCATAAAGCAAAATGTCTGGAGTCTGTTAAACCATCAAATGCCATGGGAATGTTAAACCATTTATTGTTAACCCGAACTGAGAAACTGTGGTTTAATCTCTGACTGCAAACCATCTACCAAGCAAGACCAGGTTGGTTACATCTGGAATGGACCACAATGTTCTCACACACTCCCTTTTACAAACTCCACCTGAACCCATTTCTTCATATAATGATTTAATGATGCTGTAGCTTTAACAGGGGACGCAGTCCTTTACCTTTACCTTTACAACAGTTAGTTCAGGACGCGGGTGGCGCTGTGGGTTAAACCACAGAGCCTAGGACTTGCTGATCAGAAGGTTGGTGGTTCGAATCCCCGCAACGGGCTGGGCTCCCATTGCTCGGTCCCTGCTCCTGCCAACCTAGCAGTTCGAAAGCAGGTCAAAGTGCAAGTAGATAAATAGGTACCGCTCTGGCGGGAAGGTAAACGGCGTTTCCATGTGCTACTCTGGTTCGCCAGAAGTGGTTTAGTCATGCTGGCCACATGACCCAGAAGCTGTATGCCGGCTCCCTTGGCCAATAAAGCGAGATGAGCACCGTAACCCCAGAGTCAGCCATGACTGGACCTAATGGTCAGGGGTCCCTTTACCTTTACCTTTAGCTTTAACATCTGCAGTGGTGCTACCCTTGGATAATATTGACCAGAATTTGAAATCAGGGAGCAGTATTCAGCATGAGTAGAACCAATTCAGTTTTAACGCTATCCCATAGCTAAAGCAAACTGTGAAACGGAGGAGAAATTCATGCTGGTGAAGGAAGGAAGGAGGGAGCTCAAATCATGGTCCTGTTTTCCTGACTGTGGTCAGGAGACCAGTGCACTCTCTGGCTTTCTCCAGGATTTCACTGGCCATTTATTTGCCTAACATGAACACAGCTAACTGTAATCAATTCCTGGAAGGCAGGATGCCTTACCAGTGCTGCAAAACTGCAAAGGTTATCCATCATTTCTACTCAGCTTGAGAGCTAGCAATATATAGCAAGGATTATACCATGAGAATACATGAAAGCCAAAGCAGTTCCACCTGGTGCAGAATTTTTATGCTACGCAAAGATGCTGTATTAAGGATGCTATTTTGTGTTACAAGCATGTTTGAAGGTTATTTACTAAATACGAACAAATGCCCTGAGAGCCTGATGCGGCTGTCCCTTAACATTTTGAGATATCGTATCAAACCGTTATGGAAACCTTGTGTAAGACAAATCAATTTAAATCCAATTTCTCTGGTCCCACTTGCTAGGGCTCTCCCTAGTGAGGGAATGTGGATTGCCTCCCTCCCTTCCTTTAGATGTGATATTAAGATCTATAACAGGACTCTGTAAATGTCACAGTAGCTGCATCAAACGCCCTGGCAAAGATTATCCCATGCCAACCTCCAGCATTTAAAAGGGTAGTGTTGACAGGATACATTCTGCATTCTAAGCTGTATAAATTCTGTCTGAATTCAGACATCATGCCAAACAGCTAAAGAAGCTTCATTATGATCCTGTGTGGTATCTGAACTTAAAAATTGTGGTTTAGGAATGGTCGGCAAGCCAGAATCCATATTTTCAAGTGGCTTGTGCTAACTATGCCTTTGAAGTGATATCTGTATTGACAAACCATAGTTAAAACTGCTTTTTTTACCTTCATGTGTTACTGTACTTCAGAGCTGGAGAGCTGACAGAAATTGAAAACAGGGGAAAGGCTGTAACCATGGTTTATTTTTGAGCTTGGAAGCTCAAATCAGAGTTTGCATTCTAAACCATGGCTGTCCAAAGCCATGGTTTGGTGTGATGTCTGAGTTGAGTATTCAGCAATTGTATCTTATCTTAACAAACTGAGATATGAGCACATCTTATGCCAGGACACACAGCTGCTTTTCTCCTCCCTTCGTGCCATGCTTGAATACACTCTCAAGTTAACCATAGATTAAACTGAAATATGATTATCCAAATTGGGTGGGCCACTTTGCACAGGGTTCCGCTGTTGCTGAAATATTTTTTGTCTGTGAAGCCAAATTTAGATAAAATACCATCACCTTAAAGGCCGGAGCTGCTATTTATAATCTTGAAATCTACAGATGCAGTTCTACCAATATCTCCTTCAAACCTGCTGTGAAAAGTGAGGATTGCATGAGCTGTATTAATTCTAGGAATATTTGTACAATGGTACCTCGGTTTACAAACGTAATCCATTCCGGAAGTCCGTTCTTAAATCAAGGCGTGCTTTCCCATAGCAGTGAGGGACTCAATTTCCAAATGGTACACACGCAACAGGAAGCGGAACATGTTCTGCTTCCAAGGCAAAGTTCACAAACCAAAACACCTACTTCCAGGTTTGCAGCGTTCTTAGTTGTTCATAAACTAAGCTGTTCTTAAACCAAGGTACCACTGTATAAACCTTTTGGATCTGTACCAGTTTAGATTCCAGATGTGGTATCGCATTGTTGAGCTCTCTGCTAGCGTTGATGAAATTTGTTCGTTCTGCATTTTAAAGCAAATGTGAGGACATGGGACACATAATATCTCTGACTTTTCCGGTTTCAGCCTCAGCTGGGCTGAATCCGCAGTTTCAGGGTTCAGCACCCACCTGTCTGCGTTCCTGCTTGCAACCTGACCTAATGGTTTAGTCGCCTCAGTCTCAATACTGCTCTTGTAGAACTCAGCAGGGAGCGAGTTGAGGATAAAACTATTATTAGTTGGATCTGGTTCCACTTACAGTGGTGCCTCGCAAGACGAAAAGAATCCGTTCCGCAATTCTCTTCGTCTAGCGGCTTTTTCGTCTTGCGAAGCAAGCCCATTGACGGCTTAGCGGATTAGCGCTATTGGCGGTTTAGCGGCTTTTAGCGGCTTTTAGTGGTTTATCAGCTTAGCGGATAAGCGGATAAGTGGCTTAGCGGCTTAGAAAAGGGGGGGAGGGGGGGAAAGTTGAAAAAACTCGCAAGACATTTCGTCTTGCGAAGCAAGCCCATAGGGAAATTCATTTTGCGAAGTGCCTCCAAAACAGAAAACCCTTTCGTCTAGCGGGTTTTTCGTCTTGCGAGGCATTCGTCTTGCGGGGCACCACTGTACTGTTGACCTCCCTGCCTTCTGCCTGGCCAGATCCAATGGACACCAGCCACCACATCACTGGGCAAGTTTTTTATCCTTGCCTAAAGCATGGGAATAAATGAGTAGGAAAGTGTAAAAGATAGCACTTCATCAAAGAGAGAGAAATTGCTTGTAATTACTGTGATCCTCTAAATCTGCCAGTGATTCTTGAAGCATTAGTGAAGGCCCCAATGCAACCATGCAAGGCTTTACTTAGAATTATAGGGAAGTTTTGGGGAGTCTGAATTACCACATAGAACAAAATCACCAAACAAACCTGGCCTAGCCAAGATTTTGGCCTCTGACCCCCAATCATAATCTTCCTGGGAGAAATAGCTTTTTACAAATCACTGGTCAGCATTTTTTATAAGCCTTTGTTTTATCAGTGATAATAAAGTTCTCCATTTTGGTCTAAATTCCGGCCAGTAGGAAGGATTATTTTTATGTGCCCTGATATGATGGGCAGGTTAACAGTGCTGAGAAAGTGACCTTAAAGGCCAGCACCTATTAAAATTGCAATAGGCAGGCTGAGGAGAAGGGAGGAGTGGAGAAATCCCTTCTTTCAGTAGAACCCTGGACTTTTTAATTAGAAAGGGATTCAGAAATACGGCAGAGAGAAGCTTCCAAGTAAATCAGAATATACTAAACCAGAGATGATGTGAAATAGAATCTTTTTCAATAAACTTTAGCGGATTTGTGCAAAACATTTCTCCATCCACTGTTTAAATACTGTGCTCCTAAAGCTGGCCTGCTTCCACATCTACTTGCTAAATTAGAGAAACCGGATTGTAGAGTTTGAAGGGAGCCTGAGGGTCATCTAGCCCAACCCCCTGCAATGCAGGAATCTTCACTAAAGCATCCATGGCAGGCGGCCATCCAGTCTCTGCTTAAAAACCTCCAAGGGTCAGAGATTATGAGAGTTGCCATCTAAAACACCAGGTGGGAGAAAGCCATTCTGGGGCGTCTCCAGATGCTACTTTTGGCTTTGCCTGTTATGAGATTTGAAGCAGACTTCTAACTTGTGTTTTCATTTCCTTGACCAACACCATCCACATTTTATACAGAAGGTGAAGTCTAAAGAAGTGAGTGACCCATGTCAATTGCAACACAGGATTGACTCAGTTCACTTGTTACCTTCTGTCTATTGTGAATGGAAGGGAGAACAGATGTTTGAGCTAGTGGTGACACTGTCTACTGCAGTGGTTCTCAACCTGTGGGTCCCCAGATGTTGTTGGACTACAACTCCCATCATCCCTGAACTCTGGCTTTGCTAGCTAGGGGTGATGGGAGTTGTAGTTCAACATCATCTGGGGACCCACAGGTTGAGAAAGGCTGGTCTACTGCCAAGCAAGCAGCCCATTATGCAGTGGGCTACTTGATCCAGAACTCCATGGTTGCTTACACAGATCACTCCCAAAATTTGCCACCAAATTCCTTCCTTCCTTCCTTCCTTCCTTCCTTCCTTCATGTAATTCAGATTCAGTTCTGTAGATGACAGTCCAGTCACCAGCTACCAGCTTGGACCACCATGCAACAATTGTTTCACCTTCTAAAATACAATATAGGAAAGCTTCCCTCTTATTTATTTATCATCACTTGAACTGGATGCCATTACCTTATCTGAATGCACTGAAAATTGCATGCGTCCCAGTTTAGGTCTCACCAGGTGAGATTTCTGAATGCAGTTCTGTTAGTGCAGTGCAGATAAGTATGCCAGATACTCCTTATGCCCATGCAGAAAGACGACACAGACACCAAAGGGAAGACCACAAGCAAAGCACAGAGACAACAGGGGTTTTTTTCAGTCATGGCTCCATGGCGACAGGTATTCATACTGCCACTGGATTTGCAGGTTCCAACCCAATAGCAGACATGAATAGATTTACCCTCCACGAACTTGTCTGATCCCTCTTTAAAGCCATCTAAGCTTGCAGACAGTAGTGATGTATGGAAGTGAGAGCTGGACCATAAAGAAGGCTGATCACTGAAGAATTGATGCTTTTGAATTATGGTGCTGGAGGAGACTCTTGAGAGTCCCATGGACTGCAAGAAGATCAAACGTATCCATTCTGAAGGAAATCAGGCCTGAGTGCTCACTGGAAGGACAGATCCTGAAGCTGAGGCTCCAATACTTTGGCCACCTCATGAGAAGAGAAGACTCCCTGGAAAAGACCCTGGTGTTGGGAAAGATGGAGGGCACAAGGAGAAGGGGACGACAGAGGACGAGATGGTTGGACAGTGTTCTCAAAGCTACAAACATGAGTCTGACCAAACTGCAGGAGGTAGTGGAAGACAGAAGTGCCTGGCGTGCTCTGGTCCATGGGGTCATGAAGAGTCGGACACGACTAAACGACTAAACAACAAAATCAAGCTTGCAGACATTGCCGCAAATGGCAGTGTGAGCTACTAACATTGTGCATACATTTGCAAACCTAAAATACCAACATACCAACACTGTCCCTCTTTAAAAATTCAGGTCAGTCTGTACATCTGTTCTTTCAAGCTGGGCAAGCTGGGGAAAATAGCTCTGCAGAAGTTGTTCAGAAAACAAGGATATCCACATGTTTCCCTTGGGTATCTGAGAAAGTTGGGCAGAGCAGGGCAAGTGTAAATCATGGCACTGACTGAGGCAGGCCCCACTGATGTTCCCCTCCATGCTGTTTTCTCCTCTCCCCTCACACCAGTCAATTGCTTTGCTACTGCCACAGCATCAACAACAGCAAAGAAAATGGCATGGGATGAGATAATCAAACAAGACACAGAATTGGAGAAGAGGAGAGTCAGAGATAGCTCTGGGGAGCCATTTACAATCTAGGTGGGGGAGAGAGAGAACCAGTGATGGGCTTCATGGACTGCAGAAATAAGGGAGCAAAGGGCTTCGAGTTCGGTTGCAAATCTGCAAGAGCACTGCACCTGCTACCTGAACCAATCGCCTTATTTTGCCTCTTAATAGGGTCCAATCCCGGTGCAAAATGTCTACACAAGCAGCCATGCAAATTTCATCCATTCCACAGCCCCAGTTGAGAGAACAGGGCGGCAAAATCAAAACTTCATTTCAAATGCAAGCAAGTAACCAATCTGCACAGAACTACATTCTGAAAAAGAAGTTTAAAACAAAACACCTTCCACTTCACCGTTTGCTAAAAATTATTTCCTCCTCCACCCCCATCCCTGCAAACATATATATATTGGTTTCTTATCTGTACAGCAGCAATATAGAAGTGTCAGAGTTAATTCATGGCCATCTGTCTTTGTTTTTTGCTCACCCACTCCACCAAATCCCATGCGACCGTGCAATTTACGTACATGAAGAAGACTCTTTGGGAGAGAAAGAGACATTGCAACATAGCCATAATGGAATAGGTTGCCTGGTTACCTGCCGCAAGTCATAATCGTAGGAATTTGTCATGTCTCTGCCCAGCCCAAATAAGTACTGGCTTGCAGTAGTGTACCAAATTGGCATACCTGATCGTGGCAAGCAAAACACATTCACCCCCAGATGAAGAGCAATCATGGACAAGTACATTTTGTGTATTTTATCTGTGCCCTCAACAAAGCGTGTTCTCCATAGGAGAGAGCATGTGTTGCGGTTGGGGATACAAGCCACCCCATTGCTGCTGGGCGGATTTTGGAGAATAACCCAGGCAGCAAAATGGTTAAATTGGGTCGCTGGGGAGAATTGAATGTTGCCAAAATTGGAGGTGGGGTCAGAGGTTTTAAATGCTGGACGCCCAACTTGGGCGTCCTCTTGGCTGTTTGCAACGGATCACCCGCCCACCCTCCCGGTAATGGGGGGGGGGTTGGTTTGCTTGACCTTGCTATGACTGTCATGGGGTCGTCTGCCTTGGTGCAGGGGCCTGGTAGGAATTTTGCCATCTGGCTGATTGGCTGGTGCCATTTGGTTTTTGCCTACTGCGTAGCAAATCGTCACAACTTGTAAGGTTTGCAGTTAGGCATTGGTTAAAATTGGTTGGTGGAGGGGTAAGTGCCTACTCCTCCAATGGTGGTGCGGAAAGGGAATTCCGTTAAAGGAATCCAGGGGCTTGCCATTATTTTCGTCCTTGTCCCTGGCATCAGACTTGGGCCGTGCAAGCCCCACAGGAACATGCAGGTGAGAAGTGAGGGACTGATGCCCAGCTTCATTTCTCACCCAATAATTGTTTCCCACACTGGCTTCCGCTGGAATCCGGAAGTCAGTTCTGTCCCTGGGGCAAGGACAGATAGTCATAACCAATGCCTAAGCAACCACTCACATTTTTTTGTATTTGAATAAAGTTGTGGCCAAAATTATGCCAAAAACCTTAAACAAAAATTGATGTGTGATGTGTGAATTATTTTGGGGGGTGGCATGGGAACCTCAACACGCAAACACAATTCCAAGCTTTTCCTCTCATTCGTCATGAGAGCTAGAAACTTTGTTTCAAACCCCAGCTACCAGATTCCATGCTGGCACAAGGGATTAATACAAAATACCTGCTGCTCCAATTCCACTCTATCCATCATTTCATTCCCTCTCCAAGGCAGCGTGCATCTCTTGAATAATTTGTCCTTCTGGTGTGTGGGGAGTTTTTTTAACTTCTCCCCTTCACTACTAAAAAAAAAATGCTGATTCTCCCATGTTGTTGGGGAGAAAGCCCGTTAAATTCTTTTCATTTAAAAATGTATTTACAGCCAACCCATTCTTGCCCTGACAGTGATAAATTATCTCACTCATACGAAACCACACTTTGGTAGATATTCACAGTGACAGGCCAATGAAAGACTTGCATCTCCCACCCTCACTAATAGTTTAACAGCATCAGATCCCAGAAAGAAAATGAATCAATAAGAACGCACACGAAGGAAGCGGATCGTACGTCACATGGGTGACAAACGTTCAGCGAGATCGCCACATATGCAAAAGACCAGATTGCTATATGCAAACTCTCAAGGTGGCTCTCCATCAATGTAGTTCAGCATCAGATATTGCACTGAACAGCAACAGTGAACACAGCGGGAATCAAAGGCCCAGGAAAAGGTCATTATGCTCTTTCCTGTATTTCAGGGGTGAGGAAACTCAGGCCCAACAGCCAAATGCAGACCTGCAGGACTCTTCATCCAGTCCTTGAGAAGTCTGTCTTTGATCAATCTAAATCAAATACCGTATTTTTTGCACCATAACACTCATTTTTTTCCTCCTAAAAAGTAAGGGGAAATGTCTGTGTGTGTGATGGAGGAAATGCCTACGGGTGGCATGCCTACGGATTTTCCTCCTCTAAAAACTACGTGCGTGTTATGGTCGGGTGCGTGTTATAGAGCGAAAAATACGGTAAATGTTGGAAATGTAAAGAGAAAGAAGGTTCTTTTTTATCACATGTGGTGGTCTTGTAGGAAGGTTAAAGCTTACTGGGAAATGATATATAATGAATTGAAAAGGATGTTTAAAAGAACATTTGTAAAACAAAACAAAACCAGAAGCTTTTCTTTTGGGAATTATAGGGGCAGAACTACCGAAACTGTATAGAAACTTATTCATGTACACTACTACAGTGGTAAGAATGTTATGGAAATGGTTTATTGACTATTTACAGATAGATTGTAAACAGATAAGAACGCTGGCAGGATTATTGTAATAACCTGCAGTTTGATAAGAGTATATATTTAAAGTAGATGAATAAACGAGCATATTAAGTTAATTTGGATATGCAGAAGATACTAAAAATAAATTTAAGGAACTGCAGAAAGAGGGGGAAGGAAGACAAGTTTGAAATGTTACGACTGTAAAATTAGTGAAATTTATCCATCTGAAAAGCATAAATAAAATTTAAAATTTGGAAGTCCTTGCCTACTGACACCAGACAGGTAAGTTCTCTGTCCTTTTCCTGTTGCCTGCTGAAAATAATTTTGTTTCGGGAAGCCTGCCCAGTCACGTAGATGTTGATGTATCTTAATCTCTTTTGTTGTTCATTTTAATTATTTCTAAACGTTTTAAGCACATGCTTTTTTATTGATATTTTTAGCATTTCCTGTAAATCGCTTGGAGGTGTTATCGAGAGGGTATATACATTTTGTTAAATAAAAATGCAGTGCATTGATTCCTCGGGGATGCACCCATATAACTCAGACTATCATCAGCAAGGGCAAAACAAGGTTCCAAGCCCACAGAGATTTCCCGATAACACAAGCAAGTGATCCAAGGACTAGACTTGCTACGCAATAGCTTAGACTGGAGCATATGAACAGATACATGGGTACAGTGCAGCAAAACAGCACCATGTAAACATCGCAGTTGGTGTTTTAAGGGCACCACGAACAAATGTTGAGGGAAAGGGGTGTCAGCTTCGAGACAGGTGGCCGGTTCTCTCTGCCAAGAACTGCTCCACATTTAGATGAATTCCTCTGAAATACTGATTTGGGGACAGGGGGGTGGGGAGAGAGAGAAATAGCCTTCGCAATATTCGTAGCACTCAGGTAGCTAATTAGCTGGATTTACCAGAACCAGATGTCCCTCATTTGAAGAGCCGTCTATTATTCTGTGCTTTCACAACACAAAAATGCAATGGACACACACACAGAGAGAGAGAGAGAGAGAGAGAGAGAGAGAGAGAGAGAGAGGAGCCTGTAATTCCTGAATATTTTATAGGACAGATTCTGCAGCCCTACTTTTTAGCAGCCCTTATTTCATCAGCAGCTACGCCTGTGTTTATGTGATATGGGGGCAAATGAAGATCTACCCTAATAGATCGAATGAAGTCCAGCAGTCAGGCATTGTGAGTTGGCAGGCCCTTGCCAAACACACACCCAAGTTTGTGGCTCTCCAAAGCATAGATGATAGATAGATAGATAGATAGATAGATAGATAGATAGATAGATGATAGCTAGATAGATAGATAGATAGATAGATAGATAGATAGATGATATATGATAGATAGATAGATGATAGATGATAGATGATAGATAGATAGATAGATAGATAGAGATAGATAGATATAGATAGATATAGATAGATGATAGATAGATAGATAGATAGATAGATAGATAGATGATAGATAGATAGATAGATAGATAGATAGATAGATAGATAGATGATAGATAGATAGATAGATGATAGATAGATAGATAGATGATAGATAGATAGATAGATAGATAGATAGATAGATGATAGATAGATAGATGATAGATAGATAGATAGATAGATGATAGATAGATAGATAGATGATAGATAGATAGATAGATAGATAGATAGATAGATAGATAGATAGATAGATATAGATGATAGATAGATAGATAGATGATAGATAGATAGATAGATAGACAGATAGATAGATATGACAAGAAAACATGTTTACTGTTTTGGGGGGAAAGGGCTGCACTACATGGTTGTGTAAGTTGTGTTGTGCTACTCTGTAGGCTGGCCATCTGTATACTGCTTATTTACAGACTCTTTGGGGCAAATCCTCAATAAAATTTCAGGGCTACCAGCTGCTGCCCAGATTATTACCAAGGGTTACCAACATGGCACCTGCAGACCGCAGCATGCTTCTCATTATGTCCTAGGACACCTGTGAAAGGTCTTAGTAGTATCCCCTCAGAAATCCACAGTACACAAGAGACTGTTTACTCTTCCCGCTCAGTTCCTGTCCCCACTATCTCAGCCACTTCTGCCAGGAAGTTACATCCAGCCTCCCTCCTCTTCTGAACAGAGTTGGGCTGTGAAGAGCTTTGCTCTGTGTCTAAGTGCAACAGTGGCCTTTTCCCCACATTTTGTGGTCCTGTCTCTTTTTCCTGTTCTTTAAATGCAACAGCCATTTTGTGTTAGGCCATGCCCTCACGGCAGCCATTTTGTGACTGGTGCCCAAGGCATTGCTCAAAACTCAAAGTGTGTACACTGGTAAAAAAAGACCGGCAATCCAGAACCGTGATCTGTTTTGTTGTGCAATAAGATCCCCGACACAACACCAATGGTGACACTGTTTGCTTGGGCAGCCACCAAGATCAATCCCAGAGGCAGAAAAAGGAGACCTCTGACATAATGTTGACTCAAAATATATTGATCTCTGCAGTCTGTGTTTTGTGTTTATGAGGGGGTGCAGCATTATAATATTGATATATGTTTTATATGTACTGGTGTAATGTTTTACATGCATTCTATAGCTGAATTGCATTGACCTATGGTAGGTGTAATAACATAGGTATTTATGAACACTTTGCAGTACAGGGAAGCCTCTTGGAGAAGAAAATACGGTTATCAAAAAGAAAACGTGCTCATTAACGTATCAATTCATGTAAATGTGTGCAAACTTGTTTATATTTATTCATTTTACCCCACCTAACCTCCAAAGGCCATCCAAGTCTGTTAACATACGAAAATTTACACAGTAAAAGGCTTTTTTTCAAATATAACTGCAGTGCAGGGACAATTGGGGGTGTTCTAGCTGGGGTGTGGAAAGTTAGCTCTCCCCGGTTGGGACTCTCCCTGCCAAAAATGCCCCCCATACCAAAATTAGACTTAAATTCATATTTCTGTGGGCTACAACAAAGGATTGCTTTCAGTCCTATTTACAATGGAGTGCAGGTGATTTCCAGGGGGTCAAAGCTGTGGAGGGAACTCTCCCCAGTTGTACCCACCCCCAGCCAAAAATGCCTTGGGTGTCAATATAAGGCTTGAAAGAACCCCTCTGTTAAAACCAATTCAAGGCTAATCACAACAGGAGAAGGGTGGAGGAGCCTCAACTGTGGACATAAGGGTTAACTTTTGGCTCCACCCCAAAAAATCACCCCTCGCCCACCGCTATTGGGCTTAGGCTTGAGGCCAATAGAAGGGTTTCTCATCCTCTCCCAAGCCAAGTTGTTGCAGGAGGGGAATTATTGTTCTGGATATTGCAGCTGGGGTGGGAAGGTATACTGTCCAGGAAGATGAACACACACACACAACCATGGGGGTGGGGGGACAGGTTTGAATAAAAGCAAGTGAGTGGAATTAGCTTCATGAAATAAAAAATAAAAAAGAGTTGTTCTGCTGCTCCACAATCAATGACCTTGCTGAAAAACAGAGAACTGGAGCTGGGCCAATAATTAAGTCCCCTGCATCCAAAGATTTTTTGGAGAAAAACAAAACCAAGGGATAATTTGCAGCCTCCTTCAAAGGGGCAGGCATACAGCCCACAAGCAAGGAGTTTATGTATTAATAGATTTCTACGCTGCCCTTCACTGAAAGCAGCCACAGGACGGTTTGTGAAAACTAATATAATATAAAGGCATAATCCACAACAAAAGCATTAAAATAAAGCTCGTAAGGCAAATAAATGGCATAATGAATGTTGTTGACGAAGACATGGAATAATTAAGAGTTGGTTGGGATGGTCATAACGCAAAGAGTTGATCTCTCCTGGGACCTTTTCTGAGGGCTCCAGTGTGTACAACCTGTGGATCACCTTGTCTTACCTCCACAGGTGAAACCAGCTACTGGTCCCAGCAGCTGAGTGCTCTCCCAGCACAAGACACTTCCCCCATCAGAGCCTACACCAGCAGTTCTCAACCTGTGGGTCCCCGGATGTTGTTGGACTACAACTCCCATCATCCCTGAGCTCTGGCCTTGCTAGCTAGGGGTGATGGGAGTTGTAGTTCAACAACATCTGGGGACCCACAGGTTGAGAAAGGCTGGCCTACACTGAAGCAGCATCTAACCCAGAGAGAGGTTGACAGTGGTCACCCATATTTTGTTGCGCTGGGGCTCCCTTCATCCCTGCTGGCTGGCAGGGCAACCCGAGCCTCAGCTGGTGGAAGCCCCCAAGGTGGCACCCTGCCAGCCCCAACACCACCACTGCTGGCAGAGAAGTGGCACTGGCACCGGTGCCCATTTCCAGCAGTACCTGGCCAAAATAATGCCTCTTCAATCCCCTCCTAGTTCTGGGAGACAGTGGCAGAGGAGAGGGTCAGGAAGCACCCAACCCTTCGCTGGCCTGACCTGCCTCTTCTTCCAATCCATCCTGTGTGCCACCTTTCAGCTCTGAAACTTCCCCTGACTCTTGCCTCCTGGCTAGGGCAGTTCCCCACAAATCACTGGCCACCTCTCCTGGGTCAGACTCCAGCCCCTTCCCCGGCGCACACTCCTGCCAATCCCTGACAGCTGGGATAGTGGGAGTTGCATTTTGGCAATATGCTCCCCACACGTGTCTTGGGACAGGAGTGGCTAAGCATTTTAGGCCTGAGTGCCACATTAACCTCCAGGAGCCGCAGGCCAGCAGTGCATTTGACCATCCCACAGTCTCACATACACACCCATGTGCACACAGACAAGCACTGGGTCCAATTTCCCCCCTTTGCCATAATCAGTAGATTCTTGGGGGGCCCTATGGAATTAGTCTCCTTTCCTAGACCACTGTAAAGCAGCAACTGAAGTCTGAGTGGATATGGGAGTGGCAGTGGCATAGTTGCCAAAGCAGAAAAGGAAGAAGGATTGGCGCATGTATGTGCAGCTACTTTGGGTGGGGCAAGATCAGGGGCCAGCAAACCTTTTCAGCAGGAGGCCAGTCCACTCTCCCTCAGACCTTGTGGGGGGGGGACTATATTTTGAAGGGGGGAATGAACGAATTCCTATGCCCCACAAATAACCCAGAGAAGCATTTTAAATAAAAGC
This sequence comes from Podarcis erhardii, assembly GCF_964252035.2. NCBI lineage: Eukaryota > Metazoa > Chordata > Lepidosauria > Squamata > Lacertidae > Podarcis > Podarcis erhardii. Next base: position 65,870,069 of record NC_138512.1, on the reverse strand, counting down.
ACACATTCTACTCATGTAAAAACACCCAGAGATGCATTTTAAATAAAAGGACACATTCTGCTCATGTGAAAACACCAGGCAGGCCCCACAAATAACCCAGAGTTGCATTTTAAATAAAAGGACACATTCTACTCATGTAAAAACACGCTGATTCCTGAATCGTCTATGGGCCGGATTTAGAAGGCGATTGGGCCTGATCCAGCCCCTAGACCTTAGTTTGCCTACCCATGCACAAGATTCTCTGGAGCCAATAAATCTTCTTGGCTCCATAGACTGTGCAACCCTCATCTATCACAGCAGGGTGGGCTCACCAGATATACTTCCTAAGGTTTGCCTTAGCTCTCTGATGGCAAGTCATCGTCTTCTCTGTCACAATTATGCATCGCTAAAGGACCAGAGTTTAAGCCATTAGCTTGCGATCCATCTTGGAAAGGTTTGGAGGGAGGGAGAGGGGAATGGGCCTCTGCTGAAACATTGGCAAAACAGAGCTATTACTTCCATAGGCTGAAGCAGATGCCATATAAATGAAGTTCCTGTCATTAGGAGGAATGAGCAGAGCGATCAAGGGCAGCCTCTCTCCTCCAGTTCTCAATCAGACCTTTGCATTAAACCAGCCACAGAGACACATTTCCACACTCCATGGTTTCATGACTCGCCTTGGCTGCACTTCAATGGAGATAAAAATAAAGCAAGCAGCTCAACGGGGAGGGCCACTTCCCATTGTTAAAGAACGGCACAGTTTCCGAAGCAGCACTCTGGCTCTTCAAAGGCATGCAGCGTCAGCAGAGCATAAAGCAGCTGTTGTTGCTGATGGGAAGAAAGCAGAATCAGGAGGAAGCTGTACAAAAGGCTATTAAAGGGAGCAGAGAATGGGAGCATGGTGGTCTGACAAACGGTTTCAGTGGCCTGAAAGGCTCGGGTCTTTGCATGCAAATTTCAGAACGGATCCTGAGCAAACGTTTCCTAAAACTAGAACCGCTCTTGTGTACTAAACAGCCTTCCTAATCACGAAACTGGTGAAATGCAGCCCCGCCACGCTGGGTCAGAAGGAGCAGTCTGTCAGCTTAGTCTTCTGACTATTGGCAGCAGCCCACCCAGGTGCATTCGGTTGATATCCTTCCACTGTTACTAGTCCCCACAAAGGAGGCTGACAGTGCAATCCTGTGCAGGTATAATAAGAAGAAGGCTCCATACTTTTCAATGGAAACTGAACCCAGTTAAAGTAGGTATAAGATTGCAGCCTGAGAATTATGCCTTTTGCTTAATCGTCCCAAATAGTACACCTGTTGTGGGCCAAGGTGGGAGGAGTTCCTGTGATTAATAAATAAAGACAAGAATAGGGGTGGGGAGTGGGGTCTAGGAAACAAAAGAATAACTGGGTGTGCTGTATACAAGTGGGAGATTTCAGATGAGTTTTTCCTTCCATTACAGAGAGCTGCTATGGCCTGGTCTGCATGCAATGAAAAATTAAGAAGACTACATTTTATTTTATATTTGAAAAAGAACTCCTTGCAGGTAAAAAATTATTAGTGGAACAGGTAGCTGGAGGGACCAGGGTTTTTTTTCTTTCTGATGTAGTAGGGTTTTGTTTTCTTCTACTTGCTGGTTTGCTTTTTCATGAGAGTGCACTCCAAAATGGCATTCTCCCATCTGCAGTCTGAAATGGTTCACCCCACTCAATCACCTCTGGATTACCCCTTATTCTACTGCATTGAGGTCCAGGCCTAAGAGGCTACACATTGCCTGAGGGTCCTCCTGTCTAAAAGTCTCCCCCCACAGTCATTCTAAGCTCCTACCTTGCCTCAGTGTGGGTGAAGGTCCATGTCATGTGGAATAAATCAGGTGTAAACTCCTGGTTTCTGGCATTCTGCTTCCCCAATAGGATGTAAGAAGCGATCGCTTTCCATTCCACCCTGCAGCTCTGTTTCCATTCCTCTGCAGTTCCTTTTCCACCAAAAATGACATTATCTGTCATACTCTCCGTGATGGAAGAATAACGCAACTTACATTATGTACATACATAATGTACATAATGAACGTGTAGATTACATAACTTACATTACAATTATGTGATTCCACCCCATTCATTTAAATGCAAAGGAAATGCAACGCGAATGGGCTGAGGGGACATTATCAAACTGTGTATCGTTTGCAAACTGAAAGTGAATGCCATTATTATTCACTGGCTTGGCTTCTGCCCCAGGCGTGGGAAGAATAATTGAACACTGGCAATTTCCATGCCCATTTCTGCTTTTGCCTGTATCCTCCAACATCCCAACTGGACAGTCACAAGAAGAAATCAGCAACACACTCACAATGACAAAAGGGCCTTCACATAAACAGAGTAGATGACTTCCCACAGCATCCCACTACTCAGAAGATTTAAAGATATACAGCGGGTTCAACATTGGCTTCTTGGGTCATTACAAAAAGCTGAACCCCAACCACCCCTCAAAGGAACCATAAAGCCTATCACTCTTCCCATTTGAATATCTGGTGTGACTCGGGCTTTCAAAGCCACCAAGAGAGTACCCTACAGCCATTTCACAGCATCCTCTGAATTCTGCCATGAAATTACATTAAAGCAGGCAGCTGTAAGACCATCTACGCAACCACTAGGAACTATAAAGCATCTTGTAGCCCAAGTTATAAAACACCTATTAAGATTAAAGGATTGTGCAAAACCTTTATGAGATTCTTTACAATTCCAAGGGGTGTGTTTATAAATCAGCAAATGCTGGAATTCAGTGGCAAGATAAGAGGAACTAGATTTAACTCTCAGGCTGCCTGGAGGAGATGGAAAGGACTTTGGTTTTGTTTGGTTCAGCTCATGGAACTACTGACTAAAGCTACAATCCTATACACAGGTAGCTGCAGTAAGTCCTATTGATCACAGCAGGGTGGGCTTCTGCATGAATAGAGAATTGTACTGCATAAGACTGTGACAGAAACCAGAAAGTGTCCAGTGCAAAGTCAACTCAGCCATGAAGTCAAATGGCCTTAGGCAAGCCACTAAGAAGAAGGGCTGCAGCTCAGTGCTAGAAGGGCAGAGGTTTAACCCCCAACTTCTCTAGGTAGAGCTGGGAATGCCCTTATCTGAAATCTGGAGAGCTACTACCACTCAGTTCCATTTCAGTTGAGCACTTGTCCCTATTTTACATAGGAAGGGAGGTCTTCAAGACTTTGATTATGTCTTGCAGCCTGAAAACATGCCACTTTCCCTAGGTCATAATTGAAAGATACAGAGGTGGGTGTTCTCCCCCCCCCAAAAAAAAAACCACACCCATGTTCCTTTCTTTGGACATGATAGTCTCATGTCAGCAAGAGCTCTGGTATGCCTAGGACCCTCGTACCTACAGCACTGCCTCTCCCAGTATGCCCCATAGAGGACCTTAAGGTCCATAAATAGCAACACCCTAGAGGTCCCGGGCCCTAAGGAAGTCAGATTAGCCTCAACCAGAGCCAGGGCCTTTTCAACACTGGCTCCAGCCTGGTGGAACGCTCTGTCTCATGAGACCAGGGCCCTGCAGTATCTGATTTCTTTCCGCAGGGCCTGTAAGACAGAGTTGTTCTGCCTGGCCTTTGGCTTGGAACCAAGTTGAGCCCCTCCCTGGAGACTTCCCTGGCTTTTTTCTGGCCCACGTAGGACCAGTCTGGATAGTTAGCTGTGATGGGATTATGAGCTACTTGTGCGTAAAAGTTCAGTCCCTCAGATCTTGGGCATGTTTCTCAAGACTCTGTGTACAGCGGAGCCCCTTAAGCATGACTCCCTTAATCGCTGGCAGAATCCGACAGTGGGCGTTTACGGAAACGACTCCAGCATAGAAGCTCCTTAACGGAAACGCGTCGTCTGGATTCTCGGCGCGACAGTTTCCGGCGAGGAGTGGGTGTACCTATAGGAGGTCCTGCGACTTCTCCACTGTTTTCGCTGGAAGATTCCCTGAGCAATTCCTGCGCCTCACTCTCTCTCTGATCTCCCGCACTCCCCCTGCTGGTACCTTCCCCCGCTGCTAATTCTCTCCTAGCTTCTGAGAGCCCCTCCGCCACCTGCCTTTCCGATGGCAGTTCCCTGACATTAGCCTTGGTGAAGACTTGATTGTTTTCATTCCCCAAAAAGTTTTTTATTTGAGTTTCTACTGAAATGAGGCTGCATTTTAATGTTGTATTTTAATCTTGTTTTTTAAGTTGTATTTCAATCAATTGTTTTTATACCTGGTATTAGCCACCCTGAGCCCGGTCTTGGCTGGGGTATAAATAAAAATTTGTATTATTATTATTATTATTATTATTATTATTATTATTATGCTTGCATTTCCTTTAGTGCAGGCAGGTGCCGTCAAGCAAAACGTTGCATTTTGTCAAAGAATGGCCCCAAAGAAAAGTTTCTGGAGGTGGTCAAAAGGTGTTACACTGCAACTATGGGTCCTGCCCACATATCTTAAAGGAAAGGAAGTAAAACTGTGTGGTAATGACAGATCTGGTTACAAGGAGACAACTTCTTTATACAGTTTTATACCTCCAGGCAGCATTAAATACTTGAGCTGCCTTAAGTCATTTGGACAGGATAAGCATTTAAAGATGCTTTGACTCATTAAACTGTCATAATCTTCTAAGCCACTTTAAAGCCCAAATCTGCCAAGCATATTGAGACCTGCAGTTAAAGGAAAGGTGGGGTGGAAATAAATAAATAAATAAATAAATAATAAAAATAAAATTAGCCAGGAGATAAAAACAGACTAAAGGTCTCGTTGGAGAGCAGCAGGCTAACCCAGGAAACGTTGAAATCCAGCGCAGATTGCATCTCTCCAAACTGACTGAATAGGAAACAAAATGGCTGATGAACATGGATGCAAGGAAGTTTTAAAAGGAAGGTCACTTTCTTTCACAATATCAGCAGGTGGGGTATAAGGCAACTGCAGCTACTCAGGAAAAAGATGACGGTCGCATCCATACATTCAAAGCACTCTTACGCCACTTTAACAGTCATGACTTCCTTCTGAATCCTGGGAACTATAGTTGAGAATTTTCAGGAGACACCCACCCACTGACGTGCAGGGTAAATTAATAATGCAGAGTTTTTAAAGAATAAAAGCTTTACTGAGTTAAAATAAACTTCTTCATAAACAACATGGTTCCAAACAGTTTCACTGACTGAGATTACATACTGACTCTGCTCACAGCTGAGGCAGACTGACTGGCTGAAATCTTACAGAGAACACAAAGAGAAACTGGCTACTAAGTCACATGTCAGAGTGACTCAACAGTTAGCAATTAGGCCTGAATAACTTTAGTAGGCCCAAATGACTGTGCAGTCCCAGCACTTCCTGGCCTGCTTTGCTGCTTCTGCTCTCATGTGTCTTTGTCATATGACACCCACACCCCGTACCCTTTAGAAATTACAGCCCCCCCAGGATTATTTAGGGGAAGCCGTGGTGGTTAAATTGGTGCTTTAAATATATGGGGTGGATCTTTCTCATGTGATCATGATGGATAGTTGGTGTGAAATAGCACCCCCCCCCCCAAAAAAAAGGAAAATTCAGTGTTAGGGATTCAGCACAGAGGAACTAAAACCAGAAAGTATGACAAGGTCACTATATCAATCCACAACGCAACCACATTTAATGCACTAGTGCAGTTCTGGATGCTCCCAAATCAAAAAGGGTTCTGCAGAGTTAGAAAAAGTAAAGAAGGAGCGACAAAAGGAAGACCAGGGGTAGGAATCATGCCTGAAGCCCCTGCCTTGCCAAAGACTACCCCAGAGACAGGGAGTCACAGGGCCAGCACTACTGATATCGGTTCAACCCACTCTCTCCTCCAGTTTGACAAAAGCCAACATTTATGAGTTATGCATGGGCTCTTGATGCTTGGGGAAGAAGTTGCTAGAGAGAACAACTTGGGACCATGACTACTGAAGCCTCCAGTCAGCTCCAAATACAGTGGTACCTCGGGTTACAGACACTTCAGGTTACATACGCTTCAGGTTACAGACTCCGCTAACCCAGAAATAGTACCTCGGGTTAAGAACTTCGCTTCAGGATGAGAACAGATATCGTGTTCTGGCGGCGCGGCGGCAGCGGGAGGCCCCATTAGCTAAAGTGGTGCTTCAGGTTAAGAACAGTTTCAGGTTAAGAACGGACCTCCAGAACGAATTAAGTTCTTAACCCGAGGTACCACTGTAATTGCTGGGGCACCACTGCAAGCTCACTGTCTTCTGTCCCTGAGACTTGCTTAACAGGGAGCTGACCAAGGTCCTGATATTGTGCTACCAACCTACAGGGTATCCGCCTGGAATGGATTACGGTATTTTTCCATCTATAAGACAAGGTTTTCTGCCCAATTTTTTAGGTCTAAAACCGTGGGTCATCTTATCCATGGAATATAGCAATTAAATATATAAATAAATACAGTGGTACCTCAGGTTAAGAACTTAATTCGTCCTGGAGGTCCATTCTTAACCTGAAACTGTTCTTAACCTGAGGTATCACTTTAGCTAATGGGGCCTCCCGCTGCCACCGTGCCACCGCCGCGCAATTTCTGTTCTCATCCTGAAGCAAATTTCTTAACCCGAGGTACTATTTCTGGGTTAGCGGAGTCTGTAACCTGAAGCATCTGTAACTTGAAGCGTCTGTAACCTGAGGTACCACTGTATGGAACTTGCTCTAGCAATCGCAACTCCTGGCAACTCCTCTAGCAGTTGCCTCCTCCCACTCTGCCTGCCCTACAGCGGGGAGGGAGGCTGTAGGCAGTCTGTCTTTGCCATGCAATGTCTTCGCGTGGCTCTATTTGTGCGTGGGCGGCACAACATTACACATGAGGAGCGCAGCAATTGAAGTACCATAATACCTCCCCCCCCCCGGCCTTTAACATCAGCGAAACATTGCACCCCGCAGGAGAGGCGTTGCCTCTCCAGTTGGCTGTGGTGATCAAATATCTCTCTCCCCTCTGCGCCCTTCCCGTGGGGCATTCTCAGTCTGCTTGCCTCCTCCCACTCTGCCCGCCCTACAAGCAGAGGCTGCATGGGGGAGGCTGCATGTGTGATCTGTTTTTTCTGTGCAGCGTCTTCGCGTGGCTCCATTTGTGTGAGGGTGGCACAATGTTACACAGGAGGAGCGCAAGGCGCAATGTTTTGCTGATGTTAAAGGCGCAGAGGGGGGTATTACTTCAATTGCCACACTCCTCCTGTGTAACGTTGCGCCACCCACGCACAAATGGAGCCACGCGAAGACACCGCATGGTAAAAATGGACTGCCTACAGCCTCTCTCCCTCCCAGCCATAGGGCAGGCAGAGTAGGAGGAGGCAAGCAGAATACTGTACAGAGGCTCTGCAGGAAAGGTGAAAAGTGCTAAAAGTAATTGGAAAAAAACTTTGCCACTCTTCCCTCCCCAAAAAAGCTCAACTCTGCCCCCCAAAAAATGCTCAGCGATTGCCAGCAAGGGAACAGGTGATAGGCTGCCTGTTAGACGTGTGGGGCTCTTAGCCTCTGGGCAATCCTCCCCCCAAAAAAAGTTTCAACAAGTCAGGGCAATTTCCCCCATTTTCTTAATTTGGGGACCCCAAAAATAGGGGGCGTCCTATACATGGGGGCATCCAATACAAGGAAAAATACAGTACTATATTGTCCTCTGTGTCCTACTAAGCTCTTCAGCAGATCCCGGTGACTGTGGCGTAGGAATACCCAGGAAGGTAATTGGAAATTCAGCTAACACAGTCCTGCCACCAAAACATTGCCAGATTCAGAGAGCCAAAGCAACCACCTGTAGATAGGAAGCCCTCGAAGGGGTGTAAGGGTCTGAGAAACCCCTGAAAAATTACTGTTTTGGTAAATTTATTGTTTCTAAACTATTTCATCACTGAAACTTTGAGCAAAATGTACGTAAAATAAAAAGTTTCCAATGAGGGGCAAGAAGGAGATGGAGAATCACAACTAGGAAATGCAAGATTTCCTTCTTCCTCTGTATGGCATGCAGTGCCTTTGCCATTAGAGGGTGACAAAGATCTTAATTCTTCCTGTATGTTCTGTCGGGAAAATGACACCGTCTTTCACATGTCCTTAATGCTTGCCTCTAGATCCAATAAGGGTTGCCATTAAAAAGGAGCATTTGTCAGCAACAGCACAATATTGGCAGTATTTCTTAGATAATTCAGGGTGGCATATTGGGAACTTCCAGCTTTTCATCTCTAAGTATTATTTATTTTTGCTGGCTTGCTATTAATCCAGTGCCATCAATATCATGGAACAGAAGCAACAACAAAAAGGACAGGTACTTGCCCCCAGAAACTTGCAGTCTAAATTCTGACACTGGAAGAGACAGCAAAAGGAGAGGCCAGTAGTAGCAAAAAATGAAATATGAGTAGGACCAGAATCAGCACCTGGTATCCTGGGGCAGATGCCAACATCCCAGGGCCCCAGAAGGGCCTATTCATAATACCTGTCTTGGGCTCTCCTTAATTTGTTTTTCCTGGTCCAGAATTCTGATGAGTGCCAGCAATCTGGATCTATCCACTCCTTATATTTCCAAAATTCATCTGACCAAGCAGTATTCAGTGGCATTGTGGAAGTGGCAAGACCAGCTGCCCAGGGCTGTTGAACCACTACAGACACGCAAGCCCACTAGGGTCCACCACAGAGTTTGCCCAGGAACTCCTCAAACCTGGAGCCAGCCTTGCATATCAGCAAGTACAGCCACATATAATTAGACTTTTTTCAACTGGATGTAAACTAAGCAACTGAGATAGAGGCTTTACAGCAAATACTGGTTTTTGAGGAGGGATTTGAAGCAAGATGAAGGTGGCTTCTCATAGGTGTTTATTCTGGGAGTTCCCAGGAGGAGGACAGAAAGAGATAATTGTAAGGAGTCATCTAAGACACCACAAGCAGGAATATAAAGGTTGTTATACATTGTTAATTGCTTTAACAGAGCAAAATGTGTGAGACAATTAAGTGACAAAGGGTTGACATTGATTGAAAATCTGCTGCCATTCACGACTTGCCAACACATGTACACATAGTGGATTGGGCCCATGTACAATAATTATAAATGACTAGGTGCATAGATGTATATGTCGTCTTCTCCAGCGATTTGACTTCACCCTCAGAGGTGCACTCAATTGTTTCTCAAGACACACGGGTGCCAACAACAACATTTCAGCAGCCTTTGGGCACTGCTTTGTATGATCCCATGTGTTCTTCAAATTTTCTGAATGGTGAGTCATCCAGACTCCCAAATTCATATGATGGTTTTAGTAAATATAAGCATCTGCCATGATTTCATATCATGGTTATGGGCTCATCTAGTCCAGGCCTTTCATATCACGTACTACATGATTCCTGTTTAAACTGGAAATGTCAAGGACTGAACTGGTAGCCTTTGCATATAAAGCTACCACTGAGCTATGAGTTCTCCCTCACAATATGACCAAGAATCAACAGAGCCTCTTTCATGATCCCCTGAGATTACAGAGATCAGAGTATACTCTTAATGGTGTTAAAGCTAAGTACATCTTAGATTGGCCAGTGGGCAGACATGAGAATCCCACACAGGTTCTTTGAACCCCAACCCCAGAAGGAAGGCTGCCACAGGTGTGTATATGAAAGGAGAAGCTGGCCTTCAATCTAGCATTTATTATGCCATTCCATGACTGACACTCAACGGAGCCTGACAATCAGTTCCATGTGGGGGTTCTGAGGAAGAGGTTTCCCTCCCACACTGAGAAGTAAGCATGAAAGACAATGAGTGCAGCTCTGCTGGTGCACAGCAAGGGCACCATCGTGACATCAATCTTCAGGAGGCCATCAGAAACTGCAACATCACTTCACCTCATCAAACCGTGCCTCTTCCTCAAAGATATATTGCTCATCTCGTGCCTGTTTTCACTTGAGCTCCCTTTGCCCCCATCTCTCAGACTTTGAACGAACCTGTCAAAACCTGTCAAGTGCACTCAGTGTGTTTATATCTCACAGTCACTGGGAATGTGCAGGTACCCTGGGCAATTTGCAATCCCACACTAACCTAGCAGTGGGGGTGGGGAGCTTAAATGAGATGGACACTGTACTCTCAGGACAACTTTTTAAAAGTCTACTGGAAATAGTGTGGAAATGTTCTTAGCAGCTGCATTTTATCTGTCTAAAGCAGGATTTCCCAAACTGAGTCTCCAGCTGTTTTTGGACTACAACTCCCATCATCCCTAGCTAGCAGGACCAGTAGCCAAGGATGGTGGGAACTGTAGTCCAAAACCAGCTGGAGACCCAGGTTTCGGAAACCCTGGTCTAAAGGCCAGTCTGAGATAATTTTATGGGAGGACAAGATAGTGCCTTTCCATTCCACATAAATGAGATGACTGGGGTATAAGTTGAATCTTGCTTTGACACTGACAACGTGAACACATCATGCTCCACTGCATATGAGAGTGGCATGCTAACTTAGAGGTGCAGGGTAGGACACACACAGGTCTGTACACTGAGAAAGGGGAATGGCCGGGGGGTTCAAGAAGAATAGAGGAGAGGAACGGGCGGCTACTTGCCCCCACCACCTTGTATCTGCCACCAGAGGCTCTCTGCTGTTCTGCCTAACAATAGGGCCTGTCTTGATCAGAAGTCTTGCCTGAGAAGCGAAGGGCAGAGTGCTGCAGTGTTCAGGGACTGCTTTTGTGCTCCCACAGGCATTTGATTGGCCACTGTGAGAACAGGATGCTAGACTAGATGGGCCACTGCCCAGATCAAGTCTTTTATCATGTTCAACCAGCAAGTAGAAGGGCCATAGATTGTTCTATTATCAAGCTTGAGAGGCAAAATAAATCTGGCCAGCACAGGGATGGGAAATCTATTACGATGACCTGTCCAAATTTCAGGTGGTGCAAAATTCAGTCACTAGAGGCTAGGTAGTTTGATTGTATAATAGTAACTTTTCATCATTGGATTGGTTATTTATTCATTTCTGGACTCAACTCTAAGTCATGGTATTAACCTTGAAAGTTAACAACCTGGTGAGGGCTTGCTCTAAAAGGCAAGCAAGCAAGGAAAACATTTTAAACTACGAATTTCACATGAAACTACGTGAAAGAAAGATCAATTTTCTATGGGGACAGTCACAGCAGATGAAGTAGCCTTAAAACAAAGGGTCACTATAACAGATTCTTCGTGACCCCATGGACCAGAGCACGCCAGGAACTCCTGTCTTACACTGCCTCCCGCAGTTTGGCCAAACTCATGCTGGTAGCTTCGAGAACACTGTCCAACCACCTCGTCCTCTGTCGTCCCCTTCTCCTTGTGCCCTCCATCTTTCCCAACATCAGGGTCTTTGCCAGGGAGTCTTCTCTTCTCAGGAGGTGGCCAAAATATTGGAGCCTCAGCTTCAGGATCTGTCCTTCCAGTGAGCACTCAGGGCTGATTTCCATAAGAATGGATAGGTTTGATCTTCTTGCAGTCCATGGGACTCTCAAGAGTCTCCTCCAGCACCATAATTCAAAAGCATCAATTCTTCTGCGATCAGCCTTCTTTATGGTCCAGCTCTCACTTCCACACATCACTACTGGGAAAACCATAGCTTTAACTATATGGACCTAAGCCATAGTAGGTCTCTGCATCATAAAGTCCATCATTTCCTTCTTTAAAAAAAAATGCTGCAAAAGGCTCCTATGCGTTCCTAGCTCCTCTTCTGTGCTTCCTTTCCTTCTGCTTTGCCATGTCACCTCTCAATACTAGTGTAAGTATACTTCTAGAAGAGGCAGTCTTTGGATTTCATGAACAGCTAGAAGAAAGGGGTGTGGCTGTTTATGCAGGACAGGGCTGCTTGCTGTTGTACTGCAATGCTCCTGACATTGTACTCCATGCATGGGCTATATATAAAATGTGCTGGCTTGTTTTGCAATATATTCTGTAAGCCTGAAAAACTTGCACACACAGTTGGCATTTACATTCCGGAGTGCAGGGAGTTATTAATGAGAATTAAATAAAGGCTTGGGAATTACTGTGCACAGCTATAATTAAATATGGGATATATGTATGTATATTTAGTGATATTGATGTCTTGTTTCTCACACTGGTTCTCAGATACTGTTTGTTCAAGGACCTGGAGTAACGATTAGGCAATTAATGAATGACACTCCAACTTTACTGCAAGAGTAATATTGATATTCTATTAGCAATTATTCAAGAAGCTGCCACAGAGCAAACTTCCCTAGTCCATGTCATACATACACAACCACTACTCCAAGAAAGACTACAATAAACTGCATTATTGGAGATACTCAGATGAAAGTGGTGCAGTGCTCAATTTCTAAAATAAGGTAGTGTCAAAACAGGAGCTGATGTCAACCAGTGTCAACCAGCAACTGATGAGGTGGGTGAGAACCAGTGTGGTTAAGAGCGGTAGACTCATAATCTGGTGAACTGGGTTCACTTCCCTGCTCCTTCACATGCAGCTGCTGGGTGACCTTGGGCTAGTCACACTTCTTTGAAGTCTCTCAGCCCCACTCACCTCACAGATTGTTTGTTGTGGGGGAGGAAGGGAAAGGAGATTGTTAGCCGCTTTGAGACTCCTTAGGGTAGTGATAAAGCAGGATATCAGATCCAAACTCTTCTATTGTCACCTAGAACCAGGTGCTGCTTCCACACAGAAGGAGGGTGCAGTTGCAACCCTGACATCCCCGCAAAACAAGCAAATATTGTGAGTGAGTGAGCGTGCCATGCCTCATGGTTAAAAGCTTCAGAGGCAGAGTATGTAAGCTGTTGGGACATCTTCATTGCTTCCGTCCATTTGGAACTTCTTGCCTGATTTGCTCACCTGCCGAACTGCAACTCCTGAACCCTATGTCTGCTGCCGAACCTGTACCATTACTTGCCTCAATAAAGATCTCCTTTTTACTTACATGTAAGAGTATCTGTCTCCGTATGTTGGGCAGAAGTCAGGACACATATTGAAATTTCCCAGGGAAGAGGAGTTGAGATAAAGTTTGTCTATGTCCATCTAGCAAGTTCACAGCACAGGCAAGATCTGAACTAGACAATTCCTCTTTTGCAACCTACTCTCTTCACAACTGTTATATGCTACTGTGAATACTGGCACCTCCTTTCTTGAACCAACAGAACTGTGTAGTGGAGGACTGGGAATTTTCAGCACCATCAGGAGGTTTGTGGAGCCCTCCATCAACTCCTACTTCAGTGGGTCTTCACAGGTTTACCAGTGATGATAGCTGGCACCAGCTATTTTAACTTTCTTCAATGTCCCAGCATTGTGAAAAAATCAAAATGGTAGCTCCTCATGTATTGAGTGCTAAGGGAAGCCCTGGACAGATTATCAGTGGTAGGCTCTGAGGTGCCAATTGCTGTCCAGTGAGGCCATTTGGTGATTCCAGTCCTGGAGGGTTTACTTACAAAACTTTATGGTTTTAGTTCTAAAGATTCCCCCCACCTTGAAATGATTAGTTATTGAAGGGAATTCTGCCTCAGTAAATTCTAGCCAGCTTCTCCATCAAGGCAACTTAACTTGACAGCTTTCACAATGCATTGTTTCTCCAAAACATAAAAAGCTGTATTTTTGTAGAGCTGCCAAGATATTTGGCACGGTTTCCAGTCTGGATTATAAAGGACTGGACCTCTGGAACAGACAGCTGGCCCAGAGTACAGTTGTCTCTCAGGCAAAGAGTTGACAAAAACAAGGACACTCAGAAGTGTGGAAAAGATAACAGCTGCTATAGAAATAGTTGCTAATATACTTGCAGTTAGATTTGCCTTCCAGATTAACAGAATATTTATTCATTTTATTTTATAAAATTTGACAGATTTGAGGACAGGTTTTTCAAGTCCAAGTGAAACTTACCACACATAAACTGACTGCATTCACACAACACTAAGTCATGGTTTCTTTTGACCACAATTTGATCAACAAACCATGAGTCACCTTCTACAACACAGCTAGCTCCTCCAAAGCCTGGTTCATTTTCCAACTACTCTTGCCTCATGCCTTTGTTTGGTGATCCCATCCCTAATGCTCAACAAACTACAACTGTGATTAAGCAAAGATGTGTGGTTCCAAAATACAGTAGCACCAAACTATAAAGCAAGCCTTGGCTCATAGGCCAAGAACAAACCATGGCTTTGTTGGTAGAAAACATACCATGGTTAGTCACGGGGTTGGGTTCACATAATAAAACAAACTATAGTTAGGGTAAACATGCTTCCCATATACATCTTGCAATCACACAGAGTACTTCAGTGTTACAGCTCCATTTTGTGGAACTTCCTCTAGAGAGTAAGACAGGCACCAACCACATTGTGTTTTTGACACCTTCTTATGCATTCCTGGATTGTTAATACCAGCAATAAATATAGCTGATTGCTGTGCAATCTGTTTACTGTGTTTATGCTGTTTTCATTTCCTGTACACCCCTCTTTAAATATTAAGCTGCTTTGCAAATTTCCTAAATAAAATGAACTATGGATTAGTGTTATGGGCTAATGAGCCAAGAGTCACATGCAGACGTGGCCACTGGCTCCCAGTAACATCAGGCTGTAATTCCTTGCACTTCTCTGTGAGAAACCATCTATTTAATCTGCTTCATTTCACACATTCCCTGCACCTCACCCCTCTTGATCCAGAGGAGCTAGCTGGATGCATAACAGGTCATTTGTCTCATCTTCCCATGTCACATATACAATAGTCCTGACATGCAATAAGAAAATGCTCAAAGGGATGTATCTATTTTGGCCACACTGATGTATCAGCAAAGTTAAAGCAATCAGGAGGGTTTGGATACAAAGCATCTCCGCTTGCCCTTGAAGAGAAAGAAAAACACATCCTTCTTCTGTAAACACAATGCCACAGTGTTGGCTGGCACCAGCCAAAGTTAAACCAGTCTGTAAGATATTTAGCCTCTATTGCTCCTCAAGCTCAGCTAAGCACAAGGTTGATAGTAAGGTGTTCAACACTGACCTGACATATTGACATGCTGAGGTTACCTTGCATTTCATTGTGTGTGTGTGTGTGTGAACTTTATGGTACATCTGTGCTCTGTTGCATCAATTTATACTGTTTGTGCAACTGTAACTGTGTATTTCATGTACCACACATTTCTTGCCCTGTGTGTATCATTGTTGTCTCTCAGCTCAACTCAACTCAACTCAAATTAACTCTCATTTTGCTTATGATTAAATACAGTGGTACCTCGGGTTACCACAGGGGTTCTCGGGTTACGAGAAGACTCCCTGGAAAAGACCCTGATGTTGAGAAAGATGGAGGGCACAAGGAGAAGGGGACGACAGAGGACGAGATGGTTGGACAGTGTTCTCGAAGCTACCAGCATGAGTTTGACCAAACTGCAGGAGGCAGTGGGAGACAGAAGTGCCTGGTGTGCTCTGGTCCAGGGGGTCACGAACAGTCAGACATGACTAAACAACTAAATGACTAAACAACAACACCTCGGGTCACAGAAATAGTACCTCAAGTTAAGAACTTTGCTTCAGGATGAGAACAGAAATCATGTGGTGGCAGCGGGAGGCCCCATTAGCTAAAGTGGTACCTCAGTTTAAGATCAGTTTCAGGTTAAGAATGGACCTCCAGAACAAATTAAGTTCTTAACCCGAGGTACCACTGTAATCACTAGCTGAGCTTCTCGACAGAGGGAATAATGAAGGTGCTGCCAGGTGTCAATTGTCCCCAGTCGCTGAAGCCACAAACCCAGAGGCCAAATGGGAGTACGGTACGTGAACCAACTTGGACATTGTGATCATCATCTGAGGCCCTTCTTTGTGGGCCTCCTTCATGAGAGGTCCAGAGGGTGGCAACACAAGAATGGACCTTTCCTGCAGTGGCTCCCCATTTGTGGAACGCTCTCCCCAGGGAGTCTCACCTGGTGTCTTCATTACATATCTTTAGGTCGCCAGGAGAAAACACCATAACTATCACCCTCATAAAATTACTGCATCAGCTAATAACTGGGAGAAGCCAACATTTAAGGTAAATCAGAACAAAGTCCATCTTTCCGGGCACTCTGCAGCTGACCAAATGCCTCTCAAAGTTCACAAGCATGACAAAAAATGTCTCAGATTGGGAAGGCCCATGGCTCAGTGATAGAGAAGGGATAGCTCAAATATCTAAAGGGCTGTCACATGGGGGATAGAGCAACCTTGTTTTCTCCTACTCTGGAGGGTAGGACTCGAACCAATGGCGTCAAGTTACAAGAAAGGAGATTACAACTAAACATCAGGAAGAGCTTTCTAACAGTAAGAGCTGTTTGACAGACTCTGACAAGAAGTGGTGGACTCTGTATTAAGATGGTGGCTATCTTTGTCCGAGTCTCAACGTGGCAGCATGAGATGTGGATATAATAACTACTGGAGTGTAGCGATGGGAAAAGACGGGTCCTGAATTCAAGTCATTCCTTCAAACTAGGACCTTTGCCAAGCTACCTTTTAGTGGCTTGAACACAACCTGCCCTATGCCGTTGTGTGGTTTCAATGGTGACGCATTTTACACATAGTGAAGCTTTATTAGCAATAACCATGCTTAGTATTGAGACGCCATGCTCAAATTTGCAAGTTATTTGATGCAGTGAAGGGCTCTGAGGGGTTAGCTCACTGCAACAAAGGTTTGGTGCCACCACTGATGCTTTTTCGTATGGGGGGGGAATATAATATTGTTGGAAGTCCCTGGGCTCGTGTGTATTCCCATACTGAAGAGAAATTGCCCTGTGAGTACAATTCTGATAAGGGTGGTTGAAACTAGGACTCTTTCCCAGCCTATCTTGAGAGACAGCCTGAGACCTTTTTGTTGCAAACCATGTGCTCTAACACTGAGCATTTCCCTTGCCCTAATTTGCCATTTTCTGCCTTGCTTGTCTGCCTCTAGTTCCCCCATATTCATTAGTTCTTTACGGTCTATTTTTAGTTTATTCCAGCCCACCTCCAAATATGTTTTGAGGCCAAAACCTTGCTGTGCGAAATAAAATCTTGTGTATGGAATAATCGGTTCTGCAACATTAATGCCCTTAGCTATGATACTTAATTCTATTTAGTGAAGTGTCTCTGCTGGCATCAAACGTGACTTGTGGAAATAGCCTTCCTTTCGCTCTGTGAGAAAAACCGCCAAAAAATACCCTCATACTTTCATAAACAAAAACCTAATTGCCTTTATGAACTATATCCCCAAGGATGCCACAGAATATATCTGAAGGAGGAGAAAATTGTGTTGAAAATGTGCACGAGGGAAACAGGGAACAGAATTGTAGGTGAAATGTGAGGCGATGCTGTTACTTGGTGCTATTGCGGCAGCCTTCAGCACAATGTTGCAAAACTTCCTAACCATAAACCCTACACCCCACAGCTATAAAATCCATCCTTCAGTTTCTGAGTATGCTTGGTTTTGACTGGTTGAAACCTTATTTATTTTAGAGGTGTTGTTGTATCCTTCAAAAAGAAAATCCAAACATTGGCCCAAACCCAGCTCTACACACCAGTCATGGTAGTCACACATAACAACTGATGTTGTGTGCACATCAAGAGACACACCACTCTCATTCTGTGAGGCCTTGATGAGCACTGCCAACATCCTGGCTGGAGATATGGATACAGAGACACAGCTACATCTCCACTGATGGTGCCCACAGAAGGTTGCTTCTGCCCATAAACTGCCTTTGTTCCATGAGGATTATCATTATTTTTCTAAGTTCAAAGGAAGTGGAGAAAGGGATTTAAAGAGGGATGGATCTCTCTGGAAGAGCCGAACGTGAGAGTCCTTATTAGGGTCAGAGCTTTACCAGTGCTTTCCCCCACAACATCTTTTCTTGATTAAATTTCTGTCTTGAACGAAACAGAAGCATCTTTCTTTCTAGCATCAGAGATTTGGCTGGTGAGGGAACAGAAGGTGAGAGAAAAGTCTGGCTTTTAGAGATATTAGCTTTGTTTGGCATACAGAATGGTTTGGAGAAATGACTAGACAGTCTTTCTCCCCAAATCAAGCCCCCCCCCCCTTTAACATGCAAGACTTATAGCTCGGTCTTTTACTTTTACCGACAGCGTAAATTGGTGTAGGTCTCGCTAATCTCTATAAATTCATTAAAATTATATTGTTAAATATGTACTGGCATATATACATAGCCCATGTGGGTGTTATTCAATGTTCTCTCAGCAATCAAAGTCTGCTGCCATCCAGGCCAATAGCAGAATTAGCCCCTCAAGTAAGTAATGTATAACTGCCAAAACTTACAAAGTTGGGACGATTGCTATGAGGTAGGCGAAAACCAACTAGCCCATGCCAATTTGCCAAGTGGAAAAAATCCTACCAGGCCCCTCAACGGCGACCAACCAAGGTCCATAGCAAGGCCAAATTTGAAACCTGAAAATAGGGAGGGAGGGCGGGTGATTGAGGAAGTGAGCCAAGAGGAAGCTCTCTGACCCACACCTCAGTTTAAATGGGGCCTGGCCACGCCCCCCAGCCAGTGGATTGGCTAGCAGGCGAATGACGTGGCTGGGAACCTCCAGGGGACGTGGGATTTCATTCCCCACCCTTAGAGGAGAGTGGGTGGCCACGTGGTCGACTGCAACTCCTCCCCACTGGGAAGTGGAGCAGATTTACAGTACAGTGGTACCTCGGGTTAAGTACTTAATTCGTTCCGGAGGTCCGTTCTTAACCTGAAACTGTTCTTAACCTGAAGCACCACTTTAGCTAATGGGGCCTCCTGCTGCTGCTGCCGCGCCGCCGGAGCCCGATTTCTGTTCTTAACCTGAAGCACTATTTCTGGGTTAGTGGAGTGTGTAACCTGAAGCATATGTAGCCTGAAGCGTATGTAACCTGAAGCGTATGTAACCCAAGGTACCACTGTACATACACGAGAATTGACATCTCAGGTGTTTTACACATTGTCCCAAACAGCGTAATGGAACTAAAACCACAATTTTTCAGTAAAAAAAGATATTGTATATAGCACAACTTAGAGCTGTTGTTGCTATTCTGCCACAATGGCAGCTCCTTCTTCTATACAGGCAACGACCCATTTACGTGCATCCAGCTGCTTGGAAGTGCAAGTGGTGTTGCTCTCAGGTCCTACTTTTGGGGCTTGCTATAGCAATCTGGTTATCTACTGTGACGACAGGATGCTAGACTAGATGGGTCATTGGCCTGCTCTTCTTGTCTCCTTTCCATTACAAAAGAGCTTGGCTGAGTCACTGTTCTATAAAGGCACCATAAAATGGAAAGCTTCCAGCACTGTAGGTTGTATCCTAAAGGACTCAGGCCTAAAAGCCTTGCTGGCAAATGTAACCTTTTAAGATGGAAGCTGAAGCAGGCAAAGCAAAGGTTCAACCAACAGCAATGACTCCCTTTCATTAATCCCTCTGCACTTCACTTTACTGGATGCAAGCCGACTAACTGTTTTCAGCCACGGGGCACATCCAGAAACACAGTTACTGTATCCTCCTCATTCTTCAGGCCTGGCAGCATACATCGGTCAAAATGGCTGTTGGACAGAGGTTGCGAACCAGAGTCAGTCTGGTCATGAAGAGTGCAGGGCAGAAATAAAATATAGCAGCATTTTGGTTCTCTGTCCACAAAAGGCAATTAGATTTCCTGGGGATTCTGGTTATAAACCCCCTAAGTGGTATTCTAATGGTAGCAATTTGACATATATACATATCAAGGTGGTTCAGGACTTATAGACAAGTGGTTTCTCTCTTTCAAAGAAGTGGGGATGGTTGTAAGGTTTATTAGGGGTTGTAAATAAACTTCAAAAAGCAACTTAATGGAGACTCAAACCCACAAGTAAACAAACCCTTGTAGGAGTGCTCTCATAAACAGGTAATACAATGGAAAGGGGAGTCATCCCTTTTGCCAAGTTTCAACCCCACAAATAAAAAGATTACATGAGAATCATGTTAAAGATCTCATGGAGGACTCATCAAAAATGGCTGTGCGAGGGGAAGCCAAGTGGGTCCTTTCTGGTCTGCTGCTTCCTGAAAGATCCGGAACATTGTCATTCCTTCTTTTCGTCACGTTGCCGAAGGAATGTTAGCACTAGTTGTCACCTGGATGGATGTGAGTGTTTTAATTATCATCTGCCAAAGGTAATATTTTTAAGGCCAAAATTCAGGGCCGCAATCAGTCACTGGAAAGTCTCTTGAAGTCTTTTAATAATAAAGGCCGCGTATTTAACAATGGGTTTTTGTTTTTTTATGAGACATCGCGGCTTATTTATTACCTGAACTTGAAGAGTTATGGGGCCATAAAGATATATAAAGTAATTTTACTCGGGAAACTTAATTACTGTATATTAAAAGATCACCAAAGAATATTCCGCTCGCTTCACAATGCAATGCAAGACAGGTGTGAGTCTTTCAAGTTACAAGGGATGGTTTTGCCACAGGCTGTTGGAGCATGCCCCCTCCCCCTCCATTGCCAGCAAGCTCACTCCTGGATGTTTTCCAAGAGAGTCCCAGAGAACACAACCTCAAACCTTTGGCATTATAGCAGTCAGCTTCTTAAATCTTCCCCTGCCCGGCAGCTGGTCTTTCAGGCAGGGCAATTTACCTCATCAGCTGACAGATCAGACTGGAATCTCAGTTGTCCTTGCAGCAGCTGTGGGTAACCCTTGACTCTCCAGATGTTGTTGCCCCATCTTCCTTGGCCACACTTTCTGGGGCTGATGGGAGTTGTGGTTCAGCAGCATCTGGAGGGCCAAATGTTCCCCACACCTGTCCTACATGGAACTGTATATTGGTCTCCCTCCTGTCCTCTTAGTCTTCTCCCCTGGCCCCATTTTATCTCCCACCAAGTGTCACCAAGGGAAATGTTATGTACTAAGCTTAGATCCTAGAACAATAGGCAAGTAGGATCCTAGAACGCAACAACTGATTGGCTTGCAGGAGAATACCAATCAGGCTCCAGGAGGGAAGCAGAATCAGCCAGTCAAACAGGACTCATTGTGTAAATAAAGCCTGAGGTTTGGGGGGCAATTAAATCACTGTTTTACCAGCTGCAATAAAGAGCATGAAATCACTACAGGACTCCAAGTATATTTCAGGAAATCTGAGCAGACACCCAACAAGCTGATTCAGTAGGCTGTTAGTGTTTCTGTGGCATCACAGCAGTTCAGTTCTATCAAGAAATACCCTATGATTCTGAAGCTTTGGCTGTCTGCAAGCTAAAGAAAACACTGTGGTAAAGACCAGGCCCCATTAAACTGTTCTCAATATATTTCAGGGTACAATTTTATTTATTTGAGGCATTTTAGCAGGCTTTTCAATCAGCCAACTAATGAGCTTCATTGGAAGCCAGGTCTCCCCAGTCCAAGTCCAACACACACATTGCTATATGTATCAGCAGTATTGAACTTATTTAATAAATGTTTGTTTTTAAAAGGTGCATTTTCAATCATCTTACTCTGTAAGATGCTCATGCTTAATTCATGTCAGATCTCCTCACTGTTCTGCCACCCAACCTGTTTTAATAATAATAATTTAATTTATACATACATACCCAGCCCATCTGGCACAGCCCTAGGATGTAAGAAAGTATCCTGGGCCATGTCCAAAGTACTTTTCCCTCACCAAGGTGTGACCACAAATGGTCTACGCAGCAGAGATTAGGGAGGAGGGTTTCTATGGTATGGCTCAGTTCAGAGATCGTAACTCAACCATGGCTTGACCACTGGGAAGATGCTTTAGGTGTGCATGCCAGCCCTTTCCCTTCACATGGTCTAACACCATTAATGATAGGTGTTAAACATAGTTTGCTATGATATCTGAATTGTACAAGCTATAGTTCTTGCAAACCATGGTTTACTTCCAACCCAAAATGTGAAACCCACATATAAGGAGTGTTTCCAACGGCCAGACCATGTTTTAGGCATGAAAGTAGGGTGATATCAGGAAGTAACTTCAAGAAGGTGAGAACCTCCACTGCCACTTTTTTTTCAAATAATTAAGCATTGATTATATACACAAATTGTTGTTGTGTGCAGAGACAACACTGGTTTCCAGGTTTATGTGCTAAGTGAAGCAATTTCCCTGTCATGACAATATTACAAGCTTCAGGTGGTGGACTTTTCATCTTTTCTAGCATGAACTGAATGGCATCCTTCCTAAACGTAGTGGATAACCAGTTAAGGCAGTTACCTGATTTTCTGATAATACTTCATTTTCGCTGAGTATCATTACCAGCCAGAGAGAGAATGATCAAGTCCTCTTTAGAATTCAGAGTAGAGCGTCCTGGGATAGCTCTTCATGAATTCGATTAAAGTGGATGTTCACTGCGAGGAGTTCTTACATGCATAAATAGTGTATGAGAAGTACATAAGCGTGGCATGCCATCCTGAATAACTCACAGAGCAAATCAGAATCCAAAATGTAAGATCACTCTGAAGACATGTGGTGCAGCTCGAGGGCTAAAACTCAGCCTACTGAAGTTTACAGGAAGGAGAGAGGGATTGGCTAGAGGAAGAGAACAGTGTAAGTGTAAGAAATTTAGTAAATTAGTGAAACAGGGCTGGGCACCCTGCAGCATGTGAACTATTTGCCCTTTCATATGACCTAGACAGCATCTTAAAAAGTAGAGACATCACCTTGCCAACAAAGGTCCATATAGTAAAAGCTATGGTTTTCCCAGTAGTGATGTATGGAAGTGAGAGCTGGACCATAAAGAAGGCTGATCGCCAAAGAATTGATGCTTTTGAATTATGGTGCTGGAGGAGACAAGAGTCCCGTGGGCTGCAAGAAGATCAAGAGTCCCGTGGGCTGCAAGAAGATCAAACGTATCCATTCTGAAGGAAATCAGGCCTGAGTGCTCACTGGAAGGACAGATCCTGAAGCTGAGGCTCCAATACTTTGGCCACCTCATGAGAAGAGAAGACTCCTGGAAAAGACCCCGATGTTGGGAAAGATGGAGGGCACAAGGAGAAGGGGACGACAGAGGATGAGATGGTTGGATAGTGTTCTCGAAGTTACCAGCATGAGTTTGACCAAACTGCAGGAGGCAGTGGAAGACAGAAGTGCCTGGCGTGCTCTGGTCCATGGGGTCACGAAGAGTCGGACACGACTAAATGGCTAAACAACAACAACAATGCTAAAGCAGCTGTAGAATCAGGTGAGTTCATTGTCATTGTCGCCTTTTTTTAAAAGCAAGTAGAGAACATTGTTTCCAGACTATGTCCTGTCTTGCCCACTTATTTGTTTCATTATAGATTGGCGTCATTTCCAACAAAGGTATCCTAAGGTCTTATTTTGAAGGCCCAACAACCTCTGGCAGTCTACAAAATGTCATCAGCTGTTTTAATGAGAATTAAGTCTGCAGAATGATTTTTCTATTTATCAATGCATTGCGAATTTGAAGGTTATCCAAAGGAAATCACCCTCATCTCCATTTGTTTTTTAAATGTTACTGGTTAATTACAAGTTTTTATAATAACAGAGCCTGGGGCCTGCTTATGTTTCCATTGATGTCAACAGAAAATGTCTACAAAATCTTATTGTGCCTTCAAGATAAGGAACAGCCTATTTCTCAAATTATATGTACATATAACCACGCCAGACACCAGCAGGTAATTATGAACATTATTCATCTGTACACTATTTTCTCTTTCCATGATCTGACATTATTGGGGTGGGAACCTCAATAAATTTAATTTAATCTGGCAGTTCTGTGGTGCCTTTAGCTTTCAATAGTGACACTAATAACTGAAATTAATTCCCATTGTGGTACCTGTGTGATGGCTGCTCAACTTGAAGCACTGGTGTTAACCTCTAAAACAGGTTTGAACAGGCCCCACCCAATGTTGCTGAACTTCAACTCCCATCATCCCTTGCCATTCACCATGCTTGGTGGGTTGATGGGAGCTGTAGTTTAGCAACATTCAGAGGACCAACGGTTCCTCACACCTACTCTAAAGTCCCATATGATCTAGGGCCACGTTTTCTGAAGGATATGAATCTACCTGAACCCAAAGGTTGGCATCATAGGCCCTGCCTTCTGGCCTGTCAATCAGCAGGCAACAGTGACAAGACGTCTTGGTGGTGGCTCTGCGGCTGTAGTATAATTTCCGTAAAGGCACATCTCTTCCTATCTTTTGACAAGCCCTGAAAACTTATATTTTGCAGTGCCTTGTGAGCAATGTGATGCAAATTCTTATGTGCACTGTTACAATATGTTTTAATTGTTCGACACTGTTTCAACTCCGAATGCAGACTTCTTATTTTGCTGTTTTATTTTGGTGAAATTTTATTTTCAGAGGCTGGAGTCACCACCATAATTAAATGAATTAAGCAAATGTATTGGGGCTAGTACACACATGCATGCTCATCGCTAGAAGACAACAACAACATCAAGGATTTGCATGTATTTGTGAACAGTCCATGATAGATCTTGGGAAACCTTTTGTATCACCTCAAATCAGGAGTGGAGAAACGGGATCAGTCCGGAAGGCCAAATCCTGGATCCCCACCCCCACCCCAGCAGGCCACATGACCTGATATTACCATGACATCTGGTGACCAATTTTTCTATCATAGTGCAGCAAGCTATGCTATAAAGAGCACGGATCAGCAACAGAGATCCCCATGGGAAGTCAACACACTAGATGTCACTGCCTATCAGCTGATATGCGCTGACAGCAAAGACTCTCTTGCCAATGAATAATCAGGAGGGCACTTCAAGGCTCCCAATTGTGCACTGACAGCAGCAGTGTAGGGACCACTTTAGAACTGCATGGTCCCTTCAGGACAGTCACAGTCCCGCCCCCTCACAACCACATACTCATCTAATATGATAGAACCTTCTAATATTATACAACAAACTTATAATAAGAATCAGTAAGAATCATTGGGATACATTGCAACAAACAATGCAGATCTCCATGCATTTTCCTTCAGCTAGATCTATTTTCTGTGCATGGGCAAATTATTTGGAGTGCTTTTTGGAGTAATTTAAGTTGTAATTTATTTATTTTTGAAGTTCCATTATACATAACAGAACTTGACCACCGTTCTCTTGTAACTGAAGAAACTGCTGTTTTCAGTGTTCCTAAATGCTGTAGCTTTGCAGCATACAGAAGAACCCATCCCCAGTGTTCTTCCTGCATGTCTTCTCTAGAGTGACCCTAGTGTTAGGATTCATTCCCCATGTTGCAGTCATGGGATTGTTTTCATCACATGACGGTGTATGTTCTCATTCCACATTGTGGGAAGAGACAGAGACAGGATGTTTTTATTACTGTGTTTCCGTGATGTAGGACATTTGTCCTTTTGTTTTTTCTCTCTGCTATCTGATGCTAAAGAGGAAGGAGCTGAGTTATGATGCTCCGAGTGTGTACAGTGGTACCTCGGGTTAAGTACTTAATTCGTTCCGGAGGTCCATTCTTAACCTGAAACTGTTCTTAACCTGGAGCACCACTTTAGCTAATGGGGCCTCCGGCTGCCGCCGCACTACCGGAGCACGATTTCTGTTCTCATCCTGAAGCAAAGTTCTCATCCTGAAGCAAAGTTCTTAACCTGAGGTACTATTTCTGGGTTAGCAGAGTCTGTAACCTGAACCGTATGTAACCTGAGGTACCACTGTATATGTAAATAAACATAGTTTATTTACGCTACTGAGTCTGAACACTGACTGCCTATACTCTGCTGATCCTGAAGTGTGCTGATGCCTCTTGGTATCAGTCGCTGTGATGTTCAGGCTGGAGAAAGCTTTTGAATCTCCCAGCTGACCAGGAGGGAGAGAACATGCCAGTCGGGCATGCGTCTCTGCCAGATTTCTATACGTGTATAGGATCTCCCAACACCTAGGAGCCAGTCCTAAGTGACTGACTCACCTCTTTTCACTCCAATTAGCTCCAACAGCTAATTAGCGCTCATGCTGATTGGGAGGCTGTAGGAGGCTGTCAACAGAAGCTGGTGACAGGGACCCTTTGCTGAAGAAACGGTAATGGGTCTTTGACCCCCCCACCCCGGTGAGCCTGAACCCCTACATCTCTAACTGCCCGTCACACCTTTAACTGCCCCACACCAGATGTTGCTTATGACATTGTTCGGAGGAAACAGCCTTGCAGGCCAAACTGGGACCTGGGCCAGGCTGAATTAGTCCCTTGGGCTGGACGTTCCGCAGGCCTGCCTCAAAGGAAAGGCTTTTCAATGAAGCCAGTTCTTACATTCATCTGCCAGGTATAAAACAGCAAAGTAAGAAGTCTGCATTCAGAGTTGAAGCAGTGTTGAACCATTAAAACACATCGTAACGGTGCACATAAGAATTTGCATCACATTGCTCAAGAGGCACTGCAGAATATAAGGCTTGTCAAGTGGAAGGAGAAATTGAGTGATATATGTGCATGTGTGAACCAGCTCTTAAGTGCCTAATTTTCCAAATGTAAGCTAACTTCTCCTAGAAAGGATGATCAGTGGAGTGGGATGGCCTTTCTCTTGCAGTTTGGATCCCACTAAGCAATGTAAACATGTAGGGTGAGAGACAGGCAGATAAGTCTGCAAAACTTTGGGAATCTGGAGAGCTGCTGCTGGTCAGACCAAATATTTAAGGATAGGGAATCAGAAGGCTTATTACCCTCTCCACCACCATAAAAAATCCTGTCCCTATCATTACGTCTTCCGAGCAAACATTGAAACCTGACAAGTGGTAGTTTCAACAGGTGCCATGGGGTTGCAAAGTGAGTAGATTCTGTGGCCAGAATCAAGCAGGGGTGTGGTTGTTCACTTATCTGAATGCCCCCCCCCCACTCAATTACTCCTGAATACAAAAAGTAAAGGTAAAGGACCCCTGGATGGGTCCAGTCAAAGGCAACTATGGGGTTGCGGTGCTCATCTCCTCTTTCAGGCCAATGGAGCCGGTGTTTGTCCACAGACAGCTTTCCAGGCCATGTGGCCAGCATGACTAAACCACTTCTGGCACAACGGAACACTGTGATGGAAACCAGAACGCACGGAAACGCTGGTTATCTTCCCACCACAGCAGTACCTATTTATCTAACTGTACCGGTATGCTTTCGAACTGCTAGGTTGGCAGGAGCTGGGACAGAGCAATGGGAGCTCACCCCATCACAGGGATTCAAACCACCAACCTTCTGATCTGCAAGCCCAAAAGGCTTAGTGGTTTAGACCACAGCGCCACCCGCATCCCTATCCCTGTATACAATTCCGAGGTAGATGTAACAATAGTATGAGACACCCTAGGGCAGCCTTTCTCAACCTGTGGGTCCCCAGATTTTGTTGAACTACAACTCCCATCACCCCTAGCTAGCAAGGCCAGAGCTCAGGGATGATGGGAGTTGTAGTCCAACAACATCTGGTGACCCACATGTTGAGAACTGCTGCCCTAGGGCATCTTTGTATGTTCATATGTATTTTCAGCAGCCATCTCTCTTCCAAAGCCATGGCAAACAATTATATTTGCTTTAGGGCCATTCTGAGGAACCAGCAGCCATGAGAATGGCCCTGGAGTCACATAAAGGCTTCTTGGCAAGCACACATGGCTCATGGCCAATAGCCTGGCAATTCCTGTCTTAGAATAGCGCCAGGCTAGCAAGGTTGCTTCTTCCTTCCCTTCTTTTTCGGGTAACTGTTGCAGCAGCACGACAAATGCAAAGCCTGAAGTAAGTATAAAACACAGAAGTGCTGCTGGAAGTGTTAAAATGCAGAGTCAGCTATTCTTGGCGAACGTTGGCAGCTTCTGTGAAATCAAAGAAAGCCTGCACTGCTCTGAGAAAGCCTGCACTTTCTTTGAGAAAGAGAAGTTTGGTTAACAGGGCAAGTAGCTAGTCAGAATCCCGCTCTAAGGCAGACTGTGCTTACTCTGCTACAGAAGAGGAGTTAAGGTATTGGGAGCCAGCGAGTTTCTGAAGTTTCCTGCTCAAACATTCCTCCCATTCAATGTAGCAGGAGAACAAGGCAGGATCCAAATGCCCCCTTATAATGTTGCAGCACTATTACAATGCAGCAAATAGGACCTTGCAAGATAAAATCTTTCTCGTTTTTTCAGAATAACGATATTGCAGCCTTTCTCTCTCTATCTCTCAAAGTCTTATTCAAACAATTAATCCTGAAGTATGCTCAAAAGAATAACAAGCCAGGACACCAACACACCAAAAACAGTGCTACCTCGGGTTAAGAACTTAATTCGTTCCGGAGGTCGGTTCTTAACCTGAAACCATTCTTAACCTGAGGTAGCACTTTAACTAATGTGGACTCTAGCTGCCACCGCGCCACCGCTATGCTATTTCTGTTCCCATCCTGAAGCAAAGTTCTTAACCTGAGGTACTATTTCTGGGTTAGTGGAGTCTGTAACCTGAAGCTTCTGTAACCCGAGGTACTACTGTATTTGTATTTGCTTCAGATAATTCCACAAACTTTCCATACCTTATCTCAGTTCTGCATTAGCCTTTCTACCTTGCACCGCAAAGCTGCGACCTATTTTTGAGGAAAAAATTCTCAGCCATTGTGAATGCTCCTTTGGGTCCCCTTCTGGTCCTTTGATTTTGGCAGCCTCGTTGCCTAATGCCAAGCATAGACCTTCTGGCAACATTCACACTATACATCTAAAGCATTCTTATAGTACTTAGACAGCCATGGGTTGTCATCCCCCAATAACCCTGGGAACTGAAGTTTGTTAAGGAAGCTGTGTCTTGGTTTCCGAACGTTTTGGAAGTCGAGCGGACTTCCGGAAAAAAATTCCCTTCAACTTCCGAGGTACGACTGTATGTGCAAACTTGACCACTTTGATCTACAGAACTGGCACTGTTTTATGTATCACATAATACTCATTAGCCCTTGCAAAAAATCTATCATTTACTGCAGCAGCATCCACACTTCGGAACTCCCTGCCTATTGATATCAGAAAGGTGTTCTTTTTCAGCACCTGCTAAAAAAATTTTTTTTTTCTTTTGGCAAGTCTATACAAACAAGTTACATTAGGTTTTAATCTGGTTTTAGCTTACTGTTGATTATTTTATTTTATTTTATTTTATTTTTATTTGGAATACTTGTTTCTAACTGTTTCTTTGCTGATAATTTGATTGTTTTATTCTTTTTCTGGCCTTCTTTGAGGTTTTATTAGAATCGCGCACTATACACAAGTTGTAAAACAAGAAAGCAAGCAAACATATGAGTTAGGCTGGAAGAGAACCCCCTCTGAATTGCCTCCTTCAGAGTTTGCCTGAAATACCTGCAAGCACGGTGGCGCTGTGGGTTAAACCACAGAGCCTAGGACTTGCTGATCAGAAGGTCGGCGGTTCAAATCCCTGTGACGGGTGAGCTCCCATTGCTCGGTCCCTGCTCCTGCCAACCTAGCAGTTCGAAAGCACATCAAAGTGCAAGTAGATAAATAGGTACCACTCCAGCGCGAAGGTAGATGGTGTTTCCATGTGCTGCTCTGATTCGCTAGAAGTGGCTCAGTCATGCTGGCCACATGACCTGGAAGCTGTACACCAGCTCCCTCGGCCAATAAAGCGAGAGGAGCGCTGCAACCCCAGAGTCGGCCACGACTGGACCTAATGGTCAGGGGTCCCTTTGCCTTTTTACCTTTACCCTGCTACAGGTTAGCTAGCATTCCCCCTGCTACTTCCATCCAAAATGAGCCATACATTAATGTGAAAAATTATGGCTTCCGCTTGTGGCTAACGGCAGCTCCTGCTGCCAGCTCTGCCTCTGAGGCTGTTACCATCACTGTTCCCACATTCCAAGGAATCATCTGAGAAGTGGGGGGGAAATGGAGGACAGCAGGCAGGAGAAAAGGCAAACCCAAAGGGTACTATTACAAGCTCCGGAAAGTATGACTTTGGTGCCTGCAGCTTAAACACAGAAGCCCTGCTGATGCAAACGATTAATAAGAATTAATAAGAGATTATGGGTCGGGCTTTCACCTCTATACTTATGTGTCAATTGCAATCAAAAGAATCCTAAGCAAATTATAAGGAAAATATAGACATGAATGGAGCCTTACTTATGCAGCCACCTCATTCTAAGCATTTCAGGCAAAGCAAGAATTCGGGCAAAAGCAGCCCAGACTGTTTGACACACTGATTTGTGCTCCTTTTATTTTTCTAGTTTAAAAGCCACTGAGTCTGCCAGCAATTTCAAGGGCACAGCAGCAGCACTGTGGCCACCAGTAGCTTTAAACTGGGGGGGGGGGGTTTAAAAAATAAAACTGCATTTAAAAAGGAAACTCAGTTACCATGGGAAGCCCCCTCCCAAACAATTGATTTGGGCTCATACAGCAGTCCCCAACACAGAGTTCCTCCTTGTGTCCTTTTTATTAAGAATTCATTGCAATCTTTGCTCAAGGTGGTATTGGGGCAGTTATACATGATTCCATTTTCAGTATTGCAGGGTGCTTCCAGGGTAGAAACACACTTCAAACTGGTGCAAGTCCTCTTCAACCAGGCCTTTGGCCTATTAATATTCTAAGCTTTTAAATGTGTTAGTTGGAGGGGGGGTATTGTTTTGTTGTTTTAGCCTTAATTAATGATCCTGCTTTCAATATCGCTTAAGTTTCAGAGTAGAGACACACTGCTTCACTTCCACTTGCTGCACGTCCCCTAACTCTCTGCTGAAACCCTGCAACTTTTCATATGGCAGTAATGCACTAACTTTAGAGAAGCATCGCAGAACAACTAATAAATTGGAATGATGTGCGGACAGTCTAGTTTAGATCCACCACTATTATCGTGCCAATAGCATATCATAGAACGCACCTCCAAAAAAACACACACAAAAACCAGTAACATCGACCTGGAGAGACTCACTGCCACTCCCAGTTATGAAATGGTTGGAGGCGGTTTCCATGCTCGGTAAACACTTCCAGTGTCATTCTGCCCGGACACTGAGGTCCAGGGCCAAGGGCCTTCTGGAGGTTCCCTCACTACGAGAAGCCAAGTTACAGGGAACCAGGCAGAGGGGCCTTCTCGGTAGTGGCACTCGCCCTGTGGAATGCCCTCCCACCAGATGTCAAAGAGAAAAACAACTGCCAGACTTTTAGAAAACATCTGTTCCCTGTTTAGGGAAGCTTTTAATGTTTAATAGACTATTGTATTTTAATATTCTATTGGAAGCAGCCCAGAGTGGCTGGGGAAGCCCAGCCAGATGAGCGGGGTATAAATAAATTATTATTATTATATTATTATTATTATTATTACACACAAAGCAGTGGAGCCAGAAAAGGAGATGGGCAGGTCTTTAAGCAGCAGAAAGAAGAATGTGCAGGAGACTAGAGCCAGGTATTGACAAAAGTGACTGGTGCAACAAACATGGGTTCTGCACACTTTTCCTTTCAATGCTACAAGATCTCCCCTTCTTAGCTTTATATGTGACGCCAGTTCTTGGGAGCAGGGGGTTGGGGCAAGATGCCCTCCTTGGACCCCCTCACTGAGTGAGC
Source organism: Podarcis erhardii (assembly GCF_964252035.2). Lineage (NCBI taxonomy): Eukaryota > Metazoa > Chordata > Lepidosauria > Squamata > Lacertidae > Podarcis > Podarcis erhardii. The sequence continues at coordinate 65,838,719 of NC_138512.1, read as the reverse complement.
TCACCTTATCACACCTGGCAGCAAATACCTTTTTGTTTGTGACCCAATCCACCCTGAACAACATGGCAAGCTGGGTACAGGTGGCTGCACCAGTTATTTCCCCTTAATTCTGGTTAAATGCTCAGGGAAGTCAGGTAAGAAAGGAGATGGGCAACCATCCTACAAAAGATGGGCCTCAGCAGATGCTGGTCTCCAAGTCCTGCATCCAGTCTGGTCCTCAGGTCAACAGCTGGCTGGCTTCGCTGTGTACCAAGAACCTTGGAAACTGCTGAAAGCTTGATGCTAAGAGGCCAATACAAGCCTCAGCTTCCATATCTGCATATAGTCAATCCAACTCTTTAATTCTTTTTCCCTGAGCAGGCTCTGCCTTGCAAGTCGAGCACAAAGCCTGGGATGGAGCAGCCTGTTAGGCAATTTTCTTTCTGTGCATTAAGGAAATATTGATTGATTGAACAAGAAGGAATAAATCAAGCTAGCCAGGAATTCTGGCTAGGATCAGGGGATGGAAACTGCTTTTTTTGCAGCTGCCTTGTACTCCCAGTTCCTTGCAGCGCTCAGTACCCTAAATGCCTGGAGTTCTTTGTAAGAACTACCCATGCTAGATAAAGCTACTTCTTGAATTATTTCTGTTGTTATTGGAACAGGCCATTTGAGCTTCAGATGCTTGAAAGCAGAAAGACACAAATTAATAATATAAAAAGCTGTGCCACAGGTTCAACTAGCATAGTGCTATCTACACTGACAGGCAGAAGTTCTCCAGGTTTGGGGGCAGAGGCATAGCTGTCAACCGTCCCTTATTTGGCAGGAAATTCCCTTATCCCAGCGCTGTGTCCCGCTGCTGTCCCTTATTGATGATGTCCCTTAAATTTCCTGGGTTTCAAAGGAAGCAGCTCTTCTCCCTCCCTCCCAGCCAGTCTAAGAACGACTGGGGGGTGGAGTTTGCATGCCTTGTGCCCAATCAAATCAGCCACGTTGCCTGGAGACTTGCCTTTGCTCAGCGCTCCTCAGAGGAGAGGTGACGGTGGTTTTCCTTGCTGCATCCCCTTTGCCGGGTTGCTGCGCTGTGGGAACCACCGCTTGAGGCTTCGTTTGGCTGCTGGCTGAGCTTTCTGCCTTTGGCTTGGAGGGGCTCAGAAGTTGAACATACCTGTGCTTGGAAAATCCCTTATTTTGGCTGCTGGTCCCTTATTTTCAAATCTGTAAGTTGACAGCTATGGGCAGAGGACTTTTTCAACTTTACCTGCTGGAGACTGAACCTGAGATCTTCTGCAGGGAAAGTCTGTACTGAATCTGCCACTCAGCCAGCCCGTATCCTTCTCTAGCCTCAGCCTACCATTTAGAAATGCAACCATCTTTGTTACCATGAAACCGCTGGCTGTAGGACAGGGCGTGGGAACATATTGAAAGCACACAGTGCTAAGGGCTGGCTTGGAGAGTGGGAGGAACAAGCTGGCACATGGAAGAGAAGGGCAGCAGAAGCAGAATATGAGCAAGCCAAGAATTAAGTGCTTGGAATTAAGAAGCAGAGGGAAGCAAGAGGCGTCGATACCGAGGCAGAGACCACACGGCCAAGCGCCACCTAAATTCCTACGGCAAAAGAGACATACCTTAGTGTCTAAAGGCAGGAAAGGGAGATGGAGACCTTTAAAATGCTGGTGCTTGGCCACCTATGGATGGGAAGACTTGAAGCTCTGCAGCTGAACGCCAACTCCTCCTGCTGCCGCTCTCCCTCCTTAGGTGCTCTTGTCTGCAAAGTCTCCGCTTCATCTGGAGCTCAGAGAAAAGGCAATGCAGGGAGGGCTTGAATCCCCAGTTTCACACCTGCCAAACATTTGAGAAACCAAGAGAGGTTGATTTAAGCTCTTCCACCTGGCGATTGCTGAAATTAAAAGCTCTCCTCCCCCACCCCCCAAAAAACCACACATGCAATTCTTCTACTTATTGCTATGTGCTATTACTTATATTGGTGGGACACGGGTGGCGCTGTGGGTCAAACCACAGAGCCTAGGGCTTGCTGATCAGAAGGTTGGCGGTTTGAATCCCCGTGAGGGGGTGAGCTCCCGTTGTTTGGTCCCTGCTCCTGCCACCCTAGCAGTTCAAAAGTACGCCCAAAAAGTGCAAGTAGATAAATAGGTACTGCTCCCACGGGAAGGTCAATGGCGTTTCCATGCGCTACTCTGGTTTGCCAGAAGTGGCTTAGTCATTGTGGCCACATGACCCAGAAGCTGTACGCCGGCTCCCTCAGCCAATAAAGCGAGATGAGTGCCACAACCCCAGAGTCGGCCACAACTGGACCTAATGGTCAGGGGTCCCTTTATGTTTACCTTTATTACTTATATAGCACCATCAATGTACATAATTGATTCCCAGCTTTCTGCTATCAGCTTGCAATCTGGAAAAAACTTGCAATGTAGAACAACTAATATGATTTGCATACTTGGAACCCCATAACAAAAGACAATGCTAACAGAAGGTTTCCCCAAAGCAAAGACTTGTTTTCCTCAGGACTGCAGCAGAGGAAAGGGTGGCATAGCTCTCAACGTTGCCCTTTTTTTAAGGGAAATTCCCTTATTCTGAATAGGATTCCTTGCAAGAAAAGGGACAAGTTGACAGCTATGAAGGGTGGGTCTTCACACACTCCCTCCCATGCCTGCTCAATCTCATTGATATTATTAGCTCCAACTGATATAATTTCCTTTTTTAAATTAAAAAAATAATAATACCCTGCTCATTAGATTCAGGTGCATTTATTTTCACATCCAATTTGGCCCTTGGTTTTGCATCAAAATACATCATTAAAACGCAAAATGCATCAGCCATCAACTTTCTCTGGTTTTCTTTGCAAAATCTTAACAACAGCAATGGACAGCCTCCCCCTGACTCTACATTACACAGACTTCCTTTCGGCTATGGCAAATCTAATTAAATTCATTCCGTATACTGCCCATAATTGAGTTGGATGCAGGCCGAAAATGTACTGTACCGAGAGCATAGCGAACAGGTTAAAAACACTCCAAAAATGCACAGGCATTGCTGACAAGATGCAATACTCTGAAGCTATCCTAAAAGAAAATTACGGAGAGGGTGGCAGGTCTCTGATTTCAACAGCCTACTTCCTAGTATATATATATAAGTGGTGAACAATCGAAAAATGGTGGCTGTCAGCAATCATGAAGAAGAGAAGAAGAAGAAGAAGAGGAGGAGGAGTTTGGATTTGATATCCCGCCTTTCACTCCCCTTCAGGAGTCTCAAAGCTGCTATCATTCTCCTTTTCCTTCCTCCCCCACAACAAACACTCTGTGAGGTGAGTGGGGCTGAGAGACTTCAAAGAAGCGTGACTGGCCCAAGGTCACCCAGCAGTTGCATGTGGAGGAGCAGAGACGCGAACCCGGTTCCCCAGATTACGTGACTACCGCTCTTAACCACTACACCACACTGGCTCTCATTGATGATGAAGAGCTCCATTGATGGCAAAGGCCAGTGGAGGGACATCTTCACCCGCAGCCAGACCCTCTGTAGCAAGGCAAATCAGGGGTATGGATTGGTCTGTAGGTTAAATAAGAATATTTGCATACCTTCTCCTGTATTTTCACCATCTATTTTTCTCCGGGTGTTTTGTTTTTAAGTTGGGGAGGAACTCGCTGACACAGATAGTTTGGATGTATAACAGACCCTCCAAGTGTCCCTATTTTCTAGGGGTGTCCCTAATTTAGAGAAGCCATCCCAGTTTCTGATTTGATCCCGGAATGTCCCACTTCTCCTTAGGACGTCCCTATTTACTTTTTTACTTTTTTTAATTAAATCTTTATTGGTTTAAAATACAAACATACAAGCATACAATGAAGGTAAATATTTCAGATTTAAATATAAAAAAGAAAGGAAAGGGGGGAAAGAATTTTTTCGAAACAAAGACAAAAAAAAGATATAAAGAAAAAAAGACAAAGATTTATACAACATTATATCAATCAAATAAAAAATTAATTAACTATTCCTTAATTATTTTCATTGGGGAAATATTGGAGGGTATGGAGTTATCCAACCTCCAAGGCATCTGAAGGCAATCCTGTATAGGGAAGTTTTTTAAACAGTTTAATGTTTTATTATGGTGTGGGTGTGGGTGTGGGTGTTGGAAGTTGCCCAGAATGGTTGGGGCAACCCAGCAAGATGTGTGGGGTATAAATAGTAAAATTATCATTATGGAATGGGACATCCCTATTTTCATCGGAGAAATGTCGGAGGGTATGGTATAAAGCTTCCAAGGTGTGGTTGGAGAAAAACAATGTTTATGGGATGAGGAGAAGCATAATAAGGAAAAGCAAGGGGATGTTTCCTGATGCGAGAAAACTCATCACGGAACGACTAGAATCTGCATATAGATCTATAGTTTTATGGGTCTTCCCCCATAGAGTGTTAAGTTCACCAGTCAACAGAGCTGCCCCTACTATTAGGAAGAGTGAAGAAGCTACCTCAGGTGGCAGGTGTTAGGTATCAGGAAATAACAGCAAGGTGTTTGGGGGGCAGAGTGCATGCACCTCACGGCCTGCCTTGCACCCCCTATTCTAGCTTTCTGCCCTCAGGTAAGATGGAGGACAATGTCTCATCACCAGCACTGAAAGTAAGACTCAAGAGTCAACCTGGTTGGCTTCTCTGGGATGTATGGATTGGGGGCCATCTTGTCCTCTGTCTCAAGAAGCAACATGAGTTGAGCTAATCTTGCCAGTAGACAAAATTTAAGTCTCATGGATTTAAATGAGATTTAATGCTGCTTCAGATATTATGAATTCCCTCCACAGAAAGCACTTCTATGCAGGGAATTAAAACATCAGCCACGCCGACTGTAAATCTGATAATTACAAACACATCTATTTTTCTGTGTGGATACCTGCTGGGAAACCTTGACAATCTGTGGTTTCTCTGTGTCTTTATAGCAAAACTGCCTCTTCACACTTTTTCCTCTTGTTCAGAATTGCTTTCCATATTACAAATTCATGTTTCAGGTGATTCTTCAGCACAACTCACTTCCCGGGCTTTCTTCTTCTTCTTCTTCTTCTTCTTCTTCTTGGCCTATCCAAGCTAAAGATTTAAACTAAGTTTAAGAACTATTCCCTTTCCCAGGGAATCCTGGGAATCATCATTTGTGGAGGCTATGAACCTCGAAGGAAGAATTCTTAGTGCCCTACGAACTACAGTTCCCAGAATCCTTTGGGGCAGGGATGGAGAACCTCAAGCCCCTCTCTCTGTCCCTCAAGACCCACTGCACCTCTTTTTCTCCAGACCATGCCCTTTCCTGACCAAGCTTTCTGCCCTCCTTGAGAACTTTTGCCTGGTTGGGATGTATCAATGAGCAGCGATACTGCCTTTTGCATTGCCTGGATGGAAAGATGTGTACATAGATAGAAACATCTAATTTTTGCATGGCTGGAATGTACCCCACCATTCAAAGAGGAACAGCTGTCTAGACTAGAAGGTTCAAGTTCAGCAAAATTCCAAAGGGCAAACCTGCATTGCTGGACAGAATGGAGATTATTCAGGTCACAGCATATGCACATTTGCCTATGGCCCTGTCCACTACTGGTGTGAGGCCTCCAAAAGGTTGCCTGTGATGTAATGTGGACCCCGAGTTGAAAAAGGTTCCCCACGTATGCTTTAGGAAAAGCCACAAGAGGTAAAGTTGTATAAATCTGATATACAGTAGTACCTCGGGTTAAGTATTTAATTCGTTCCGGAGGTCCGTACTTAACCTGAAACTGTTCTTAACCTGAAGCACCACTTTAGCTAATGGGGCCTCCTGCTGCTGCCGCGCTGCCGGAGCACAATTTCTGTTCTCATCCTGAAGCAAAGTTCTTAACCTGAAGCACTATTTCTGGGTTAGCGGAGTGTGTAACCTGAAGCGTATGTAACCTGAAGCGTGTGTAACCCGAGGTACCACTGTATATTGATAATGTAGACCAGGCCTCCGTAAGCAGAAATCATGATCTTTTATCATCAACTCTTTTTTTTATCATCCACATTTCGTTTCCCAAAGCTTCCTGCAAATTTGTTTACATCAGAGAGCTGTTCTGCTTAGTGTAATGTAACTGTGCACCGAATGTTTTCTGTACAAAATTGATCCAACTGATTACAGGAAAAACCAAATGGAAAGACTTATTGCCTATTTTTTTCCTTGCAGATAAAAATAGTATGGAAGCAAAACTGAATGAAATAGTGCCAATCATTCTCTACAACACACACACACACACACACACACACACACACACGAATCTTAGACCTTTTTTCAACCAGAGATAACTGCTCGGAAATTTGTCTGCAGTGCTCCTCAATGTTAAAACAAAGAGAGAACATTCATCAGCTTTGCTCTACATTTCTCTGACATTCTCACGGTGCAATTCTTGGCAGTAAACTACTGGTGCTTATTTATTTATGGCTTATTTATTGGGGAAAGGCTGTAGCTCATTGGTAGAGCATCTGTTTTGGATGCAGAAGGTCCTAGGTTCAATCCCCGGAAACTCCAGGTAGGGCTCAGAGAGACTCCTCCCCTGAAATCCTGACTTTCAGCCAGTAAAGACGATACTGAGCTAGACCATCTCACTCAGTACCTGCAGCTTCCTATGTTCCTATGACAGGAGTAGGAATGAGGAGGTAGGTGATGCCTGGGGACATTTAAACAGATCAACAGCAACCATCGATGCTCCTTGGCACCGTAAAGTAAGGCCTGCCAGTTCCCAGCTTAGCTGCTGCCACACTGGGGGCAACCTAATTCAAATCCCTATTCCCTCTCGACTCTCTAGCAGCGCCATCGCCTCCTCCCACAGCAATTTCGGCATCCGATTCAAGGGCAGACAACTGACGAGTCCCAAAGCGAGACGCATCCAGCATTCATCGCCTTGAGGGACGTTCATTCAGACAGGCGGGTGCTCCAATAACGCAGCACAAAGGCATGGAGTACAAAAAAAAAAAACCAACCCACAATGAAGTCCTTTAGGCCGAGAAACTCCAATGGAATTCAAGCTGGGGACACAGGGAGGCAAGGGAAGAAAATAATTTCTGTGTATTAAGCCAGGAGGGGAGGGAAGACGACTTCCTCGAAATAGGAAGCTCAGCAACTGTTTGCCCTGATTTGAACATGACCTGCCTTTAACCTTTTCTTGTGGGGAAAGGGGGTGGGCATGGTCTGTTTTCAACAACAAACAACATTTTTAAAAAGAGATTATTTGCACAGGATAGTGCAGCCTCCATTCTGAAGGAAATCAGCCCTGAGTGCTCACTGGAAGGACAGATCATGAAGCTGAGGCTCCAATACTTTGGCCACCTCGTGAGAAGAGAAGACTCCTTGGAAAAGACCCTGATGTTGGGAAAGATGGAGGGCACAAGGAGAAGGGGACGACAGAGGATGAGATGGTTGGACAGTGTTCTCGAAGCTACAAACATGAGTCTGACCAAACTGCGGGAGGCAGTGGAAGACAGGAGTGCCTGGCGTGCTCTGGTCCATGGAGTCACGAAGAGTCGGACATGACTAAATGACTAAACAACAACAACAACAAATTATTTGCAGAGGATAGTGCAGCCTCACGCAAGTGGCTTTTCCACTGCGTGGAAGCTCAAACATAATGCCTAAATTAATAGTTAGGGAAACGTCAGGAAAATAAACTGTGGCAGGAATGCAGCCTTAGATGGATTGGAAACATCCGTGGATGGTGGAAAACAGGTCTTTAGCTAAATAGAACCTCCAACTTTAAAGGCAGGATGCCTTATGAGTATGAATTGCTTTGTGGCAAGCAACAAGAAATGATGTTGTGGGCTTCCTTTGGTAGCATCTGTAAAAAACAACAACAGGATGATGGTCAAGAAAGAGCTTTGGTCTGATCTAGCAGGGCTTTCTGATGCTCTTGAACTGCTGTTAGGCTGCCACACACGTCTGGTGGGTTGTGATCAACTTGCTGCAATTCAACTTCTGAAAACCTAGCTTGATAATAGTGCATGTTCAGCAAAAATATAGAAAAGACACTTAGTCTTGAGGTTTGGCGAAAAACCAGAGTCCAGTGTTTGCCTCTGCAGGCAAAGCGACAGGGTTCTGAGGCCAAACTACGCATTACATCATTAAAGTGTTCTCTTTTTTTAATAATGTAATTGTGCTGCTTGGCCTGAGAATCCAGATGCTTCACCTGCAAAGTGCAAAGAGAAAAACAGCCCTGGAGCCTTGTTCCGAAAGGTGCTCCCATTCTGGATGGGGGGGGTAAGCACCTACATAGGGGCTCTTCTTCAAATGTCCACATGGATGAGATTCTAATAGCAAATTCCTATACTTGTTTGCTGACGTGTTCTCTGGTCATCGGAGAAATACTGGAGGGTATGGCACAGCATCAAGGTCAGAGGGAGTACAATCACTGTGAAGCTTTCACCACAATTGGATTTCCATTGGAGACTCTTTGGATCCTGGCCTGGGGCTGGTCCAGACATCTGCTTGTCCGATGCCTATAAAGCATGGGTCCCAGTGGTTTTCTGCTTCTTCCTTCCTTTCTAAGCACAAGTCCAAATGGTCTTGCCTTTGCACCACCACTTCCCCCCTGAAAACCTGTTCTTTAGTGCTGAATCGGAGCAAATGTCAATCTGGAGAAAACCCAATTGATGTTTGCTTCAATAATACTTCTTCTTCTTCTTCTTCTTCTTCTTCTTCTTCTTCTTCTTCTTATTATTATTATTATTATTATTATTATTATTATTTTATTTAAACCCCGCCCATCTGGCTGGGTTTTCCCAGCTACTCTGGGCAGCTCTCAACAGAATATTAAGAACACGATAAAAGATCATACATTAAAAACTTCCCTAAAGAGGGCTGCTTTCAGATGTCTTCTAAAAGTCAAACAGTTATTTATTTCCTTAACATCTGATTGGAGGGTGTTCCACAGGGTGGGCACCACTGCCGAGAATGCCCTGTGCCTGGTTCCCTGCAACCTCACTTCTTGCAACAAAATAAAAAAATTCCTTCCAGTAGCACCTTAGAGACCAACTAAGTTTGTTATCAGTGTGAGCTTTCTTGCAGTGAGGGAACCGCCAGAAGGCCGTTGGAGCTGGACTTCAGTGTCCAGGCTGAACAATGGGGGTGGAGACGCTCCTTTAGGTATACTGGACCGAGGCCATTTAGGGCTTTAAAGGTCAGCACCAACACTTCGAATTGTGCTCGGAAACGTACTGGGAGCCAATGTGGGTCTTTCAGGACCAGAGTTATATGGTCTTGGCAGCCACTCCCAGCCACCAGTCTAGCTGCTGCATTCTAGATTAGTTGCAATTTTTGGGTCACCTTCAAAGGTAGCCCCACATAGAGCGCATTGCAGTAGTCCAAGCGAGAGATAACCAGAGCATGCACCACTCTGGCGAGACAGTCTGCGGACAGGTAGGGTCTCAGCCTACCTGGAGCTGGTAAACAGCTGCCTTGGACACAGAATTGACCTGCACCTCTATGGACAGCTGTGAGGCCAAAATTTCCCCAGGGGAAAGCTGGGCAAGCAGATGTGTGGACAATCCCTTGGTCCTCAGCCCTGTTGCCAAGTATCAACTTCAGAGACCTAATTTGCTCTTCCTCCAGGCTTGCACTCTGGTTCTGACATACTCTTCGTTCCCATGGCTTCGGAAGGTGGCTCACCTCAGACTGCAGCCAATGGACCAACCCTGACAAGGTCAGGAGAGCGACCGTGGTCACCCATCCCCTCAAAAAAGGGCCTTAGATATCTTGCTGCGTTTAAGCCCGCAGTTTGCGTGTAATGCGATCACAACATTTACTGCCTTGTGAGACCGGCTGAAGGTCAAATCAATGGTGGACACAGCACTGAGGAGCCGCAGTCCCCTTCTTGTGCTCCGAGATCTTTCAATACTTAAACGAAAATGAAAACAAAAGCTCCTGAGCTTTTCCTGCAGTGAAGAGCCATTCATTATTTCTTGGGAGACTCCTTTCATGTTGGGAACATCATTAGTGACAAGAAATTGGATTTAGAGAAGCAAACAAAGAAGCATCGATGGTTTTGTTTGGGGGGGGGTGGGCTTGGTTTTCTCCTACATGAAACAGCCTCACAAAAACCAAACAAACAGAAAACTCAGCACAAAACCCCCAAGAGAAAGAAGAAGCAAGAGCCTAAAAATAGATTCAATAATACAATAAGTGGGTAATAAAAGCATAACAATGCACTCGAGATAAGGTTCAGCTTCTGTTTCTGTTATGCCACCTACAGTCATATCTTACAACGTCTCCCAATTTATTTGCTGTTATTGCTCATTCAAAACAGAAAACGGGGAGGAAAATAGAACACAGATATTGTGGGGGAACTGAACAATAGCATGAAATGTGGTTGTGCATCTAGGGGGCTTCATTTTTGCATCTCACTTACACTTACTAGAGTAAATCAGATTTAACGCAGCTCAGTAGAGTTGCTGCGGCTGACGACTTCTGGAACAGAGGAGTGCTAGGTCAGTGTTTCCCAACCGGTGTTCCGCGGCACACTAGTGTGCCGCAAGACGTTGCCTGGTGTGCCGTGGGAGGGCACACTCATTGAAAGCAAACAAGCATTATGGCGGCGGCGGCAGCAGCGGCAGCAACGACGGCAGAGGCAGCGCTTAGGCCCGGCCCACATCGCCTCGGCTCACAGGCTCCGGGCACCGACGCCGCCCCCTCCTCCCGCCGCCAGGACGCGCGATTGGGTGGCGGGCGCTGGGCAGGCGGTGCTCCGCTGGCCCGGCTGAGGAGCGAGCGCAGGCGGAGAGGGGTGGTCGGGGCGCCGCTGCGCCTTCCCGGGGCGCCCAGTCCGCGCGCCGCGGGAGGCAGCTCCACTGGAGCCACTTACCTCGGAGGAAACGGGCACGGGGAGCAGGGCAGTTGGAGGAGGGCTAGGCCTCGACCCTGCGGCGGGGCAGGGTTAGGCGCGCCTCAGGCCGGCATCCGTCGGGGGGGTTTCGCCCGCCCAGCTTGGGCCTGGGATCCGGCTGCAAGAAGTGCACCGCCAGCGTTTAAAAATCGCCCCGGGACAGCGGAGGACTTCTCCGCTGTCCCGGGGCGATTTAAAAGCCCCCGGGAAGGCAGGCAGGGGGGGACAAAGACTTTCACCCCCCGCCCGCCTTCAGAAGAGGTCCAGGGCCTCTTCTGAAGGCGGGCGGGGGGCAAAGGTCTTTGCTCCCCCGTGCCTGCCTTCCCGGGAGAGCGGAAAGTCTTTGCTCCCCCCCTTCAAAAGCCGTCCGGGACAGAGGAGAAACGTGCTGCGTTTCTACGCTCTCCCGGGAAGGCAGGCAGGGGGGAGCAAAGACTTTTGCCCCCCGCCAGCCTTCAGAAGAGGTCCTGGACCTCTTCTGAATGCGGGCGGGGGGCGAAAGTCTTTGCTCCCCTCTGCCTGCCTTCAAAAGCTGTCCGGGACAGTGGAGAAACACACTGTGTTTCTCCGCTCTCCCGGGAAGGCAGGCAGGGGGGAGCAAAGACTTTCACCCCCCGCCAGCCTTCAGAAGAGGTCCTGGACCTCTTCTGAAGGCGGGCGGGGGAACAAAAGTCTTTGCTCCCCCCGCCTGCCTTCAAAAGCCGTCCAGGATAGCGGGAAGCGCTTCCCCGGACTGCTTTTAAAATGCTGGCGGTGGGGAGCAAAGCCTTTCGGCCCCCGCCGGCCTTCCTGGACCTCTTCTGAAGGCCGGAGGGGGGGGAAGGCTTTGCTCCCCACCGCCAGCATTTAAAAGAGGTCCCCGGAGATTTCCCTATAGGCTTTCTTCTTGCGAAGCAAGCCCATAGGGAAATTCATCTTGCGAAGTGCCTCAAAAAACGGAAAACCCTTTCGTCTTGCGGGTTTTCAGTCTTGCGAGGCATTCGTCTTGCGGGGCACCACTGTATATATAGTCAATATAGGCACAGAGTTAATTTTTTAAACATTTTCTAATGGTGGTGTGCCTCGAGATTTTTTTCATGAAACAAGTGTGCCTTTGCCCAAAAAAGGTTGGGAAACACTGTGCTAGGTGACCACCTGGAGGACATGCATATAATTTTAAGTCTCCCGATGTGAATGAAGAGGCAGACACAGCTTCTCCTGACTGTTTCAGGCACCCACCCCCGGACTGTAATTCCCACCCTTGCTGTGCCTGCTGGTCAGAACATCTGGAGCCCTGCCCATGATTGCAAGAGAAGAAAGGGCTGGCAACTGGAGGAGGATGCAAGTCAAGAAGAGCCGCAGCTCTCTCTTCTTGGGGGAATCCAACAAAACTGATTGGCAGGAGACTTGAGACAGATAAAAGGAAGTACTTCACACAATGCACTATCCATTTATGAAACTCAGCTCCACGAGGCAGTCGTCTTCAACCTTGAGTCCTCAGATGTTGTTGGACTACAACTCCCATCATCCATCATGTCCACTGGCTAAGCTGGGCTGCCACATGTGTGCAGTCTGTACAGGATGCAGCGTGTATAGATGTTGCACATGCGTTGCCGGACAGTGCGTGCCATCCCAGGTGCCGGAGAGGGTTCCTCCACCACTGGACCCAAGGTTGAAGAATGCTGGCTTAGGTAGTTTTTAAAGGGGGATTAATCAAATTCAGTAGCCACCAATCATTGCTATATGCTACTTCCAGAATGAAAATATTATAGGGTTTAATAAAATTAAAATCTCTGACCATAAAAACAATAATACCACAATAACACTCAACAAAATTTCCTTAAAATGAGATGAAAACACTCAGCAGTGTACAAAATTAAAAATTAAGAGTCAGAGCTTGCACACGATTTGTGTCATGTGCAGATTTTTGCTCTCTTTTGCAGGTGGATTGGAGAACCTCAAATTAAATCAGTTCCCACAAAGTAGTAATAAGATATCTTATATGATCAGGTAAAGCTTTTCCAATAGCTTTCCAGTGTCAAAAAGGCTTAACCTGTTTAATTTCTGCCTGATACACTGCTGTTAAAGGCACAAGAACCCTGCTTTCTACCAGGGCCAGTCCTAAACTATGCAAAGATCTGAAGCTTCATTGAGTTGTAAACCAGTTGTGTCACTTTAGGTCTTTCATCAACTGATCTTAGGGTAGCAGTGCTACAGTCAGTGCAAGACCAAGTGTGATATTTCAGGTGGAGGGAGTCCAAAGAGATTTCAAATTTGCAGTGATCCTGTTCAGATGCTGGATAAAGTCAAGAAGCAAGTTGTTAATGGCACACAGTGCCATCAATCAGTGCCTTTTCCCTATTCTGAGCAAACAGGATTTGAGAATCTGGCATTAATATATCCATTTATGTGTTTATACCACCAGCAACAACCCATCCCCAAGAACTCCACTATCGAATCATCCATTACCACATATGTCTGCTGCAATCAACTCAACCAGCCCTGAAAATATCAACACACCAAGAGACAGGATATAATGTCCAGGATTCCAAAGACAAGAAAATGAGGCAGAAGAGGAGGAAGAGGAAGAGGAGGAGGAGGAGTTTGGATTTGATATCCTGCTTTATCACTACCTTAAGGAGTCTCAAAGCAGCTAACAATTTCCTTTTCCCTTCCTCCCCCACAACAAACACTCTGTGAGATGAGTGCGGCTGAGAGACTTCAGAGAAGTTGATGGACTACATGGAATTGGTGGAAATGACTGGCAGAATCCGAGACCAGGGAGAAGAGTCGGTGGAAGAAGACTGGAAAAAGTTTAAAGACTATTTACGGAAATACTGTAAAATTAATGAATGTTAGGAAAATGTTGGAATGAAGTTATATGGCTTTAGTAGAAATGTTATAAGGAATTAAGGATAAATAGATTAATAGAGTATTAAAGGGAAAATAAGGTTAGAATGTGTTAAGATAATTATAGGATTAAAAATAGAGGAAGATGGAAAGGAATTGCTGGAAAAATTAATAGAAGTGGAATACAAAAAGGGAGGTGTGAGGAGGTTGCGGAAATAAGTGAATGAAAGATAAGATATTGAAATTATTTGATGTGTTTTTAAACTGTGTTTGTTTTGTTTTGTTAGTTTAATGTTAGTGTTTTGTTAGTGTAATGTGTTCTTTTTTGTATTGTATTGTATTGTTTTTATTTTTTGTAGTGTTTAAATTGTTGGAAAAGGTAATAAATATTATTTTTTTAAAAGAAGAGAGACTTCAGAGAAGTGTGACTAGCCCAAGGTCACGCAGCAGCTGCATGTGGAGGAGCGGGGAAGCGAATCCAGTTCACCAGATTACGAGTCTACCGCTCTTAACCACTACACCACACTGGAACAAAAAGTGCACTAAAGGGGAGGAGAAATCATGCAGTCTTTAGAACTCCATGGATCCTTATGTATAGCCTGTTGCCCAAACAACTCACTCTGACTTCACTTATTGGCGAAAAAACTCAGAAAGGCAAGAGCAGCTTAGCTGGCAAGGAAATTGATTCGAAGGATGCCTGCACATTTTGTTTCATAACTGTCCTTCTAGGAGGGCTAGAGGCTTACATTTTTTTAATGAAAGCTCAAAAGTCCTGGCCTCTTCTATACTTCACTTCTCAGTAGCCTTGCATCCAGCAACAAATAGGAGCTGGAGCAGCAATGGTGGCTAGGGGGTCTGGGGGGGGGCAGCAATGGGCCTCTTGCAGAGACGGGGAGCATCAGCAACTGTCTGGTGACACTGACCTCTGATGCTAAGTCTGTGGGGAAATCTCAGTGCTGTACATCGATCCTACCCTTTGCTGCTTAAGGAGGGCTACTGAGTGTCCCTTAGCCCCTGGGGACACTGCTGGGACAAAACATCAGAGCCTTCTAAATCACATGAAAACATTTGCTTTTGAATTCCCCAAAGGAGGACCAAACGTTTTCTCAGATGCAATGTAGTTTTAATGGAACTGCTGTTTCGACTGCAAAGTATTTCTCTTGAAATACATCCCACCTAGTAATAGTAATTTATTCAAGGAAGGGCTAAAAAAACAACCAGTATCGGGGGGGAGCAGGAGAAACACACATACGAATGCACTGTTATCTACACTGCAGCTGAATTTTAGGAGTCGGCAGTTTTTAATGGCGATAATAATACCGATAGGAAATCAGAAAGAGAGAATATTAATGTAGTGTTGCTTCGGTTACTAGGATGCTATTTTAAGTGCTGCTCCGCATTTCGAGGAATGAGTTTGAAACCTAAAAAAAGGAGGGATATGAAATTACCATAGCAATGCATTTGAGAAGGAGGCGAGTTTTTAAAATGGTTAGCCTTGGGAGTCTGTATTTTCTCTGTGCTAATGTATTTATTTATTTTAATATAATGCACTGATGGGAGAGGATTTCCATGTAATTACCCAGAAATCTCAGTAGAAGGATTGCCATGCCACAGCCACGAACCAAAAGTCTGCATTAGCTTGTTTGCTGGCAATTCACCTATTTTTGAATTGCTACTAGTTCATTAGAGGTTTCAAAATTTCTACAATGAATCTTGCCCTTCTTCTCACACTAGTTCAATTAGCCAAAACTGAGCCCCTACATCTCCTGTTGTGGATTATCCAGTCGAGGGGGAGACCAAAGGACTGTGGGCTCAGAAAGCAGGTTTTAAATGAATGGAAGACGAATGGTGCAATCCTACATCTCCTTACAAAATTGAGTTCATTGGGGCTCACTCATTAAATAGCTACAAAATTGCATCATAATTTGCTGACCTTTAATAAATTACAGGAGTGTCCTACTGCCCTCCGTAACTCACCAGGTGGGGGCAGGAGAGTTTTTGGGTGGGGGCATGATGCTAAGGTGATACTTGGTAGACCAGCTGAGTGACTGACCCAGTGACCTTCAGGGACCCACAGCCTTACAGGGTAAGTCACAATCCAGTGGATCTTTCCTGCCCCACCTATAATCCATCAACTGCTTAGCCAGCCACTCAAATCCAGCCACTCAAATATATTTGTGCAAACGCAGTACAGTGGAACCTCGGGTTACATACGCTTCAGGTTACATACGCTTCAGGTTACAGACTCCGCTAACCCAGAAATAGTACCTTGGGTTAAGAACTTTGCTTCAGGATGAGAACAGAAATCATGTGGCGGCGGCGAGAGGCCCCATTAGCTAAAGTGGTACCTCAGGTTAAGAACAGACTTCCAGAACGAATTAACTTCTTAACCTGAGGTACCACTGCATTAGTAAGTCTGCATGGAAAGAGTGCTTCTGCTCTGGAAAACGACCTCTGCATAGCGTAAAAATTAAAAAACAAAAAGCAGTGGTGCATTTAACTAGTTCTACAGCATTTTGATTAGACCATTCTTTTCCATTAATTACAAATTAACACATTTCACATTGATATTTAGATTTGGGGGGGATCAATTATCAGCCAGGAGCTGTCACTGCTGATGAAACATAAAACATGTTATGGACATGCAGCTGTTACCAGTTTATCCCAAATACAACCAAGATCAGTATTATCGACACCAAATGAAAATGCACTATTCTTCCTTTAAGTGGAGAATACACGTGGAAGAATCCAGGCTTCAGGGCTGATTCATGTACTGAAGAAACATGTGAGCTTTCTCCCTGTAGATGGAACCCATACCAATTTGGTAATGTTTGTGGAGAATTACTACCCACACTGAGCAAATGACTCAAATTCTTGCCTGAGTTAGGAGCTCCTCGGAAGGGATACTTCTCATTTCCTTTGCCTGGTCATGAGGGGGCCACAATTTTATCTTCATAATTTGGGGAAGGACTGCACATGCCCTAAGATAAGTGTTTTCCCAAAACGTAGTTTCAGCTGGATGGCATGTTGCAAAACCGCAAGTTAATCCTGTGCTTATAAGTGTTTCCCAGCTTCTCGGACTTTCTGTAGCCTGACTCTGAGGATCGTACTTATATTAGTGACAGATCCCTTCCTTCTTCAAAGCCAGCATTTCAACATGCTCTGGATTAGCCATAGACTAATAGACTGGGGCCCCTTCATGGATCACTGCCTTGCCGTGGCGAAGGGGCTTGAATAACTCAGAGAAGCTATGAGCTATACTGTGCAGGGCCACCCAAGATGGACAGGTCATAGTGGAGAGTTTTGACCAAACATAATCCACCTGGAGGAGGAACCAGCAAGCCACTCCAGTATCCCTGCCAAGTAAACTCCATGGACAAAGACAACAGGCATATGAGTGCCTGGCGTGCTCTGGTCCATGGGGTCACGAAAAGTCGGACACGACTAAACGACTAAACAACAACAAATTAGACTGGGGACTATTACAGACTTTTAATAGACTGGGGAGGACAGAGGGGATTCTAAAAGGAAGAAGTGGGAGACTGGTTGTTGCTGTCCACTACGATGAAAGCTGTCTTCAGATACCATAGATGATAAATTATGGGAATGAGCCTAGCCTCCCTTCAGACTTGCATGCTTTCGACTTTCATAGACCATAGAATTTGAAGGGACCATGAGGGCTATCTAGTCCAACCCCCTGAAATGCAGGAATCTTTTGCCCAACATGGGGCTCATACCTACGACCCTGAGATTAAGAGTCTCCTGCTCTACTATCTGAGCGAGAAGCTTGGTTCAACTGGAACTCTGCACATGCCCCAAGACTATGTGTCTACTTTGGCTTAGCGGTGAGCACATTGCTAATTCAAGGAGTCAGAGGAAGCTCAACCATAGTATTATTTATTCAGGGAAATATTGAATGGTACCTGCTAAATCATCCAGTCCATTGTGGTAACTATACATGGGAATTTCCCCGCAAAAAAAATGGTATGCATAATGGATCATGCAAGTACAAGCCAAATTAGTCTCTGGAACCTCTGCCATATCTAATGCAAGTAAACACCCCTCCTTAACATAAATTATTTGATTCTGGATAGTAATCAAGGGATAGCCTCCAGCAAACACCTTCCGCTGGTAATTGGATTAAGCCAAAATGTGTGTGTCTTAGGAAAATGTTCTTGCAGAAGACTTAATGATACATTTAAGGCAGGGGTGGAGAAGCTTTCGAAATCAGCTTCTCCCCATTCTTGGCCAACTATGATGGGTGGGTGGTACAATCATGCCCATTGCAATAACAGCTGTGGCGCACCATTTGCACCAGCAAAGATCCCAAAATAATAGTTTTGTGAACAGATCTGTAAGACCTGGGTTCAAGCGTGCCTTTGCGCGGACACGAGCAGAGCCGGTAACACCTTCGTTCTCGTCCTCTGCCGGGACCACGAGGGGGAAATCGAAAGTTTCCATTCTCAGTTTTGATTCACCACAGTTTGGTGTTACAGCCAAATACTAAACTGTGGTCAATCTTCTTTACTGTTTGTTGAAACGAGCCAGCTTCATGGTTTGAAGTTGGCTTGTCTCAGACAAAACAAAAGAAAAGCCACAGTGAAGATTAACCACAATTTGCCAGGTTCAAACAATATGACAATTTGGGGTTAATAAAAAATGGAAGTTTCTGAACTCCACCTGGCAGCTGTGGCAGAAGAGAAGGGATGTGCATGGGGCACACACACACCCTTCCACTGGGAGCTAACTCATTTCTGCCACATTAAACCATGGTTTATCATAGCAACTGAACACAGTCAGTATATGCTAAGATTATTCTGTATCCTGATTCCTGTTCTCAAGAGTCCCGAGCCCTCAATCTATCAAAGACCACACTTTTCAGGAAACACAAGAAAGAAAATGATGTAAGAGTTGATTCACATATGCATGTTTAATACTCAACTGATGAGTTTTCACTGGTGACTATCATGTGCACGTGAACATCACAGATTGAACACTTCTCTCTGAGCAACACATGCACTGGAATGATTTAAAAAGGGGCTGGTTTTTTCTCCCACTGATTTGGGAGATTTTGCTATAACAAGGTTACAAGAACCCTGGTTCTGGGATTTCAATACAGCATGGAGACATCTAGTGGTAATAACTGCAAATACATCTCTGGAGAGTAAAAAATGTCTTTCCTTGGCGCACTGTGAAGATGAACAAACGTAGATCCTGCAAATCAAGTTGAGAAGCCACACTGTTGACAAATATCATCAATGGGATTTGCAACCAGTTTGTTAATTACTTGAATAACGCTAACAATGCTATTTGTTCATTACTGGAATAACACTGAAGGTCACATCTTCTCTGTGCTGAGATTTAAAAAGTGAGATGAAAATAAACTTTTAGGGAGAGACAAAGGCTGAATCATTCACTTAGTGGAAGTAATTTTTTGGCAATGCATAAGTGGCCATCCTGCAGAATATTTTTTTTATTGGACAATCATGTTGATGTTGCTCTGGATTTTCTCTAGGAAGCCACATATGATATTTGTGCCTGCAAATGCGGGGGGGGGGGGGCGGTGAACGGGTTTCACACTGCTCCATCTGCAATAAGTACATATTCCATAACTTCTTGCTGAAATCTTGCAACTTTTAATGCCACAAATATTTTGGTTTACAGTGGTGCCTTGGTTGTCGAATGGCTTGGCTCCCGAACAAATCGGCTCCCGAATGCTGGAAACCTGGAAGTAAGTGTTCTGGTTTGTGGACCTTTTTTGGAAGCTGAATGCCTGACGCAGCTTCCATGGCTTCCTCCTGAATGCAGGAAGCTCCTGCAGCCAATCGGAAGCCACACCTAAGTTTTCAAACAGTTCTGGGAGTCAAACAGACTCCCGGAACAGATTAAGTTCAACAACCAAGGTACCAGTGTGTTTTTGTCTTGCTCTTGTTATGCTATATATAGCCCCTCCAGACAGCAATGACGTGGTAGCACTGGAGAAGCACCACAGGACTAAAGCAGAATAAATCCACCACCAATATATTATTATTATTGTGCCAAGGACATATTGCAGAATTGTTGTTGGCGTCCATCTGTCTTGAGAGACAATGGAGTGCACCTCCAGGGGTGAAGTCAAACTGCTGTGCTAGCAGCACCAAAGTCTCCTTCCTAAGGGCGCAAGCCTGGGCAGTGTGTATGGAGCTCTTGGGCTGCCCAGATGACAAGACCCATCTCTCAGCCTTGCTGGTGTAGTCCAAAGGAAAGCAGAGCCAATACATTTGGCATCTGCTTGGGTGCAGGTGTTGCCAGGGGGAGGTGTACAAGATACCATCCAACCATCTTAGGGACTGCACTCTGGATCTGTGTAAGGTTTACTTCTTAGCCTTTTTGTCTCCCAAAGATGGGAGGCATGGGAGGTTTAGGATCAGAGTTTTTCTTCTCCAAGATGGGCCACCTTCCCAGGTTGACGAGCCTCATCTGTCCCTCACGTCCTTCTGCAGCACGTGCAAAAACTGCCTACTTGACCGTTGGACCTGCTATTGGTCTTGTCCACTCAATCCGCCAGCCAGAGCCTGTCTTCACATGCAGGGAAAGTCTCTAACTCATCAAAAGTTTGAAATCCGTATTGGAGAATACACACACAACACTCTGGGGGTGTTCTCAATGAGTCTAATGCCTTCGGGTGTGCCGTCCCATCGATATTGCCACTGCTGGAAATAAGATTCAACTGCTGGCACAGTTTGCTTCTGCACAGAGAATGGAGAAGCACCATCTTGACTTTTGCCTCTAGCAGCAAAACGTTGTGGGTTCAGAATTTGTAGCAACCAGCAATCACATTTAGAGGGGGACTAAAATGGCCCATCCAAGGTTTAGAGAGCTAATTCACAAGGCCAAGGATAGATCAGTATAGTTCTTCCTCCTTACTGATCGTGTTACCGAGAGCCGTTACCTTGTGCATAAACCAATTAATTTTTATGTAAAAATAAATAAATAAAGGCTACTGCATTGCCATCACTGCTCTCCCATGCATGATTTATCACCCACCTACTAGTCTTCCAAGTGGTATCGAACTGCAGCGTTTCGCGATGCAGCAATTAATATTCAAGGGAAGGAGCAACAGCTTGCTTGGATCGGGAAATGCATAAGACAGGCGCTTGGCTGCTGGGCGCAGGGTTCGCTACCAATGTCAGCTGGCTCCAAGAGAGCAGACGACACACCCTTTCTTGTAGCTGTGGAAGCAGAATGCGTGAACCACAGAAAGTGGGCCATCGATTTATTTCCTTCACTTTGAAAGAAACCTTTTGTCTTTCCCCGGGTTGGGTGGTGGGGAAGAAGAAGAAGAAGAAGAAGAAGAGTTTGGATTTGATATCCCGCCTTTCACTCCCTTTAAGGAGTCTCAAAGCGGCTAACATTCTCCTTTCCCTTCCTGCCCCACAACAAACACTCTGTGAGGTGAGTGGGGCTGAGAGACTTCAAAGAAGTGTGACTAGCCCAAGGTCACCCAGCAGCTGCATGTGGAGGAGCAGAGACGCAAACCCAGTTCCCCAGATTACGAGACTACCGCTCTTAACCACTACACCACACTGGCTCTCACACTGGGGAGTTTGCGGGGGACAAGGATCAAAAGCAGGACAGGCAGAGCCACAGCTAAACTGTGGAAATGCCACAGGCAAGCTAAGCTGCTCAGAGATGGAGGTGTAAGAATCACAGAGGTTGACGTGGCGACCCGTGGCTTCTGCTCCAGTGGAATGCAGCTGATACGATACGATACGATACCTTTATCGTCACTGTCCCATACAGAACAATGAAACTGAAAATCTACATAAGACATTCAAAAACCCCTAAAAACTCTGAAACCCCATTTTAAAATACAATATACTATAGAGACTCCTAATGCTGCGTTTAGAACCAGAATTGCATTTGCGTAGAAACTGTTTCTCAGGTGGCTAGTCCTGGTCTTGAGCCCCAGAAATAAATCACGTGTAAAGCTAAAGTGGGAGGCATCAATTGGGCCAGCACCGTTTTTTACTTTTGTTCAGGACTGAGGTGTTTTGTTTTGTTTTGTTTTGTTTTGTTTTGTTTAAAAAGGAGAAAGGGAAAAACAGAGGGAAGCTGCCCATTTCAATGGGTAAAAGATTGCCTCTGGAGAAGAGGAGCAACGCAGACATATCCCAGAGCTATTAATTCTTCAAATAAAAGAACTAAGAGTGGCCTATATGATGTAAGCTGGGGCAACATCACAGCCCTTAACCTTAAATAGCTGAGAAAAAGGATTATGAATGTAACTGTGCCCCTGAAGGGACTCACAGCTGTCCATGGAAGCTCAGGTCAATTCTGTGTCCAGGGCAGCTGTTCATCAGCTCCATCTGGTACACAGGCTGAGACCCTACCTGCCCGCAGACTGTCTTGCCAGAGTGGTGCATGCTCTAGTTATCTCCCGCTTGGACTACTGCAATGCGCTCTATGTGGGGCTACCTTTGAAGGTGACTCGGAAACTACAACTAATCCAGAATGCAGCAGCTAGACTGGTGACTGGGAGCGGCCGCCAAGACCATATAACACCGGTCTTGAAAGACCTACACTGGCTCCCAGTATGTTTCCGAGCACAATTCAAAGTGTTGGTGCTGACCTTTAAAGCCCTAAACGGCCTCAGTCCAGTATATCTGAAGGAGTGTGTCCACCCCCATCGTTCTACCCAGACACTGAGGTCCAGCGCCGAGGGCTTTCTGGCAGTTCCTTCACTGCGAGAAGCCAAATTACAGGGAACCAGACAGAGGGCCTTCTCGGTAGTGGCACCCGCCCTGTGGAAGGCCCTCCCACCAGATGTCAAAGAGAAAAAACTACCAGACTTTTAGAAGACATCTGAAGGCAGCCCTGTTTAGGGAAACTTTTAATGTTTAATAGAATTATTGTATTTTAATATTTTGTTGGAAGCCACCCCGAGAGGTTGGGGAAACCCAGCCAGATGGGTGGGGTATAAATAAATTATTATTATTATTATTATTATTATTATTATTATTATTATTATTATCATTATTCCAAGGGGGAACAGATACCCCTACAAAAAAAAATTTCCCCACTACCCCATTTGTCCCCCCCCCCCCCAGTTTCCCACTGTAATATCTTCTTTCTTCCCCTTGCAGTGGTCTTTAACATCTTTTGCACTCTCAAGCTGATTTCTTTCTGGAATCCTCCCTGGTGATTCCTGAAGTCAAAGGGTAACACAAACAGGTGCATGACAGAAACCGGCCGGGGCTGATATGGATGCCTTGCAGATAAAAGTTCTGGCTCCTGGCTTCTTACCCCTCTGACCAGAATTTTAGGAATTTCAGCCTGAGCTACATGCACCACCAGCCGGAAGCATCGTGAGTTCAGGAATCAAGCGATCGAAGAGAACAAATCCCACTCCATTTCCTGTGCTGCAGCTTCAAAGCCTGGTGTGCTCGCTCCATCTGCACAGCACATTGCTGGGAGAAGCCATTAAGCTGTCCTGTGTGTTCATTGGACTGTACCACGGCTTTCCATCAGACTACCCACCTTCCTGCTGTCCGTTCAAGGCTGGCACAACGCATTTTGCTACCTGAGGCTAAGGACAAGATGGCTCTCCGCCCTCCTAAATACAGAATATTACTGGGCTGGCAGTTGCATCTGATTTCAGTACTGTTGGCAGGACTTGCCCAGAATCTGAGAGCAACAGGCTGGTGCAGGGGGCACAGAGAAAGGTATATGCCACACACAGCTCTGCCCTCCAACACCCCAGTCCTGCCCACTCCCTGTCACCTCTGAGGCAGCCTCCTCAGCTTGCTTCCTGGTTGTCCCCTGCCTTGACCACACCTTGGCTATGCTATGATCTACATGCCTGCCTGGCTTCTCTGCTCAATCAATCAAAAGCTTTTCTGTCTTCCTGGGGCCACTAGGGGCGCATCAGAAGATGGCTGACAATAACATCTCTCCGACCCACACGAGGTAATTAGGAGGCTGTGATGGGAGTAAATAGCCTCCCTACCCCCCTCCAAGGTTGTGGGGGGGCTGCCCTTGCCTGCTGTGCCCTATATCACCCCCAAGTTTGTGGGGATGGGGGCACTAGGCAGAATGCCTTCCTGTGGATCTCGGCGCTCCTTGACGCTGTCTCTGATCCGCGCCTCTAGCTGCAAGAACTTCAAAAGAAACAATTAGGAGGAAGCGAATGCCCATATTTCAAGGAAGAAGGGGGAGTAAAGACTGCTAACTGAAGAGATCTCTGATAAACAAGATGGGTCGGAGGAACAAGAATAAATCATGAGAAGATACACCAAGGCTCAGTATGGCAAAGGGACTGGATGGGGGAGGGGGGGGACTTTCTTTTCTTTCCTCTATGTGATTAACCAAGAATCCCCACACACACACAAGTCAGAAATGTCGTTTTAATGACTTAAGCTGTGGATTTATGACTGTGTGGAGATAAATTTTCTAACCAAAGCATGTTTTAAGAAGATCGTGGAAAGTATAAGAGCTTTGGAATGACACAGTTAAAAATACCGTCGCCATGTTGGCAAGCTCTGTCGGAAGACTTAAGTCTGGGAGGATGAACAGAGCTGTTTTTATATTGTTGGTGAGACTCCTCAGAGGGACTTAAGAGCGACAGATTGCGAGATTAATGATGGAAAGAGCGATGTTGTTTATGAAAGCGATGATATATGGAAACCATCTCGATATGAGGATTGGACGAACGGAAAAATTCACACAGGATTATAATTGGTGTTTATCTGCTTAAGGAGATTATCAGAAGATATCATAAAGAAAAAAAGAAAAAATATACGAACAAGATGAGATGTGGAAACAGCAAGATAAGACTGGATAGAATTATGAACTTTATTTGGACTGATTTGGATATTAACGCAGTAGCAAGAAGATGATCGGAATCCCCCTTCGGAACTTGAAATATGGGTCCCTTCAACAAAAATTTAAAATTCGGCTTTGTAATTTGGAATTTATGTGATGTGATTTGATTTGATTTGATTGGTCGGTTAATAAAAATTATTAAAAAAAAAAAAAAAGCTTTTCTGCCTTCCTGAAGGGTAGGCACAATAAACAGGATATACTAAAGTCAGGGTAGCTGATGCGGTGCCCCTCCAGATATTGTTGGACTACAACTCCCATCATCCAGTGGCCATGCTGGCTGGAGCTGACGGGAGTTAGAGTCCCAACAACATCTGCAGGGCACCTCGTTGGCTATTGCTGGAATGAAGCTCAACAAGCAAGCCAGAAAGTCAGGACTTGGCAGTCCCGATTGTCCAATATACAAGGCAAATTACATTACTAGGTACAGTGTAAGACCCTTAAACGGGGCATCATCGTCTCCTGCTCAGAGGAAGCTGTCTTATACCAGGTCAGGATATTGGCCATCTCCCCAGTGTCGAAGCAATTATTCTTCAACATCAACTTCATTGGACTGGTCATGTTGTGCGGATGCCTGATGATCGTCTTCCAAAGCAACTACTCTATTCCGAACTTAAAAATGGAAAGCGTAATGCTGGTGGCCAACAAAAGAGATTCAAAGACTCACTCAAGGCAAATCTAAAAAAATAATAATAGTATAAACACAGACAACTGGGAAACACTGGCCTGCGAGCATTCCAATGAGAGAACAGCCTTTACCAAAGGTGTCATGGGCTTTGAAGACACTTGAACTCAGGATGCATGGGAGAAACATGCTAAGAAGAAGGCACGCTTGGCAAATCCACACCGTGATCAACTGCCGCCCGGAAACCAATATCCCCACTGTGGAAGGACGTGTGGATCCAGAAATGGTCTCCACAGTCACTTACGGACTCACAGTTAAAACCGTGTCTATGGAATACAATCTTACTCGGCTACGAGTGATCACCAAAGAAGAAAAGGTTCAGGCTGGCAGCAGTTCTCCACAATCTGAAGCGGGGTCTTCCACTTCTGACAGTGGCAGCCAATGCAATGACCTCCAAATGTTATTGGACTCCACATCCCATTAGCATCCCAAAGATTATTGGAACGGTTGTCCAACAGGGTACCACATTGACTACTCCTGTTTGATCCCTCTTAACTAAACACTGAACTTGGGACCTTTTGCACGTGATGTATGTGCAATGACCCCCATTGAGCAATGCCTGCTCTCCTCACCCATTTCCTCACATGTGCGTGAAAGGCCAATTATTATTTTTAATAACTACAAAAATACCATATAGTTTCCTCCAAGAAACTTAAGGTGGTATACAGAGTCCCACCCCAACCCCACTCACAACCCTTCCATTTTATCCTCACAAAAACTGGCTAAGAGACTGTGGCAGGCCCAAGGTCACTCAGTGAACTTCATCGCCAATTGGTGAGTTGAACTCGGGTCTCCCACGTCCTCATCTAACCACCGCACCACAATAAGACCTGTGTCATTTCTACCAGTCCAGATTGCCACTTGGGCCCCCAAAGGTCATTGCTATCTATTGATCTATCTATCATCATCATTATTATTATTAATAATAATAATAATAATTTTTTATTTATACCCCACCCTCCCTGGCTAGAGCCAGGCTCAGGGTGGCTAACACCAGTAAAATTACAATAAAAACATAATAGGGGAAAAACAATTTAAAATACAGGTTAAAAATGCAATTTAAAATGCAGCCTCATTTTAATAATAGCCCATAGATCAAAACCATAAGGGGAGGGAAACATAAGGGTCAGACTGAGTCCAAACCAAAGGCCAGGCGGAACAGCTCTGTCTTGCAGGCCCTGCAGAAAGATGTCAAGTCCCACAGGGCCCTGGTCTCTTGTGACAGAGCGTTCCACCAAGTTGGGGCCAGTACTGAAAAGGCCCTGGCCCTAGTTGAGACCACCTTGCAACTTGGGACCTCCAAAGTGCTGTCATTTGTGGACCTTAAGGTTCTCCGCGGGGCATGCCAGGAAAGGCGGTCCCGTAGGTAAGTAGGTCCTAGGCCGCATAGGGCTTTGAAGGTCAAAACCAGCACCTTAAACCTGACCCTGTACTCCACCGGGAGCCAGTGGTAAAGCACTGGATGAATGTGATCCTGCAGCAAGGACCCCGTAAGGAGTCTCGCCGCAGCATTCTGCACCCGCTGGAGTTTCTGGGTCAGCTTCAAGGGCAGCCCCGCGTAGAGCAAGTTACAATAATCAAGCCTGGAAGTGAACATCGTGTGGATCACTGTGGCCAGGTCGGGGCGGGAAAGGTAATGAGAAGAGGTGCAGAGAAGCAGCCACAATGGTGGGGTGACATATGAATGCAACCTGAGGGGCAAGCCTGACCGCCCCTGAATACTGTACACTTATGAGCTCCATGAAACTTAATGATGCTTATAGCACCTTGATGAGGAGCTGCCACTGCAATCTCTTTCCAGCTTGCTTGATTCTTCCTCTGCAGTGTCAGAAAGATATGACAGTTCCCGTATTCCTAAATTGCCAATGCCGCACTGAGGGGAAAGAAGAGTTGCCGTTTTTCATTTGCAGCAGAGCTGGCTGCATTTTATTGGTAAATGAAGCACTCCTTTTATAGTTTGTAAAACACTCCAGGCTCATTAGGCATGAAAAGCTCCTTTATAAAAATGTAAGATATTAATCACAGTCATTTGCCTGCGAGTCTCAGGCGCCTCTCCCGGTAGCTTAACTTCTTCTCCCTATCACAGTCTCAAAATGAGTCTGAATACAAATGATACACAACCTTCCAATTCAACATTTGTTCAGGACATATCACAGCATCCGAAACCCCCTTAAGGCATCGAGATGCTTATCGCATTCACTCTCCACCCCTTGCTTAAAGGTGCTCATGGCCAGAATGCATGAGATTAGCTCATTTTTATCCTCTCAGCCACCCTGGGAGGGAAGAAAAGGTTGTGAAATATTGATCTGAGCAAGGCATCCCAGGGATATTCCTGTCTTCACACACACACTTGAACCCAAATCTCCTGAGCCCAACCCTCTCAGGGACCCTAGAAGTGTTTTAAAGGGCAGCGGGGAAGCTCAGCATAGTCAAAACATGATGAATACCAATTACTTTTCAGGTGCCTTTTTTCTTCCCATGTCCTGTTTTGTGATCAAATAATAAAGTTATTAATTTAAATAATTTTGTGATCAAATAATAAAGTTGTAAGCTCTCGCAATCAAGTTGGTTTTTCATAATCACATGAGCATCTGATTAAAGAAAGCAATTAATCTAAAGGGGGAAAACATCGGGAACTTGACTTAACTACAACAGAAGTCTTTTTGCCTAATCATAACTGGGTGGGTCTTTGGGAGTGCCGATCTAGCCCCCTCTGCTCTCTCTGCTGGTGCCCAAAGAACACAATCTCCCAGGCAAATACTTTCCATGCAAATGTCCTGCACGCATCTTAATGAACATCAACACCACCATATGCACTTGGGCCAACTTAAACAAGCTGGGTGCATCTTCTGATGCAGGTGGAAAGCAATAGAACTACAGTCATACCTCAGGATGAATACGCTTCAGCTTAAATATTTTCGGGTTGCGCTCTGCAGTGACCCGGAAGTAACAGAGCGTGTTACTTCCGGGTTTCACCGCTCGCGCATGCGCAGACGCTCAAAATGACGTCATGTGCATGATGGAAGCGGCAAAACACGACCCGCAGATGCGCAGACACGTAGTCGCGTCTTATGTTCGCTTCAGGATGCGAAAGAGGCTCCGGAACGGATCCTGTTCACATCCAGAGGTACCACTGTAAAGGTGAATCAGGGCCAACTATGGCCACCATTCTACCATGACCATTCTTATGAAAGCCAGACCTTGCCCCCTCTTGCTAGGCAGTAAAGCAGACAAACACAATTCTTTATTACAGTTTACACGTCCAACCACTGAGCCTCTACCTGCAGATGTCCCACTGGAACAGGAATGGATACCTCATTAAACAAAAACACACACCAAAAAGCAAGGGTTCCTTTTTCAGCCATATTTTATTGGCAATGTTCTAAATGAAACAGATAATGAACCATTTAACAGAGCAGGTTTTATTGTCTAAAATGGGGCTTAAAACACCAGTAAACCGTATATAGGCTGCATTTTTAGTGTCTAGTAAAATAAGGAGATGTATTTGTAGTATTTCAGCATTCTGTTTGACATTTATACTGTCATTCAACAAGCCAGTTTTATTAGATCTAGGGTAAACGTGCACTCGGTGTTCTTCCACAGTTGGTCGGAAATGCCTTTCGTGCCCTAAAGGCTTTATAGATGGAGGAGAGATGAATTGGCCCGTGGTTCGAAATAAAAGAAGATGACTGAATATTTGCTCTTTAAAAGTTTGGAGGCACTGGCAGGATTTCATTTCATTTTTGAGAAATATGCAGAGGTTTCTGTTTTCAATTTGTTTATTTGTGGATACTTTTAGTACAGGGATATATATATATATATAGGGATATATATATATATAGGGATATATATATACACACACACACACACACACACACACACACACAGAACACCCTCCCCAATGCAGCCTGAGGATTGCCCAAGGAGAACGCATATGGCTAACCTTGCATTATTTGCAGACCGGAAATATCTGGATTCCATATCTGGAAATAGCCTTTAAGTTCAAGGTGGATTCCCAAAGGTCAATATCCCACCCCCTTATTAATAATAATAATAATTTAATAATTTATTATTTCTACCCCGCCCATCTGGCTGAGTTTCCCCAGCCACTCTGGGCGGCTTCCAATCGAGTGTTAAAAACAATACAGTGGTACCTCGGGTTATATACGCTTCAGGTTACAGACTCCACTAACCCAGAAATATTACCTCAGGTTAATAACTTTGCCCCAGGATGAGAACAGAAATCGCACGGTAGCAACAGGAGACCCCATTAGCTAAAGTGGTGCTTCAGGTTAAGAATAGTTTCAAGATAAGAACGGAGCTCCAGAACGAATTAAGTTCTTAACCCAAAGTACCACTGTACAGTACTGCTCTTAGAAGGCTACAGAGTGACGATGATTTGGCTTAAACTGGGGGAGGCAAGTTCAAGGAATTCATTAAAGGCACTCTGAGCTCAACCACCGTCACCATTACCTGAGCTTTGGGTCAGTGCTTACTCAAGTCCTCAGAGATGAGACTAGCCTAAGACCACCTATTGAATTGCCTTGCCAAGGTGAGATTCAAATCAGGGGTTAAGAACAATTTCAGGTTAAGAACGGACCTCCGGAACGAATTAAGTACGTAACCAGAGGTACCACTGTACAGCATGAAATATTAAAAACTTCCCTAAACAGGGCTGCCTTCAGATGTCTTTTAAAGAGAAGATAGCTGAAAATTGCATAGTTGGAAGGGATGCCAAGGGTCATTTCCTCATTGCTGTGTTTGCCATCTCTGCCCTTAGCCAGCGCAACCAAGCTCTCGTTCATCCGCAGGGGCTCTAACATACAGAACAAAGCACTGAAGTTGTTGTCCAGCACACGTGGCTTCCCATTGGTGACTTTCACGCCTCCTATATATCAACAGTGTGCCGGATGTTGTGAAAAAGAAAACAAAACACCAGAAAGGGAGGAGGACTAAGGTAGGAAATGGCAGCCACCTGCAGATACATACAAATGCTCACTTGCTTCTGCTTTACTTTCCTCTTCAAGATTTTGGCTCCTCATTTGCCAGGCAGCTTTCACTTCCCCAAGTAGCTATTTATGTTGGCTTGTTTTCCTTCTCTCTCCAACCCCCCCCCCAACCCAAATCTAATTCCTCACTGTGTGACTTAATGGATTTTCTCTTTGAGGAAGATTCTTTATTCCCTCCCTGCTGCGGAATGTTTTTCACGGAGGCAGCTTTAATTATTTACTCTGCACTAGGAGCAGCAGTGCAAAGCGCAGACATATTTCTTAAGGTGGTTGATGAAACATCCTTCCCAGTTGCCAACTCAAGAAGACGAGAGGAGATGGTAGTTTATGTATTTCTTTAACGGCAGGTTCGGGTTTTGTTTTATACAGTAAGTTAGAGAAATGCCTCACCAAGTGCCAGCCCTACCATTAGGCAGACTAAAAGAGCTGCTTCGGGTGGCAACTGTTGTAGGGTGCAGCACCCGCTAAGCTAATCTATGGCCTTCAGGTGTGGTGGATGTCTTGACCTAGTCCTGGTGCTTTGACGTTTTCTTGTTCTCTTCACTGGCTTTCTCCTGCTCAGTGATATGTGAGGCCTAACATTTGAGATTGCTCAGAAGAACGTTAAAAGATGGAATCCTTTGTTGTGCTCTGCTGAAAAATAATGGCGGCCCCATTTCTCTGAGAGGATCTATTGCCTCACAGGGAAGGGGTTTTAGTTAGACCGAACTGTTCCTCCACTCAGTTTTGTTTTTAGACAGAGCAAAACAATAGCTCCGTGGGGTGGTAGTGCTGGTTGCTTGGTTTCTGCCATTCATCTCAGCCAAATAAGAAGGCAACCCTGTATAGGGAAGGTCTTTTTTTTTATTGTGTTTTTAATATTTTGTTGGGAGCTGCCCAGAGTGGCTGGGGCAACCCAATCAGATGGGTGGCATATACAGTGGTACCTCTGGTTACATGCTTAATTCATTCCGGAGGTCCGTTCTTAACCTGAAACTTTTCTTAACCTGAAGCACCACTTTAGCTAATGGGGCCTCCTGCTGCTGCCATGCCGCCGGAGCACAATTTCTGTTCTCATCATGAAGCAAAGTTCTTAACCTGAAGCAATATTTCTGGGTTAACGGAGTCTGTAACCTGAAGCATATGTAACCTGAAGTGTATGTAACCCGAGGTACCACTGTAAATAATAAAATTATAATAATAATAATCTAGGTGAAGCCAGGGTATCAGCAAGTTTGTCGACAGCCATTAAGGACAGCGCTTATAGAGTAAATAAATACTGGCCGAGTTTTAGTTCCATCAGTGTTTTCTGAACACTGACTATGGAATTCAGGCTCTGCAAAATGGCTTGTAATGCACAAGGCTTACTGATGACACATGAAATGCCTGCTGGATCAGCCTAATGGCCCATCTATTCCAGCATCCTGTTCTCACAGTGGCCAACTAGATGCCTGTGGGAACCAGCAAGCAGGACCTGAGTAAAAGAGCACTCTTGCCTCCTGTGATTTCCAGCCACTAATGTTCTGAATAATAATAATAATAATAATAATAATTTATATCCCACCCTCCCCAGCCGAAGCCGGGCTCAGAGCGGCTAACAACAGTAAAAATAACACAGTTTACATAAAATCACAATCAATTAATTAAAATACATTCTAAAATCAATTCAGAGTCAAATTAATGGCAACCATTGGGCTAGAGTTCTATGAGGATTACCGAAGGAGGGGGTCAGACTGTGCCTTGGCCAAAGGCCTGGTGGAACGGCTCTGTCTTGCAGGCCCTGCAGAAAGATGTCAAGTCCTGCAGGGCCCTAGTCTCTTGTGACAGAGCATTCCACCAGATCAGGGCCATTGCCGAAAAAGCCCTGGCTCTGCTTGAGGCCAGCCTAACCTCCCTGTGGCCCGGGATCTCCAATATGTTCTTGTTTGAAGAGCGTAAGGTCGTCTGCATTGCTGCCTCTGACCGTGGAGACAGAGCATAGCCATCCCATTCCCATTCCATAGCCATCCAATTTGGTGATCATCCTGTGGCCTCCTGTGGAATCGAGTTCTGTAGATTAACTTTGGGGAAGTATTTTCTTTTATCTACCCTGAACCTTCCAACATTCAGCTTCACTGTTGACCAGTCTGAGTGTTATGAGAGAGGAAAAATCTTCATCCACTTCTCTGTCCATGCATAGCTTCTAACATGTCACCTCTTCGTCACCTTTCCTCCAAACTATAAAGTCCCAAATGCCACCACCTTTTCCTTACAGGCGAGTTGCTCTCGGATCATCTCCTTTGCATCCGTCATCGCATTGGCATAAGAGAAACCAGTTTCCGAGCCAAAGAGGAAGTATGGTTTTCTATCGCTGTGCGCTATCAGAAGAGCTGCATGAAATGTCTCTTGCATTTGGACACGGCGTCTGCTGGAGCAGATGGCAAGATGAGTGGTTATCTGTGGCATAAATGTAAAAGCAGGTGGGTGTGTTCCTCTCCCCCACCCCTGGCAAGGTGCTGTGAATAGGTATGTATGACATATAAGCAGAAAGAGAAAGCATCTGGCCAGGAGCTGCACGATACCCTTGAGAGCCAAATGGACTGGCGCTTAGCATCCAACTGTTAGCACAGACATGCTTGGGAGATAAAGTGTCATTTGGTGAGCAATTTATTCTTCAGAGGCAGCGTAGGATACGGAAACACATGCTCCTTAATTCTCTTTTTTTTTAATGTTGCCTGAATCACAACCCCCAGTCCCTTCTGTCACTCAACTTTTATATTCAACCGATTCTTGACTTTAAAGGAAGGGATGAATCAAATGTTACCTTTATAGTGTGCAGGAGGCTACAGATACGAGGTTACCCCATCTAAACTGTTCTGGTAATATTTGTAATAAAAAATTTAAAAAGCACCATTTGGACAAGTGGGATGAAGCTCTTATTTTCCTTGCCACAGATGCCCAGAAAAGGATGGCATTGGTGTGGGAAGTAACGAGATGAAGCCGTTACTCCAATGTGGAGCCTTTTTTTACAAGGCACCAGAGTTCTGTGGGACAGAGCAAAGGAACATGGCTCCCGCACTGCAAAGTAAATGTTTGAATTTGGCTAGCATCAACCTGAAACATTTTCAGGTCAGAAGATAAAAAATCAAAACACAGTCAAACCTTGGATCCCGAACGCCTTGCGAGTCGAACGTTTTGGCTCCCGAACACCACAAACCCAGAAGTGAGTGTTTCGGTTTGTGGACGTTCTTTGGAACCCAAACATCCAACGTGGGTTCTGCAGGTACTGATTGGCTGTAGGAGCTTCCTACAGCCAATCGGAAGCCGCACTTTGGTTTCTGAACGTTTTGGAAGTCGAACTGACTTCCGGAACGGATTCCGTTCCACTTCCGAGGTAATGCTGTATACCTCAACTGCTCTAGAATGCACTCCTATTATTTTCCCAAAAATATACACCTGGAGCTATAGGGCAGATAGGCACACCATACTAAAACATGGCTTTGCATGGCATACATAGGAGCCAAGATGCTTTTGAACCTCCCATAAAATATTTGAGAGGGCCAGGTCCCCTCAGAGTTGATAGGCATCGCCATTCAAATGGGATGTGTGTGCCATGCCATGTGACAGAGTTTGTGCAGCAGGACTTACCTGCCCCCCACATATTTTATTCAAGTTGGCACTCCTGGGTGGCAGTGAGCCCCAGGTTCACACACTGCCTAGTAGGAGGGTCTTTTCAAATTGGGGGACCCCTCACTTTGCACCATTGTTGATTGAGCTTGAGTCAAAGGAGGATTAAGAAGACGTCTTCAGTGCCACTCAGAGATCCCAAAGCAGCACATGGGATGAGGCAGCCCAAACATATGTTGCGCTGAATCTAAGGACACATCCACACCTTACATTTAAAGCACATAATGTAGCACTTTAACTGTCATGGAGAATCCTGATACTTGTAAAGGTAAGAAGGTAAAGGACCCTTGGACAGTTAGGTCCAGTCAAAGGCAACTATGGGGTTGTGGCACTCATCTCACTTTCAGGCCAAAGGAGCCAGCATTTGTACACAGACAGCTTTCTGGGTCATGTGGCTAGCATGACTAAACAGCTTCTGATGCACGGAGGACCATGACAAGTGCCAGAGTGCATGGAAACACTATTTACCTTCCTGCCACAGCGGTACCTATTTATCTACTTGCACTGGCATGCTTTCGAACTGCTAGGTTGGCAGGAACTGGGACAGAGAAATGGGAGCTCACTCCATTGTGGGGATTCGAACTGCCAACCTTCCGATCGACAAGCCCAAGAGGCTCAGTGGTTTAGATCACAGAGCCACCCGCGTCCCTGATACCTGTAGCAAGGGTGCTGGGAACTGTAACTCAGCGAGGTCAGCACCCTTAACAGACTACAGTTCCCAGGTTTTCTCCATAACAGTTAAAGTGGTACAATAGTGCTTTAAATGTGACCTAAATCTCATCATAAATATTTAGTCCTCTTCCTTGACAAAATACTGGCACAAGCCCTTCCCCACCCCTTTTTTTTTTTCGTTTAAAAGAAAGACTTGAGACTAGCCAACAGTCTTTACTTCTGAGGATGCTTCAGCCTCCATAATGAAGGAATTAAGAAAGAAAACGTGTCCTGAGGGTATCAAGTGTGCCAAAAGGCAGATCGCCTGAAATACTGATGTTTTCCTAAATCTGATGCAAATAGGCTTACGAAACTTAAGTTCTACCACTTATAAAATATACACAAATGCAAATAAAACATCAGGCTCATCTTTCAGACAATAAAAATATTTCCCCATTTCAGCCTATTTATCCTTCCAAAGCTTCCCTGAAGAGGCAAATCACCATAAAAATCTGCTTAAATGAGGCCTGCTTATAAATCCTTCTAAAATAGGATAAAAATCTGGGACTGAATCGGTGTTTCTTTTAAGAAAGAGGGAGGGAGGAAGAATGTTTCTCCTTCTCCATCACCCTGAGGAGTTAACCGTTCACCTGAGATGGCACAGTAAGTCATATCAAGGGGAAAACATTATGTGGTTGAAATTAGGGAGCAAACCAAGGCAGAAAACACACACACACACACACACACACACACACACACACACACACACAGCCCTCTTGTGAGCAGTACAAACAAGTTGGATACATAAATGGATGTTCCACGATATGAACCAAAAATAAGCTTACGTGTCTGTAAATAGGATTCCTGGTGAACCAAAGGATATTCCCATTTCTCTACATTTCTGTCAAAGTCTGCCCAGATTTGGGGATAGCCAACTGAAGGCCTGATGCCCAAATCTGATCCGGGGAGCAATTTTAGCTGAAAGCACTTGCTTCCCTAGTGAATGCGTCCAAGTTTCCTGCAGTTTTGGTGTCAAGCAATTTAGTATTCTTTACAGCTAAGCCTCAGTTGTATGTACAACTGTGAGGAAGCTCAGCTAAACCTAACAGAGACACTGCAATATAGCCGTTAGGGGACTGGGCTAGTGAAATCCACATTCAGGCTCACTGGGCGGCCTTAAAACTTCAATCTTTCTCAGCTTAACCTACTTCACAGGACTGTTGTTAAAAACAAAATGTGAGGGAGGATAAGGGTTATGATGATAGAGGTCGTACTGTTCCAGAATAATTTTTAATGTGATGCTAATAAAGCACACAAATTAAAATGTATGAATTTGCCTGAATGTAAGCTCTGGGAAGCCAGTAGGTTAAATGATTTAGGTTGTGCTGTATGTGGAAACACTCCAAGTGTTCATACAGAAAATGTCGCTCATTCGACGACTTAGAGAAGTAGTTGCTGAAGAAAGAAACTCAAAAGACACCAGAAAAGAATACAGACCTCATTAGGGCTAGAAACTTGGCTTTCATCTAATAGCCAAGTTTCTAGCCCTTAACCTTTCGGACTAGGCTTGGAAGTGTGCCAGAAATTCCCAGTAAACTGTCAGAAGCCGAAAATGGTACTGAGTAAAGTTGGGTTGGGGGGGGGGTTGCGGAGTGGGGGTAGGGAAAGAACATATGCAAACATGCAGATTTAATCAATGTATTCGCTGGTTAAAACTGGCATGACAAACAGATTGCATCAGTTAAATTTTTATATACCATCCATGTGTCAAGGACAGGGAAACCCTAGAGCAGGCTTCCCAACCAGATGTTTCGGACTTCAACGCCCATCATCCCTGACCACTGACCGTTGGGATCTGGAGTCCCCAACATCTGGAGAATACCAAGCAGCTCCCAGAGGAGGGATCATGGAAGGTCAAATTTGTGCCATGAAAGAATTGGAAGTGCCAATTTTGACAAATTCAACCTGCTCCTCTTACAGACAGCAGGAGCTTCAACAGAGACGCCTGCAGTATTGAGAGCAGGCAAATTATTTTTGTGGATATTCCATTCCCTCTCTTTCAGCTCATGTGATATTTCATAGTGGTTTTATTCCTGCAGTGGCGTAGCGTGGGGGGTGCAAGGGGTGCCAGCCGCACCGGGCGCAACATTTTTGGGGGCGCACTCGGAGCTCTCTGCCCCTACCTGGTCCTGGCTCACTCTCTCTCTCACAGTGCTGGCTGTGCGAATCTGATCCAGCTGCCGGGTCGCCGCCCACTGTGGAGGGGGAGGGTGCCAGGCGTGCATTGCGGAGCGGAGAGAGAGCGAGGGAGGGACTATCTGGGGGAGGGAAAATGCAGCGGCCGCCCAGCGCAGAGCTGAGCGCAGGAGAGAACTACATCCGACCAGCCCAGTTTTGGAGGGAAGGTGTTAGTTGCGGCGGAGCCCTGGCGCCCCGGGAGGCTGGCCGGGCCGGTAATGGGGCTGGCCGGTGGCGCCGCTGCCATCCTGCAGACAAAAGGGCTGCCGCCCCCGGCCGAGCCCCCCCCCCCCCCCGCGAAACCAGGAGCAGCTCTCTGGTGCTCGAGGGCTTCGCAGGCCCTTCATCTCCCCTCCATTGGCGCCTCAGCCCCCAGCCCTGCCTGCGCGGCTCCTGCGTCTGGGGGCGCGCTCGCGCGGATGGGGTGCCGCTCCCCGCTTGCAAATGGTGCCCGTAAAGTCACATCAGAGACGCCCCCGGGACCCAGTTGCTGCCTTCTTCCCCGCCATGTGATTAAGCCTCGCACTACTTTGTGGCAGTGGTGTAGCGTGGGGGGTGCAGGGGGGGCCGGCCGCACCGGCCGCAACATCTGGGGGTTAGGGTTAGGGGGCGCAAATCCACGGGTTAGGGGGCGCAAATTACTTGCCTTGCCCCGGGTGCTGACAACCCACGCTACGCCACTGTATTCCTGTAGAGTTTTCTTTATCCCCCCCCCCCTTTTTTTGGATTTTCTTGGTCTCATTAGGGGAGACTTTTCTTCCCCCCATTGCCCCTGCATGTCAATCGGAAATGTGTATTTTACTGATTTAGAATAAGGTCTTTGTGCTTTGTTTGCTTGTTTACCCTTTTTCGCATTTTTCATTCTCTGGGCCGTATTGATTAA
The DNA here is from genome assembly GCF_964252035.2 of Podarcis erhardii. NCBI lineage: Eukaryota > Metazoa > Chordata > Lepidosauria > Squamata > Lacertidae > Podarcis > Podarcis erhardii. The sequence goes on along the minus strand of NC_138512.1, from coordinate 65,801,066 downwards.
AGGGAATGGATATTAAATGCTGACAAATAACTCTGCCTCGCTTATGAGGCGCATTTTCTCTCCCAAGGTCTCGTGCTCCACTGCTAAACAATCTTAATGCCAAGGACTCTGGATATTAGCAACAGTTTTGCTCTATCTGATATAAGCACCTTTTAAATCAGCTTCTTGGGAGCAGCTATAATAGTCCATATGATAAATGGTACTTCTAGGTCAAGGCCCCTATTGGCTAATGCATAGATGCAAGAATATTTTCAAGGCAAAAATGCAGATAGCGCTGGAAGCCAGCGTACTTTAGCCACGGGACATGAAAATTTCACTCCCTTAAAATGGAACAAACATTTGCTACTTCAACTAGATATGCATGTCCCAGTTAATTCCCCAACTTAAGCACTTGATCTTGCCTACCTAGTGCAAGTCCCTTCTAGGCAAGGCTGGATTTAGGTCTGATGAGGCCCTAAGCTGCTGAAGGTAATGGGGGGCCCTTTATATGTCCAACTGTCCTCTGTCAACAACAAATTGTCACTGTTTTTTGTGTTGAATATATGCTTTATGGTAATTTATGGACCTAATAGGTATCTAAAGCCATTTTATTTGTTTTTTATCTTATATTTTGGAAATGTACATCCAGGTTTTTTTCCTTTAATTTTTTGGGGGGCTCCAAGAGAGTGGGGCCCTAAGCTGTAGCTTGTTTAGCGTATACGTAAATCCGGCACTGTCTCTAGGGATCATTTCTTGTCGCTCCTTGTATGTCATCCCTCACTTCCACATGCCTCCCGCAGCAGCATTTAATTGTCATTTAATCTTGGCTTTGCCCATGTTCATCCTTTGTTGAAAACAACTACCGTAGTTAATGACTATCCCACAATGCATTGCTAGAATTCCGGGTGGGCGGTGGTTGAGGCCTGGCCCGGAGGAATCGTTTTGCCCTCGCAGCAGGCCATTGGAATCTTCCTTGGCCAGTCACAGGGTCTTGCAGGATTGCCCACCGAAACCTCATTCAAATCGGCCAATCATGGTCTTTGTTGGGGGCAGAGCAAGAGCGGTGGACTGAAGTGGCAAAGTCTTCACTTTGGTCCACTTTGGCCAGCACAGTCAGCAACCTTCCCGCCCACCCTGTATAATGTTCTCTCGGTTTATGCTTAGACCTTGTTGTGGTCGAAATGGTCACCATATTCAGGGCCAGGAAGGAATTTGCCTTCCAACAAATTGGGCCCCGTTTGAGGATTTCTCCTTGCTCAAAGCAATTGTCACAACCTTTGGCGGATAAGGCATTGGGTGGAATCCTTAGTCTAATTTTGGGTGTTGAGATGATTTGGTGCCTCAACCCCATGCAGAGGCAATATCACAGGGTACAGTCATACCTCATATTACATCCGCTTCATGTTACGTTCTTTCAGGTTACGTCCTGCAGCAACCCAGAAGTACCGAAAGGGTTACTTCCAGGTTTCGCCGCTCACGAATGCGCAGAAGCGCAAAATGACATCACACGCATGCACAGAAGCAGCAAAACGCAACCTGCGCATGCGCAAACACACCACTGCAGGTTGTGCTCTTTTCATGTTGCGAACAGGCCTCCGGAACAGATCCCGTTCGCAACCAGAGGTACCAGTGTACTCCAGTAGAGGGGCCTGGGTGGAAGCTTCTGTTGTACGTCGTTCCCCACTTCCTCATTTACTCCCCAACAACAACCCTGTGAGGTAGGTTAGGCTGCGAAACAGTGATTGGCCCAAGGTAACCCAGTGAGCTTCATGCCCGAGTGGGGATTTGAACCCTGATCTCCCAACATGCTAACCACTATGCCACACTGGCTCTCCAGTGTGCACTGGTAAACAGTACTGCCAGTCACCTAAATTTGATTGTCACATTCACTTCTGGGTACCTAAAAGGCAGGGAATAGATTGTCTGCTTTTGTGTATTCATGAAAATGCATCTGGGGTTTATGTGATCACTCGTGGAAGTCAATTTTCGCTTGTGATTTTGGACATTCGCATTGGGCATATGGGTTTCCATGTTTAAAATCACAGAGAGAGAGAGATCCACCCTCCTTTTATTTTCTCATGTTACTATTTCTAGTTAGCTACCTGCAGCCAAAGTGCTTCAGATCAAGGTTTCTGCTGAGTTTTGCAACTGACCTCAATTCCAGCTGCATTACACTCTCGGGTGAACTATAGGGATTGAATATCACATCGCTGGGAAGCCCAGGGTACGGCATCAAAAGACAAAGACAGGTTTTTTCCCTTATGCGAGACAGCTGAATAGAATAGAAGCCAAGACAGCCACAAAGAGAAGCAAGGTCTGTCTTCCAAATAGCATTGGAGAATGCAAGTCTTCAACTGGGGCTTTCTAACTGCTGCAGGCTTTGTGGGAGTTACACCAGCAAGGTCCCAGCTCAATCCAAGATCTGCCTATTTCAAACCTGCTAAAGCTGGCAGATCTTGAGTTCGGAGTGTGCTGTAAATCTATCCTATTCATCTGAGCTCTTAACTAGTAACTATATTTTATTTTATTTTTGTTGCATCTATGCTGCTGCAGTTATTATTGCTTGAGTGTTGCTTTTGGTACTTTCAGAATTTTTTATTGTGATTTTTAAAAAATTGTGTATCCCGAGTCTCCTCTTAGAAGCGGAGAGGTTCAATTTTTAAAAGAATCGTTTTCCAAAGTGTATTGCAGGTCTACTCTACACGATTTCATAAGGACGTAATTAACTAATGCTCCAAATAACTCTGCTTTATGGAGTGCAGATCTGGATTAATATGCCTTTGCCATCTAATCACATTGTGTTTGATTTGAAAGACCTGTGATCTCCTGACTGGGATGGCTGCAGCATGACTCAAAGCTAGCACATGCCTCTTAGAAAAAGGTTCATGCTGAAACAGGAGCTTTTGTCACACTGTCTCGGTTATCAAAGTTTACTTTATCTGCAAATGCTGTTTGCTAGAGAGTGATTATCCTGCCTATTCTTGCCAAAGCTCCTGTTGCATGTGAAGAATCCAAGCAGCTTTCTTCAGGTTAGTAAAGGTAAAGGGACCCCCTGAGCATTAGGTCCAGTTGTAACCGACTCTGGGGTTGCAGTGCTCATCTTGCTTTATTGGCTGAGGGAGCCGGCGTACAGCTTCCGGTCATGTGGCCAGCATGACTAAGCTGCTTCTGGTGAACCAGAGCAGCGCACGGAAACGCCGTTTACCTTCCCGCCGGAGTGGTACCTATTTATCTACTTGCACTTTGACGTGTTTTCGAACTGCTAGGTTGGCAGGAGCAGGGACCGAGCAACGGGAGCTCACCCCATCGTGGGGGTTCGAACCGCCAACCTTCTGATCGGCAAGTCCTAGGCTCTGTGGTTTAACCCACAGTGCCACCCGCGTCCCTAGGTGCTGATCAAATGGATAATCTGTTTGAAGACAATGTGAAACTTGGCTGTTCCTTTAAAACACAGGTGGGACCACCTTCAGCCCAGAGACTAAATGTGACTACTGCTTCTTGAAGCTGTTCCATTCTTCCATCCCATCAACATTCTTTCCTTCCTACTCATTTCTTCTTTGACTTCCTTTTAAAGGGCTCCACTATTTTAATAAAATTTCAGAACACTTGGAAGGGAAAGTTATTTCCAGAAAAGTAGTCACAATGGCGTGCTGTACAAAAACATAATAAAAGCCTTCCTGTTCTTATTTGCATGTAGCCCCAATTTACACTGCTGCTTACTTTTCAGTAGACCTGCATGGGATCAGAAGTACTCATCGGAGGTGGCCATGCTGATAATTGAATCAGGGTGGGCTTTCAGAGGATCTCCTGGGTGCTGTGGCTTTTCCAATCGCCATGTTAAAAACTAGGCTGCCAGGAACTAATCTCAGCTGCAGAAAAACATGTTCCCCTCTCTTTAGTTTCGACTCTCCTGGAATTTAACCTTAATTATTTACAATTTTTGTTTAACCTGCAAGAAAGAAGGGCTTTTTCACTGGCTAGGTTCAACTGTAATCCTTCTAACCTCCTTTGGGGTAGGTTTGCAGGTATGGCAGAAGGAGATAGGATCTGCCCATTTGATGCCCACCTGGTGGAAACTCTAGCTCACATGGCCCTTAATTGTAAAATATTATGATGATCTCCGCCAACAATTCTTAGACCACCTATATATCCCAACATGGAAACCAGAGGCAGAGGTTATACGCTTCGTATTACAGGGGAGAGACCAGGAGCTCACCAAGACAGTAGCCAAGTTCCTCTATTTGATCTTCTGCTACAGGACCCTGCCCTTGCTGGAGCCCCACAGAGGTGAAATAGATTGCTCGTCTCGCCAGTGTGGTGTAGTGGTTAAGAGCGATAGACTCGTAATCTGGTGAACTGGGTTCGCGTCTCCGCTCCTCCACATGCAGCTGCTGGGTGACCTTGGGCCAGTCACACTTCTTTGAAGTCTCTCAGCCTCACTCACCTCACAGAGTGTTTGTTGTGGGGGAGGAAGGGAAAGGAGATTGTGAGCCGCTTTGAGACTCCTTCGGGTAGTGATAAAGCAGGATATCAAATCCAAACTCCTCCTCCTCCTCCTCCTCCTCTTCTTCTTCTTCTTCTTCTTCCTCCCTTTGGCAAATGACTGTACTGTTGAAATGGTGACAAGATTGCATTGGCCTATTAAATCTGAATGTTCGTAAGTGGTGCCAATAAAGGTTTGATGATGGTGGTGGTGGTGGTGGTGATGAAAACAAGGGATCCGCTTCCCAAAACTGTGATTGGCAGAGTCAGCTTCCTGACCATAGCTGCGGAGGAGGAGGAGGAACCTGGAGTCAATCTCGCCTCCACAAGTAAGTGATGAGAGCTGTCACAGTTGATGGTGTTGAGCATATGCTGCAGACTGCTTACCCAGAAGCCGATTTGCACATCAATGCAAACTTCTGTACATGAGTTGCTCACTCTGGATTGAAGTGCATCATTTTGCAAGCGCCGCTGAAGAAAAAACAATTTGTGCCAGCAGAGCAGCTTTAGGACCCCAGTGTGCATTTGGTATTTTCTTGCCAGATGCAAGTACGGGGAAATCTGTGAAATGCAGGCCAGGTTTGCTAAATTAGGCACAATTCATTGCATGTAAATTATTATTCTAATGAGCATCTTCTCTGGATTTATGGGTTATTGTCCCTCGCGAAGTGCAGCTGCATAGACTCTCTGCCACATTCTCATGCCACGAATGGTATCTAGAATACACTTCTCTCCATGTGACTTGGTAAAAAGTATAATCAAATTAATTTTGGAGACAACAGTAAATCAGGCATTCATAATGCCATAAAAAATATCTGGGCATTCACTGATGACTAAAATCTCACCCCAAAATTAATGCACACGTTTTAAATAGCGTTATAATTTGCAATTAAGCCATGTTGATCTATTTTCAGGAACAGCTCTGAAAGGAATTTGTACTTAAGAGCTGAGGCACATCTTAATGAGAATGTAATTTCCACCCCTTTCCTCTAGCTGCTTTAGCTTCTTACATTTGGGTAAGTAAATACATTTCCACCGATTCCACAATATGGAAGCCATTTACTTCCTATTAAGTGTAGTGAATTATGCATGCATCATTAGGTGGCCCTGCTGTTTGCTGCTGTCAGGCACCCAGGTACAATAGGGTGGAAGCAGAGGGTCTCAGGCTCCACCACCTTACCTTTTGTGTTATCAAAACTCTGTTTTCATTTCCAGCCTGGCAGACTGAGTTCTCTGCTTTATGGTTGCCCTCTAGACTCCTCCCTGTCTGAGCATTCAGTCAGCTTACCCCAAGGGTAGAGGTGTTTGATGGCCCAGGTTAGGGAGGGAAGAAAATTCTGGGAATGTAATTCTTTTTTTTTCCTTTTGGTGGAGGGGAAGTTCTAGGAATCTGCACACACACACCCATTTTTCCAATGGGAAAAAGATGGACATTTAAAGAATGCATTTCACAATACTGAGCTAGATGGACCAACAGCTTTTCTAAGCTAAGTCTGCCTTCTGGGATCTGATTGTGAACAGAATGTGAGTAAACTCATTTTTAAACTTTTAATATAGAAGACTGTGTCGTGTCTTATCTTTTATGAGGGAATAAGGGAGAAATACCAGAACAGTTATTATAGAGGTTTTAGCGAGCCTGAGCAAACGCATCCGCTGCAAGTTTAAAAAGGGGAATGTTACTCTGCTAAATTGTAAACTTGTTTACAGAAGTTGGAAAGGCTATAATCAAACAATATATCCTCTCCTGCATCCCTGAACATTCCCACACAGGGTTGAGAGAGAACTATGGCAAATCTAGCTGCTCCTAGAGTCTGACAGCCTTGCTCTAGGACTGAAGTTAGCTGTCCAACTGCTAAGTGCCGCTGCAAATATCCATGGGTGGGTTAGGGTAGCCATTTACGCAATTATGGGGGTTTTCAGGACAGATCAAAGTACTTCTTCATGCAGCCCATTGTTAAATTATAGAACTTGCTCCTCCACGAGGCAGTAGACTGCCACTATCTTGGATGACTTTGAAAGAGGATTGCACAAATTCATGGAAGACAAGGCTACTAGGTACAAGGGCTATGTTCTGCCTCCACTCTTGGAAGCCATATGGCTCTGAATACCAATTGCTAGGAATCACAGGTGCAGAGAGAGCTATTGCACTTGAGACTTGCTTACAGGCCTCCCACCAGCACCTAGTCTTCCACTGTGAGAAAAGGATGCAGAAGTAGATGGGCCATTGGCCTGACCCAGCTGTCTCGTCCTACATTCTTATGTTTAGCAAACAAAACAGGACGGAGAGTTGCAAACTATACATGGATAGATGCAAAGTTACAAATAACTGCTTTCATTTAAAGAGAAATAAAATGCGCCTGGTGAAATGTACAGTGCCGTAACTGCGTACATAAACAATGGTCTTTATTTTTAATTATTTATTTTTCCATTGGTATTTATGGCAGCCAGAATAATAGTGGCATGAAATTGGAAAAATGAAATCTTACCAACGATTACAGAGTGGCAAATTCTTATGACAGACTACCTGCAACTAGCAAAATTGACTGGAAAAAATAGAGGAATGTCAAACCAAAAGGTATTTAGGGAATGGAAAATATTTAAAGAATACTTGAAAATGTACAGTACGAACAATAAGACACTTGCAGAAATAGAGTGATACTGATAACCAAGAATTATTTAAAATATAATAGTGGATTATATATCTATATGCAAAATAAAATAATATGAATCTGTGCAAGGAATACAGATAATATAAGTAGTATAATGAGAATTATTGGAAGTTTATATTATAATTTGTTATGTAAGTGTAATATATTGTATTTGTTTATGTTTGCTTCTCGATCTTTTCTTATGCTATTGTTTTTATCATTATATTTTGTATATATATATTTGTATGATTTTTTGTATATATATTTTTTGTATATATATTTGTCTATGTGAAAATTAATAAATATTTTTTTAAAAAAAGAAATGTACAGTGAGGAGACCTTGGGTATCTCTGACTGGTAGACCACGAGACTCTTAAGAAGAGTTTGGATTTGATATCCTGCTTTATCACTACCCAAAGGAGTCTCAAAGCGGCTAACATTCTCCTTTCCTTTCCTCCCCCACAACAAACACTCTGTGAGGTGAGTGAGGCTGAGAGACTTCAGAGAAGTGTGACTGGCCCAAGGTCACCCAGCAGCTGCATGTGGAGGAGCAGGGAATCGAACCCAGTTCACCAGATTACGAGTCTACCGCTCTTCACCACTACACCACACTAGCTCTCTTAATATTGGGGTTGTGGGTTCGAACCCCACATTGGGCAAAAGATTCCTGCATTGCAGGTGGTTGGACTCAATGACCCTTGTGGTCCTTCCAGCTCTTCAATTCTAGGATTGAAGTCTTGGGTGAAGACTGTGGTCCTGCGGCCTATGTGACTGCTTAGTCTGCTGTCTAGAAGATGAAAACTGTGGACAGGCAGCTTTGCCATTAAACTGGACTTAAAGCAAGCAGCCCTTCAACTCGAAAGAGCCTTCCAACAGAGAAATAGTCTCTGATAGTCGTTCCAAGATAGTATTGCCCTCTGTAAAGGAGACACAGTCCCACCCTTAAGGTGCCCTTAAGGTTCTTAATTTTTTAGTAGCGTTCTTGGAAACTGAACTTACAACTCCATGTGGTCAGGTCATTTCATTTTCATTATTTTATTTTTTAGCTCTCTTACCATCACCCATAGGTTCTCCAGGGACAAAAAAGCGAGAGAAGAAAACAAGCATTTTGCATGCAAATAGCTGTTTGCCCAATCTAAGCAGGCTGTTACATATGCAGATAATTCCCTGATCTGCAGGGATAAATGCCAGGCTGGAGAGGAAAACGAAGGATTAGCAAATGAATTATTTACATGTCTTGCTCGGGAGTTTTAAATGTAAAGTACAAACATGGTTGCAAAATCTGGACACCTGTACGTATCTGTTAGCAAAACGGGGATACATTTTGAAGTCCTGGCAACACATTTCGTTCTTTTAGAATACTTAACCTATAATTATCATACCCTCCAACATTCCTCAGATGAAAATAGAGAAACAGAACCACTACACCCAGTACAAGCCCTCTACCATCCTGAGAAAACTCCTTAATCCCAACTTAATTTTATTTTATTCTTTGGTAGATCTACAAAAAGCAAAACATACACACCAATAAATAAATTTTAGGAAGGGGCTAGATTAGACACAGATGCACAAAGCATTTTTAAAAAAAGAAAATCAAGACTCCTTGCGTTCCACTCCTACTTTCTTCCTGCCAAGGCCGGCTCTGCCTGCCGCTCAAAGCCGGAGTGTCACAGCACTAGTCCTTATGGGGTGTAATCCACTGGGAGCAGTCAAATGCAACATTCCTTGTTTTCCTAGAGTGGACATGCAAGGGAATGTTTGGTCCAGCCAGCCGAAACTTCCTGTTCCTCCTGGCCTGGAGCATCCTTCCTTGCATGTGGGTGTAACCTTTCCAGACCTGGTAAAAGGCCAAGTCACGCTGCTACCTTCCTCTTTTCAACCTTCCTGTTCGTCCTGCCTGCTTCCTGCATCCCCTGGACTGGAAGTCTGGCTGCCACAGCAGTTCCCCAGGTCATCTCCCATATGGGGTATACCTGTTTGTACATGTTTGTAACTTTAAGCCTAAAGCCTGTGCTCTGCCTGATCGTGAGTAAACTTTCTTTTTATTGCTTATGAATACAGTCATACCTCGGGTTACAGATGCTTCGGGTTGCGCAGTTTCGGTTTGCACACCACGCCGAACCCGGAAGTACCAGAATGGCTTACTTCCAGGTTTCGGCGCTTGCGCATGTGCAGAAACGCTAAATCACGCTTTGCGCATGCACAGAAGCACCAAATCGCGACCCGCACGTGCGCAGACACAATGCTGTGGGTTGCGAATGTGCTTCCCGCACGGATCGCGTTCACAACCCGAGGGTCCACTGTATAAGACTGTGGTGTCTTTATTCTTTTAGGAGGGATTTAAAAGGGGATCTTACCACGAAGTTCAATCTGAGGGAGATTGAACTGCATAATAGTAAGAGGTCTTCATGGATCCCTTCATGGATCACTGCCTTGTCTGGCGAAGGGGCTTGAATAACTCAGAGAAGCTATGAGCTCTGCCGTGCAGGGCCACCCAAGATGGACAGGTCATAGTGGAGAGTTTTGACCAAACGTGATCCACCTGGAGCAGGAACCAGCAAGTCACTCCAGTATCCCTGCCAAGAAAACTCATTGGACAAAGGCAACAGGCATATAAAAGTTATGATGCTGGAAGATGAGCCCCTCAGGTCGGAAGGCGTCCAACATGCTACTGAGGAAGAGCGGAGGACAAGTACAAGTAGATTCAGAGCTGATGAAGCGGCTGGGCCAAAGCCGAAAGGACGCTCAGTTGCGGATATGCCTGGAAGCGAAAGGAAAGTCCAATACTGTAAAGAAAAATATTGCATAGGAACCTGGAATGTAAGAACCATGAACCTTTGTAAGTTGAATGTGGTCAAAAATGAGATGGCAAGAATAAATATTCACATCCTGGGCATCAGTGAACTAAAATGGACGGGAATGGGCGAATTCAGTTTGGATGACCATCATATCTACTACTGTGGGCAAGAATCCCGTAAAAGAAATGGAGTGGCCCTCATAGTCAACAAAAGAGTGGCGAAAACTGTACTGGGATGCAATCTCAAAAATGATAGAATGATCTCGATACGAATCCAAGGCAGACCTTTTAACATCACAGTAATCCAAGTTTATGCACCAACCACTGGTGCTGAAGAAACTGAAATTGACCAATTCTATGAAGACTTACAACACCTTATAGAAATGACACGAAAGAAGGATGTTCTTCTCATTATAGGGGATTGGAATGCTAAAGTAGGGAGTCAATAGATAAAAGGAACAACTGGCAAGTTTGGCCTGGGAATTCAAAATGAAGCAGGGCAAAGGCTAATAGAGTTCTGCCAAGATAACAAGCTGGTCATCACAAACACTCTTTTCCAACAACACAAGAGACGACTCTACACATGGACATCACCAGATGGGCAGCATCGAAATCAGATTGACTATATTCTCTGCAGCCAAAGATGGAGAAGCTCTATACAGTCAGCAAAAACAAGACCTGGAGCTGACTGTGGCTCAGATCATCAGCTTCTTATAGCAAAATTCAAGCTTAAACTGAAGAAAGTAGGAAAAACCACTAGGCCAGTTCGATACAATCTAAGTCAAATCGCTTATGAATACACAGTGGAAGTGAGGAACAGGTTTAAGGATTTAGATTTGGTGGACAGAGTGCCTGAAGAACTATGGATGGAGGCTTGTAACATTATACAGGAGGCAGCAACTAAAACCATCCCAACGAAAAGGAAATGCAAGAAAGCAAAGTGGCTGTCCAATGAGGCCTTACAAATAGCGGGGGAGAGAAGGCAAGCAAAATGCGAGGGAGATAGTGAAAGATACAGGAAATTGAATGCAGATTTCCAAAGAATAGCAAGGAGAGACAAGAAGGCCTTCTTAAACGAGCAATGCAAAGAAATAGAGGGAAACAACAGAATGGGAAAAACCAGAGATCTGTTCAAGAAAATTGGAGATATGAAAGGAACATTTCGTACAGAGATTACCATAATAAAAGACAAAAGTGGAAAGGACCTAACAGAAGCAGAAGACATCAAGAAGAGGTGGCAAGAATACACAGAGGAATTATACCAGAAAGAAATGGATGTCTCGTACACCCCAGGTAGTGGGGTTGCTGACCTTGAGCCAGACATCCTGGAGAGTGAAGTCAAATGGGCCTTAGAAAGCACTGCAAATAGCAAGGCCAGTGGAAGTGATGATATTTCAGCTGAACTATTTAAAATTTTAAACGATGATGCTGTCAAGGTGATACACTCAATATGCCAGCAAATTTGGAAAACTCAGCAGTGGCCAGAGGATTGGAGAAGATCAGTCTACATCCCAATCCCAAAGAAGGGCAGTACCAAAGAATGCGCCAACCACCGCACAAGTGTACTCATTTCACATGCTAGCAAGGTTATGCTTAAAATTCTACAAGGCAGGCTTAAGCAGTATGTGGACCGAGAACTCCCAGTAGTGCAAGCTGGATTTAGAAGGGGCAGAGGAACCAGAGACCAAATTGCAAACATGCGCTGGATTATGGAGAAAGCTAGAGAGTTCCAGAAAGACATCTACTTCTGCTTCATTGACTATGCAAAAGCCTTTGACTGTGTCGACCACAGCAAACTATGGCAAGTTCTTAAAGAAATGGGAGCGCCTGATCACCTCATCTGTCTCCTGAGAAATCTCTATGTGGGACAAGAAGCTACAGTTAGAACTGGATATGGAACAACTGATTGGTTCAAAATTGGGAAAGGAGTACGGCAAGGCTGTATATTGTCTCTCTGCTTATTTAACTTATATGCAGAATTCATCATGCGAAAGGCTGGGCTGGATGAATCCCAAACCGGAATTAAGATCGCCAGAAGAAATATCAACAACCTCAGATATGCAGATGACACAACCTTGATGGCAGAAAGTGAGGAGGAATTAAAGAACCTTTTAATGAGGGTGAAAGAGGAGAGCGCAAAATATGGTCTGAAGCTCAACATCAAAAAAATGAAGATCATGGGCACTGGTCCCATCACCTCTTGGCAAATAGAAGGGGAAGAAATGGAGGCAGTGAGAGATTTTACTTTTTTGGGCTCCATGATCACTGCAGATGGTGACAGCAGTCACGAAATTAAAAGACGCCTGCTCCTTGGGAGAAAGGTGATGGCAGACCTAGACAGCATCTTAAAAAGCAGAGACATCACCTTGCCAACAAAGGTCCATATAGTTAAAGCCATGGTTTTCCCTGTAGTGATGTATGGAAGTGAGAGCTGGACCATAAAGAAGGCTGATCGCCGAAGAATTGATGCTTTTGAATTATGGTGCTGGAGGAGACTCTTGAGAGTCTCATGGATTGCAAGAAGATCAAACATATCCATTCTTAAGGAAATCAGCCCTGAGGGCTCACTGGAAGGACAGATCGTGAAGTTGGGGCTCCAATACTTTGGCCACCTCATGAGAAGAGAAGACTCCCTGGAAAAGACCCTGATGTTGGGAAAGATGGAGGGCACAAGGAGAAGGGGACGACAGAGGACGAGATGGCTGGATAGTGTTTGCGAAGCTACAAACATGAGCTTGACCAAACTGCGGGAGGCAGTGGAAGACAGGAGTGCCTGGCGTGCTCTGGTCCATGGGGTCACGAAGAGTCAGACACGACTAAACGACTAAATAACAACAACAAGAGGTTCTAACGAGCCTGCGACCAGATTTCTGCTGTGCGTGAGAAGGAGAATGTAAACTCTGCTATGTAAAGGAACTTGCTAGCACAAGTTAGGAAGGATGCTAGCCAACAAGATATCCTCTCCTGCCCTGAACATTCCCACAGTCCTCAGCGGGGCACCCTTTCCTCCTCCTCGCCTAATCTGCAGCAGCCACTATGAGCTCCCCAAGGGAGGAAGCAGCAGTGGCCATCAATAGGCAACATCATGCGCCATCACCACTACTGCTTGGGACAACCGCTGGCTCATCTTTCTCCTCAAGCTTGGCATCAGCCATGCTGTCGGGGGACGTAGAGACATTCCGGGATCAAATCAGAAGCTGAGGTGGCTTTCACAATTCCAGGACTGTCCCTGGAAAATCGGGACACTTGGAGGGGAGGGTTTAATTATGTGTTAGCAGTTAGGAGAACTGTGTAATTTTAACAGTTAGTTAGAAGTGCGAAGCTGTCAAGGAAGCAATGTCAACTACCTGGCAAATAATTGTACAGAGGTAACATTTGGGGGGGGGGTTGTCCTGACATACAGTGGTACCTCTGGTTAAGAACTTAATTTGTTCCGGAGGTCCGTTCTTAACCTGAAACTGTTCTTAACCTGAGGTACCACTTTAGGTAATGGGGCCTCCCACTGCCGCTGCACGATTTCTGTTCTCATCCTGAAGTAAAGTTCTTAACCCGAGGTACTACTTCTGGGTTAGTGGAGTCTGTAACCTGAAGCATATGTAACCTGAAGCGTTTGTAACCCAAGGTACTATTGTATTACTGGGCCTGACCAATCCAAAGGCTGCATACTGCCAGTTGCATGGACTGATGCTCTGTAACTCTGTTCCTAAACGCACCTCATGAGGTTCTTGGGACAAGCCCTCCAGTTAGGAAACAACTCAAGGGTTGCATTACATAAGAAAATGTGTGGAATCCCTGCAGCTTGCTGGGTGGAACAATCAACGCTCCTCATGAACACTTTATTGAGGGTACTCTCAGCCACCAGAGCAGAGAAAATGCCCCATGCATAAGCACAGACCCTCCAAGGGACCCTATTTTCCAGGGACAGTCCGTTTTACAGAAGCCATCCTGGTTTCTGATTTGATCCTGGAATGTCAAACTTTTCCTTTGGATGTCCCTATTTTCATGAGAGAAATATTGGAAGGTATAGTAGGTCATCCCTATTTTCACTGGAGAAATGTTGGAGTTTGTGGACTTATCCAACCCCTGAGCCATCTGAAGGCAGCCCTGTATAGTGGTACCTCGGTTTACATACGCTTCAGGTTACAGACTCCACTAACCCAGAAATATTATCTCGGGTTAAGAACTTTGCTTCAGGATGAGAACAGAAATCGTGCTCTGGCGGCATGGCAGCAGCGGGAGGCCCCATTAGCTAAAGTGGTGCTTCAGGTTAAGAACAGTTTCAGGTTAAGAACGGACCTCCGGAACGAATTAAGTACTTAACCCGAGGTACCACTGTATTTGTTTTCTTAATGTTTAATGTTTTATTGTGTTTTTTTATATATTGGAAGTCACCCAGAGAAGCTGGGGCAACCCAGTCAGATGGATGAGACAAATTATTATTATGAAATAGGACGTCCCTATTTTCATTGGAGAAATGTAATGCAATCGGAAGTCCTTGCACAGAACTATTATCATTATTATTATTATTATTATTATTATTCCCATCTGACTGGGTTACCCCCACCACTCTGGGCAGCTTATACTTTTGGTTAAATAAAACAAACACAGATACACTAAAAGCTACCATATACTGAATCAGACCATTGGCCCATCAAGCTCGGAGGCCTTCCAGGGTTTCAGACAGGGGATTGCCAGAAGATGCCAGGAAACAAACCCGGGACATGATGTTCTGTTGTGGAAGCTTAAAGGCCACAAAATCTCTTGTACTACAATTTGTGTGGGTTAGAGGCTAGTCCACCAGATGCACAAAGTGTTCTCCTCACTTGGTAAACGAAAAGGATACGTGGGTGTTGTAAACAGTGGAGCCAAAATTTCCACACAAAGCTCAAATTTAACTACAGAAGATAAATTCAGTGACTATTCATAATAGCAGTAATTGGCAATAAAACACTCTTCCTGGCTTTGCTCTGGCAACATTAATTTAACACCTGTAGTGAGAGGTACATCTCTGATCTCGATTAAGCTGGTATTAGTATTTCATTCCCACTACAGGCATTAAATTAACTTAACAAACCTAGGAAGAGAGTGTTATTGCCAATTACTGAGAAATTAGGAATAGAGCTTCGCACAAAAATATTGCCTCTCGGCATTTGGTGGCCTTTTGGCTCCACGGTTGTCTCCAACTAGAGTGGTAGTTACTCAGAGTAGACCCATTGGAATTAACAAGCCTAAGTCATGTCCATTGATTCCAATGGGTGCAGGCTATCATTGGATACAATGCTCAGCCTTTCAAGTGCCACAAAACTCTTTTTCTTATGCAGCACAACAGATAAACATAGCTAAATCCTGTTCCAACTTCCAGTTGCCCAGGAACTAGAAAGTAGAAGGATAACACATCCTGGCCTCTACCACCAGCTGAGAGTACCAGGCTACTGGGAGGAAGAGCAGTGTGACCATGTGCCCTGCTTTGTGGAGGAGAACCCTCCATTTGAAGGTCTGTGCAGTACAATTTCAAAGGTAAAGTAACCTAAGAACGCAGAGCAGCAGGGGCTTTGAGATTGCGCCACAACCCCAGAGTCAGCCATGACTGGACCTAACGGCCAGGGGTCCCTTTACCTTTACCTTTACAACAGTTAGTTCAGGACGCGGGTGGCACTGTGGGTTAAACCACAGAGCCTAGGGCTTGCTGATCAGAAGGTTGGCAGTTCGAATCCCCACAACGGGATGAGCTCCCGTTGCTCGGTCCCTGCTTCTGCCAACCTAGCAGTTCGAAAGCACAAAGTGCAAGTAGATAAATAGGTACCGCTCTGGAGGGAAGGTAAACGGCATTTCTGTGCCCTGCTCTGGTTTGCCAGAAGCGGCTTAGTCATGCTGGCCACACAACCCGGAAGCTGTACGCCAGCTCCCTCGGCCAATAAAGTGAGATGAGCACCGCAATCCAGAGTCGTCCGCTACTGGACCTAATGGTCAGAGGTCCCTTTACCTTTACCACAGTTAACACCTGAACAACATATTGGCTACAGCATTGCCCATTAGATGTATGGGATTTCTATTTAATTTATAGTGTTTTTCTCCTAACTCAGCACTTATTCACATAAATTAGTACTTGAAACTTTTATGCAAATATGCATCCTCTTGTTTTGCAATGAGTAGGTCCCCCCACCAAAGGCAAAGGCTAGGCTGGCCCCATCCATCAACCAGAGACAAAAGAGCTGCAGGGGGCTTGCTCCCATCCACCCTCTCCTGCCAGAAATAACACTGAATCAGCTCCTCTTGCCAGTTCCTCTGGGACTGCAGAACCAAAGAGCATCATGCTGTGGGCCCATCCATTTGCCAGAAGACTAAGGTCTGCTGGGTTATGTGAGAGTGCATGGAATTGAGACCTTTTATATATTACTAGGACACAAGTGGCGCTGTGGTCTAAATCACTGAGCCTAGGGCTTGCTGATCAGAAGGTTGGCGGTTCAAATCCCCATGACGGGGTGAGCTCCCATTGCTTGGTCCCTGCTCCTGCCAACCTAGCTGTTCGAAAGCATGTCAAAGTGCAAGTAGATAAATAGGTACCACTCCGGCGGGAAGCTAAACAGCATTTCCGTGCGCTGCTCTGGTTCGCCAGAAGCGGCTTAGTCATGCTGGCCACATGACCCAGAAGCTGTACGCTGGCTCCCTCAGCCAATAAAGCGAGATGAGGGCCACATCCCCAGAGTCGTCCGTGATTGGACCTAACGGTCAGAGGTCCCTTTACCTTTATATATACTGTGTATTTTTTGTATTATCACCTGCTTCTTTGAGATTCATTTGATTGAAAGGCAGGGAATGAGCCTTCAAATTAAAGAAACAAGCAAGCTATCCCAATTCCACACAGAAACAGGGCGAGCAGAAGAGTCTTGAGAGGTTATTGGCTCAGCTGTTCTCATTCTACAGCTGAACCCCACAACTTGTGGAGGGGATTGTGCCGAGTCCTTCACAACCCTATTTCTGTAACCTTGCACCGGGTTTTCAGTATCAAGCAGAAAGAGAAAACGGGGGTCTCATCGAGCCCTAGTGACCTAGCATTGCGAAAAAGAATAAATGCATCCCACACAAAAAAGAAGGCACCGGTTTCCATTATATTTACATGTGCTGATTTGCATATTGACAACCCCCCTTCCCTCTCTTCTTATGGTTCTGATCTTTAAACTGGTCTTACCACTAGGCAGTAATTCAAAATGAAGGACTCTTCTCATGACCACCCATTTTAGTTGTGGTAAACCATGTCTGATCTGGACACTGCTGCCTCTACAACTATGTGAAATCCTTTTTTTTTTTTTTTTAAAGAAGCTACTATAGTTCTGCCAGATGACTCAGAAGTAGGCTCAGAGAAGTCAGTCTGCCAACGGCATCTGAGTCTTCTTGACTATGTTCTCTATAGTCATCACAGCCATCACAAATGTACCCTGCACCGCCAAAAAGTTGCAAATCAAGAGTTCCAAGCCATCTTCAAAATTATTCTATCTTGCAGAGATGCATGCCAAGAATTGTTTTTTAAAAAATTGGTATTTTTCAGCACATCTTGTTCAGAAGCTTCTCCAGCTATTTATATACAGTAATGAGAAATTTTCTCCTCCCCTGTGACCTACACATGCATACATTGCCATTACTATTGAGCGCTCAATAGCTGTCAAACACATGGGACCTCTGCTTGATCCCTTGCAACCTTGCAGATTGTTTTCAATATTGAAACTGTGGCAATCCTTGTGTATTTATTTATGCAAATGTATTTTTAAAATAAACATGGATGCCACCTTAACACATTGGCGGCAAATAGAGAATACTTTGGAATGCCCAAAGTATCATAAAACACACATCAAATTGGCATAGCAAAATAGAAGCGACAATTGTTGTTTGCTAAGTAAATAGCAACCATGGGGTTTAACTCTCCCTACCTGAGAAAAGTTACCTCTCCCAACATCTTTTCGCATTTCAAGGGAAGCCTTCAAAGGGAAGCAACTATTGGATTTAAGTAGGTGGTTTTGGTGAAGAAAATTGCTGTTTACATAACAAAGAAATTGTGTGTACTAATTGCACTCACATAATTGATGTCATATCTTGCTTGGCCCTTACAGAGCACTTTAGAATGCTCAAAGTATTTCACATTCATGATCTCAGCAATATCTCCAATCAACATCATTATCTCCGTACTGGAAGTATAAAGCTGAAGCCGTAAGATCTTAGCTTGCCAGATGATGTCTACTCAAAGGAGGAGGATTTGAACCAACAAATTACTGGTTTACCACTCAGTCTTACCTGCTGCCAGTACTCTGCTGATGATGATAACTTGCCAGTAATTTAGCTGAAGGGTTCATTTTAGATTTCTTTGCACCTACTGCAAACCTGGTTCATGTCTTACAACTTTGCCCCTCCACACGTAACATATATTTAACTCCTACAGTCTTTTTACTTATTCTCCACAAAAACCACTCAGATCACACGTGCCTTAAGGTGAGCATCATTTGCACTTTCAAGTGTTGCCTACCAAATATTGGAGGCCACCAAGATTCACCTAGCATATGACCAGGATCACAACGGCATGGAAGGGAAGGAGTTTGGATTTGATATCCCGCTTTATCACTACCCTAAGGAGTCTCAAAGTGGCTAACATTCTCCTTTCCCTTCCTCCCCCACAACAAACACTCTGTGAGGTGAGTGGGGCTGAATGACTTCAAAGAAGTGTGACTGGCCCAAGGTCACCCAGCAGCTGCATGTGGAGGAGCGGAGACGCGAACCCAGTTTACCAGATTACGAGTCTACCGCTCTTAACCACTACACCACACTGGCTCTCAGGGACAGCCATAAACCAACATACTCAAGTACACCTCAGTTTTAAAAACAAAGGACAAGCCTACTGAATCAGACCAATGGCCCATCTAGTCCATCATCATGTTCTCACAGTGGCAAACCAGATGTCTGCAGGAAAAAGTCCCAAGAAGAAGCATAAACAAGGGATCATAGGCTCAGTGAATACTTTGAAGGCAGAAGGCCATTTACTCAATCCATGGCATTTTTAAAAAGGCTCAGGTAGCGGAAAATACCTCTCTGAAGACCCTGGAGAGCTCATGCCAGCAAAAGGAGAAAATGCTTAGCTAAATGGACAAAGAAACTGATCCGGTAAAAGACAGCTTATGTCCCTAGAATGATATGAATCAGGGAGGGGAGGCAAGACAAAGCAGGTTACACAAACACAACAGATTCAATTCAAAAGCAACCATTGTGATGTTTGGTTTTCAGGAAAGGTGGTGGTGAATTAAATCTGGAAAATGATGCCTTTTCTCCAAGAACGATGGAGGAAATGTCCTCTCCAAAATAACTATAAAACTATGTTTAAACAAAACAAAACAAAAAACCCACTAATATAACTTGCACAGTTTCTTTTCATCCTGATCTGCCTTCCTTTATACCACCTTCACATCCTCTGTATGAGTACGTCAAAGTAAAACAAGAACATGAAAACAGCCTGTCCTGGAACAAAACAATGGTTTATCTAGTCCAGTTTTGTCTGTCTAGCAATAGTCAACCACCTGCCTCTGCAAACCTCAAAGCACACTAAGACAGCCTGCCATTCTTCATAGTTTGCATCCAGAAATTGATCCAAATTCTCCTACTGCTGGATACTGAGGGCTCATTTAAGCTATCATGTCCGACCCTCCATTAGTATGCCTGATATCATATACCCTAACAGCATACCCATTATCCAAGTGCCTGTGTTTATATAGCCAAAATGGTGCCATCCATGCAGAAGAGGGGCGGTATTATCAGGCCTCAAGAAACCCCAAGATTCCAGAAGTTAAAAAAAAAAGGTTTCCAAAAAGACCATTAAAGAATGGGGGAGAAAAACAATTCAAGATAGACTATGCATGCTCAGTGGGCATGCAATATTGACTGGCTTGTGGGGGGAGAAGAGAAAATTGGAGGAGAAGAAATGGAATGGCATCTATAACAATATCCTAGAAGGGAGCATAGATAGATGGCTGGCACACTGAGCAGGAGCACTCGACGCTGATACACTGTGTTGCTGGTATTCCCTGTTCTTTGATAAAAGCCATCTTAGCTAGAGACCATCATGACACCTATGGTTTGTTCCAACTATGGTTTGGCATTCCCTAAGTGAACATCACATAAATTCTCCTTCCACTGCCTTCATACCTTCCCAACTCTTCCTCTGTCGTAACAATAGACTGGTTATATCAGAACCAGGAAACTATGGTCCACACTTGTCTTCCAAACCATGAATTCTGGCTGGAAGGCAAGCACAAACCATCCTTTGCCAGTTCTGGTGTAATGTCAAACTGTGGTTTGCCATGAAAGGAAGTTAAATGGAATGCACAAGGGGAGGGTGCAGAAGCCCAGGGTTCATTCACATAACGAAAAAACCATGCATGCTTGTGTAGCAATATTTTTTCTTTTGTTCTGGCATGAAGCTACTGCCAATCAATTCCACAGTTCTATAATTATGAGCTCTGCAATTATGAGACAGAGAAAAGAGAAGCACCTTTCGTGGTATTTTTGCACTTCTGTCATGTCTGCTCTCTGTTGTCTCTTTTTTGTTCTCTAAAATAGGAAGTCCCAGTTCTTTCACCTTTCCTTGTCAAGAAGGTTCTGCAGCCCCTTATCATTTCAGTCTTATAATGAAATTACAGGAAAGGTCCTAGATGACAAGCTGAAAATAACATAGTGGTCATATTGGAGGCATTTTTAAAAGGTGCCTTTGAAAGGATGGTTTCAGTAGATTCCTCCTAGTGGGTAGCATTCATTTCACTGGAGCACATCACATCTTGTGAGGCTCCTTCATCACTCTAGAAGGGGTTCAAAGGCATCTCTCTTATAGCTGTGTTCGGAAATGATACAAGCCAGCTGGCGATCAAATCCCAAAAGTTAGCCCTAAATCACAAAGAAAAGATCCACAATACATAGCTATTAAAATTAGTTTTAATTCTCCTAGCTAAATAAAGACGGGCCACTGACAAAGCAGATAAGAGAGCACAGATTAAGAGAATACTTGCCATTAATGCAATGCTACCATACCGCAGGACAGTACAGAAGTACATTAAAGATCCTTAAAGTGCAGCAAGTCCATTAAAATACAGTCTATATTTTTGGTAGCTGTCACAGGCATTTGCTTATCTTGGTAGTTGCTCTTAGCAAAATGTGGCACAGACGCGAAACTTTATTATATACTATTCACCACTTGGTTCACCATTTTATGTATCTGTTGACTGAAAAGCGCAGTGTTGAGAACGGATAAATGAACTACCATTGTTCTCCTTGATGGGATCTACTACTGCAGGAGTAGAGAACCTGCAGCCCTCTAGATGAGAAGGCACATTGGGGAATCAACATCCGTTTGTGCAACTTGCAGTAGAATAGAAGGGATCTCCCCATTTCCCATGGTCTAGCAATGACAACAACTAAAAAGCTCTTTCCCCGCTACATTAGATTGCTGAAAAAGAATGCCTTGGTTCTGGTTCAAACATTCCTGGGCTCCCTAAATGCTGTTCTGCACCTGGGCTCCCTTCATTCATTCATTCATTCATTCATTTGAGAGCATTTCTATATGACTTAATATTTAAAATCTCGAAGCGGTATACAAATGGATGGGCATAAAGGCAGTAAAAGAATATAATAAAAACAGAAATTTGGTGATAACAGGGTACAATGTTCTGGGTCAGAGAAAGCCTGGGCAGAAATATATGTCTTCACAAGATGCCTGAATCAACTAATGAAGGATGCTTCAGAGAAGGGCATTTCCAGAGTGCAGAGGTGATAAACACCCACTTTGGGGGGTCAATACATATTATGAAGGGTGCATTGACATGAGTTACGTTTCCCCAGATTATCTTAATCAGGGTTTCCCCAACTTGGGTCTCCAGCTGTTTTTGGACTACAAATCCCATCATCCCTGGCTAGCAGGGGCAGTGGTCTAGTCCAAAAACAATTGGAGACCCAAGTTGGGGAAGCCCTGAATGATCTCACAGGTCCAGGGGTTGGTGGTCCATAGGTAACCTGTCTCTGAGTTGCTATGGGGTTGATAGGTTAGTAATGAGACATTGAGCCAAGTCTGGTAGCTAATAGGCAGCCAGTACAGTACCCTCAGCACAGGTGAAACCTGTGTGTTGCCAGGTGCTGTACTCAACTACCTGGTAGTAGCATTATGTTAGTAGGCTTAAGGGTTCTAAGGGTTTTAAGTAGATTCCACAAGTCTGAATATATTCCCATTTCTGCCCCAGATACTTTTAGGCTCCCAGTTCCCATCAGCCCCAGCCAGGAATAATGGGAGTTGTAGTCCATCAACATACAGCAGACCACAGGTTTCCCCAACCCAACATTTACAAAATATTTTATATTTCCATGGCACCATCAGTATGTGTGGCAGTGATACAGACCCTTGCCTTTCAGGTACTTACGATCTATAACCCAACATGGCAGTGGCAGCAGAGGAAGGAGAGATATGTAAAGCAAGAGTTCACAGTGGAAGAATCTGTGTTCAGAAGTTTCGGTGAAGGATCAGGACTAAGGGTTAAAGCCTTCTCAGAGGAAAATGGGTTTTATTAAGAGATTTGAAGTGAGGTGGTATAGTCCTCACCAGGGGTAGCTAACCTTTGCCCCTCCCAAAGAGACAGGTGTTCTGCTCATCTCAACAGATTGTTATTCCAAGCCTTAAAAGGCACCTGAGCCTGTTACAAGCTTCACTCATCACTAGTGTCCTTTGCAAATAATTACTTTGTGGCTATAATCAGTGCCAGGTTTATGTGTAAGCTAAACAAGCTATAGCATAGGGCCCCAGTCTTTTGAGGGCCCCAAAAAAATTTAAAGGAAAAAAAATCTGGATGTACATTTCCAAAATATAAGATAAAAAACAAATAAAATAAAACCTACATACAGCAACAGTGTTTTGTGTTGTGTAGGCTCCTGCCTGCTAGCCTGCTCCCTAAAATATCACTGGTTTGCTCATTTCTATATACAGTGGTACCTTGGTTCTCAAACTTAATCCAGAAGACTGTTCCAAAACCAAAGCGTTCCAAAACCAAGGCGCGCTTTTCCATAGAAAGTAAATGGGGGTTTCAGGACAGATCAAAGTACAGTGGTACCTCAGGTTAAGTACTTAATTCATTCCAGAGGTCCGTTCTTAACCTGGATCTGTTCTTAACCTGAAGCACCACTTTAGCTAATGGGGCCTCCTGCTGCCGCCGCGCCGCCGGAGCACAATTTCTGTTCTCATCCTGAAGCAAAGTTCTTAACCTGAAGCACTGTTTCTGGGCTAGCAGAGTCTGTAACCTGAAGCGTATGTAACCCGAGGTACCATTGTAATCTGCTCCAGATTTTTAAAAACAATGCCTAAAACATTGTACTTCACTATTAATATACTTCTTAATTGTATTTCAGTAAAACAATTACTTTGATAAAATACATATTTTGTTATGTGCAAATGGCTTTAGATACCTATTAGGTCCCAAAATTACCATACAGCATATATTCAACACAAAAAACAGTGATAATTTGTTGTTGGCAAAGGACAGCTGAACATATAAAGGGCCCCATTACCTTCAGTAGCTTAGGGCCTCATCAAACCTAAATCCAGCCCTGGCTATAACTGAGCAGATTGAACAAAGATGTGCTCTACCAAGCTTACATTCCCAACATGTTTGCACCCTCTCTTGACGACGTCTACACTGGCCTGGCCGTGCCCACAGAATGGGAGATGGCAGGATCGCCAAGGACATTCTCTACAGGGAGCTGGCTTCAGGCACCAGGCCCATGTGGCAGACCAACTCTGCTATACAAAGATATCTACACCGTGGCACAAAGGATGGTAACATCAACCCCACTTTGTGAGAATCCCTTGCAGTGCCTTGAGACACTCAGGTTGTGCATCCATAGCAGTGAGCAGAGGAGGAATGAAAGAAGAAACGCCGTGGTGCATCTGCAGCAGAACAACCAGCCGCCTTCATCTGCCCCAACTGCAACAAAACATGCCTCTCCTGCATCGGTCTCTACGGCCACAGCAGGCGCTGTAACTCCCCGACGGTTTGAACTCGCCCCCAAAGAGGCACTCCTCCACTGTTTTCTGAAACAGATGGGTGCTAATGACATAACTGAGCATGTGCACACCCCTCAGCAGTCATCTCCCATGAGTCAGTGTGTTTGGACTATATCTCCCATCATCCTCGTCCATTGTCCGTGCTAGCTGGCGCTGTTGGGAGTTGAGTCCAGCAACACTGGAAGGTTTGCAGGTCCCAGCCTGCTCAAATACAGTGGTACCTCGGGTTACATACACTTCAGGTTACAGACTCCGCTAACCCAGAAATAGCGCTTCAGGTTAAGAACTTTGCTTCAGGATGAGAACAGAAATCGTGCTCCGGTGGCGCGGCGGCAGCGGGAGGCCCCATTAGCTAAAGTGGTGCTTCAGGTTAAGAACAGTTTCAGGTTAAGAACGGACCTCCAGAACGAATTAAGTACTTAACCCAAGGTACCACTGTACAGGGTTCTGAAGTGCTTTATTCAGTGTCCATCACAACTCTGAACAGTGTTCTTATGGACTTGCCTTACGCTGAGACCGGCAACTGAGCCCTCTACCCAAGATTGTCTGCTCTGATCAGGCTAGATTCTCTGTTGCACCACTTACTTCCTCTTGGCAAACAAAAGGCGCTCCTAGGAGCCACACTCAGCCACGAAAACATCTCTGGTGCCAGAGGATTCGATAGGTTCTGTGCCTGTATTGGCTGACACAGCAACACAACACAATGAGCCAGCACCATCTGTACTGTAGGGGCTACTGACCTACCTTAAAAGGATTACAAAGGTGGATACTACTAGCCTAGAGATGGAAGGAAGAGACAACTCCAACCAGAGGAGAATGGCAAACCAAGTTGATGGACTATGCCAAAGTGGCAAAATTAACTGGGAAGCTCAGAAATCAAGAAGAAAAGAACTTTAAAAAAGAATGGGAAAGGTTTATAATTTATATACGAGACTATTGTAAGCAAGTTGAAACATTGGCAGGATTTTAACCATACTAATGGAATGTACGGATAATTTAGAAAGACAAAAATTGGAAAAGTATTGATATGCAGTTGAAAATATTATTAATATGGTCCATGGAACAGATGGGGGGGGGGAGTCAGGAGATTCAAAATAATCTCGATATTTGAATTCTGAATTGGTTTTTGTTGTATGTTTATATTTTTGGGGAAAAACCAAAAATTATTTACAACAAAAGGATTAGAAAGATCATATATGCAATGTACCCAGAAATCAACTGATAGAGAGCAGTTCAAAGAACAGTGGCTCTTGACTGTTTTTGAGTCACAGCCTACTTTGGGAATCTTATAAAACCTAAGGACCCCCTCCTCCCCACATAAAAATGCACATAAACACATCCACGCAAAATGTCGCATGCAATTTAATTCCTCGCATTAGAATAATACTTTATGTTTTCTTGGGTTCATGGACCCCAGGAGCCTATGCATGGACTTCCATCCATGGACAACAGGTTAAGAACCCCTGATCTAACATGCTACAAAAAATGCAAAGCAGAAGTGATTGCTTGGTTCTGCGAATATCCTTCTTCTGCAAAACTAAATGGCAGCCTTGGCTTAAGACCCATCTAAATTTACAAGAGCGGAGCAAAAAAAGTAGGATTCAGCATATTACTAAGATCAGCTCCCCACCTCTGTGCCATTTGTACCTGCTCATTTTTTTTGGAAGAGGCTGCAAAAGCAGCCTTGGATATTCCAGGCTACAGAAGTCTTGTGCTCGAGGGCTTTTTGCTTGGCTTTCTTGGCTACTGTTAAGCACTGTTTCCTCATTACAGCGGTTTATATACCTCTAAAAGAATATTTCCTCCCAGAAGCCTCCCTCTCTCTACAAATGGTGCTAAAGTAAGCAAAAAGAAGAAGAAGTCTTTACAGCAAAGGCGGCCTTGTTTCTGATTAGTATGAAACCCTAGCCACTTTGCAAGGCTTTTTTAAGTGAACATGCCTGCAAGAATGCTGAATATGGGGAGAAGAGAGGAACTTGATGGCAATTACTGTTAAGAAAATGCCAAGAGGATGCGAAGAGAAGGTTTGTGCTGCAGTTGCTAAAGCTAAGCAGGCCACAGCCTGGACAGTACCTGGATAAGAGGCTGCCTGGGAACCCATTTGCAAATGTTTCTTATTCTGGTTTATTGAAGGAGCTTAACTTTCCTTCCTGCCCATTGCCCCACCCTGTACAGTAACTCAAGAAATCTGAAAACACACAAAGCTATCGAAACACCCATTCCAAGCCTTCTATTAATTTTGTAATGCTACAAGTACATTCAGTGTTTTTAATTTCCATTTCCCCAAGCAGTTAACAAAAGTTTTAGAAATAAGAGAGAATATTTAGATGGATTACACCACATATGTTAGCCAATTTAGAGCAGCTGCAGAGGTTTTTTGTTTTCCCCAAAAATAAACAACACAGGCAGGGCAGGATGCTAAAACCCTGATTTAGGCACTGTGGTCATCTCAGAAGAGTGGTTATTTGTTCTTTCTACCTGATCGTTGGATAGCAGTGCAATCTTGTGCATGTTTACTCAGAAGTAAGTCCCACTGTGCTCAAATGGAGCTCAGTGCTCAGTATGTTATGCTTCAATAAAACTGTTTTGAAAAATGGAGCTTATCCCCTTGTAAGTATATTTCAAATTGCAAACTTAGGCTACAAGTATATGAACACTTGCCTGAGACTAAGCCACACTGGAATGCAGCAGGGCACACTTATACAAATGCACAGAGTTATACCGTACTTCCATTAAACGGATAGGATGGCTCTGCAGATATATGTGTCAGGAGCTGCCTTCTATAGGTCCCAGATATTGGTCCATCTACCTCAGTGGGGCCTTCTCAGAAGTGGCGCCCCCCCCCCCTGTGGAACACTCTCCCATCAGATGTCAAGGAGATTAAGAACTACAGTGGTACCTCGGGTTACATACGCTTCAGGTTACAGACTCCGGTAACCCAGAAATAGTGCTTCAGGTTAAGAACTTTGCTTCAGGATGAGAACAGAAATCGGGCTCCGGTGGCGTGGCAGCAGCAGGAGGCCCCATTAGCTAAAGTGGTGCTTCAGGTTAAGAACAGTTTCAGGTTAAGAATGGACCTCCTGAACAAATTAAGTACTTAACCCGAGGTACCACTGTACATAACTTTTCAAAGACATCTGAAGGCAGCCCTGTATTGGGAATCTTTTAATGTGTGATGTTTTTATATGTGCTGGAAGCTACACAGGGTGGCGGGGGTAGCCCAGCCCGATGGCCAGGGTATAAATAATAAAATTGTTGTTGTTGTTGTTGTTGTTGTTCCCAAGCTATTTTGGACCGCTACTCCCTTGGTTCCATAAACTCATCCCCAGTGCCCCCTACCCTATAAAAAGCATTAATGATAACAGCAGTTTGCACAACCTACTAAAGAAGGTAGTAGCACAGTAAAATTCAGATCAGTAACAATTAGTTGCACCTTTATTTACAAACCAATTAAAACTATTTAATTTAATTACTTCAACAAACTGATGAACTGGAAGCAGTGATACCAGCTTTTCCAAGTATGGTAGTGATTTACATCTCCAGCATCCCCCCAATGGGTGGTCCTGTCCACTTTGGGAACTAATGGCCTAGCTCCAATATTGTCTGATCAAACTGAGAGCAGCTCACGGGGCTTCTGCTATTTCCAAGCCATGGGGTCCTTTAGTCAGTGTTTCCCAAACTTGGATCACCAGCTGTTTTTGGACTACAACTCCCATCATCCCTAGCTAGCAGAAGCAGCGCTCACGGATGACGGGAACTGTGGTACAAAAAACAGGTGGACACCCAAGTTTGGGAAATGCTGCTTTCAATGGAGACTCTCTCTAGGACCTTATGCACTCTGCTGCTGAGCAACTGGCCCTCCTACTTAGGCAGGAAACATTGGTGATATCAGGATCCTAGCAGCTATGTAAAAGACTTTTCAGGATGTTCCTTTAATAATAATAATAGTAATAATTTCAATTTAAATCCCAGCCTTTCTTCAACTCGCTTATCCCCACAACTTCATGGGAAGGAATTAGACTGCAATATTGACTGGCCCAAAGTCAGGCAGCAAATGGAGACTTGGACAGCAACAATCTCCTTGGCCGAGCCCTGACACACTGCCCAAGATGCTACATCAGCCTGTTTCCATCTGTGCTCTTCCATTTTTGTCTCTCTTTTCTATGCAGGAGATTCAACCGCCTGATGCCCTCTGAGTCCCATAGCACCCCCAGAATTCTCTGAAGGGGATAAGGATCTTTCAGCAAATAGCAAACAAAAACATGCCCCCAAAACCCCACATATAAGGCCCTTCAATGTTCCCCAGTGAGAGCTCAGTGTGTCCTCAGATTTCCCCCATTCTTTCTGCAAGAATAAGAGTGTAAGTTTGCAGTGTCTTTAGCAACATTTTTTTCCTCGGTGATTGACCTCTGTGCTAGGAAGCCATTAAATAATGGCTACAGATATGCCAGCAAAACACACACACTCATCCCTTCTGGGAGCCGCTCATAAACAGCCTCTCCCAGCAAGCAAGGCACGTAGACACACACATATCTCTCAAACAACAAGAGGACCGGTTTTGCTTTTTTTTTTTTTTCTAATAGTCAGCATGCAAAGGCAGCAAATGTTTCTACCTTGAACGCTCCTCGCCCTTTCCCAAATTATTCCGGCATTGCCAAACCCCTCTCCCACAAGCCACAACAACAACAATAATACAGGGCATTTGCAAAACAATATATGCTCAGAAGCAGCAAGGCAGAAGTCCATCTGGGAGAGAGAGGGGGGAAGGGGGCAGGTTCCTGATTTAATAGCTCAGATCACACCACTTCTGCCATTTGTTTAATAATAATGTGGGGGGGAGGGGGAGCCAGGAAATGAGCCAGTATAATTCAGGCTTGTCAGATGCTCTATTGGCATATCTTACCCTAAGGGGGCAGCCCCTGTTTCACATCATTGGTTCTCCCTAGCATTCCTTTGTTTTGAATTTTGGACCCAGCAGCCTTATGGATGCTACATTGGGGATGGGGGACGGGCGGAGAGAGAAATTAAACACCAGGGAAGCTGCCAAATTCAAGCACACTGCCAGTAACCGTTTTTTCCTCCCAATGCCCCTTTTCCCAAAGATCCTTTGCTTTTCTGCCTTCATGTTGTTCGAACCGAGCCTGTTTGCATGTGGCAGAGCTCAACACATAATCACTGCCTATCTCTGTTCCCAGGGCAGTCTCCTCAACACAACCCCATCTTTACTGGCCTTGCATGAGGCGAGCAGACCCAGAAGCAGCCGATACAGTCAAAACAGTGAAAATATCCGCCAACATAACACCGCTCTATCTCACCCCCTGTTTCCCTCTGGTCACCTTCATTTGCCTCCCCCTTTAAAAACTGGTGGAAAAGAGAGAGACCTGGCTCTGCATATTACAGGTTTGATCTGCCTTTCGTAAGACTCCAGGAAAAAGTCACCGGCTGAGCGGATGCAAAAACTGCATTGAAGAAACTGTGAGGGCTATGCAGCAAAAGGCGCCCATGTAAACAAGCCTATAGTCAGTGGAGGCTGAGGACACGCACACACACAAAAGCAGAAACACAAAAAAACCAGAACCCCCCAGAAAGATGGATCTGCATGTTTTTGACCTCCAAAAGACATGCAAACTATACACATCTTTTAATAGGGCCCGCATTGCAGAAGGTGGAGAGGGAAACGGTACCCAAAGATTCCATCCTATTGTAATAGCCGGGGCTGTCAGAAGCTATTTCTGTAAAGCTCCATTGATTTCACTGCAGTCTTTGCAAGAATTTGTAGGATGTCCCCTTCGCAACACAGAGCCAATCTACTTTAAATGGCACCGTCTGTAAACATGCACCATCTTCCCCACTTTGTGCGAATGGGGGGGGGGGTGTTATGCAAGACAGTGGTGTTTCGCTTAAGAAATGACTTCCTGGGGGGGGGGTCACTCCTCTCTCTCCCTTAAGGGGGGGAAAAAGAAGCTTGGAATTTTCCACTCCCACCTTCGTCCCTCCACCATCACCCCACATACGTATCCTATCAACATAGTTTCCAAGAGACATCTACTTCTCATTCCTTTCCACATCCATCTGTGACGGCGGGGGGGGGGGGTGGCAGTGAGAGCTTTGGGAATTAGGGAGGGATGCCTTTTTGAAGAACCGTTAAATAAAACCCCACGCATACCAGCCCCCATGCAACTGGATCTAATGTATGGGCATGGAGTCTTTCAACAGGAATACAAGCCACCGCTATTTTGCAGATGGCACGGGGATGCCAATGTTTACATCCCCCCAGCTTGCTAAAAACAGCCTCCCCGCCTGCTTTGCGCCATACCCATCACCTAAACCCTGCCAATACTAACCCAAACACAAGGCGAAAGATGCTGCTCCAGCGCCGCCGCTCCTGCTTCCTTCCCTCGGTGAGCAGTTTACTTCATGAACCTGCCTCTGCCTCCCTTTCCCTCCCCCCTCCCTCTCCCCTCCCCCCCATACACTTCTCCCCCTCCCCTTTATTATTTTTAAACAGCAAATCAATATTCATCACCCCACCTCCTCACAAAGACAGGTCGGCGTGTTGTTTGTTGTGTGTGTGTGTTTTAAGCCCACCCCAACGCGCGGACCTCCCCCCCCCCCAGCTTCACACAGCACCCCCAGAAGCCCGGCGCCCATCACTTACCGTTCCGTGCTGCGGACTAGCCTCTTGAACGCAGCAACCTCTTCCCCCTAGCGCCGCGCGACCTTAGGTGGTCATTGGAAACCACATTCCCAAAGCGCAGGAGAAGATCGGTGGGTAGGTAGGTGGTGGGGGTGGGGGTGGTGGGGTAGCCAAACGAGGAAGGAGGGTGGGTGGTGATGGTGGTCGGAGGGAGGGAGATCTGGAGAGGATGATGGGCAGGTGGCAGCCAGGAGACCTGGACCAAGGTGGGAGTTGCGTGGGAGGGGGGGGTGCGCACGAAACAATCGGAATGCCCGGGATCAAAGCGGCGGAGGCGCACAAAGCGAGGAGAAGCCGGGAGGGACGCGCGGGGAGGAAAGGAGGAGGAAGAAACGAGAGGGACGGCGCCTTGCTGAATCACCCTCTTTTACTGTCTGGAGACCATTGTGCATCGTGATGCTGGCTGTACCATTGTGGAACCTACCAGAGGAGACAGGCGGAGGGCTTGGGGAATGGGGCTGCCATGGCAACGGGAAAGGAGCGCTCGTGACGTCAAAGCGCAGTGAGGTCTCGGGAGGAGGGGTGGGGGGCGAGGGGTGGGGAGGAGAGAGAGGGAGTCTAATCTGCAGCTCTAGCTATTGTATCTCCTGGTGAAATCAGGAGGGAGGGAGAGAGAAAAGCAGGCAGAGCAGCCTGGAAAAAAGCAAAGCTGAATAAGCTTCTGTGATGGTTTATCAGCAGCAGCAGCAGCAGCATCTGTAATGTCAAGCTGAGTGTGCGCGGAAGGGAAGCAGGAAAGGGGGCCTGGCTGCGTGCAGCAATGACCTCTCTCGCCCGGCATTGGCGCTCGAGCATCAGGCAGACCCGAGAAACCTGCTCAAGCCTTGCACTGAATCTAAAAGGGATGGAGGCGATCAGGTTGGCTTACCATCTCCAGGGACCCTCAGGTTCCCAACAAGCCTCTTTTCTCTCCACTGTGTTTTCCAGGCCTTGTCCACTTCCAGGTTTCGGCTCGACAGATTTAAGAGGCAGGCAAAGCGCATCAGACTTGCACCAAATGCATCCTGGATATCTGGGGGGAAAGCATTTCAGAGCAACATCTCTGTAAGACAAAAGCAGCACCTGTCTCCTTTTATGCCTTGCATCCTGGTTGTTTTTATCCCCACGCTCTAAGATGAGCCTCAGCAAGGTGCAAAAAAAAATGCAGCCCATACGTGTTTTGTTTTGTTTTTAAAGAGCAAGCACAACTGCAATTCTGTCCCCTGAATTTCACAGCCTGTGGATGCACGATAAGCAGGAAGCAGCTGCTGAAATTCCTTTTCCTATACTGCTATTAAAAGTTAGAACAGGGCTTGCAAATGTTTTAAAACGAACTAGGAGTTATTATATTAACTACCACGGCCCCCAAAGCAAATGGCTCATACTTCAATCTGGACACTGTATCGCTGAGATGGCTACCGTGTTCTTTGTTTTCAGGAGCCGTCAATGGTTGCCCCATCAAGAGCAGCAGGTGAAAGCAGAACTGAATAATGTTACAAGTGTATCAGCTGTTCCCAAGAGTTCCTCTAGTTTAGGGTTCCAGGCAGATGCAACTAGTATACTCCATTCCATCTCATCCTGGTTTTCCATTTTTTTTTCTTTTCCAACTGAACCGCAACTTTCTGTGGCTCATCTTCAGTCCTCATTGGGCTTTTTTTATATAAAGTGTGTCCCATTTATTTATTTATTTAAAAAAATAAAAATATTTCACAAACTGTGAGAGACCTTCAAATGAGCTAATGCCTACTTATTGCTTCTCAGTGAGCTAAATTTGGCTCCAATCCGGTCGGCACTCACACCTGTTAGTGTGAGTGATGATCAGTTGATATAAACCTTGTGGGATGTGAAACACAAGAGCAGTCAAGTACAACATTTCTAGAGTGAACATGTTTACGCATGGGGAGGAATGTTTGTCCAGCCAGCAGGTAAACTTCCTGTTTCCTTCTGGCTGGGACAGACTTCTTCTGCATGTGACTAGAGGTAGGCGTGGCCTCACCTGTGCAGGTAACGACAAAAGCACAGGGCAGGGCAGCCATCTCTCTCTCTCTGTGACTACTTTTGTCAAAGAAGCAACATCTGCTTAGCCAAAGATGCTCTCTTGGCTTCCGGCTTCCAGCCAAGAGAGGACAAAGGAACTGTCTCCTTATGAGATAGTTTCCAGGTGTATATTACTTTTCTAAGATAAGTCTGCCTTCTGGGATCCGATTTGGAACAGAATGTGAGTGACTAAACTCTTTTTATACAGTGGTGCCTCGCAAGACGAAAGCCTCGCAAGACGAAAAACCCGCTAGACGAAAGGGTTTTCCGTTTTTGAGGCGCTTCACAAGACGAATTTCCCTATGGGCTTGCTTTGCAAGACGAAAACGTCTTGCGAGTCTTGCAAAAAATTTTCGCTCCCCCCCCCCTTTTTCTAAACCGCTAATAGCCGCTTAGCCTTTAATAGCCGCTAATAGCGCTAATCCGCTAAGCCACTAATAGGGTTGCTTCGCAAGACGAAAAAACCACTAGACGAAGAGACTCGCGGAACAGATTCTTTTCATCTTGTGAGGCACCACTGTACTTTTATAGAAGACTGTGTTGTGTCTTATCTTTTATGAGGGAATAAGGGGGAAATACCAGAACAGTTATTATAGAGGCTTTAGCGAGCCTGAGCAAACACATCCACTGCGAGTTTAAAAGGGGGAATGTTACTCTGCTAAATTGTAGAACTTGTTTACACAAGTTGGAAAGGCTATAATCAAACAATATATCCTCTCCTGCATCCCTGAACATTCCCACAAACCTGGTAGAGAATGGAGCAGGGCTACCCATGGACGCAAAAGGGCACGTGATGTTTGGCTGAAGTGCAGGGGGTTTGCTTTGTATGTGAATGATTCCTTAGAGGCTAGGTGGCTTAGCAGTTGAGCATCTGCTTTGGATCGAGAAGGCCACAGGTTCAATCCCTGTTATCTCCAGGTAGGACTGTGAGGAAACCCTGTCTGAAACTGTGGAGCGCCATTACAAGTCAGTGAAGGCAATGCTACACTATGTAATTATGTGTTTTGTGTTTTTATATTGTGGGTTTATCTTGTGAACCGCCCTGAGACGGGCATAGGGTGGTATACAAATTTAATACAGAATAATAACAATACTGACCTAGATGCAGAGGTTTATCTAGGGGTTGGGAAACCAGCCTCTGTCCAGGGGTGCAAAAAATCACCCCAGAAATCTGTCTCCAGTTATCTGTGTAAATTCCCGAGTTTAGACACGAGCTGGGAGCTGAATGCTAAGAGAAATAGCAAGGCAGAATGCTGGAGGCTGTGGAATGTAAGACGTATATTCTGTGGTGATGCACCACTGCTGCTAAGACGAGATCAAACAAGGGAGAAATGTTGTTTTTCCCCCAGGGAGGTGCTGATACAGTTCCTTGCCAAAGGCACAAGGGACCCTAGGTATACCTCTGGCTAGACGGAGCAATGGTCTGATTCAACATGAGGCAGCGCACTACGTTCCTACATAGCTGGGTTTGCCAAACTCGGGTCTCCAGCTGTTTTTGGACTACCATCATCCCTGACCACTGGTCCTGCTAGCTAGGGATGATGGGAGTTGTAGTCCAAAAACAACTGGAGACCCAGTTTTGGGAAACCCAGCTATGTAGCAACTACCACTAGAATGGCTCTTCCATGTACCTAATGAAAACAAAAGGTTTGTCTCTCCCTCCCCCCCCCAAAAAAAACCACACACACACACACACTTTGTTCACATGAGAAGAGAGGAGGAAAGAAGACACTTTAGCCCCGCTCTGGGCATATCTAAACTTTTATATAAGCTTTTTACCAATTTAGCTACCATGGTGTCCTCCAATGAATCCTGAGAAATGTAGTTTGATCTGCAAAGCTCTCTGTTAGAGATCTCCAGTACCACCATCCCTACAATGATTGCACAGGCAAAAACCATTAAGGCTGCAATCCTATATGCCAGGCGGTGGGCAGTCTGTGGCCCCCAGATGGATTTTATGTTGCTTTTGGCCTGATTTCAAAAGATATCATATACTGAGCCTTGGGGCGTGGGACTGCAGACTTTGCCATGAGTGCTCAGTCTTTGCGTATTGACCTGAAACTCCTTGGAAATGGAAAGAGAAAACCTTTGCAAAGCTTCTCAGAATGAATGCTGTTTTCAACCCGCAATTAAGGGCTAACCTTTCCTTTCCCCTTTTCGCTCCCATCAATCTCTAGCAACTGCAAGGAAAACAGTACTAAGCGAGTTGATAAGTTGCCCGGGAAATGGCAGAAGACAAGTCGGCCGCTGGTTTCAAACGCAGATGAAATAGTGCCCTGAAATATATATATCTACATCTGTTCCGTCTTCCCGTCCGCTTTCAATTTTCAAAATGTTTGAAATTGATGGGACAAGATACAGAGTTACAATCACCGGCTATCTGGCCTATGTAAATACAGAGGGGGTGAGAGGGAGCTGCCAGCTCAATGGAAAGTTATAGGACTCTTATAGAACTGTTTTTCTCCCTACTTTCCATGTTTGCAGCTAGAACAAGATGTATGGGCAGCTTGAGGGCAAGGCTTGGTTGTCAGCGATGGTGAGTGATGCAGTTCAAATCTACATTCACTGGTGCCTGGCAGGAGACTTACCTCATGCCATGTGACAACGTTTCTTAAAAAGCCCTTACACTGCACTCTGGATATCACAAGCCTGAATTAACCACCTAGCCAGTTGCCTGTGGCGAGTAAGAATTACCGCCAGGAGGAAAAATCCTTTGTAGGCTACAAAAGAGTCCTTCTTTCTTTCCTTCCTTCCTTTCTAAATTTGTAAGCAGCACTTACAAATTACAGCAACACTAAGAATACCAGAGTGGGGGAATCCGCAAGTACTGTCTGATTAAAAGAAGATTCACATTTCCAAGTCCTGTCTAAATAACACCATTTTTAGGTAAAGGTAAAGGGACCCCTGACCATTAGGTCCAGTCATGACCGACTCTGGGGTTGTGGCGCTCATCTCGATTTATTGGCCGAGGGAGCCGGCGTACAACTTCCAGGTCATGTGGCCAGCATGACTAAGCCGCTTCTGGCGAACCAGAGCAGCGCACGGAATCGCCGTTTACCTTCCCACCGAAGCGATACCTATTTATCTACTTGCACTTTGATGTGCTTTCGAACTGCTAGGTTGGCAGAAGCAGGGACCGAGCAATGGGAGCTCACCCCGTTGCAGGGATTTGAACTACCGATTTTCCAATCGGCAAATCCTAGGCTCTGTGGTTTAACCCACAGCGCCACCCGCGTCCCTCTCAACACCATTTTTAGGTGACATAAAAAAAAAAGGCAGGTATGGGTCCTGCGAAGCCTCTACTGGCTGAGAGTTCCACAGGGCAGGGGCTTCCACACAAAAGGCTTGGTGCCTAGTAATGGCTGGCTGAACCTCAGGGCCATGGGGAAGCTCAAGAAATGCACCTTCAGAGGATCTCGGTAACCAAGGCGGAGCGTAAGGGGTCAAATGGTCCATACCAAGGATGGAGACTGTGCGGCACTCTAGATGCTGTTGGACTACAATTCCCAGCATCACTGAGCATTGGCCACATGGTCTGGGGCAGGGGCAAATGGGAGTTGGAGTCCAATTGATTTGATTTATTGCATTTCTGTACAGTGGTACCTCAGGTTAAGAACTTAATTCGTTCTGGAGGTCCGTTCTTAACCTAAAACTGTTCTTAACCTGAGGTACCACTTTAGCTAATGGGGCCTCCTGCTGACGCTGCACAATTTCTGTTCTCATCCTGAAGCAAAATTCTTAACCCGAGGTACTATTTCTGGGTTAGCGGAGTCTGTAACCTAAAGTGTCTGTAACCTGAGGTACCACTGTACTGTTTTTCATTCAAAAGAATCCCAAAGCAGCTTACACACAATAAATAGATGTATAGAACGCTGTTTAAAAAGCAACAACTAAAAAATAAGCTAAACATCACAGTTAAAGCAAAAGTCATATTATATGATTAACAAATCAATGCACCATTTATAATCTGTAAGGCAATGTTAAGAAAATAGCAACCCAAAAATGAACTGAGTGCTTTTAAATTCGTACAGACCTCCATGACTTTTACTTTATTCAGCTCATTAAAATACACATTCACATGATATCTGTGGTAGCAACCCTCTCCTGAACCTTCTTTGGGCTGCAGGTGGGGCACCACAGGTGAAACCAACCACCCGCTGATGAGAAACTCACAGCTTTTCTTCTGGAAACTGCTCCCTTATGAAGACTTGATGTTACGATGCTGGCACAATCCTCTGCCAACTTCCCAAACACAGAAGTATTGATACCACTGGCCTTGGAACATGAGTTTTCTGACTCTTGAAGGACAGTCTTGAAGACATCCCATTTCCCTCTTTACTTAATAGATAGGAAGCAGCAACTGTTCCCTGAACAGACTTGCTGGCACAGTCACAGCCCAGCTGCAAATGCTCAAAATCAACTTTGTGGGGGTTGCTTTGGAGAGAGTTTTCAACTGCCCTGGCATGCCAGAATGGATTGGCATTGATGTGGACATAGGTCAGCAAAAATGGATACGGTCAGGAAAAAAATCTTTGAAGTTATTTGCAGGAATGTATTATAAATAGTGCCAGCTGTAATACTGAAAGTGACATACGATAGACTTATCCTTTCAGAATTTGCCTAATCCTGTTTTAGTTGGTGGCCATCATTGGAAACAAAAGGTTCTATCTGCAAAATAAGCATCTTGCTGAAGATTCTCTAGTTGTTTTGATTGCCCCAAGATTCTTATTTTGAACACTCATGAATGAACAGGGGGAAGTACGGTAGTTACCCTAGTTGCCCTACCCTTTGCCAGTGGGGTTAACTGCCGGCGCAGTTATCCAGCAGAATGGATTGTACAGTGGTACCTCGGGTTAAGAACTTAATTTGTTCTGGAGGTCCGTTCTTAACCTGAAACTGTTCTTAACCTGAGGTACCACTTTAGCTAATGGGGCCTCCCTCTGCCGCCACGCCGCCACCACGTGATTTCTGTTCTCATCCTGAAGCAAAGTTCTTAGCCCGAGGTACTATTTCTGGGTTAGCGGAGTCGGTAACCTGAAGCGTCTGTAACCTGAAGCGTCTGTAACCCGAGGTACCACTGTATTTGCTAGCCCACAAAAATAGCTGGGAGACAACGGAACCTAAGTTCTTTCGGAGGTAGCAAAGGGTCCCAAAAGTAATTACAGTATTTGTCTTCCAAACAACTGAGCTAACAGAAAATTGCATCGTCCTGCTAGCTGCCTTTTGTGATAAAGGAATTGTGCTTCCTACAGACCAGCTCAGCCTTATCAACTCTGCAATACATGCATATCTAACAGTTGGTTACACTTTGCTTCTTGCAGTGCCATACTGAGATGAACCAGCTGGCAGAAAGATGCCTTGAAAGGCTGACTTATTTATTGTGTGAATAAATAAACATGGCTGCCCCATCACATCTAGCCTGACCATTAAACAAAAGGCAAAACCTCATCATACAGAGGGTTGTATGAAAGCATCGCGTTTTCTTTATAAGCTCATAAACTACATGCCTTAAGATTTACAAGATGGCTAATAAATCAGAAATTATAAGCCATACCTTTTTATTTTTATTCGAAGGGGCGGCAGCATTGGTGGCCAGAGCCCATAGCTTTTCCAAACATATTAAGAGAAGCGGAGGAACTAATCTGAGGCATACCGTGCAAACTAAAGAAATAAAGAAATGGAAATATGGATAGTAAATGGAAGGCTGGGACGTCTGGTGCTGAGGTACTCATTCATTTCCATTTTCAGTTCAGAGTTTGTTCATACATGTAATTAAAGGGTAATGGAGTAGACAGGAAATTTATCTAGTCAGATAACCACATGAAATAAAAATAGAGGGAGTCAGAAATGAAGCCTACACCCCCCCCATATAATCCACTAACAGGATACAATCCTAAGCAAGCAGCATCAAGCAAATTTTTGAATGAATATCGATCACATCATCTTATTTGAGTTGTTCTGCAAATCTTTGGGAATAAGAGCGTCTCCACACGCATCGTTCTGCCCGTACACTGAGGTCCAGTGCTGAGGGCCTTCTGGCGGTTCCCTCATTGCAAGAAGCAAAGCTACAGGGAACCAGGCAGAGGGACTTTTCGGTAGTGGCACCCACCCTGTGGAACACCCTCCCATCAGATGTCAAAGAGACAAACAACTACCTGACATTTAGAAGACATCTGAAGGCAGTCCTGTTCAGGGAAGTTTTTAATGTGTGATTTTAGTGTATTTTTTGTTTCTATGGAAGCTGCCCAGAGTGGCTGGGGAAACCCAGCCAGATGGGCGGGGTACAAATAATAAATTATTATTATTATTATTATTATTATTATTATTAAGAGCAGGACCATATCTTACTGAGAGCAGAATTTCCTCACTTGGGATTTAGATTCAAAATAATTGTTTGAACTATTGTGGCTGACTGTCATGGACTGGTTGGACACAGAGAGGAATGGTGGGAGGAACCAGCCGGGGAACCACCAAACCACTGTTCGTCTCCTAGAACCAGAAGAGGCATGAAAAGGGCAGAGGAGTGGTTGGCTGCATATAGAGGCAGTCTCTGATTGCTTGGAAAAAGCCCTGGAGGGGAGGGGACTTAGATGGCTATGAAGAGTTGGAGACAATTAGTCTTGGCAACTGATTTTCATGGGGCAAGACCATCGGGAATGAGCTGCTCTGCTCATTAGGCCTGACAATCAAGTCTGTGGAGATAATGTTTTTGCTAATAAAGAGTTAACTCCAGCTTTGAACAGTGTGCTTACTGACATTTTATCCAATCAACAACCCTGTAAGGTAGGTTAAAAAGGTAAAGGTAAATGACCCCTAACAGTTAAGTCCAGTCGCAAACGACTCAGGGGTTGCAGTGCTCATCTCGCTTTACTGGCCGAGGGAACCGACGTTTGTCTGCAGACAGTTTTTCCGGGTCATGTGGCCAGCATGACTAAGCCGCTTCTGGCAAAACCAGAGCTGTGCACAGAAATGCTGTTTACCTTCCCACCGGAGCGATACATACTTATCTACTTGCACTTTGACGTGCTTTCGAACTGCTAGGTTGGCAGGAGCTGGGACCGAGCAATGGGAGCTCACCCCGTTGTGGGGATTCAAACCTCTGACCTTCAGATCGGCAAGCCCAAGGCTTAGTGGTTTAGACTACAGCACCACCCGTGTCCGTAAGGTAGGTTAGGTTGAGAGATATTAACCCAAGGTCACCCTCAGGGGTTCATACCTACATCATTTTATTTGTGTCCTGCCTTTCCATTGTTAAAACCATGCTGAAGGCAGATTACAACATAAAAAATACATATTTCCATTAAAAAGTAGTTATAAACAACAAATAAAGCATCAAAAAGTACACAAATTGAAACAATGTCCACATAAATCTTAATATGATCTAAAATAAATATACAAAAAAATAATATCAATAATCGCAAGAATCTCACCTCCAAACAACCCCCCCCCCAAAAAAATATTCCAACCGTCTATTCAGCAGCCTCACCTTTTGTAGCTGGAGTCAGTCAGGGCCCTGCCCTCCCAGACCAGATGGGAAAAGTTTCATAGTTGAGTAGTGATTTGAACTTCAGTCTCTCCAAACCTAGTCCTGCAATACATGCCATGGAGAATCTGCCTGCAGCTGGAAAGCAGACAGAAATAACATCACCTGGGACCCGGGGCATTCGGGTGATGTAAAAGGAAATTAATTTTTGATCCAGCACCTGGCTGACTCACAGCCAGTACTATCTTTTGACTTTCCCCCCAACTTTTTCTTCTTGTGAATTTCATGTGTGCCAGAAGAGATAAATATTTTAATCGCATTGTTATTGT
This sequence comes from Podarcis erhardii, assembly GCF_964252035.2. Classification (NCBI taxonomy): domain Eukaryota; kingdom Metazoa; phylum Chordata; class Lepidosauria; order Squamata; family Lacertidae; genus Podarcis; species Podarcis erhardii. The sequence goes on along the minus strand of NC_138512.1, from coordinate 65,760,561 downwards.
AGCATCCTGCCTGGAACTGAATCCCTTACAACAGACGACAGTTGCTCTCCGAGCAGATGTACGGAAAAGAATCTCTCAAACTTATTAGTTCTGCATCACACCTGTTTACTTGTGTCAGCAGGAATGATGGGCACTTTGGGGGAAAACAGTGGCATATTTTCTTTCCCATGTCAGATTAGCACAGAACCATATGTTTATATTGATTCTGGCATGAACCAGTGCTCTGGTGATGTCTCTATGCAAAATTCACCTGAACTCAAAAGAAACAAATTCCCACATCGGCACAGCATTAAGGCTTGAATAAGGTGAGTTGTCCAAAGCAGAAAATTATGTCTCGGTCACACCAGTGCCCCAATGATTCACACTCCCTACAACTGGAGTGTGGTTTTAGCTCTCCTCTTAAATTATAGTTGAAGCTCAACCAACACACAGGAAGACAACGGGGGAGATCATTGCCTGGAGTTTTGCAGGCCTTCAGTGCTACCATGATTTGTCATGTGCAAGAAACATTTGAGGGCATCCCCCTTACTTAAGAACATTTCAGCAAGCAGACAAGCATCTATTCTAGTCACCAGCCACCACTGCACATCACATAGGATGTTTTCATCACTGTTTTTTGAACTGTGGTTCTTACGAGTTGAGTTCTTGACTCTTTAATGTCCCTTCTGTTCTGCCATGGCTGCTGATTTTTTTATATGATTGGTGGTTGTTTGTATAATGTGGTACGACGTTTCCTTACTGTAAGCTGTGTTAAGTTCTTTCTGCAAGGGAGGAAAGGTGTGTATATGCATTTGGAACAAGCAAATAGACTAGGACCTTTCCAGTAGATCATACTGCATGGAAAAATCTGTATGAGCAGTCTATGTCCTTTGGGTCAGGAAGCAAAGTGGCCACTTACCAAAAAGAGAATAAATGCAGATGACGATTTGCATGAAATGTGCATATGCTCATGCATATGGATGGATGCAAATTTAGAAATAATTGCTACTGTTTAAATAGACATACATCTTTCCCGAACACTGTAACCGGGTGACCTGCGTGCCTTCTCAGTCTTTAAATTTTAAACTGAACTTGGGCCAGACAGCCCTTCAAAGAAGAGGACAGCTTCAAAGATAAGACGGTCCCCTCCAAAGTAGTACATGTGGTTTCTCTAGCGAGATGTGAGCAAAAGGTTAGATATGAGTCTGCTGGTAGGTATCTAGGCGATTTGTACAAGATCAGCAAGCATTTCTGGCTCCCAGGGTTTAGCATCAGTACCAACAACAAAACAACTTTTTAATTATTATTATTATTAATAATAATAATACCCCACTCATCTGGCTGGGTTTCCCCAGCCACTCTGGGCGGCTTCCAACGAAACACTAAAATACAATAATCTACTAAACATTAAAAGCTTCCCTAAACAGGGCTGCCTTTAGATGTCCTCTAAAAGTTTGGTAGTTATTTTTCTCTTTGACATCTGGTGGGAGGGCGTTCCACAGGGCGGGTGCCACTACCAAGAAGGCCCTCTGCCTGGTTCCCTGTAACTTGGCTTCTCACAGCGAGGGAACCTCCAGAAGGCCCTCGGCGCTGGACCTCAGTGTCCGGGCAGAACGATGGGGGTGGAGACGCTCCTTCAGGTATACAGGACTGAGGCCGTTTAGGGCTTTAAAGGTCAGCACTAACACTTTGAATTGTGCTCGGAAACGTATCTAAATTAGGATGCTTAAATGAACAAAGCTAACCAGGAGTGGATTTTTGTGCCAAAGGACTAAGGGTGCATTAATGTTTCTGTTAAGTTTAAAGACATGCCACTCTTTAATTCTAATGATTTGTATTTTGCAGTTGGTCGCTCATGGGTTTCTGGTGATTAAACAGGCCAACAAGCCCAAAGTCTGCTCTCCCCCAATAAAGGTATCCAGATCTCAAGACTTGGGCTGTGGACTTCCAACCCTGCTTAGGAGCATCCCAGAGGCAGATAGCTGGCCCCCTTTGTATGTGAGGATTGGGCTCAGCCCCTCCAATCTTGAGAGACTGGGCCTCCCCAGGCCTCCCCATGGCAGTGACAGGCCTTATCATGCCTCCCCATGCTGACAGCAGGCTAGTAAGACCTTACAACTCTCCTCATGTGATGTCATGCGCACACAATGAGTTCCCCCTCTGCTGGCCATGGATAGTAATGGAACAGTGAAATGGATGGATTCCATTGATCTGTAGAATATTTCAGAGTTATAGGCCAGGGTAGTGCATTCTGGGTAAATTAAAATGGAGAGTGGCCATTGTGGATGGGAGGCAAGATTAGCTCTCGTTCAAATGCAGCACTGCTGCCCATCCAGCACTAAAATGGCGCCCAAGGCCAGGGTGTGGGCAAAGTCGTAGGTGATGTTATAGAAGAAAAGGTGCAGCTAAATCAGCACTGTTATGTACTGAAGTTCTCACCCTGGGCCAGCAGGGGGATACTGTAGATAGTTTTCACTCAGGTCCACATATGCAAATAAGGAATTCAAAGTGACGTTCAGTGATTGGATAGTTACAGAAAGTTGTTACTGTTGCTTTGTAGTGGAGCTCTATATTAAGCAGGCTGGCTGAACCCTTCAGCCCAGCTCTGTTCTGGGCCTGTGAATAAACAAGAGCTGTTTGAAGAATCGCTGTGTCATCTGATATGTTCACCCACAACTTAAGAAGCACTGTTCCAAGGCACCCACTTTACTACAGCACCGGCCAGCAATCAGGCCAGGAGCACATTTTGTTATTAGATGAAACCCTACTACTCCTAGAAATTCTAACAGTTCTAATTTTAGTCATGGTTCTGCAGCTCCTGAAATCATTTGCAACTGTATACCAGGAAATTTTGTTTGCTTTTTTATTATTTATGTGAGGAGACCTTCGCGATGATCCCTTAATCCTCACCGTTCCATTGTCTTCCATGGAACTTTGCTCGTTAACACACAGCTCACTCAAGGGGGAGTCTGGGAAATGAGATGCAAAGCTCAGGGGGGTTGCAGTGGCAAAGCCTGTGAAATGAAAGCAAACCCAAAAGGATTTGCCACAACTCCCGCCATCAGCCGTGCACAAAAATTGCTGCCGGCTCCAAGCAGCTTTTTCCGGCTTCGTGGTTACGTAGCAAGGCATATTATTCAGAGGTGACAAGAACCTTGAATGTGAGGCTTCCCAGGCAATTAAGTTATAATACAATCATTGTGCAACTGTCATGCATTTGTTGCACAAGATCCCTCAGCGAATTTGCTCAAGGCAGCACTTCAGTTGCGAGGAATAGCACATATTCCCAGGGCATGATGCTTACGTCATGTGATTGCTCTCCAGTTAAAATCCCCATTCATAGTTTGAATGCGGTGTGGAACATAGCGCCATGGTTCAGAGGCCCGGGCTAGATGCAGACTGCAGCTGCCTCAATGTAGGCAGGCGGTGGGTAGGTAGGAAGTATTCAGACTGTATTACACCCATTCTACATCAGCTGCCCAGGCTGCCCATTTGGGTCTAGGCCTGGTTCAAAGGGCTGGATTTGACCTTCAAGAGCCCTGAAAGGGAGAACCCATTTCATGCCCTCCAACATTCCTCAGATTAAAATACAGTCATACCTTGGATTACAGGCGCTTCAGGTTGCGTGTTTTAGGGTTGTGCACTGCGCCGAACCCGGAAGTACCATAACAGGTTACTTCCAGGTTTCGGTGCTCGCGCATGCGCAGAAACACTAAATTGCGCTTTGCGCATGCGCAGAAGCATCGAATTGTGATCTGCATGTGAACAGACGCAGCACTGCGGGTTGCGTATGTGCCTCCCACATAGCTCACATTCTCAACCCGAGCGTCCACTGTAGGGGCATTTATCACTCCATGCCCCCCACCCCACAATGGACCCTCCTTGACCACTCATTTTTCTGTTTCCCCCCCACCCTGTAGAGCATTTTCTATCAGGAGAAGGGCAATGGCCACCACCACCATAACAATGGGACACAGCTAATAATAACAACAACTCTGGGCAGCTTCCAACAAAAGATTAAAAATACATTAAAACATCACCACTAAAAACTTCCCGAAACAGGGCTGCCTTCAGGTGTCTTCTAAACATCAGATAGTTGTTTATTTCCTTGACATCTGATGGGAGGGCGTTCCACATGGCAGGCGCCACTACCAAGAAGGCCCTTTGCCTGGTTCCCTGTAACTTTGCTTCTCGCAGTGAGGGAACAGCCAGAAGGCCCTGTGAGCTGGACCTCAGTGTGCGGGTTGAATGATTGGGGTGGAGACGCTCCTTCAGGTATACTGGGCTGAGGCAATTTAGGGCTTCAAAGGTCAGCACCAACACAAGCCCTCCACCGTCTTGAGAAAACCCATTGATTCCTCTTCTGTTTTATTTCATTCCTTGGTAGATACAAAAATTAAAAAATAAATTTTAGAAAGGGGCTAGATTAGACATGGATGCTCACAACATTTTTAATAAAATAAAAAAAATCAAGACTCCTTGCGCTCCGCTCCCAGTTTCTTCCTGCCCAGGGCGGTCCTGCCTTCTGCCTCCTCTCAGAGCTGGAGCTTCCTCTGGGGCTGGGCCTTGGCAATGGGCAGCCTCTCTTCTTCCTCCTCTTCTGCTATCCAGCAGCTGCTCTGAGCTGTCATGGTCCAGTTCACAGGCAATCAAAGTCCCAGCAGGGGACGTCAGGACCGAAGGCAAGATGGTAGGGTGGGAGCAGGAACAGGGGTCCAGAAGCCAGGAGTCAGGAAGCCAAGAGTTCGAGGGTCAGAGAGCCAGGAGTCAAGAAGCCAAGAGTCCGAGGGTCAGGAAGGAAGGAGTCAAGAAGCAGAGGTTCAAGGATCAGGAAGCAAGAAGCCAAACTCTGCAAGGCAGGAAGCGTGTTGCTGTGGCAAAGAGCTGAAGGGAAATGCTAACCTTATAACCCTTCCCAGCTCTTGCCACCAGGTGCTGTGAGTTACCAATCGGCCTCACCTGTACGGCCGCGCTTTGCCTCTCCAGAACAAACTTAGGAAGGCCCAAGTCCTGCAAAGTCCTACTGGTCACAGGGCCTGGCTCCTGCACGCACACCTGACAATCAGCTGTCCAAGAGAAGATGGTTCTTCGCAGCTTCCTCCGCCGCCATTGTCATCACTTGGCACAAGCACCAGCTCATCCCTCTCCCTGAGCTTGGCAGCTGTGGCACTGATGGGGAAAATAGGGACATTCCAGGATCAAAAAAGAAGCCAGGGTGCCTTTCATAATTCCGGGACTGCCCCTGGAAAATGGGGTCTGAGAGTTGCTTAAAAGGACCACCTACATCAGGGGTAAGGACCACCTGGGGATGAATGTGCCCATCTGGGCCTCTCTGTGTGGCCCTTAGTCCTCTCCCTAGGCCACAACCTCCTCTCTGGCCAAACACTGACCAGCCTTGTTCAACCCCGTTCTTGAGTGCTTAACTGTGGCAGTGCTTACCTGGATGGAGAGGTGTAAGTTCAGAAACCAATGGCTTTTGTGTGGCTTGAATTTAGTCCGTCGTACTGCATCACTATTCAGGTAGCAGCTTGTTATAAGGATTCCAAAGGCGGAAGGAGGAGGCAGCTGCAAACACTCCTCCCTTGATGTTACTCCATAACAACTGCACCCTTCTCCTCTCTGCTTCCTGGGCCTATAATACATGTATGTTGGACAATCATTTATTTTGGAATTCCCATCTTATTACAGAACATAGATGTAATTCTGCAAAACCAAAGGTAATGAGCTGGAAAAGCATGCAATAAAATCCCAGTTTTATTTGATCGTAAATTTAGCACTTCTTTCTTTAATATTTGCATAATGACATAAGGGATACAATTTGCCTCTCTCTTCCCCCTCCCTCAATTACCATCGATAAAAATATTTCAGGCATCTGTTTCCAAGATTAGAAAAGTGCTGATTTTCCAGCATGGTGATATGTATCTTAAAGGGAGCTTTGCAATCATAGCCTCACCCCTGCAGCTCCCTGAGCCTCCTGAAAACCCCTTGAATGGGGGTGGGTGGGTTTTGAAGACGCTCAGGGATAGGGATGGAGATAGACGTACAAAGGTGAGAAAGAATTAGGAAAGCCTTCTTTTGAGATACATAAAATCATGCTGGGAAAAGGCTCCTGAAGGAGGGCGAGTATTTTGTAGTTGTTGTTTAGTCGTTTAGTCGTGTCCAACTCTTCGTGACCCCATGGACCAGAGCACGCCAGGCACTCCTGTCTTCTACTGCCTTCCACACTTTGGTCAGACTCATGCTGGTAGCTTCGAGAACACTATCCAACCATCTCGTCCTCTGTCATCCCCTTCTCCTTGTGGCCTCCATCTTTCCCAATATCAGGGTCTTTTCCAGGGAGTCTTCTCTTCTCATGAGGTGGCCAAAGTATTGGAGCCTCAGCTTCAGGATCTGTCCTTCCAGTGAGCACTCAGTGCTGATTTCCTTAAGAATGGATAGGTTTGATCTTCTTGCAGTCCATGGGACTCTCAAGAGTCTCTGCCTTGCCGTGGCGAAGGGGCTTGAATAACTCAGAGAAGCTATGAACTATGCCAAGCAGGGCACCCAAGATGAACAGGCCATAGTGGAGAGTTTTGACCAAACGTGATCCACCTGGAGGAGGAACCGGCAAGCCACTCCAGTATCCCTGCCAAGAAAACTCCATGGACAAAGACAACAGGGTGAGTATAGAATCATACAATTGTAGCGTTGGAAGGGACCATGAGGGAATCTCAACTAAAGTATCCATGACAGATGGCCATCCAACCTCTACTTAAAAACCTCCAAGGAAGGAGAATCCACCATGTTTCATGAGCAGGTGATATAAAAAATTGTAGGTACTTGTTTGCTTTTGCTAGGAACAGCGTTCCAAAGAACTAGTCCCACTCCATGAAAAGCCTCCTTTCAGGTAGAAAATAAATGCCCTTGTTACTTAAGTCTGTTGATTTCAAAGGGTCTACTCGGAGTATGGCTAATGTTGGATATCGCCATACATGTGCCAAATTAAAAATAAAGTCTTTCAGTGTTGGGTGCTGATGGAATGTACTTGTGGGCCCCATTGCAGAGAGGGAAAATGGAATCCAAAAGATGGAGTCAATTTACAGGTGGGGCCCTCTCCAAACCATTTGAAAAGCACTGCAATTAAGCATTGGAACAAGCAAATGGCAAAATGGCAGTTTGTCCCAGCAGGTCAATTTTAAAATGCCTGTGCAAATGAAAACATTTTCACCTAACATCTAAATTCTACCAACAAGGTCTTCCTGGGAGAATGTCCAAATTTCTGTCATTTGCTATGACTTCCTCCCCTACACACCCGAAACAAAACAATTTAAAGAGACCGGTTTGCTTGGGGAGAAAAATGGCATGAATATGATTATTCTAGCTAGCATTATTTGCTGACTCCTTCAATACAGCATATTAGCAGACATGTCAATTTAAAAACAGTGCGGAATGGATAATTTATGAAACCTCACCTGTCGATTACACCAAGCCAGCTGGCAATGAATGATAAGTGAAATCGGGGCAAAGTATTTTGTTTTTAGTTAGCATTTATAATAGAACTGCTTTTTTAATATAGGGGGTGGCCAATTCCACTGCTGCAGATGCCACCGGACTCTGGCAAATAGCATCTTTTTCTGATTCCTTTTTTGCATACCAGATTCTAGCTTGCATTTTCAACAATTAAAAACAGCAAATTCATCAATCTGAACCACTAAAGAGTGTCAGAAGTCTGAAGGGAGTTTAGGTGACATCTATTTATTTAGCATTCGTTACCATTTGTTTTCGAGGAGCTTGTACAACATTGTGCCAAGCCGTTGTTATCCTACACATTCCAGCACATTTATTTTGCAGTCATCTGCCTCACTCCAGGAATGACCTGCTTGGGGGAGAAGCAGGCTTGTCGATCAAGAGCACGAACCAATTGTCATTTTGCGATCGCACATGGAAATTGCACTGTTCAAGGCAGAAGGTGCTGGTGGTTTTCCTGGTTTTTTGTGTGTGTGTTTTTGTTTTGTTTTGTTTTGTTTTTTTGCTGTGCTACTGAGAAGAATGGACAAGCTAGAATGTGATGGATTCATGTCTAACCCCCTGCCCCTTTATACAAACCTCTCACTGGCTACTGAGAGTAGAAATACTATAATTGGTAGCATTAATTCCACCATGCTTTCCACAGCCACAGCAACTTGCCTTCAAACAATGCCTATTTCTGGCACTTATCCAGAGAACAGAAGGCGAAGGGAAGACGAGAGCAGAGTCTTCAGGTAACCAAAATTGCAAAACACCAGAACACTGCAACAGCAGAGCATAAGTAAATGCAAATCGTCACTTTTGGGGAGCTGGGTTCATTAGACACTGACATAGGGACCCTTGTAGAACCCTGCTCCCAAAATGTAACACATGTATGACACCCAAGACCCCAGATGACTACACCTCTGACTGAGAACCATACATAGTGCTGCCTCACAACGCTACAAAAAGGTTGTTGGTTTACTGACAAAGAAAGAGGGTGGGGTGAGCTAATGTGAGCTTTCAATGTATTTGGGGGTGTCTGTGTCATGTGAACTCTTCTTCTCTCTTAACCTAACCTGCCTCACAGGGTTGTTGTGAAAATAAAATGTGAGAATAAAATGAGAGCCACCCTGGACTGTTTTCCCTTTTCAGGGGGTTTTTAATACAGTACACAAAGAACGAATTAGGCGTTTTAAGTAGAGAATATAGAAACAGAACCAATTATTGATGGTTCTGGGTATAAAGGTAACCCTGACCATTAGGTCCAGTCGTGACCGACTCTGGGGTTGCGCGCTCATCTCGCTCTATAGGCCGAGGGAGCTGACGTTTGTCCACAGACAGCTTCCGGGTCATGTGGCCAGCATGACTAAGCCGCTTCTGGTGAACCAGAGCAGCACACAGAAACGCCGTTTACCTTCCCACCAGAGCGGTCCCTATTTATCTACTTGCACTTTGACGTGCTTTCAAACTGCTAGGTTGGTAGGAGCAGGGACAGAGCAACGGGAGCTCACCCTGTCACAGGGATTCGAACCGCCGACCTTCTGATCAGCAAGCCCTAGGCTCTATGGTTTAACCCACAGGGTTCTGGGTATACTACAGTACTATATAAGTTTTTGTTTTAACAAGTCTGATTTACAAAGTTACTATTTTCCACTCACTTCTCCACATCCTGCAAAGGAAACCATTTAGAGGGTCAATATTACAGGGGCCCTGAGCTTCTTGAAGGAAAAGGTAGAGGGATAATATTGACACACATCCCCAACACACACAGACTTCTGGAAAGATAAAAACTTCCGCAAGGAATTCAACTTTGTGGGGAGGGGGGAGTCAGAAAAAGGAAATGCTGTTCCTGAACAGCAATTCCTTTTTATTTCCTTCCTTGGGCTTACATTTTAGTGAAGCCTTCGCATCCACCAATTAGAAAGGATGTACAGCTCTGGAATCACTAGGGCTGAAAGGAAGAGCAGTTGGTTAATGGTTTCAGGGCCCCCTCTTTAAGCTGGGAATGAGGAGCTTTGGCAGGATGAGAGAAATGAGCTGTCAGGCTGTCAATACCTCACGCTTCACTCGTGTCATTCCAATTTGCCAGCCTCGGTTCCCCTGAGTCTCTGGGGCAGAGATGTTGGTCAGTGGAGAGATGCCTTTGTGGTACCAGAAGCATTCTCCAGTCCTCAGGCTAGCGCTAAACAGCACTGACAGCAAACTGTTCCTCAGGAAAGCATGCATTATTATGGGCAAAGCGTCAGTAGTTAAGAGGGGAGGCAAGAGAACAGAAGTTGCTTGGTTTTTTTGAAACTATCAGGGCGAATGAAACTGTCCTTTTCAAAAAGAGAACAGCAGAAAGTCAGCTGCAGCTGAAGTAGCACTTTCAACTCCGAGAGCAGTAAAATAAATGTTGTGAGGAAATAGCCTGACTTGTCAGGGGTTTACATTTCTAAGAACCAAATCTAGAGCATGTTGTTAAGTCTATAAACCTTGACCACACCAACAACTCCTTACTTTTAAGAAACTTTTAAGGAAGTTTTTTTTTTTTTTCCGTTAAGGGGGAGTGAATTAATTTCTGCTCTGGTTTGGTCTAATGCTCCCTATCCTGCTGCATAGACTCTCAGAAATGTTTAAAGTAAAGGTAAAGGACCACTGGACAGCTAAGTCCAGTCAAATTTGACTATGGGGTGCAGTGCCCATCTCCTCTCTCAGGCCGAAGGAGCCAGCATTTGTCCACAGACAGCTTTCCGGGTCATGTGGCCGGCAAGACTGAACCGCTTCTGGCACAAAACGACACCATGATGGAAGCCAGAGCACACAGAAACACTGTTTGCCTTCCCACCACAGCGGTACCTATTTACTTGCGCTGGTATGCTTTCGAACTGCTAGGTTGGCAGAAGCTGAGACAGAACAACGGGAGCTCACCCCATCACACAGATTCAAACCACTGACCTTATGATCTGCAAGCCCAGGAGCCTCATTTAGACTACAGTGCCACCTGCATTTATTTCTAATAAAGTCATGATCCATTTTAAGACTTCTTGGTGTCAGGGTCCAGTTCACAGGTGATCAAAGTCCTGGCAGGGCCTGGGGCAAGATGGCAGGGTGGGAGCAGGAACAGGGGTCCAGAAGCCAGGAAGCCAGGAGTCCGAGGGTCAGAGAGCCAGGAGTCAAGAAGCCAAGGGTCCGGAAGCAAGGAGTCAAGGGTCCAAGGATCAAGAAGCTGGGAGTCAAGAAGCCAAGGTTCAAGGATCAGGAAGCAAGAAACCAAATGCAGGAAGCGTGTTGCTGTGGCAAAGAGCTGAAGGGAAATGCTGACCTTATATCCCTTCCCGGCTCTTGCCACCAGGTGCTGTGAGTTACCAATCGGCCTCACCTGTGAGGCTGCACCTTGTCTCTTCAGAACAAACTTAGGAAGGCCCCAGTCCTGCAAAGTCATATTGGTCACAGGGCCCGGCTCCTGCATGCACTCCTGACACTTGGAAGTGATGTCGGTTTTTTGTAGTTTTTTTTATCAACCCTCAGACACATCTTATTTTTCCACATAGTTTGAGCTACGAAATCTTTCTGGTTGAAAATAATAATAATAATAATTCTCTCTCTCTCTCTCTCACACACACACACACACACACAATTGGTTTACTTATTTTATTTATATACCACCCTTCATCACAAGATCTCAGGGCAGTTCACAGAGTAAAAAAGCAATCCTTATAAGCAAATAGTAAGCAGAATGGATGTTTACTTGTATGGCAGAGATGACTACCTCTTAGAGGAATTGAGAATATTAAGCCCTTTTATTCATATAGAATCCACTGCCTGAGAATTCATTTCCTTCACAGATGTACCTAACTGTGCTGAGTCAACAGTGGTCTTTTTATAAAGCCAACAATGGCCTGGATGTATTTTCAGAGCTCACCACTCAAGGCTGAAATATGTTCTCCACACTCCAGAGCTTCCCCTTTACAAGTTGCCTTCTTCTCATAGGGTTTAGCATTGTCAAGAATCAGGAAACACCACCGTCAAAAATCCTCAAAATCCTCAGCACTAGGTGCGCTTGCTGCCTCAGTTTCATGTCTGGAACATGGTGGGGGGAAATTGGAGAACTCTCTTTAATCTCCTGTGAAGCTAACAGCTTAGCTTACTGGACAGGGCAGAAAGCTTAAATGGACAGCCTTCTATTTTAGTAGCCCCAGGCAAAGGTCAGGCTTACTGACCTTATTGTGAACAACTTTAGGGTGGCCATGTATCCCCCTTTACAGAGAACAGTCCCATACCTGCCAGGTGCCCAGGAAAAAAGCGGGACATCACGTATTTTCACATGACATGACGGCAGCCATTTTGGGAGCTGCATTCTCAACGCTGCACTCTCAGGCAGCATTCCCACCCAAAAAAAGAGCCCTTTTGGGAGGTGAGAACAAGGTGTGGAAAATGTTCTGGAAAATGTGCATCCTGGTTTGGGGCTTGAAATTGTTGGACGGTATGCAGTCCTCTAGTTGAAGTGATGCCAGAGGACAGCCCTCTGTATGTAAAAGGCTGCCCATTCGAAGTCCAGTTTAGGGATAAGGGACGATAAGAACAGAAAGCAGAAAATCTGCCCAAGGCAAAAGGAGGCGAGGCATAAAACAGAGGGGCCAACATTAGGTGAAGCCAGAGCTAAGGGCTCCATTTTTTAACTATGTACAGTGGTACCTCAGGTTAAGTACTTAATTTGTTCTGGAGGTCCATTCTTAACCTGAAACTGTTCTTAACCTGAAGCACCACTTTAGCTAATGGGGCCTCCCGCTGCCGCCGCGCCGCCAGAACACGATATCTGTTCTCATCCTGAAGCGAAGTTCTTAACTTGAGGTACTATTTCTGGGTTAGCGGAGTCTGTAACCTGAAGCGTATGTAACCTGAGGTACCACTGTACTCGTCTTCTTCCCGGCTGGGTTCTACAAGAGGAAGACTGGGACTAAGGAGGAAGAAGGTGACAGCCAGTGGAAACCCCACAGGACTGGGGTGGATTTAGGGTAGCATGACTGGCTGCACCACACTGGGAGCTGTGCTGTAACTGTGGGCGCTGCAACTATGACATAGCGGATTGAGCAAAATGGGGGGAAAGAGGCAGGTGGCTGCTGAATTTTGGCCTCGCACAGGGTGCTGCCAAAATTTGAAAGACCAAAGTCCACCCTTGTTATAAGTAAGAAGGCAGGCGGGGGGGAGGGGAGTACCCCATTTGCCCTAATAAATTGTTGTTGCTGATGATGATGATGTTGTTATAGACCACCCTCTGCTGCCTGCTATCATGAAAGATTAAAATGTGGGTGCTGCCATTTTGACTGCAGCAGCAACGTCACTCAGAGGCAGAACATTGGAAATAGAAGGAATGGCGATACGCTCTTAGCCACTTCGGTTTACCTTGTGGAAAGAAAGTCATGACATAAATCTTTATTTTGATTTATTCTCAACAAGATTTAATGTCATGACTTTAAAATCTCTCTCTTTCTGTGTGTGGCAGGAGAAGGGGGCCACATAGATAGCTTAAGAATCCCCATTATATTACAATTACAAATAGAGATCTTGAGAATATTTTACCGACAGGAAGTGAATAGGAAGCAGCCGTGGTTTTCCTAACTATCCCAATACCTGTGGAGAATTTTCAACCTTGGCAAGAAAGAATTAGCCGGGAATATCAAAGACTTGGCTGCACAGAATTACGGTAAGCTTGTTGAAATACTATTCCAAAATGCTGCCATCACCTGGCTGTAGAGAGAAGTTGCTTTTTTATATATTGTGCTGGAAGCCTTCCAGAGTGGCTGGGGCAACCCAGTCAGATGGGCAGCATATCAATAATAAAAATGTTGTTGTTGTTGTTGTTGTTGTTGTTGTTGTTGTTGTTGTTGTTGTTAATGAAAACAATGTATTTCAGAACATAGGAAGCTGCTTAGCACAGAGCACGACTCTCTCTTTTTTTAGTTTCTTTTTTTTCCATATATAATATTTATTCAGATTTTGAAAGTTACAAAAAAAATAACAAAGAAAAATAACAAAGACATAAAAAATACACACAAACAATTAAAAAAGAACAGATCAGACCTTTACATAGCTTTCTTTCCTTTGCTTATTTCCTTGACCTCCTCACACCTCCCTTTTTTGTATTCTAGTTCAATTAGGTGTTTCAGCAAATCCTTTCCAGCTTTGTTTTTATCCTAATAAATTATCTTAATATATTGTAATTCTCGTCTTTCACCAATTAACAAATCAATTTTAACCTAATCCTTTATATCATTTCTGCTAAAACCACATTACTTCATTCCAACAACCTTCTAACATTCCTTAATTTTACAATGTTTCTGTAAATAAACTTTGAATTTTTTCCAATCTTCTTCCACCAGCTCTTCACCTTGGTCTCAGATTCTGCCAGCCATTTCCGCCATCGACTCTCAGTCCCACTAGACAGTGTGGCATAGTGGTTAGCACGCTGGACTAAGACGTGGAATGCCAGTTCTAGTCTCGTTGCAGTCGTGAAGCTCGCTGGCTTTCCTTGGGCCCAGCTATTGTCCCTTGGCCTACCTCACAGAGTTGTTGTAAGGATAATGTGGAGAGGGGCAGAGCCACATTCTTGAAGGAAGGTGGAATATCAATGTACAGTGGTACCTCGGGTTACATACACTTCAGGTTACATACTCCACTAACCCAGAAATAGTGCTTCAAGTTAAGAACTTTGCTTCAGGATGAGAACAGAAATTGTGCTCTGGCGGCGCGGCGGCAGAACCAGGCCCCATTAGCTAAAGTGGTGCTTCAGGTTAAGAACAGTTTCAGGTTAAGTACGGACCTCCGGAAGGAACTAAGTACTAAACCCAAGGTACCACTGTAATAAATAAATAAAATTGCCTACGCTGACGTGGTAGTGGCTTTCCAAATTTCTTTTGCAGCCCTGCTTGGAGGCTGTCCACCTTTTGGAATGCCATGCATGTGCTAATACACTTCTTCTGCTTCCCAGGGTGAGGGGAAATGGGCCATTAGATATACAGTGGTACCTCGGGTTACAGACGCGTCAGGTTACAGACTCCGCTAACCCAGAAATAGTACCTCGGGTTAAGAACTTTGCTTCAGGATGAGAACAGAAATTGTGCGGCGGCAGCAGCAAGAGGCCCCATTAGCTAAAGTGGTACCTCAGGTTAAGAACAGTTTCAGATTAAGAACGGACCTCCAGAACAAATTAAGTTCTTAACCTGAGGTACCACTGTATGTGAAAAGAGAGTGATGCCATTTCCTTCCACAAATATCGCACAAGAATATACTAAAAGCCTAGAAATGTACGAAGCGTAGCATTTACTGCGAAGCTTCTTAAGGCCTGTTGAAGTTTATGGGGGGGGGGATACCCTAATCCTGTTTGTATTCTACATAGTAATTAATATGCTGTTTTAGATGTGCAAATATTGAAAGGAACGATGGAGAGAAAAGCTCAAGGTCGTGTTTAACTCTAACTAATAATATGAATTCCCCACAGAGCGTGAACTTCCAGAGGAACAGCTGTGTTAAGGCTGCATGGCAAACAGTTATACCTTTACAGCACATTTGAAACACATTTTCTCCCTCGGAGTTTTCTGGGCCCTGTAGCATGTTAAGGGTTGCTGCATATTGCAACTCCTGTGCGAATTGCAACTACAGTGCGCAGAATGCTTTTGAGGGTTGGAACGCGCTTCAAATGTGCTTTAAAGGTATAGTTCATGCCCTCCAACACTTACCCTATGAAAATAGAGGTGTCCCCTTCAGCATTAAATCAAAGATGTTGGGCTTGACCTAGTAGTTAAAACTCTTGCCTCACTTTTTTCCAGTAAATAATTCTGACATCTCGATCAGTTTTATGGAGGTGCTAATGTAAGATGCATTGGATTTGCGATTCTTTTTTGTAAGAGTTTGTGGAGGAAGTAAATTTTGGTCAGAAGAACTCCAGAGGAGCGTGAATGATTCAGGGCGTGAAGAAATTTCCCTCTTTTGTCACCGGCTAGTTATTCTTTGATCCTTAGTGTGCTCATGAATAAGTAAATCCTTAATTAAAAATTAGGTTTTCGAATGCTCCAAATGATCGAACTGGAGTGGCAAATAATCACAGCACCTTTACCTGCTAATTTTCTTTTCAGCAGCCTTGGAAAAGCAACAGCATTCCCAATAGTTTTATTCCGCCGTTAGATCTGTGATAAGGTTTGTGCACTAAGGCACGACAGCTCGTTTTCAGAAGATAAATCTTCCCACACTGTTTCATATAGAGCTCCTGGGAGGGCAGGGGAGAGAATCCAAATAACTTATGATGTAGTGGGACAAATAAATGTTCCCTTCTCTCTCTTTTTCTCTTTCCACAAATAGATGACATGGTGAAGCCAAAGTGGGGGGGGGGGACAACGACGACGATGCCTAGTTATTTGAAGACTTAGCGTCTGGTTGTCTCAAGCGACAATGGAGTGCGCCTCCAGGGGTGAAGTCAAACCACTAAAGTAATGAACAAGCTTGGGCAGTATGTATGGAAGTCCTGGGCTCCTCACATCACAAGACCACCTTTTGGCCTTACTGATGTGGCCCAAAGGACAGCAGAACAATAGGTTTGGAACCAGCTTGGCTATAGGAACTGCCAGAAGGAGACGTACAAAATGCCATCCAGCCGTCTTAGGGACTCCGTTCTGGTTTTGTGTAGTGTGCTGACCTTTAAAGCCCTAAACGGCCTCGGTCCAGTATACATGAAGGAGCATCTCCACCCTCATCATTCTGCCCAGATGCTGAGGTCCAGCGCCGAGGGCCTTCTGGCGGTTCCCTCACTGTGAGAAGCCAAGTTACAGGGAACCAGGCAGAGGGCCTTCTCGGTAGTGGCACCCGCCCTGTGGAACGCCCTCCCACCAGATGTCAAAGAGAACAACTACTACCAGACTTTTAGAAGACATCTGAAGGCAGCCCTCTTTAGGGAAGCTTTTTGATGCATTACTGTATTTTAATAATTTGTTGGAAGCTGCCCAGAGTGGCTGGGGAAGCCCAGCCAGATGGGCAGGGTATAAATAATGAATTATTATTATTATTATTATTATTATTATTATTAGGTTTGATCCTTAGCCTTGTAAGTATTTTTACATTACAATTATATTCCCGGGATGGTTTACAAACAATGTGAAGGATATGCATGTTAGCTAAGATTCACAGGATATGAATAAATAAAGCAGGCATCATTTAGGGGAGGCCCACCCCACCTTGCCGCCCACAGCGAAATGGGAAGGTGCCACCCCCTCCAAAGCCTCATTTACTGAGGTCGCGTGGCGGTGGCAGCAGCTTCCCGGGAGATCTCGCGAGATCTCGCCGGAATAGACCACCACAATGGCACAACTCCCGTGGTGGGCAGGGGCACTATTGCTTATAAGTATACATGCAGAGAGAAGACTGATAGAAGAAATCTGTGTGAGAGACAGAATAGAGTGATTTTTCTCAGGGTGTGAGGCTAAGAAAGATGGGAGCTGGCCCAGGTAGGAGCTGAGAAGATATGGATCTTTGTTTGAGAATTGAAGATAAAGATAGCATATAAAATTTGTGTTTGTGCAGTTGTGTTGCTCCCCCCCCCCTTTCCCTTTTTTATCATTTTGTTCTCTTTAGATATTAGCTTTGTTTGATTTTCATTGCATTATATGTTGAAATCCTTTAATAACATTGATTTTTTAAAAAGTTTTATCTTCTACACATATTCAAGAAATGGAAGTAAATTCTATAGGAGTATGGTCTTTTAAAAAAAAGAAGTGAAACACTCTCATGAACTGTTGAACTTCAGATACTTCCATCTCTCTAGGGTACTGGTCTTCATCTGGTGGTCCAAGACCTGCTAGTGTGTTTCAGCCTGATCCAAGGTGGGTCGTAACAGAAACTCAACCACCAAGCAAAATATGATAAAAGAAGAAGAAGAGTTTGGATTTGATATCCCGCTTTATCACTACCCGAAGGTGTCTCAAAGCGGCTAACATTCTCCTTTCCCTTCCTCCCCCACAACAAACACTCTGTGAGGTGAGTGGGGCTGAGAGACTTCAGAGAAGTGTGACTAGCCCAAGGTCACCCAGCAGTTGCATGTGGAGGAGCGGAGATGCGAACCCGGTTCACCAGATTACGAGTCCACCGCTCTTAACCACTACACCGCAAATGGGTTCCCGGATGAATGTTTGGGTTCAAAGTGGGTCCTGAAAGGTTAAAGGTACCTGTTTGAGGGCACTCAAGGCAAACATCAGACAGGAGCAAGAGAAGTATTTGTGGTGAAATTTGCTAAGTGAACCTGATTTTTGCAGAAAGGTGTTTTACCAGAACCACGCATGCTAATGACTCACCTACCCCATCTGACTTCTTTCCCCATCATTGCATGTTTACTAAGCTCGAGCGAGAGGCGTAGGCGTGTCCTCAGACATTTGATATAAGATGCAGACTGCAGACAACTCCACAGTGCTTAAGTAATTATGCACCATTTTGTGCTGCAAACAAACAGTGCTTTTTCAATGGCTGCTTAATTATCCTTGCTGCGCTCTATCATGCTCGGGGCCTGGTTCAAAAGAAGGGACATGTGGTTGCTGTCTAGCATCAGGTTGGTGAACCTCAGGCCCTGTCGTGTGGTGGTCCAGGGTCACAGGGAGTCAGAGACTAGGCTGGGCGATATGAGGTCTTCAACATTGCAGTGTATCACCAGCTGAACATCACGATACAGTGATACATCACAATGTTGAAGAGGAAGGCGCACCGGCCCCACAAGGCACTGGGGTGAAGCTGCCCCCCACCCCAGCCACCCCCAGGGAGGAAGGAGACAGACCAACTGCTTTGCTGGGGAAGGAAGGCAAGTCCCACACACGATATACCACCAGGTCAACATGCCATCACAATCTGGCCCTCAAACCAGCCGTGGATGGTGTATCGATACATCGCCTAGGCCTATCAGAGACCTCTTTCTTACTATTTCTGCAGCAGGGTCTCCAATGTCTTACAACCTCTTAGCATTCAGGGACACTGAAAACACAAGGCGGTTCAGGTTCAAGACAATGGAGTGCAAGTTCTGTAATGCACAAGTGAACTTCACAGAAAACACAACCCCTTTGAAAGAAGATACAGTCAAACCTCGGTTGTCAAACGTGATCTGTTCCGGAAGACCATTCAACTTCCGAAACGTTTGACAACCAAGGCATGGCTTCCGTTTGGTTGCAAGAGCTTCTTGCACTCAAGCGGAAGCCACATCGGACGTTTGGGTTCCCAAAAACGTTTTAAAACCAGAGTATTTACTTCCAGGTTTTTGGCGTTCAGGAGTCGGAACGTTTGAAAATGGAGTCGTTGGAGGTTTGACTGTATTATAGCCCTCTAAGAGGGACGCGGGTGGTGCTGTGGGTTAAACCACAGAGCCTGGGACTTGCTGATCAGAAGGTCAGTGGTTCAAATCCTCACGACGGGGTGAGCTCGGTCCCTGCTCCTGCCAACCTAGCAGTTCAAAAGCACATCAAAGTAGATAAATAGATAAATAGGTAGATAAATAGGTACCGCTCTGGCGGAAAGGTAAACGGCGTTTCCGTGCGCTGCTCTGGTTCGCCAGAAGCGGCTTAGTCATGCTGGCCACATGACCTGGAAGCTGTACGCCGGCTCCCTTGGCCAATAAAGCGAGATGAGAGACACATCCCCAGAGTCGGTCACGACTGGACCTAATGATCAGGGGTCCCTTTACCCTTTACCTTTAAGAGTGGATTTGCGCTCCTAGTTTTTTAACGTTAAGGAAGGGTTAAGGGGTGGTTTTGATAATACAAATGGACACACAATGTCCTACTTTTAACATTCATAATGTGTTATTAAAATGTGACAACCAAGCAGCAGTAGGGAGACAGAGTTTTGACAGGGAAAAAACAATGGTAAGAAACGCTTTAATTTACAAGTATGCCCTGTGACACTTTAAAATGATATATCTAATAACGTTCTAATAACGTTAAACAAGTCAGTGTAGATCCAGCCTAAATGACCTTACCCTACATGCGCCCATTCAACCACTTCGATTGGCGGAATTGTCACATGACGCAGGTGCCACATGACACCCTTTTCGTGTCTGTAAGAACTCATTCATTTAGTGTGGCAGTCCCTTTGGAACTCCCTGCCTATTGAAATCAAGCTGGCGCCTTCACTGTAATCTTTTCGACACCTGCTAAAAACATTCCTGTTTAGACAGGTCTACCTAGAGGCTTGGACACGGATGGTGCTGTGAGTTAAACCTGATCAGAACGTTGGCGGTTCGAATCCCCGTGACGGGGTGAGCTCCCGTTGCTCGGTCCCTGCTCCTGCCAACCTAGCAGTTCGAAAGCACATCAAAGTGCAAGTAGATAAATAGGTACCACTCCAGTGGGAAAGTAAACGGCGTTTCCATGCGCTGCTCTGGTTCGCCAGAAGCGTCTTAGTCATGCTGGCCACATGACCCAGAAGCTGTACGCCGGCTCCCTCGGCCAATAAAGCGAGATGAGCGTCGCCACCCCAGAGTCAGTCATGACTGGACCTAATGGTCAGGGGTCCCTTTACTTTTACCTTTACCTTTACCTAGAGGCTTAGAAAGTTGAGTTAATTTCAATCTGTTTTAGTATTTTAACTTTTGTATGTTTAAAAGTAGGGTTGTGTTTTTTTTTCTTGATTTTGCTGTTTCATCTTCATTTTGCTATTTTATCATTTGTAAAGCGCTTTGAGGTGTTTACAACCCAGCGATGTAAATTTTTTATGAAATAACTAATAAATGAATAAATTTGCCCCTGTATGTACGCACACACAAAGGTGTAGATCTAGATGAAAGGTAACCTGCAGAGATCTGCACAGTGATGCTTCCCTGATTATTTGCCCTTGTAGAACTCTGCAGGCAGAAGAAGCAGAATTAGTTGGCTCCGTCTGCCATTGGCTCTGACTCCTACTGTTTGCCTATCTGCAACCCAGGGGTGAAAGGTATGGGCAACGTGCCCTGACCCACTTTTAGACCTTCCCTTCTGCAACAAGGCTGAGTTTTGCTTCCGCTTTGGGTTTAGCACTAAACCTAATCACGTCTGATTTCTAATCCATTTAATGTGACATCATCAAACCACTAAATGGACCAGGCAGTAATGGCAGTGGATGCCACTCACAGGAGATTAAGGGAGATACATAATTTAGGATGGTTATTATTATTATTATTATTATTATTAACCACCCATCATCCTAAGATCACAGGGCGGTTCACAACATAAAAATGCAAAATGAGAACACAAAATATACAATGAAAACGAGAACAAGGACCAAAACTAATAATACTAGAGAGGTTAAAAGCAACATAGAGAGGTTAAAAGCAACAAAAAAGGCTTTTATGGGTATGTTCGTAGCAAAAGGAAGAACAAAGAAACAGTGGGGTCACTCAGAGGAGAAGATGGTGAAATGTAAACAGGGGATACAGAAAGGGCTGAACTCCTCAATGCCTTCTTTGCCTCAGTCTTCTCCGATAAAGAAAACAATGCCCGACCTGAAGAATTTGGAGCAAATGATTCAGCAGAGGAAACACAGCCCAGAATAACTAAGGAGATAGTACAAGAATACTTGGCTAGTTTAGATGTATTCAAGTCTCCAGGGCCAGATGAGCTGCATCCAAGAGTATTAAAAGAACTGGCAGATGTGATCTCAGAACCACTGGCAGTTATCTTTGAGAATTCCTGGAGAACAGGCGAAGTCCCGGCAGACTGGAGGAGGGCAAATGTTGTCCCTATTTTCAAAAAGGGGAAAAGAGAGGACCCAAATAATTACCGCCCAGTCAGTCTGACATCAATACCAGGGAAGATTCTGGAGCAGATCATTAAGCAAACAGTCTGTGAGCACCTAGAAAGGAATACTGTGATCACCAATAGTCAGCAAGGATTTCTGAAAAATAAGTCATGTCAGACTAACCTGATCTCGTTTTTTGACAAGCCTGGTAGATGAAGGGAACGCAGTGGATGTAGTTTACCTTGATTTCAGCAAGGCATTTGACAAGGTGCCCCATGATATTCTTGTAAAGAAGCTGGTAAAATGCGGTCTTGACTATGCTACCACTCAGTGGATTTGTAACTGGCTGACTGACCGAACCCAAAGGGTGCTCATCAATGGTTCCTCTTCATCCTGGAGAAGAGTGAATAGTGGGGTGCCACAGGGTTCTGTCTTGGGCCCGGTCTTATTCAACATCTTTATCAACGACTTGGATGATGGACGCAAGGGCATCCTGATCAAATTTGCAGATGACACCAAACTGGGAGGGGTGGCTAACACCCCAGAGGACAGGATCACACTTCAAAACGACCTTGACAGATTAGAGAACTGGGCCAAAACAAACAAGATGAATTTTAACAGGGAGAAATGTAAAGTATTGCACTTGGGCAAAAAAAATGAGAGGCACAAATACAAGATGGGTGACACCTGGCTTGAGAGCAGTACATGTGAAAAGGATCTAGGAGTCTTGGTTGACCACAAACTTGACATGAGCCAACAGTGTGACGCGGCAGCTAAAAAAGCCAATGCAATTCTGGGCTGCATCAATAGGAGTATAGCATCTAGATCAAGGGAAGTAATAGTGCCACTGTATTCTGCTCTGGTCAGACCTCACCTGGAGTACTGTGTCCAGTTCTGGGCACCACAGTTCAAGAAGGACACTGACAAACTGGAACGTGTCCAGAGGAGGGCAACCAAAATGGTCAAAGGCCTGGAAACGATGCCTTATGAGGAACGGCTAAGGGAGCTGGGCATGTTTAGCCTGGAGAAGAGGAGGTTAAGGGGTGATATGATAGCCATGTTCAAATATATAAAAGGATGTCACATAGAGGAGGGAGAAAGGTTGTTTTCTGCTGCTCCAGAGAAGCGGACACGGAGCAATGGTTCCAAACTACAAGAAAAAAGATTCCACCTAAACATTAGGAAGAACTTCCTGACAGTGAGAGCTGTTCAACAGTGGAATTTGCTGCCAAGGAGTGTGGTGGAGTCTCCTTCTTTGGAGGTCTTTAAGCAGAGGCTTGACAACCATATGTCAGGAGTGTTCTGATGGTGTTTCCTGCTTGGCAGGGGGTTGGATTCGATGGCCCTTGTGGTCTCTTCCAACTCTATGATTCTATGATTCTATGAACACCCTTCCAGAAACACATTGAAAAGGACATCATATCAGCCAAAGGCCTGGTTAAAGAGAAATGTTTTCACCTAGTGCCTAAAGTATCTATGGGAAAGGATAATAATTTAGAGCAGGTTTTCCGAAACTTGGGTGTCTGTTTTGGACTACAACTCCCATCATCCCTAGCTAGCAGGACCAGTGGTGAGAAATGATGGGGATTGTAGTCCAAAAACAGTAGGAGACCCAAGTTTGGGAAACACTGACTTAGAGCATGAAAGGGTTTCAACTTAATGGAGAGTGTGCATATGGAGATGTGTCAAGGCTGAGATTAGACCTGGACTGAGTGTGTCTTGGGGCCAGTCGGATGGGTAGTGTATAAGTAATAAATTATTATTATTATTATTATTATTATTATTATTATTATTATTATTAAACACCTGCTTCTTGGGAGGAAAGCAATGACAAACCTAGATAGCATGTTAAAAAGCAGAGATATCACCTTGCCGATAAAGCTCCATATAGTTAAAGCTATGGTTTTTCCAGTAGTGATGTATGGAGCTGGACCATAAAGAAGGCTGATCACCGAAGAATTGATGCTTTTGAATTATGGTGCTGAAGGAGACTCTTCAGAGTCCCATGGACTGCAATAAGATCAAACCTATCCATTCTGAAGGATATCAGCCCTGAGTGCCCACTGGAAGGACAGATCCTGAAGCTGAGGCTCTAATACTTTGGCCACCTCATGAGAAGAGAAGACTCCCTGGAAAAGACCCTGATGTTGGGAAAGATTGAGGGCACAAGGAGAAGGGGATGACAGAGGATGAGATGGTTGGACAGTGTTCTCGAAGCTACCAGCATGAGTTTGACCAAACTGCAGGAGGCAGTGGAAGACAGGAGTGCCTGGCGTGCTCTGGTCCATGGGGTCACGAAGAGTTGGACACAACTAAACGACTAAACAACAACAACAACAAAAATTATTATGTAATCCTGATAACGTCATAAATTAGATACATGACAGAGCTAAAATTTCAAGTCGATTTGCCACTGAGAAACCAGTGTGGTGGAGATGCTCATACAATATAGACACACATCTCCACTATCACAATGCCTTCTGCATGCAACAGAGCAGGTCAGCACAGAGTTATGGAGCTGGCTGCCAGCAGCGCTTAGTTAAAGGGGAACTTAGAAACTTTCTGGCCTTTAACAGAAGTGCCCCATATGTCCATGTTCTATTGGCAGGTGCAGCCATTCCACTTCTCAGATGCCATAATTCTTAGTCCTAGGGCAAATTTTTAAGAGCGACGTGGAATATGCAAAACCAAAAACCTGTTTCCTGCTCTAGCAATGATTACCATCTGGCCAAGCAGTTGTTGGACATTGGCCATGGAATTCCAAAAGGCTAATTCTGGCAGTGCGGCTGAATTTATCCCTTTCTCCTAGCTTGGCACTTTGCATGCTGGATGGCACAGCTCAGATTTATTGACCTCATTAAAATGATATCCCTAAGCAAGATTTATAAGGAGTTATACCTTTATATGGAGGAGGGTCATTAAATTGTTGTGCTGCCCGTTTTGCCAGCTGACAGGCTGATGTGCATATCCTCCTAATAATGGCCTTTCTTTTTCAGCGCTCCCCTTGGAACAGTATAAAGCACAACGATCAGGATTTCCAATGTCAGATCCAACATAATCATTGCTCTTAGATCTCCACCGCACATATAATGTGATGGCGCTGTAATTAGAGCCGATTTATGACAAGGTGAAGTATTTGTTTACATTCCCATTATCCTTCCGACGTTATGAGATAGGCATCAAGTGACGGGACGGAGACATGGGTGTCGCCTGCTCCTTTCCATGGCATTCGCTCCCTTAGGGTAGTGCAGAACCATAAAGAAATTAGGGGTTAGTCTACACATGCAACAGGGTAGAAAGGACTGTACCACTTCAGGCTGCAGGTAGGGGTGTCATTTGTGAATGCTTCCCCATGGCTTGTTTGTTTTTAATCCTTCTCAGTAGGTACAGATGCCAGAGAATTCTGATGAAAATGGGAGCAGAAATTGCTGGGAGTCTGCTTATTTGTTCCGTGTCTGTAATTGGAATATCAATGGGTATCCCACCCATCCTGCTCACAACCTCTTTGAACTGTTGCCTTCAGGCAGAAGATACAGGACAATGAAAACACGAACCACACGCCTTCTGAATAGTTTCTATCCAAGAGCTCTGATTGCACTAAATAATGATCTCAGGGCCAGTTGTAAGAAATAGCAAGCAGTGAGTAGTAAGGAATGAGATAGGTTTTAGGTTATGCTATGCTTTTAATAGGTTGTGTTATATTCTGGATTATGTATGTTTTAATAGATTATGTCTGAATAGGATGAGAGTGTTGGAGATACGTGCAAATGTGTATGTGAATCCGGTCTTGGGTGTTTGATTTTCGTTGTTGTGTATACTGTGTATATACGGACAATGACAATAAAATTATCTTATCTAATCTAATCTAATCTAATCTAATCTAATCTAATTCACTGTTGGTCAGGCATAGGCAAACTTGGCCCTCCAGACGTTTTTTGGGACTACAATTCCCATCATCCCTTACCACTGGTCCTGTTAGCTAGGGATGATGGGAGTTGTAGTCCGAAAACATCTGGGGGGCTGAGTTTGCCTATGCCTGCTGTTGGCTTTGCTTTCAGTCTGCAAATGTTACATAGATTATTACGATCCCCCCCCCCCCATTTGTATAGCATGTCCTTTGGGGTGGGATAATGAAATGACAATGCAACCTACGTAATTAAGCTGATAGCGAGACAAATAATGTGGATCTTGGCAGAAGGCAAACTGCAGCGAAATGGATACGGTGCTGCATGCAACAAATGCAGGACAGAACAGAAAAAGAAGTCTTCTTATATCCATAAAGGTAAAGGTAAAGGGACCCCTGACCATTAGGTCCAGTCGTGGCTGACTCTGGGGTTGCGGCGCTCATCTCGCTTTATTGACTGAGAGAGCCAGCGTGCAGCTTCCAGGTCATGTGGCCAGCATGACTAAGCCGCTTCTGGTGAACCAGAGCAGTGCACGGAAACGCCGTTTACCTTCCCGCCGGAGCAGTACCTATTTATCTACTTGCACTTTGATGTGCTTTCGAACTGCTAGGTTGGCAGAAGCAGAGACCAAGCAACGGGAGCTCACCCCGTCATGGGGATTTGAACCGCCGACCTTCTGATCGGCAAGTCCTAGGCTCTGTGGTTTAACCCACAGCGCCACCCGCGTCCCCTTATATCCATAGTTGTAAGCAAAAAAATTTGGGGAGGAGCCCTTAGAAACAAGACTAGGACCATGGATGGAGAGGATAGGTGGCTATGCTCTCATAGTCATAGGCAGTAGGGCTTCTGAATGCCAGTTGCTGGAAACCTCAGGAGAGGGGAGTGTTATGTACTGAAGTTCTCACCCTGGGCCAGCAGGGGGATACTGTAGATAGTTATGCAAATGAAGGATCGAAAAGTGACATTCAGTGATTGGATAGTTTTGTATGCAAATGAAGGATTGAAAAGTGACGTTCAGTGATTGGATAGTTTTAGAAAATGGCAACAGTTGCATTGTTCTGGAGCTCTATATAAGCAGGCTGACTGAGCTCCTCAGCCTAGTTCTGTTCTGGCATCTGAATAAAGAAGAGCTGTTTAAAAAATTGCTGTGTCATCTGCTATGTTCGCCCACAACTCAACAGAGAGTGTGGTTGTGTTTGTGTCCCGCTTGCTGGTTTCCCAGTGGCATCTGGTTGGCCACATTGGGAACAGGATGCTGGACTAGGGACTCAGCTACATTGGCAAAGAAAAACCACTTTTTATATGTGTTGTTTATGCATTCTAACACTGTAACACCAGATGGCACTGTGGAGTTCCGTTTTTGCTAACCCGATTTCTCATACAAAGTTTGCAACGCATTTAACAGAAACACTTCTTTGATGTGTCTAGATCCAGCCTAGATGGGTCATTGGCCTTATCCAGCAGGCTCTTCTGGTGTTATTACGTTTTAAGGTGGGGTGGGGGAGCAGATCTCTGGTTCAGTGAGCTTCCCACATGAATATTATAATTACATGCTGATAAAACTCTTATGTCTGAATTTAGCCATATACATAAGTATAGCATTTTGGAATGGGCTTCAACAACCTTGCTTCGACCTCACTTGAAGATAGCCTCTGATTTTTCTCTGTGCGTGGTTGTGAGTGAACCAGTTTAATCCGGAGACAGCCAAGACAGGGACCCATCAGGCAGAAGCTTTTCCAAAGGGCTACAAACCGGGATGCTGCTGAGTACAAAATTCGGCAGTTCTGAACTCTTGAGGGATGAATTTACATAAGGTTAATCCTCTTCTCTTCCCTCTCATCTTCACACACAGTTCAGAGAGTGTCTGGATTTTAAATTAGCTTCTTATCCTAACAATGGAGAAGCTAATTTGTTTTACAACTTTCAGCAGACATTGTTTTTGTGATAGCAAACAGACTTACGACTCTCACTCTGCAATGGCTTCCGCCAGCTCCCCAAAGCAAAAGGCTGTGCCTGCAGAGGTAGGGGGTGGATACCTGTCAGGCCAGTTTCTTTTTAATGGGAGTAATCTTAAAATTGTGGGACGCGGGTGGCACTGTGGGTTAAACCACAGAGCCTAGGACTTCCCGATCAGAAGGTCGGCAGTTCGAATCCCCATGACGGGGTGAGCTCCTGTTGCTCAGTCTCTGCTCTTGCTAACCTAGCAGTTCGAAAGCACGTCAAAGTGCAAGTAGATAAATAGGTACCGCTCCAGTGGGAAGGTAAACGGTGTTTCCGTATGCTGCTCTGGTTCATCAGAAGCGGCTTAGTCATGCTGGCCACATGACCCGGAAGCTGTTCGCCAGCTCCCTTGGCCAATAAAGTGAGATGAGCGCCACAGCCCCAGAGTCAGCCATGACTGGACCTAATGGTCAGGGGTCCCTTTACCTTTACTTTAATCTTAAAATTAGGCTGCCGGGTTACTAAAACCATGGGGACTAGTAGCAGCCCAGTCTTGTAGAGCTCTAGTATTGCAAAGTGACAACTTGCATCAATGCTTGGATAGAAGACAAATCATCCCCAACCAGGATGGCCACAAGTGATGTTGGGATGGTATTAAGGAGATTAGAGGAGTCCTGTTGGATCAGGCCAAGGCTCATCCAGTTAAACATCCCTTTTCTCACACAATGGCCAACCAGATGTCTTTGGGAGGCCCAGATAGGATACAAATAAATGCAAAGCCAGTGTGGTGTAGTGGTTAAGAGCAGTGGACTCGTAATCTGGTGAACCGGGTTCGTGTGATAAAACGGGATATCAAATCCAAACTGTTCTTCTTATTATTATTTGTATCTGATTTGCAACCTTATTTGGGTGGGTACGGGAGGGGTTATTGGTTTGCTTTCTTGTATTTTTATCATGCATTTTGTGTTTTTATCTTGCATTTTATTCTGTGAAGTGCACTGAGATCTATGGATAAAAGGCGAAGTTTCTCAGAGCCAAACCGGATGTGACATTAAATGTGTGTTACCATTTAAAGTGCAGGGCTTTCTGTTTTCTGGTTTCAAATGCAAATACCATCAATGGGAGGGCTGATAACCAATGAGATTGCAGCAGGCATGGGAAGAGATTCAAACCTTCTCTTCCCTACTACAGTCTCCGAAGGCACTATTTGCATGGGGATGAAATCCTCATTGGCACCCACAGGGGATTCCCACCTGCCTCCAAAGTAAATACCAACTTCAGATGAGGGATTTATTTTTTTAATCAGTTCCCTAGCAGGTGAGGACGGGGTTAAATTTCTCCTCCCAGCTGCTCTGCTCCTTATCTCACACACGAGAGTTTACGCTATTTGCATTTTTAAAAAAATGCCTCACATTCACATCCATTTCTTGTCCCATCTGGGTTGGCCCTCCAGCAGAAGGTGAGATGAGGAGTTGGTACCTATCTGCCATGGGAATCACTTCAGGTAAATACACTTTGGTTCGTAAGTGGTTCGACTGGTGTGGGTTTGCCAAGGCTGAATGTTCCAGCTCTGCTCGGAGCCTTCTCTCATCAGCATCTTCTAAAGAACTCTCCCCATTTCCCCTCCCAGGCGTATAACTAAGGGGCACGCACACCAAAAAGATAAGGCAGGAAATTAATTGTGTGCTTGGTATGAAACGAAACCTATTACAAACTTTCATTGTCTGCAATTACACTTGTACTTTCATATCTGTTCCTTCCGTTTGCTGTAGATTCTTTTTTTCTTTTTTTGTAGCTATGAGATTTTTGTAGGTATTTTTGTGAGCCATCTATGTTTCAGAGAGCCAGTCAGTTGGGGTTAAAGGGGACAGTGGCCTGAGGCAATTCTCCATTTTGACTGGGCTGTCAAAGCACTGAAATGGGGGGGGCAGGGGGGTTTCCTGTTTCAGTCTCTGTTCCTTTGTCCCTGGTCCATTTCTTTCAGGGCCTCTTGCAATAGACGTTTGCTAGGAAAGTGACAGTGCAATAATAATTAACTAACTAAGGATATGTAGACTTTTTTTAAGGATAAATGGTAGATTGGCATAATTTCGACACCTACTTTCGTAAAACTAAATAAAAACATTCTGGCATTGCAGAGGGCTGGCCTAGATGACCCTTGGGGTCCCTTCCAGCTCTACAAATCTATGATTCTATGATATATAGGGCCATATATAGGCTGTGACAGGGCTGGTCCACAATTGCACCCAATATTGCATTACTTTCTGCCATTTGCAAGCATCTTCACACTGTCCCCCATCCCCCAAAAAGGTTTGTTCATTGTTTTTCAAACTGATTCCTGCGATCTGGTGCTGAAAGACACTGCCATTTGAGTGCCATTGTGTCATTTATGTGGCTTTTGACTCATGCGATTTGAAGGGCCACCACTGCTAAGACCCTGCTTGTCACTCCTGTCAGCAGGGAGCCTCCTGCAGAGGACAAGACTGAGAGCAAGTTGGGTGCTGAGCTGGTGACCCCAGCACCATGGAGGTGCTGGCAAACCTTACAGGCCCCACCCAATCATAGAAGTGCCTGTTTCCTTGCCTAAGTCAGAGGCACCTATCGTTTACCAGGCTAAGGGAGGAAGAGGTAGGGAGGGCAGATTGTTGAGTCAATGCTTCAGCTTGCATTTACTCCCTACAGGTACTCAATGGGGCTGGCTGGGGATGGAGAAGGAGACGTTGGGGCAGAGAAAGTTCTCACAGGGGGTGGGGATGGGGAGGCGTCAGTGCATAGGAACCAGAGGAGCAGGGACCCCCATCTCCATGAACATGACCGGCCCTGGGGCATAGGGAGTAGCGGGAGGTACACCCTAGGAGGCTGAGACAGCCAAGGACCCACAGCCCAGCTCACTAGCTGTCAGGTGTGCATGCAAGAGCCAGGCCCTGTGACCAATAGGACTTTGCAGGACTGGGGCCTTCCTAAGTTTGTTCTGAAGAGCCCTCACAGGTGAGGCCAATTGGTAACTCACAGCACCTGGTGGCATTTCCCTTCGGCTCTTTGCCACAGCAACACGTTCCCTGCCCTGCTGCGTTTGGCTTTGTGACTCCTTGCTTCTTGATCCTTGGACCCTTGACTTCATGACTCCTTGCTTCCTGACCCTTGGACCCTTGGCTTCTGGACTCCTGGCTCTCTGACCCTCGGATTCTTGGCTTCCTGACTCCTGGCTTCTGGACCCCTGTTCCTGCTCCCACCCCGCCATCTTGCCCCTGGTCCTGATGTCCCCAGAAAGGACTTTGATCGCCCGTGAACCGGACCGTGACACTAGCTGGCCAGATGGGGCTTGTTACCTCTGGGAGGAGGTGTGCGATTCCTCAGGTGGATTAGACTCAGGACAGGTGACGGTCACATGCCTGATCAAGCCCAGATGATGTAATCAAGATTTAAGGGAAGCAGAGCTGAGGTGCTGTGTCTGCTCAACTTCCTATGTTGATGAACCATGACCTGGGTGTCTGTTGACATCTAAACAGGGTCAGAGTGATACAGAAGACTGAAGAACAAGAGAGGAGAAAGATGGAGAAGTTAAAACTGGGTCTTTTATTTATTGCATTTATATTCCACCACCTGAGGAGCTCTGAGGAGCTCAAGCTGGTTCATTGTTGTTCAGCGTCCTTAATGTCATGGAATTCTACTCAATATTGATCCAGAGTAGAGTAACAACTTAAACACCTTGCAGGATTCCCAAAAGATAGACCAGAGGCCATTGTATTTCATCCAGCAGAGCTTTACTGCTACTGAAGGCAAATGAGCATAATGGTCACAAATCCAATAAATTCAGGATTGGCACTGTCCATAAGAAATCTAGTTGCTCAGCTTCTCTGAAGGAATAACTGAAACATCATGAACCTTTCACATAGAGAGCTTCCAGAAGCTTCCAGAATTAAGTAGAATAGGAAATATCTCTTACGATTCAGATCAAGACTTCATGCACCTTTAAGAAATGCAAACTGACACTTATAAATAACCCAGATGAAGGTATAGATAGATAGATAGATAGATAGATAGATAGATAATACTTTATTCGGCTATAAGCCCACAAGGGGGTTCTCGTCAACTTTGAGGGGGTTCTCGTCAACTTTGCAGATGACACCAAACTGAGAGGGATAGCCAATGCCAATGCCCTGTTCCATATCATGCAATGCATATGTGCTTTAACTTAATCATATGCAATCAAGGAAGTGAACGAGACAGAACAGGTGACTGCTCATATAACTGGGCCTAAACGTCATCTCCTCCCCACTGCAGACCCCCATGTGCCCTCAGAATTCACTTTAGAGGGCTGGACGTCCCTCTTGAGAAGCTTTTGAGGACATGCGGGGGGCTGGGGTGGGGAGGAAGAAGAGGAGAAACCAGAAGTCCCTTTGCATTGGCAGACATCATTGGATGTCACCCTTTACGGAAGGTAAAAAAAATCTTGCCTGTATCAGAAATCTGTCTGCATAGAAACTACCAATTTTAGTAGAAGTACTGTATTATGCTGTAGGAAGGGAAGAGACAACATGAACTAAATTGAGCCTGTTTGCTGGCATGCACTGCACCCAACTAGCTATGTGTAGCCTTCCACCAGTCATGCCAGGTGTTTGACAACCCTCCAGTGTTTGAAGCCCTAAGCAAGCACAAAAACCAGAGAATCGCAATTCCCTACAGAGGCACCACAAATGGATGATGAGCTGAATACTGCTTGGTGGAAACCAGCAGCCTTGGAGTTATCCATATTCATGGGGATAGAATGGCAGGCTGCTTTGGAAACACTGAAAATACTAATTGATGGCAGAGCCATCATAGCGAGATCTGGGCCCTTTACAACAAATGCAAAACAGCATGCTGCCACATTTCTGTGCGAAGGATGCTGGCAGAGGCGGGCGGTCTCTCAGTGTTTTTGTTTATTATTACCCCACTTGGGTTGCAGTGGCTGCTGCAGGGGGGAAAGGAAGACTGCTATCCTCTTAAAAGGATGGAGGTCAAGGCCACTCATGGGAGACAGCTGGAACTGTGTGATTGTGGTGCACTGACATTTAGGATTTATGTGCTGGCTTGGACGCTGCTGGAGTGGATCATTTTGGTTCACCAGAAATTTGCATCCAAATCCCACAATTCTGCGTCTCCAGCGCAAGTGCTCCAGATTCTAGACAGACCATATCTTGACAGCCATCTAATTAATTTGTCAGATTGCACAATACAGTGTCCTTTAAGAAAAAAAAAAAGCATTCTGCGGCACATGGGGGAGGGAAGCAGGTATTTCACAGCACATGGCAAACCAAGTCAAGAGGTGCATTTAAGCAAAGGCTGTGAGCCACAAAGAGAGGTCACATAGATACCTTTGAAGCACATGGCTCCCCCCCAAAAATATTGAGAACTGTAGTTTGTTTAGGGTGCTGGTAATTGTAGCTCTGAGAGGGTACACTGCAGTTCCCAGGATTCTGTGAGGAAAGCCATGTGCTTTAAATATATATTAGGGATGTGACTAGAGTCAGCATGTTGTGCTGGGTAAAGTTGCAGCCTTTCCTATTCTGGGACACAACCAGACAGGGGCTCAAACCCCCACAAAAATTGTAACTTCTGGTGCCTTGTGAAGCACCGGAAGTCATGTCTGAGGCATTGTGAGACCTCGGAGATGCTGTCTGGGGCCTTGCGAGACCTCGGAACCTGACTTCTGGTGGCACCGGGCATGTGTTGTCATGACGTCATGTCGCACGTGCTGGGCACCCATAACCTGAACCCCAAATTGGCGCCCCTGCAACCAGAAACCCTGACAATTTGCTGCAGGAAGTTGTATTTCTCCTGCTGACTTCCAGCTACTTCAGGCCCACGTCTGGTTGTATACATGTACCACCAAGGTATTATTTATTTATTATATTTTTGTTGTTGTTGTTTAGTCATTTAGTCGTGTCCGACTCCTCGTGACCCCATGGACCAGAGCACGCCAGGCACTCCTGTCTTCCACTGCCTCCTGCAGTTTGGTCAAACTCATGCTGGTAGCTTCGAGAACACTGTCCAACCACCTCAACCTCTGTCGTCCCCTTCTCCTTGTACCCTCAATTTTTCCCAACATCAGGGTCTTTTCCAGGGAGTCTTCTTTTATTTATTTATTTATTTATTCATTCATTCATTCATTCATTCATTCATTCATTCATACCCCGCCCAGTCTGGATGGTTTTCAACACATATAAAAACATAATAAAATATCAAGCATTAAAAAGCTTCCTGATACAGGGCTGCCTTTAGATGTCTTCTAAAAGTTGGGTACCGTTGGTACCTTGGTTCTCTTTTTTAAAAAATAATAATATTTATTCAAATTTTAGAAATTACAGAGAGAAAAATTTGAAAACAAACAACAAAAAATAAAAAATAAAAAGATACAGAAAATACAATACAAAAATACAAACAGAAAAAAGAGAAAAAACAGCTCAAACCTTTACATAACTTTCTTTCCTTTGCTTATTTCCTTGACCTCCTCACACCTCCCTTTTTTGTATTCTAGTTCAATTAGATATTTCAGCAAATCCTTTCTAGCTTTGTTTTTATCCTAATAATTTATCTTAATATACTGTAATTTTACATTCTCGTCCTTCTCCAATTAAAAAAACAATTTTTACCTAATCCTTTATATCATTTCTGCTAAAACCACATTACTTCATTCCAACATCCTTCTAACATTCCTTAATTTTGCAATGTTTCTGTAAATAAACTTTAAATTTCTTCCAAACTTCTTCCACCAACTCTTCGCCTTGGTCTCGGATTCTGCCAGTCATTTCCGCCAGTTCCATATAGTCCATCACTTTCATCTGCCATTCTTCCCGGGTGGGTAAATCTTGTGTCTTCCAATACTTTGCGATGAGTATTCTTGCTGCTGTTGTTGCATACATAAAAAAAGTTCTATCCTTCTTTAGCACCAATTGGCCAACCATGCCCAGGAGAAAGGCCTCTGGTTTCTTCTGAAAGGTATATTTAAATAGGTACCTTGGTTCTCAAACGGCTTGGTACCGTACCCAAACAACTTGGAACTCAAATACTGCAAACCTGGAAATAAGTGTTCTGATGTGCGAACTTTTTTTGGAAGCTGAATGTGCTCCGTTTTGGGTGTTACACTTCCGATTTGAGTGCCACACTTCCGTTTTGAGTGTTACACTATCTGTTTTTGCTATTTATTTTGTATTTTTGTTTTTATGGCTCTTTTTGTTTTGTTTTTGTGACTGTGTGGAACCCAGTTCAGCTACTGATTGATTGACTGTGCGACTGCAGTACACTGTTTATTGCTTTCATTTTATGGATCAATGGTCTCATTAGATAGTAAAATTCATGTTAAATCGCTGTTTTAAGGGTTGTTTTTAAAAGTCTGGAACAGATTAATCCATTTTGCATTACTTTCTATGGGAAAGCGTGCCTTGGTTTTGGAATGCTTTGGTTTTGGAACCGACTTCCGGAACGGATTAAGTTTGAGAACCAAGGTACAGTACCACTGTAGTTCTTTTATCTCCTTGACATCTGGTTGTAACTCCCAGCACACAGCAAGTCTTTTGGTAGTGTTTCATAGATACTATGTGGCTCACGATGCACTGGGTTTGCCTTTTGGTAGTTTCAATCAAATCCTGATTTTACATGCACACTAGGTGCACAAGTATAATTTGCTGGCCATTAGCAAGTGGACTGAAACGCATGGGGGCACTGAGGAAACATTAGGAGATAAGCACTACAGTATATTCTTGGTGAGAAGACTGGAGAAGCTTTTCAGGCCTGTAAAAGCCTATTGAGAGACCTTGGAAACCTACCAAGTTTACTGGAGATCAGTTTCTGTGAGTCTGCATGATCACAACCCTGCCTTCTAGAAAATTGTTTTTCCATGGTTTCCCTACTTTTCTCACTAAAGGCAAAAAAAAGGGGGGGGGGAGAGCAACTGCTGTGCAGCAGTTACAGGAGAAAGTGAGCACATTTTCCAAATGACTGCAGTTGAATTCAATTACTGGTGGGTTGCATATGCTCATAAAGGGTATGAATATTAAACAGAAGGTGTATGGCAATAGATTTCTGATCAATGCATGGTTCTTGAGCAGAAGCTTTCTTTCAAATTTTTTTTTTTACATAATGGAAGTAGGATTTGTCTTTTTAAAGCACTGCATATTTGGCTATGGATGAATTCATAAATTTTAGATTTTATATAAAATAAAATAAATAATGCAATTGCTTTTACACCCTAGACTTTTGTTCCTTGTTAACTTACTGAAAGGAGAAAGATGTTTATTAGATGGCTATGTTAAAGTTTGTACAATCTTTGAAGCACCACTTTGAACTTCACATATCCCCTTTTTTGTGGGAAGGAAGCAAATGCAAGAGGTTTATTATCAGACCCTTGGCAAATTGTTTGTTTTTTAAATAATTTTTATTAATTGCCCATTAAAAATATTCCAATTAATAACATATCAAATCCTACCAAATCATAACACAAATAATAATACCAAATCATAACACAAATAATAATACATTCCAAATTAAAAAGCCAATTATACATTCCAAATTAAATAATTTAAATGGGACCTCCCATGTTCTGGCTAGAAGGAAAGAATCTTTTATTCTTCTTCCTGTATTTTTCTCTGTTATTTATTCCCCATTTCTGACCCTTGGCAAATTGAATTTTTTATTCCTGGTGGCAATGGTGCACAGAGCCAAGGATTCCCCAGACAAAACGTTCAATTTCAGTTACATTTTTGCAAGCTTATGTTTGCTACATCACGTTTCTGCATCAATTTGCATTTTGGTTGTGTGTTTTTTAATGGAGCCTCACAAAAACTCATCAGCATTTCTTCTACTATATGCACCTCTGTATGAAATTTTGCCTAATATATCCATTTTTGTAAGCAAGTTCCCCTAGCCAAATGCATTTTGTACATTGCTATCAATAATATCTGGTTTTTTTAATGTACGGTTTCCCCCAATATACACATCTCTTTGAATAAAACTGGTTAGAAAACTGCACTGCGAATTTTTAAGAATTTTGAAGTATAGCAGTATTTTGATTTGCTTACTGCTTTGGAAAGTGCAATTTGGTAGGTTTTCATATAGAGGTGAACCCAACTAAAACTCTCCCAGCCCTATTCAGATCTAACCAGACACCAAGAAAGTGAATGGATGGAATAAACAGCTCTTTTGATAGAAACACATAGCAGAAATTATGGGTTTTTGGAGGGAAGGGGGGAAATCACCTTGTTTTGGGGGGGGGGCAGTTTCAAAGCATTCAACCATCCCAGTGTTTTGTTTAAAAAAAGAAAATAAACGAATTCTAGCCAAATATGGATGGCAATAACCAATGGCGGAGGGAAAAAAAGGTGTTAATTTAGGCTTGCCAACTAATTGCTGGCAAGTTTCTCAGATGTATTTAATAGCTCTGAGGCAGATAAGAATCCAACAAGAGCAGGCTGGTTTGTTTTTCTGTTTGTCAAAGGTTTTTTTTAAAAAAAATAAATCCCCCCCTTCCTAATAAACAAAACCAGGATGAAGGCTTCACAGCAGATGAAAACAAAGAATGATTACTAATAAACACGAAAAACAAATAAAAATGGTAGATCAAAGCAGCATTAAAACAACAGAGAGAGAGAGAGAGTTTCAACAGGAGTTAAAATAATTTTAGCAGCCTGGGAGACTCCAACCATAAAGCTGTAATGACAGGAAACATTTCAAATGTCGAATATCTTCTTGTGCAGGTACTGAAGGCCTAGGAGACCTGTAAGGCAAGAGTTCACTATTGGCTTTTACCTCAGGATTCCATTATTTATCTCAGGCTTCCTCAACCTCGGCCCTCCAGATGTTTTTGGCCTACAGCTCCCATGATCCCTAGCTAGCAGGACCAGTGATCAGGGATGATGGGAATTGTAGTCTCAAAGCATATGGAGGGCTGAGGTTGAGAAAGCCTGGTTTACCTCATCCCCACCCTTCCCACCATGGAAAACCTGGGCCCACATCAGTCACCCCCACCATGGTCCACAAACCCAGTACAGCCCTGTAGGCAACAGCAAGGGCAGCATCTAAGCTGAGAGCACTCCTTCAGAGCATGGATGCACTTATTGCCATCTCCTTCAGGATGCTTGCCAGAAACTGAAGCAACACTGGAGCTGGAAAATGGACACACACACAAACAGAGGGAGACTCCATCAGGTGGTTTCTGGAATCACCTCTTTGCTTGCTTAATTGGCATAAGAAGGCCTCTTCTCCATCTTGCTCCCCCCTACATTGGCTGTGGCAGGCTCATTACAGTATCAAAACAATAATAGCTTTCTGCTCTGAACACCTTTCTTGTAAGCAGTTTTCAGTTTACGCGCTGGCAGAGTTTAACAAGATGAAATGTGTCAGCACGTTCTGTCAACACTCACATGGACTGCCTTCCCAGTTTTATTTTTTTTTTTTATAAATATTTATTAAGATTTTAAAATATAAATGCACACATAATAAACAATCTTATTTCTGTCATGACAATTTCATCACTTCTTTGGACTCCCTCACGTCTCCCGCTCCCATTTGCATTGTTAAAAATTTTTCCACACAAATTATCAACTTGTTTTCAATCTCATGTCCATTCATTCAAATATAATCTAGCACTTCTTCCCAAAAAATTTTATATTTTCTTTAGTCTCACTTATCATCAAATTTAGATCTAATTTAGTGGTGAGCAGTTTTTTATAATCCAGCATCCTTCTTAAGATTCAACCAAATTACAATGTTTTTGTAAATACATTTTGAATTTCTCCCAGTCTTCCTCCATCTTCTCTTCTCCCAGATCACGGATTCTGCCGGTCATCTCGGCCAGTTGCATATAGTCCATCAGCTTTCCCAGTTTTAGGCCCCTTGTCAGTGGTCATACGGGGCCTCTATCCGATGTGCACCCACTCCCCTCAAAGTCATCAGGGTGCCATTTTTCAGAAACCCACCACAATCAAGCGACAAACCCCCCTTCAGCTGCTTATGTGTTCACTGGTTACTGCACAGTGGTTGCATTCAGACCTCCATCCATGGTTCTATAAACCACAGTTATGAAGTCATAAGTAAGCATGTTATTCATGCATACCTAGGGTTGCTATATTTCAAACAGTGAAAATTCCGGACGGAAAAGCTTTTTTGGGCCAAAGTTGTTGAGCTTTTCTGACAATTTTTTTTTTTGGGGGGGGGGCTCCCAAGTTTTGGAGTTATTTTTAAAGAAAATCAAAAAAACAGCACTGACGGCATGGGTTGTCATACGTCCAGATTTTCCCATAATTTTTTAGCGATTTCTGCCCAAACACTGCTTCCAGTGGCAGTGTTCTAGATATGTCCCTGCTGCGCCATGCATATGTGGCCCCCAGAAGGTAGGCTAGGAAGAAAAGTGGCCCTCAGCTTGAAAAGTTTCCTTAACCCTGCTTTAATAGGGTTGACCTACGTCTGGAATTTTCCGGACATATCCAGAAGCAGCGGGCAGAGCGATAAATGTGAATGTTACTGTTGTAATGTAGGCTTCTTTCTACACATTCATTCACACATACCCCTGTATATGTGTAAACAAGAAGGATGATCAGAGATCAAGGCAAAAACACTCAAGGTGGGCAAAAACACTCAAGGTAGACGCAAGGCCATGTCAATAAAGGATGCAACCTGTGCCAGGGGTTTGTTACCTGGGGAGAATCCCAAAGGCCCACAAACTGGAGGTTCCTCATCCCTGCCCATTGGGTCCAAACTGAGAAACTCTGGCTTAATGCAAGCCACCATCTCCTTGCAGAAGCTGCTTACAGAGATGAAGGAAGAGGAAAGGGAAGTCCATGCATTCATAGGCCTGTCCACAGCTTCATAAACGGTGGTTTCAAGGATGAATGTCTGAACTTGGCCATTGTCTTGTTGGGGGTAGTCAGAAATATCTGTAATTTGTGTAGGGCCCACTAGAGGGAAGTAAAGGTATATCTGAAAATCCTGGTAGAGAAAGATTGGTTGCACTTTCTGTCACACTTTCTGCCTCAGCGAATATTTTCCCTGCAATAATTTGTATCCCTCGGGCATTGTAACAGTTCACAAATGCATTATCCTGTAGCGCATGTTTATGCGTCTCTATCAGGAGCTGGGATGCAAAATATTTTGCAAAACTTAGGAGCCCATTTCAGAAGCCGGCATGAAAAGAGGCAGAGATACGAACCTGAGCATGTCAGTAAGAGCAGTGTTCTGAATTCGTCTTAAACCTCATTTTCTTCCAGGCAGTACTTAGTTGAAACTTTTCAGGACTGGTAAGTCTAATCTCTGGGTATTTATAGTATTACAAAATCTTAAAGCTGTCCAAAAAACCAACTACTTGCTCTTTTGTGGACCACAGTGAAAATTAAGGAGTTTTCATAGTAAGGGTGGCTTTCATTTACTACATTTTAGTTGAGATGGCCTAGAGAGATGTCCATTTGCAAATTTTGCAATAAACCATCAGACCATAGCAATGATCTAACAACTGTATCCTTGCTATGCTGGGTTAATTTTACTTTAAATGAAGTGACTAGGTTGGGGGATCTCTCCCTCCCTCTCCCTCCCTCCCTCCCTCCCTCCCTCTCTCTCCCTCTCTCTCTCTCTCTCTCTCTCTCTCTCTCTCTCTCAGCTTAAGAAAAGGACCACAATGGCTCTCACTGCAGACTCTGGGTCCAGAATACCAATGGGCCCATATGATCAGGATCCAAAAACAATGAGATAGCAGAGAAAGACTTTTTTCAAAAACTGGAAGGAGAAGTAGAAGATCCAGTGGCTGAAGGGTTATAGCAGGGTGTGAGGAACCTCAGGGGTGTGTTCTACGGGAATCTCTTTCTGGCCCTTCAAATCTCCCCAGGCTACACCTCTCACCAGCATCGTTCTGCACTCTCCCTAGGTGCTTTTGCCCAGCTGAAATATGTCCTTGAACTGTGATAATGCCTCTTGCAGGATGGTCTTTGTGTGGCTGGAATGCAGCCTGCAGTACAAAGCTAAGAGCCCTGTTGCCCCATTCGTCACTGGCATGTGGCCTCCAGAAGGTTGCCCACAAGGTATGAGGACCTCCAGCTAAAAAAAGGAACCTAATCCTGGACTATAGGATTTGGCAGTTGCCCCAATACACCACTGCCATGATAAATAACACTGGTGGAATAGCTGGAACAAGGCAGAGTCATGGATGGGATATTTAGCCATACGAGGGGAAGAGTAGAGTTGGAAGGGACTGCAGCAGTCATCTAGTCCAACACCCTGCAATGCAGGAATCTCAACTATGTCATCCATGACAGATGGCCATCCAAATTCTGTGTAAAGAACTCCAAGGAAAGTGAGTCCACAACCTCCCGAAGAAGACCGTACCACAGTTGAATAGCTCTCACCTTCATCAAGTTCTCCCTGAGGTTTAGTCGGAATCTCCTTTCTTGTAACTTAAATCCATTGGTTCGAGTCCCGCCCTCCAGAGCAGGAGAAAACAAACTTGCTCCATCTTCCGTGTGACAACCACTTCAAGATTTGAAGATGGCTATCATATCTCCTCTCACGCTCCTCTTTTCCAGGCTAAACCTACCCAGCTCCTTAAACCATTCCTTATAAGGCTTGGTTTCCAGACCCTTGATCATCTTGGCTGCCCTCCTCTGCACATGTTGCAGCTTGTCAACATCCTTCTCAAATTGTGGCTCCCAGAACTGGACACAGTATTCCAGGTGTGTAAAACCCTTAAGTTGTTCCACCTGCCTAGGGCTCCTCCCGCAACTCCTGTGCTCCTGGTGTCTGTGGCTGGGTGAGAAGGCAAATTCCCCATAACATGCCTGACTTTTGCTGTGGCTGAGTGGATGGGCAATTGCTAGTGTTCACAACGTGAGCTTGAGCCCTAGGATCTCCTTCTCTTTTGCTCTTGATATTACTTCTGTTTTATTTTTTGCTGCATATCAGGGGACTGCCATCGGAACAGGGGAGGGAGGCAGGGGGATACAGAGAGCCTCTGATGCTTCTGAGAAGCAGCTCCTTGTCCAGCAGTGGGGAAAGCCACACCTCAAGTGGAGCAGAGGGGGAAGGGGGCAGCCAAGCGAGGGGAGGGCTCAAAGATGCTACTGAGAGCCCAAGCGCCTCACCTAGCCTGGCTGGCCAGGAAACAGACACGCCGTTTCCGTTGCCCAGCTTGCACAGAGGGGTGAAATGTAAGGAGGGAAGCTGGAGATTTGGGGTGTCTAAGTTCTTATGTTGGGGGAGAAACCGGAAGGGGCCACTCCCGGAATCTGCAAGTGACTAAGATGGACATGAACTTTGTAGTTCAGCACTGTAAATAGTTTGCACCAATAAAGCCTTTAAAAGACAGGCCAGCGTCTTGCCTGGTTACTCACGAGCAACCAGCACCAGCAGACACTGCACATGCAAAAGGTGAATGGGCCATTTCCCTCTTTCCCCCTGATGGGGCTCAAAATCCATCTCTTGTTTTTCCAACTTTGTGGAGTGAACCCCTGGAGGTTGCTGCTGTCTGCCTTCATTGTCTGTCCTGGCTCCACCGCTTGGCCGTTTCTCAAAGCAGTTTTTCCTTCTCTGCATGAGTCTTGAAACTTTGCCCTGCAAGGACTGTGTGTGCTATTTGCAGGCCTCCTGACCAAAGCACTCTCGATGGGTGCTGTGTCTTCTTACTCCTCCTTCCTGTATGTATTGTCCTTATAAAACAGTCCTTGTGAGGCACGTAAGGGGATATGAACCTGCAGGGATACCTGGAAACCTGAGGCCATTGCTGGGTGTGCCATTGGGGAGTGGAGGCAGTTTGGCGTCACCTTGTGTGTGCATGTGTGGTGCTCCAGGAGCATGTGCTGAGGGCGTGCCCCCATCATTTTCTTATGCGAGTGCTTCCAGATGACCTCTTTAATGAGCCATTCTCCTATTTGTTTGCAGGGAGATTAGGCAATGCTGACTACATAATGAACTCTCATTCCAATTTGTTTATTGGGAGGTTAGAGTAAGTTGCACCAATGCAAGTGTTATCCCACACTGTCCAGTACATTTCCCTGTTACTTTCCTTATCACAATCAACTGTAATTGCACAAATTGAATTTGCTGGTATATGCTTGAATCTCACCCCAAAACAGCAACAGTCTGAAAGCTCCCCACGTGCTGGAGGCATGTGAGCTAGAACCAAAAGAGAATTTCTGGTCCTAGCATAATGGGAGTATTGCAC
The DNA here is from genome assembly GCF_964252035.2 of Podarcis erhardii. NCBI lineage: Eukaryota > Metazoa > Chordata > Lepidosauria > Squamata > Lacertidae > Podarcis > Podarcis erhardii. The sequence goes on along the minus strand of NC_138512.1, from coordinate 65,718,348 downwards.
TGCTCTGTCCAAGGAGGAGGAAACTGGTTAAGTACACAACAGCACACACGGGAGCAAAAGAAACCTGGTTCATTGACTCTTTGTCTATCTTTTTTAGGTACTGGTGGCAGCTAGGAATGTGGAGTTTTGCAGCAATGGTTGTAGATGCTGGGGTTTTGATTAGGAAAAATGTGTTGTCAGAATTGTCCCTGATAAATGCCCTGTTAAAATTGTAACATTTAATAGAAATCATGCAGTATACAACAAATGCAAGAAAAATGCCAGATGTTGTTTCAACACTTAAATTAATAGCGTGGTGCAGAGATGAAACAGCTGTTGTGATTTTGGGATGGTTTGCAACTCTTTTTTCTTAAGAAAATGGTCATAAAACTTTTGACCTTTGCCGGCTTCTTAAAAAGTAGTCTGTCTACAGGGTGCCAGGTAAAATTCCCTCTGCCCCTTTAAAACTACTGGCTTAAACAGGAGATGGAACTGCTGTTGCTTCTGCGATCTGCCACTGCCTTTTGTCCATACCATCTCCCACTGCAGTAGAGAGCAAGACTCCTGATAACACCAGAAAGCTAATACAGTGGTAGCTTGGGTTACAGATGCTTCAGGTTACAGACGCTTCAAGTTACAGACTCTGCTAATCCAGAAATAGTACCTCGGGTTAAGAACTTTGCTTCAGGATGAGAACAGAAATTGTGCTCTGGTGGCGGCGCAGCAGCAGCAGGAGGCCCCATTAGCTAAAGTGGTGCTTCATGTTAAGAACAGTTTCAGGTTAAGAGCGGACCTCCGGAATGAATTAAGTTCTTAACTCGAGGTACCACTGTATGGTGATAGATGGTGAAAGTATTAGGAAGGCATGGTCAGGAAAGGTCATAGCTATGGCATCCCCTACTTAATTAGTAGTTGGAAAGTGGGGCTGGAGAAACCATCACCCTCCAGGTGTGGTTAGAATCTGAAATCCCATCATCCCTGACCACTGGACATGTTGGCTGGAGCTATTGGGTGCTGTACCTCAGCAGCATTTGAAAGAGACATTTCAGATAAACAATCCTTTGCTACGGATGTGTATTTTATATCATTTAGGTTTGCTTTAATGTATCAGTTGTTTTGTGTGTTCTTAATTGTTTTTTTACTAAACAGTAAGAGCTGTTTGACAGTGGAATGGACTCCCTCAGAAGGTGGTGAACTCCTTCCTTGGAGGTTTTTAAGCGGAGGTTGGATGGTTTAGTTCAGGGTTGCATTTGGCCCTCGTAAACAGAGTATGGCGGCAATCGCTAAAATGTCTGAAGAAACCCAGGTGTATGGCAGCCCGTGTCAGAAGTGTAGATTTTGGTGAATTTCATTAAAAATAGTTCAAAAATTCTTTGGACAACCCCCCCCCCTTTTTGAAACATGGCAACCCTACTTTAGTTGAGGGGGTTAGACTTGGGATGGGTTTGGTCCCTTCCAACTCTACAATTCTATGATTTATTTTTCTCCTTTATTGTATGTCACCTTGAGATGGCTGTGAGAGGCAAAGAGGGTGTCCTAGAGGGATAGTGGCTTTCACCTTCATCTGATCCCAATACCACCTCACTTTAGTACAAGGCTACTAGTACAGTACTGTTAAAACATGAGCAGATATGGCAAAGAGAAACCCAGGACAAGGGGCTTTACTCCTGATCAAATGCAGCGACAGCATCAACTACCAGCCTCCATGCATAGGTCTTCCCTCATTTAGAGAAAGACAGTGAAAGGTTGCAGCTGCGCCAATATTACATTGGCACAAAGCACCTTGGGCATGAATTGGGCATTGCCAGTGTGCGAGCAAGGGACTGAGTTCAGGATACAGGATTTGGCACCCTGACTCCCTGTTTAAAAACCAGAGAGAAAAACCATTCTTCAGCCATGCAAGCAAGAGGCATTATTAGAATTCAATGACATGTTCGAGCCAGGCAAATAACTTGGGCAGGGCAGAAAGCAGAGCCAGTAAAGGATGTGTTGTAGGAAGAGGAGATGTGGCCTCAGGAGGGTCCTGGGGGTCTGAGAGAGAAGCCAGAATGGCTGCATTTGGACCCCATGCCTGAGGTTCCTCACCCCTGGCCTATGACTTCAGAAAAGCAACAGCTATGAAAGGAATTATGTATAAACATATACATATGAGCTGGGGGCGCTTAGCCTAACTGGTATATAGGCATGTTGAGTCCAGAGTTTCCCCTTATCCTGTCACCACATGAGCAAATTTATGATGTTTATGGACCCATCACCAATATTTTTGGCACTGTCCGCTGGCAGAAAGGCTTAAAATCACCAAAAGGGCATGCAAAAGACTTAGTACGTGCACAGTTTTATTTCTCAGCTGTACAACTTTGTTCATTCTTCTTTGGTTTAACATCTAAAGGAAAAGAGCCAAGGGTGAAAAGGGTTTCCTTTGTTTATTTTTTAGAGCAGAACAGATGTGCATTCAAATACAATCCCTCATGTGTAATGAACACAGTTTGGCCTTGCAGCACAGACAAGATTGCATTAACAAAACCATCCGGAGTTTCAGATTTGCCTTCATGTATAGCTCGCCCACTTGGGTTGAAATATGTGCCAAACCACAGCCGACATTCATAGGAAGAAAACACTGCCATCAAGATGGATGAAAATCATAGTCATTTTCAGTGTTTAGCCTCTAAGACCTAATAGTAGAAGGGTCAAGTTAAAATATAAGATGAAGGCCCGACCCTAAGATGGTTGGATGGCGCCTTGTTCACCTCCTTCTGGCAACTCCTGTAGCCAAGCTGGTGCCAAATGTATTGCTCTGCTTTCCTTTGGACCCACATCAGTGAGGCCAAGAGTGGGGTCTTGTTTTCTGGGCAGCCCAGGGCCTCCATACACACAGCCCAGGCTTGCATCCCAAAGAGGTTACTTTGGTGCTGCTAAAGCAGTGGTTTGACTTTACTCTTCGTGGTGTATGCCATTGTCTCTCAAAACAAATGGATACCACCACCACCAACACCAATACATGTACTAGATAGTAAGTATATTTACTGGCCTAGTACTAAGATGAAAGTCTACCAGGCTTGTGTGCTGAGCACTTATTTATGGAAGTGAGTCGTGGGCAACTTAACACTCATCAGGAGCGTCGCTTCAATGCCTTCCAAATGTACTACAGCAGGAAGATTATCGGCATCTCATGGCAGGACAGAGTTTCAAACAAAGGTGTGCTCTCCCAAGTCCACGTTCCCAGCACGTTCTCACTTCTGTCTCAGCGACGTCTATGCTGGCTTGGTCATGTACATGGAATGGAAGATGGCAGGATCCCCAAGGACGCTCTCTACGGGGAGCTGGCTTCAAACACCAAGCCTGTTGGCAGACCAACTCTGCTTCACAAAGATGTCTGCAAATGTGACGTGGAGGCTGGACACATGCTATTCTAGGCTGTATCAATGGAAGCATAGTGTCCAGATCAAGGGAAGTAATTTGTTGTTGTTGTGTAGTCGTTTAGTCATGTCTGACTCTTCGTAACCCCATGGACTGGAGCATGCCAGGCACTCCTGTCTTCCACTGCCTCCTGCAGTTTGGTCAAACTCGTGTTAGTAGCTTCGAGAACACTGTCCAACCATCTCGCCTCCTTCTGCTTGTGCCCTCCATCTTTCCCAACATCAGGGTCTTTTCCAGGAAGTCTTCTCTTCTCATGATGTGGCCAAAGTATTGGAGCCTCAGCTTCAGGATCTGTCCTTCCAGCGAGCACCCAGGGCTGATTTCCTTCAGAATGGATAGGTTTGATCTTCTTGCAGTCCATGGGATTCTCAAGAGCACCATAATTCAAAAGCATCAATTCTTCAGCGATCAGCCTTCTTTATGGTCCAGCTCTTACTTCCATACATCACTGCTGGGAAAACCATAGCTTTAACTATACGGACCTTTGTTGGCAAGGGAAGTAATAGCACCACTCTATTCTGCCTCGGTCAGACCACACCTGGAATACTGTGTCCATATGGGGTGTGGGGGTATTAATTGGGTTGTTGTTTTTGCTTTGACTTTATACATTGTGATCTTTTGTGTGAACCTCCCTGAGACCTCTGGGTATATGGCGGTATATAAATTCTAATAATAATAATAATAATAATAATAATAATAATAATAATAATAATGTGGAAACAAAATTTTAAAAATCCTTCCAGTAGCACCTTAGAGACCAACTAAGTTTGTTATTGGTATGAACTTTCGTGTGCATGCACACTTCTTCAGATCATAATGTGAAAACTGATGTGGAGAACTGACCTTAAGTGTGTGGGGGGTAGGGGTGGGAATAAGAAACTGAGAGAAACCTAAAAGGACATACAGTGGTGCCCCGCAAGACGAACGCCTCGCAAGACGGAAAACCCGCTAGACGAAAAGGTTTTCCGTTTTGGAGGCGCTTCGCAAAACGAATTTCCCTATGGGCTTGCTTTGCAAGACGAAAATGTCTTGCGAGTTCCTGCGGTTTTTTTCCCTCCCCCCCCCTTTTTCTAAGCCGCTAAGCCGCTTATCAGCTGATCCGCTAAGCCCCTAAGCCGCTAAAAGCTGCTAAGCCGCTAATAGCGCTAATCCGCTAAGCCGTCAATGGGCTTGCTTCGCAAGACGAAAAAACCGCTAGACGAAGAGAATCGCGGAACAGATTCTTTTCGTCTTGCGAGGCACCACTGTATTCACCTATTCCATGTGTGCTGGCACAGGGGGATATTTCTGCTTTCTGCCCTCCATACCGTTTCCCCGATCTAAATTGCCTACCAAGCTGCTATTGGAAAAACCAAACCAAACCCAAAAGCACCTGTGTTGTGCCCATATCTTTTCCACAGTCTCTTTACAGCAGTTTCAAGGATGAGAGAGAATTAAGATAGAAAAATTGATATAAACACGCACTTCCCTGGCACTGCTATGAAAACCAGAGACCCCCCTGCAACTGAGGACTGAAATGACAAGAGGCCAGTCATAGCTATTCCAAATGCACTGTGGTTACTTTAGGATAGGGTTGCTAGAGGCAAAAGAGGGCAAGGATGATGCACCTTTAATGGATGTGAGGAAGAGGAAATCTTAGCAGGTGTAGCTGGGACTGCCCTACCTTAGGGTGCAATGAAATTTCCCCTCGGCTCTTGTTTATTATAGTTTACAGTATAATATCGGGCTATATTCCCGTATACACTTAACTAGGAGGCTGTCCTAGTGATCACAGTGGAATTTACTTATGTAGTGTATAGTTGGGTACAGTCAGCCCTTTCGTTGCAGGGGTTTGGACTAGATAATCCTTGGCTTCCCTTCCAAAACTCTGTGATTCTATGATTCTAAACCCATAATTTATGTGCAGGTTACCTTCCAGGGGAACACGCCAACATTGGGTGAGATTGCCGAAGTCTTTTTTTCCTGGAAGTCCGCCCCCTTTCCGATCTGTAAAATAATTATTATAATAATTTCCAAGTGCGTAACGCTGAATGTGTGCAAATCAAATGTGGGTACGTTGTGGGCTTACTGTATCCCATATGTATTTACATATGTATTGCAAGAGTGGGGGACCTTTAGCCACTTCGGATGTTGCTGGACTCCAACTCCCATCATCCCTGACCAGTTGCCACGGTGACAAGGGCTGATGGGAGTTGGAAGGCCTATCCCTGTTATGTACTTAAGTTCTCACCCTGGGCCAGCAGGGGGATACTGTAGATAGTTTTCACTCAAGTCCACATATGCAAATAAGGAATTGAAAGTGACGTTCAGTGATTGGATAGTTACAGAAAGTTGTTACTGTTGTTTTGTAGTGGAGCTCTACATAAGCAGGTTGGCTGAACCCTTCAGTCCAGTTCTGTTCTGGGCCTGTGAATAAACAAGAGCTGTTTGAAGAATCGCTGTGTCGTCTGATATGTTCACCCACAACTTAACAATCCCATTCATCTAGAAGGCCTATCCCTGAACCTGATGTATAGCTCTATGCTTGTTGTTGTTTAGTCGTTTAGTCATGTCCGACTCTTCATGACCCTATGGACCAGAGCACGCCTGGCACTCCTGTCTTCCACTGCCTCCTGCAGTTTGGTCAAACTCATGCTGGTAGCTTCGAGAACACTGTCCAACCATCTCGTCCTCTGTCGTCCCCTTCTCCTTGTGCCCTCCATCTTTCCCAACATCAGGGTCTTTTCCAGGGAGTCTTCTCTTCTCATGGTGGCCAAAGTATTAGAGCCTCAGCTTCAGGATCTGTCCTTCCAGTGAGCACTCAGGGCTTTCCTTAAGAATGGGCTTTCCTTAAGAATGGAGAGGTTTGATCTTCTTGCAGTCCACAAGTTAGTTAATCCCAGCATGAACATGTCAATCACATTCACGTAGCTTTCATTGCTGTTTTCATCATTAAATGAATAATAATAATTTCAGTAAGAAAACACGCATTGCTAGAAACTCTCCCCCCCCCCCTTCACAGTCAGGCCTCTGTTTTTTCATTGCACACTCTAATGTGGGAGTAGCTGACACTGACAAAAATGCAAAAATGCACACCAGAGAAAACTTGAGGCACTAAGGTTTTTAAAAATTATGCGAGGGGCAGAGTAGGCAGAATCCAAGTGGTGGTGGGCCAAAACGGATGAAAGCAAGTCCCTGCTGGGTTAAAAGGAAGCAAAAATGAGACAAGCAGACTGAGTGTGTGGGGGTTGTACCAAGTTTTACGCATGTGGGGTGGATCTCGTCTACAGAGAATTTTGAAGAAAAAAGAATTAGGAATGATTATTATGAAACCACAGCAAAACAAGGATGGGGCAAGCTCCTCCAGTTCTTGGAACAAAGCAATGACCTCTAGATTCCCTCTTGAACATTTCTGCAGAGGAACATAAATGGAAATGACATTTACTATACATTTTGAAAAGCTGTTTGTTCACTGTGCATCTGGACATCTGGATTTTTCATGGTTGTTCCTGAGATCAAGAGGCAGGTGGGTGACATTTTGAATGAAGATGGTGGACTGAACCTTTCAAACTACACCGAGTTGCTGGGTTTCTTAAAATCCCCAAGCAACACTGGGTACAAGGCTGCTAGCAAAAAAATAAACTACAATAAAACTAAAACTGCTTACAGATATATGAAACATGATTAATGGTGCAGTCCTGCACTCAGGAAGCCTCATTGAGTTCAAGAGGTCTTACTCTCAGGTGTGTGTGTGAGTAGGATTGCAGCCTGTAATCAAATCTGAATCAATTAGTGCTGTTATTTCTGCAGTGTTGCAGAATCTGGAAAGTTTAGCAATGAGGGGAGATGCTGTGTTTCTCTCAATCCATGATAGCACTTACACAGGTGCAGCAGGGAGAGGACTGCAATGCGCAGGAGGGTCATATTTCAAACAAACCCTGCTTCAGCTTAACCAGAGTTTTAGGGTTCAGATATAATGCTAAACTGTGGTTGGCCCAAAGCATAAGCAGAATTTTGTGATCTCCTCACGGTTGTGTTGGAGGGGAGGGAAAGGGAGTGTGTGAGAGCCTGGGGCTCTCCTAGGCTTTTTGTCATCGCAGTAATGCATCGCCTATTGTGATGTCTGCGTGCAGCCACTGTGACCGCAGGTAAAACACACAAGAACGAAAACATTAATCTCTTCTATGAGAAGAAATCAACTGACAGAAAAAAGAAAAGAACTAGCCAAGTGAAACTTGTCAAAATTCAAACCAAGAGACGGATTATCTTCAGAAATTCACTACTTGGGGCAGGGTAAGCTATGTAAAGAACATTCTGCCTTCAGCTTTTGCAAATTACCGTATTTTTTGCTCTATAAGACTAACTTTTCCCCTCCTAAATAGTAAGGGGAAATGTGTGTGCGTCTTATGGAGCGAATGCAGGCTGCACAGCTATCCCCGAAGCCAGAACAGCAAGAGGGATCGCTGCTTTCACTGCGCAGTGATCCCTCTTGCTGTTCTGGCTTCTGAGATTCAGAATATTTTTTTTCTTGTTTTCCTCCTCCCAAAACTAGGTGCATCTTCTGGTCTGGTGCGTCTTATAGAGCGAAAAATACAGTACTTTTTTCTTTTCTTTTTTCTTTAGAGAACAAAACCCCAGTAGCTACTTTGCTGTAGGATCTTCCAAGCACAGCAGGGCTTGTTCCAGAGAAGGGGTAAGGTGTACAGTACAGTGGTGCCCCGCAAGACGAACGCCTCGCAAGACGGAAAACCCGCTAGACGAAAGGGTTTTCCGTTTTGGAGGTGCTTCGCAAAACGAATTTCCCTATGGGCTTGCTTCGCAAGACGAAAATGTCTTGCGAGTTCCTGCGGGTTTTTTCCCCTCCCCCCCTTTTCCTAAGCCGTTAAGCCGCTTATCAGCTGATCCGCTGATAAGCCGCTAAACCGCTAACAGCGCTAATCCGCTAAGCTGTCAATGGGCTTGCTTCGCAAGACGAAAAGCCGCTATACGAAGAGCCTCACGGAACGGATTAATTTCGTCTTGCGAGGCACCACTGTATATAATCTCTAGTCAGTAAAAGGGCTGAATTACCCTCCAAGAACATTAGGTACTTCAGTAATATTCATGTTCCCGCACGTACACAAGCCAATATTCACACACACATTTTCCTATTGGCCCTCCAGACATTCCTCTCCCCTGCTTCCAGGTATCCCTGCAAGAGCATTTTTTGAAATGCCAAGTGACTGTGATAAGATGATATCCTATTGAGTTCTGCGCAAATTGCGATGCTGATTACAGGAAGCTCCTAACCGTAATGTGTTTGTTAAAGCAAAGTGGAATGTTCGTATTCATTTCCCCAGAAGACAGCCCAAGAACCAAGAATACAGGGATTATTTTGCTAATCAAATAGATTTACTTTTGTATAGAAGAGCTCACCATGGGGAATGGTTGTTTTTGCTACTATAAAAGATTCCCCCCTGCCCCATGTTCATTGGATACAAATTTCACCTTTTTAAAAAAGATTATTATGCCTCATAATGTGAAGGCTACAGCTCAAAAGTTAGGTCACGTTGTTAAATTATCCACCAATTAATTGTTATGAGTGCTCAAATACAAACCAGAGGGTGGGATGGTGATTTTTTTTTTTTACGTAAATGATTAAAAAAAAAGAAGCCAGTCATTTCATTAAAATTATGGTTTGCATGCTGACAGTTCTCAAATGGGTAATTTCATTTTTATGGACTGAAATGTAGCACAAGCTACTTTATTAGCATTATTCCCACCACTTTCTTCATTAAAATAGAAAGGAAGTAGGCATGATTCAACTCCCTGTGGAAGGCAGACGACGTAGGTGTAGAGACACGTGCCTAGGCTTTGATATTCTCACCATGTAAAGTGGCAGTGCAAGTAGGATCATATAGTTGGAGAGGGCCTTGTAGACCATCCAGACCCTGCTTCATGCAGGAAATTCAAAGTGTCCCTGGTAAATCTGTTCCTTGACTTCTCATTCACGTTGTGAGATTGCCACTTACCCTGCAACTTACCCATCACCACTGGCTACACTGGTGTGCTGGCCCTGGGGGTAACCTGAGAAATGCGGTCCAGGTCCGGTCCAGAATCTGAAGGTTCTGCTAGGAGTCAGTCCAACGGGGCCAAGGCAGGAAACCAGGCAAGGGCAGGTGCAGGATCTAGCATACAGCAATGTTGCTCCCGCAACCTGGGGCAGGGTCCAACAGCCTTTTATCTTTGTCAGGGTAACGGCTGGTCCTGATCCTCCGGCGACTCACCTCCCTGTTTCGCCTGAAGGCAAGCACTCCTCCTGCAAGTACTCAGGTCTCTCCTTCTCTCAGGCCTTAGTCTCTGCAGCTCGGGAGACGTCGGTGGGTTACTAGACCCAGGGGCCGCCTCAGCCTCTCCTGACCCAACTGGTAGTGGAGCAGCTGTAAGTGATGGCCCAGCTGAAGGCAACGAGGTAATCCCTGCATCTGGAGCTAGGGCAGGCTCAAGCCTCTGACTCGGCTCAGCTGGTGCTTGTTGCAGGGGAACCTGTACAGACTGGGACTCTTCAGGATCAGGCCCCAGACTTGGTTCAGATGATGCCGGAGGCAAAGGATCCGGTGCAGACTGAGACCCCTCTGGTTCTGAGTCCGAGCCCGAGTCCCAGGCCATCACAACTGGCAGGGGCTGGTGGGAGTTGGAGTCCAAACATCTGGAGGGCCACAGGTTCCCTTCCATAAAGAATCTATATAGCTTACAGAAAAGGTGGGGAACAGCCCATTAGCCAGACCTGGCCTGCAAAGCTGTTTTTAGTGACCCACCAACCTTTTCCAGGGGAAAACAATGTCCCTTCCTGTTTCCTCTAAGAGTTTGTAAAAATGAAACCACATCAGAAGGCACTTTTCAAAGTTAAGAAGAGACAAAGGAGTTTGGAACGGCTTTCTTCCCCATCATAGTGCTAGGATAGGTTGCTATGAGGAGGAAAACCACTCATCGTTTCTTTATTTTTTACTTTACTTTATTCTTTATTTATATTTAGGTAATGTATATACAGCTCCATATTTCAAAGATAATCCATAAGTGATTTACAGTGCCCTAAAATATCACAAATAAAAGTCAAATACAAAAAAAGGAAAATAATAATAATAATGTTGTGGTATGATAAATTACAGCTTTCAGCATCACCAAGGGAAAACCTCTGAGCTGAAATAATGGGAGAGGTCTGGGCACATTTTGTGGGGAAACAATATTACCTACTACTAAACCATAAAGACTTTCAGAGTTGTGGAATATGGACATTACGTTGTCTTTGGTGGGATTTGTGTGTGTGTGTGTGTGCCTTTTCGTCTGATAAGGCACTGAGACAATGCTTCACTTAACAGCTGGAAAGGAAGTTGTTGAGTCTATATTGCTTCCTCTGGTGACTGAAGAATTCTACGCTTGCCATTAGTTTAAGATAGGAGTTTAATGTTATGGAAATATGAAAGCTTGGAAAGTATAAATCGCTCCATATCAACCTATCAAATTATTTCCCAAGAATAAAAACGCTAAATAAGCTAAAAATAAAAAAATCCCCCTCCTCCTGTAAAAAATGTAGTTTGCAATTAGCAGCACTTACATGTGTTGAAACTTGGCTGAAAAATTACCTTGATGCCTTTCATAGCTTTCCAGGGCCCAGAAAGCAGAGATGCAAGCCTAGCCTCTTAATTAAAAGTCAATTATAATTAAGAGGCTGCCCTTCTTAACATCTCCAGTTTCTGAGCATAAGAAGGCTGTGAAGGCAATTACAACATTAGACAAGTAAAGATGAGCATTAAAAAAAAAAATTACACCTTCAACATTCCAGCCTTCCACATCCCCCTTCATGGTTGATCAAGAACAACAGGGAAGGGTGAAAAAGAACGAGGAAGGGAATATATTGACCAGAACGCATTGTTTCAGGTACTAACGTTTTTAACAGAGTCCTGTAAAAGTAGAAGCGAGATCAACTCAAACACGTTTCTTCTGTTGCCAAGTGAATATGTTGACAGCAAACCAACATATTTACATAGATACTGTGGTGGGATAGTGTGCTGCTTGTGCGTAAAAGCTTGATCCCTCTGGGGTTTGGCTGGTCATCCAAACCGATGCACTAACGGAGCCCCCAAAGCATGACTCCGTCAGTCGCTGGTAGAATCTGACAGTGGGCGTCTACGGAATTTACGCCAACATAAAAGCTCTTTGACAGACATGCGCTTTCGAGACTCTCTGCGTGACAGTTTCCGGCGAAGGGTGGGCGTTCCCAACGGGGGTCCCGTTACCTCTCCACTACTCTCACTGGAAGCATCCCAGAGCCTCCCCTCCGCTGTGACTCCTGCACTCCCCCTGCTGGTTCCCTCTTCTACTGCAGATTCTCTCCTATTCTCCTGTAGCCTGTCCACTACCTGTCTCTCCGATGGCAGTTCCCTGACATCCACCTCCCCCCCAGGGCCCCCTTCACCCCCTCCCGCCTCCTCTCCCACTGGCGGTGAGGGCGGAAAGCCCCTGAAGGAACTCTCCTCGTCGTCCGAGGATTCTAACACTTCCAGCCACGGCGTACCGTCTCTCTCCCCGTCTTCCTCTTCTTCGTCGGAGTCGGCTTCTTCACCCACCCCTGACTCTGGGAACCCTTCAAACTCTCCTTCCTCATCGGTGGTCCCAAAGTGTTCCCTTCTAAATCGAGCCACGGGTTGCGGTTTTCTTGGGAAACGCTGATGAAATGTTTCTATTAAAACCTCGTCATTGACTACCTCTGCTGGTACCCAAGTGTTTTCCGACTCTGCTTCCCCCTCCCATTCTACCAGATATTCCACCTGATTCCCCTTCCACCTGGAATCAATGATTCCTGCCACGTTCATGTCGCGCTCTCTCTCTTCTATCACGGGCGTTTGGGTGGCCTCTCTCTCACGCTCCCCCCACTCGCGTCCCTCTCGGTACGGCGACAGTAATGACCTGTGAAATACTGGGTGTAATTTCATGTGACTGGGCAGCCTGAGTTTGAATGCCACTGGGTTGACCTGCTGTATGACCTCAAAGGGTCCCAATCTTTTGGGCCTCAATTTCTTACTCCCGCCCTTGAACGGTAGCCCTTGGGTGGACAACCACACCCGGTCCCCCACCCTTATAGTTTCACCTTCCCTCCTATTTCTGTCTGCTTGCTTCTTATATTCTTCCTTGGCTTTCTCTAAGTTAAGTTGAAGCTGACGGTGGATCGCCTCCATCTCTTCAAAAAAATATTCCGCCGCCGGCACGCTCCACCTCTCCCCTCCCTCTCCTGGGAATGCCCGGGGGTGACACCCATAATTTGCCAGGAAGGGACTCATCCCTGTGGACACGTTCTCCGCGTTGTTGTAGGCAAATTCTGCTAGAGGTAACTTATCCACCCAATCATTTTCTCTGTCTTTTACATAACACCTCAGGTATTGTTGTAAAACCCCATTTGCCCTTTCCGCTTGCCCATTGGTTTCTGGGTGCCGGGCAGTTGAGAAATTGAGTTCTACGTGCAGTAAGCTCATAAGTTTCCTCCAGAACCTGGAAGTAAATTGTTTCCCTCTGTCGCTGACCACCCTCAAGGGGGCGCCATGCAACTTGAAAATATGTTCTACAAACAACTTGGCGGTTTCCTCCGCTGTGACTGCATGTGAACAAGCTATAAAATGACACATCTTGGTTAATTGATCTACCACCACCATGACAGCTGTTTTGCCTTTGGATTTTGGCAGGTCCGTCATAAAATCTATGGATACTGCCTCCCATGGCCTTTCGGGCGTGGGTAAGGGTTGTAATAGCCCCGCTGGCGCCACCCTCTCTCCTTTCGCTCGCTGGCACCTGTCGCAACCCCTGACATATTCCCGTACGTCCTCCCTCACCTTGGGCCACCAAAACTCCCTGGTAACCAACCACATGGTTTTGTGCTGTCCAAAATGTCCCGCTGTGGGGCTGTCATGCAACTGCTTGAGTACTCTGCCCCTCAGTTCCCCGTCGGGTATGTACAGTGCCCCTTTGTAATACAACGCCCCGTTCTTTTCTTCGAACCCCCCTGTGTTCTCCTCTGTCCTCCGGAGCTCTCTGAGTTTCTCTTGGGCGTATTCATCGTTCTCCGTACCCTCTATCAGTTCCCTCTGCCCCACCAATGCCGCCCCACACACCCAGCGGTCTTCAGGGATTACATGCCTTGCCTCAGGCGCTCCCTCCCCCTCTAAGTACTCAGGTTTCCTGGAAAGAGCGTCCGCCCTCACGTTCTCGGAGCCGGGCACGTAACGAATCTCAAAGTGGAATTTGGAGAACTCCTGGGCCCATCTCACTTGTCTCTGGTTCAGCACTCGGGCTGTTCTCCAGTATTCCAGATTTTTGTGGTCAGTTCGGACTTGAACCTTGTGCTGCGCCCCAATCAGCAAGTGCCGCCATTTCCGGAATGCTTCATGAATGGCGAGCAGTTCTCGGTCGTACACTGTGTAGTTCCTCTCTGATTTGTTCAACTTCCGCGAGAAGAATGCACACGGTCTCCATTCAGACGTATCTTTTCCCGGCTGGAGAAGAACGGCCCCCACCGCTCGGTCTGACGCGTCAGTCTCCACTCTCATTGGTTGTTGTAGATCCACGTGCAAGAGTTGCTCTTCCGACGCAAACGCCTGCTTTAAGCGTTCGAACGCTTGTTGCGCTTCTCCCGTCCAAACAAATTTCTTTTTGCTACTAAGACAATCCGTGATGGGCGCTGTTAAATGGGCAAAGTTTTTGATGAACTTCCTATAGAAGTTTCCGAAGCCCAGGAACCTTTGCACGTCCTTCTTGGTCTTTGGTGTTTTCCATTCCAGTACCGCTTGAACCTTGCTGGGATCCATGGCCAATCCCTTGTCAGACAACCGGTACCCCAGGAATTCCACCTCCTTGGTATGAAACTGACACTTCTCCAGTTTCACCCACAGCCGGTTTTCTCGCAGCTTGCTCAGTACCTCTCTTACATCTCGCACATGCTGCTCCTCATTGTCTGAGTACACCAGAACGTCATCTAAGAACGCTACGCAGTTCTTGTAGAGCAGTGGCCCCAGGACGTGATTCATGAATGATTGAAAACAGGCGGAGCCCCCTTGTAATCCGAAAGGCATAACGGTGTACTCAAAGGCCCCCAAGGGGGTGAACATAGTGGTCTTCCACTCATCCCCCTTTCTCACACGTATCAAGTTATATGCCCCCCTAAGGTCCAGCTTGGTAAAAATTTTCCCTTTTCTCACCCGTGTTAGAATGTCATCAATTCTGGGCATAGGGAAAGTCACTGGTTCTGACACTGCATTTAGGGCCCTGAAATCACATACAAGCCTGTGTTTTTTTTGTCCACAAAGAACACTGGGCTGCCCCCCACTGCTCGTGACTCTCTGATGAAACCTCGCTTGAGATTCTTGTCAATGAACTCCCTTAACTCCTGCATCTCACTGTCTGACATTGCATACAGCTTGCCCACTGGCAATTGTGCTCCTGGGAGTAAGGTAATTTGACAATCAAAGGGTCTGTGCGGGGGCAGTTTATCTGCTTCTTTTTCGCTGAATACGTCAAGCAAGTCAGCGTATTGTGGTGGCACCCTCCCTTTGTCCATCACTTCCATCCCTGCTAGAGTGCCCCTGGCGCCTGCCTGAGCCTCTCCCTCCTTGCAGTGTTCTAGGCAATGTGCTGATCCAAAGGAAACCACTCTCTGATGCCAGCCTACTAGCGGATCGTGTAGCGCCAGCCAGCTCATACCCAAGATAATAGGAGCTCCTCCCAAGGTGGCTACGTTAAACGCTATCAGTTCGGTGTGTCGTGCCACCCTCATTATCATTGGTACAGTCTGTTGGCTCACTTCTCCTCCCAACAGCTCCCTCCCATCAATCGTGGTAACCTGCAAAGGCTTACTCAATGGGATAGTCTGTATTTGGTGTGCAGCTGCAAACTCTTTGCTCATGAAATTACATGAGCTACCTGAATCCAATAGCGCCTTTATCTTCAGTGGGTGTCCGTTTGCCAGTTCCAGCAACACCTCTATCACAAGCGCTGGTCTTGGAGGTTCCGGCGTGGGCACATTCATTACTCCCTGGCCTGGCTGCTGTGCCCTGATGTTGGCAACCAGGCGTTGGCTTTTACTGGCTCCGTGATTTCTTCTTCCTCCTTCCCCCCAACAGTTCCCGCCATCCCTTGCCATTCCTTCCTTTGCGGACAGACTCTGGCAAAGTGACCTGGCTGTTGGCAGAGATAGCATCTCTTGCCGCTCTTTCCCTCCTTCTTCCGCCCTTCACTGGTGTTTGAAACTGCGCGCGCGCGCGCTGTTCCAAGTTCCATCGGCTCTGCTGGCGGGAAAGGCTGCTCCGGAATCTCTGGAATGCGGAAGTCCTTCCAACGTTCCCCCTTTCCTTCCCGCTTTTCCATAGCTCTAGCTTCCTGGCGTGCCCCAATGGACAGCGCTGATTTAGTCAGCTGATCCATAGACTCCGCCCTAGGCGCCCGGGAAAGTTCATCTTTCACTGCCGGAGAGAGACCTTCTTCAAACAGCATTTGAATAGGTTCACTAGCAAGGTCCCACCCAAGTCTATGAATCAGCATGGTGAACTCAGTCCAGTACTCACGTACAGATCGGCTCCCCTGTTTACACGCCATTAACTGCCTGCGCACCACTCCCTGCTCGATCTCGCTGGAAAACATCAAGTCCATGGCGCGGAAAAACTTCATTGTGTCCTTTAAGATTTCATTATTGGCTGCCATCAGGGGCCGAACCCAGTCCCTCGCCCCTCCCTCTAGATGGCCAATCACGTACGCCACTCTAGAGTTCTCGTCGGGGAAGTCATCAAACAGTAGATTGAGTGCATATTGCATCTCTGTCCTAAAGGCTTGATAGTTCCGGGGATCCCCCCCAAATTTCTGCACCAGTCCAGGCACCCGTCTGGCAAGTGGGGTGGTCTTCCCCTTATCTGCATCTTGAGCCCTCCTCTCCTCGAGCCTCGCCGTTTGCAGTGCCAGCTGGACCTCCAACGCCCTGTACCTTTGTTCCAGGCTTGGATCTGCGCCAGCTCCCGCTCCTGCTCCTCCGGTTCCGGATGGTTCGCTCATGATGCCTTCTGCTTGCACAAGCTGCTTTCAAAGACTGTCAGATTGCTGTGGTGGGATAGTGTGCTGCTTGTGCGTAAAAGCTTGATCCCTCTGGGGTTTGGCTGGTCATCCAAACCGATGCACTAACGGAGCCCCCAAAGCATGACTCCGTCAGTCGCTGGTAGAATCTGACAGTGGGCGTCTACGGAATTTACGCCAACATAAAAGCTCTTTGACAGACATGCGCTTTCGAGACTCTCTGCGTGACAGTTTCCGGCGAAGGGTGGGCGTTCCCAACGGGGGTCCCGTTACCTCTCCACTACTCTCACTGGAAGCATCCCAGAGCCTCCCCTCCGCTGTGACTCCTGCACTCCCCCTGCTGGTTCCCTCTTCTACTGCAGATTCTCTCCTATTCTCCTGTAGCCTGTCCACTACCTGTCTCTCCGATGGCAGTTCCCTGACAGATACGTACAAGCCATAAACTTGCTTATGTCAGTCAGTTTCCATTGCTTTCTCTTTTCTCAGAGGCTTGAGGAAGAGGCTGGGCATGAAACATTTGTTTCAGGCGGCCTTTTCTCCCAAACTGCAGGAATGGCAATATTGATCTGTAAAAAAAAAAAGTTGCTGCTTACAGATCCTACCCCATTAAAAGAGGCCATGACTACTTTAAAGCCATAAAATAAGGGGGGGGGGAGGGTAAAGAGGAAAGATTTTTGCCTGGTGCTGAAAATAAACAAAGATGGTGCCCTCTCTGGGGAAAACATTCCACAAACAGGGGGCCAGCAGTGAAAAGGCCCACTCTCATTTTTAAACCCTCTCTGGACTTTCCATGCTACACAAATACAATTCTGCACACAATAAGATTGATCACAGACCTATTTGTGTGTGTGTCTCTGTAAAGGATTTCTAACTGACTTTCATACTGCCCTCACAAGGCAGTTTGCAAACCATTTTAAAGCACCTAAAAATGTAATGATTACAACGTAAGAGTTGAATTAAAACCCAGCAGCATTTAAATATCATACTTGCACAGCACATATTCTAAGTACAGACTGGAATAAAAGGGCCTCCAGAGTTTTCATTAAAAATACAGAAAGCCATACATTCGTATTTCCCTGGAGAGTTCCAAAGGTGTGGAAACAGGTGATTTAGCCTGACATCTAAATTATAATTGTGAAGGTGCCAGGTGAACGTCCTGGCCTGGGGAGGGAATTCCAAAGCTGGGATGCCACCACAGAGAAGGTTCTCTTTCCACCTGCTTCACTTGGAGAAAGGTTTCTGAAAACTAACTTAAAGGGCAATCCTATGTATGTATTTGTTGTTGTTTAGTCGTGTCCGACTCTTTGCGACCCCATGGACCAGAGCACGCCAGGCACTCCTGTCTTCCACTGCCTCCCGCAGTTTGGTCAAACTTGTGTTAGTAGCTTTGAGAACACTGTCCAGCCATCTCGTCCTCTGTCGTCCCCTTCTCCTTGTGCCCTCCATCTTTCCCAACATCAGGGTCTTTTCCAGGGAGTCTTCTCTTCTCATGAGGTGGCCAAAGTATTGGAGCCTCAGCTTTAGGATCTGTCCTTCCAGTGAGCACTCAGGGCTGATTTCCTTCAGAATGGATAGTTTTGATCTTCTTGCAGTCCATGGGACTCTCAAGAGTCTCCTCCAGCACCATAATTCAAAAGCATCAATTCTTCGGCGATCAGCCTTCTTTATGCATGTATACTAAGAAGTAAACCCCACTGATAAGTAGGAGCCCTATTGATTTCAAACGGGCTTACTCCTAGGTATGTATAGGATTGCAGCCTTAATTGAAGGGCCAGTTTGGAGAACAGCATCCTTTCCCTGCAGTCTAGGAAATGGTGGTACCTCTGTCCTTCAGAGGAATAGTCAAGGGGCTGCTTCCACTGTCCAGTATTTACCCTCACTTTGGCTAACTGGCTTACTCTTCCTCCATCACGCAATGATAAGGCATTACATCAGGTTGCAACATCATTTAAGCCAGAACTGAGTAGCACCACACAAGTTACCGTACTTCTCTGTGTCTAAGACTAGGGGGTTTTTTTACTTTAAAATTATGTATAAAATGGGGGGGGGGTCATCTTATAGAAGTGCCATGGGGTGACGTGGGATTGGCTGATGCGTGTTATTGGTGTCTGCGGCCAGTGGTGGTATTGATTGGGTGTTGGTTCAGCAATTGGGCGGGCAATAGGTTGCTTCTGCTGGCAGGCGGACAGACATTAGGAGGCTTTTTTGAGGCTTCCGTGTGTTAGTGTCGGCCAGGTGGGTGAGTGATTTTAAGCAATCCCCCCCCCCAAAAAAGCTCAACAACTCTGGGCAATCTTCCCCCATTTTCTTAATTCTTAGTCCCCCAAAACAGGGGGCGTCTTATACATGGGGGGGTGTTATACATGTAAAAGTACGGTAACTTTTAAGGAATACACTTAAAGCTGATGCCATAAACGGTGACTCTCTAAACGCATGTTTGCAAACTCGCTGCATCATACTGGCACAGCAGTCAGTCAGAGAGCTACTGAAATGTATACTCACCAGCAAGCCTGAAATCACCTCTGCCTCATTTGTATGAAAACAACTTTACTGTGGCATCACACTTGGCAGATGCGAACTTGGGCTGCTCTACCAAATTGCTGGCATTGGATTGAGAAGCAGCAGTGTTAATTTACTTGCGACTTTCAAGACGAGCGTGAAATATACCCTATTGCATGCTGGTTTCCAAGTCTTGCTTATTCCCCTAAGGTTTAGGGACCAATTTGAAGCCTGGATTCTGCCACTGGTAGAAGATGCTTCAATTGCTGGCTGGAATACAGACCTGTGTAATATTCTTATTTTGAATACGAAAACGTTTGAATTAGAGGGATGGGAAACCCAAGTCACCACCTCCTTTTCAAAGCATCGATTTCAGCTCCCCACTGATGGGATTCTAGGGCAGTGGCATAGCAGTATTTTCCAAATATCACCCTTTTGCAGTTGTCTACACCCATTTGACTCTTGGGCACAATTGGTGCATTGTTGGCACGCGAGCCTCTTCTTCCCTATTGCATATAGAGCTGCTTTGTGTCCCCTTGGCCTTCTTATTTTTGAATAGCCGCTGGGGAAATACTTTGCCTCCTTTCCATACCTTTTGCTGCATAATTCTGCCACCTCCCTTATGCCGTGAGTCACTTCAGTGTTCGATGATGGTTCATTTCCCTATTTCATTGCAAGCCATGCAACTTGTGTTCTTCTCATTAGAGCCCTGCAGCAATGTGCGATGGGTCACAAACTGTACTTCTAACAAGTGCCATCTGTTCGTCAATAAAACAGTGACCTTGACAGGCCTCTGAACCATTGCATATACAGTAATACCTCCGTGAACGTCCGCCTTGTCTAGCATCCATTCCGGCGAATGTCCGCAGCAATCCCGGAAGTACCAGAAGGGGTTACTTCCAGGTTTGCCACTCGCACATGCGCAGAAGCGCAAACCGCTCCGCACATGTGCGCAGACACGGCACTTTGCCCTGCGTCCTTTTCAGCTACCGGCTGGGGCTCTGGAACGGATCCCGGCAGCAAAACGAGGTATGACTGTATAACACTCTGCACAGGGCAGGTCCTACCATTAGGCAAAGCAAGGCAGGTGCCTCAGGCGGCAAATGCTGGGGAACAAGGAATGCCAGCAAGGTCTTAGAGGTGTTTGCACACCCTAATCTAGCCTCCTGCTCCCAGCGGCAGTGGAAGGAGCCAGTGAAGTAAGATTTGACTGTGAGTCGAGGACCCTCCACCCGCATAGGATTATAATAAGACACACAGATTAATGGTTAATGGGCAAAATTAGGCCACAACTTTTATTGGTTACAGCATGTGAGTAGCATTGGCTTAGGCACTGGATGAAACAGCAATACAAGACTCCACTCCACACAGCCAGGAGTCATATCAGGGTTAACAACCAATGAGAGGAGCTCATTGATGCAAATACAACTGGAAGCAACCCCATGACGTCACCGGGGGTCGTGCCATGGCCCTAGCCACTTGCAGGGCATCGGACAGGATCCACGACCGCCGGATTCCTTTAACAGAATACCCAAAAGAGGAGGGGTAGATGATGGCGCATACCCAATCCTCCAACACAGCAGACACATTCCAATGCCTAACCGCCACCCGAGCCAAAAGGCTCGCAGCCAATACCCTCACAGCTGCAACCAATTCCTAATTCTTCTGATGATGTCTGCCAACCACACATCATTTCCTTGATCAGAAAGATGGACGCCATCGTCACGAAACAAAAACACATTGCTGTCAGGGTGTGCAATCACATGGCCATTCATATATAGCAGCTTGCGGGGCCACCACACGATTCAGAAGTTTCCTGGATTTGTCAATAGCTATAGTGCTATGACTGCCAAGCCACACCCTTCTTTTTAGAAGGGAGGACCAAAACACAGTGGTTTCTGGGAATAATACAGCCAGTTCATCAAAGTCCTTCTTAATGTGCGACAAGAAGTCCACACTCTTCCTGAAGGCAAGGTCAAAGCAGGAACAGACTGAGAGAAGAGGGCTGCCGCAGCTGTTTAAACGCATTTAGCCGTGCCCACCAGCCAGCCCTATTGGTCGGCTGGGAGGCTTGGCCGCGACAGCAGAACCAATCAGGAGCAGGGAGCTGAATACGGCTCTCTGCCCCCGCGGGAGGCTGCTCCCGCTCACAACCCCTCCCCTCTTGGAGGAGGAGAGGCTTTGCTAAACCAGTATGTTGAATTTGGGAGGAGACGTGTATCATACTGCCCTTTGTTCTGGGCAGCAAAACATTTTGAACTGCTCATGATCCTTCCCCCCATTCTGAACTGTTTAAACTGATATAATGCTGATTTAAATGTATGGTGAAGATGAGGACCAGAACAATAAAGGCTGGTTTTCGCCCACAGATAATCTTCACTGGATTGAGACAAATGCTTAGAAACTTTGCTGTGACAGGATGCTGGCAGTTCATTTTTCCTCAGAATGCCTGGTAGGGAAGTTTCCTGAAAGCTATATGCCTGTGGGTCTTCCATAGGGACTGTTTTGCAAGTAAACACAGCAACTTTCCAAGCTGGAGCACTGAAGCTTGTAATTGTTTACTCACTCTCCTGCTGCAGCTTCGCTCCCCAAAAACACAAAGTCTGCATTATGTTTGCTGCATCAAGTCTGCTACATGCACATCCCCCTGATTGGAAAGAAACAACACATTGTGAATTATTGACAACAATTCAAAGCAAAGCACTTTGGCAAAAATTATATTAGGTGCGACAAAAGAATACCAAGCAAAGCAATGATACCACATGAGTTCTTCTTTGAGTAGATAAGGATATTTTTAAAAAATATTTCTTATTACTTTTTCAGTGCACACGCATCTCAAGGTGATGGACAAAATGAAATAAAAACAGTGGAAAACGTTTAAAAAAAACATAAACAGATGAGTTTAAAAACAGAAAGAGGAGACACCCAAGGCAGAAAGACCCATTCATTCCATGCTCATTGGAACAAAAATATATTCAATTGTTTCCAGAAAGCAGATAGCGGGATTTTGAGGATCTACCAGCAGATCTCAGACAATCTTCTGCCTACCCCTGCTCCATGCCTTAATAAATGTCTCCTTAAGTCTCGAAGGAGCCACACGACTCTTTGTAGCGTCTTTGTTATCTTAATTTGGAGACAAGTTCTTTGGAAGAGCTCCAGTCATTCCCACTATTGTTTTTCTGATCCAAGGAGTTCATTCTTTCCAAGTTTATCTTCATTGCCACTGGAAAACATCAATTTAGGCCCTCACTGTTAAAAACTCTCATGTTTACCCAGGCATGGCTGAAAAGCTCTGCCTCTGGCAACCCTGAAATGATTAGTTTGAGGGTAGGTAATTGTTTTTAGGCATTTCTAACAGGTTATTTTAAACTCTATTTTAGGGGAAAGAAACGGGGGGGGGGGGGAGAGATAACGGTAGAAGTGGCAGAACAGAGAGAGTTCTACAAGCAGTGGGCCTGGTAGAAAGATGCCTTCATAGAATTCCACATTCTCTTTTTTTAAAAGATTGTATTTTTTTGGTTCATATTGATATTCAATCTCCTTTGGGCTAGGAAAGTGTTTTGTTTCCAGGCCTCTTCATATTTGGTGTTCTGCATCCTCAGGACTCTAGAGATCCATAGAAGGAACCCAAGGAATATAATAATAATAATAATAATAATAATAATAATAATAATAATAATATACCCCACCCATCTGGCTGGGTTTCCCCAGCCACTCTGAGCAGCTTCCAACAGAATATAAAAATACAATGGTCTATTGAACATTAAAAGCATCCCTAAACAAGGCTGCCTTCAGATGTCTTCTAAAAGGAAGGAACATCTGGTTCATTCCCCTGTAATTCAGGAATCTCAGCTAAAGCATCCAAGACAGATACATCCAGTGCTTTTTTTTAGTAGAAAAATAGGTGCCGGTACTTACCATGAAGTTGTTACAGTAAGTGGCACACTTCCAATCCTGAAACCACACCAGAGAGGTGCAAAACATGGGTCATTTATTCCAGTAAGATTTTACCTGTTCTCCCATCTGCTCTGGGTGCTAGCAGGCTAGTGTTGCGAATCCACCCACCCTTCACATTGACCCAGGACCCACAACGGCCTTGTAGACACAACCCTTTCTTGCCCCTCTGTAATATCAGGCTTCTGTCCTTCATTCCAGCCACTCAGGTAGTCCTGGAAAGAGAACGTCCGTTCCCCTTCTTAACCTTCATCCTGAGGCTATAACACAGTTCTACTTTATTGCGGTAAGAATGACTAAGGTTGTGTATGCAAAGCAGTGCAATGTAAACTGAGCTAGAAAAATATGTATATTGTGGTTACTATTATTATCATTATTATTAGCAATCACTATAATAACTGGATTGAAAAATGATGAATTTTATTGATGAGCTCTTGCTGGTTTTACAGTTATTTCACTGGAATTGTTGAATGGTGTGTTTTCAATCTTGTTTTGATGGTGTATGTCACCTACAGAATGTATTTTATTAGGTGGCTCATAGGTACAAATAATAAAGTAGTAATAATAATAATATTATAATAATTTATTATTTATACTCCGCCCATCTGGCTGGATTTCCCCAGCCACTCTGGGCGGCTCCCAACAGAATATTAATAACAATAAAAAAGCAATAAAATATCAAACATTAAAAACTTCCCTAAACAGGGCTGCCTTCAGATGTCTTCTAAAAGTCAGATAGTTGTTTATTTCCTTGACATCTGAAGGGAGGGCGTTCCACAGGGCAGGCGCCACTACCAAGAAGGCCCTCTGCCTGGTTCCTTGTAGTAAATAACAGCACCATCCATGTGAATTGTGCAGTGCAAAGTAAAAGAGCTAGGCTCCCTGCTCCAACACTTCCAAATTCAACACTGGGAGGGGAATGAAAACAAGAGAATATTAGGCGCGCGCGCACACACACACACACACACACACACACTTCAATTATTGCAAAGCTATAGTTAGTTATTGTAAGGTGGTATCTTGTAATAAAGGGACGCGGGTGGTGCTGTGGGTTAAACCACAGAGCCTAGGACTTGCTGATCAGAAGGTCGGTGGTTCGAATCCCCGCAACGAGGTGAGCTCCCGTTGTTCGGTCCCTGCTCCTGCCAATCTAGCAGTTCGAAAGCACATCAAAGTGCAAGTAGATAAATAGGTACCACTCCGGCGGGAAGGTAAACAGCGTTTCTGTGCGCTGCTTTGGTTCGCCAGAAGCGGCTTAGTCATGCTGGCCACATGACCCGGAAGCTGTACGCCGGCTCCCTCGGCCAATAAAGCGAGATGAGCACCGCAACCCCAGAGTTGTTCACAAGTGGACCTAATGATCAGGGGTCCCTTTACCTTTATCTTGTAATAATTCCCCTCCCCCCAACAATCTACATCTGGGGTTCCCAAACTGTCTGTGAGGAACATTGTGTGCAACAGATGCTATCTCCTTTTAAGAACCTGCAAAGTGAGGAGAGTCAGGAAGTGATGGGGGAGAAGGCATCTTAAAGGAATGGAGAGGATAAGTGTAACCTCCCTTTGGTTGTGTTTACTTTGGTGAGTTTCTCTGAGGAAAAGTTATTTCTTTGGCATGCAGATTTATATTGTAAACCACCCAGTGATCCTCAGATGAAGGGTGGTGTAGAAATGTAATTAATAATAATAATAGTCGCAAACAGCACCCAGAGGATGACATCATAGTCCCAGCTATGAAAAATGTGGCAGTCGCTGCTCCACATCGCTGGTCTCTTCATTTACTGTGTGCAACCAACAAGGTTTTGCCAATGTAAATCCCACTGAATTCAGCGAGGCTTCTTAGCTAATACCCAGAGGTTTTTTTGTTTCAGACTGTATTTTTAACAATAATATTTAGCAATAATAATAAATAACATATAGGAACCAATGTGAAGAATAGCGAGTAAAAACAACAACAAGAACAATAAGCTATTCCTTTTTGTTCTTTGCATAGGCTCCTGTAAATATATATATATTTACAGCATTAGTGGTGGTAATAAAGTAGTAGGAGCCAAGGCAAAGCAGAGAAAAAACCCATATTATATTGTATGTAGGAGCCAATGCAAAGAATAGAAAAGAAAGTATTATACTTATTATTATTATTATTATATGCAGGAGCCAACGCAAAACACAGGAAAAAGTCTCGTATTATATTAAATATAATATATTAGATATTATGTTAAACGACGTTAAATCTTATTTTGTGCACAAGCCATTGCAAAGAATGGAAGATAAAATAATGTCCAGGAGCGAGTGCGAAGTATAGGAAAATAAATTTAAAAAAAACCTAGCTTTATCATCTTGGAAAGATGGGCGGCTTTTCTGGAGCGTTTTGAAAAAGTTAAAGGAGAGGAAGAAACCACGTTGCTCTTGGCGGCGGCGGCAGCAACAACAGCAAGCAGGCCTGGAGGTTGGCTTAGTAACCAGAGAGCGGCTAGACCTGCCAGGGCCCCAGAACGGGGCGGGACAGGAGCGAGAGAGCGAGCGGGAGACGGGATCCCATCGAGCTTGTGTCAGCAGCTTCCCCGAGGGGCGTGAGTGGCTGAGAGGCGCGCGGGGGAGGCTGCTTCGCGGCTGGCTACAATGGTTACAGCCCTGGAGAGGCAGCGTTAGGGACGCGCGCGCAGGCACACCGACACAACAAGCGCGCACGCACGCACTCCCGGAGCAGCCGCTTCGGCTGGTGTCGGCAGGAGGAGGAGGAGGAGGGCGCAGGCAGGCGCCGAAGAAAGATCCCAAAGCCCCGTAGCCTTGCCCGCTCGCTCGGGCTCTGGAAACCGCCGCTAACTTGCAGGGAAACTTTGCGCCCTGAGCTGCGTCCTCTTTCGCCAAACAAACAAGCCGGAAGGGGGCTGGGGGGAGAGAGATGGGGGGCTCGGGCCGGTCAAAATAGCAGCCCGGGAAGAGATGCTGGCGACGCCGAAGCCCCGATCCATCGGCTCCCCCTCTCCGGGCTCCTTTGCAGGTTCCAGTTAGCGCCATCGCCGGGGAGCAGAGAGAGCTCCCCATTCCGTGCCCAGGCGCTCCAGGATCGAGGTGTTGCGGTGTTGTTTTTGAACTCAACGCGGCCGGTAAGTGAAGTCGGTGTATGTTGCCTTGGACGGGTGGGAGGCGGCGTCGGCGTCCTGCCCTTTCGCAGCCAACTATTCTCTTTCGAGAGCGCTATAATGCGGGGTGGGTCTGTCCCCAGCTCCAAAATACCCCCCCTCCCCACAAGTACTCCCAAGTCTTTAGTTCGTGTGTGCGCACTTGGCTATCTCTGATAAGGACTACTGAGACCATGATGCGGAGTTGGGCTGCGTGCTGATGGGGGCAAGTGAACGTCTGAAGGGTGGTATGCGTCGGACCCCCCTCCCCTCCCCGTGCTGTGTGCAGGAGGGGGATGGGAAGGCTGGTGGTGGGGTTGCTGTGGATGATAGGGCGCAGCAGGGGCACGGAGCCTTTGGCCCTCCAGATATTGGACTACAAGTCCCATCAGCCTTAACTATTGGCCGCGCAGGCCGGGGTCGATGGCACTTTCAGTTCAACAGCGTCCAGCATGCCGAAGGTTTCCCCACCCCTGGAAGAAATTCCTAAAGCAGACCTTTTTTGTTGTTTGCTTTCTGTACTTTTTAAAAGAGTCGCTGGGAAATTGTGATGGTGTGGAGGCATCAGCTGCAGTGAAAGTGTGTGTCGGAAGGATCAAACTTCTCCCACGTTTGTAAACCACCAAAGGGAAAAGCCATCAAAGTGGTGTGGTTTTGGAGTTGTAAAGAATCTGTTTTCTACATGGATCACCCCCCACGTGGAACATATATAATTGGACTGGGAGGTCAGGATGGAGATAAATGTCTTTGCTTGGTGTTGGGATGAGCATTTGTGAGTGTGAGAGAGATGTGGGACTTTGGTACAGATGGATTTGTTGGAAGGGAAAGGATAAATTTCACAGGGCACATTTTCTTTCCCTGCTCTGTATGTATGTGTGTCTTTTTTCACTCAGCAGGCCTGCCTGCCTGCCCGTCTCTCTCCCTTTTAAATAATTGTGGAAAAATTGTGTCTCATCAGAAGAATGCAAGGGAGGAAAGAGAATATTGATGCAAGCTGTTTTGCTGCTGCTGTTAAAGTTTCCCACAATTTCCTGTCCCAAAACCTCAGCACAGAGCAGAAATTTTGAGGTTCACAAACTGGCAGATGGAGAAGACATTTGGAATAAAACTTGAGCTTTGAAAGTTAAGATGCTAGTGCCCTGATACAAAATTTTTCCTGAGAGAATGATCCGCAGTCACTTCTGTGAAGTATTTTTCTGAGGACTTTGGCCTGCTCACCTTCAATACGCTTACTCTGAGGTAATAATCCTGTTGCCATACAGGTGAGATTGGGAGAGAGGAGGAGGAGGAGATTTGTGGGAGAAAAGTTGGAAATCGAGGGAGAAATCTGCTGGGGAGTGCTGAGAAATAATATGGGTTTCATTTTTGATATTTATCTACCTGTAATCAACACCTCCGCAAAACCACAGCGTAATCTCTCCTCTCATATTGGCGAGTGTGTCATTCTCCCTAAATTGCATGTTTTAAAAACAACAAAGGCAGGACTTACTTCATAGAGAACCGCCAGGAGTTGCTCTGGAGCAGTCTGATTTTGGTTGGGAATTGAAACGGCGCAACCGGTTTTGTGTGTTGGGTGGATCCCGAACTAAAGGCATGGCATCCAAAACTGTGGGGCCACAGGTGGCTGTTGACAACTGGTGTACCTAAAGCATCTTCTTCACGGCACAAATTGGCCGCTTTTCTCCTGTTCTTGAGATATGGCATTGATTGTGATTGCAGCTTGGCTGGGTTTGTTGGAAAGAGAGGAAGCGGGTGGGCTGGGGGTAGGATTTTCTGCTGGTGTTTTGACTGTTTGCATCTGGAGAAATTTGGGGCATACTTAACTAAGCAACTACAGTATTTTAATCCCACAGGACTGATTGACAAGAAAATGTGGTGTATTGTTTTTCGTTCCTTGGTAGGCTTCAGATCTGCATGGGCCAGATCCACATCATCCCATTTACAGCCCACTCACTTTCCCCAGAGAATCTTGTCAGCTTAGTTTCCCCCCATCAAAGTTATAACAGGGGTGGGCTTTGGTAATCTTTCATAATATGGTGCCCGGCATGAGGCCAAAATCTTGTGCGCCCAAATAGGTAAAGGTAAAGGGACCCCTGACCATTAGGTCTAGTCGTGACCAACTCTTGGGTTGTGGCACTCATCTCGCTTTACTGGCCGAGGGAGCCGGCGTACAGCTTCCGGGTCATGTGGCCAGCATGACTAAGCCGCTTCTGGCGAACCAGAGCAGTGCACGGAAACGCCGTTTACCTTCCCGCTGGAGCGGTACCTATTTATCTACTTGCACTTTGACGTGCTTTTGAACTGCTAGGTTGGCAGGAGCTGGGACCGAGCAATGGGAGCTCACCCCGTCGTGGGGATTCAAACCACCAACCTTCTGATCGGCAAGTCCTAGGCTCTGTGGTTTAACCCACAGCGCCACCCGCATCCCTGTACGCCCAAATAGAGCTCATCAATTACGGATCTTTTCTGAATTTAAAATTCCCAGCATCCTTAGCAAACGACAGTTCCCAGGAACCTCTGGGGTAAGTCATGTGCTTTGAATGTGTGGCATGGATCTGCCAGATCTACTTTTAATTACGCTTAGAATATGGGCACCATTGGTGAAATTGGTGGCCAGCTCTCACATGGCAGCCTCTCTCCATCCAGCTCCTTGGATCCTGAGGCTTCTTGGCCATATATGCTTTTGCTTGGGGGCCAGTGTTTAATTTATTTATTTTTAAGTGGGTCTGGGTATAAGGGGGGACTCAGCCCAAAGGCTTCTCCACCTGCAAGTGCCACCCTCCCCCCCCTCAAATTGGCATTACAAAAGATCCCTGAATTTCCCTTAGGCATAATTGGGGCAGGAAGAGACCATAGTTCAGACCAGGTTCTATCCTAACAACTCTCAGCACCGTTAAGAAACCACAGTTCCCATAATTATTCGCCATGGCTATTTAAAGTGGTATGGTAGTGCTTTAAATGTCTAGTGCAGATGGGGCCCTTATCTCAGAAAATGTGGAACTATGCGTTTGCCACCACAGTGTGCAATTTCACTTTGCTTTATGTGCCTCATCTGTACCTTCAGCCCAGTAGCACAAACATTGGAAATATAAATATTTCTGTCCTCATCCTAGCATTTTGTTTACTTACGTGATGTTGATGGGTGAATGGGATTGTATTTGTCTTCCGACTCGATTCAGAGTTTTCAGCCGCAACAGAACAGAAACTAAAGGGTTCAGGATCACTTAGTTTGAACTGGGAAAAGGAGCAGGCAAGGAATGCTAAGTGCTTAGCCACACTTCTTATTGTCCTGCTGTGGGAGGATTCTTTAGCACTCGATCGGAGAAAATTCGGGTTTTCTCTGGATTGATGTTTGCTCCGATTGAAAGCTAAAGTGTGTGCTTGACCTGGAAAAGCAGCAAGGCTAAGGGGAAACATCTCAGACTCATGCCTAGAAAGTGCAGGTCAACCATCTTTTTTTTGGACATTTCTTATTTACAGCACTTTGCTCCTTTCACATGCTTGATCGTACCTTGCTCAAGACCGGCTGTCATTTAACCACAAAAATACCGCTTGCATGTTGCCAAGGTGGTGGTTGTTTTCCTTTTTCACCAAGCAGTTTGCACATCAAACAAGAAGGCAGGAGAAACAAAATGCTGTGGAATGTTGATCCATAATCATTACCATAGTGAAAACATAGGTTAGACAGTTGCAAATAAGTCACAACACTTGGCTGTTAATAATCATCTAATTTCTGCTATTAGAGAAACGCAGAGTGCCAATCTTTACTTCGGGAACAAGGAATCTGTGTTTCCTTCAGATGTTGCTAGGTTTCCATCATTCCTGACTAGTACTGATGGGAGTTGTAGTCCATCAACACACAGAGGGCCGCAGGTTCCCCATCCTTTCTTTATATTGATATTTTGCATCCAGTGTTTATGGGCTGCCCCCAGTTCCATGTTCAGAAGGAATTCTAGAACTCAGGACATACTGTGCACAACTTACTTTGTCCCTGACTTTGCTCAGTTTTTCAATTTCTGTTCTGAGAATCAAAGTATACAGTATGTTCAATGCACATGCCTTCTGTTTTTTTCCTGAATTTATTTAAAGTTTTGAAATGTTTAAAATATTTTTTTATTGCAGATGTGTTTCTTGCCCTCGGCTCATTTGGGAGAAAAGGCGGGATATAAATGTAAATAAACAAATTAAATAAATAAAGGCGCCAGGGGGTTATTATCTTGATCACAACAGTGTGTCCCTTTCCAGCTGCAACTGGGATGGAAACTGGGGGTTCAGCTCCATTTTGCAGCTTAGGAAAAAAGTTCCCATTGGCTGAGCAGGAACGAATTTCCACCGTGTCTCAGGATAGAGTGGATTAAACCCTTCTGCACTGTGGTCAGGATAATAATATCGCCGTGTTCCACTCCCCACTCCCTGGCACATATAATAAAAAGCACAAGTTGCAGTTGCATACTACTTATTAAGTGGTTAAGGACATGAGCGTAGGCAGGGAGGGGCAGTCGCCCCCATACATCAAGTAAAACAGTAGAAATACTTAACTAACTGACTAATCACAACAGTTCTGCCCCTGCAACAAAGGTCCGTCCTTCCCGCTGACAAAAATCCTAGCTATGCCCATGGTTGGGGATGCACAATAGCTCAGTGACAGAACATCTGCCTTGCCAGCAGACGGTCCTCAGGTTCAATCTTCAGGTGGGGCTAGGAGAGATTCTTGCCTGAAACTCTGGTGAGCAGCTATCAGCCAGGGTTGATGATACTGAACTACAGTGGTGCCTCGCAAGACGAAAAGAATCCGTTCCGCGAGTCTCTTCGTCTAGCGGTTTTTTCGTCTTGCGAAGCAACCCTATTAGCGGATTAGCGCTATTAGCGGCTATTAGCGGCAAAGCGGCTAAGCGGCTCTTAGCGGCTTAGGAAAAGGGGGGGGGAGCGGAAAAAAATCACAAGACTCGCAAGACGTTCTCGTCTTGCGAAGCAAGCCCATAGGGAAATTCGTCTTGCGAAGCGCCTCGTAAACGGAAAACCCTTTCGTCTAGCGGGTTTTTCATCTTGCAAGGCATTCGTCTTGCGGGGCACCACTGTATGTGGACCAATGTCAAAACAAAACAAAAAAATTCCTTCCAGTAGCACCTTAGAGACCAGCTAAATTATTGGTATGAGCTTTCGTGTGCATGCACACTTCTTCAGATACCAACACGGCTACCTACCTGTACATGGACCAATGGTTTGACTTCTTCCAAAGTGTAACATGTAGTTTGGCTCCAAAAGAGGGGTGTGGTGTTTGTTTGTTTGTTTGTTTGTTTGTTTGTTTGTTTGTTTTAGTAAGATGTGCTGTGGTGGCCCCAGATGAGAGAGAAACTTTCTTTATGGCAATACTTTCCAGGATGGTTTTGTAGCTAACGGTTTATTATGGTATAAGCTTTCATGACTTAAGAGTCCATCAGGCCTCCTGTCTTACAAATATCCCCTTAACTCAGGCATAGGCAAACTCGGCCCTCCAGCTGTTTTGGGACTACAACTCCAATCATCCCTAGCTAACAGGACCAGTGTCAGGGATGATGGGAACTGTAGTCTCAAAACATCTGGAGGGCCGAGTTTGCCTATGCTGCTGAAAATAGCTGCTTGCAATAACAGGCTACATGAGCGCAGGACCAGACCCTGCAGCGAACCCAGTGGTCAGCTTTGTCCCTGTATCTTCTTATTGCAATACCATCAGCCATGTCAGGGTCTGCTTCACCTGTTCATCTTCATCTTCCAGAATAGTATCATAGTGTTGGAAGGGAGCCTGAGGATGGTCTAGTCCAACCCTACAGGAATCGAACTAGCAACCTTGGTATTGTTAGCACCATGCTCTAACCAACTGAGCTATCCAGGCTGATGCGTGCTATCACCTGCCAGCAATGCCCTTCTGTCCTACCGATGGAGGGCAAACAGATCAATCTCTGTGCAAAGGAATAAATGGACACAGATCTAACACAGCAATTGGCAGCATTCAGAAACCAATAGGAAAATATTTTCGTTTCCCAGGATCCTTCAACAAAGGAACTTCAAAGGGAGGCTCCACCATGAAATTGTCAATGAGAACTTATCAGGGAGCTTGATATTATTTGCTTAGGTCTGAATTGAGACAATGGTGTTTTTCCTCTCACTCCAGGTGTTAGACCTAGGGTGATTATGTTATCTGCTGCTAATAAGGCTGTGTGTATCTGGTTTACTTTTGAGCTTTGCATAGAATTGTGACAGAATACATACCTATTGCCTTTCCTGGTCATTTTGCCTCCTGTATATATTATGTTCCCCAACTATATGCCCATTTTTAATATTTGCCATATGAAGATAGTGACTTATGAATGTGATGAAGTGTTCATGAAAGCTTATGCTACAGTAAATCTGTTGATCTTTAAGGCGTCATAAGACTAGTTTAGTGTTCTTTGCTCGTGTTTTATCAGCTTTTCTTTCTGTAAACAAGTAAAAGCATGAATGGAAGATGCTTTCCCCTAAAGATGTAGTAGACATTCGCTGGAAAAAATGTGGGCAATCCAGACTCTTAATCTCAAGGTTTGTGGGTTTGAGTCCCATGTTGGGTGAAAGATTCCTGCATTGTAGGGGGTTGGACTAGATGCTCCTTGCGGTCCCTTCCAGCTCTACAAATCTATGTTTCTTTAATTTAGAAGTGAGGACCAGGGCCTGATCTTTCAATTTGACATATTAGGTGCTGATACAGCTGTGGTAAACATGATGTGTGGTTTTTTTCATAATGGGTGAAGCCATTCTCAGTAGGAAAGCATGGAGGAGTCTAGGTAGGAGGTTATGATCCCATGCATGTTTACTTTGAAATAAGTCCCACTTGAGTTCAGCTGTACTTACTGGCAAATACAGTGGTACCTCGGGTTAAGTACTTAATTCGTTCCGGAGGTCCATTCTTAACCTGAAACTGTTCTTAACCTGAAGCACCACTTTAGCTAATGGGGCCTTCTGCTGCTGCCACGCCAATAGAGCACGATTTCTGTTCTCACCCTGAAGCAAAGTTCTTAACCCGAGGTACTATTTCTGGGTCAGTGGAGTCTGTAACCTGAAGCGTATGTAACCCGAGGTACCACTGTATAGACTCTAAAGTGGTGCTTCAGGTTAAGAACAGTTTCAGTTCAATTCAGACCTCCGGAACAAATTAAGTATTTAACCCGAGGTACCACTGTATAGGATTTGTAGAGGTAGAAGTAACTGACTACAAAGATACACAAATATGCTTATTAATCAACACTTCAGCCTTTATATATAAACTTTTTTTAGACATTACTTAACGCTTGAAGGTGACCTTCACTATCATGAGGACTTGAAACCTGATTAAAAATAATAATTACAAGGAGCAAGAATTATGAAAGGCGGAAGTGGCAGTTTCCTAACTCCAGGCATCTTCCGAAATAATATTGGCTCCATGGGATGCTTTGAAGCAAGTTCTGAATGGAGACATAAACAGAAAATGTTTAATTGGAGCTGCCCTTCCATTTAGATTTTTCAGGAATGCTTCTGACAGCTCCTCCTTACATGAGCATGCTGAAAGAGTCCTTAGGGATGACCAGTTCGAGCATAACATTTTCCACCTGTTTGTGCCATGGAACCAAATGTTGTGCGGGAACTGGCCTTCCCTTTTGATTTTTAATGAAAATCAGTTTATTAAATTCCCATAGTGTGTTCCCAAGCAAGTGTGTCTCATTTGAGGTGGGGAAATGATAAAAGAAACCTTGCAACTGCCTTATCAGTTTCTTGTATGGTATTGAGCAACCCAAGTGATATTTCTTGCAAGCGAAATGTGTTTCTTTATTCAGGGTGAATTTTATTCTGCAAGGCATTTCTCTCCATATCAGATTGTAGAGTCTCTAGCTATTTACAAATATGGCAGATCTGCCTTAAGATATAAAGCCTTAAGGTAGAACTTGAAGCAAGGTGTTTCTTGGTCTCAGCTCTGTGAGAGAAATATAAATCGAAACTGACACGACTTGTTTCCCTGCTGGAAGGTGACTTCTGAAAGTATTTTTTTTTTACACATTATATAGTAGCAAATTCAGGTGTGTCACTGAATAACATGGAGCCACAGCCAATCTTGACTTCTTGTTAGGTGTCAATCTTGTCAGGAACTGCTCAACACTTCTCTATGTGTTGAACTTTGTACCTGTAGCTTCTCTGGGAGAAATTCCTCCTGATCTGACCTAGTTCCACCTGTCCAGCCTGGCCATTGGCTCTTCCATGGGTAGGAATTGGAAGGGGGGGAAGGACTTAATTTTTTAGATGAACCTTCCTTGGCAAAACAAGGTCTACTGAAGTGCTAGCATACAGTAAGCCCACAATTTATGTGAGGGCAAATTTCCGGGGATTGCACCTAAAGCCAACATTGCATATAGTCTAAACACATGAGGTTCAATGGCGGGTGGGATTGCCAAAGTTTTCTTTCCTGGATGCCTGCCATCTTTCTTCCACCTTATTTTAATTTTAATTTTTGCCAACAATGTAAAGCTGAATGCACTCAACTTAAATGTTCATGAGTCTTCCTCTTGGTTTTGACTCTGAGCTCATTCTCTGACCTTGCCTTCTGGTTGGCCTCATATCCCGCTTTCTCTCTTGGCTCCCAGTTCCTCACTCCTGGCACCCTGGACCACTGCCCATGGCCTGACCCTGATGCTGGTGTATGTGATGTACACCAGGGGTGAGGAACCTTAGGCCT
Organism: Podarcis erhardii; assembly: GCF_964252035.2. Taxonomy (NCBI): domain Eukaryota; kingdom Metazoa; phylum Chordata; class Lepidosauria; order Squamata; family Lacertidae; genus Podarcis; species Podarcis erhardii. The sequence goes on along the minus strand of NC_138512.1, from coordinate 65,683,596 downwards.
CAGGTGGGAGTTCCAAATGTGCCCCCACAAGCTTCTCTAGCTGGCTCTCCCCAGGCCACAACCCCTCTCAGTATGGCTTTGCACTGTGCTTAAACGTTTTTGACTGGTTGCAATGTTTCCTTAATGAAATATACTCTGAGTCGAGTGTGGATTTCATGCTCTTTATTCAGCTCATAGTAGTGAGGAAGAATGGAAGTTCCCCCAGAATGTCTGCTTTATATACATTATTTACACAATGAGCCCCATGTGATTGGCTAATTCCAGTATTCTGCTGTAGGCCAATCAGGTTGCGGATTCACTTCCACCTGGAGCTGGATTGGGTGGCTCCTGTGCACCAATCAGACTGCTACATTCTGGGTCCTATTGTTCTAGGACCAATCAGACTGCTGCATTCTGAATCCTACTCAGTACATAACACTTAACCTCCCTTAATGCCTCTCACTTGACCGGGAGAGGTGTGCATAAAGTGAAATTTACATTCATTGCTCTGCCCACATTTCCCTCCCTCTGGTTCCACCCACCCCATCTCAGAAGATTGCCAGAAGGGAATGGGGCCCTCAGACTGAAAAAGGTTCCCTACTCTGATACACACTTTTCCAGAATACAAATTTGCCCTCACTTGCTGATCACATTTACACTTGGAAAATAATTTGTTATATTTCTAATAAATAAATGTAACACTTGGAATACCTCAGAAGCGAACGAGTGATTATGAATCTGACCTGATTGTGTGTCAAAACTGTATAGAACCTATCCTTGTGAAAAAATTCAACAAGTGCCCACCTGCCGAGTCATACAGTGGTACCTCGGGTTAAGAACTTAATTCGTTCTGGAGGTCCGTTCTTAACCTGAAACTGTTCTTAACCTGAAGCACCACTTTAGCTAATGGGGCCTCCTGCTGCTGCTGCACCAGTTTCTGTTCTCATCCTGCAGCAAAGTTCTTAACCCGAGGTACTATTTCTGGATTAGCGAAGTCTGTAACCTGAAGCGTATGTAACCTGAAGTGTATGTAACCCGAGGTACCACTGTATTTTGTTGACTGTGCTGAGCTGTGGGACCGGTGGCAAGCTATTTCTGTAAGACAGTAAGCCCTCTTTAGGTGTCCAGCCTGGACATGTGAACCCATTAAGGAGTCAGATAGTGGTGGCTTGTACCATTTGGAGCTGGTACAATCAAAAGCAGGGAAACCAACAGTAAGTGGATTCAGAGCCAACTAATGTGCCCCCCATCTTACCTGCTGCTGAATTCTGCAAGTGCAAAACTGGGACCAAGGAGGAGAAAGGGGGACAGCTAAGGCCACTTCTCTGGGCTGCTTGTAAGTAAGAAGGCAGACAGGTGTGTGCTGGCTAAAGGTAGACTGAGATTGCTGGGGCAGTGCCCTATTCATCCTGATGGACCAGTCTCCTGCCAAGGAAGACATGCATAGCCCCTGCCATATGCCGGGCCGCCATGTGCTGTCCTTGCTCTCTCCACTTCTGACCTTTGTCTCTGAAGGGGCTTATAAGCTATTCAGCTGAACAGGAAGTTCAGCAGTGGTCATGCATGGGAAATGGGGGGCTGGGGCAGGTATGCGCCCCATTAAGCGCCCTGCATGCTTTTGCCCTCACCTTTGTTTAGGTTGAACACCTGAAGAGGGCTGCTCTTCCATGCAGCTCTGTGTAAGGTTACGGCTGCCCAGAGGTCACTGTGAAATTAGGAGGTACTTCAATATCAAGTGGGTTTTTCACATGAGAGTAGTTTCTTGTGGTGCAGGGAACAGGGCAAAAGGTAAATTGGGAGTTACTAGTACAGTGGTACCTCAGGTTAAGAACTTAATTCGTTCCGGAGGTCTGTTCTTAACCTGAAACTGTTCTTAACCTGAAGCACCACTTTAGCTAATGGGGCCTTCCGCTGCCGCTGCACCGCCGCTGCATGATTTCTGTTCTCATCCTGAAGCAAAGTTCTTAACCCGAGGTAATATTTCTGGGTTAGCGGAGTCTGTAACCTCAAGCATATGTAACCTGAAGCGTATGTTACCCGAGGTACCACTGTAGATTTACATGTGTTTCTCAGCAAAACCCAAACACCTCCACTTCACAAAATGTTGCTGTTAGAATTTCTGATCTGTGGTGACTACAGCCATTTCCAAACACTTCCCTGTTTCTGGATGGGATTCAGTCACATACCAGCAAATTCAGACCGTACAATTATAGTTGATTGGGAAGCCTTGTGCAAGAAACCCACTTCTGCAAAGGACCAGGCTTTTAAACAAATGGAGAGGAGCACTTATAAGCAGGTCACCTGTAGGAGTTCTGAAATGTAGTTCTGTACCTCATATGGTTTGAGTGCAATAGGTAATTGCCTCGGACTCTCAAAGCCACTACTTTGCACTTAACCTCAGATGGTAAGGCCTCAGGTTCCTAGCCTAAACCAGTGTTTCCCAACCTTTTTTGGGCAAAGGCACACTTGTTTCATGAAAAAAATCTCGAGGCACACCACCATTAGAAAATGTTTAAAAAATTAACTCTGTGCCTATATTGACTATATATAAAGTAACTCTCTTTAATAGGCATCAAATAAACACAAAGAAAGTACCGGTATTTTATAATTACTTTATTATGAAATAGTAAGTACCGTATTTTTAGGACGCTCCGTCCCATAGGACGCACCTACTTTTTTTGGGGGGGGGGGGGGAAATAAAGGAAAAAAAATTTCCTTTATTTCCCCCCCCAAAACCAGGTCGGGGAACAGTGGGATGGCGGTGCTGCGCCTCCCCACTGTCCCCCGAGCTTGTGGGGCTGGCCCATGTCTGCCTGGCGCGAGGGGCGCTCTGCTTCAGGGCGCCCCGCGCATCGGGCGGCAGGCTACAGTCCGCAGCATGGGGAACCCTCTGTTTCAGGGCGCCCCACGCGCCCCCCGTGCGCAAGGCTTGCCAACACAGCACGGAGCACGGGGCGTCCTCTGAAGGGCGCCCCGTGCTCTGCGCCGCCCGCAAGCCTTGCGCTCCTGGGGGGAGATCCCCCGGGTGCGCAAGGCTGGCCAACACCAGCGCGGAGCACGGGCGTCCTCCGAAGGAACGCCGCCATCCCGCTGTCCCTCGACTTGGTTAGAAGGCTGGCGGGGGGGAGAAGCCTGCTCCTCCCCGTCGCCAGCCCCGCAAACTCGGGAGACAGCGGGAGAGGCGTAGCGCGCCCACCCGCTGTCTCCCGACATGGTTTGGAGGCTGGCGGAGGGCTTCCTCCTCCCCCAGCCCCGCAAGCTCCCAGAGCTCTGGGTCCCGTTCTGGGGGAGGGGGAAGCTCGGGCTTCCCCCGCCCCAGCCCCGCGTCTCCAGCCGGGAGACGGTCGCGCTTTAGCCCCGTGCGTGCTCTCCCAGCTGGAGAGGTGACGCGCGCCTATGGAGGCTCCTGCCATAGGCGCGCGTCACCTCTCCAGCCGGGAGAGGGTCGCGGGGGGCTGCTTTAGCCCCCTGCGTGCTCTCCCAGCTGGAGAGGTGACGCGCGCCTATGGAGGCTCCTGCCATAGGCGCGCGTCACCTCTCCAGCGGGGAGAGGGTCGCGGGGGGCTGCTTTAGCCCCCTGCGTGCTCTCCCAGCTGGAGAGGTGACGCGCGCCTATGGAGGCTCCTGCCATAGGCGCGCGTCACCTCTCCAGCGGGGAGAGGGTCGCGGGGGGCTGCTTTAGCCCCCTGCGTGCTCTCCCCGCTGGAGAGGTGACGCGCGCCTATGGAGGCTCCTGCCATAGGCGCGCGTCACCTCTCCAGCCGGGAGAGGGTCGCGGGGGGCTGCTTTAGCCCCGTGCGTGCTCTCCCAGCTGGAGAGGTGACGCGCGCCTATGGAGGCTCCTGCCATAGGCGCGCGTCACCTCTCCAGCGGGGAGAGGGTCGCGGGGGGCTGCTTTAGCCCCGCGCGACCCTCTCCCCGCTGGAGAGGTGACGCGCGCCTATGGAGGCTCCTGCCATAGGCGCGCGTCACCTCTCCAGCCGGGAGAGGGTCGCGGGGGGCTGCTTTAGCCCCCTGCGTGCTCTCCCAGCTGGAGAGGTGACGCGCGCCTATGGCAGGAGCCTCCATAGGCGCGCGTCACCTCTCCAGCTGGGAGAGCACGCACGGGGCTAAAGCAGCCCGACTCGCCCGCCTCCCACCCACGGCACACCCGGCAACCTCTCGCGGCACACTAGTGTGCCGCGGAACACCGGTTGGGAAACACTGGCCTAAACAAACCAAAGTAGATCCAGTAAGGTTTAAATCTGTCAACGCTGTAGGCCGAATTGCTGTGATAAAGATGAATGTATTGCCAAGGATATTGTTTTTGTTTCAAACACTGCAAATTTTGGGCAAAGTGGATTGTTTCAAGAAGTGGCAGAGAGATATTTCTAGATTTGTCTGGCAGGGCAAGAAGCCTCGAATAAAATTTAAGATACTAACTGATGCTAAAGAAAGAGGTGGATTTGCCCTGCCAGACCTCAGGCTTTATTATGAATCAGCTGCATTTTGTTGGCTGAAAGAATGGCTGCTTCTTGAAAACACGGACATTTTGGACTTGGAAGGTTTTAACAATGTCTTTGGATGGCATGCATACTTGTGGTATGACAAGGTCAAAGCACATAAAGTGTTTAAAAACCATATTGTCTGCACTGTTTGTCATTCATCTGAAATCCTGCAGAGTGACTGCCTGTCTGTGTAGACATTACTGAATTAATCCACCTGGGTTATCAAACTAAGTATGTAGTGCTCATTCATTTTCAAGGCTATATTTGCAGTCTTAAGGATCAAAATTGTGTTGGCCGTATTAAGATGAATGCAGAAATTCACAGGATGCTGAATTCTGAGCCCGGCAGTGGGTACCACAGTTGCAGAATTCTGGAACATACTCTAGCCTCTGTTTTGACAACCAAAATAGCTTAGTGTGAGCTTGGGAAGTTGCCATCTCTCAGTCTAGCCTACCTTATCAGGTTGTTGTGAGAACAAAGTGGAGAGAGGGTGACCCCCTCCTTGGAAGAAAGGTGAGATATAAATGTTATAAGAATAATGAATAATAATATGGGGCAAAAGCTCCTTATGGTGTGACTCGTACTTAATTAAAAAGTACTTTGCTCATATTCAACAGTGGCTGCTGGCTTGGATGGTTAGAGCAGGGTTTCCCCAAACTTGGGTCTCTAGCTGTTTTTGGACTACAACTCCATCATCCCTAGCTAGCAGGACCAGTGGTCAGGAATGGTAGTCCAAAGACAGCTGGAAACATAAGTTTGAGAAACTATGTTTGAGTCTTAACTCTGGGAATACAGTACTTTCATCAAATCAGCTTTGAATGTCCAGACCTGTCTTCATATATGTCAAAGTAACTCTTACTAAACCCTTACCTGTAATTTCATAAGAATCGCAGATGAGAATCAAGGAAATGGAACCATGTAATAATGGTAGTGGGAGAACTGGCATAACATAGGCTAATTGGTTCTTCTTTACTGCAGTGTAAGTAAAGAGCAGGAATAATGAAGTGGCATTCCTTAAGTTAATTGTTAGTTAACGAACAGCACAGCACACATATCATTAACACAGCCAACTGATAAAGGAAGTTGGAACTTCTCAGAAGTGTGCTTTTCTCCTTTGTAGTGAAGTTGGACAAAGATGTTTTATATGGGCATTTTGTTCATAGAAGTGAGATTGGCAGGGATCCGTGCTCATGTGCTCAAGAAAGTAGTTGTGCATGTCTTCTTAAACAGCTAGTTCCTTCTGCTGGTGGTCTATCAGACATTACTATGTCACTTGAGTGAGGTAGGAAAGAGACATTGGGCTTTTTGTATTCAGATATTTCTAAGCTGACTTTCAGGTTTTCTCCAAGGCAACATATATTAATAACAAATACACAGTTTAATTAAAAAGAGGTATACAGTTCAGATCATGCTAAAACAACTAGTTTAAATAAACTTGATACAATAAAAAGTAAATAAACCCCAATGGAAAAACCCAGCAATAGTCTGTGCAATAAAACTTTTCAATTAAGACTGGAAGCTTCCAGATTGTTGGTCTATTTAGCCTGGTATTGTCCACACACCAAGGATGGGGAACCTTCACTTTGTGAACCTAATTAAGCCCATCAGTCCTCCTCATTTGGCTTGCGAGCAATTAGGATATCAGGTGTAGCCCCTGTAAAAAGATGGCTAAGCTTAAATCAGGTTTGCCGGCACCACCAATCAGCAAATCATGTCACAAGATGGTAGCAGTTTGAAAGGGGCTTCTTAAGATTCAACAGTCACCAGTCATGGCATCGGGTGATTGACAGGTGGGTGGTTCTGCTCAGCTGTCAGACTTGGCCTGACCAGATTGAGTTCCCCATGCCTGGTTTATATTGGCTGGCAGTGGCTCTCCAGGATGTCAGATAAGGGGACATTCTCAGCCATACCTGGAGGTGTCAGGGATTAAACCTGGGGCCGTCTTCCTGCTAAGCAGATGCTGTACCACTGAGCCCTTCCTTAAGAGCTAAGGGACACCTGGTAAGCCTTTAAAACTTCCTTCAAAGGAGACAGCCATATATTTCCTTGAAAGGAAATTGCAACTGGGTTGGAGGGGCTTATGTGCCTCCTCATCTGTTTCCCTCACTGATCACGGCCGCTGGGTCTGGAAGCTGTTGGCCAACAGGTGAGCAGATGGACAAGGAACCTCAGAGTGAGACCAGAGTTGGCAGCTTTATATGGGAAGTTGAGATCCTATTGGCTCTTTGTGTCACATGACTTTTGTTGGGCCGGAAGCTGTAGTACCACCCTATAGCCATCTGCAGCAGAGGGGCATCAGCCCCGTAGGGATCAGACTAGCAGTTTCTTTTCTGTGTGAGCTGTCATAGTGGTTGGGTGCCTTTGCTCCCATTTCCATAGTATCTCATTCGCCACCCCAGGATGACGTTGTCCCTGAACAGTCCCAATCAGATAATAATAATAATTATTATTTATTTATACCCCTCCCATCTGGCTGAGTTTCCCCAGCCACTCTGGGTGGCTCCCAATCGAATGTTAAAAACAATACAGCATTAACTATTAAAAACTTCCCTAAACAAGGCACATGTCTTTTAAAGATAAGATAGGTGTTTATTTCCTTGACATCTGATGGGAGGGCATTCCACAGGGCGGGTGCCACTACCGAGAAGGCCCTCTGCCTGGTTCTCTGTAACCTCACGTCTTGCAGTGAGGGAACTGCTAGAAGGCCCTCGGAGCTGGACCTCAGTGTCCGGGCAGAACGATGGGGGTGGAGACGCTCCTTCAGGTATACAGGACTGAGGCCGTTTCGGGCTTTAAAGGTCAGCACCAACACTTTGAATTGTGCTCGGAAACGTACTGGGAGCCAATGCAGATAAAAGGCCAAACCAAACTTTGAAAATTGGGAATGGTCACTTATGAAGATGCAACACCATGCGACTTTGCTCTTAGGAAAAGTGGCGAAGGGTGAAGACTAAATGTGTTGCTTTGGGTGAGACGAGGAAAGACTTATTAGTCGTAACGATGCGTTTCAGGAAATAACCTGAACCTGGCCTTGAATCACTAATGACGTGGTCATCAAAAACTGAATCACAGTATAGATGGTTCATTTCTGCTTCATAGAGAAAGGGAAAGAATGAGAGAAATCAAAGCATGTCTGAACGTGTCTGGCATTTTGTATAAAACTGTCCTGTGTCGAAAGGCAACCTGGGTGGTTAAGCTGCCTGTGTACAATTACAGGTGAACTGATGATATGCTGTAAAATGGAAATGGAATACACAGCTGTTTCTCTCCTTGTTAAGTCTCTTTCCCAGCTCTGTTAAAAGGGTGGGTTGGGTGCAGAGAACAATGAAGTGCATTTATGCAATCTTATCTAGCACCACAGTTCTGGGGTTTGTATTGAAACTTAACTCTCATCTCTCCCAGTGGAGAGGAGATCATGGATGTGCGATCTGAGCATGCTGCTTTAATCTAAAAAGGCTTGTGCATTTGTAAAATGGCTAACACTTGCGTAACAAATTAAGAGCACCTATTGTTAAAAGCTGAATCATAGAATTGTAGAGTTGAAAGAGACCCTAAGGGTCATCTATGCCAACCCCCTGCAATGCAGGAATCTCAGCTAAAGCATCCATGAGAGGTGGCCATTCAACCTCTGCTTAAAAACTTCCATTGAAGGAGAGTCCACAGCCTCCCAAGGGAGACCGTTCCACTGACAGACAGCTCTTACTGTCAGAAAGTTCTTCTCCTTTCCTGTAACTTGAAGCCATTGGTTTGAGTCCTACCGTCCAGAGCAGAAGACAAGCTTGCTCCATCTTCCATGTGACAGCCCTTGAGATATTTGAAGATCCTATCTCCTCCCAGTCTCTTTTCCAGGCTAAACATACTCAGCTCCTTCAACCATTTTTCATAAGTCCTGCTCATTCCCCTCTGCACACGTTCCAGCTTGTCAACATCCTTCTTAAATTGTGGTGCCCAGAATTGGACACAGTAAATAGGCTTTACAGTAGCTAACCAGGAAACTTTAGCCTCTGCAAACAACTTCTTCTTTGGCGATCACTCGTAACTGAGTAAGATTGTCTTCCATAAACACGGTTTTAACAATGAGTCCGTAAGTGACTGTGGAGGCCAATTCTGGATCCACACATCCTTCCACAGTGGGGACATTGGTTTCTGGGCAGGAGCTGATCACAGTGTGGATTTGCCAAGCATGCCTTCCTCCTGGCACGTTTCTCCCTTGTGTCCTGAGTTCGAGTGTCTTCAAAGCCCATGACACCTTTGGTAAAGGCTGTTCTCCAACTGGAGCGATCACAGGCCAGTGTTTCCCAGTTGTCAGTGTTTATACTCCTTTTTTTTAGATTTGCCTTGAGACAGTCCGCAAACAACATTGCATATATGTCAAGAGCAGAGTACCTGTAGTCCTCCAGATGTTGTTAGACTTCAACTCCCATCATCCCTCACCATTGGCCATGCTGGTTGGGGCTGATGGGAGTTGAAGTCCAGCAACATCTGAAGACCTTACAGGTTCCCCATCACTGTCACACACTTTTGTTGGCGATTAGGCCGAGCTACTAGTCAGGTGCTATATGGTTGTTTTTAAAGCGAATCTGGGAAATAGATTTTTATGAGAAGGATATTTTTTTCTCCCAGTCCACTTCCACCACTGCATGCATAATTTTATACACCTCTATCACCCTCCCATAAACTCCCAGTTGCATATTCTAAATTAAAAATCCCCAAATGTCATAACTTCTCATAGGGGAGTGACTCTACCCACTTGATGAGTTCGGTTGCCCTTTTCTGAACCATTTCCAACTCCACAATACAGTGGTACCTCGAGTTACAGACGCTTCAGGTTACAGACTCCGCTAACCCAGAAATAGTACCTCGGGTTAAGAACTTTGCTTCAGGATGAGAACAGAAATCGCGTGGTGGCAGCGAGAGGCCCCATTAGCTAAAGTGATACCTCAGGTTAAGAACAGTTTCAGGTTAAGAACGGACCTCCGGAACGAATTAAGTACTTAACCCGAGGTATCACTGTACATAACTTTTCAAAGACATCTGAAGGCAGCCCTGTATTGGGAAGCTTTTAATGTTTGATGTTTTTACCTCAGTTTAAGAACAGTTTCAGGTTAAGAACGGACCTCCAGAACAAATTAAGTTTTTAACCTGAGGTACCATAGATTTGTATAAAGGCATTTTGATATTGGCGGCGGTGTTTTTTGATTCCTTTCCTGCCTTATGAGTCAAGCTGTAACTTGGTTTCAGCTTGGCTCGTAAAGGATTTCTGAACTTGGGGACTTAGTATTCCAACCCCCGCACTTCCAAAATTTCCTACCATCACAGCTTGTGATGCCATTTCTGCTCACTTCCAGGCTAAAGGGCTCTTTAATCCCTTCCCAGAGCCCTTATGAGCCAAGCCCCTCTCCAGGTTTCAGCTCATGATGTCTAGATGCCAGGCCTGACCCAAGGCCAACTTTCTCTGCTGCCAGTTTCCCTCTGAGCAACAGAGGCTCTGGCAGAATGTCCTTCTATATCCCTTAGTTTGAATCATAAAATTGTAGAGTTGGAAGGTACTTTTAGGGTCATCTAGTCCAACCCCCTGCAATGCAGGAATCTCATCACGTGGTCCCCAATCCAGTTTGAAACCAGACTTAGCTTTGCAAATGTGCTAGCAGTTTTATTGCTGCATGGCTGTTTGTTTCTCCTCTGCCCCATAGCCTGCCATAAGCTAAGGGCATACACATCTATCAACTTTGGTTTCTCATTTTTTTTTTCAATCTTACATTCAGTTCTCCTTGTTTCTGCAGCAATTTGCAATTATTGCTCAATATTTTATATTCGTTTTTATGTTGTTGTTTTTTAAAGATATTTATTAAATTTTCCAATATTACACAAAAAGAAAACACATCAAGAAAAAACACAAAACAAACAACAAACAAACAAGTATAATTTCAATCCCTTATTTTCATGTACCTAACTTCCCCGACCTCCTCATACCTCCCCTTTCTGTATTCCAATTTCTGTATTATCAATTCAACAAATCCTCTCCCTTATTTTCAAAGTAATTTTCACTTTTCCTTTCTTTTTTCTTAATCAATATCGCTGAAAACCACTTAATTTCTGAACCCACGTCAGTCTAGCACTCATTAATTTTGCAATGTTTCCAAAGATAGTCCTTAAATTTCTTCCATTCTTCTTCCGCCGTCTCTTTTCCCTGGTCCCGAATTCTGCCAGTCATCTCTGCTAGTCCCATGTAGTCTATCGTCTTCAACTGCCACTCTTCCAAGGTGGGTAGATCTTGTGTCTTCCAATACTTTGCGATGAGTATTCTTGCTGCTGTTGTTGCATACATAAAAAAAGTTCTATCCTTCTTTAACACCAATTGGCCGACCATACCCAAGAGGAAAGATTCTGGTTTCTTCAATAAGGTATATTTAAATACCTTTTTCAATTCATTATATATCATCTCCCAGAAAGCCTTAATCTTTGGGCACGTCCACCAAAGGTGAAAAAATATACCTTCACTTTCCTTACATTTCCAGCATTTATTATTGGGCAAATGATAGATTTTTGCCAGCTTGACTGGGGTCATGTACCACCTATATATCATTTTCATAATATTCTCTCTCAAGGCATTACATGCCGTAAATTTCATACCGGTGGTCCACAACCTTTCCCAGTTATATTCGTTTTTATGTTTCTTGCAATACACACATTTTTGCCTGCAGTTTTGACCAAGCTGAACTTTTTGCCCCCGTCCCAATATAATGCATTTTTTTGCATGTCACTCTCACTAATTTGTGCATTTTTATGCACTCTTTCCCCTAATGTATGGATTTTTGTACACATCTGTTGAAGAGCTACATTGCAAAATTCAGAGATGTGTGATTTTCAAAGGATAATTGTTTTAATTTGCTTCAGTATTGGTTTGAGTACAGTGGTACCTCGGGTTAAGTACTTAATTCATTCCGGAGGTCCATTCTTAACCTGAAACTGTTCTTAACCTGAAGCACCACTTTAGCTAATGGGGCCTCCTGCTGCTGCCACACGATTTCACTTCTCATCCTGAAGCAAAGTTCTTAACCCGAGGTACTATTTCTGGATTAGCGGAGTCTGTAACCTGAAGGGTATGTAACCTGAAGCCTATGTAACCTGAGGTACCACTGTACTGCAAATTAGGTAGTTTCTCGTCAAAATGCAAACCATACTGAAGAAGAAGAAAAAGAACTACTAAATCCTCTGCTGTTGTCTGCATTGAGGAGGTGGGCTGAGGAACTCATTGCCTGTCTAGACTTGCATCAGGACGAGATTGCAGAATGGGCTTTACCACTTCAGTCTGCAGCTGGGTGCTCATATTTTTTAACGCACCCCTGCAAACAGTAAACCAGCTCAGCTGGCCAAAAAAATTAGGCTAGGGCCTGTATCTTTGCTCTGTGAGTTTCCTAACTGCAGGGAGTTCTTTATATGGAGGAGCAGTCTGGAGGAGTGAAGTCCATTGCCAGTTCTGTAATTTTGCTTGGGGGGGGGGGGAGGATACAGTGGTACCTCGGATTACTTACGCTTCAGGTTACATACACTTCAGGTTACAGACTCCGCTAACCCAGAAATAGTACCTCGGGTTAAGAACGTTGCTTCAGGATGAGAACAGAAATCGTGCTCCGGCGGCGTGGCGGCAGCAGGAGGCCCCATTAGCTAAAGTGGCGCTTCAGGTTAAGAACAGTTTCAGGTTAAGAACGGACCTCCGGAACGAATTAAATACTTATCCTGAGGTACCACTGTACTAGCATTGCAATGGGTGGCTGCTATTACTTTAAGCAAATAGAACGTGACTTATCTCATTATCGCCAAGATTATAGATGCTCTAATTTGCAACTCCTTGTTTTTGCAGTAGAACCTGTTCCCAACCATTAATTCTATACTCTAGCAAAGGTTTAATGCAATTATGGACTCTTCCCCACCCCCCTTTAGCCAGAAGGATGAATCTGGGAGGCTTGCTCCAGTACAGAATACAGTATGGTATTTAGTTAAACAACAGCAGCAATAATTGATGCATAGAAAGATTAAATGATAAACAAACCGTGATCTTCAGCATCTTGATACAGATGGCGAATGGGGCTAATTAACGTGGAACCTTGAATAAATAACAACCTGACAAGCCAGGAGCTGTGCTCTGGTTTGCTTTTGAAATATAGCACATTTGTAACGTTTTCTGTGCATTCATTGTTTGTTTAAGCCTGCAGTGTTAAGGGGAAAATAATGAAAGTTGTCAACCTGATTCATTGCCACAGTTACGCTGAGCCACCTTTATTTAAGACTACTTTAATTGATATTTGAAACAATTTGAGGAAGTGGGCATGTATTAAGATTCCTGGTGCATGTAGCCTGTTGTGGCTATTCCTTCGATGTATTGAGGCCATAAATCTGCCCCATTTCAGTGGAACTATAGAAATAGCAGAAGAAGGGTGCCAACTTCTTTTTCTGCTTCTCACGATCCTGTTAAAGACATAGGAGCCCTGCGCAAAAGGTATGTTGGTGGCCCTAAACAGAAGGCTCCATATGTGAGGCTGTGCCATATGAATAAACACAGCTGACACACAGTGCTCTGTCATGTGTAGGGCCCTGTATGCAGAAATGCATTGGTTCCTTCATTGAAAGGATTTTCATTGGCTGCAAAAACAAAACAATCCCAGCAGTTCCACAGTGCCCTTTAGTTAAGGACACAGGGAATTCCAAGTTTGAAGGTACATTTGTGCATGCTTGTATATCACTCCATGTCTCGTTACTTTTTAAAATATTTATGTTTTATTAGGGTAATTTCAAAACAAAACAAATTCCTTCCAGTAGCACCTTAAAGACCAACTAAGTCAGTTCTTGGTATGAGCTTTCGTGTGCATGCACACTTCTTCAGATACACTGAAACAGAAGTTTCCAGACCCTTCTATATAGTGAGAAGGTGGGGAGGGGTATTACTCAGAAGGGTGGTGGGAATGGGTGATTGGCAGATAGCTGTGATGAGCCTGTTGACGACTCTTAACGACTGCTATAGGGCTTACAGGAAAAAGCAAGGGGTGAAAAGGTGAAAAATGGCTTTGTCATGTATAATGAGATAAGAATCCAAGGTCTTTGTTCAGACCAGGTTTCTCCATGGTTTTAAGTTTGGTGATAAGTTGTAATTCAGCAGCTTCTCTTTCCAGTCTATTTCTGAAATTCCTTTGTAGTAAAACAGCTACTTTGACTTAGTTGGTCTTTAAGGTGCTACTGGAAGGAATTTGTTTTGTTTTGACTATGGCAGACCAACACGGCTACCTATCTGTAAGGTAATTTCAGTTAGAATATATAAAGTGATACAGGGAAAAAAAGAAGGAAAAGTGAAAGGGAGAAAAAAAACAACAACAGATACATATAAAGCGAGAATATGCAAAAAAAGAAGCAAAAATGCAATATACAGTGGTACCTCAGGTTACATACACTTCAGGTTACAGACGCTTCAGGTTACAGACTCCGCTAACCCAGAAATAGTACCTCAGGTTAAGAACTTTGCTTCAGGTTAAGAACAGAAATCGTGCTCTGGTGGCGTGGTGGCAGCGGGAGGCCCCATTAGCTAAAGTGGTGCTTCAGGTTAAGAACAGTTTCAGGTTAAGAACGGACCTCCAGAACGAATTAAGTACTTAACCCGAGGTACCACTGTACAATATTCCCATACATTCTTGTATAAATTGGTCTCATCACTTGGTGCCATAGGAAGCTGCCTATACTGTACTGAGATAGACCATTGGTCCTTCTAGCTGAGTATTGTCAACAGTCCTGGCAGGACTCTACATGGCTCCAGACTGGGTTTTGTTTCAGCTCTGTCTGGAGATGCTGGGGAATGAAATTGGAATCTGCAAAGCAGATTCTCTACCACTGATCCAGAACCCTGCCAGATCTTGGAGGATGGGGACAGAACTATGCATTTAAGGTCACATGTAGTTTGGCCTCAGAGGGGACAGTGCATGTTTTTCTGTGCCCTTTGATTACATTTGCTCCTCCTCCTCTTGTGCCTCCCCCAAAAAAGAGCTTGATATACAAAGAGTGTAGGCTTCTGTGTTGTTGTCCGTGAGAGAGAGAGTACCACATTTGATACGGCATGGAAGAATTATGTTCCCAGTCACCTTGATTTATGCCCAAATAATGTGGAATTTTGTTATTTTAACCAGAGATCCTGTTGGGATAATCTGATTAAAAATTCTCCTGGAAATGAAAGGCGCATAAAAGTCTGTGGAAGAACTCGAGAAGAGTTCAGAGACTGGCTTAAAAGTGCACTCTGGGGAAACCGATCCCTTCCTCACCCCTTGCGTGGGCACTGAATGTCTTGCATCTCGCTGCACTGCAATTTGAGTTGCCGTAAACAATTTAATCGTCCAAAACTCCATGTTCTGGATAGCTGCGTGCTGTGCTGTTCACCATGGTGTGCAGTCCTTTGATTGACCTTAATAATGAATTTTAAAGATTATCTCCTTATAAAGAGTTACTGGTGAGCGGTGCCGAAAGTTCACTTCATCAACTACAGAGACTCATTGTCATTTATTGAGCTGCTTTGTGGCTGGTCTATCACATGCCCTGCGCCGCCAAATCAGCCTGGAGGTTTAAACACAGGGCAGGGTATTAATGGGAAGAGCCAGGTTAGGAGAGTCAAGTATTAGAAGGGCTTGTCTGTGCCAAAGGTATCGGTTTCGAATTTTGACTCCCCTTGTTGCATTCCTGCTTGACTTCTGTAACTGTCAGATTTTACCTGATGGAATCAAAATCTTAAAAGAGTTGTCTGATGGATGGATAACTCAGGGTGGAGCAATGCCAAGGCTGGTCTGCTCAGTGCCAAAAATGGGAAAAGGCAAAGTATCTCAGATTTCTTTCGGAGAATTGCTTATTGTTAGGTGTGCAGATTTAACATGCAGGAAAATATTGAGACGGGGGTCACATCCACACCATTTAAAAGCGTATTACTCCCCCCCCCAATAACCCTGGGAACTAAAGCTTGCCTCCATAGCTGCAGTTCCCAGTACCCTTAACAAAGACAGGATTACAGTGGTGCCCCGCAAGACGAATGCCTCGCAAGACGGAAAACTCGCTAGACAAAAGAGTTTTCCGTTTTGGAGGTGCTTCGCAAAACGAATTTCCTATGGGCTTGCTTTGCAAGACGAAAATGTCTTGCGAGTTCCTGCGGGGGTTTTTTTCTCCCCCCCCCCTTTTCTAAGCTGCTAAGCCGCTTATCCGATAAGCCGCTAAAAGCCGCTAATCCGCTAAGCCGTCAATGGGCTTGCTTCGCAATACGAAAAAACCGCTAGACGAAGAGAATCGCGGAACGGATTCTTTTCGTCTTGCGAGGCACCACTGTATTTGGGGGAAGGAAATGGTGTGCATATGGCATTATTATTATTATTATTGCATTGCAGCCCTATGCCCATCTGAAAGATATTCCTACGCTGTACTTCGCTTAGGGATAGTTAATCTCCTTCACCACATTGTCCAGCATTTCTTCTTTTTTTTTAAAAAAAAATACTCTTTAGGTTTTATATATGGAGGCGCCGGTTCAGTACACACAGAATGGTTTGGACACAGTTACTTTTTTGGACTTCTTGAATTTCTTCTCTCTTTTTGTGCACTGGAACGGCCATAGCTTGATGATGGAGCGCATTGTTTGCAGAAGGTCCCCAGGCTCTCCAAGAAGTGTTGGAAGAGTCTCCTACCTGAGCCTGTGAACAGCTGACTCTACACTGATTGGGTCTCAGTGCAGACTAGGCATAGGGACCTTGTGCCTCTCCAAAGTTTGTTATTTATTATTATTTATTTATTTATTTTAAATTTTGTATACTGCCATTCTTCCGGAGATCACAGGGAGGTTCACGACATAAAAATACAAAATGAGAACACAAGATACATAATAAAACAAAAACAAACCAATAAGCCCGCCCTCCCACAAGCACATTTACAATGTTAATCAGCTCAGGGCCTGGTTATAGAGAAATGTTTTTGCTTGGCACCTAAAGATACGTAATGAAGGTCCCAGGCAAGGTTCCCTGGGGAGAGCATTTTAGTGGACTACACCTTCCATCATCCCTGATCATTGGCCAGGCAAGGTGGGCTGATGGGAGTTGTAGGCCAACATCTTCTGAAGTGCCACAGGTTTGCAATCTTTGCTGTAGTCAGCACAGAGCTAGACGGATCTGTGGTGTAATATAAGGCATTCTGGCCTGTGGTAATTACAAGATGCCATGACATCCAAATCAAGCAAACCATCCTTTGCACAAACCACAGTCTGCCTCCAAACCAGAATTTATTTATTTAGTGTAGAGATTTATAGCCTGTCCTTCAGTAAAATTTGCAGGGAGGTTTACAAAATTTTAACATGCAATAAAATGTGTTAAAAATATATGAAAAAAGAGCAAAATCAACAGGAGGAGCATAAAACCATAAGGAACCCAACCAAGTGGGGCGGGAGAGAACAAGGTTAACATAAATAGAGCCCCTCAGGATCAGACCGAAGAGCTATCTCACCCAGCCTCTGGGCAGCTACAAGCTGGAAATGAGGGCAATACAACTTGCCCTCGCCTGCTGTTGTTCCCCAGAAACTGGTTTTCTGAAGTTTGCCTCCTCTGAAGGTAATACAGGGCCATCATGATTATTAGTAGGTCTTGAATTAAAGAGCCTGGAAAAAATAGAAAGGTAGTTGCCTGGCACCAAATGTCATTCTGGGAGCTGTAGTTTGTTGATGGTCCTAAGAGTTGTTAGGAAGGCCCTGTTTCCCTCAGGGAAAAACATTTCTGAGTGGTTTAATAGCCAAGACCTGTTCTCAGGGAACTCCAAAAACTGTAACTCTGTGAGGGAATAGGGGCCTCCTAACAACTGTCGGCACCCTTAACAAACTACAGCTCCCAGAATTATTTGGGGAAAGCCATGGCTGTTTAAAGTGCCATCATGGTGCTTTAATGTGTGGCCTGTAAAGAAAAATACGCAGGCAGCATTTTCCCTGACTGCTCAATAAAAAGTAAACCCAGGGTCACATCCATTGAAAGTGTTTTTATACCAAGTGTAACGGTTATCACGTTCCCTGAAAGAATCCTGGGAATTGTAGTTTGTTAAGGGTGCAGACACCACAGAGCTGCAATTCCCAGCACCCTTAAACTACGGTTCCCGGGATTCTACATGACTCTTGAAGTGTTATGAAAGTGTATTAAATACATGGTCCGGGCATCACCTACTCTCATTTTCCAGTCAGATTCTTAACGTCCACTAAGCGTGAAGCCACTAGGACTGCTGACAAGCACTTGGCGCAAATGTTCACATTTGGTTTTATTTGATCAAAATCCTGAATACGCTGACTTTAATGTGCTGTTTCATACACGCTCACATTAACCTTCCCTTCATCACCACTACCAGCACCATCGCACAATGTCTGGGCAGGAGGCCTGCTTTGATTTAAGCTGCCCTCTCTGCCACAGCTTTGTTTACTTAAGTTGTATTAAAGTGATGTGGGTTCTTTTTACACTGTATCAGCTTTTCTGGCACCCCCTTTTTTCGCTGACCTACATCAGAGCAATGCTTTGTTTTGACTGGCCGGCTGCCCCTTAGCAAATGGGAGAGTTCCCAGCAGGTGCCAAAAAAAAAGAGGAAAAGCAAGGGCTTCGGGCCTTCGCAATTTCTTGGGCCACACCACTGAGTTTTATCTCTTGCTGCAACTGAAGAAAAAAGCAAAAATAGCCCTTGCATAAAATTACAGTATGCATACTTTTGGGATCAAGAAATGAGAAGTAACAGAGGGATGTAACAATTGGGTCTTGGCTTGCAGGGAATTGTGGGGAAACGAAGAAGAGGATTCTGGGATATTTCATTTGGGGTGGTCCTCTTTCTCAGTGGGTGTATGAAGGGGGGCTCTTTAGGCTGTAATTCTGTGCACCGCTACCTCAGAGTAGGCCTTATTAAACACAGTGGTACAGTGGTGCCTCGCAAGACGAATGCCTCGCAAGACGGAAAACTCGCTAGACGAAAGAGTTTTCCGTTTTGGAGGTGCTTCGCAAAACGAATTTCCTATGGGCTTGCTTCGCAAGACGAAAATGTCTTGCGATTCCTGCGGGGGGTTTTTCCTCCCCCCCCTTTTTTCTAAGCCACTTATCCGATAAGCCGCTAATAGCGCTAATCCGCTAAGCCGTCAATGGGCTTGCTTCGCAAGACGAAAAAACCGCTAGACGAAGAGACTCGCGGAACGGATTCTTTTCGTCTTGCGAGGCACCACTGTATTTACATTTAAGTAAACATGCACTGGATTGTAATTAGACTTCTGTATATATTATCAGTTGCACCAGACTACAAAGAAGTCACTAGTGCGTTTTCTGCACAGAAGCTGCCGTATCATTGGCACCCAAATTCTTAATAACTCTGGAGGTTTTTTTAGACATTTCCCCCTTTGCCACTTCTTTTGAGACTCTCTTGCTGTACTCTGAATAAAACAGAGGCTAGGAACTTCGCCATAAGCTCTTCTGCCCTTGACCGCCATTGCCACCAGTCCCTTCCCATTCCTTGGAGAAGCTTCTAAAGGAGGAAGATGGTCTGTTAGTTCCTCCCTGCCCCCCACCCCGGATTTGGAAGTTCATTTAGAAAAGAGTTTGTGCTATTTTATGTCCCTGCTGCGCAGCCGAGGGCATAATGCGTCCCTTTGTCCAGTAATTCTAATAATATGAAAGGATTTATCGTCTGCACATTGTGAAAGTTCCATGAACTCTGGTTTCTGGCTGTAGCACACTTGGCTTTCCGTCATAAGAGGAGGTCTGATTTCCGCCACCTCACTTTCTGGCAACGCATGCTCTTTCTTGCCAACCGTACAGTGTTTGAAGGGCATCCTACGATTTTCGAAGTATAAAAATATCCTGAGTGTATGCAAGCAGTTGGAAAGAAAGCATCACTTTTCTCAGAGTCAGAATCATAGATTCGTAGAGTTGGAAGGGACCAACCCCCTGCAATGCAAGAATCTTTTGCCCAACATGGAGCTGGAACCCATGACCAAGATGAAGAGTATCATGATCTACCATCTGAGCCATCTCAATTCTATATACTATCATGGCCCCTCTTCTTTTCCCGGCTAAACGTACCCAGTTTTCTTAGGACTGTTTTCCACACCAGTGATCATATTTGTTGCCCTCCTTTGAACCTGTTCCAGTTTGTCTCCATCCTTCTTAATGTGTGGCATGTGGAACTGGATACAGTGGTACCTCAGGTTACAGACGCTTCAGGTTACATACACTTTAGGTTACAGACTCTGCTAACCCAGAAAGAACTTTGTTAAGAACTTTGCTTCATGATGAGAACAGAAATCGTGCAGCGGCAGTGGGAGGCCCCATTATATAAAGTGGTACCTCAGGTTAAGAACAGACCTCCGGAACAAATTCAGTTCTTAACCTGAGGTATCACTGTAGTTGGAAATATTCATTGTTAGGCCACAATGAGAAATTCAGCGCAAGACCTATCATATCTGATTCATAGCACTTGACCTTAGATGTCAGATATTTTCAACCAATATTTGTGCCTTTCTTAACGTAGAAAAATTAGTCTTTAATTTGTTCAGATTATTAATTAGGTTTGAAGAGTTGCGTGCATATATAGCATGTTTGTATTAAAAATCCAGGCCACTTTCAATTGCTTTTTGAAAGTGACACAACATAACTGAAAATTCAAAAAGCGAGATCTGATTTTTTTAAAAAAGAAAAAAGATTAAATTAAGGTTTTATTAAATAGATAGCACAAATAAGATAACATAAAAAGAATATATGTTCTATTAAAATATGATCCACTTTTTTTAAAAAAATCAATTGTATAAAATGCAAATACCCTTGTGTGCACCAGCTTTCTTCCTAACATACACACACCCCTTTCTTCCTTGCCATAGTCGTGCGAGTAGCTTTCTCAGCTAATCTGGAGCTAAACCCTCCTAATTGCAAGATTTATGCTAGACAACATAAGCTTCTCTCAAAAAAAAGGGGGGGAGGGGTTTGTCTCTCCATAAGTGAACAGTGTTTATAGGAAATGTTTGTGGTGCTGGACTAGATTGTCATTGACACGGTGTTGCAAGTATTTGAGGCTATCTGTCTGCAGTGCTGTTGTAATACCTGTCTAAAGTTAACATGAAGGTGTGTTTCCCTATGGTAGTTTGATATATTGATTGAGGCATCACAGCTGGACTAATGGTCTGGTGCAGCAAATTATAAATTGCTGTTTCAGGAAAGTCTTTGTTTCCTCCAGTCTACGCCACATTTGTTCTTCTGTACAGATATATTTTTCTTGCAAATCTGAATCTGTTGACACTAAACAAAAACCACACCCCTAAGTTTATAACGAGACAAATGTAGCACTGTGGACAGAGAATTGATTTCAACCCAGGTGACAAATTGACAGAGTGCTCAGATTCACAGGTGTGTGGGAAAGCAAATGATAGCTGGTCCCATTCAGCTGTTTTTCAGCCACCTCGTGGAGCCCACAGTTCTTTGAGCCATTTGTGCCTACCTGCTTTTTGGGCAACCTCCCCCAACCTGCTTCCAGGTAGGCTAAAATGTCTGGAGGGCACCAGGTTGGGGAACACAGCTTCTAAGGTGACCAGATGCAAAGGAGGACAAGACTCCTTTACCATCTAATTCAGGGATGCCCAACGTGGATGGACTACAACTCCCATGACTCTCGGACCATTCTCCATGCTAGCTGTGGCTGATGGTAGCTGGAGTTCAGCAAGCTCTAGAGGACACCACATTGGCTGCTGCTAGATGCCACCTAGAAGAAGGATTTTGGGTAGCCGCTGCTTGTTGTGCAGGAGTGAAATTCTGCTGAAATTCTCCTTTCTGCGGGGAAAGGCACCTCTGACAGCAAGCTTGTTTTCTCCTGCTCTGCAAGCTAGGACCCAAACCAATGGATTCGAGTTAGAAGAAAGGAGATTCCAACTGAACATCAGGAAGAACTTTATGAGCTGTTCAACAATGGAACGACTCCAACAAGAGGTGTCAGACGTCTCCTTCCTTGGAGGTTTTTAAGCAGAGATTGGACGGCCATCTGTCTTGGATGCTTTAGTTGAGATTCCTGCATTGTAGAGGTTTGGACTAGATGACCCTCAGGATCCCTTTCGATTCTGTGATTCTGTGACAGCAAGGAGACCCATCTTAAGTTGGTGGTGCGACCCATTTGTGGGTCCTGACCCATCAATTGACCATTAGCCAATTTAATTGAGGTCATTCTGCAGGGCATTAGGCAAAGGTCTTTTCCATAACGTGTGACCTGGCTGTAGGAACATAGGAAGCTGTCTTATACAGAGTCAGGCCAGTATTGTCTACACTGGCTGGCAGCTGCTCTTCCAGACTCCTACATTCCCAGCTCTACCTGGAGATGCCGAGGATTGAACCTGGGACCTTCTGCATGCAAAGCAGATTCTCTGCCACTGAGCTATGGCCCTTCCCCATCACTGATGATGCCAAGGAGTTGAACCTGCAACCTCTTACCAGCAAAGAATATGCTCTGCCACCAAGCTATGTTGGCTTAGACTGTAAAGATACGAGACCTGGCAAAAGAAGAATGTCAAAGTGGATGGAACCTGTCCTGGTTGGAAAGTCTTACGGGGATTTTTAATTTTTGCACAGCCTTTCAATATACAGTGGTGCCCCGCAAGACGAATGCCTCGCAAGATGGAAAACCCGCTAGACGAAAGGGTTTTCCGTTTTGGAGGCGCTTCACAAAACGAATTTCCCTATGGGCTTGCTTCGCAAGACGAAAATGTCTTGCGAGTTCCTGTGGGGGTTTCCCCCCCCTTTTTCTAAGCCGCTAAGCCACTTATCCGCTTATCTGCTTATCCGTTAAGCCGCTAAAAGCCACTAAAAGCCGCTAAGCTGCTAATAGCGCTAAGCCGCTAAGCCGTCAATGGGCTTGCTTCGCAAGACGAAAAAACCGCTAGACAAAGAGACTCGCGGGACGGATTAATTTTGTCTTGCGAGGCACCACTGTAATTCACTGGAATAAAAAAGGTACATGTGCGACACTTTCAAAATGAATGGGAGGAAATTATATCTGAGCTGCTCCTGTTTCATTGTTTTCTTTTCCCCTTTTTGTTGTTGCATATGAGACAACCCTATAATTAATTCTAGACTGAGACAGCTGTATCTTCAAGTCGTAGGGCTAGAAGCAACCTGAAGGTCAAACCAGGAAGTTCAGGATGCAGAGTCAGGAACACGCCTCTTGTGGTCAGGATCCTTCCATTGCAGAGCATTGTTTTCTTGGTGACATGAAGTAGGGAGGGACAAATCTGTCCATTTTGGTTTCTCTCTTTTTCCAGACTTTAGTTCAATTCTCCATATTTCTACTTCAGATTACTATCTTTTTATTTTTTTTAAGTCCTCGGGAAAATTCACCAGCATTTATTACATATTTCTCTTAAAATGCATATGTTTGTATGCACATTTTTGCAAAGGAGTTTCCCCTGATACAATCCAGTTCTTGCATCCTTTCTTTTACACCCCCAATACATTTTTGTATGTTGTTGTTTTCTCATATATATATATATATATATATATATGCAGGTTTTGGTGTCCTCGGGTGTCTTCCCGTGTAAAAGTTGGGGTGTCTAGGCCTAGACACCCCAACTTTTACACGGGAAGACACCCGAGGACACCAAAACCTGCATTCCTGTACCCGTGAAAATCTACGAAAGCATATATATATATATATATATATATATATGCATTTTTATGCATATACATTTTTATACAGGTTACTTGGCTGGAGAACTGCATTTCAGAATTTGGAGGCATGTGGATTTTGAAGGATCTCTGTGTTTTAGTTCATATTATTATTATTTATTATGCCCTTCATCACAGAGCACTTTACAGTATGAAAACACAAAATACCTACTGCTTTGGAAGGTCTGAGTTAAATGCCTTTAAATGGGAACTGAATCGTATTTCTAGTGCTCAGGTTGCCTTAACATTTATTGTGGCAAGGTGTGACAGACTTTTGTGTTGCAAGGAATGGATATCTTTACTTTTCCCACTCCTGCCTCTGGCTTGTGTTGCCATGGTCTACTCGTTCTGCCTTCTGCACCCACTTGATGCCCTATGAAGTATATTACAGCAACCATAACAAACATAGTACAGTGGTGCCCCGCAAGACGAATGCCTCGCAAGACGAAAAACTCGCTAGACGAAAGGGTTTTCCGTTTTTCGAGGTGCTTTGCAAGGTGACTTTCCCTATGGGCTTGCTTTGCAAGACAAAAACGTCTTGTGAGTTTTTTCCCTCCCCCCCTTTTTCTAAGCCGCTAAGCCACTAATAGCCGCTAAGCCTTTAATAGCCGCTAAGCCGCTAATAGCGCTAATCCGCTAATGGCCGTGCTTCGCAAGACGAAAAAACCGCTAGACGAAGAGACTCGCAGAACGGATTATTTTCGTCTTGCGAGGCACCACTGTATAGCAATTCTAAGCAATGGAAGCTCAATAGTTCAATGGGTTAAGAGCATGCCTTGCATCCCAGGTTGCTCAGTTTTTCAGCTTATCAGAAGCTGGGTATCAAATAATAGGAGTGTTTATTGTAAGCCTGTTATTATTTACTTTAAAAGTATTGGGTTTGTTTGTTTAAATCTAACCTAAAGCGTGCTTTGCTCACGTTACATTTTGATTATATTGTTTTATAGAGTACTTAAATTTAGAGAGAGAAACTCTATACCAGCTCATCTTATGCTTTCATTATTGTGAAAGGAAGGAAGGGTAGGTCAAAGGTTTAAAGAAGCTCAAGGGGCATTACTTACTGTCTTGAAACTTGAACTGCTACACATTTTTTGTGGACAGGACATTAGTGAAACGTAGTCTTGTGATAAGCCTCTTCAGAATCAACACTGAGTATTTTTAAACCTAAAACATCTTGTAAATTGGTTGTAGCCTTGTTGCCTTGGAAAAGAAAGAACAGCCTTTGGGTGACTAGGCAGGAAAGGAAAAGAAAAGTTCCTATACTGTATCTGCTGACCGCTGCTGTTGCTGCACTGTGAGTTGGGGAAGGCCGCACCCTCCTCAGGCTAATTCCACCTGGCCCAGGGGGCAGGGCCCACACTGGCCACTGCTACAGTTTTAAGGACACTGGTGTTGCTACAGCAAATGTTAAAAATGTTTTTATATATTTTAAAGTGTTTTAAAGGGGTTTTACTTTTTACTTTGTTGCACCACCGTGAACGGTGGTTTTTATTGATGTATTTTTATTTTGTTCCGTTTTATTTTGGTTTGGGGTTGGATATTGAGTGGGGTGGGGATTGGTTTTGTTTGGTACAATTGTTTTTGGTTTGATTTGTTTTTCTATTTTGTAAATGGAGGTTGGTTTGAGGCTTGGGATTGCTACCGTAGTGGGGCGAGGGAGGTATGGCGGTGGGGGCAGATGTCATAGGCGAAGATGTCATAACCCTAACCCCTTCCAATCTGCGCCCCATCCCGAGGGACGAAGGTAGGGTGAGCAAGGATTACTCACCTCCGTCACTGGTGTTGTGCAATGCCAGGTCTATAGGCAACAAAACCGCCACCCTGCGAGATTTCTTCACCTCGCAGGGGGTTGACCTGGCTTGTGTGACGGAGACCTGGGTGCGCGAAGGGGAAACTGTTACCTTACGAGAGATGGCGCCCCCGGGTTTCTCCGTCCTCCACCTCGTGGACTGTGGGCCGGGGGGGAGGGGTGGCATTATTAATCCGGGAAGATTGTTCTTTCAGGGCTCTACCATCGCCATCGATCCCCGGCATTGAATGTGTTGGCCTAGTGTGGGGCTCCGAGGTGAGCTTGGCTGTCTGGCTGGTGTACCGGCCACCTAGCGCACCAGCAGCCACCCTGTCAGGCCTGCTGGAGGCAGTGGCCGGCTGGGCCTTGGAGTTCCCTAACCTATTGGTATTGGGGGACTTCAACATCCATGCTGATGCCACTCCCTCCTCACAGACTCTGGACCTGGTGTCTTCCATGGCGACACTAGGGCTCTCCCAGTTTGTTTCGGGCCCCACACATCAAGCAGGCCACACGCTGGATTTGATCTTTGGTGTTGGTATAGATGTGATCATGTCTCCTTCGATGAAGGTGCCATGGTCTGATCACTACGCTCTGAAAGCCAGGATTGATTTTCCACCCCCACCCTGCTTAGGTGGTGAGCCAATTTGGGCTCGCCCGCAGAGGTTGATGGACCCTGATAGATTCCGTCAGGCCTTGCGGGACCTTGCTCCCCCTGGCGACTCATTGACTGAGCTTGTTGAGGGCTGGAATATCCAACTCCTAGCAGCCATCGATGAGATCACACCTAGGCGCCCTCTGCGACCCTGCAGAAACCGGGCTCCCTGGTTTACCAAGGAGCTTCGGAAAATGAAGCGGGACCTCAGACGGCTAGAGCGAGTATGGCGGGGTGCCCATGATGGAGCCTCAAGAACATCTTATAGGGTTTTTATGAAAACCTACGAGATGGCAGTGAAGGCCGCTAAGAAGTCCTACTTCTCGGCCTCCATTGCCTCTGCTAGCTCTTGCCCGGCGCAATTATTTAGTATAATAGGTCTTTAACGTCCCTTGAAGGACAGCCAAATTTAAATAACAATTTGACACACAGCTGTGAGGCATTAGCGAGCTTTTTTGCGGAGAAGGTCCTGTTGCTCCGCCATGACCTCCCTGCCAATTTGGATACAATAAAGGAACTGGAGGCCTCGGGTCCAGTATTGGACCACTTTGACTGGATATCCCCAGCCGATGTGGACAGACTCCTCCAAGCTGGAAAGCCCACCACCTGTCCTCTTGACCCGTGCCCGTCTTGGCTGATTAGAGCGTGTCCAGACGAGGTGCGGGCCCCCCTGGGTGATATCATCAATTTGTCCCTTGGCACCGGGATATTCCCAGGGGAACTGAAGGAGGCAGTGGTGCGTCCGCTCTTAAAGAAAACATCATTAGATCCCTTAGATCTATCCAATTACCGCCCGGTTTCGAATCTTCCATTCCTGGGTAAGGTGACTGAGAGAGCGGTTGCTGAACAGCTTGGTAGGTTTCTGGATGAAACATCGGCTCTCGATCCATTCCAGTCCAGCTTCCGCGCTGGTCATGGGACCGAGACGGCTCTCGTCGCCTGAACAGATGATCTCCGCAGGCAGCTGGATCGAGGCGGGTCGGGGCTGCTGATTCTTCTAGACCTGTCAGCAGCCTTCGACATGGTCGATCACGAACTCCTGGACCACCGCCTTGCCGACCTGGGGATCCAGGGCACAGTCCTTCAATGGCTGCACTCGTTTCTCTCTGGTCGGGGACAGAGGGTGGCGCTTGGGGGGAATTGTCATCGTGCCACTCCTTGGTGTGTGGAGTGCCTCAGGGTGCGATTCTCTCCCCGATGCTTTTTAACATCTTTATGCGCCCCCTGGCCCAGCTTGTCCGGAGTTTTGGGCTGGGTTGCCATCAGTATGCCGATGACACCCAACTCTATCTGTTGATGGATGGCCATCCTGACTCGGCCCCAGACACACTGACCAGATGTCTGGAAGCTGTGGCTGGCTGGTTACGTGGGAGCCGGTTGAAGTTAAATCCTTCGAAGACAGAGGTCCTCTGGCTGGGACGGGACGATATGGGACTGAGGGGGCAACTCCCATCTCTTGCGGGGGTGCAATTAGTGCCAGCATCGTCCGTTAAGAGTTTGGGTGTAATCTTCGATACCTCCCTCTCTATGGAGGCGCAGATTACAGCTATAACAAAGGCGGCATTTTTTCATCTCTGCCAAGCTAAGCAGTTGGCTCCTTATCTCTCTCGCCCTGACCTAGCCACTGTGATCCACGCGACGGTCACCTCCAGACTGGATTATTGTAACTCGCTCTACGTGGGGCCGCCCTTGAGACTGACCCAGAAACTCTAGCGGGTGCAGAATGCCGTGGCGAGACTCCTTATGGGGTCTTCGCTGCGAGATCATATTTAGCCGGTACTATACCAGCTGCACTGGCTCCCGGTGGAGTACAGGATCAGGTTTAAGGTGCTGGTTTTAACCTTTAAAGCCCTATACGGCCTAGGACCCTCGTACCTACGGGACCGCCTCTCCTGGTATGTCCCACAGAGAAATTTACGGTCTGCAAATAAAAACATCCTGAAGATCCCAGACCACAGAGAGGTTAGGCTGGCCTCAACTAGAGCCAGGGCATTTTCGGCCGCGGCTCCAATCTGGTGGAACGCTCTGTCACAAGAGACTAGGGCCCTGCGGGACCTGACATCTTTCCGCAGGGCCTGCAAGACAGAGCTGTTCCACCAGGCCTTTGGTCAGGGCGCAGCCTGACCCCCTCCTCTGGCAATCTGCACAGAATTTTGCTTAATGGTTGCCATCAATTTGATTTTAATTAATTTTATAATGAATGTTTTTAGAATGTTGGATTATTTTGATTGTTGTTAGCCGCCCTGAGCCCAGCTTCGGCTGGGGAGGGCGGGATATAAATAAAATTTATTATTATTATTATTATTATTATTATTATTATTATTATTATTATTATTATCTGTCTTCTTTTAGTACATGCATGTAAGGATTCAGGCTGCATACGCAGTACGCTTTCAAAACGCATGCTTGCCCCCAAAGAATACTGAAAATTATGGTTTACCCATCACAGAGCACAGTTCCCAGCTTTCTTTGGGGCTCATGTGCTTTAAATATATGGTGTGTACATAGCCTTTGTCTACATGATTTCAGCCAGTTCCTCTCTCATAGCAGTGGGTGTGTGGTGCTGTAATGGTTAAACTTGCCAGACCATCCCTGGAGAGAACAAGGTTCATGCTCTGCAGGACCCACAGCTCATTTGTAGAGCAGACATCTGCATGCCAAAGGTCCCATCTTAAATCCCTGATTCACAAGACACAGTAAACCCAATCTTTGGCTGAGCAGGTCCGGGCAAATGTGTGGGAGCTCCCAGAGGTGAGTTTGCAACCAGTTTCCTCCTCCCCAGTTGTGTTTACAGTGGTACCTCAGGTTAAGTACTTAATTCGTTCCGGAGGTCCATTCTTAACCTGAAACTGTTCTTAACCTGAAGCACCACTTTAGCTAATGGGGCCTCCTGCTGCTGCTGCGCCGCCAGAGCACAATTTCTGTTCTCATCCTGAAGCAAAGTTCTTAACCTGAAGCACTATTTCTGGGTTAGCGGAGTCTGTAACCTGAAGCGTATGTAACCTGAAGTGTATGTAACCCGAGGTACCACTGTACTCCTGCTCCATATTGAGCTTGGCTTGGTGCATTGTCCAAACCAGGATTTGTGGTTCAGCTCTCTCCTCACTAACTATGAGCTGTAGCCAAGGTTAGTTCTTCGCTGCTTGGTACAAGACAACTTTCTATATTTTTATCTTTTATTTCTGAAGTTCATCCTTCAAAGCAGTTCCATCTTTGAACTTTTATTGTTTCTATTTTTATACCTCCCAAGTTCCCCCCCCTCTTTCTTTCTTTCTTTCTTTCTTTCTTTCTTTCTTTCTTTCTTTCTTTCTTCAAATGCTTTCGGAAAACCGTGTGTGTTCATTTTGCTGTAGCTGATGCCAGTGTGATAGGGATCGAGGATGATTAGACTCCTCTTTGAGACATCTCTTTTTTTGGTGACTTGCCTGTGGCTGGTTACGGATATTGAGATTTCGGTAGAATGTTCTTAGGAAAGCAGTCATTCATGAATATTACAGAAATGCCTGTACGATTAAGCTATTAAGCTAGTTCCAACTTGCAATGACAAGCAGTTAAAGAAGAGCATGTGGAACAGAGCTGGTGGTTGGGAGCTTGGTTCCCTGGGATAAAGCGAAAGCTGATCCCACAACCGGGTCCCATCTGGTGCCTGCGACCAAGTCACTTTAAAATGCACAGTTTCCTGCTGCAAAGCTGCCTTTGTTCCAAAACCTTAATCAGATTTCTAGGGATCCCCTCTATTGACAGTGGCAACCCTTCCCTAGCAGGACCCTAAAATAGATGCACAATCCCGGGAGATTAAAATTCCACCTGTCCTTCAGGAAATCTCAGTAGAAGCAGTTTGTAGGGCAAGTGGTCTCAAGCTGTGAACTCAAGGTTTTGTAGAGAGATTGCGGGGCTAGGTTTTTTCTAAGAGCCAACTATGGTTTTTTTAAGTAATATTTTATTAATTTTACAAAAAAGAAGAATTACAATAAAACAATAAACATCAAAATATCAACAAACACCAACATTCAAGCAACAAAAACAAACAATCAAAACGCAGCCAAAAAACAGAGAAAAGAAAAGTATTACAAACCTAAAAGAACTTAAGAAAAATTTAACATAAAAAGGGAAAAAAAGAACTCTTTTCAAATTCATATCCTTCATACCCTTATTTTCCTACTTCCATCCGCCCTCCTTTCTTGTATTCCACTTTAAAATTTAATTTAGCAAGTTCATTTTTATTAGTTTTATCCTTTAAAAGTTCCTTCACATATTGTATTGTTCAGATTTTCGTCCAATATCTATCCCTTCTTTCATACTCTTATTTATCTTATTCACTAGAACCCCTTCGTTTCATTTCAATGTCCTCAACATTCAAAAATTTTACAATGTTTTTGTAGGTAGTTTTTAAACTTCTTCCAATCTTCTTCCACCTGCTCTTCTCCTTGATCTCGTATTCTGCCAGTCATTTCTGCCATTTCCATGTAATCCATTACTTGCATCTGCCATTCTTCCAAGGTGGGTAGATCTTGCGTCTTCCAGTGCTTTGCGATGAGAATTCTTGCTGCTGCTGTGGCATACAAAAAGAAAGTTCTATCCTTCTTTGGCACCAGTTGGCCGACCATGCCCAGGAGAAAGGCCTCTGGTTTTTTCAAGAAAGTATATTTAAATACCTTTTTCATTTCGTTATAAATCATCTCCCAGAAAGCCTTAATCCTTGGGCACGTCCACCAAAGGTGAAAGAATGTACCTTCAGTTTCTTTACATTTCCAGCATTTATTATCGGGCAAATGGTAAATTTTAGCAAGCTTGACTGGGGTCATGTACCACCTATACATCATTTTCATAATATTCTCTCTTAAGGCATTACATGCCGTAAATTTGATTCCAGTGGTCCATAACTGTTCCCAGTCAGCAAACATAATGTTATGTCCAACATCTTGTGCCCATTTGATCATAGTAGATTTTACTGTTTCATCCACAGTATTCCATTTCAACAGCAGGTTATACATTCTTGATAATATCTTAGCATTGGGTTCTAGCAATTCAGTTTCTAATTTTGATTTTTCCACCTGGAAGCCAATCTTTTTATCTAAATTATAGGCCTCTCTTACTTGAAAATAATGTAACCAATCTCGCACCTTATCTTTAAGTTTCTCATAACTCTGCAATTTCAATTTATCGCCCTCCTGCTCCAAAATTTCCCAACTAAGAATCAACTATGAATGGTCTGTGGCTCCCATTTATCACACGATTAAGTAAAACCCAGTCAAGTCTATGCACCTAAACTTCCCTGGAAGCATGTGTGCCTTTGTCTGTGCTGTTGACTCATCGCAGGTCATCAGTGGGGAAATCTCAGACCATTGAAGAACACAAACTTTTTCTTTGTGTAAGATCTCAGACCATATTTGCAACAGCCAGACTCAAGTCTCCTGCTGTTCTTTGCACCACCCTCTATTGGGCAATAGTACAGCTTCCGGTTTAGTAGTTTTCAGGGTTATATCAGAGGATCAATATAGTTCTAGGAAGGGTGTGTGAAGGGTCGGGAGAAATTCAATTTGGTTCATATTTTAAGGGCAATCCTACCTCATTCACACTGAAACAATATGCGAACCGAAACTCTGCCGTCCTTTGAAATTCTCACTTCTCCAAATTTTGCAGTGCTGTTCTCAAGCTAAGTAATAGGTACAAATATGCGTATATTGTGGTAAAGTGTGCATCAAAATGCATATATTTGTGAAAATTGCATTAAAATTGCATTATGTATGGGGAAGTTGCTCTGGAAAAATGTGTATCATACCTACATGGATTTGAAGAGGGAACAGGCTTTTGCTGCAACTGACACCAGAGTCTCCCAGCCTGAATTATTTTTGAATGTGTATGTTCTTCATGAAAGTCAGTGAGAGGGAGATAGACACTCCTCACTAGGGAAAGCATTCCACAAATGGGGAGCAGCCACTGAAAAGTCTCTGTCACGGGTGCTCTTTTAGGTAATTGGATTCCCAAGCCATTTTGGGCTTTGTATGCTAGTTCTAACACTTTGAATTGGGCCCGTTAGTTCACTGACAGCCCATGTAGCTATCAGGACTGGTGTAATTCCATTAGGCTGCTCCATCTGCCTAGCACAAAGTGACAGGGTAGTCCATTTTCCTGAATTCTCTGCATACAGCAGAAGACTTGGGAGGAGGGGAGACTGCAAGTAAGCAGCTAACTAACTGGTGCCGTCCAAAACCTGTGGTCCCTTGATGAGAGGGGCTTGGGAGCTGGGCCACAAAAGATGCTGCATTCGGAGCACAATCCTGCCCATTCTTTGCCTTGCATAATACACCACAGCATTGCACTATCAGGGAGAGACCTTAGAACCTATTGAGCAACTTGGCATTTGAGTCATTCAGTGTCAAGTATTATTCGAGTTCTATGGAACTCTGTTTTGACTCAGTATTTTAGCCACAATTTGTTTTCTGTTAAGCAGCCATTAAGGCTTTGAATTACAAATGTCATAGGTCAGAAAGGAAGTTGAGTAATTATTTCTGCAGCTTCTATTTTCTGTTTTTCCTACTTGGCTTCCAGAAATGTCTTGCAATACTGGGATGTCTAGAGAGAACTATTAAAGGCGATCACAGCTGAACTAACAGAAGATGATAACACTTAGACAAGATTCTGCTAGCCTCTGTATTATCAGTGAAGCTAGAAATATTTGTAACTGCACTGATATTCCTATCTCCAAATATCAAGTTAAGACTGAATAGATAGCTAACCTATATTGTCTACAGTAGGTGTAATAATCACCTTGACTAGTAGATGACATTTTATTTAATTGCTTATTTGCAGATGTTAAAGGTTTTACAACTCATGTTGATTTGCCACCTGGATGATGCTTGCATACTTCATCCCAGAGGGCAAATAGCAGCTTTGGGGGAATAACTTAGATTGGGGAAATGCCACAAACACAGGAAATTTGACAGTGCCTCTCCTCCTGTCTGTCTGGATAAAGTTTAGAGAGTGTGTGTGCTTGGTCAAGGAAGTCTGACTCACTCCCTTTCTTTCATTAGTGGTGCACAGATTAGTGGTTAACTAAGGGCAAATGTACAGACTAAGGCAACCTTGGGCTTGGATTCAGGGCATGCAGGGTGCTGCTGATTTCATGACTACCCTTAAGGAATTGGGAGCAGACGGCAAGATCAGGTATGCCTTCCTGCCACTCCATCCCTTCTGGACTAAGCATTTTTCCTGCCAGGCTTACATTTAAGCCAGCAGCAATTCCTGCTTTACTGCAGTTCAGAACCAGAGTTTGAAGCATGGCAGTTGTTAGCCCAGTTTGGACATCACATTGAACCATGGTTTAGCAAAAGACGAGTGAGTTGCAATAAGCCTCAGGCTTGCACATTCCCCTGTTTGTCCAGCATGCCTGTGGAGGGGAGTTAGAAAGCCTTCACTTGCATTTTTTTGCTTGACCACATCTCATTGTTTTTGTAGCAAACTCTAGTTTATGCAGGAGTGGAGAAATTGTGACCCTCCAGATATTGTTGGGCTACATAATCCCTCACCAAGGGCCATTTTGGCTGGGGCTGATGGGAGCAAGCGTCCAGCAACATGTTCCCCATCCCTGGATTAATGGTTAAACAGTGGTTTCAGATTGGCTTGTTAACCATAGTTTAGTTAGCTCAGATGCCGCAGTGAGCTGCGGTGAAGCAAAAGTGGAAGCCAGAGCTTTCTAAAATCACCCTTGTGACCTGAGGCTTTGTGTGGCTCATTTGCATCAATCTCTAAACTATGAGTGTGGCATAATGTCTTGCCTCACAGAGCAGTTGTCATGTGGACCAGGTTGCATCCCGCAGTGGGTAGTGGTGGCCACCAACTTAGTGTTAGAATTCCTGATCTGTGATTGCAGTCATGGGATTTTTGTCTTTCACATGACGGTATATGTTTTGACTCCACAGAGTGGGAAGTGATGGAAACAGGATGTTTGTGTTACTGTGTTCCGTGAAGTGGGACTATTGTCCTTTGGGGGTTTTTTCTCATTGCTGTCTGATGCTAGAGAGAGAGAGAAAGCCATATTGCAGTTCTCCGTGTGTGTTTATATGTAAATAAAGTAGATTAACCAAAATGCTGAGTTGCTTCGGTCTGTCACACGCATGATGCGCAAACTCTGCTAATCCCTAAGTGTGCCGGTGTCGGTTGGCATCGGTTGCTGTGATGTTCGGGCTGAAGAAAGCTTATGAAGCTCCTGAATGATCAACCAGGAGGGAGGGAACATGTCAATTGAGTGAAGCCTGAACTCCTGACACTTAGATGGCTTCAAGAGCAGAGCAAACAATTTCATGGAGGATAAGTCTACCAGTGGCTACTAGCCACAATAGCTATTCTCAGCCTTCGCTGTTGGAGGAAGTATGCCTCTGTGAACACCAGTTTTTGGGAATTGCAAGTAGGGAGAGCACTGTCGCAGTCACATCCTGCTTGTAGACTTCCCATGGGCACCTAGCTGGCTGCTGTGAGAACAGTGTACTGGAGTATTGCTCAGTTGGTAGAGCATGAGACTCTTAAGTTCAGGGTCATAGGTTGGGCAAAAGATTGCTGCATTGCAGCCGGTTGGGCTAAATGATCCTTGTAGTCCCTTCCCACTATATGATTCTATGATACTCTATTCTATGACTTGATGGGCTTTGGCCTGATCCAGGAGGACTCTGCTTATGTTCTTCGTTCCATAAATTAACAATAATTGACACTTGCGCAATTTGGGATGAGAAAAACAGCACTTCTGATCTTGATAGCAACCACTCCTGAGATCTAATGAGCTCATCTGCCCATTTAAGTAGGGTTACCAGTGCTAATGAACTCTTTGAAATGCTGCTACTCACTTTCGTTTATTGGATTAGCCTTGGTTGCTGTTGCTTGGATCATATGCCAATTAAAAATGAAAGTTGTGAGGAAGGGGCAGACAAACCTAGAAAGACGTGCCGTTTGGGAGCACGCAACGCCGAGGTGGTATAAGACGGCCTGCAGAGGTGCATCCATCCCTTAATTTGATTCAAGAACCCTGTGATTACTTACAAGGGCAATTCGCTTTTACAAGAATCAAACTTGCCTTTGTAGTTGAAATTGTATACAGTTTGTTGAATAGCAATTTAGGATAAGGTGCAGTGTGTTGGCTAAACATGGCATTGTTGGAAGTTCAATGCTCGAAAGTGAGTGTTCCAAAATACCCCTTCCCCCTACCCCTTTCTACTATTTTTTTTTTTTTAAGGCTGTTATTAGAACAACAGGAGTTTGGGATTAGAACGTGCCATTGGGTTACACACAAAACGTCCAGAAACAAGTTTGTCTCGTTCCCAGGTGAATCTGGGAAATAATAATTAAAAAAAGAAGTGGGTGTGTTTCATGGGGGGGAAGCTTGCCGTTTGCCCATTGTGAAATCACTTTGGCATTAGTGAATCCACTTCTGAGAAAAGGTAATGCTCTAGTTCTGTGATCAGTGTGCAAAGAGAGGAATGTGATGCAGCGCTCTGCTTGGCAGTGATTAACTGGAGTGTCGTGAAGAAGTGTTGTAAGAATTGATGTCATGTATTCCCAGCATTTCCTAGGGATGCGGTCCTCATATTTCAAAAGCTATTGGTTAAGAGCAACAGGAGTAGCCATTGCGGTGCTCTCTAGACGCTGCTTGACTCACAACTCCCATCAGCCCCAGCCAGCTAGCAGTCAGGGATGATTGGAGTTGTAGTCCCAAGCAACATTCGAAATTAGCTGGGCGCCAGTCGCATTTCACAACTGGCAGTTGGCCTTTTGCGACTGGATGGAGATATCTGGGCGCCCGCTTTTGGCACCTAGCATCTCCACCTGCCTGGCTGCAGTCAGCTGGTCTGCTGGGCACCGCGGCAGCAAAACGCGCCATCTTTTGCTGCCGCGCTACCCCGCGAAAGCACACACAATTCACATGGAAGGAAAACATACCCAGTTACATCTCACATGAACTGGAAACAACGGCAGCAGTGAAGACTTTACAGTGGTACCTCTGGTTACAAACTTAATTCGTTCCGGAGGTCCGTTCTTAACCTAAAACCATTCTTAACCTGAGGTACCACTTTAGCTAATGCTGCCACCGCCACACAATTTCTGTTCTCATCCTGAGGTAAAGTTCTTAACCTGAGGTACTACTTCCGGGTTAGCGGAGTCTGTTACCCAAGGTGTTTGTAACCCGAGGTACCACTGTATTTGCTGGATTGAATTCTGTTCTGAACATGGGATGAATAAGGAAACGTTGGCAATTTCTGCTCCCATTTCTGTTTCCATCGGAATTTTCCCAGACCCCTGATATTCACCAACCTGGATGCCTTTAAAGGGGAATTAGACAAATTCCTGAAAGATAAGGCTGTCAGTGGACGCTAGTCATGATGACTGTGTGTCATTAGTAATGTCAGAAGTCAACACACATGGAATACTAGTTCCTGGAAACCAAGTGCTGTTGTGTTATTGGTTCCCAAGTGCCTCTGGTTGGCGATTTTGAGAACAAGATGCTAGATGAGCCTTAGGTCTTATTCAGCAGGGTTCCCCTTAACATTCCTATTTTTGGCACTCATGGAGATGGTTAAACCTTCCCCCCGCACACACTATAGTCCTGATCCTGCTCATCTAGCTAATGCTTAGAGTTTGAAAAGCGCTTATGCACATTTTAATGTCATTTGCTGCTTGGTTTCCCACCAGCATAATCTTCTTATCACTATGTTCAGCCAACTCCCCAAGAACCACCTATTCGTTCTGACTTCCTTTTTCTAAAAAAAATTAAAATAAAAAAATCACATTTTCATAATCACATTCATAAGCGAAAATGCATTCAGTAAATATATTGCATCATGTTTAGGAGATCCAGCAACAGAGACCCCTCTTGTGGGATGCCTCATCCAGTGAAGGATAAAAGGAAGCCAGTTTTTCTAAATGTTTCTGTTGAGTCGATTCTTCCATCCTGTAATTGGTTATATCATTTTATTCAGTGCTGTTAAACCCTAGATTTTTCTGTGCCTTTGCTCTGTTGAGGGCATTCTATTGGTTTCCCACGCACTGTTCTGCACCTGAAGTTTTACCTATTCCAAAATCATTACCAGATTGACTGCAAGGACAGCCAGTTATTTTATTATTAATATTTTTGAAGAATTTCTTGGTTTACAAAAGTACATGCCTCGTCTCTTTTTTTCAGGTTGTGGGGTCTTTCGTACAAATCAGTTACATTTGTTGTTAGACATGAGTGTTGAGTACAGTATAAGGTGTGATCTAAACCACTGAGCCTCTTGGGCTTGCCGATCAGAAGGTCAGCAGTTTTAATCCCTGCGTTGGGGTGAGCTCCCATTGTTCAGTCCCAGCTCCTCCCCACCTAGCAGTTCGAAAGCACGTCAAAGTGCAAGTAGATAAATAGGTACCGCTCCGGCGGGAAGGTAAACGGCGTTTCTGTGCGCTGCTCTGGTTCGCCAGAAGCAGCTTAGTCATGCTGGCCACATGACCCAGAAAAACTGTCTGCAGACAAACGCCTACTCCCTCGGCCTATAGAGCGAGATGAGCATCACAACCCCAGAGTCGTCCGCAACTGGACCTAATGGTCAGGAGTACCTTTACCTTTTCCTTTACAGTATAAGGTTGGGGAAGAGGAGGGGGGAGAAGAAGGGTGGGGTCTTGAGGTTTACAGTGGTACCTCAGGTTACATACGCTTCAGGTTACATACGCTTCAGGTTACAGACTTTGCTAACCCAGAAATAGTACCTCGGGTTAAGAACTTTGCTTCAGGATGAGAACAGAAATCATGCTCTGGTGGCGCGGCAGCAGCGGGAGGCCCCATTAGCTAAAGTGGTGCTTCAGGTTAAGAACAGTTTCAGGTTAAGAACAGACCTCCAGAATGAATTAAGTACTTAACCTGAGGTACCACTCTATATTCTTTTATATAGTGTACATGTGGGGTTTTCTGTCAGCGTCAACTGAGTAAAAGGACAACCAGTTATAATTTTATTTACTTGGAAATAAAACTGCATTCTTTTATTAAGCAGCAACCCCACCATTTGCACGGAAAGTTACCTTTGGCCTTCATGCATCTCCAACAACCATCTAGTATTGTTAAGTTCATTTTAGCTAATCTGTTTGCATTCTGACTTTCCTTGACTGACTTTCTCCACTTCTGCATTTACTTCCAAGAGGTTCAGTACAGGCACAACACTCCAAAGCATAGCTTGGAGATCTAGCATGTGTCGTGTGCCTTCCTTCTATCTGCTACAATGCCATTGCTATTAACAACCTTCATTTGCTTTAGCTGTTGTTCCTTGCATAAACATTAGTGGTTAAGGCTAACTAAAACTGCCTTTTTTTTCTAGAGGGGTAGCTGTGTTAGCCTGTTGAAGCTTAAACAACAAAGTGTCTTGTGGCTGCTTTAAGAGTAGTAAATTCACTGTGGCATAAACATTTGTGGGCCGCAGTCTACCTTGCCAGCGCATGAAGTGTAATTCTGAATTGGCAGACATACACAGTATGTGGGATAAATATCTGTCTCATATAATGAGCATGCTTAGCTCTAGTTAATGCGTGAAAGGGTTAAGACAATAGAGTATGTTCTGCCACACTTAACTAGGTCACGCCCCTCACCTTGGGAGGAAGGGTTACCAAAGCCTTTGTTCATTCTCTTCCACCATGTGACTCTGATAAGAAAGTACGTATGGGTTAGTTGTTCCAAGCTTAGACCGTGTTTCTATAATTTGTGTTCCTATACAAATAATTAAGAAACTCCTACCTTTTTGAAACTGTTTTGCTGCCTGTCTTTTCTTGCTGCTGTATTGAAAAGCACATAAATTTGACCTTTGAAGAGTTTGCAAGTAAACGTTTTTAACTGACCAAGCATGTTGTCCATTTTTCTATGCTAAGGGAAGTAAGGGGAATTTTGGAAAGAATTTAGAAGGGAATATCTTAAAGGTCTATCAGCCTATATTTCCAAGCTTTACTTTCTTGCATGTTTTGTGATTTGTTCTGCTGGGGCTCTCACCAAAAGAGTGTTTGTCCCAAACCTGGATCTAGGCATCCAGGGAATTCTTTTTATTCCTTTAAACCAATTACGAACAAACACTTAAAAAACCCAACAATATATACACATAGCTGAGAGTTTGTGTGGGAGGGAACATTGGGAGAAAAATGAAATGCAAAAAGAACAGACAGTGATGTAATAACATAAAAGCAAAATAATTACAATGACCAGTTAATGAGGCTGTGCTGGTGATAACACACACTTCCTGGCATTGGTAAGCTAGTTAATGCACAAGACGGGGGGGGGGGGGGAGCGTCTGTGCTTCTTCTCATAGATTTCACTGTTGGATTTGATAATACCTACCATGGTATCCTCCTAGACCAGGTGTAATGGGGTTTGGGGTTGCTTGTGCGTAAGGCGCAAACTGCTCCAAGCTGAGTAGTTTGGTTAAAACTTTCCCCTGGCTGGACAGTCAGTACTCCGTAACTGTCTCAATCACTGGCAGAATCCGTCAGTGGGCGTTTCCTGAATTTCCTCCAACATAAAAGTTCTTTGACACCAAGTCGCCGCCTAGCTTCCCTGTGCGGAAGCTTTCTGCGCAGAGTGGGCGTCCCAAGGGGAGGTCCTGTGCTCTCCCCGCTGGTCTCGCTGGAACAGTCCCGGAGCCTTCCCTCCGAAGCTCCCTCAGCCTCCCCTTCCTCCCTGGCATCACGTCTATTTCCTTCCCCAGCGGAAGCTCTCCCTCTCTCCTTGCTGGTTCCCTCTCCAGCGTCATTGGGGAGCCTTACCACCACCCTTGGCTCCAATGGCAGTTCCCTGACACCAGGTTTGTGGGATGGGTATTCTGGGTACTATTTTGTTGTGGCTCCACTCCTATCTCCAGGATTGGTTCCAGAGAGTGATATCTAGGGAATGCTCTTCAGACCTTGGTCAGTTACACTGTAGGGTTTGCAGGGCACAGTTTTCCTCTCTCGCTTGCTGTTTATCATCTACATGAAGCCATTAGGAACAGAGTTTGAAGAACGGTGTCATGAACACACTAAGGACACGTAACTCTACATCTCCATAAAATTCGAATCAGTTGTGGCTGCTCAGGAGCTGTATGGGTTGGACGAGGGTAATTAAACTGAGCTTTGAATCTTAGTACAATGGAGGTGATGTGGGTGAGTGGTTTTCAAGTCAGGGAAATTGCCTGTTTTGAATGAGGGTTGACTCTGAAGGAATATAGCTTGACAGGTGCTCTTGGATACGTGTTTGACACCGGATGTAGTTGCATTGTCTAGGAGTGCCTTCTGCCATCTTTGACTGGTGCCAACAGTTGTGTGCGTTCCTGGATTGGGGTGCTTTAGTTGTGGCATTGGTCCGGGCATTGGTAACCTCCTCCAGATTGGATTATGGCAATGCACTGCATGTGGAACATCTTTCAAGGTTGGTTTGGATGCTGCAGGTATGGCAGAAGGCCAAAGCATGGCCGTTGAAGGGGCTGCTCTTTCAGCGGTGTGTGACACTGTGCTGAATGAGCTGCCAGTATGGGAAACATGTAGGGAAACATAGGAAGCTGCCTATTCAGATTATTGGCCCATATAGCCACAGCCTGTATGGGCAACATGACTGAAAACCTTTGTTTCTTTCAGTTGTGCTATATAGATTTCCAACACTAGTTGGTTTGTGATGATCCATTATTTTCCATGGTATTCCTTTTATCATTATATCATGTTGATTAATTTCTTATCATGGCTTTCTTTTCATGGACAGAGTTGGGTGGTGATCTGTCTAGATCTGTTTTAGAAGACATCTAAAGGCAGCCCTGTTTAGGGAAGTTTTTAATGACTGATATTTTAATGTATTTTTAATCTTTTGTTGGAAGCCGCCCAGAGTGGCTGGGGAAACCCAGCCAGATGGGCGGGGTAGAAATAACATATGATGATGATGATGATGATGATGATGATGTTTGGGGTTCTTTAGCTGTGTTGCATTGCAAGGGGTTGGAGTAGATGACCTTGGGATTTCTTTTCAACTCTTAAATTCTATGGTTCTTTGGTTCAATTAAAAAAACAAAACACCTGCAACTTATTTAATTTTCTTCCCCCATCCCTGAAATATTATAGCCAAATTTGCCATGTGGGGCATCAAAAGTTGTATGAGTTCACTTTTCTCATATCTATTATCAGATCAAGCAAACATTGTCAGGGTAGTTTTATGGCAGAAATAAAAGGCTTTTAAGAAACAGCATCATTGTCAAACTGGTAGTTTTCATGTCTGCACCATTCTTTTCTCCAGTAATACATCTGTGGCATATAATTCTTGGCAGTACATGATGATGGGATTACAAGCAAGTATGAAATGGCTCTAGGCGTACAAGTGAACTCAAGCTATTAAAACATGAGCTTTCACTTCTGTTTAGTCACAAAGGTTCAGACTTTCAACCTGGAAATACCAGCACAGGAGGACGAAACCCACAACTCAAGTCGGATTTAATATGTGCCACCTGAAGTACTCTAGAGCCCCTCTCACAAGTGCTTCTTGCTCAGGGCTCCTTCCAGTTAGCCACAGCCTCTCCAATATATTTCATTGCATTCATGGCCCAGCAGTCATCAGATACTCTCAGAAGAATGCATGCTCAGTCCTCAATAGGCAGTTCTGCAGTTTGTCCCTTAAGCTTTTACTCTAAAAGTGTTATGTACTTCTGGAAATTTTGGTGTTGATACCTCCCTTTTGTGCGTGGATGGTTCAGTTTTGACCACTTAAGGTTCCACACTTGGAAAACTTGAGTGTGCTTTCAGTATATAAGTTAGGCTTCAGAATACAGTGGAACCTCGGTTGTTGAAAATAATTCTGGAAGATTCCGGAAAATAGTTCCGGAAGATCATTTGACTTCTGAAATGTTCAACAACCGAAGCGCAATTGCCGGTCGACAAAATCCATTGAAAAAATGGAGGAAAGCACCTCAGAAGCTGTTTGCCTTCCGAGATGCATTCAAAAATGGAAACATTTGCTTCTGGGTTGTTCGCCGTTCGAAAGCCAAAATGTTCAACTTCCGAAGCATTCGACAATCGAGGTTCCACTGTATAGTATTTGCTGCAAAATATCAGCATTTCTCTTTTCTTTTCTTTTTTAAAAGCAGGTTGCTATTCCTTATGGTTGAAAATACATGCTTGAAACGGTGTTTACTGTGCCTGGTGCTAAATGAAGCGCTGGCTAACTTTTCCAAGGAGCAGAGCTTCAGTGTCCTGGATAGCTTCCTTATCTGTCGTTGCGACTTCCAAAAACAGAATGAATTGTGTGAAAGGAAGAACTCATTCAAATG
The DNA here is from genome assembly GCF_964252035.2 of Podarcis erhardii. Taxonomy (NCBI): domain Eukaryota; kingdom Metazoa; phylum Chordata; class Lepidosauria; order Squamata; family Lacertidae; genus Podarcis; species Podarcis erhardii. Next base: position 65,641,693 of record NC_138512.1, on the reverse strand, counting down.
TGTTGTATTTGCACAATTTATCCAGGCTGAAGGTTTTAAAATTCTTGTTGCAGAAGTTCTGGGGTTGGTTTTTGAGGTGATGCCTCTTTCTCCAGCGTACACAGGTCTTGATAGCGGAGGAGCTGTTGAAACTTGAAAGCTGCTTTCTTGATAGCAGCTGGCTGGATACTTAATAAGTTCTTACCCATAAAATAGCTCATTAGTAAATCACTGTCTTGGGCAATAAGATTTATAAAACAGGCGACACCAATTATGTTTAGGGATGGTTTCCCAGAGGGAATTGCTGGTCTATTTTCAGCTGTGCCGTAGCGCCATCATTACAAGTGGCTAAGTGGTGCTACTGCAGCTTCTGAGTCAGCAGAGATCAGGTGACACAAATAACCAGTTGCGTCACATTATCATTATCATTATCATTATCATTATCATTAAAATTTCTATACTGCCCTTCATCCAAAGATCACAGGGCAGTTTACACTATGAAAACCTAAACAAATATACCCCATAACAAACAAACAAAAACCCTTACAGTTTGAAAGGGCATAGATCTTTTTAATTAGCCCAACACCTTAAGATATGTAATGAAAGCACCAGGCAGGCTTCCATGGGGAACGTACCCCACAAGTGGGGAGCCACCACAGAAAAGGCCCATTCTCGTGTTGCCTCCCTCTGGACCTCTCACGGACGAGGCACACTAAGAAGGGCACCAGATGATGATCGCAGGGTCAGGGTTGGTTCATATGGGAGGAGGAGGTCCATGAGGTCTTGCAGTCCTGAGGCTTAATAGGTCAAAACCAGTACTTTAAATTAGGCCCGGAAACAAATTGGCAGCCAGTGCAGTTATATGTTCAAACCGTCTTGCCCTGGTGAGTGTACTGGCCCTACAGGAGCTCTGGATTTTGTCCTGACACTTCAGTCCGAGCAACTTGCAGTTGGTGAATTGCAGACAGACTACGTTAGGGGAGGGGTTGTAGCTCAGTGGCAAAGCCCCACATACTTTGCATGCAGAAGGTCACAGGTTCAATCCTCTGTGTCTCCGGGGAGAGCTGGGAAAGACCCTTGTCTGGAGAGTCAGTCAGCATAAGACAGTACAAAACATCTCCTTATTTTTCCCTGCCTGCCTTTGGGCTACTAGCCCTGATGTGTGAGAGAGGAAGATTTATATGAGCACAAAAATTAACCCTAAAGTTGCAGAACTTAGCCAGGGCAGTTCTGTAAGGAAAAAAGTAAATAAATGCCGTTTAGTGCATTAAATGTGAGAATAGAACCTATGGAACTGCCTTAGTCCCAATAAGACCTTTGGGCCGTCGAGTCCCAAACTGTCTACTCTGACTGGAAGCAGCCCCTCTTCATATGCCCTTTGCATTCAAGATGTTTTCAGGAATCTAAATACTATGTTTTGGAGGTAGGTTTGAATTGCCCTTGTTGTTGCCTTCAGAGCAAAATTCTTCCCGAATTCTATGCAAATAGTACGCATCAGAAAGACCTGAATGGAGTCCTGGCACATTCTTGAACATGTGTCATCTTGTCTTGATTCCTCAGATAACATGCATGTGTCACTAGCTGAAGCCCTGGAGGTTCGAGGAGGACCACTGCATGAAGAAGAAATATGGGCTGTATTGAATCAAAGCGCAGAAAGCCTTCAGGAGTTGTTCCGGAAAGGTAAGGTCCTGACTTGTAGCAGAAGCTTTGCAGCGAGTGGGGATTTTGTGGTTGACCTGTGCATAACTGGGGGTTGGTGTGTGTGTATTGGAGAACACTGTCATGGATTCCTGTATAAGGGCAAAAATGGGAATAAATGTAGCCCAGTACAATAGAAGGTATTTGATTTAAGGTAAAGGTACCCCTGCCCGTACGGGCCAGTCATGTCCGACTCTAGGGTTGTGTGCCCATCTCACTTAAGAGGCCGGGGGCCAGCGCTGTCTGGAGACACTTCTGGGTCACGTGGACAGCGTGACGAAGCTGCTCTGGCGAGCCAGCACCAGCGCAGCACACGGAAACGCTGTTTACCTTCCCACTATAAAGTGGTACCTATTTATCTACTTGCACTTAGGGGTGCTTTTGAACTGCTAGGTGGGCAGGAGCTGGGACCGAAAGACGGGAGCTCACCCCGCTGCGGGGATTCGAACCGCCGACCATACGATCGGCAAGCCCTAGGCACTGAGGTTTTACCCACAGCGCCACCCGTGTCCCGGTATTTGGTTTATTATCTGCAAAATTAAATTTCTAGTAAAATGACAAATAAGTGCCAGGCATTAGTCATCCCAGGGCCTCTGTATTTTTTTGGGACAAAACAATGGGATGTTCTTGCTGGAGAATGGAATAGAATAACAGGGACCTGCAACAAAACACTGCAGTGCATCGTCCTAAGAAGTGTGCTTCCCTTTAGGGTGCTAGCCAGCCATGTCCTTCTTGAGGCTACTCCATTCCATCACCACTCACATTTTTCTTTTCCAGGTTTTTTTTTAGCTAATGAGGGTGCTCAGTCCTTGTCGTGCTGTTGTTGGGGTGTTTTTTGGGGGGAGGAGGCAGGCGGAGGAGTGGCGCTGATACCTCTTTTATGTTCTGTCATCCCCATCACCCAAGTTTGCTAGTTGCATGGCACTTCCTGCGTGTTTCTTTTTCCTTATCTTCATGAGCCAAAGGGCTAGAGACCAGATTTGATCGATATACAGTCGTATATATCCGTTCTGGAAGTCCATTCGACTTCCAAAAGTGTGGCTTCTGATTGGCTGCATTGGAAGCCGCGGAAGCCCCATTGGAATGTTTGGCTTCCAAAAATAGTTCGCAAACTGGGGCAGTCACTTCCAGGTTTGTGATGTTCAGGAGCCAAAACATTCGGGAACTAACCTGGTCGACTTCCAAGGTATGACCGTATCATCCAAAACCGGTTTGAAATCCATATCATGATGTTGATTTCATAATGTTTGACCTGGCAATAGATAGCAAATCATGGTGTGTGTGTGTGTGTGTGTGTGTGTGTGTTTTACACAAAATCACAATGTGGGGAAAACCATGAAGCCAGCCCAATACCTCTACATCGTTCCATCCTTATATCAGACATTGTGATATATCAGTATATTGTGATGTTCAGCTGGTTATATACCCTGATGTTGAAAACCAGATATCGGCCAGCCGTTCTAGAGACTTGCTTTATGATTTAATGAAAGATGAACATTCTAGAAAGGGGTCTAGGATATCGGTCAGGGGGGATGTTCCCATAGCCTACCAACAAGCTACGGGTCAGAGTGCATGGTGCTAGCACGAATACTGCTGCAGCAATGTGGACCATTGCGTCAGCCACTTTTGATTTATCAGCATTAATGAAAAGTTGAGTTGGAGAAATGGCTGTTCTGTAAGTTCCCATCCCAAGCACTTGAAGCTCTGTGATGACACATTTGGCGCCGTGTCAAGAAGGAGAAAAGCCTGGGGCAGTCTCTCCTCCTACTCCAAACTCCTTAATGCGAAAAAAATGAGTCTCAAAGGTCATGTTTTATTGCCGTTCCAAAAAAGCAACGCCCACAAGAACCCACCGCCCTCTCTGTGAATGCATAGCCAAGGTACTTGGGGGAAACTTTATCTCAGTAAACCCAGTTGTGCACGTCCTGTCGTCCTTTTCTGTCTCTGAAAAGTGGGGAATTAAAACCCATTTTCTATTCTGCCTTTGCTTGCTCTTTCTACATTCGTTTAAAATGCTTTCATTCTCACTGCAGGCCAGTTCACTGTTGAGGGTGGTTCACACCAGTGGAGATAGGGGACCATTGTACTTTGTCCTGCATTTATCCTAGGAGGAATATACATCTATATATAGAGAGAGTAGAACTGTAGGGAGAGGAGGTAGCATAATAATAATAATCTGTGGCTGACTGCAATTCATATATCCATCATCACTGCAGTAATAGAAATAATAACTGTGCCTAGTATTCCCATAGCACTTAAGAATGTTCAAAGCCACACATTTTTCTGTAGTTCTGCTTATGGCAGCTCAGCAAAGCAGGTCAGAGTTATTGTCTTGATGTTAAGGTTGGTGTGATGGCCTGGGACTCGGACTCGGAGCCAGAGGAGTCTCATTCCACACCGGATCCTTTGCCTCAGATGGCAGCTGAACATAGTCTGGGGCCTGATTCTGAAGAGCCCCGGTCTGCCCAGGTTCCCCTGCAACAAACACCAGCTCCAGATGCGGGGATTACCTTGTTGCCTCCAGCTGGTCCATCACTTACAGCTGCTCCACTACCAGTTGGGTCAGAAGAGGCTGAGGCGGCCCCTGGGTCTAGTATCCCACCAACATCTCCCAAGCTGCAGAGACTAAGGTCTGAGAGAAGGAGAGACCTGAGTACTCGCAGGAGGAGTGCTCGCCTTTGGGCGAGACAGAGAGGTGAGTCGCCGGGGGATCAGGACCGGCCGTTACCCCAACAGAGATAAAAGACTGCTGGACCCCATCCCAGGTTGCAGGAGCAACATTGCTGTTTGCCAGAACCTGCCTGTGATCCTGTGCCTGACCTTGCCTGGTTTCCTGCCTCGTGTCCTGCCTTGGCCCTGTTGGACTGACTCCTCACGGAACCCTTGGATTCGGGACCGGACCTGGACCGCGTTGCTCGGGTTACCCCTGGGCCCAGCACAGTTAGGGTCTTCCTGACACTTTGGGAAGAGCCCTTGCCAGTCTGGTGTCTTCCAGGTGTTTTGGACCACAACTCCCATCAGCCCCTGATGGGAGTTGTGGTCTGAAACACTTGGAAGTCTCCAAGCTGGTGAAGGCTGCTTTAGAATGCTTTCAGACCACTTCATTTGCATTATCTCAGGATAATCCTAGACAGGGATTATCCAAGACATCTCCTGCTAGGGAAGATGGAATGCCTGAAGATCTACATCGGGAAGAAATGGAGAACAAAGATCTACTTTGGGGACAAGGTTGAGAGGAGACCCACCAGGGCCACGTATTTGCCAAGAGGCCGCTGTAGAGGTGGCAACATTGGCCTCCAAGGAACATGCCAGCGCTGCTGCCGCCCCTGTGGAACCTGCCACCTGAGGCAGTCGCTTCACCTTGTCTCATGGAAGGTGTAGCCCTGATCCTAGATGCTTGGAAGAAGTCCCTCACTCTTGTTTGATTGGAAGGTTTCTACCCCAGTTTTCTTTTCTTTTTTTTAAGGGGGGGGGGAGCTCAAGGCAACATTGCAGCTAGCACAGAATGCAATGGCTAGGCTGTTCTGTGAGATATCCTACCATACCCACAGGGATGAGGGAGAAATTCGACTTGGTTTGTCGTTAAAGACGAACCTGCCTAATTTGCACATTCCAAAACAATATAAGAACTGAAGCACAGCCATCCTTCAAGATACTCCAGATTTTGCAGTGCGGTTGTCCAGCCAGGTAATGTGTACAAAATTTCATATACTGGGGTAAAGCATGGTTAAGAAGAGTTTGGATTTGATATCCCACTTTATCACTACCCTAAGGAGTCTCAAAGCGGCTAACATTCTCCTCTCCCTTCCTCCCCCACAACAAACACTCTGTGAGGTGAGTGAGGCTGAGAGACTTCAGAGAAGTGTGACTGGCCCAAGGTCACCCAGCAGCTGCATGTGGAGGAGCAAGGAATCAAACCTCGTTCACCAGATTACGAGTCCACTGCTCTTAACCACTACACCACACTGGCTACAGAATGCATATATTTGCGGAAATGACATATTAAAAATATTAGGCAAAAAATAAGTATATCAGGAGAAATCCACACTAAAATGCAGGTGCTTTTTCATGAGGACTTTTTCATGAGCCTCTGTTTTGCTTCCAGATTGATTGGCACACCACCCCCAAGTTTGCTTTTAGAGGGAATGGTGATGAACAGTTCTGTGCGCTCTGAGAGCTCCTGTATTATTATTTTTTTACAATCTGCAGTAGTACCTCGGGTTACAGACACTTAATGTTACAGACGCTTCAGGTTACAGACTCCGCTAAGCCAGAAATAGTACCTTGGGTTAAGAACTTTGCTTCAGGATGAGAACAGAAATCGCGCGGCGGCAGCGCTGCAGGCCCCATTAGCTAAAGTGGTACCTCAGGTTATGAACAGTTTCAGGTTAAGAACGGACCTCCAGAATGAATTAAGTTTTTAACCCGAGGTACCACTGTATAAAGGAAGCCTGAATTGTAAACCAGCCCTATGCACCTTCACCCAAAAAGATCCCTCGTTTTCTCCTGCGCGAGTAACTTCCAAGGACTAATCCTGTTCAGAAAGCCCCGTTGCGCAGTCTGGGAATTGCCTGGGATTCATGAGATTTACTGTCCTTGAATTCTGTGGTGATCTCAAGCTTGATACTATCCTCACAAACACACAAATAAAGCCTTTTTATTGATTTGCTTGCACACTTCTGAATTGCACGCTTACTTTCGGATTCCTGCATTGTCTTCAGATCACTTTGAGGGAACTGCACAGACAATGTAGTAAGAGTATCCTGTCCTTTCATCTTCCATAAATAGGGGTTTTATTATTAAGTCGTAAAACCAAACCAAATGGGGACTGTTAAAGCACCGTGCAAATGTGCCTTTCATTGCACATGCTTTTCTTGAAAAGTGGGAAGGAATTGCAGGTCTTGTGCAATGTTTTTGGTATTGATTAGTCATTCTGGAGACTTTTTAACCACATCTAGTGCCAGCCTGCGGTCATATATCTTATTGACAACATGAAATCAGGAAATGTTACAACCCATCCACTTCCCTCCCCCTTCAGTCATCCCTTCAGCCATTTCTTAGCATGCTCTGTTGTTGTTTAGTAATTGATGAATGGTATTTTGCATTTTTCTCAAGGTGATTTACAAACACTCCATAAAAGAGCAACTAAAAACACTGTTAAAAGCAGTTGCAAAGTACGCTTTAGAAACGGTACAAAATGAACAGCTAAAGGCAGAGAGACCTTTTCATCCTGCTGGAAAATCTTGCTGAAACAGAAATGTCTTCAGCTGTTCTCGGGAAGTACAGATAGTGGGTGCCTTTCATTTCTCAATGGGGATGTTTTTTCTGCAGAACAGAGGCAGCCACACTGAAAGCACACCTCTTCTGCACAGCACAGTGGCCTACTGGGTATAGAAGGGTGATCTTTCAGAAAACCTCCCTCTTGAGATGTAGAGTCCCTTATAAGTTAGTGCCACAAACCTTGAACTTGGCCCAGTAGCAGATTGGCAGCCTGTGCAAATCCTGAAAACCAGGTATTACCATATTGGCCTGAATATAACCCTCACTTTCCCCCCAAATTTTGGCTGTGAAAAGTTACAAAGTGCGGCTTAAATTCGCGACCTTACAAAAGTAGGCTTTTACGATATCGCTGCTGAAACAGACATACAGTAAAACGGAATGGGTGTGAGTGCCTGCAGAATTTTACGAGAGCAGCTTATATTCAGGTATTGACTTCTTCCCCTTTTAATTTTAAAGGTGCGGCTTATATTTGGCTGCGGCTTATATTCGGGCCAATACGGTATATACTGAAGAGGTAACAGTGAGCTGGGAGAGTCTGTGGCAGAGAGAAGCCCAGAGGCAGAACCAGAAACACGAGAGAAGGGAGGCCAAGAAGCAGAGATGAGTCAGGCTAGTGTAGAGGCATGGGTATCTCCCCATCCTGCTGCAAAAAGCTACCCCCTCCACTGAACCAGAAGAGGCATGAAGCGGGAGGAGCAAAGGCAGACATGTAGGCACAGTCTCCAATTGCTTGGGGAAACCCTGGAGAGGAGAAGACATAGCTGGTTGTGTGGAGGCAGGGACATTTAGTCTTGGCAAGTGCTTCACGGGGGCCAGACCTGAGTTGCTGTTCTCACTGGGCCTGAGACTCCTGTGCAGATCCTGTTTTGCCAATAAAGAGTTAACACCAGCTTGCCTGGTGCGATTAACTGCTGGCTCCCTCTGGTGATTTAATAGACATAGATCCATAAGTGGGGTAGGGTTGAGATGGCAACTATTGGCTCTATCCGGTTATTGTGTCCAACTTCCATACATACAAGGTCATGCCTTCATTGATGCTGATGTGTATTCTCACAGAATTCCATTTTGACTTGGGGCCACTTTACACATCACAAAACTCTTGCATGGAAAATAGATTGCTACATAGAACCATCACTTGCGCACCAGGTTCTGCTGCAATTAACACATGTGCTTCACATGGAGGGAAATAGATGCATGGCCATTTGTCATTACCTCCATGCTGTTTATGAGCATTTTCCTATAAGGAACTGTTCTGTGTGCAATAACTGTTCTGTGTGCAATAAAGACCTCACCTGGAGTACTGTGTCCAGTTCTGGGCACCACAGTTCAAGAAGGACACTGACAAACTGGAACGTGTCCAGAGGAGGGCAACCAAAATGGTCAAAGGCCTGGAAACGATGCCTTATGAGGAACGGCTAAGGGAGCTGGGCATGTTTAGCCTGGAGAAGAGGAGGTTAAGGGGTGATATGATAGCCATGTTCAAATATATAAAAGGATGTCACATAGAGGAGGGAGAAAGGTTGTTTTCTGCTGCTCCAGAGAAGCGGACACGGAGCAATGGTTCCAAACTACAAGAAAGAAGATTCCACCTAAACATTAGGAAGAACTTCCTGACAGTAAGAGCTGTTCGACAGTGGAATTTGCTGCCAAGGAGTGTGGTGGAGTCCCCTTCTTTGGAGGTCTTTAAGCAGAGGCTTGACAACCATATGTCAGGAGTGCTCTGATGGTGTTTCCTGCTTGGCAGGGGGTTGGACTCGATGGCCCTTGTGGTCTCTTCCAACTCTATGATTCTATGAAATCCTTAGTATCTGAAGAAGCCCCAAGAGCGCATCTCACCACCCTAGGCTGAGACCCCCTGCTCCCAAGATTTCTAGCAGGTTTCATTAGAATACTATTATTATTTATTATATTTAATAATAACGAGGAGGAGGATGGAGATGATTCCTCAGATGTTTATGTGAGAGTGCCCTCGAGCTAGCAGAGCGCTTGCTTAATACCAGCTTCTAAGATCGAAGCGATAACAACAAAGCCATTTCTTGCTCTGGCTAGGATTCCCAGGCAACACTCCTAGACAATGGCATCACAGATACTCGGTGTATAACTATTAGAGCATGGCTTCTAGCCCAGTATTGATGATGTACATCATGTTGTAGTAATCAAGAGGTGCGTGTGTGTATAATAATAATAATAATAATAATAATAATAATAATAATAATAAATTTTATTTATATCCCGCCCTCCCCAGCCGAAGCCAGGCTCAGGGCGGCTAACAACACTAAAGTAGTGCAACATTATAAAAACATTATAAAAATCAATTAAAATCAAAATTGATGGCAACCATAAACTAAAGTTTTGTAAAGATTGCCAAAGGAGGGGGTCAGGCTGCGCCCTGACCAAAGGCCTGGCGGAACAGCTCTGTCTTGCAGGCCCTGCGGAAAGATGTCAAGTCCTGCAGGGCCCTTGTCTCTTGTGACAGAGCGTTCCACCAGGTTGGAGCCGCAGCCGAAAAACCCCTGGCTCTAGTTGAGGCCAGCCTAACCTCTCTGTGGCCTGAGACCTTCAAGATGTTTTTATTTGAAGACCGTAGGTTCCTCTGTGGGGCATACCAGGAGAGGCGGTCCCGTAGGTACGAGGGTCCTAGGCTGTATAGGGCTTTGAAGGTTAAAACCAGCACCTTAAACCTGATCCTGTACTCCACCGGGAGCCAGTGCAGCTGGTATAGCACCGGATGAATGTGATCTTGCAGCGAAGACCCCATAAGGAGTCTCGCTGCGGCATTCTGCACCCGCTGGAGTTTTTGGGTCAGTCTCAAGGGCAGCCCCACGTAGAGCGAGTTACAATAATCCAGTCTGGAGGTGACCGTCGCGTGGATCACAGTGGCTAGGTCAGGGCGAGAGCGGTAAGGAGCCAACTGCTTAGCTTGGCGGAGATGAAAAAATGTCGCCTGTGTGTGAATTGTGTGTTCGGTGTTTATGTAGCCCCAGCCACTTTTGGGTCAGGCCCCAGCCACTGCTGGAAGGTGGCCCCTGAGTGCTTTCCACTAAGGTAATCCAACCCTCCACACCATCCCCTCCCCGCTGTAAGAATGACATTTCTAAATTAATAGTCCTTGGTTTTTATAAGCAACAAAAGTAGATTAGGAGTTGTGGTCTCCTTTGGTCAGGCAGTGGATGTTGCTCAGCCTGGGTAGCTCAGTTGGTTAAAAGCATGAGGTTGCAGGTTCGATCCCTGTATGGACCAGCTGCATATTCCTGCACTGCACTGGGTAGACAATCCTCAGGGCCCCTTCCAACCCTATGATTCTACTCCTTATGTTGTCTTGATAATCTGGCCTCCATGATGTCATCTGTGAAAGGGAGCAATTAATGCACTGACTTACGGGATAGTTGTGTAGTTCAGTACTTATCATGATGCAAAACCCAACAGCATTTGGGGTGACGTCGAAACTTGAAATTGAAGGTGAGCCAACAGAACATGCCTCCTTGCTTACGTTAGTACAGTCATATCTCATGTTACGTTTGCTTCAGGTTGTGCGTTTTCAGGTTGCGTCCCGCAGCGACCCAGAAGTACCGGAAAGGGTTATTTCTGGGTTCCGCCGCTCGCGCATGCGCAGACACGCAAAATGATGTCACACGCATGCACAGAAGCGGCAAATCGTGACCCGCGCATGCTCAGACGCGGGGTGTGTTCTTTTCAGGTTGCGGACAGGCCTCCGGAACGGATTCCGTTTGCGACCAGAGGTACCACTGTCGATGGAGGGGACTAGATGACAGCTCAGTTTTAAACCACATTGTGCGCAGAGAGTTCAAGGTTCGATTCCAGCATTGTCAGCTAAAGGGTCTCTGGTGGAAGGATTCCTGCCAAAGACGTTATAAGACCACTGCCAGTCAAGAGCAAACAGTACTAAGCTCAGTGAACCAGTGGTCTGACTCGATTCAAGGCAGCCTCTTACGTTCAAGAAACATTTATAAGAACGCCAGAATTGCTTTGCTTAATAAGATCAGAGGTTCATCAAGCTCAAAATGCTGTCTCCAGCAGTTGCCAGCCAAATGCGCCTAAAAGCTCGTCAGCATTACGGACCTGTGGTTTGTCTCTTGCGCTTGGTAACAAGAGATGCAAGTGAGACCTGCAGCGAAGTGTTGCAGTATGGAGTGCTCCCCTTCTCTCTTCTTCGGATATGTCATTCCGCCCCCGGAATTCTGTTTTTAAACTCCTTGACACACACTTCCCCAGAAATCTTCGGATTTGTGCGTGGAAGGTACTGATCCATCTACATCAGGAGTCTCACTCAGAGTTCACAGTTACTTGAATAGGATGCTGACTCTGAATGCAGAGGCTACGATTTTGAGCATTGTCCTTTGTCAGCTCCAAAGTTATCTCAGCCGCTGATGATCACCGCAACATGAGAAATGTGGATTCTAAGAAGGCGCATCTGCAGGAGGCACACAAGGTCCCCTTGGCAGGTCTGCAAAGCAAGCCATTTAACACAGTTTTCCATGCCCTAATTCATAGCATTAGTCTCTGAGCAGGGAGGGAAAGGCCGGCAATTTTTAACCTCCATTTCAACATCAAAATATATGCCAGGCTAATCTGCACAAAGATGCCTATCCCGGGCCAGTCCTATTATTCCACCTGTTTAATTACCTGCATTAGCACTTGTCATTCAGAGGGTGTATGCTGTGTCTTGCAGACTCATGCTGTATCTTGTACGCTTATACTGCATGAGGTCAGAAATAACAGGTCTTTCCAGTGATGTTTCTTTTATGTGTTGTGGGCATCGGTGTAGGTAGAAGAGCAGGTCTTTCCTTTATTTTGTTCCTCTGAAAAGTCAGTTAGGTGTTGCCTCTTTAAACAGGATAGCTTACCAAAACTGCAGAAGGCAACTCTTAATGGAGCCTTTCTGCCCTTACCGTTTATAGTGGCATTGTTGCTGTTTGATCTTAAGTTTTTAAGAGCGATTTTGCAGCTCCTTGTCTGCTCCTTTGGTCATATGGCGCTGTTGTTGGAGAGTTGAGTGTGGGGTTTTCCCTTCCAAGCTAATAGCAGGTTGTGCTTCACTTGAGAACATTTCTGTGGCTGTCACGTTCCTTAAGTACCCTCCTGTTCCTCCAGCTAGGAAATGCCTGGAGTTATGAATGAGGGATATTCCTTCCATGGCTTAAAAAAAGAAGAAGAAAGATTTAATGCCTAGTATTCCAGAATTTTAATTTTGTGGGCATAGGAGATTTGAATAGGAATTGCCGTACATTTCTGTGTATAAGACTATGTTTTTTCCCTTAGAAATCAAGCTAAAAACATGGGGCCGTCTTATACATAGGATGGACGTTTGATTGGTTGCTGTTGTGGCTGTCGGCTGCTATTGTGCGTGTCATTGGTTGCTGGGTCAATGGGTGGTGTTCATTGGCCAACGCTGCGGCAATTGGGCGGGCGACTGCCAGCTTCTGCCGGTGAGGGGACAGACAGGAGGCAGATTTTGCAATGCGTGCGGGAGAGCAATTTTCAGCTTCTCCCCCTTAAAAAAGTTCAACAACCCTCGATAATCCCCCCGCCTAAGAAAGCTGAACAACTCTGTGCAATCCTCTGTTAAAAAGCTCAACAACTTTGTGCCATTTCCCCCCATGTTCTTAAATTTCACTCCCCCAAAATAGGGGGCGTCTTATACATGGGGGCATCTTATAGACAGAAAAGTACGCTGTGTGTCTGCCTGAGCTATGGCGAACCTGGTAATTGTGACAAAATCTTGTCAGTCTTGTTGCGTGAACACATACAAGTGCCAACCAACCTCGCACAACTCTGTGCCCGTGACGTGTCAGGAGATTCACTGAATCAGTAAATATTCACGGTGCCGCTTATACATTCATGCCACCGTGACAGGTGGATGGGAGGTGCCGACTCTTGTAAGGAAAGGGAGTGCTCTTGCCTTGTCCAGGACTCGTATTGCGAAACAGGGAGGTTCTGTACAAACTGTCAAGTCCTTGTTAGGGAATGTAAGAATAATAAAGACAACTCAATCCATCCTTTACAATTATCGTGCTTACCTAGCAACATAAAACCTTTGAATATGTTCCACTTGACCTCTTGTACTCACTACCAGTAACCCAGTAATTGCAAACTTGTGTAAGTGAGCGCATATGTATGTATAAGAAACCTAAATGAGTTGTAGCGATCATAGCATGGCGGTGGGAGCTTCCATATTTAAGTGGAAGGTTACAGTGCAGGGCTCCCTACTTCTGAAAATTAAAGAATCAGAGGACCTAGAAAGATAGTGCACCACCTTTGTATTTATAACTTTCCCCTCTTAGGAGCACCTGAAAAAGCGTGCAAAATTACTCCCTCCTCCATTGTGTTTTTCACAACAACCCTATGAGGTAGGTTAGGCTTCATTGCTGAGTAAGGATTTGGGTCTGGGTCTGTCCAGGACTTGTCTGACATTCTGACCACTATACCAGTGGTTCCCAACTGTCGTCCCCACCCCCAAAGGCCTCTTGAAAATTGCGAAGGGTCTTGGCAGAATTCCTTTTCTCCGTGTTGTAGCAATTACAATGCACAGTGCTAAATGCTGCGTGATTTTTAATTGCATCTTTGTTATGTTGTGCTTTTGGAATACGTAGTTGTTTTTGTTTTTGTTTCCATTACGTGTTTTTGTATTGTGACTTTATGTTGTAACCGCCCTGAGACCTGTGGGTGTAAGGGCAGCATACAAATTTAAGCAATGATAATAGTAATAATACAATGTAGGAAATTAAAGGATCAGGAAAAATGCAGTTAAAAATGAGTACGAACATTACATGCAGTGGATGTGCTGTCTCTCATCTTCAACCACAAACCCACAGATCTGCCATGGACCACCTGAATGGAGCTCACGGACCACTGGTGGACCACAGTTTGAGAACTGCTGCACAACAACACCATGCTGGCCCACGTAAATGCACATCCTGGCAACCTGTTTGTTGTGATGGAGTAGATCTGCACATGTAGAGTACATGCCATGCTTCTAATATAAAAGAGGGAGCAGGCCACCAGCACCCAAAGCATGAATATCAAGGCCAGGTGCTGGGACCACCCATCGCCCACCCTGTCCTGTCTACATGGCTGAGTGGGTTGATTGTGGGTTCACAGTGCCCACTGCATGTCTAGCATGAAAGCAAAAAAGATGACTCTGTTAAAGATATTACAAGCAGAGATTTTCGGAATCTGCCCACTGTTTCGTATGGGTGGCCACAGGTTATTTTAGCAGAGGTATGCTCGTTGTTGTTGTTTAGTCGTTTAGTTGTGTCCGACTCTTCGTGACCCCATGGACCAGAGCACGCCAGGCACTCCTGTCTTCCACTGCCTCCCGCAGTTTGGTCAAACTCATGCTGGTAGCTTCGAGAACACTATCCAACCATCTCGTCCTCTGTCATCCCCTTCTCCTTGTGCCCTCAATCTTTCCCAACATCAGGGTCTTTTCCAGGGAGTCTTCTCTTCTCATGAGGTGACCAAAGTATTGGAGCCTCAACTTCAGGATCTGTCCTTCCAGTGAGCACTCAGGGCTGATTTCCTTCAGAATGGATACGTTTGATCTTCTTGCAGTCCATGGGACTCTCAAGGGTCTCCTCCAGCATCATAATTCAAAAGCATCAATTCTTCGGCGATCAGCCTTCTTGATGGTCCAGCTCTCACTTCCATACATCACTACTGGGAAAACCACAGCTTTAACTATACAGACCTTTGTTGGCAAGGTGATGTCTCTGCTTTTTAGTAACTGAGGTATGCTCAGTTACTGTTTAATTGTGTTTTCATCTCACCCTTCTTCTAAAAATTTTAAAGCACCCTCACAACAACCTGCGAGGTAGGTTAGGCTGCGAGCGACTGACTCTAATTCACCCAGTTCACTTTTTCTTGGGTTGGGGCTGGCTGAGAAGCTTAAGCAAGAGCATACTGGCTCACTGCTATGCTGTCATTGAGTTGACACAGAGGGAGGCGAGGGGAATGGCTTTGCACCAGTAGCGTGATCAAAATAAATCTGGCTTTTCTTGAATTGTGAAATGGTTGCCTTTTCGTGGCACATGCAAACAGATTGCAAGAAATCATCTGTTTTTTTTGTTTTGTGCCATTGCCTTGTTTGCTGGAATAATGAGGCTGCGTTGCCTTCATAAATATACGCTTAAAAAAACCCAACCAAACAAACTTAGTTGTCTTCTGGCACTGCTTATTAAAACTCACAAGGCTTCTGTGACCAGGCTGCATAGCTCTAGAATTAGCTCACCGATCTGGTAGCTAATTGCTGAAAATGACACACAACTGACCAACGGCCATACAAAAACAAAAAAAAAAAACAAAAATTCCAGTGGTCCTGGAAAGAAGATTAAAATTCCCTTTCGCTGGAAGAACTCCTGCATTTTGAGGGTGAGGAGAGCAGGGAGATTTAGCAGCAGCAAGACTTTGGAGGAGAGAGTCACTTGAGAGGAACTGTGCAGAGACAGAGAGAGGAGTGACTTTTTGGGGGTTGGGGGGGAGGTATTTAAAAAAGCACAACTCAACTTAAAAATCACTTTATACATGGACACACTGCATCAAAGAACTTCTGAGTGGGAGGGCCCAAATGGAAAACCACTTTGTTTTCCTCCCTTGTTGCTGCGGAGGATGCAACGGTACAAGGTATTTAGAAGGGGAACAACAGGAGGCTCTTGGGGCATATTATCAAGCAACTTCCTTTGTTTAATTGACATTTAGCTGAGTTAAGGAGTGCACAGCCCTGTTCGCAGTCTTCGACAAGGGACAGAGCAGTGGGTGGTTTTGATCTGGGGCAAGACTCAGTCCAGGGCGAGAGGCCAGGCAGTGTAGGAGGCAAAAGAAGACCAGGCAAGCATGCGAGAGGAGGACCCAGGAGCATAGGCCATGGACATGGCTGCCTGCCAGCTATTCCTTTGTTAGGAATGCTTACTTGGCTGATGGGAGCCGATTGTTGGGACATGGTCTCCTGATATCCAGAGATCTCTCTTCAGGGCTTTAAAAGAGAGCCACCCCCACCATGAACTAAGGAGAAGAATATGATGGTGACTTAACGGGTCGCCAAAAAGAGGAAATGTGTCATCTGGAAAGAGGGCACAGATTTGCCTAAACATTGCATACGTGAAGTTCTGTGAATAGAGATGGACATTTAGAAATAATTGCTGTGATTTAAATAGGAATATACAACGCGTCTCGCCTTAATGAGGAGGTCTGCGACCAGGTCTGCTATTTGGGTGATATGCCCTGCTCACTTGCTCCTACAGTTCTTTGACTTTAAACTAGACTAGGACTGAACAGTGTTTCTGTGCGCTGCTCTGGTTCACCAGAAGCGGCTTGGTCATGCTAGCCACATGACCCGGAAGCTGGCGGCTCCTCAGCCTATAGAGCGAGATGAGCATGCAGCCCGAATTGTTCACGAATGTTCACGAATGGACCTAAGGGTCAGGGGTCCCTTTACCTTTACCTTAGACCTGAACAGCATTTCAAAGAGAGGTCTGTCCCCTGTAACAAATGACACATGGGACCGCTTAGGAAGGGGCAGGCGAATAAAACATTACTTTGCATTTTTAAATTGGGCAGAAAGGCAGAGGGAGAGTGGAGGGTTAGTTGAAGGTACCTTGAGGTTTCAGAGCCTCACTTTGACTGCCCAGGATGGGTTAAAAAACCCCAACAGTACCAAGCACAAATAAATAAAGGAATAAATCTAAGGGCTTGTTCACACTTACTTTTCCTCTGTGCTTGCTGACCCTGGAATTTATCCCTTTCCTTGAGGAAGTGAGAAATCATACAGCAATATCCAGGCTGCAGAGCATGGGCTGCAAAGGTGGAATATGTAGCTGCCATAGCAGGGGTACTAAATTACCGGTAATTGTGTGTAAAAAGTGGCTTTCTGTGTTCGTAAAATCCTTAGCACAAAGCCAGCCAGGTCAGTAGCCAAGAAAGGTTTGTTGACCATTTTACCTACAGCCACTTCCTGATTCATTTTGCAGGGGCCAGTGGAGGGCTGGTCCCAGTCAGAGCAGGGCACATTTAGAACCACAGCGAGAGAAATGCAGTTTGGTCCATGTGTTCTGGAGTATTATTGTCAGGTGTGCCCAGAGAGATATAAGAAGCCAAAGAAGGGTTGCATAGAAAGAGACAGGTCTGTTTCCATAGAGCAGTAATCTTAGCGTCTATCAAGAAAGTGGTTGAGAATTGCATGTTTCAGTGCTTCCCCATACCTGAAGCAGAATGTGGTGCAGCTGTCTACATAAGTTGATGAGCCCATGACACATTTGATTGATGCCACACATCAAAATCTTCCTGTACGTGAAAAAGTAGCATGCTATGTCTAATGGTTCTAGCCTAGTCTTCTCCCTGGTGAAGTTCACTTTCTGCTTTCAGGGAGGCCTGTACCACTTATTGTTTTCTGAATGTTGGAACTGTCTCTTTTGTGACTATCTTGGAGTCCGTGAGTGAACAAGGGAGAAGGAGTTAGTTTTCATACTTTCCTTTCTACCTCCCCACTCACATTTTCGCAGTTATGTTCCTTTTGTGCTTGCTTCTCAAGAAATTTGGCAAGCAGTTGCATTTGTCTGTGTGTTTGGCTGGTTTCAGTTTGGCAAATTTAGCAGGCTACCCCAGAAGAGGAAGAAAAACCCATCTTCTTATTTTCTTTTTGCCATGGTTGGATTCAGATTAAAGTCTATTCTGCAGCTCTAGTTTGATCTTCAAATATTTCTTTGCAAGCATTGGCCTTGTATACCTTTTCTTTCTGTGACCTTGTGCCCTTCAAATGTTTTTGGGCAGCAACCCTCATCAGACCCAGCCAGTGTTGCAAACGGTGATGGAGTTGTAGTAAAAAAAAAAAATCTCTATTGAAACTCTAGTTGTAAAGACTGCCTGATGGCACTGGGGACCTTCATCCTATCATCGCAGTCCTATAGTATGTTTTGGGAAATTGCAAACTCAAAATACAGTCGTGCCTTAGATCCTGAACTCCCTGGAACTCAGGACGTTTTTGCTCCCGAACACCGCAAACCCAGAAGTGATTGTTCTGGTTTGTTCTTTTGGAACCCAAATGTCTGACGAGGCTTCCATGGCTTTTGATTGGCTGCAAGAGCTTCCTGCAGCCAATCAGAAGCTGCGATTTGGTTTTAGAACATTTTGGAAGTCGAACGGAATTCCGGAATGGATTCCATTCAACTTCGAAGGTACGACTGTTCGGGGGGGAAACATTAGTTCATCTATTAAAGGTGATGTTGGATCCCACTGCACCAAGTATGGCATATGAAAATATTTCCTGTCTTCATAGTGGTGCAGAAGGAGGGGTGCAGACCGTTAGCAAATTCACTTAAATGGTGCAGATGCAGATCCTGATAACACTTTACTGATGAATTTCAAAACTTCTGATTTAAAAAGAAAAAATAGTATCTGAGCAGAGCCAGGAGGTGGAGGCTGGCAGATTCTCAAGATTACAGATACCGTATTTTTCGTCCTATAAGGCGCACTGGCCCATAGGATGCACCTAGTTTTTTTGGGGGGGGGAATTAAAAAAAAAATATTTTCCCCCCACCAGCCGCGGGGCTGGGGTGGGGGAAGCCCAAGCTTCCCCCGACCCCAGCCCCCAGAACAGGCTGCCGCCTGCAAGCCTTGCGAGCCCGGTGGGACCTCCTGCCGGGTGTGCAAGGCTTGCGGACATCTGCCCGAAGCACAGGGCGTGCTCCGCAGCCTTGGGAGCCCGGCGGGCACTCCGGCCGGGCTCCCAAGGCTTGCGGATAGCTTCCTGAAGCCTGGAGAGCTAGAGGGGTCGGTGCGCACCGACGCCTCTCGCTCTCCAGGCTTCAGCGAAAGCCTGCACTCGCCCCATAGGATGCACATACATTTCCCCTTCATTTTTGGAGGGGGAAAAAGTGTGTCCTATAGGGCGAAAAATACGGTACTTTCCAATGGCTAAGGTTCCATACCGACATGTGAAATGTCATGATCTTGCTTTTTAGCCCAAAAGTAAAGAAGCTGTGCAGGAAACAGACTGGGAGAGCAAGCCCTTCGATGTAGCTTCTAT
Organism: Podarcis erhardii; assembly: GCF_964252035.2. NCBI lineage: Eukaryota > Metazoa > Chordata > Lepidosauria > Squamata > Lacertidae > Podarcis > Podarcis erhardii. Next base: position 65,622,699 of record NC_138512.1, on the reverse strand, counting down.
AGCCAGTTGTCAAGTTGCTCTACAACTGCCCAACCTGACTATTCCAGATCAACAATGGGGCCCCTCTAGACATCTTTTTCTTATTGTGCATTTATGATAAGTTGTGCTTGGGATGATGCTACTACTGGGGCGGTTATATGCTCATGTGCTCTTGTCACTGAGCTTAGCCCTTCTCGGTATCGGTTATTTCTGATGGAAGAATGATACTCCTAAATGTATTTTTTCCCCTACTGCATACAATGAACCTCTTCTGAGTTACAAGTTTTGGGGAGCTATGATTGACCACTCTGTGTGCAATCTACCACTTGGGTTTATACATGTCCTCTTCTCCTGTCATCTTATATAATGGCGATAACTCACAGTTTCTAAAAATGGATGAAGATGGTGTAAAAATGTCCCACCCTGTCCCAAGAGTGGACAAGACGATTTCCACCCCCCAGAGGTGTTGGGTCCTTTAAGACAGGAAGTAACCTCCGCAATAACTAAAAAACACCGCATACTGGCGTGGCTGACAGTTTGGTCAAGTTCTCTACAGAGAAGTTTATTGTTTCCAAGGCTTGCCATTTCTGGGGGTAGAAGGTTTCCTCTCTTAAAAGGTCAAGTGTAGGCTGAATCATCTCAGAGTTTGCTTTTCTTCGTGGCAACATTATTCAGGGAGCATGAATGAAAGTTCTTGTGAAGAGTGCAGCACTTCGCCTTCGCCACACAGATTCCCACCAGCACACCAATTTAGGTTCTAAGTTTTGCCTTTAAGAATTAGTCCGGACAGGCACCGTTGCAGTAATTTTTAGTTGACGGATTAGTTTTTCAAGCCGAAAAAGGAAACCTGAGGGAGGAAAGGTATTCCAATTTGGAGCGTTCCGCTCTGGCTTTGATGTTTTCTGAGTAATTGCGCACACAAAATGACAGGAGAAGAAACATTAGTTCATCTATTCAAGGTGGCGTTGGGTCCCACTGTATAAAATACAGCGTATGAAAATATTTCCTGCCTTCATAGGGTTGGGGAAGGAGGGGTGCAGACTGCTAGCAAAGTCACTCAAATACAGTGGTACCTCGGGTTAAGTACTTAATTCGTTCCGGAGGTCTGTACTTAACCTGAAGCTGTTCTTAACCTGAAGCACCACTTTAGCTAATAGGGCCTCCTGCTGCCGCCGCGCCGCCGGAGCCCGATTTCTGTTCTTATCCTGAAGCAAAGTTCTTAACCTGAAGCACTATTTCTGGCTTAGTGGAGTGTGTAACCTGAAGCATATGTAACCTGAAGTGTACGTAACCCGAGGTACCACTGTAATGCAGATAAAAAGAAACCCTGTTTTGGGGCAACTGAATCTGAATAAGGTAGCAAACTCCTTTGTGTAATTGGAGAGCAGCAAAAACCAGGAGCAGAAGGAAAGATGTTAAAACTATAGGACAAGGATGAGTAGCTGTTGAGCCCGAACCTTAGGCATTTGATAAGTGTGCAAGGGTGTGCAGCTGTCAGTCACCCGACATCGCAGTAACATCAGTTCATCGCAGTGAACTGTTTTTGCCTATGCTGTTTACCTGCCATGCAGGTAAAGGCTCAGCCTAATAACATAAGATGAGCCCTGTTAGATCAGCCCAGTGGCCTGTCTATTCCAGCATCCTTTCCTCACAGTGGTCAACTGGGTGCTTGTGGCCAACCAAAACCTGGGAGCGCTCACAGCCCTGGAAGTTCTCCAAAGGGAGTTGCCCCAATGATCAGCTGATTGGCAGTGCATATTGAGGCCCAGTTCACAGTGCTTTGCAAGCCCTGGCAATCAGCTTGGTCATTGTTGCTTTCAAAGTGTTGTTCACTGGGGCTTTGCAGCTGATATTTGAGTGCCTGCAAACCCCCTTTCAGCCCAGCTGCATCTTACCTGCCCTGCATCAGGGACAGGGCTGATGGGTGTGGCTTAGCCAAAATGACCTTGCGAGCCAAATAAGGAGGCTAATTAGAGGCACTAATTAGGTCTGTGCACCAGAGGTGCCTTGGGACAAGAATGGTAATTAAATGCATGCATGAAAAGTCCTTTTTTAATACGTGTCTGCTATCTTAATTAACGCTGGTTCCCTCCTTCCACCTACAGCTGATCCCACTGCTCTGGGATTCATCATTTCCCCATGGTCTCTCCTGCTTCTTCCATCCGGCAGTGTATCCTTCACAGATGAAAATGTTTCCAGCCAAGACCTGCGAGCATTCACGCCACCAGAAGTCCTCCAGAATCAATCGCTGTCGTCTCTTTCTGATGTTGAAAAGGTACTGCGATCAGATCTCTTCACCTGTAGTGTTTCCTTTTAATGGTGTTTCGTGGGTGGTAAAGGTAAAGGGACCCCTGACCATTAGGTCCAGTCGTGGCCGACTCTGAGGTTGCGGCGCTCATCTCACTTTATTGGCCAAGGGAGCTGGCGTACAGCTTCTGGGTCATGTGGCCAGCATGACTAAGCCGCTTCTGGTGAACCAGAGCAGCGCACGGAAACACCGTTTACCTTCCCGCCGGAGCATTACCTTTTTATCTACTTGCACTTTGACGTGCTTTCGAACTGCTAGGTTGGCAGGAGCAGGGACCGAGCAACGGGAGCTCACCCCGTCGTGGGGATTCAAACTGCCGACCTTCTGATTAGCAAGTCCTAGGCTCTGTGGTTTAACCCACAGCGCCACCCATGTTGCTTTTATTTATTCACTGATAGCCACTCCAGACTGGAGGAAGGATGGAATATGAAAGTATACACTAAACAGATGCATGGTGGGTGGAGTAGAACTTGGGTCAGCAAACTAAGGTCCGCAGGCCGGATCAGGCCCAGTTGCCTTCTAAATCCGGTGCACGGATGGTCCGGGAATCACTGCGTGGATTACCAGTGTGCATGTTCTTTCCCTCTCCCTCACAGGGCAGCAGCGGCGCCTCCTCCCTCCCTCCTCCTGGCTTCTCCCTGCCCTGCCTAGAGGAGGAAGGGAGCTGGGCTTTGTTGCTGCCAGCCCCTCTCCAGAGCCCTTTTGCACACCGTTCATCGTCCCACCGCTGCCAGCCCCTGCCGCTTGCAAGACACAGGAGCCACGGTTGGCTGAGCGCCCCCCTCAAGCAGCGCCATTTAAAGCAGCCCCTCTCCGGAGCCCTTTCGCGTGCCACTCATCATTCCTCCGCCCCCATTCGTTTGTTTTTTCAAAATATAGTCCACAACCAGAAAATCAAGTAATTTAAAGGATTTTGACTTAGCTGGTGCATAGTAGCCAAATCATGGTTTGAACATCACAACTGTACCTCAGGCTTGTATGCTTTCTCCCTGTTCTGTTCTGTTCTTTCCTTCCCTCTCCCACTTCCTGCTTTGAGCAAACCACAGTTGGTCATTATTTACAAACTATGGTGTATGCGAGCCATAGTTTTGCCATCAAATTAGAATTGGAAACTCTGGCTTGAATTGGGTTTCTGCTTCTTGTTTTGAAGCCAAACCATAGTTTGCATGAACCATACTGGACATACTGAGAAACTAGGGTTTGCTCAACCCAGGAAGGTAAATGGGAGGCGCTGTGGTCTAAACCACAGAGCCTAGGGCTTGCCGATCTGAAGGTCGGCAGTTCGAATCCCTGTTGTTTGGTCCCAGCTCCTGCCCACCTAGCAGTTCGAAAGCACGTCAAAGTGCAAGTAGATAAATAGGTACCGCTCCGGCGGGAAGGTAAACGGCATTTCCGTGCGCTGCTCTGGTTCGCCAGAAGCAGGTTAGTCATGCTGGCCACATGACCCGAAAGCTGTATGCCGGCTCCCTCGGCCAATAAAGCGAGATGAGCGCCGCAACCCCAGAGTCGGCCACAACTGGACCTAATGGTCAGGGGTCCTTTCCCTTTACCTAAGAGGGAGGATGGTGGGAGTGTGCAAGCCTGAGGCATGTTAATGATGAGCAAACCATGATTTGTTCATTTTGTGTTAACAGAATCATTATCTGAGGACAAGTAACTAAGGAAATCAGTGTTGTGTCTTCAATTTATTTGCCTCTTAATTTTTTCCTTAGTTCGGAGTAAAATAAAGATTCAGGTCAATAACAGAGCGTGAAAAAATAATCTTTTAAAGCACATATTATTATTTTAATTAGAAAGCAAGTCCATCTCATAATACTGTGCTGCTAAGCACACTGTGTCTTCTAATTACTTATGGCTTTCAATATTTTGCTTTGTTTCGGCTATAGTTCATCAAGAGAGCTTCTGAGTGGGAATCTGTTTTTATTTTCAGCTCCTGTTCCTGAAATCTGAGCATGTTCCACAAAAAGTGCTACAAGCCAAAGCAAATTCCCATTTATGATGACCTCCTGAAAAACAATGACAGGGTTGCATGAGCCTCTGGGTTATGACTTCATTCCTAAACCAAAGAAATGATGTACTCGGTGATAAATTTCTGGCAGGCTGCTGGACAGACAAAAGAATGCCTTGTTGGTCACTTGCTAAATTCAAACTAAAAAACAAACAAACCCACAACTGCATTAACTCTATTGTTGCCAGGAATACTCGGCTTTGTAGCTCATTTGAGGGATGTGCAGATTTTGAAATCCGCTCCTGCCTTGTAAAAAAGAGAGCCAGACATGTTTTAGGAAAAACATCTCTAAGAAATGAGTTGTTAGTTCTGTGTGCTCAGACTGAAGAGTTTTATATATTACTGCCAATTCTCATAAGAAATCACTTTCTGCAGCAGCTGTTTCACATAAAATGCATCTCATGTGGTTATAAGACATCTTGGGGTTTTTCTCAAGTGTCTTGCAAGACTCCATGTTGTATTAACTCCCTCCTTTCTCTTTTTTCCCTGCGCATCGCAAGCACAATTAGATGCCTTTGCTACACCATTAATTCCACACATGTCTCTTGTGTTGCAGATCCACATCTATTCTCTCGGAATGACACTTTATTGGGGAGCTGACTATGATGTCCCGGAAAGCCAGGTGAGTAGTGAAGGGATGTTATTGGGGGCGTAATAATATGTTACCAGGCAACTTCTATTTGCTTTTCTTGCTGCAAAGTGGTATTGGGAGGAGGCAAACGGCTGGGGAGAAGTAGAAAGCGGAAGGTAGAATGCCTAACCTTTCCTCCATCCCAGCATGTCATGACCACAGATGGGAGGAACTGGTGCCAAATGGGAAGAGTATTACTTTTCTTACTTACGCTACTGCCAATGAACAAACAGAGTAAAATAATAGTCATAGTGTGCAGTGCTAGACAGGGCATCTCATCAGAAGATAACCACCCACTTTGAAAGCCTGAAAGTGAAATACAAAACTCAAAGCCTTTGGTGGCTGGGAAGTCAGCCTATCAACCGAGGGTGTACACCCTTGAGTGTGGGTTTCCAACAGAATATACAAGATGATCAACTAGTAATACAGGAAAAAATGTAAGCAGTTTCCAGCTGTTTGGGTGTTGTCCACTAATTACAACACTAGGCTGGTTCCAGCTGTCCAGTCAGTTTGCTTCCTTCCTTCTGACTCCCTTCGTATCATGTTTCTGTGTTACGGCCAAGTAGATCCAGACGTACTTAGGTCCAGGTTCACACATCTGCACGCATTTCTGGTTATCTGCAGTGCCAAGTGGTATCTTCCACGTGCAAACGAACCAGTTACTGCAAATGGAACTCTTCCTATTACCTGAAGTCAGCTGGAATGCTGCACTTTGCAGACTTGCAACTGAATGGCAGGCAGTGGTAAAACATGTCTGTGAGAACCTGCCCGTTTCTGTTCTTCAGGACAGATGTAGCAACAGTGTTTGGGTCAAGGGAAGAGCCATAGCTCAGCAGCAGACCACATGTTTTGTGCGGAGTCCCTAGGATCTCCAGTTAAAGGGGTTAAGTAACAGTTGTTAGATGGAGTTGTTGTTGTTGTTGTTGTTGTTGTTGTTGTTGTTGTTTATTGAATGTATATACCGCCCTATACCTGGAGGTCTCAGGACAGTTCACAGAATAAAATCAAAGTATAAAACCACAAAATACATAATCGGAATCAAAACAACAACCCAATCAACCCCCATCCCACCCCACATTTTAAAAGGGCATAGGTTGTCAATCAAATCAACCAAAGGCCTGGTTAAAAAGGAACTTTTTTTACCTGGCACCTAAAGGCATATAATGAAGGTTCCAGGCAAACATTCCTGGGGGAAGCATTCCACAGACGGGGAGCCACTGCAGAGAAGTCCCCGTTCTCATGTTGCCACCCTCCAGACCTCTTGAGGAGGAGGCACACAAAAAAGGGCCTCAGAAGATTATCTCAGGGTCTTGGTAGGTTCATATGGAAAGAGGCAGTCCTCAAGATATTGCAGTCCTGAGCCGTTTAAGGCTTTATAGGTCAAAACCAGCACTTTAAATTGGGCCTGGAAACTAATTGGTAGACAGTGCAGTCATACTAGGATCAGTGTAATATGCTTAAACCATCTTGCTCCTGTGAGCAACCTGAATTCTGCACTAGCTGAAGTTTCCGAACCGTCTTCAGAGGTAGCCCTACAGCATTGCAGTAATGTAACACTGAGGTTACCAGAGCAAAGACAACAGTAGTTAGGCTATCCCTGTCCAGATAGGGGCTTAGCTGGGCCACCAGCCGAAGCTAATGGAAGGCACTCTGGGCCACTGAGGCCACCTGAGCCTCGAGCGACAGCAAAGGATCCAGGAGTACCCCCAAGCTACGAATCTGTTCCTTCAGAGGAAGTGTAACCCCATCAAGAGCAGGCAATCTCACACCCATCTGGTCTAGGGAACCACCCACTATCAGTGCCACAGTCTTATCAGGATAGAGTTTCAGTTTGTTGGCTCTCATCCAGTCCATTACTGAGGCAAGACACTGGTCCAGCACTTCCACTGCCTCACCTGCAGATGTAAAGGAGAAATAGAGCTGAGTGTCATCAGCATACTGCTGACAACATACACCAAACCTCCAGATAACGCCACCCAGTGGTTTCATGTAGATGTTAAACAACATGGGGGATAGGATTGAAGGTTCCATGGGGCTAAAAAGCATTCCCCAAGCAACACCTTCTGGGAACGACCATCCAAGTAGGACTGGAGCCACCGCAAAGCGGTGCCACCCAACCGTAGTTCAGACAGTTGCTCCAGAAGGATATACCATGGTCAATGGTATCAAAAGCCACTGAGAGGTCAAGAAGAATTAGCAGGGACATGGTTCCCTTATCTCTCTCTCAACAGAGATGACAGAGATGATACAGGGCGACCAAAACAGTTTCTGTGCCAAAACTGGGCCTAAACCACAACTGAAATGGATCCAGAAAATTAGTTTCTTCCAAAAATGCCTGGATCTGGTCTGTTAGATTCCATCTGAGACCTGGGAAAGCTGTTGTCAGTCAGCACAGACAATACTAGCCTATGTGGACAAATAGAAGGGCAACTTCATATTTTATAGCTTATCAAGAGTCCTCATCTCCACTTTGCCTATAATCACCCCATCTTATTTAAACCATACAGTTGTGGACTTATTTAAACCGCAGAGGTGTGAACTACTAGTTCCTGTTTTTTACTGGTTTACCAAAAACATTTTCCTAGCAATATAAACAATTTTATCGGCATCATATTTCCATGACTTGCCTCCATATATTTTTGTGCAATCCTTCTTACAGGGCTTAAGATTGCAGTAGTTTTGTTTTGTTTGTGCTTTAACCATTTATATTGTGCTTTTATCCTGTATTTTTATCTTGTGAACCGCCCTGAGATGAAGCACTCTATATAAATTTAATAAATAATAATAGTCTGCTGCATCTCTGGGTAAGGCTGGGAAAGACCCTGACTGAAACCTTGGGAGAGCCACTGCCGGTCAAGTGTGGACTGAGAGTCGGGTCACTATAAGGCAGATATTGGCATGATCTATTAAGAGAGAATGAAAACGAGGAGGAGGCAGATGCTAACCAGGTTTTTCTGCTCTTTTTTTTTCACCACCAGCCCATTAAACTTGGGGATCACTTGAACAGCATACTGCTTAGCATGTGCGAAGACCTTGTTTATGCCCGTGTCTCTGTGCGGACGGTTCTGGATGCTTGCAGTGCTCACATCCGGAACAGCAGCTGTGCCCCTTCCTTCTCATATGTGAAACAGTTGGTGAAACTGGTTCTGGGGAGTTTGTCTGGGGTAAGTGTTTACGAGCATGTTGAGCAACCGTTGAAAGTTGGCAGAGCTACTGTGAAGTCACCTTCCCAGCCTCCCTTAAAGAAACATCCAACAGAGTTTTCAACACAAATTTCAGAACAGGATCTCAGAGGGCTCGTGATAGATTTGCAAGGGAGCTGGTGATGGGAGAGCGCGTGCACACACACACACACACACACACACACACACACACACACGTTGCTTTGAAAACCATTCCCCTTTTCCTGGAGTTCTTTCTGAAGGCTCAAAGCACACACACACACACCCCAGGCTCATCGCCAATGCCCCAAATCTTTGCAAAAGGGGAGAAGCTAACCCAAAATAGGGGAGACTTGCTAGACACAGGAAAGGTATTGAAGACCTGCCTTTAAGATGTGGTTGGGATTGTCTAGAATGGGATCATGGGATTTGTAGTTCTTCCTCCTTCCTTGGTGTAACGACGTAAGACTATAGATCCCATGCTCCACAGCCGTCATTACTTGCTGAGGAACATGTTACTGTAAGCTTCAGTGCCATCTGCAGTGCCCCATGTAACATGCAAATCCTCCTGTTACAAAGACACAGAAATACAACCCTTCTTCTCTGTCCCCTTGGCATACTTGAAGGAGACAGTTTTTGCTGCTCTCAGGCCCTCACTTGAGGGGGAAATGATGGGCGTGCAAAGCGCCCCCTGCCTCACATCTAGGGATCGGTGACTCTGTCAGCTTTTGTTTCCCTTCTTTTCTTTTCTTTTCTTTTCTTTTCTTTTCTTTTCTTTTCTTTTCTTTTCTTTTCAGTCTTATGTTCAGTTCTCCATATTTCCACATCAGTTTGCATTATTAAAAAAAAAAAAAGAAGTCCACATGAAAATTCATCAGAGTTTGAGTACAAATTTCTCCCCCTATGTATATGTTTGTATTCCTAATATATACATTTTTTTCAAAGCAACTTCCCCTAATATAAAGGATTTTTAATGTTATTTTCACAATTATATGCATTGTTATGCACACTCTACCCCAGCACATACATTTTTGTACACATTAGTTGGCTGGGAAGTTTGGAGAATTTCAAAAGATGGCTGTGTTTTGGTTCTCATATCATTTCAGGAAGTGCTGATCAGATAGGTTTGCCTTCAAATGCAAACGACATCAAATTTCTCCTCATCTCATGTCACCTCTGCATAGGTTAGCATCCTCCAAGAGTTTGACGGTGAAGCTCTGAAGTGGGAGCCCCCCGCCTTCACACACATGGGGTCCCCTCTTACTCACTCCCCCTCAAGAACTTCCCTCAGACTTTTCCTTTCACCTGGCTGGGAGCCAACAGATATTCTAGACTTTCTCCAGAATGGTCATGTTTGCTTTCCTTGGAACTTCCCAGGTTTGCTTCAGATGAGCACGCTCCGATTTTTCAGCTGCTCATTTTAATCAGCTGAAGTCACAGCTGCGACAGGGTGTCTGAGGAGGGGAATCTTTTGCCTTAAACTGAGATGGCCTTTAAGTTACCATATTTTTCGCTCTATAGGACGCACTTTTTCCCCTCCAAAAATTAAGGGGAAATGTGTGTGCGTCCTATGGAGCGAATGCAAACTCCTTGGCTTCAGTGATAGCAACGTGAAGCCTCTGAAGCGCAGAGGGAGCACTCCCTCCGCGCTCCGGAGGCTTCACGTTGCTTTCGCTGAAGCCTGGAGAGCAAGACTCTCCTGGCTTCAGCAGAGAGGGAGAGCTGCGCAGCGCCCCCTCAGCCAAGCGGGAGGAGAAATGGAAGGGGCTCTGTTTCTCCTGCCGCTTCGCTGAAGAGGCACTGAGTAGAGAGGGGGAGATTATTATTTTCTTGTTCTCCCCCTCTAAAACAAGGTGCGTCCTATGGTCCGGTGCGTCCTATAGAGCGAAAAATACAGTACTTTTTCTGCACACCTACTCAGCTTAGTTCCAGCCCTGAAGAAAGTCGAGTTGACCCTGATAAGTACCTCATGACTACGCACAACCTGGCAGGCGGAGCATATGGATATCCCTGACAGATTAATGATGCCAAACTACATTAGCCTATATCCTCCTTTGTATGTCTAAATTCTGTCCAGTAAGTCAATTCATTCATCAGATCTCGTAGGCCTGTTATTACTGTGTAACAATGCCTCAGATTTATGCTGGCAAAACTCGCCAAAGATAAACTAGGATAAAATTTGGCCTGCAGCATCTTGCCTTTTTAAATTACGCTGGAGACATGCTGCTGATAGGATCAAATAATTGCACTGCTTACTGTTCTGTTTGTTTAAATTCGGGAGTGACAAACTCGCAAGTGCAGTCAGGGCTCAAACCATGTAGCAAGGAGACATTTAGGGATGTGCGATGTGTGTCATGCAGAATGTTGACAAAAGCTGTGAGTCAATGCAAGATGCGGCTTCCGCAGTGTTAGCCCTCTCCTTGGCTCCTGACCAGCACGTCTCGATTTCTGTTGACCAAATAATTACAAGGCGCAAAGGGCTGTGTGTTTTGCCCTGATTACCAGCTTTCCCTGCTTGTTCAGCAGCCTCAGGCCTGCAAGGTCAATTGCAATCTGGTGATTTCTCCTGTGATATTAAGAACACGGGAAGCCAACTGACACTGAGTCAAGCCATTGGTCCATTTAGCTCAGTGTTGCCAACAGGACGCGGGTGGCGCTGTGGGTTAAACCACAGAGCCTAGGACTTGCCAATCAGTAGGTCGGCGGTCCGAATCCCTGTGACGGGGTGAGCTCCCATTGCTCGGTCCCGGCTTCTGCCAACCTAGCAGTTCGAAAGCACGTCAAAAGTGCAAGTAGATAAATAGGTACCGCTCCAGCAGGAAGGTAAACGGCATTTCCGTGTGCTGTGCTGGTTCGCCAGAAGCAGCTTAGTCGTGCTGGCCACATGACCCAGAAGCTGTACGCCGGCTCCCTTGGCCAATAAAGCGAGATGAGCGCCGCAGCCCCAGAGTCGGCCACAACTGGACCTAATGGTCAGGGGTCCCTTTACCTTTACTGTCAACACGGACTGGCAGTGGCTTTCTCATGTTTCAGACGCGGGAGGCCTTTCCCAACCCTGCCTGGAGATGTCAGGAATTGAACCTAGAACCAAGAAATCTCTTTATATTAAGGTCAATGACCAGTACTCAGAAAGAAACTTTGTAAAATATATGCCAAAGCAGAGAACCATAGCAATAAAATGTCTAATGACTGCCTCGTGCTATAGAACGTTAGGCATAGGAAGCAGAATGAGTCTTTGACGAGTTTTACATGCATTACAGCACAATAGAGAGCTGGACCATAAAGAAGGCTGATCGCCGAAGAATTGATGCCTTTGAATTATGGTGCTGGGGGAGACTCTTGAGAGTCCCATGGACTGCAAGAAGATAAAACCTATCCATTCTGAAGGAAATCAGCCCTGAGTGCTCACTGGAAGAACAGATCCTGAAGCTGAGGCTCCAGTACTTTGGCCACCTCATGAGAAGAGAAGACTCCCTGGAAAAGACCCTGATGTTGGGAAAGATGGAGGGCACAAGGAGAAGGGGACAACAGAGGACGAGACGGTTGGACAGTGTTCTCGAAGCTACCAGCATGAGTTTGACCAAACTGCGGGAGGCAACGGAAGACAGGAGTGCCTGGCGTGCTCTGGTCCATGGGGTCACGAAGAGTCGGACACGACTAAACAACAACAACAACAACAACAACACAATATTCAACCACCCTAGAAGAGCTGGCTGAGTTCTGGTCTGAAAGGAACATGGAAGCATATAATGCATAAAATGCTGCAAATGGTTTGAAATAATGTGTATGGTTTTTTCAGATCTGCTTGATTGCTTCTTCTTTTTTTCTAAACAGGTGGATCAACTTCCCTGCACTGGGGACAGAAAGGTGCAGACTGACAGGAGCCAGGCCATCCGGGAGAGGCTGAGAGGGAAAGGACTTCCCACAGGTGAGTGTTTAGCAATGAAGGGAGTGTTAATGTTGGGGAAATGCAGAGTGCTTTTTAATCTGCCTTGCAGACAAGTACAACGAAGGAAGCAGAGCTGCTCCTGGTGCTGTGACCAGCTTGACAGGTTTTTGCCCCTGAAAGCAGATTGCTCACCTCACAGCTAGATGCCGCAGTTTAAGTGGCACACCGGTGATGTGGCAAAAATCTGAAAGTTCTGTGGCGCAAGTGTAAATCCTTGCAGTGATGTAGTGAGCGCAATTGGATACTGCCCCATAGTTCTGGAGCTGTGGAGGAGCGATTGCATGGCTACTTCAGTACAAGACATGTTCACACATATTTTTTTTGGTCAGGGAAGCATCTTGAAGCCAAACTAGATGCAGTGCTAATGTCATGAGTGCAACTAGCGTGTCTCGATTTTAAAGAGTAAAAAAGCCAATCATGATAGGAGCTTCAGCGGAGAAGGTAGCTTTCCCTTCCACAATCCAATTAAGACTCCCCTGGAGCTAATAGCAGCTCAGAGTGGGGCGGGAGGGGGCTCGGCTGAATTGTGTTGTGAGAAGAAAGGTGGGGGAGGGGAATCTCCCCATGCACATGTGTGGACCCATGCTCAAACATACACATTTGTGGCGGCTAATTTGTAATAGAGAAGTATGTGCCACATCTAGTTTGATTCTCAGTTCAATAAGAGTCCTAGTACTTCACATGCTCCATACCAGGCATAGGCAAACTTTGGCCCCCCAGATGTTTTGGACTACAATTCCCATCATCCCTGACCCCTGGTCCTGTTAGCTAGGGATCATGGGAGTTGTAGGCCAAAACATCTGGAGGGCCAAAGTTTGTCTATGCCTGCTCCATACCATATCCTCAGATGGGGGAAAAATAATTACCTCCCGGTCTGTACCGCATAGGCCACTCTACAGTTCTTTGGGAAGAGGAAGGCATAGAAATGTTATACATAAAAGAATAGATTAATCTGAATGCAGTTATCTCCCATAAATACACACTTCTCTCCTCCTTAATACACCTGCCGTGCTGTAGCCTGGAATAGACTCCCCCACTTCTTCTCATGATGGTGAACAGATGTAGAATCATGTGGGCGCCCCACACTTTAACCTGAGTCATGAGACTCTTAATCTCAGGTCCATGATTCCGAGTCCTACACTGGGCAAAAAATTCCCACATTGCAGGGGCGTTGGGCTACAGTTCTATGATTCTGTGAGATTTGTCCCTAGCAAATAGCTCCTGGAAAGGCCTGAAAGCTCAAAGCTAGTCAGGATTAAACACAACCCACGTTTTGGCTTTCGAGTTTGTGAGACTCATAATTCAGTATCCTAGGAAGGCAGAATCTGCTCCTCACCTTGCCCAGTCTGGCCTAGCATAAGCTAGGTCTTGTGAAGGCCCTATTTGGGGTGTGTGCCTATGTGTTTCCTTTTCTTCCCCCCTGAACTAAATCCACGTTGTTAATTCCCTCCTCTTACTTTATGTGCCATCTATCTTCAGTGTTTAACAAGTATTTCAGGGCACTTCTCCCCTGTGAAGATTAAGCAACCAATAAAAAGCAGGATCTATTTGGCTGTTCTGGTGGTGTAATGCTTGTAACCATGAGATGAATAGTGAGTGGTTTATATGCTAGCTGCAAATTTCTTAGACTGATACTCAGTATGAAAATATATATACACACACACCCCACTTTTCTTCCAGAGTGAAGCGATGCTAAAATATTTATCTAATTCTTTATGGTGAATTCCTTAACAATGGGACCCATGTGTCTAAATAGCAGAATTTGTATCAGGGTGTCACTATTAAAGTAGAGCAATAGTTACAATTACTTTTAATAATGTACACAGAACTTAATAACTTAATTCCTCTGCTGTTTAGTGAAAATCTTATGAGGGACTCTATAAACAAGCCCCTTCAGAGTATAATCCCAAAAACTTGGCATCTTTTTCGGGGGGGGGGAGTGTGGACCCACAAGGAATTGTGGAAAGGAAGGGATGAAAGTGGGGAAAGGTTATGTTCCAATTCCACTTTCCACTGTTTCTGCATGTCCCGTTCCCACCCTCCACCCCACATTCAACCAACCCCATTTAATCCTCCCTCTACTATGTGCCTGCTTAGCCTGTTTTGACAGTCCTGCCTTCTACCCTCCAAAACACCTCTCCAGTCTCACCATTTCCCCTCCTTTTCTCTTGGAAGACACCGGTAAAGAGCAAAAGAGGGATGGAATATTTCAAAGGACACTAGAATGTGCAACTGACTACCTAAGTGAAACGAGGCTGGTACTATAGTGATGCCCTTTTGGCAGCAGCTGAAAACCTTGTCTGTTTCAGCATACAGCACTCTCTTCCTTGTGGGCAGGAGGTGGAGTGGTGCTCTGAAGAGAGCAGCTGGAAAGACCTATGGACAACTAGATCTAGAAGAGAACTCCAGAAACTGAAGCCAAAACCAGAATTAAGAAGAGACTGGCTGACAGTATTAGAAGCAGCTGCTGCAATCTGCAGACTCAGAGCCTTGATGTTTTTTGTTAAGAGAATATCGTTAGCAGCTTATCGTTGAGAGCAGTCAAGATAATGAGGGAAGCTGGATTCAAAACCACAACTGCGGTGAATAAGGAGTAAGGTTTTCCGCAGGGAGAGAAAGAGAGTAAATGTTAAAGACATTTGGCAGAAAATATAAATTAAGGGAAATTGGATGGTGATGATTAGGCATGGCAGAGAAGATGGATCAAGAGAGCACTTTTGATAAGAAATCAGGAGTTGACAGACAAAACAATCTCATGTCAAGGAAGTAAAAAGTCCCAAGAGCATCAGAAGAGAGAGGGATTAGACTTGCTCAAGTGTAAATCCATTAACATCAGTGTGACTACTTTGAAACTGGTCTGAGGTTTAAGGCCATGGCTTGCTGGCAGTGCGATTGCATCAGCGATGACAATTGATTGAGCATTATATAACTGCGTATGCTGTTGATGTACTTTATCTTTGACAGTTTGGGGATAGAGGCTATATTTATCTCTTGGACTGAATCTAGTCCCGTCCTTCTAATGCACCCTTTGACCTTTTTCTTTTTGTTTCCATGTGGAAACAAGATGTATTTTCCTGCTGCTCACAACACAAAACTTCCATCGAAATTTCCATCTCTGTGAGCCATTGGCAATAATCAGGAGGCTGTCCCAGAATAAAGTTCAAGAATGTTTGGTGGTTTGTGGTAGTGCTTAACTGAATTTTTTAAAAAAATTCAATCTACCACTGACTGGTCTCTGTGGTCACTTTGTGAGGTACATGGGCAGGATTTTATAGGGAAGTTGCATTTTTTATTTCATGACAGGAAAAGACAATGAGCTAAAGTTGAAACAACCGAAGTTTCACTGTATTGCTGTCAGGAATTTATTATGTCTATATGTGTCTTTGAGAAGCAACTGAAACTTAGGATTTCTCATGGGAGAAGCATAGGGATTTCTCTGGCGGGGGAGGGGGATAAGAGATTAAAAATACAGTTTTTGTTGTGGCATATTCGAGGCAATTTAGTTCTTTCTGAGAGAACACACCTGTTTCTGCTATTCAGAATATGGCAACTAATCTTACCTTATATATGCAACCAAAGTGTCCATCATACTGCATGAACCCCTGTGGGGTACATTGCACCATAGTTGTGTTGTTGTTTTTTAAGCAGACATACATTTCATGCTAATACCTGTAGGATTCCTGGAGGTGGGTAGCTGGGTTGCTAAGTCCCAGTTTTAATGGCAGAGGACAGATTTACAGCGCAGTTCTAACCATGTTTACTCTGATGTATAAGTCCTATTGAATTCAGCGGAGTTTACTCCCAGGTAAATGGATTTGGGATTGCAGGCCTTGACAGTGCCGTTAAGTGGAAGTCTTTGCCATTCACTCCTTTAGAGAACTGTAGCTATCAAGGCAGAGGCTAACTTTTGCTCCCTGTTCACTACCGCTCCATCGTCTTGAGAAAAATGGCAGATACAGTGGTACCTCAGGTTAAGAACTTAATTCGTTCTGGAGGTCCGTTCTTAACCTGAAACTATTCTTAACCTGAAGCACCACTTTAGCTAATGGGGCCTCCCACTGCCGCCACGTTGCCTCTGCACGATTTCTGTTCTCATCCTGAAGCAAAGTTCTTAACCTGAGGTACTATTTCTGGGTTAGCAGAGTCTGTAAGCTGAAGTGTCTGTAACCCGAGTTTACCATTGTATGTCCATGAAGCTGTGTTTTAAGTCTACTTCTGCAGTAAATAAATGCAAAACATAATATTGCCATTTCTTTCCATTGAATTCATACATATATGAAGCTGTCACACTTGCTTTGTAAAGAAAACCTTTCGTTGTTACTCTGTACAACCTTTCAAAAAGCAATTAAAGCATCGTTGTTTGTTGAAAAGCGGAAAAAGCTGTACATATCCAAGATGGATTCTTCTTGTTCCAGGAAGAAGCTTAGTGGCTGATGGCCCAGAAGTCCTCCCAGCTCCGTTCTTTGAACAGACCATGCTTAGCAAAAGGCTTAGTAAGTCCATGGGGTTCTTGTCTCTCAGAGGTCTTCAAGGCGAGGAAGACTTTTGCCAGGGCGCTTCCTCCGATTACAATTCTGGCCGTGAAGATGACATGGATGCCGGCTGCCCTTACCGGTGTAGGGCTAGTGACTTGGAAAGGAAAGCAGATGCTGGCCCCAAGCGGAAAGTCTGGGCTTCCTCCTCAGATCTGCTCTGCTCAGCTGAGAAAGTTGCCCAGAAAGACCAAGTTGGGGATTCCCGCAAAAACTATCATCATGCAGGGACAATCCCAGTACGGACTTCGGCAGCTACGAGAAACAAGGAGGGCAGATACTCCGACGGGAGCATAGCCCTCGATATATTTGGCCCTCAAAAACTAGATCAGGGGCGCTATGTGCCAGAGACGTCGACATCAGCAGCCTTATCAAGTGCCTTTGACAGGATCAAAGAGAGGCAGAAGAAGTTGCAGTTGCTGAGAGGAGCCATGAATGTTGAAGGTCAGTGAATTTTGTGCCATACACATTTGAAGCTCCACCCACACATTTGAAGCAGTCTCAAGCCGCTTTAAGCAATCATGGCTTCCCCCAAAGAACTTTTGGGGATGTAGTTTGTTGGGGGTGCTGAGTGTTAGGAGATCCTTATTCCCACCCCAGAGCTATAATTCTCAGAGGTTCCTTGGGAAGTATGATTGATTTGATAAACTGTTCCTGGGAACTGTAGTCCGTTAAAGGTTCTGAGGGTTGTTAGGATTCTTTGGGGGAAGCTATAAGTCTTCAAAGTTGGTATACAAGTGTTTTAAATGTCTTGATGTAGTTGTGACCTTAAACATGGAGTCTTTCCCTCTGTAGTTTGTGTTCACATTTGCTTCCTTGTTAGTGCAGACCACAGGAAGAGAGACATTTTCCATTTCTGTGTGTACTCGAGCCCAGTCTTCTTCAAACTTGGATCCCCAGATGATGTTGGACTACAACTTGAATCATCTGGAACCATTGGCTGGGAATGTGATCATCCAACAATCCCTGGGGACCCAAGGTTGAAGAACACTGCGCATTTTAGGTTTCACATTATGAGGCAATTTTGGCAGCTTAAGCTTTGTGTGTGGAAATGCCATAAGGGCATAAGCCAGGAAGTCCCTGATGCAAATCTCAACCAAGTCTTTAGCTCTTTAGGGGACCTTAGGGAAGCCACAGTTACCAATCTCCCACCTGCACTATGGAGATAGGCCACTGGTCGTTTTAAGACTTGCTGAAATAATCTGTGTTCAGTTATTTGAAAGAAGTGGTGTGGTAACACATAAGTATGAGTCCATCTTAGGCTTATTCCTGCCAGTCCAAGATCACCTCTTTCCCTTCTCCTATTATTCTTGTGCCCGTACTGTTTGTGGAGCGAAAAATGCAACCTCTTCCTGTATTTCAGCTTCAATGAAATGTGTGATTGTTGTGCACACAGGCAACTCCCGATTTGCACGGGGGTTGTGTTCCGTGCCATTGCGTGCAGCCGAAATACCCCGTTCCACCCTACCCTTTGAGTGACGTCTCTTATGACGTTTCCAGGTCACTTCCAGTTTGGCTTCGTGCACGCGTGTGCGATTGTGCACATATCAGTCACACGAAAAGCGTGTTGCCTGTAGTACCATGCTTGCAAAGGGAAAACCGAGAGGGGAAGAGTATTATCATTCCTACTAACCAGAGTGTTTGAAATACCGAAAGCACATGGTCACATCTGTTTCCCCGAAACGCTCCCAGAATTATCCTGCAGAATTATCCACCCTTCATCAAGGCAAGGGAACAAGAAGGATTTTCACAGTTCCTGGACTCATTCCAGTCAGGGGGAGATGGCCAAGGAGGAGCCTGAAGCAAAACCAGATGGCCAGATAGGGTGGGGAGGCCTGAAGGCTGAATTCAACCTGTGAACTGGAGGTTTCTCACACCTGAGAAAAAATAAGAGTTTATAATCTAAGAGACTTAGGATACAAAAGGAAGAAAGAGTATGCATGTTCAAGTGCAACACTTTTGTTCTTTTACACAATGGGTGTTTCATAACAAACAGGTAGAATGACCTCTTTAAGGAATGTTTTGGAAGGGGAGGAGCCGAGATGGCAATTGGTCATATAATAACTACCCCACAGGATACTGCTTCCGTTCTGAAATATTAAAATTAACAATCAGCTGTCACACACACAGCCCGCCAATAATGTTAGAATCTTAGTACATTCTATGGAGGCAAGCTTATGATTTGAGAAGCTTCTTCCTTCTTATCAACACCCTCAACAGTTTGTGCAAATTTTGCTTGTTTCCTTTCCAGGAAATTTAGAATTGCAAAATTTGCATGTGAGCGATCATGCGTCAATTGGACATGCCTAAAATGGTCCCGCCCTATATGTGTGTGTGTGTGTGTGTGTGTGTGTGTGTGTGTGTTCCACTTTTGTTGCTCTACAAGGGTCAGCAACCTTTTCCAGCTGTGGGCCAGTCCACTGTCCCTCAGACCTTGTGGGGGGCTGGACTATATTTTGAAGGGGGGGGGGGAAATGAACAAATTCTTATGCCCCACAAATAATCCTGAGATGCATTTTAAATAAAAGCACACATTATACTCATGTAAAAACACCAGGCAGGCCACACAAATAACCCAGAGATGCATTTTAAATAAAAGGACACATTCTACTCATGTAAAAACATGCTGATTCCTGGACCGTCCGCAGGCTGGATTTAGAAGGCGATTGGGCCAGATCCGGCCCACAGGCATTAATTTGCCTACTCATGCTCTATAGCCCTTCTAGACAGCACCAGCATTGGGGAAGCATCACAGAACAACTAATAAAGCAGAATAGGTCCACCACAAATGTGCTATTACTGTGTCAAGAACACATTGCAGAATACACCCACGAGAAAACACCAGTTGGGGAATGGGGTAGACCAATGATTCTTAGCATCTGGAATTTGTCAGTATAGCATGTTTGAAATCGGATGCCATTCTAGCGTATTTTCTCCTCGGTCTTTCATGTAATGTTTTGTGATGCTCGCTCACCACCCAAAATTGCATTTTCTTCAAGTAAAAGTTGTACGTGTGGTTAGGCTTGCGGTGTTGCAGTGAGGGTATCTATAGAACAGGGGCACATGTTTCAACTATTACTGCTTGAGCTGTAGCTGTGTTATTTCCTGCGTAAAATAGAGTGATTACCATTTATCCCAATAAGTTTCTGTTCTGTGTCGTTTTGAAGGGGGAATGCTTGGCTCCATGAGTTTAACATGGGTTTTTCATGCATGAGCAAGTATGGCACAGTATGCAACGGTTACTGGTTAAGAGACACACAATCCCTGTCCTTTAAATACAGTCATAAATCCAGCAGTGGTCCAAGCATATTTTTTTGTGGTTAGTGTGGTCTTTTGAACTGGGTTAATCGTATTTTGCTGACTGTGGAAGTTGGCAACACAGACTACTGTTGTTTCAGGGACAGAATGGGTTTGATAGAACATGAGGGGATTGGCTTTCAGGAGAAGCCACTCCTAGCTCCAGATATTAGGATTTCTAAATGATACTAGCCAGGAACCTCAATGTTATATTGTTGTTTTCTAAAAGCTTTAGCTAATGTCATTATATATTTTGACCAACATTGGCGGGAGGTGGGGGGAGAAGGGAAGATACCTGATCTTTTTAATCATCTCCTTAAAAAAAAAAAAAAAATCTAGAACAGTAGGGTAGCCAATATGTCTCTCTCCAGATGTTGTTGTACTCCACTTCTCATCAGGCCCAGTCATCTACTTGTTCCCAATCTTAATTTAGATCCAAAATGCCTACCACAGATTATTTAAAAAGGTGGGGTGGGGTGGGAAACTTCAAACATTTATTACCAAAATTATTAATAATAAATATACAGATACGAACAACTGTTTCACAAAAGCATTTACCGTATTTTTCGCCCCATAGGACGCACCAAGTTTTTTGGGGGGGAATAAAGAAAAAAAAATTATTTCCCCCCCCCAGGCGCTTGCGGGGCAGGCAGCGGGGAGAAGCGCTCTTCTCCCCACCGCCCGCCTGCAGACCAGATCCGGGGACAGCGGGAAGACACGCTGCGCCTCCCAGCTGTCCCCGGAGCTTGCGGGGCAGGCAGCGGGGAGAAGCGCTGTCCCCCGACCTTGTGGGGCTGGCGCTGCGGCTCTCCTGAAGCCTGGAGAGTGAGAGGGGTTGGTGCGCACTGACCCCTCTCGCTCTCCAGGCTTCAGCGAAAGCCTGCATTCGCCCCATAGGACGCACACACATTTCCCCTTCATTTTTGGAGGGGGAAAAGTGCATCCTATAGGGCGAAAAATACGGTACCTTGTTTTGTTTCTGTATTTATGGCGTTTGTATTCCAACCCCATAACATAAAGTTATTCTAGCAGTTAAAAATAAAGAAGCAAAGAAGCAAACAAAATCCAAAGTAAAGCATGAAACCATAAAACATGGGGGAGGGTGGAGGAAACCAGCATAAATGGAACAAAGCAGAACTTGTGGCATCTCAAAAACTAAAAATAGGTTTTAGAGAACTGAGGCACAGATTGCTTTCATTATTTAACAGACTTGGGTTATTCCCATTTTTAAAGAACAATTCCCTCCCGCCCCTTTGGTATTGCTTGTTTTAATTATCTTCTTTCCTTACACACACACACACACACACACACACACACACACACACACTTGCATTACTGGTGATTTGTATAACATCATGTTTTTGAGAACTTCTGCACAGATCATTTGAACCTTATTAAACATAGCCCTTGTTATTTTTGCTCTTGGTGTTTGGCGGCACTGAGCTCTTGTCCATATTACGACTTTGGAGCTTACATCCATTGCCTTCAATAAGTGATGTGTTCTGTTAGTTTTCAGCCGAGGTTGTTACTTTCTGGGAGCACGTGCTTTCCTGATAATGACAACCAGGCAGAGCAAGTGCAAATTCAATATAGATTGGCACACACATTGATTTTCCAGCCGCATTACTTAGTCCATGTCAGTCCTGGCTGGCTAACAACACTCTGTAGGTTTAATTCACAGATTCAGTGAGCATTTGCTAGTTTTAACTTGATCCTAAGAAATTCTAATTCAAGGTAGATCCATAGCAGCTGAGGAAAGGTTGAGATGTCCTACATGTTACTAAGCTCCACCCTAGATGCAATAATAAAGGATAAACATAGCAACAGAAGGAAGATATCAGTGTACACTCTGTTGTGTTTGATATAATGATTGGTGTTGTTCATTCTTTGTTGCCATACTACAAGCTTATTTCTACAACAGAAAAAAGTGTAAACCTATACGCCATTGTCAAGGTTTACTTGATCATAAAAGAGTCCTACTGGATCAGGTCCACATGCTGTTTCCTATAATGGTTACCCAAAGGCCTATAGGTGCTCAAGAGAAGGCCATTAGAACAATAGACCTATCTTAATTTGATTTGTTTTACTAGACTTTTTTACAGAAGGTCACTGAGAGTAAGTTTTCGATATTTACTGAAACAACACCTTATCTGTATTCTGTTAATAATCGTTGTTGACTGCTTGATGGATATAGCAAATGGTTTCCTCTGAGTTCATGTCTCATCTTCTTCAGTCAATACATCAATTATAATTAATGACATTTGGGGCCTGCACTGATGCTAACCATAGCAGAGCAATTTGGGAGCAGGTTAAAGGAGTTCATGCTTCCTCCCCCCTCCCGGGCTCCACCCCTCTCAAGTTTCATTATGGTTCTACAACGGGGTAGGCAACCTAACGCCCATGGGCCACAAGCGGCCCATGGGGGCCATTTAACCGGCCCACGAGCCGCCCGCTTGGTGAATCCCTGCGTGCTGCACTAAACCGGTGCAGCACGGCTCAGGGACCTGCTTCCGCGGTGCTGGAATTCACGTCTGCGCATGCTCAGATGCCAAAAATCGCATCTGCGCAGATTCCGGAAATCATGCCTGCACAGACGCCGGAAATCGCTGGAGTGAACCGGCCCAGGCGACGTAAACCTTGCCGACCCCTATTCTGCAACATGTCTGATTGCTGCTAACTACCTTAAAGGGAATTCCCAAATTCTAGTACACATACCATTTTTTAAACTTAGTTTCTGAACTGGGGGAGCCTTAACCATGGCCAGAAGAAATCCCATATCTTGAACAGGGGAGATTTAAACAGAAGATTTGAGCATCAACCAGTGACAGCTTCTTTTTCATTGAGTTAGATCTGCACTAACCCTTTGAGAAAGTGAGGGTGGTGGTGGTGGAGACAGACTGTCAGAACCAGAACAGAGTAAACAATCCTGTTTACTCTGTATTGGTAAATTGGCCGAGAGGACTGCAGAATTAAGATAATGTTTTGCAGAACCATTTGTGCCTCGGCAATTTTCTGTGGCGACAAGTTCCAGAACAGCACATCGATGGCCAGCACTTCCCCCCACATCTTATAAAGCATGTGCAATGGTCATATGATGTATAATGGGTGCCATATCCCTGCTGATTGTTAATACCCTTCTGTGTTTCTTCAAAAAATCTTTCAGAACATGTGCAGAGATACAAATCGTACCACAGTGACATATACAGCACAGAAAGTGAGACCCCGTCGTTCATTTCTTCAGAGGCAGATTTCAGACAAGGTAAGAGCTATATGAAGGGACGCAGGTGGTGCTGTGGGTTAAACCACAGAGCCTAGGGCTTGCTGATCAGAAGGTTGGCGGTTCAAATCCCTACAACGGGGTGAGCTCCCGTTGCTCGGTCCCTGCTCCTGCCAACCTAACAGTTCGAAAGCACGTCAACGTGCAAGTAGATAAATAGGTACTGCTCCAGCGGGAAGGTAAACGGCGTTTCCATGTGCTGCTCTGGTTCGCCAGAAGCGGCTTAGTCATGCTGGCCACGTGACCCGGAAGCTGTACGCCGGCTCCCTCGGCCAGTAAAGCGAGGTGAGCACAGCAACCCCAGAGTTGGTGACAACTGGACCTAATGGTGAGGGCTCCCTTTACCTTTACCTTAAGAGCTATATGAATGCCAAAAAATGGCGTGTGGTTGTGTTTTTTCTACACCACAGGTCTTCAACTAATGGGCTGTGACTTGAGCAAAAGCATCACTGCTTTTATCACCAAAGGTGTCAAAATCATATTTAGTGTTGAAGCTCCTCCCACCTCATTGCAAACCATTGATTTAATACTATTGTCTACTCCTTCCACATCATTGGTTATGGGAAAAGTACTAGGTAGGCTACATGGGGAAATAAACAACAGAAAAAGAGAGAGAAGAGACAAGAAGGGCCTCCCTCAGACAACTTGTTTATTAAGCACTCATTCTGATTTGCTTGCCCACAGTTGAGGTTTTACAATGTCTGCTCTTTGTTGAGAATTTCTGATTCGATGTGAAAAAGTTAAATGGCAATGTGCTTTCCTCCTGATTTTTTTGCGCAGAGGTTATACATCTTCCCATCAGTTGATCGTCATGCCACCCTTTTTAGCGAATCACTTTCTGAACCGCAAAAAAAATATGGAGGGATATTTGTTGCAACAGAGTACTTTAATCTACAATGCAAACTGGCTTTATTCCAGTTCAGCTGTCAAGGTTTTCTGTTAATTGTAGCTTGGTGGCATGGAACTACCTGCTAAGGTCCTGTAGTTCCCAAAGCCCAAAAGTTCCAAAGCCCAAAGGTAACCACATGGTAACCACAGAGTAATGGACAATCTCTTAAAAATATGACCGATGCCAGTTTCCAATGTTACCATGCCTCTGTAGATGTAACATGGATGTACTACTGCTTTGAAAAGTGGACACCTTCATCCAGTGAAATTTTTGATGCTGCAGTAAGATTTCCTGAACAAGCTTTGAGACATTTTTTTTTGGTCTTGTTTCTTTTTCATATGCCAGTGAGAAGGTTTGAAGCATTGAGAGATGACTCCAGTGGCCCTTCCCCAGGAGCAGATGATCTTTCTTCAACAGGTCGAATACATGGACAAAGGCTGAGGTAAAAAAAAGCATGAGAGTCTAAGAGTCTGCTGGATCAGGCAATGGCCCATGTAGTCAGCCATTTTGTTCTCACAGTGGCCGAGCAGATGCTTGTGGTAAGTCCAGGAGCAGGAGGTAAGCACAATATCACCTTCCCTACTGCTAACTCTTAGCAGCTGGCATGTAGAGGCATATACTTCCTTCAGTTGCCGATCAGAAGGTTGGCAGTTCGAATCCCCGTGACGGGGTGAGCTCCCATTGTTCGGTCCCTGCTCCTGCCAACCTAGCAGTTCAAAAGCACGTCAAAGTGGAAGTAGATAAATAGGTACCGCTCCGGCCGGAAGGTAAACGGCATTTTCGTCCTCTGCTCTGGTTCACCAGAAGTGGCTTAGTCATGCTGGCCACATGACCTGGAAGCTGTCTGCCGACAAACGCCGGCTCCCTCGGCCTATAGAGCAAGATGAGCGCCGCAACCCCAGAGTCGTCCATGACTGGACTGAATGGTCAGGGGTCCCTTTACCTTTACCTTACTTACTTCCTTCAGTGGTGAAGGTAGAACATAAGTCATCGTGCTTAGTAGCCATCAGTAGCCTTATTCTCCATGAATTTTCGTAATCCTCTTTTGAAGCCATCCGAGCCACATGTCACTGGATCATGTGGGAGCGAATGCCATAGTTTAAATATGCGTTGTCTGAAGAAGTGCTTCACTGTGAGAAGAATGGAGGAATCGTGGTTTCAACAAAAACCATACAGAATCTCCAGGCCTAGTTCAGAAGTAAGCACAGATAGTTTGGCCATGAGTAAGCAGTCACCTTCCTGCCCCACACCCTCCTCTCATGCACCCGGTTGTAGAGGGAAATTCCTGGTTTCTTAGTCTCCTGGTTTGTAATTCTGGTTTTGTAGGGAGAGTGGATGGATTTCCAATTCAGGTGAATTTCACATAGCTTCATTTGTAAGTCTGTTCCATCCCATTTCTGCATTAATACGTGGGGTTTTTTTAAAAAATAAAATAAAATACAATGGTATGAAAAGGAGTACTTTTTGTCACTGTATGTTTTTCTAAAACTTATATTTTGGTACTTTTTTGACGTGAAAACTCTTATTGCAAAATTCAGAGAAGTGCGGAATCCGAGCAGTAATCCCAAGAGGTGCAGATTAGGGTTGGCTCTCTTAAAAGTGCAGGCCAAACTAAATTCTCTCCCATCCTTCATGACAGGGCCTTGAACCTCACTTTTCTAGTTTGTTTATCATGGGTTACTGTGATTTAAGACAGTGTTTCCCAACCTTTTTTGGGCAAAGGCACACTTGTTTCATGAAAAAAATCTCGAGGCACACCACCATTAGAAAATGTTTAAAAAATTAACTCTGTGCCTATATTGACTATATATAAAGTAACTCTCTTTAATAGGAATCAAATAAACACAAATAAAGTATTTTATAATTACTTTATTATGAAATAGTAAGTAAACAGAAATATGAAAAATTATAAAATACTTTATTCAGTGAACCTGTGAGGGCCCGCCCTTTGCTGCAGCCGATTGGCTGCCGCCGTGGGCAGTGAATATTAATGATGTATCATTTTTGTGCTTCATGCTGTGGCCACAGACATGTGATCTGATGGTGAATTTGGGGTGACCCAATGCAAAAATCCTGAGGATCCATGTGGATCCATGTTTTGTAACCACGTTTTTGCACCACTGCAGCCCCAGGCAACAGTGGGTGCGTGATTTTTGGAGGGCAGGCTGTAGCCATGGACATGCTATGTGATCTGTTGGTGAATTTGGGGTGACCCAATGCAAAGATCCTGAGGATCCATGTGGATCCATGCTTTTAAACCACATTTTAAGTGGGGAGGGAAGGAAAAACACAGAACGGACAAGGAGCACGAGAGGGGTGTGCAGAGAAGCAGCTGGCTAAGAATGCAGGAGAGGGGTATAACGGGGAGGGAGGAAAGGAAGGCAAAAGTTTTCCCTCACCTACTCACCCAAGCCAGCCAGCTCGCACGCTCTCTCTCTCTCTCTCTCTCCCTCCTGCCTGCTTGCCTGGAGGGGAGGGGCTTTCCCTGCTCTTTGTTCCGTTTGAGCAAGCACAGCAAGGAAACAGAGGCGGGTGGGCAGTAAGACCCTGAGGCAAGTGCGGCTTGTGCTTGCTCAGCAGCTTCTTCACGGTGCTCCGCGGAACGGTGTTCTTCATCCCAGCGGCGGCGGCTCCCTCTCTTTCCTCTCAAGCAGAGCGGCCTTCCTGCTCCAGCCGCGCCTGCGCCTGAGGAGTTTCGAATCTGCCGCCGCGCGCAGGGTGACGTCACGGCCGCTGCCGGGCCAATCCGCCTGCTCGGCCCCGCCTCCCTTCTTCTCGCCTCCCTCACGAGAGGAAGCGCCTCCCTCGCGCACGGCGGATGCAGCCTGAGCAGAGTCCCCTCTCGCTTAGAGCAGTGTTTCCCAAGCGGCACACGAGGCAACGTGTCGCGGCACACTAGTGTGCCGCGGAACACCGGTTGGGAAACACTGATTTAAGAGATCATGGAGTCTCTACCAAAGTCAACCATGTGAGGAGGAGGTGGCTGGAGAGTATAGTTCAGAAGCTCATCGGCCTTTCAAACTCAAACCATGGTTTATTGAGTGACCTCATTACATCTGGACTACTGGGTGGCAGTCAACTAAGTTTCATTCAGCATAGATCCATTAAATTAATAAACACGGCGACATAGGTCCATGAATTACAGCGTGTTTACTCTGAGTAAAATTTAATTGAGCACCATCCAGTTTGTCTTAGTGAATTTGAGATTAGTGAATTTCTTCCCTTGCAAAATGGTTTACAGTCTGATATCCCACCTTTGTCCAAACTTGGAACAGTTCAAGGTTTCATCTGTTTGAGGTAAATTTTGAGGCAGAATTATTTCTGACTAATTCTCCAAGAAACGTGTGGGCGTACATGAACTTTTCTGCAACTGTTTAAATAAAAAAAATGGGGGGGGGGGTTAAGAAACTTATCTTCCCACTTACAGGAAAGAAATACGTGTCTGAAAATTTGTGAGCATGTAGGTGTCGCCTTGGGTCACCTGCCAGAAAAGTCAGAGGATGTGTAGGAGTGGAGACACTGAAGCAAATGACCAAAGGTCATCACCTGAATACACAAGGCTGCCATATACCAAGTCAGACCATTGGTCCATCTAGCTTAGTATTGTTCACAGCAGGGATATCCAACCTGGTGCCCCTCAAATACTGGCAGGAGCAATACTTTCAATTGGCAATACAGGCTGGGGTTTTGACAGGTTGGAGATGATGGGACCTTCTGCATGCAGTGATCCTTTCCACTGCTTCATAGTGAAATCGGTCTCACTTGAAATCCATGTCAGTTCAATCCATGTAGACGTCAGGAACCAGTCTTGCACTTGAGTCTTGAATTGGAAACTGGAGGGAGCCAAACTCCAGTGGCAGTAAAATCTTGGCATGTGTGCATGCCATACATACACACACACACACACACACACACACATACACACACACACACACACATATATACACACACACACACACACACACATATATATATACACACACACACACACATATATATACACACACACATATATATATATAATATTATATATATATTATATATACTATATTATATATATATATATATATATATATATATATATATATATATATATATACACACACACACACACACATACATATATATATATAAATTTTTTGTGAATCGGAACATTTCACAAATACAATGGTACCTCTGGTTGCGAACGGGATCTCTTCCGGAGGCCCGTTCGCAACCTGAAAAGAACACAACCCGCTGCTTCTGCACATGCGCGTGACGTCATTTGCGTGTGTGCGTATTTGCGAGCGGCGAAACCCAGAAGTAACCCATTCTGGTACTTCCGAGTCGCCACGGGATGCAACCTGAAAACGCTCAACCTGAAGCAAACGTAACATGAGGTATGACTGTAGCTGGTTCAATCCATGCACTTATTGGAGCTCAATTTATTAATGTGCTCATTTAAGAGGTACTTGCTGTTGAGCATCATGCCTTGCACTGTTTTGGGCCAATATGCCAAGGGACATGTTTCCTTGGGATTCAACAGGTGAGCTTCTGTTCTGTCCCTGCTGAGTGACTGTACTCAAGACGAAGCACAGCTATGAATCCTTTTGAAGAGTGCAGTGGTTTACTGTCCCTCTAATAAATTGATTTGGAAGGAGGTACAGAGGCAGGTAGGGACGTGGGTGGCTCTGTGGGTTAAACCACAGAGCCTAGGACTTGCGGATCGGAAGGTCGGCGGTTTGAATCCCCATGATGGGGTGAGCTCCCATTGCTCGGTCCCTGCTCCAGCCAACCTAGCAGTTCGAAAGCACATCAAAGTGCAAGTAGATAAATAGGTACCGCTCCAGCGGGAAGGTAAACGGCGTTTCCGTGCACTGCTCTGATTCGCCAGAAGCGGCTTAGTCATGCTGGCCACATGACCCGGAAGCTGTACACCGGCTCCCTCGGCCAATAAAGTGAGATAAGTGCCACAACCCCAGAGTCTGTCACAACTGGACCTAATGGTCAGGGGTCCCTTTACCTTTTATCTTTGAAGGGCAGTAAATCCGGCGGGAAGGTAAACAGCGTTTCCATGCACTGCTCTGGTTCGCCAGAAGCGGCTTAGTCATGCTGGCCACATGACCCGGAAGCTGTCTGCGGACAAACGCCGGCTCCCTCGGCCAATAAAGCGAGATGAGCGCCGCAACCCCAGAGTCGGCCACGACTGGACCTAATGGTCGGGTCCCTTTACCTTTACCTTACAGAGGCAGGTGGTGACTGATTAAGCTATGTGAAACTATAAGAACTGCAGCTGGGACATAAATGATCGTTGGGGTCAAGGAGGACCACATTGTTGTCATTTTCAGTGCAGCGGGCACGGACATGGGCATTCCCTTAAGGATGGTAGAGAGTCTGTCAAAACATGTTTTCTGATTCCTCCAGCATTGTGATCAGTTTTCAGAGGAGAAACCATTTTAACATATTTACAATAATCTACCTGTTGAAATTTCAATACCAACAAAAACAGCTTTTAAGTGAAGCTGTAATACTTTTTCTTTTTAAACCAAGCTGCTACACCCTATTTTGTTGTAAAACAGCCCCACCCTTCTTTATCCACCCACAGGAAAGAGTCCTATTGACTGCAACCTTTCCTCCAGTTCTTAATCATTTCTTTGCCGTTCAAGATCAGGATGACTACAACCAATGGCTAGTTCTGCCTTTTTTTAATGCCTTTGAGCATCTGCAATGATTCCCCCCACCCTTTTCCAGTTACAACCCTTTGAAGATATTATCACTATGCCTGAATTAGCTGCACCCCCTTATCTTAGTATATTTTTGAGGGAGTTCTCCGAACTGGAAGAAGTCTAGTTATAAGGCAGAGAAAATGAACAGAAACATTTGATACTTAAGCCAGTGTTTTTACTGCTGTCAGTCTAAAAAATGTTTTGGGTTGTGTCTCTCTTCTTAGCGTTGGCCTGTTATGGGGCCAACCAGTGAGGGAAAGAAATAATGGATTCAGCACATAGTAACTCTGTGTGGTTTGAGAGCTTCTGCTCAGAATATGCCTGTTCCACAAGAAACAGGGCTGTTTTCAGCTCTGGTGGTTCCCTGTGATAACAGGGTGGGATAACTGTGGTGGGAGATGCTGGACCTATGAAACTTCTGTCTTCTTCAGTGCTCTTAAAGGGGGGGCAGAAGCATTCTTCCTCAGCCCCCTTGTGGGATATGGTCACTTCAGTTTTATTATGATAGGTTGAATGTTCTGCTTTACTCCTTCCTTGACCCTGGCTTCCCTCCCTTCATCCTAATGCGCAGCAGTGCCTCTGCAAGTTCATCAGGCGAGAGGCATTGCTGCAGCTCTTACCTTCACCACAATCCCATTTTCCAGTTGACTGGTAATCCTACCAGCACTAAGTTAATAAGTAATTCCTATGGTCTGACTTCGGAAGCTAAGCCAAAAAGTTCAGAGGTAGCATTATAAATTTAGGTCTGACCTTGAGGCCATAGATGGTATTGTTATGGAAGAAAGTTGAAAGCGGGGTTTTTTTTACAGTGGGTGTTTAGTTCTTTATACTGAGAGACTGCTTCATGTGTTACGAGATTCCTACACAGAAGGTATCTTGGTGTAATAATTTATATGCCGTCTGGGTGTAGTCATCTGTGATGATTTTATGCACTGACATATTGGTTAGCATGTTGGGCAAGGACCTATGAGAGACCAAGTTTCCAATCCCTGCTCAGCCGTGAAACTCACTGGATGACTTGGGCCAGCCACCATCTCTCAGACTAGCCTACCTCACAGGGTTGTTGTGAGGATAAAATAGGGAGGAAAAGAACCATGTACACCACCTTGAAGCAAACAAACAAGTTATTGACAAATGTGTCAGGAGCCACAGTTGGCCACATGTGTAGTAGTTACTAAGGGTCAGTCCATTTCTACTCCATTTGAATTTTGCATGTTTACAAGTTCATCTCTCTGTGTTTTTGCATGCATGTGTGTGTTTTCCTGTATGGAAATGTATACAAAAGTTCATGTTTAAATATGTACTTACCTTTGTATTTATGATAAATATGTACATAAGATAAATACATATTGTGGATTCACAATTAAGTACAGTGGTACCTCAGGTTACATACGCTTCAGGTTACAGACTCCACCAAACCAAAAATAGTACCTCGGGTAAAGAACTTTGCTTCAGGATGAGAACAGAAATCGTGCTTCTGTGGCGCGGCGGCGGCAGCAGGAGGCCCCATTAGCTAAAGTGGTCTTCAGGTTAAGAACAGTTTCAGGTCGAGAACGGACCTCCGGAACGAATTAAGTACGTAACCAGAGGTACCACTGTATTCATTTTATCTCTGTGTTTAAAAACATACACATTTCTAAGCATTTTATCCTAAAATGTGCATTTTTAAAAACGCATCTTTGGTGCTGTGTTTTAGAAGATTCAGGGCAAACAAAGTAAAGCATTTCTTCAAACAGCGCATCTGTCAGGGGTTCAGGGAGAGAGACGCAGATGAGGGAGGAGACAGAGAGTGAGGGGGAAGGATTCCAGAGTGACGAGGAAGAGGATGACAATGACCCAAGATTGTCCATGAGTCCGTCCAGTGAATCGGAGGACTCCCAAAAGGGAGCCCCTCTGGTCAAGCCAAGGGGAGCTAGAGGGGGAAGCAGTCAGGAGCAGGGAAACGAAGGGGGAACCCCCAGTGGGAGTTGGAGAGCGAGACCGGCTGCTCCGCTGGAACGGAGTGAGGGGGGAGGAGTGACCAGTGTGTCAGAAGGAGCAGAACAGGAAGCAGAGAGGGGAAGGAGATCAGGGCAAAACGTCCTGCCGGAAGGGGAGGAAAGTAGTATCGAGGGCAGTGTAACTGTCGAAGGGAAGGTCAGGAGCAACGTACGCGCGCCAAGTTCAGAATGGGAGGCGCGCGGAAATGAAGAGAGTCCTGGGGAGGAGCCTGGTCCCAAAGCCCGAAGGAGGGGGGAGGAGGCGGCAGAGGATTCAGCCTCTGGAGAGTCCCGAAAGGAGAGAACACAGGGGGGCAGAAAGACCCTGCGGAAAAGGAAAGAGAGAAAGAGGTGGACCAGTACAAGCCTCTTAAACTGGTGTAGAGGCGGGACTGACTCAGAGGGGACTTCAGCGGTCTAAGCGTAACAGACGTAGAGTCACGGAGCTCGGATGTAAAGCTAATAATGTTCTTCAATAAAAGCTTTTGTACATAAGCTGGAGTGGACTTTGGTCTCTTGTGAGCTGGGACCACGGGTGACTCTGACAGCATCATTAAACTGTGGAATTTGCTCCTGCAAAAAGTCATGGTGGCCACTAACCTGGATGGCTTTCAAAGAGCATTAGACAAATTCATGGAGGATAAAACTTATCAGTGGCTACCAGCCCTCATGGCTGTGTCCTGCCTCCCATAATGGAGCCGATATGCCTCTGAATCCCTGTTGTTAGGAATCACAAGTAGGGAGAGTGCTGTGTTGCGTTCAGGTCCTACGTACAGGCTTCCCATGGGCTTCTGGTTGGCCACTGGGAGACCAGGATGCTGGGCCAAATGAGCCTTTGGCCTGATCAAGCTGGTCTTATGTTCCTAGCGTGCCTGATGAGTGTGTTTCTTCGTGGCCAGTCAACGTTCCTCCCCCACTTCTTCTTCCTCATCATTAGACAGTACGAAGCGCCACTTGAAGGCAACCTGGTGAGCCAAGAAGTAATGCTAAAGCGCCAAGAGGAGGAGATGATGCAGCTGCAGGCAAAAATGGCCCTCCGTCAGTCTCGACTAAGTCTCTACCCTGGAGAAGTGGTGAGGTCGCCGGTGCTTGACATGACAAGGGACCCCCTGAGAGAAATTGCATTGGAAACAGCCATGACCCAAAGGAAACTAAGGGTAATGTTTAGGCATCTGTACTGTTGAGGGAACATCAGACGCATAAGTCACTGTTTTGTTTTAATTTTTGTTTTAATTAATTAAAAATTTAAATTTTGATTTTGTTTTAATTAATTTTAATTTTTGTTTTAATTTTGTTTCTATCTTGTATTTAATACTGTGCACTGCCCTGAGATCTTATGATGAAGGACAGTATATAAACATTATTATTATTATTATTATTATTATTATTATTATTATTAAGTGCAAATCTCTAGCTACAGAGTACCAGGATTTCTCCTCCTGCTTTGTCCAAAGTCACTAAAAATGCACACAGAGAGACTTCCATTTCACCACTTTTTTTGACTTCAGGTTGGGCTACAAAGTGATTGTTTGCTTGCATGGACAGCAGCTCAGTCTTCAGTGGCCGTTTTCAGTAATCGTGTCTCCAGTGCTCATGCTTATACTCTCTCCATTCTTTGAATTAAATGTGCTTGTATAAGTGCTTCACATTTAGGAGAACATATGCTTCTTTAAAAAAATGTGTTGGTGGTTGGTGACCTTATGTTCTCTTAAAGTTTGTCTGTAAAAAAAAATATCATTCATACAGGCATTCCTTAGATTCTTACTGGGAGGCCTGCGTGTCCCAACAGCAATGGAGGTGATTAAGCAAATGGGTTGGGACTACCGTGTCTGGTTTTTTGACACCGGCATGTTGAGAAATGGGGAGAGCTATTTA
Source organism: Podarcis erhardii (assembly GCF_964252035.2). Classification (NCBI taxonomy): domain Eukaryota; kingdom Metazoa; phylum Chordata; class Lepidosauria; order Squamata; family Lacertidae; genus Podarcis; species Podarcis erhardii. The sequence continues at coordinate 65,589,109 of NC_138512.1, read as the reverse complement.
GTCAGTGTTTTCCTAGAATGTCTCCAGGCTGCCTACTGCCTGTTGCGGCTGTTGATTCAAGTGCCTTCCAAGGCAACTCGTGAGACAATGCAAAGGATCCTGAGAGCACAGTCTAAATGACTTCCTGGTATATTAGATGCATGACTGCATATGGTTTTCAAGCCTCGATTCCCCCCCCCCCAAAAAAAACACCTTACCAGTAATTCCACAATTAGGAGATAGTAATGACAGACAAGCTTACCTGAAATACAACTTGCTTGCTCCTATTATTTACCGTATTTTTCGCTCTATAAGGCGCACCAGGACACAAGACGCACCTAGTTTTTGGAGGAGGAAAACAAGAAAAAAAAATATTTTGAATCTCAGAAGCCAGAACAGCAAGAGGGATCGCTGCGCAGTGAAAGCAGCAATCCCTCTTGCTGTTCTGGCTTCTGGGATAGCTGTGCGGCCTGCATTTGCTCCATAAGACGCACATGCATTTCCCCTTACCTTTTAGGAGGGAAAAAGTGAGTCTTATAGAGCAAAAAATACGGTACTTATTAATTGCCTGCCCTTTACCCTGAGGTCCCAGTGCGGTTTAGAGCATTAAAACGCAACTTTAAAAACACTGTAAAGCAACTTACTACTGATACTCCACCGTAAAGAGGAGCATTGGGTGTGTTCCAAGGACGTACTGCTAAGTTTGCACAGAATGGTGGTGAGCAGAAAAAGTCTGGGCGGTGCTGTGTGTGAACTGAGCGGTATACCTTACATCGTGCCTTGGAGTCCTCTGCAATGCCCAGGCTTTCCATGGCAGACAACCCAATGGAACCCTCTGCCTGGGTTTTACATGGCAGACATGTCAATGTGAAAATGGTTCCTTGAAGGTAGATGGTTTGAAACGCCACTGGGATGTTAAGGTAGCCCAACCAGGCTGTCGGTTCTCTACATAAGCATTTGTGGCAACTTGGAGACAAACAGAAAGCTTTGTCAGATACATAAAGTGTTATTCTTTAATTTGCAATCCCCACATATTTAGCTGCTGATATCTCTGCTACCAATAGCTGCTGGTATCTCTGCTACCAAGTCTTTAGTTTTGCGTTGTTAATGCATCTTTTTTTAAAAAACAAAAACAATTTACTAATAATAATTTCTGTGTTTTGTAGAATTTCTTTGGTCCTGAGTTTGTGAAAACAACTGTTGATCCATTCACCTCCTTGGACCTGCCAAAGTCAATTTTGGTAAGTTAAAAACAAAAATAACACTTAACTGTATTGGCATATTTGTTTATTTATTTAACTAATGTGTAGACACCTTTTAAACCAGAAGCCAATTCGCCAAAACATGTTAAATTGCTTAGTCTCCCATAAAATGTCCTCTTCTGTTTTGGCACCCAAAAATACACAGTCCTTTGCAATTTGTTTCATGAAATACAGAACAAGAAAGGGAAGAATGAAGACAATCGCCGGAAAGTAAATGTCATGCTTTTAAGTGGGCAGAGGCTGGAGCTGACTTGCGACACCAAGACAGTATGCAAAGACGTGTTTGATATGGTAGTGGCCCATATTGGCTTAGTGGAGCATCATTTGTTTGGCTTAGCCACTTTAAAAGGTAAGGGCATTATTTCATGGGGGGGGGGTGTAACACATGTGTGCACTCATCACTTGATGACAGCAGCATCAAGTGGTGACTTGCATGTGCGAGTGAGCAACCACAGACCAGTAATCACAAATGGAATTTCCGTATCATCTCAGAGCCAAACTACACATTAATAAAGTACATGAGTAAGAGCATCTTAACATAGCTGTCAACTTTCCCCTTTTCTTGCAAGGAATCCTATTCGGAATAAGGGAATTTCCCTTTTAAAAAAAGGAAACGTTGCCAGCTATGCATCTTAAAAGTAAAGGTAAAGGGACCAGTCGCGGACGACTCGGGGGTTGCGCACTCATCTCGCTCTATAGGCCGAGGGAGCCGGCGTACAGCTTCCGGGTCGTGGCCAGCATGACGAAGCTGCTTTTGGCAAACCAGAGCAGTGCACAGAAACGCCGTTTACCTTCCCACCCACCGGAGTGGTACCTATTTATCTACTTGCACTTTGACGTGCTTTCGAACTGCTAGGTTGGCAGGAGCAGGGACCGAGCAACGGGAGCTCACCCTGTCGCGGGGATTTGAACTGCCAACCTTCTGATCGGCAAGCCCTAGGCTCTGTGGTTTAACCCACAGCACCACCCACATCCCCTAAGAGCATCTTAGCCTCCCCCAAAACAGTGGTTTTCAACCAGTGTGCTGTAGCACCCTGGGGTGTCTTGAATGATGGTCAGGGGGGCCGTGGACAACCTTGGCCTCTGTCCCTCTTCCCTTCCCTCCCTCCTCTGATGCCCTCTCATGTCTCTGCCTCGCAAAGGCTTGCACAGCTGTTTATTGCAGCAGCCCTGGCTCCACAGGTGAATGGTGCCTCTGGGCGGCACCTCTCTTTGGGGCAGGGGGGCGCAGCTCAAGAGACCTGGGACAGCAGTAGCAGCTGCCCAGAGGACTTGCAAGGAGACGGGAGAGGAGCCTCAGGGAACACTCCACAAGGGAGGGTGTTGGGAAAAGGGTGAGAGGCTGCCAGCTCTGCAGGTGACAGGGCTCCGCAGCCCCAGAGGGGTGCCTCAGAAAGAGTGCAGTTGGTTAAGAGAGCCATCAAAAAGGTTGAAAACCTCTACTCTAAAAGATTCCAGTAACAGCCGCTGATCTCAATTGAGACCATAGTGCAAAGGCAGGGACTAATTTCCTCCTGCACAATTTTTTTCTGATACAAGCCATGTGCTGATGTTACCAAGACAAACAGGTTCAGGGGGGACAATTTCTGTAAGGTGTGATGCCACAAGTAAAAATTTTCCCAGATGATCTAGGTCAGGCATGTCCCAAAAGCTAGATCATGATCTACTGGTAGATCGTGGGGGTGTTCCTGGTAGATCCTGGTTGACCTCTGGCTCCTCAGCGATCTCCGTACAAAAAAGCAAAAAAACCCCCACCAACTTTGGCTTCCTAAAAAAAGCTCCACAACTTGGGTAGATCACTGCCAGTCTTTTTATGACAATGGGTTTTTTTATACTGTGAGTAGATCACAGTCTATCGGTAGTTGGATGTCCCTGATCTAGTCAAGGGTGGAGAACCTCCAACTCCCAAAAGACAGTCTTGGCTTGTCAGAGGATCCAGTTTGGCCTCTTGAGGCCTTTTCCCCCCACACCATGCCCACCTGTCAATCAGCTGGAGTGCCTTGTGATGACAGCTGATAGACGGGAGGGCAGAGTTCAATTCTGAATGGGCTGCAGGTGCCTATTCCAGGTGAACACAGCCCAAAGAAAGCCTGTAAAATGCAGGCTTCATTCATATATTTTACTCAATGACCAATCGGAAATTGAGAAAACCCAACGTGAGTTCTGTGAAAGGAACAACTGCCAGTGAAAATAATTCCTTATTAATTATTTTAGGGTTTCCTCCTTTCCCCCCTTTTTTTTCATGACAGAAAATGAGTTTTTCTTCATCGACCCCGAGTTGAAACTGACTAAAATAGCTCCTGAAGGCTGGAAAGAAGAACCAAAGAAAAAGAGCAAGAATGCAATCAACTTCACTTTGTTCTTCCGCATTAAGTTCTTTGTGGATGATATTAGCTTGATACAGTGAGTATGACCCACACTGCTATACATGCATTCTCCTGAGGGATCCAGTGTGCTTCTAAGTGCATCTGCTCTCCCTGAAAACCTTGCACCCCTCACCCAGGCAAACCATGGTTTCCTGTTACATCCAAACCGCCCTCCAAACCAAGAATTGAAAATCGGTTTCCGATCTTGATTTGCCATTCTGGTTTGGAGGTCGAACATGAAGGCTGGAGAAACTGTTTTCAGCCTCCCAATGGTGTGCAGGACCAGAGGCAAAAACGGGCAGAACAACTTCTATTTTGTTCCTTTCCCTTAGAAACAGTAATGTTTGATGTACAATGGCTTGGCTACCAATTATAATAATTATAACATTGATTTAAATGTTGAGAATGTTTTCAGATCTTAAATTTCCTACAGTAGGCTGGTTTCTGCACGCACCTCTCTACCCTCCCATCAAAATAGGCAAGAGAGGTTGTCAGAGTCCTAGGGCACATTTTAGCTGCGCAAAAATACAGTACTCAGGATGCAAAGCTAGGGGTGTGGCCTGGGGAGAGTTTTGAGGGCCGTATAGCGAGGCCTGGAGGGCCACACTTGACCCCCCAAGGCCTTAGGTTCCTTATGCCTTCCATGCACCGGCCATAATTTGCTGCTGTGCTTTGCTCAAACATGGAAGTGGCAAAGTGAACTCACAAAGAGATGGCATAAATACAAAATTTGTTCCCAGTCCTCACAAGTTGTGGCTTGGAAGTTTGGAAGCATTATGTGTGAGTTGAGCCTACATTTTTGATGATGAGAACCCTGGTTGGGTAACTCACTGGACCCAACTGATATCTGTTAAGCAGGTGGTTAAGATGCTTTCATTCCAACAAACGTTTAGTGCGGGGATGGGGCACCTCAGGTCCTGGGGCTGAATGTGGCCCTTGAGACCCTTCTGTCTGGCCCTTGGGACTCTCCCAAGGCCACACACACCCCTTCTCTCCAAGCCACCCCTCTCCAGCCCTATTTAATTCCTTGCTTGAGTGCTTTTGTCAGGCTAGGGATGCAGCCTTGAATTCTTGCTTGCCTGGATGGAAAATAGAGGCTGTGTGCATAGATTAACACTGTTGTTCCAGGCACTCTTGCTTCGGGCCCTGCCTACCCCTGGCAAGCAGCCCCCAGAAGGTTACCTAGAAAGGAATGGGGCCCTCAAACTGGAAAAGCACCCCCATCCATGTTCAGTGCATTTTAACATTGCCTGTTGCAGATCTGGGTTTTTAGAAATGCACTCTTGTTTGAATTGCAATGAGATTTTTAATCATCAGTGGTGGGTGAGGTGTCTTCTTTAGAACCAAAAGGCCATGTAAAAGTGTGCTTATAAATAAATACAGTATTGTTTCAGTACAGTTCAGGGGAGTTTTTAGTGTGTGATGTTGTATTGTGCTTTTACTGTTTTTTTTTGTTGGGAGCCGCCCAGAGTGGCTGGGGCAACCCAGTCAGATAGGCGGCATATTAATAATAATAGTAATAATGATGATAATATTGTCATCAGAATGGAGCCTTACAGAGAAGACTGTGCATTGATCAGCATACATTGATCTCCACACCTAAAACAAATTCAAGCACAGACGTCTTCCCCAAAAAACCCACCCCATTCTTCTTCTTCCTCTTCTTCTTCTTTTTCTTCTTCCATCCACACTTTTCCTTTTGGCGATCTTGGGACCCCTTTTTTGGCTGAAAGGGGATATGCAAATAAATTCTAACAGTGTGTGATATTGGTGGAAGCTTCTCCCATCTCTTAACCATCTTCCATGCACATCTCTCTGGCTGTGTTCTATGAACTTGGTTACGCTAAAGTTACCAGACATCCCTGTTTCCTGGGAACAAGTCCCCGGATTTACTAATCAGTCCCCTGACAAAACCCATCTATTTAGTAGGAAGTTGAAAAGTGTCCCCAGATTCATTGAAAAAAATCTGGTAACGTTAGGTTACGCTCTAAAATGGGGGTTCGAGAAAGGACTGTGCTCAAGTGCCCCATCTCCTTTTTCTTCTTCCACTAGGCATACTTTGACGTGCCATCAGTATTACCTGCAGTTAAGGAAAGATATCCTGGAGGAGAAGATGCACTGTGACGAGGAGACAGCCTTGCTGCTGGCCTCGTTGGCCCTCCAGGCAGAATATGGAGATTACCAGGCTGAAGTAAGGATAATATTTCATTTGTGAGCAGCCTCCTGGTTCTGTTTTGCAGCTCTTGAGCCTGCTGTGTAGATTGATGCATCTCAGTTGTTTTAAAATCTAGAAGGCTATATAAATGCAGATTTTTACTGGTTCGGTTGATCGGCTGTTTTGAAGCGCAGGGGGGAGAACACAAACAAGCTTTCAGGAATGAATCGTGTGTTAGCCGTAGAATCGAGGATTAGGAGCTAGAAACTAGAGCTGGCTGCATTAGCACCTGGTGCTGAACCATGGTTTGGTTGCAAGGGTGGCTAGCCTGCTGGCTGCATCCATCCTGTCAAGCATGCGGAAGGGACCTGCCATGGTTGGCATCCCGTCTGTCTAGGTAGACAATGAAAGACTGCACCCAGGGGTGAAGTCAGACTGTTGGAGAGTTACAGTGGCTGTAGAGACCAATAAAGGAGAGACCTGTTTTGTTGCAGCTGGGGCAGATGAAGGCATCCGGTTTTGCTGATGCAGAGACATCATGGCATATTTTCTCTCCGCACTCCTCCCAGCGGTCATTCCTCCTCGGGTCACTGCTGTGGATACACAACCTGACTTTCCGAGCACAATTCAAAGTGTTGGTGCTGACCTTTAAAGCCCTAAATGGCTTCGGTCTAGTATACCTGAAGGAGCGTCTCCACTCCCATCTTTCTGCCCGGACACTGAGGTCCAGTGCCAAGGGCCTTCTGGCAGTTTGCTCTCTGCGAGAAGCCAAATTACAGGGAACAAAGGGCCTTCTTGGTAGTGGCACCCGCCCTGTGGAATGCCCTCCCCCAGATGTCAAAGAGAAAAACAACTACCAGTCTTTTAGAAGACATCTGAAGGCAGCCCTGTTTAGGGAAGCTTTTAATGTTTAATAGATTATTGTATTTTAATATTCTGTTGTAAGCCGCCCAGAGTGGCTAGGGAAACCCAGCCAGATGGGCGGGGTATAAATAATAAATTATTATTATTATTATTATTATTATTATTATTATTATTATTATTGACTGTCTGTCTCCGGGCACTGCGGTCGTCTGCAAGGGACTCCCACATGGTGGGTTTGATGTTGCCAACCTTCATGTCACATTTACAGAAATCCTTGTGATGCAGAGTTGGTCCACCAGTAGGCCCGGTGCCTGAAGCCAGCTCCCCATAGATCGCATCCTTGGGGATCCTGCTGCCATCTTCCATTCTGTGAAAGCGACCCACCAGCCGGGAGATAAAATCCCTGTTGTTTTGGAAGCAGTGATCTTTAGGGTTTGCATGCAAATTGGGGCCAGTGTCTTCTCCATTCAAGGCCTTTAAGTCAAAGTGATCCAATTCTTTTTGGGTCTTTCATTCAGTGCTAAAAGCAGAGGAGGGTTTCCTGTTGATGTCACAGGAGGACAAACTTGAGGCCACATCCGACTACTAGGACTACCATTTCCCAAATCAGATGTCGCTGACAGTATGGTCAGGAGGCAAGCCCAGAGCAGGGGTTCGTGTGGAAACACAGCATTCCATCTGAGGGTGGGCAGTCATGTTGTATCTCCATACCATGATTGAACAAGTCCATCACCTGTGATGCTCAGGCATAGCTGGGTTGGACGATTCTGCTGCTCAAGGAAGTACAGTGGTCAATCTCTTCTATTTAGGGCTCTTGGAAGCATCCAGTTATTTGGCATTCTTATTTCTTGTGGCCCACTAGCAGTTCTCTCATTTTGCAGTGGTATATCCTGTCTTTCAGTTTAAAGCAGGCTTCCTCAAACTCTGCCCTCCAGATGTTTTTGGCCTACAACTCCCATGATCCCAAGCGAGGTGGACCAGTGGTCAGGGATGATGGGAACTGTAGTCTCAAAACATCTGGAGGGCCTAGTTTGAGGAAGCCTGGTTTAAGGTAACTGCAATATGTCGTCTTCACATAGGTCTTGAGCCAAGGGGTGAGGAACCCTCATCTCTCCAGGGGTTGCCGAACTCTACAACTCCCATGCTTGCTGGGGCTGATGGGAGTTGTAGTTCAGCAACCTTTGGAAGGCCAACGTTTCCCTGCACCTGGTCTTGGGTCTTCTGAGGGTCAAGGTATACATGAGGGCCAAGGGGGTTACATTTGCCACTTTCTTCCCTGCTGGATTCTGTGCTTCTTGCTCAATGTTTTTATGAACAGGATTGCTGCTAGCAACTAGGGAGGTGCGTCACAGCGTTCCTCATCATCCACATCTCTGCTTTTCTGGCATTACCAGGGTGGCACATCATCCAGCCAGCAGCCAGGTTGGGTCGTGCCTGTGGATTCGTACCTTGCTCTTATGCTACTTCTTTTCTTTCCCTCTTTTTCCGTAGGTACATGGCCTATCCTATTTCAGAACAGAACACTATTTACCAGCTAGAGTGCTGGAAAATCTGGACCTGTCTAATGTGAAAGAAGAATTGCCAAAACTGCATAGCAACTACGCAGGTGCTTCTGAAAAAGAGGCAGAACTTGAATTTCTGAAGGTTAGTATGGGAAGTCAAGCGTGGAGCTCACCACACTCGTTTTCATTAGAGGTTTCCAAGCAGATGAAACCCAAGGGGTGAAAAGAAGAGCATGTAACAAGGTTGGGGAGCCTCAGGCTCTGAGAGCTCAGTGTGGCCCCCAGCTCTTTCTGTCTGGCCCTTAGAATGCTCCCCATAGGTAAAGGTAAAGGGACCCCTGACCATTAGGTCCAGTCGTGGCCGACTCTGGGGTTGCGGCGCTCATCTCGCTTTATTGGCCGAGGGAGCCGGCGTACAGCTTCCAGGTCATGTGGCCAGCATGACTAAGCCGCTTCTGGCGAACCAGAGCAGCGCACGGAAACGCCGTTTACCTTCCTGCCAGAGCGGTACCTATTTATCTACTTGCACTTTGAGGTGCTTTTGAACTGCTAGGTTGGCAGGAGCAGGGACCGAGCAACGGGAGCTCACCCCATCGCGGGGATTCGAACCGCCGACCTTGTGATTGGCAAGTCCTAGGCTCTGTGGTTTAACCCACACCGCCACCTGCGCTGAATGCTCCTCATAGCACACCCTATACTGGTCCTGCTCTTCGCCTTCCTTTATTTGCTTTTGAATGACTGGAATGTGTGTCCCTGAGTGGTGCCAGCGCCACCTGGATGGAAAGAAGTGTGCATGTAGAACTCTGGCTTTTGTTTAGCAGAAACGCAGCCCGCTGTACAAGGGTAAGGGTCACAACTGTTGCTCCGCCCACTTTTACCTCTGGTCCTGCCCACAACTGGCGTGTGGCCCCTGGAAGATTGCCCATGAGGCAATGTGGCCCTCAGACTGGAAAAGGTTAAACACTCCTGAAGTATAGGAAAGCCACATCATACAATTCGGAAAATCCTTTCTGATTTTTAGTGACGTCTTACACGTAGGTTGCAGCTGGCCAGAGGTAGCCATAGCAATTACTTTTCAAAGTAACAGCCAAGAAATAAGATGTGTTTAAAATATGTATTTATTTATTTATCTATTTGAAGTGATTTGTTGCAGATTCAATATGCATTCATCGGTGTAGAACTAAAGTCACACACACATACATACAGTTTTGTTATTGAACATGATTAAAGTACAATGTTGTATGTTCACATTTGTTTTTATGTGAAATAAAGTAACAAAAACAGAGGGTGAATCCGATTGTAAGGCTACATTTTTCTGTTTTGAACTCCACAATATCATTTTTACACTCACCAATATCCTCAAATTAACTTTTCTCACAAACATTTCTTTCTTTCTGTGCCTCCTTTCTCGTTGTGCAGATTTGCCAAAGGCTGACAGAATACGGCGTTCATTTCCACCGTGTGTTGCCAGAGAAAAAATCTCAGACTGGGATTTTGCTGGGAGTTTGCCCCAAAGGAGTTCTCATTTTTGAGGTCCACAATGGAGCCCGCACACCTGTCCTCCGCTTCCCGTGGAGAGAAACAAAAAAAATATCCTTCAGTGTACGTTGGTAACATTTCCTCCTCCCACCACCACCACCGGTACAATCACAGACTGGACAACTCCATGCCTGCTCACCCACCCACAAAACTCCAGTTACCGTATTGTCGTGAATATAAGACGCACCCACAAATAAGCTGCACCTTTAAAATTGAAGGAGGGAAAAGAAAAAAAAGACAATACCCGGGCTGCTTCTGGGGGGGGGTCACATTGCTTTGCCGGGGGCCTTCCCCCCTCTTTCCAGGGGCTCGGGGGAGGCTTGGGAGTGGCAAGCGGGCTGCACACTGTGGCCCCGTGCTTCTGGGCTGCTCGGGGGGGGGGAGGCCGCTGGCAAAGCGGCCTTGCTTCCCGCCCCCAAGAGAACAGCCCTGGAGTGTGGGGCAATGGTGCGCAGCCCGCCTGCTGCTCCCAGCCCTCCCCAGAGCTGTTGGGGGGAAAGGGAAGGTCTCAAATTATAAGCTGCAGTTTTAACTTTTCGCTGTCAGAATTTGGAGAAAAAGTGCGGCTTATATTCAGGCCAATACGGTATCTACAGTGTCCACATGACAGCATGCCAGAAGGGAACAAGAGGAAGATACCATGTGCTCCATAGTGTGTGGCAAATAGTTTAGTAATAAAAGCTAGATGAGTAGCAAGCCAGGCCGTATCATGCTAGAGAAGTTGAGGATATTTGCTAGCCGATCTGCCACTGTGCTGTTGGAGCCATCTCATCTACTGAAGACTGATAATGGAGTGGGAGGAACCTTACGGTATGGTCCTTCTGAGACTGTACCACTTCAGAATGCAAATGGGGGGGACGGGGGTTGCATGCATAATTGCATCCTTTCCGCCACTGCCAAAATTCTTCGTGATAGGCATTTAGACTGGCCTTTCTCTCCCCGCTAAGCTACCATTCTATATGCAGGGAAGCTTTTCCCTTTTTCTTTTAGCAGGAGCTCTCAGACATACAGGGCCCCCCTCTGTATTCTGAGGTGGCGGAGTCTCAGGAGACCTGTGTGACATGGTGTGTGTTTTTCGCCCTGAATCTGTAGGTTGGCTCTGACTCTCTCTAGTGTAAAGAGCAGAATCCAGATAATATTATAGCACTTTTGAATCTCATTGATTTCAAGCCATGGAGTTGAAAAGATGCTCAATTTAGTGTTACCTTTTCGTTCTTCCGTTCCTCATTCCGAGCACCAAATGGTGAATACTGAAAAACAATACCTGTGGGGCCGAAATACATATGATGTTAAGTTTGTGTAATCATTTGGAGATTAGCCTCAGAGATGGGTGGGTAGGAGCAGGAATGTGTCACACGAAGGGGAGAGTAGTCTTTTCCCTGTACACTCCAGTCCCCCCGGGGGAAAAACCTGTTATTAGCATCAGTATAAGCTTCACTTCTGCAGCAAATAGCAGATTTGGAAAAAGAGGATTGGAGGAAAGGACTAAGAATCCTTCCAAACTGGTGTTTTGCGCAACGGGTACTTTCTGCAACATGTCATTAACACAAAAATGGTGGATTTATACTGGGCCCGTCCACACACCATTCCGGTTTATTCTTTGTTCTGAGATACTTCCCCAGGGTTGCCACATTATTGCCATCTGGTGGGTCCCACATTCCCTGTGGCGCAACGAGAGTGGAACAAAACCCAGAACATTAGTGGTATGAAATAGGAGAGGAATTCAGCAGTCACCAGCTGGAAACAAAGCAGTGTGTCCACGCTGAAACCTTTCCAGGCGGAAATGATATTGAAAGTGGAATTGCATATAACTGCCCTGATACAATCATGAGCACAAACCATCATGAATGCACAATAAAAAGGACCTCCGGAGGAGCGCTAAACCTCCACTCCACTCCATGATCTTGATCTTGCTTGTCTGCACTTTGAATACTTTCACATGCAGTATAACCCTTGCATAATACCTAGCTGAGCTATAATTGCATTTTCTGCTCCTCAGGTTTTGTAGTAATGTACAGTGTCGCTACAGCAGTGCAGTCATTGAATATGCACACCTGCATGCATGATGTCTGGGGACATCAGGACCAGGGGCAAGATGGCGGGGTGGGAGCAGGAACAGGGGTCCAGAAGCCAGGAGTCAGGAAGCCAAGAGTCCAAGGGTCAGAGAGCCAGGAGTCCAGAAGCCAAGGGTCCAAGGGTCAGGAAGCAAGGAGTCATGAAGTCAAGGGTTCAAGGATCAAGAAGCAAGGAGTCACAAAGCCAAATGCAGCAGGGCAGGGAACGTGTTGCTGTGGCAAAGAGCCGAAGGGAAATGGTGAACTTATATCCCTTCCCGGCTCTTGCCACCAGGTGCTGTGAGTTACCAATTGGCCTCACCTGCGAGGCCTCTTCAGAACAAACTTAGGAAGGCCCAAGTCCTGCAAAGTCCTATTGGTCACAGGGCCTGGCTGCATGCATGTTCTTGAATAATGATTTGCATCGCCCCAAAGCTGGAATGTATCATATATATGTGTCTGCCTTTTACCTGTTTTTCCTGCTACAGAAGAGGAAGATAACTCTGCAGAACACATCTGATGGTATAAAACATGCCTTCCAAACTGACACCAGCAAGACCTGCCAGTACTTGCTGCAGCTTTGCTCTTCGCAGCATAAATTTCAGCTCCAGATGCGAGCCAGGCAAAGTAACCAAGATGCTCAGGAAATAGGTAAACACAATGGCTGGTGCTGCCCTCTTGCTCTTCCTCCTGCTGCTGTTGCTAATCTGTATACAATCTGTGTGTTGGACCTCAGCTTGCAGAAGAGAGAGCTACAGTGGTACCTTGGGTTAAGAAAATAATAATAATAATAATAATAATAATAATAATAATTAATAATTTTATGTATACCCCGCCCTTCCCGGCCAGAGCCAGGCTCAGGGAAGCTAACACCAATAAATTTCAGTAAAAACATGATAAGAAAAGAAAAAGAAAAAGATAAAAAACAATTTAAAATGCAGGTTAAAATGCAATTTAAAATACAGCCTCATTTTAAAAGTCAAAACCATAAGGTTAATTCATTCTGGAGGCCCATTCTTAACCTGAAACTGTTCTTAACCTGAGGTACCACTTTAGCTAATGGGGCCTGCTGTGCTGCCGCCGCACGATTTCTGTTCTCATCCTGAAGCAAAGTTCTTAACCCAAGGTACTATTTCTGGATTAGCAGAGTCTGTAACCTGAAGCGTCTGTAACACGAGGGACCATTGTACTGCAATTGGGAACAACTCTGAGAACAACAGCACTTAACTCAGATGCTCAAAAGCTTCCATTAGGTCTCCAGGCCAGGTTCAAAGTCTTTGCATTAATTTAGAAGGCCCTTAACAACTTGGGGTGTTTGCATACAACTGCCATCAACTACAGCTGTTAAATTTAATTGCTTAAAAAAATGTAGGGAGCAATAAAGCATATATGGGCAAAAAAAATTAACATGAATGTTGACTGCTAATAATAATAATAGTTCTTGCCACCTGTGTATATAGTACATATTTGTTGTGAGAAGCTGACAAAGAGACAATAGCTCGGTGGAGACTGTTCAGCCCATGGTGTCTGCCAGAAACCCAGCTGACAAGGTCTTACGGTTAAGGAGGAGGAGGATTAGTTACAAATGGAGAGATAATGGTTTCTTTCATGTAAAACCTTTGTAAGGCGAGTCTTGTGTACAGCGCTGGGCACTGAGCTTAAATACAAGAGATTCAAATTCTTGAAAAGTGCAAAAGAGGACTGGCAGAGATTAGACGAAGATTAAGTGTTACATCGAAAGGCTTCAAAGAGCTGAAGACATTTCATGCTAGATAAAAGAGAGAGGCGACGCAATGAAAGGTGTGTAGAACCTCACGACACATACTTCTGTATGCTCAGTCAGAGGTTGAAGTCCAAAGAAAAGTATGCACAGAAGTTTTAGCCTCAGCCAGAAGTCCTCTGTCTGTGCTAAAACAGGATGGCATTGTGAAGTTGGGTTACTTTAGGACCGGGTGCTGAAAGCTCAGCTCAGATTTGGAGAGGGGGTTTGGAGGCAAAACTGATTCCCCTCCTTTGCATTTCAGGAGACTTTGCAAATTTAGGTGTGGCAGTGTTCTGGAATCTGCTGGAGTTCTTGAAACTGCCATTTTACATCTCCCAGTGTACCTCATTCAGAGAATGTTAGCAGCCACAAAAGCATGGAAACACCCTTTTTTTTTTTTTTGTAGCAGCCATCACTAACACTCCCTCTTTAAAAAATAAACAAACCTTTGAGAGTGAGGCATTTGGGGTAATCTAAAATGGCAGCCTCTATCCTAAAAGGGCAGGGGTGAAAAAACATGGAGAGGCGTTCCAAAGGTGAGGTGCCACAACCTAAAAAGCTCTGTTTCTTGTTTCCTCCACTACTACCTCAAAAGAGAGAGCCAGTCACAGCAGGTCCTCTGAAGAACATCTTAAACGTCAGACAGGCTGATGTGAGAGCAGATGGGCTTTCAGATACCTTGTCCCAAACCAGTTAGAGCTTTGAAGATTCAGCTCTGAATTGTGCCAGACACAAATTAGCAGCCAGTGTAGGTCTTTTAAGTACGGACAATGTAATTATTAGCATCACTGTTGTTTGTACTGGTGCGCAGCTGAGCTATAGTATCAAGCATCCAATTTTCAGACGGGCTTTGATGGCAGCCCCTCTCCCCCTGGATTGTGGGGCCCAGTGACTGGTTTTTGTCCTAGAAAAAGACAGCGCCCACTGCTAAACGCTATTTTTAAAACATTAACTCAGTGTATGTGTGTGCGCATAGGGCTGTGTGTGCACCATGCATTTAAAGTGCATGGCATCCCTCTCCCAAAAAATCATCCCAGGAAACTGTAGCTTACCCTTCACAGAGCTACAATTTCCAGCACCATTAACAGACTGCAGTTACAAGGATTAATTTGGGGGAAGTCACAGTCTTTAAATCACCCATCTAGAGTAACTGTTCGATTGTGGCTACTGAGTGTATTGAATTGGTAAACACTGGAGCCCCGTAGAGCTTTAAGAGTCACAGCTGCCATATTTATTTCTTCTAGATTTCCCACTCTACACAGAAGGCATTTTGAGGTGAATGAATTTATTAATACGGTCACAGACCAGTGTCAACACACACAATATCACAGATCATAAAAAATATCAAAAATACAAGAGACAATATGAATATAACAAGGATTTAAATATAAAAATTAAAAATTAATTGTTAGCGTACCCCCTGTAATTAACATTTAGGGGTTTGGTCATTATGGGATACCACTTGCTTGCTGCGATTGATTGCAGACGCACAAAATTTAGCTGCATTTAATGTAATCTTGGGATTCTTGTCCTCTAGCAGTAGTTTTAAACTATGGTATTCCGATTCTTTCCTAGACTTCTGCAAAACAGGTGTAATAAAAATCAAACGTATATCCTCATAAAGACGACAGAAATACACATCAAGAAAAAGATATACATCAAGAAAAGGAGGTTCCCATTTTGAGGTGTGTTTCTTTTAAGTGCATAAACTAGTTTTTCATCTCCTTGCAGAGAGAGCGTCCTTTAGGAGCCTTAACCTCCACACGGATTCTGTCAAAGGGTTCAACATGGGGCGTGCCATCAGCACCGGCAGCCTGGCCAGCAGCACACTGAACAGGCTCGCCGTCCGGCCGTTGTCGGTGCAAGCAGATATTCTCAAGAAGCTCTCGTACTCCGAACTCTCCCTCTTCCAGTCTGCCCAGAGCTGTTCCAGGGACAAAAACGAGAAGCTGCCCTGGGAGGAAAGGCCCAGAATCATGAGCAAATCCTTTCATGACCTGACCCAGAGCCAGGTGTCTGTCAGCCCGCTTCGGAAAAACGTTATCGCCCCCGTGGACGCCTCTTCGCAGAGAATGGAGGAAATGATGGGGAAGATCTTCCAGCAGGTGCCAAAATCTGACGCCGAATCAGCGGCTGGAGGAGCAAAGCTCAACAAGTAAGGATATCTCTTGCAGACTGGTTTTAACATGGCCGTTCCTGTAGGTAGCTACTCAGAAGTAGTAATAATAATAATAATAATAATAATTATTATTATTATTATTATTATTTATTTGTACCCCGCCCATCTGGCTGGGTTTCCCCAGCCACTCTTGGCGGCTTCTAACAAAGATGAAAAATACACTAAAATGTCACATATTAAAAACTTCCCTGAACAGGGCTGCCTTCAGATGTCTTCTGAATGTGAGGTAGTTGTTTATCGCTTTGACATCTGATGGGAGGGCGTTCCACAGGGCGGGCGCCACTACCGAGAAGGCCCTCTGTTTGGTTCCCTGTAACTTGGCCTCTCGCAGTGAGGGAACCGCCAGAAGGCCCTCAGTGCTGGACCTCAGTGTCCGAGCAGAACGATGGGGGAGGAGACGCTCCTTCAGATATACTGGACCGAGGCCGTTTAGGGCTTTAAAGGTCAGCACCAACACTTTGAATTGTGCTCGGAAACGTACTGGGAGACAATGTAGGTCTTTCCAGACTGGTGTTATATGGTCTCGGCAGCCGCTCCCAGTCACCAGTCTAGCTGCCGCGTTCTGGATTAGTTGTAGTTTCCGGGTCACCTTCAAAGGTAGCCCCACGTAGAGCGCATTGCAGTAGACCAAGCGGGAGATAACTAGAGCATGCACCACTCTGGCGAGGCAGTCAGCGGACAGGTAGGGTCTCAGCCTGCGTACCAGATGAAGCTGGTAAACAGCTGCCCTGGATACAGATTTGACCTGTACATCCCTTTGAAGGTGCTCTGTGTAATGTTTAAAGTAGAAATTGATATCATGTGGCCCACCACATGCTGTGGGACTCCAGCTCCTATCAGCCTCTGCCACCTTGGCCCTATTGGTCAGGGGTTGGTGGAAGTTGTGATCCATCAGTATCTGAAGGGCCACAGGTTCCCCACCCCTCGTTTAAAGTCTCTCTTGCATAGCCTGAAACATAGGCAGTGCCACCTGTGCGGAGTGAAATCAGTGTGTGCATCTGGGACAAAGCATGGGATAAGAGGCTTTTCATTTTTGCCCTTGCCACACTGCCACTGCCACAGGCTAAGCATTTCTCAGTGGCATTCGCATGGAGGTTGCAGCATTTGAAGTGGTCTTTTTTTCTGTTGCTGTCCTCATGGCAAACTCTGGTTAACGTGTGTACACCGTTTTTAGGGAGGGTGGTTACCATTGCCACAGAAGTTCTCCAAGTCCTCTCTTGTATTTACAGCATTTCCTAATGCCCTGCAGTCAATTTGCTGGGATCCTTGGGCTATATTAAACGGTTGGTGTCTTCAGGCCAAAAGTAAGCAGAGATCCATTTTTAGAATTGTTTTGGATCGAAAGTGAATTCCTGAGCATTTTTGCAGCATTTTCACCTTGTTATACAGTGGTGCCTCCGTATAAGTTCGCCCAGTCCAGTGTCCATTTCAGTGAACGTCCGCGGCAAACCCGGAAGTACCTGAACAGGTTACTTCCAGGTTTGCCGCTTGTGCAGAAGAGCTAAATTGTGCTATGCGCAGAAGCGCAAACTGCTCTGCATACGTGCTCAGAGTGGCAGTTTGTCGAGCGTACTTTTCATCGAGCGTCCGGGACTCAAAACAAGGTACCACTGTATTTTCCTAAGCTTTTTACAGTTCAGTGACCCATGCCTCAGATGTCAGGGGCCACCGTCTGTTAGTACATACTGCAGTTTTGCAAAACTGCAGGATTCATTTTCATTTCATCATCCTAAAATCTCTTCGCAACCAGCTGTTTCGTACTTATTCCCATGGAGCTCTGATTCTACACACACAGAATAAACATCTCCATGGAGCTCTGATTCTACACACACAGAATAAACATCTCCATGTTCACTGATTTCCACTGGTGCATTCTTAACGCCCAGAAGTGGTGTTACCTTTACACCAGTTTGTGTTTTGTTTGTCATGTTTATATCGTTATTATTTTTTTACTTTTTCCTTTGTTCCCTTCTATGTTCTGTTTTCCTCTCCACTCCCCTTTCACTGCTTCTCTTTCGCCGTTTCCCAACCACCTTTAGTTCACACTCTCATGCAGGTTTAAATTCCAGCCTAGAAAGAAGGAAAAATGAATCTGATTCTTCATCCACTGAAGACACTGGCCAAGCCTATGTTGTAGGTCAGCATTGTTTGATTCAGTACTTTTTTACGATGAAATTTAGACCTTGTGACTGGATTTTTAAAGGTCCATTAGTAATTAACTTGAACCGTGTACAGACTTAATCCTGGGATAGCTCAGTCGGTAGAACATGAGACTCTTAATCTCAAGGTCGTGGGTTCGAGCCCCTTGTTGGGTGTGTTGCAGGGCATTGCACTAGGTGACCCTCGTGGTCCCTTCCACCTCTGCAATTCTGTGATTCTATACTGTCATATTTGGTGATACTGATCCCCCCCCCACTGAAGCACTTAAGTACCACAGCTCCTCTTTATAAAAAGCAGATAGCTTGTTCCTAGATAAACATTGCAACAGGAACAGTTGCACTGCAATGATTAGGAATGTAAGAAGCTGTCTTGATAACCAGTTGGACAGCTGGACTGTCTAGCTCAGTGTTGCCAACACTGACTGGCAGTAGCACTCCACAATCTCCAGCCTTACTTGGAGATGTCGGGGATTGAACCTGTGGCCTTTTGCATGCAGAGCATGTGGCTCTCCCACTGAGCTATGAGTCCTTTAAAATAGAGAGATCAGGGGACTTCACACACTGGTCCAGTCACTCATCTTGTGCCCCTGTTTAATATAGTTCCATTATATTATGGAATCTCCTGCCAACCTAGCAGTTCGAATGCACGTCAAAGTGCAAGTAGATAAATAGGTACCGTACGCCAGCTCCCTCGGCTAATAAAGCGAGATGAGCGCCGCAACCCCAGAGTCGGTCACGGCTGGACCTAATGGACCCTTTACCTTTTTATATTATGGAATATTATGGAAGCAGGCCCATGCAGAACTGGCCTTGGCATCACAGTGAAAGTCTAGCGGGGGGGGGGGCTGGCCAGCTTAGCCCTCCAAGGCCCGGGGCAAGTGGACACAGCTGCCCTCCCCCTGCATGGGCCTGGCTAGTTCTTCCACTACATGAAGCCCCTGTAGCGTGGCATCACTTCCAGAACCATAAGTTGTCTTGCATGAGGAATATCTGACTCTGGAAGACCGTGCAAAGGCGCTGAGTTAGATGCAATCTGCATGCATTAATATACACATATTCAAAACGGGGCCTGATTGCTTTGTGGAGATAAAATTGTTAAATGTTCACCAGATTGCATGTCCTAAAGGATGTGTTTCATGTAGGAAGGAGAAGAACTTCCTTTCCCCAAAATGTTGAAGCCGTGTTGAGCCCTATCATTAATGCCCCTCTTGAGATGCAAGAAGAGCTGTTTTTAATTACACAGCAAATTCAAGTGAAGCTTGACTTGAAAGGTTTCAAGTCCTTCATGTTATGTCATGTTCCAAGAAATAAATATACCCTCCTGTATCTCAGTGACTTCCCCACCTCCCTTTCCCTACAGACGTTCTACAAACAAAGCAAAATCCACTGTCGGTGCCAGAAAGGGAGATCAGCTTGGTAAACTTGAAAAAAGATGAGAAGTATGGCTTAGGTGAGTTGATGTCACTTTGAACGTCATCTGTAAAGACAGAAATGAACAAAAATTGAGCATATCGCTTGATTAGGTGGAGCAGGTTGTGGTGGAGTTCAGTCTGGAAGATGCCTTTGTTTTTGAATGAAATGTCCCCAGACTTAGAAAGCTATCAGACATTGGAACAGACTTAACACTTGATGATATAAAGTCATCAGTATGGTCTTATGCCCTACCTCTAGATTCCCCATTGGGGTAAACTGACCATTATCCTTATCTAAGATATTGGAGGACACCCAATATGAAATTCTTAGTAAACCATGGTCAATGGGTCTCTGAAAATCTCATGAAACATTGCCATGAATGTTTTACAAAATTTACTAAATGACTGCTTTAAACAGGGTTTCAGATCACTGGTGGGGAGAAAACTGGAAAGCTTGACCTTGGGATTTTCATTCACTCGATAACTCCTGGAGGACCAGCGGATTTGCAGGGATCACTAAAACCAGGTAAATCTTAGGCTTGCTACTGTATGTTGAAAGAAAGCAGTAGAAATACTCCCAGAATATTAAAAACACTGACTTAAAAAAACAAATATAATGAACAAAAGTTACTGCATATGTATTAATGTTGAAATACTGAATGTTGCCATTGGCAATGACATTAGAAGTGATTGGAAGACACGCTTGCCGCTAATTTTGGAAAATGAAATGCATCGAATGGCCCTATCAGGCAATTACACTTTTTATGTAGGCGAGCTATATTGCTAACCATCTGCAATTGATGGCTGCCTGTTGTTTGGTTTGTTAGTTTATAGCTTAACAGCTCATCTTGGGAAAATAAAGTTTCAGTGCTTCTTATCAGGACCAAACTAGACGGTGATGTGAGAGAGATCCATTAGCATTCTCTCCCTTTGTTGAAACACCCCTCGGGGTGGGGTCTAATTTGCTTGGGGAAACATTGTAGGGGGTGGGTATTATCTCCTGTCTCCCTCCCTCCCCAGAACCAATGGGGCTAATAATAGCAACTTCAGAAGGGTGCTGTGTAGGGGAAGAGACAAGGAAGAAAAAACTCCTTCTCTGGGAAAATGAACAGCCCCACACAGCTGCTTTGAAGTTTTTTATTTAGACACCAACAACCACCAACAACCAAAACATAACCACAAGGGGTATCCTAAATACCCATCACTCTTGTTTTATCCTTATTATATTTTCATCCCACCTTTCCCTGCACCCATTTTAGCCAAATGATGACTATGTGAGGTAGGTTAGGCTGAGAGATAGTCACTAGCCCAAGATAGTCGCACAGTAAGCATAATGGCCGTGTGGAGATGATTTAAATCTGGGTCCAAAAGAACCAGTGAAGAACTTATGTGATACAAGACTTTCCCATTCAAGGCATCATGAGAGCCATTGCTTGGGAAAATGCATATGCTAAGGGGAACTGCATACAATTTTTAAAATATTGGTGAAAATGCTTATGAATTTTCATGCAGACTCTGTGTGTGTGTGTGTGTGTGTGTGTGTGTGTGTGTGTACGCGGGTGGTGTTGTGGTCTAAACCACTGAGCCTCTTGGGCTTGCCAATCGGACGGTCAGTGGTTTGAAGCCCCATGACAGGGTGAGCTCCCATTGCTCTGTCCCAGCTCCTGCCAACCTAGCAGTTCGAAAGCACACCAGTGCAAGTAGATAAATAGGTACCGCTGTAGCGAGAAGGTAAACGGTGTTTCTGTGCGCTCTGGCACTCATCACAGTGTCCTGTTGCGCCAGAAGCTGTTTAATCATGCTGGCCACATGACCTGGAAAGCTGTCTGTGGACAAACACCAGCTCCCTTGGCCTGAAAGCGAGATGAGCACCACAACCCCATAGTCACCTTTGACTGGACTTAACCATCCAGGGGTCCTTTACCTTTTTACCATATTTTCACGCAAATATAGGCAGAAATGAGCCAAACCAAACTTAATATTGGAAAAATGAGAAACTGAAATTGCCAGATTTGTCCACCGTTTGCATTGCACCAAGCACTAAATGGATGTTGAACATCTGCAGCAGTCAGTGGATTGCTTCATGGCCCCTCTGTAAAAGCTTGAAAATGTATTGTTTTGATCTCTGAATCAATCTCTCTCCATAGGGGACCGCTTGATATCAGTGAACAGTGTGAGCTTGGAAGGGGTCCGCCATCACACAGCGCTGGAAATTATTGAGCATGCTCCAGAAGAAGTGACCCTTGTCATCTCGCAGCCTAAGGAGGGGCATACAAAAGGTATTCCACTAAGTGTTATCAGCAGTGAGGACCTTTCTTTGCCTGATGGGCAAGATTGCTGTCTGCCCCCCACCTGTCAATCAATTGGCATTATCCCGCCCACCTGTCAGAGTCCCTTGTGCAGCACTTCCTAAGTGCCTAATAGTCACCTGGTTGTTGGGTGCTTGGAAACCACAGCACAAAGGGATTTGCTATAAACCTATTCTTGCCAAAGCACAGAGCAGAGCTCTAGCAAGGCTACTTTCTGCAGGGATCAGCTGTGTGATTGATCCAGCCACTTCTGTACCTGCCTCACACCTGACATCACATATGAGGTAGGTAGGCATGGTTCAGGGAAGACAGCCATGCTGGGCCAAATTTGACCCACTGGCCAGAAATTCCTCACCCCCCTGTCTTAGACAAATAATTGGTGTAATCTGCAAATTCTGCTCAGTTTTTCTCCTTTCATACATCTATACACAATAGCTCAACCCAGTTGCAGTTGTTCTTGTTGTTGCAATTAGAAAGAAATTTCCATGTTCCCCTTAAGGCACTGTTGTGCAGCAGGTTTTAGCAGGAATTGGCTACACCTTCAGCCACATATCCAGGGGTTCTGCAACACTAAAACTTGCCAATTAACACCCAGCTAGCATAATTTATCATCCGATAAAATTAGCTTGTGGGTGGAAGGAAAGGGACAGCTTTGGAGCAAAGTTGCAGATCGCTGGGGGTGGATGGAATTGATAAGCTGACATAGCTCATTAAATCAGGGTTGTTTGTTTGTCTGTCTAAATATTTGTACCCTGCCTTTCAGCCCAGATAGGCCCACAAGGACACTTGCAGTCACTAAAAGCAGACAGTAAAATTCCAAAAGCAAAAGTCCAACAACTTATAAGTAGTAAAAGCAGAGAGCTAGGAGTCTCCAAAAGGCTTCGCATGAGGGGAAACCAGACTAAAGGCCTGTTGAAGCAAAAATGTTTTTATAACCTGCTTAAAAGGCCATTAAGGAAAGGGTCAGTTTGGCCTAAAGTTTCCTGACCTGGGTGCCAATTAGGGATGGAGGAGAAATTCAGGTCAATTTGCATTTAAAAGTGAACTAAACCTGATTCGCAGTTTCCAAAACAACACACAAACTGAAACTTGACCATACAGTACTTCAAAATTCGCACTTCTTGGAATTTTGCAATGCAGTTCTCCAGCCAAGTAATTTGTACAAAGAAATGCATATACTGAAGTGTGCATCTAAATGCATATATTAGTGAAAATAGCATACAAAAATATTAGGGGAAATTGCTTTGGAAGAAACCACATGTATGAGGCAAAATTGTTTATAAAAATACAGGAGAAATCCACACAAAAGTGCTGGATCCACACACAAGGGCACTTCAAAAATAAATTCGCAAACTGTAGCAGAAATGTGGAGAATTAAGAACTGAAGAGAAAATGAAATTGACATGTCCATCCATTCCAGGGCTGATGCTAGCCTCCAAATCATCTCATTGGCCATGTTTGGTTGGAGTTCGTCTTTCATTTGTTCTTGGGCCTGTAAATCCTCTCAGCGTTACCTTTAATACTGGCAGGTTTGAGTATTGAAAGCTAAAAATGTGAGGTGAAACTGAGGCCCACACAGGATTTTTGTACCTGCACATTCCATCCTCGGATGAACCTTCCTTTGTCTCATCCTGATGCATTGTGGTTCCAACATTTCCCGCATCAAGAATCCATTGCTCCCTGTTATATCTGAAGTGGGATTACCAAGATCAGAACAGATAATGATCTTAAATCCAGCTTCCAAGCATGATTTAGGATCTTGGCAATCAGATTCTCAGTTCAGATGTAATAGGAAATTGCAGCATAATGTATTTTATTTATTATTTATTTGCTTGTTGGCTTGAAATTTTATTTCCCACCTTTCACGACACAGTGGTGTGCAGCAATAAAAACATACAATATAGAAAATTTTAAAACTAAATTAAACCTCCGAAACTTAAAATTTAAATCTCCAAAGCAAATAAAACATGAAACATCTGAGAAGCATTCTGGGTGCAAAGGCCTCATGAAATAAGACAGTTTTTACCAGTTGTCTGAAACTCAGTAGGGTTGGCACGTTTCTGATTTCTAGTGGCCCATGTAGGGCTGAGACGGAAAGAGGGAAGGATTTGGCTGTAGGGTGGAGCACCCAGGCACAAGACCTGTGCATATTTTGGATTATTAAGCTGAGATATGTATGTCTCAACTGACCAGTGTACAGTGGTACCTCTGGATGCGAACAGGATCCGTTCCGAAGCCCTGTTTGCATCCTGAGTAGAACGCAACCTGCGTCTGCGTATGCACGGGCCGCGATTCGCCGCTTCTGTGCATGCGCGTGACGTCATTTTGAGCGTCTGCGCGTGCACTAGTGGCAAAACCCGGAAGTAATGCATTCCATTACTTCCGGGTCGCCACGGAGCGTAACCTGAAAACGCTCAACCTGAAGCATATTTAACCCAAGGTATGACTGTATTGTGGGACGCGGGTGGCGCTGTGAGTTAAACCACAGAGCCTAGAACTTGCCGATGAGAAGGTCGGCGGTTCGAATCCCCGCGACAGGGTGAGCTCCCGGTGCTCGGTCCCTGCTCCTGCCAACCTAGCAGTTTGAAAGCACATCAAAGTGCAAGTAGATAAATAGGTACCACTCCGGCGGGAAGGTAAACGGCGTTTCTGTGTGCTGCTCTGGTTCGCCAGAAGCAGCTTAGTCATGCTGGCCACATGACCCAGAAACTGTACGCTGGCTCCCTCGGCCAGTAAAGCGAGATGAGCGCCTCAACCCCAGAGTCGGACACGACTGGACCTAATGATCAGGGGTCCCTTTACCTTTACCTTTACGACTGTATTAGGTTATTTAAATAATGCTTACTATTGGGAATTTCCCTTTCTCCTTAGCACCATCAAATCTCCTCAGTGGCACAAAGGGGTATTTTAAAAGGCCGCCACTGACACCAGACAATGAGGCAGAGTCGTCTTCAGAGGAACACAACCGGCCACTGAGCCAGCAGAGGCCTACCTCTGGGAGCTTATCTGGCCTTGGCTCGGGTAAACGGGACGGAAGCCTCAGCTCCCAAGACTCCAGGACCGAGAGCGCCAGCCTGTCCCAGAGCCAAACAAATGGTGGTTTCGGTAACCATATCGGCGACAAGCCGCAGCCGGAATACCAGAATTGCATCGATTCCCAGCTTGCCCTTTCCAAATTCAGCGAAAGAAGCGGAGCATCTTCGGAGGCAAACACAGCAAAGGCCAAAAAGTCTGGGGCGGCGGAAACCGTGGAGTATTCTGACCGAGGAGATTCTGACATGGATGAAGCCACTTACTCCAGCAGCCAGGAACCAGCAACAGCAGCCGCCAAAAAGGCATAGTCCATTTCTACACCACTTTGTGTGTTTTTTATCTCCATACCATCCACACCATACCTTTAAAGCGCCATGATGCTGCTTTAAACAGTCATGGTCCCCCCCCCAAGAATTCTGGGAACTGGTTTCTTAAGGGGCTGAGAGTTGTTAGGGGACCCCTAGTTCCCTCATGGAGCTGCTGGTACCCAGAGTTCCTTGGGAAAGAGGATTAATTGCTCAACCTCTTCAAATGGTAGCTTTGTGAGGAGAGACGGGGTCTCCTAGGAACTCTTAGCAATCTTAACAGTTCCCAGGATTCCTTGGGGCAAGCCACAGTTGTGAAAGTGGTATAAGAGTGCTTTCAATTCATGGTGTGGATGAGGTCTTACTATAATTACCGGTTTATTTCAAAATTAAAACAAGGGAGTGAGATGGACTAGGGGGGATCGCCCACCGGCGCTTCCATTGCTTAACCGCTCTGGCACCTTTTACTAACGCTTTGGGGGCTTTTTTTCCCAAGGAGAAATTCCTTGCAAGTGTATATTAGCCTATGTGATCAGCAAAAGAGAAGACAAGAGCTTGGTTTTGGTTTCAAAAGAGCCCTCTGGAAAGCCCATTTCAGCACGCTTGCACTACTTATCGTGAGGTTCCCCACCCCGGCAAATCCCCACCTGCCTGGGAAATGGACACTTGAGATGTCTCCGCTTATTGAGGTCTCAACAGGAGGGTTGCTGGTAAACAGGACAGCAGCACGCTAAATGCTTTATAGAGAGTTAGATGCTGTTCCAGGTGGCGACGGCTGCCTTATGGGATAATCGTGGCGAATTCAGTAGGCCAAGACATGAGTCATTTATGCGACATTTATTTCCTCTCATTTTACTTCTCCCCCACCCACTTGGACTATTAGCCCTGCTGCAGCCCTATCAGGGTAATTTTTGTTGCCTCTATAAGTCACAGAATTTGTTTACAGGCAAGGACCGTTTTTCGTGATGGAGCTATATTCCATTCAGATAAGGACACCCAAGGGTGGAAAGAAAGTCCATGTGGAGTAGGTGTGGTCTGGGCAAAGGCTTTCTTTGGGTGACATAGAGAATTTCTCCATCCCCTGTGTATGGAGTACCCCAGAGATCTCCTTGCTTTATGCCTCCTTCCTAGGCAGCAGAAATAGGAGCTTATTTACATGCGCTGTGGGTTAAACCACAGAAGCCTAGGACTTGCCAATTAGAAGGTCGGCGGTTCGGATCCCCACGACGGGGTGAGCTCCCGTTGCTCAGTCCCTGCTCCTGCCAACCTAGCAGTTCGAAAGCACGTCAACGTGCAAGTAGATAAATAGGTACCGCTCCGGCAGAAAGGTAAACAGCATTTCCGTGCGCTGCTTTGGTTCGCCAGAAGCGGCTTAGTCATGCTGGCCACATGACCCAGAAGCTGTACGCCAGCTCCCTTGGCCAATAAAGCGGGATGAGCGCCGCAACCCCAGAGTCGGTCACGACTGGACCTAATGGTCAGGGGTCCCTTTACCTTTACTATTTCCCTCTTAGTCTGATCCTGGAATATCCCGCTCCCCTCGGGGGGATGTTAAAATCCCATTTTAACATCCTTTATCTTACCCCTCCTGCTCCTTAGCCAAAACTTGCCCACCTGGTGCCTTCTGTGACTGGGTCACGTGAGGGTCCTGTAGGTCAGCTGACCGCTTGCTCAGGCATATAATGCTTTTATAGATCAACTGCCCACACATGGCTGCATCACGCCAAGCAATTTTGGCAGTGTATCTGACCCAAGCAAATATTGGCATATTGATTCCTTCATTCTGGGAGATCTGTCGCTGAAGACGCTTTGATCCATAACATCATGAATGTCGCCTGAAACACTGCATCAAATGGTAGTTTCATTTGGATATATCTGCTTAGATTTCGAGAGTGCTTTCCTGTTTTTTATTTGCGTTGTGTTTGTGCATGTGTAAATATTTATGTTCGTGTAATCTCATTTTACCCCCGTTTCAAACCTTTGTCTATCCCTGCTGAATATGTAATACAGTCCTAATCACAAATCACTTCTCTAACAGGGTATACTCTCTTTTTTTTTTTGTCTTTTCCTCTCTCTCTGTTTTTTTGTCTGTTTTTTTGTAAAGGAGCCTTACTTCATGAATTTGGCCAACTCAATGAATTCTAAAAAGTTTTCTTCACCGCCTCTTAAACCTGGAGATATCTTTGAGGTCGAACTGGCCAAAAATGATAACGGCTTGGGAATAAGTGTCACGGTACTGTTTGACAAGGTTTTTACCTGTTTTCTCTTTTTTCCTCCACTCCAAGCGACCTGTTAAAAATGTATGGTTTACAGGGTAGCAGTGGACCTTAAAGAGGCACTGTCAAGTAGTTAAACCTGCTGCTAATATTTAACTTCTCTCAACAACTCTCAAGGCTGAGGTTCTGCATGACATTACATGCAAAGGGGAAGGATTCAGGGCAAGTTCTGCACATCAAGAGAAACCCGAGTGTTATGTTTTGTTCGGAAAAAAATGCACACACAGAGTGACTTGGTTCATACATCACAGTAAAGCAAACTATGTTGTGCATCACATATTGTTGGACTCCAGCTAGGTTTGGGGGAGCAATTCAGTTGAGTTCTCAGTTAAAGGCAAACCTCCCTGTTTTCGTTTTCCAAAATGATGCAGGAGCCAAAATACAGCCATCCTTCGAAATTTGCAGTTCCCCGACTTTTGCAATGTAATGTGTACAAAAACGCATACACTGGGGTGAAGTGTCCATAAAAATGTGTTTATTAGGGGAAATAACATTCAACATGCATTATTTGAGAGGACATTGCTTTTCTAAAGCATGTACATTCAGCAAAAAAATTATTCCAACATGTATATTGGGAGAAATTCTCACAAAAATAGTGGTGAAAGTTCGTGATTTTTTTAAAAAAAATGCAAATTTTTGTGGACAACTGAATTTAGGATTGGAAAATCAGAAACTGAGGAAAAACCAAAATTGCCAGATTCTAGGATGATGGGAGTTGCAGTCCAACATCTGGAGGACCACAATTTTCCCACCCAGCATTATTGCCAGATGCTCATGTAGGGCATCCACATTTTATGTATTTCCTGTGTGAAATACCAGTATTTCCCACAGCACTCATGATGCGCAGAGCTGCCCTAATTCATGCGTAAACTACGGCTAAGATCAGAATCGAGTTTCCTAATGTATTACTATGCATACCATGGGTGGAAGCAACAACAACAAAAATGCGTACTTTCCCTACTTGTATTTAGAACACTGCAGACTTGCAGTTGTGACTCTCCTCCCTGCAGAAAGACAGCTGAAATCAGTGAATTACCTCTCAAGCTTAACTCTTGACTTTGTATGTGGTTCTGTTGCCATTTATTGGCACCTGACCGCATCGCCAGAGGAGTCGATATAGCCTTGTCACACATCCTCTGAGTTCCCTCTGCTGGTTGCGAAGCAGAATACTACCAAATATTTATATTTATGCACAATTTCTCTGAGTTGTAACTCATGGATGCTGAGGGAGGTGGCACAGCTATGCCTTCTTTCACCTTATTCTGCCTCCATCCCTTCATTTGCGCAAACACCCCACTCTGCCTGTTGTATCAAGCAGAGTTTTAGTTGCACCCCACCCCAGTAACTTTGGGGAGGGGGCAGAAGGAACAGGGTAGAAGAACCTGCAATTGCATTGACTCTTGACTGCTCAGCATATTGACCATTTCTGGGTTAGAAGCTGGCAGCAGTAACCTCAGTTTTTGGCATGCCTTTTCAATTTTATAAGAACATAAGCTGAGTTCTGTACATGATCATTCATACTTAATGGGCTGCAACTACTTGACAATGTCACTTTAAAGATAAAACTCCGAAAGCGGGTATACAATGCCGTGTCCTTGTGTTTATTGCTTTTTGTGGGGGTGTCTGAAAGTGCTTTTTTAATGGCAATCTTTGGTTCACTTTCCAAAGATCAGATTGAAGGATTGCATCTCATAATTTTGGAAAGCAGTTTGGACAAGGAGAGTTGAGTAAATGCAGATCACTAGAAGAGGTATTTGTGGCTCACCCAAGGAGATCAGCTCAGGCATATTCCCCAAGGCATTTGTCCAAATAATCTAGAGTTCTCATCCTTTTCAAAGTAAATCAGTTTGCCATAAAAATTAAAACACATTTCCTGCTTCCCTGTAGCACACTTGCACAGTATTGTGAGCACGTTGGTGCTAATCTGAAACAGAAAGCAAATGTGTTTTGCTGGCCCTGTACTAAATGCTGTCAGCTTGGAATCCTATTAACACCTACATAGGAGTGAACCTACTGAGCATACATTTAAAAGTAAGCATTAAAAAGGGACGCAGGTAGCGCTGTGGGTTAAACCACAGAGCCTAGGACTTGCTGATCAGAAGGTCAGCGGTTCAAATCCGTTGCTCGGTCCCTGCTCCTGCCAACCTAGCAGTTCGAAAGCACATCACAGTGCAAGTAGATAAATAGGTACCACTCCGGTGGGAGGGTAAATGGTGTTTCCGTGCGCTGCTCTGGTTCACCAGAAGCAGCTTAGTCATGCTGGCCACATGACGCAGAAGCTGTACGCCGGCTCCCTTGGCCAATAAAGCGAGATGAGCGTCGCAACCCCAGAGTTGGTCACAACTGGACCTAATGGTCAGGGGTCCCTTTACCTTTACCTTTAAGCATACGTAAAATAAGCCTGCTAGTTTAAAAGCATAGGAAGTGGACACTCTTAAGGAAGGAGTAGCCTTTTGCTAAAAGCAGAGATGGGGAACCTGTAGCCCTCCAGTTGTTACTGAGGTACACCTCCCATCGTCATTGGCCGTGCTGGCTGGGTCAATGGGAGTGGGTGGCCAACAATTCTGAAGAGCCTCAGATCCTTCCAGTTTAGGGATTCATAGACCCCTTCTTGCTCAAGAACTACATTTCTTAAAGTGGACAGGTTCCCCCCTCCCCCGATTGTGCTTTCTGCAATGTTGCGCAAAAAGAAATCCAACAATTGAGCTTTTCCCTTTTTGGAGATGCAGCAGTAGGGAAAGCTTCACCTGTTGGATTCTTGCCTGTTGTGCAGCAGTTAAAGGCACAGTAAACTTAGCAGGAAATGGTGAGCAAACTGCATTTTCAGACATTAGAAGAAACCCACCACCTAGCCTACTGAAGTTTCCTTTTTCCCCCCAACTCAGCTTTCCACAACTCAAGAAGAAGCAGTGCACCTTAGTTTTCCCCTCTCTGTGTCTGTCTGTATCTGAATGACATGCATGATGGACCCTCAGACTCATGCTTTGTTAACCTTCACAAATATTCTCAATAGTTCTGTTACCAGAACTTTAAACTAGAATTCTGTACCCAGAAGAAGCCTTGGAAACCATCTCTTTGCTTGCATGGGGCTCAAAAAAGAAAAGAAAAGAAAATAATTCCTTCTGGGTTTCATTTTCGGCTGCCGCTTGTCCTTGCTGATAGCCTGCATGAGTATGTTCTGGATTCCTTTAAAGGATTGGGTTGGTGCTTTTGGTTTCGGATATCTGACTTTCCATTAAGGTCGTAACATTCGTCCAATTTATTAATCTGCAGGGTGGTGTGAACACCAACGTGAGGCATGGAGGCCTGTATGTAAAAGCTGTTATTCCTAAGGGAGCAGCTGAAGCTGATGGTAGAATTCAAAAAGGCAAGTATAATTAACCTTTATTTTCACATTGGGGTTTTGCAGCTTCCTGAATAGCCGTGATTCTTGGAGAATATGAGAAAAGGGGGGCACTTAGTTGGGCCTATGAAGACCCTACCAGCCTCGGTAGCTGTTTAGGACCTCAGTGTACAGAGGCAGCATATTTTTGGAGATCAGATGCTGGGGACGGGGATGGCTGGTCAGATTCAGGGACATCTGGCTGCCCACTATTGGAAACAGGACGCTGGTCTTGACGGACCCTTGACCTGGCCAAGAAGGTTCTGTTCATGTTTTCATTCCACTGGTGCTTTATCCTGCACAAGTCTTTCTCAAGTGAATGGCTGTTGACTGGAGGAGAGGAGACATATTTCGTAGGGTTGTGCTTAGCCTCTGCTTACGGGATTGCTATAACCCTTCGTTGTTGGTTCCTAGGTGACCGTGTGCTTTCTGTCAACGGGGTTACTTTGGAAGGAGCTACCCATAAACAAGCTGTGGAAATCCTGAGGAATACCGGCCAGGTAGGAGGTTTACAGCCTTGTTTCTCTGGGGCCAATTCCTATGTTGCATTTCTAAGTTGCAGGAAGTTCCTGGGAGGAGGAACGACTATTGCTTCTGCCACCATCCACCAAGCCATTCTCAGTCATGGCAGAAGTGGCTTGCTTATTCTGGCAGCCGCTGCTCTCCCCTGTGTGGCAAAAGCAGCAGATGCCAGAGTATTCCCAGGAACCGTGGCTTTTGAAACGTTAGGCTGTGCAGCTGCTATCTTCAAAGGTATGTGGTGGCTCTTCCAGAACTGTGTGGCAAAGGTCAAGCTAATCCTGGTGCCGTCCACATATTCTGGCTGCTTCTGCAATGCAGGGGTACTTCCTTATTTGAGGTTAGTGATATATGGAAGTCAGAGCTGGACCATAAAGAAGGCTGATCGCCGAAGAATTGATGCTTTTGAATTATGGTGCTGGAGGAGACTCTTGAGAGTCCCATGGACTGCAAGAAGATCAAACCTCTCCATTCTTAAGGAAATCAGCCCTGAGTGCTCACTGGAAGGACAGATCCTGAAGCTGAGGCTCCAATAATTTGGCCACCTCATGAGAAGAGAGGACTCCCTGGAAAAGACCCCGATGTTGGGAAAGATGGAGGGCACAAGGAGAAGGGGACGACAGAGGATGAGATGGTTGGATAGTGTTCTTGAAGCTGCCAGCATGAGTTCGACCAAACTGTGGGAGGCAATGGAAGACAGGAGTGCCTGGCGTGCTCTGGTCCATGGGGTCATGAAGAGTCAGACACGACTAAACAACTAAACAACAACAACAACAACTGGCAGAGGCAAGACTCAAATGCAAGCATTCATTTCTTAGGAGATTCGCGACGTGAATTGGTTATCCATTCAAGAAAATTATTCACAAATCATTTCATCTGCTGATACCCTCATCCATGAGCTGGTCAGAAGAGTTGTGTCTTTTCCTGTTTCCTAAAAGGAAACAATGGTGCGGCGACATGCACCTCAGTTGTGGGGAGAGCATTCCACAGGTGTGGAGCCACCACTAAAAAGGCCCTGGTGCTGCATACTTCATCCTGTGCTGACCTTTTCTTTTATTTCCACGGCTAAGTGTCTGTACGCTTGTTCCTGCAGGAGGTTCGCCTGGTGTTGGAAAAGGGCCAGCCTCCAGCCGCCAGAGTCCATGCTCCAGTTACGCCACAGTGCACACCTCCAAACCAGCCCAATCACAGTGGGGCCCCAGAGAGACCAGTGAAGAAAATGACGCATGCCAGAGACTACAACTTTGTCACTGACGGTGAGATTCTGTCGGAATGCAAAGTGGGCTTGACCCTTAATTGGTTATTTTTATCTCTAAAATGGCAGGCCAGTGGACCGAGGCATAACATGACATTAGAATGACTGCAGTGTCCAGCCCTTTGAGTAGAATTGCCTGATTTATTGATTTATTGATTGTATTTCTATTCCGTTTCCAGTCAAATGAATACCAAAGTGGCTTACAAGCAATGAATAAATAACAATAATAGAATAGAATATCACAAGTACAGTGTGAATCATATCATATAATTAACAGATTATCATTAAAACAATTGCCATTTATAAAACACTAGTAACAGACTAGTAACAATAAATAAATAAATAGGCTAATACCACACTTACAGTGTGAGTCATAGTACAGCGGTGCCCCGGTTTTTGAGCATCTCAGAAGCCAAATGTTTTGTAACCTGAACGTTCAAAACCTGGAAGTAATTGCTTCCGTTTTCGAACGTGCCTTGGAAGTCAAACGGCTTCTGCATTAAAAAAAAAAATTCTCCATTGACTTTGCTGACCGCCTTTTGCGCCTCAGTTGTCGAATGTTTCGGAAGTCAAACAGTCTTCTGGAACGGATTACGTTTGACAGCCGAGGTACCACTGTTTATGATTAACAAATCACTAGGGCATTTAGAATCATTATTAACAAAATAACTTTAAAAATAAACTAAACACTATTAAGTTTACACACACGCACTCCCCTTCTTGCAATGACTCATAATCTTTCACTCTATTCAGTCCATTAACATAATAGTGGCCCTACAGGGCTGGTTCATGAGCTCAATTAAACCATTTGGATGAAACAGTAATGACCGTAATTATTATTAGCCCGCTTCTCCTTGCCTACCTGACCTACCTGTTCTCTGTTTTCATCACTTCCAGTTCTCCATTTTCCCCCTTCCTATGGCCCCATTCGCACTATACATTTAAAGCACTATGACACCACTTTAAACAGTCTCGCCTTCCCCCAAAGAATCTTGGGAACGCCATAATTATTATTATTATTATTATTATTACTATTATTATTATTTATTTATATTCCGCCCATCTGGCTGGGTTTCCCCAGCCACTCTGGGCGGCTCCCAACACAATATTAAAAACACGATAAAACATCAAACATTAAAAACTTCCCTAAGCAGGGCTGCCTTCAGATGTCTTCTAAAAGTCAGATAGTTGTTTATTTCCTTGACATCTGATGGGAGGGTGTTCCACAGGGCGGGTGCCACTACTGAGAAGGCCCTCTACCTGGTTCCCTGTAACCTCACTTCTCGCAGTGAGGGAACCGCCAGAAGGCCTTCGGAGCTGGACCTCAGTGTCTGGGCTAAATGATGGGGGTTAAGGGTTTGTTAAGGGTGCTGAGAGCTGTTAGGAGGCCCTTGTTCCCCTCACAGATCTACAATTCTCAAGAGTTCCCCGGGAAGGATTGATTGTTAAAGCACATTGTAGCTCTGTGGGGGAGATAGCGGACTTCTTAACAACTCTCATCAACCTTTCCAGTTGTCATTACTGATGTTCGTTTCAGTTTTCCCACTTGAGACTTTGTTGCCATTGGAAGTAAACCAGGCCCCTTGTGTGAAGAAAAGAATTCCTAACTATTCGTCTGTTTATTCATATCCTGGGTTGTTTGGTTTGGTTTTTCGTTATCACTTGCCCTATGTTCCAAAGGAATTAAATTATGAAGGTTCAGTTATTGTTCACATTTGACACCCTCCATTCTGCACTCTTCCACGTGGCTCGGACTGCGTCCACACCTATGTTTAAAGCCCTATGGTACCACTTCAACTGTCATAGCTTGCCCCAAGGGAATCTTGGGAAGCTACAATTCCCAGAGCGGTTTTGCAGTCAACCCCTCCTTCCAGAAAATTCTGGGGATTGCAGCTCTGTGAAGGTAATAACGGTCTAACAACTCTCGGCATCCTTAATAAACTTCAGTTCCCAAGATTCTTTGGGTGAACCCATGGCTGTTAAAGTTGTATCACAGTGGCTTAAATGAATGGTGTGGAAGTAGCCTTGTCTAGTTAATTTCTGGAGTACTGGCTGCTTTCGCTTGATGGACAGCTTGTCCCAAGTTTCTAACGAGTGGTATAAAAATGTTCTGTTCTCATACTTCTGCAGCAACCAGAGCATCTTAGGCTGCGTGAGTATCGATTTTTCTGCTTTCCATTTGTTGTGGATGTGTACTTATGCATCTTGGTGCCTGAGGAGAGTGTTTGAAGCATGACCAGCGAGTGAGATCAAGCGCCGCAATGACACTTGCATTTCTTTTCTGCAGACAACACGTTTGAGGTGAAGCTGGTGAAAAACAGCTCGGGCCTAGGCTTCAGTTTCTGTCGAGAGGACAGCGTTTCTCCAGAGCAGCCAGGTTCCAGCATAGTCAGGGTTAAAAAGCTCTTCCCAGGGCAACCGGCTGCAGAAAGCGGACAGATCGAGGTTGGGGACGTCATCCTGAAAGTGAACGGAGCGTCTCTAAAAGGATTGTCCCAACAGGTCAGCACCTCTTTCTGTTCGCTTGTTTCAGTTGTAGACGCACCTTCCTGTTCAGCGTTTGTGCCTGATTTTTGAATCTCTTCTACATCTAGGAGGTTATTTCAGCTCTTAGGGGAACATCTCCCGAAGTCACCCTTCTCCTCTGCAGGCCACTTCCTGGGATACTACCCGAAATTGACCCTTCTTTGCTGGTAAGAATGGTAGCACATTGGATGTTGTTAGCGACTTTTTATGAAAAGGTGCATCAAAGATTCCATTACAGTGGTACCTCAGGTTACATACGCTTCAGGTTACAGACTCAGTGAACCCAGAAATATTACCTCGGGTTAAGAACTTTGCTTCAGGATGAGAACAGAAATTGTGCTTGGCAGTAGCTAAAGTGGTGCTTCAGGTTAAGAACAGTTTCAGGTTAAGAACGGACCTCCGGAACGAATTAAGTATGTAACCAGAGGTACCACTGTATTATTATTATTATTATTATTATTATTATTATTATTATTATTATTATTATTTTACTACTACTACTATTATTTGCATACCGTTCTTCATCCGTAGCTCTCAGGGCGGTTTGCAACATAAAATTACAATATAAAAAACACAAAATATAGAATAAAAACAAAAACAGACCAATAATCCCCTCCTCCTGCAATCACATTTAAAAGGGTATAGGGCAGGCATGTCCAAAGTCTGTTTTGAGGGCCCAATCCTGCCTGTCAGTCAGTTTAAATCGGTCCCTGTGGCGGTTTATTTCCTCCTGGGGTAAAATCCTAAAACAAAACCTCAACTTCAATCCTAAAAAAAGCTCAACACCCACGGTCAGCCCCCACGGCCCTTCACTTCATCAAATCTGTCCCTCTTTGAAAAAGGTTTGGACACCACTGGTATAGGGTGATAATCAGCCAAAGGCCTGGTTGAAGAGGAATGTTTTCGCCTGAAGATGTATAATGAAGGCGCCAGCCGAATCACCCTGGGGAGAGCATTCCTCAAACGGGGAGCCACTGCAGAAAAGGCCCTGTTCTTGTGTTGCCGCCCTCCAGACCTCTCATCGAGGAGGCATTAGAAGA
This sequence comes from Podarcis erhardii, assembly GCF_964252035.2. Classification (NCBI taxonomy): domain Eukaryota; kingdom Metazoa; phylum Chordata; class Lepidosauria; order Squamata; family Lacertidae; genus Podarcis; species Podarcis erhardii. The sequence goes on along the minus strand of NC_138512.1, from coordinate 65,553,231 downwards.
AGGGTCTTGGATGTTATCGCAAAGTCTGGGTTGGTTCATATGGGGAGAGGCGGTCCTTTTAAGCTTCACCCAAACAAAAAGTGTTTTTACTAATCTGGTGTAGGAGTTTAATAGCCTCCAAAGTACTTTATGCAAACAATGAAAACTTGGGTGCTTCAAGTGGGGGCTTACATGTGCATTACACACGATAGTGACACCCGCTCTCTGGAACCACAGCCGACATGTGTGGTCCTGTTTCTGCCATACTTCCTTGTCCTTTTTCTTCCAGACTCCTATCCATTCCCCTCAGCAGATTTTCCCTGATGTCAGCAAAGGCAACCCTCAGCAACCTAACGGGGAGCAAGACGACAGCTCTGATGAAAACGAAGCCATGGACAAGGGCAGGAAGCGGATCAAGTCCCCCTCTCGAAGGGACAGCTACAGCGACAGCAGCGGGAGTGGAGGGGAGGAGCTTCCTGCGAATGCGGCCCAGATAGCGAGCACAAAGTGGAGCTCCGCCCTGTACCAAAACCCCAACAAATCAGCAGCGGAGGCAGCTAGTCCTTATGAAACGCCCTGCAGCCAAGAGGAAACTATTCGCACCATATATTGTGCTCCGCATGAGACACCAGGGAAACCAGAAACTGAGAACAGGCATGTGCTGTTGGCTCGTTTCGTTAAATTAATATAGTTTTGTTTTTAACATGATAAGTTGTGAGTCCTGCTAGACTCGAAGGGGGAAACCATGTTTGCTGTGCACCTAACATTCCCCATTCATGTCTAAAATGGGGTTTGAGGTGAAATCCTAATTTTTGCATCCGTTTCAGTTGGGGGTGGGATTGCAGTTGCAGCAAGAGAGCAACAAATTCCTCTCTTTCTTCCAAACCCTGTTCTGATAACTGAAAAGGGACTGACTTAAGAGAAAAATGCCTGGGCCGATTAACTGCAGAGAGGTAAACTCTAGGGTAGGGAGGGAGGGGAAATTTGACTCCATTTGCATCTGAAGGCGAGTTTACTAAATCATGCTTTCCAAAGCAACACACGAACCAAAACAAAGTCACCTTTCAAAATTTGCACCTCTGAATTTTGCAATGCAGCTCTCTGGCCAGGTAATGTGTCCAAAAGTAGATATACTAGGGTAAATATAAAACACGTGTATTTTATAGTGGAAATGATATACATGCATTCCATTAGGGGGATTTGGTTTGCAAGAATGTGTGCATTTGGTAAAATTGCATATAGAGAAGTGTGTATTTTAGAGGTTATTTTCAGGAAAACACTGGTGAATTTTCACAAGGACTGTTAAGAAATAAATTTGCAAACTGAAGTGGAAGTATGGAGAGCTGAACAACTTAAGACTGGAAAAGCTAGAAACTGAGAGAAACCAAAATTGACATATTCACCAAACCCTTGAGGGTTCAGCTCCCTTCACCCACACACCACTTTTGATTGAAAAATAATGTCCCAGTCCTGCTTTTCTTGCAGAGCACCGATTTTCCATGCAGAGGGTCCTGAGCTCAATCCATGGCATCTCTAGGTATGGCTGGGAGAGACTCCTGCCCAGTCAATGCAGACAGCACTGTGCTAAATGGATAATGGTCTGACTCCTACATTCCCATGTAGGTGAACAGGGCAAACACATAGCTACAGTGTGGCTACCTCCATCTCCTCTGCTTTGGCCGTGTGGATGGTCTTTTAAACCAGTGAACTGCCCTGAGGATCCCATTTCAGAATCAAGAGATGGGTTAAAAATATAATCAATAAATTGCCACCGTTGCAATTTCAACCCTCCTCCAGAGGCATTGGAGCCAACCTAAATTTTGATTCCCTTCTTTGTCTTCTTTTCCTTTTCCTTTAGTAACCCACCGTCTCTTCTCCCAATGGATTTGCCACCAATATCAAGATGTCGAACCTTCACATCTGGTTCAGCGGACGAGAAATACAGCTGCTCCGTTTCTGAGCTCGTGGCAGCGCCAGGAGGCCTTGCGTCGCTTTTGAGCCAGCTTGAAAAACACGCCGATGAATATGAACCAGTAATGTCACACTTTTCCTTCTCAGTAGTTTGAGGGGGGGGGTTGCGTGTTTCTTTAGGTTTGTGCAGACACGGCAAAACTACAGTTTACCCGGTTGCAGCCCAGTGGACTTTTGCGCCGTCTGTGCCAATTTGCAGATCAGAACTCTATACCCTACTTCATTCTGTGTGTACTGTAACATGTTGTTTTATTTTTATTGAAATACTCTGCTGCTGCTCTGGTCAGTTGGCACCTCCCCTACCCCATCGCAGATGCTTTTAGGTAAAAGTGAAAACACCAGGTGATCCAAACAGGGATGTTTCCTTGCCTATTGGATCAAATTTTCATATTTAAAAAGAAATATCTGCAAGTAGATTTCAAATGGGCTCCAGGTACAAACTGCAGAAGCTACAGTGGTGCCCCGCAAGACGAATGCCTCGCAAGACGAAAAACTCGCTAGACGAAAGGGTTTTCCGTTTTTTGAGGTGCTTCGCAAGACGAATTTCCCTATGGGCTTGCTTCGCAAGACGAAAACGTCTTGCGGGTTTGCTTCCTTTTTCTTAAAGCCATTAATACCCGGGGAATCCGCGCTCCGCAAGACGAAAAAATCGCAAGGCGAAGCAACTCGCGGAACGAATTAATTTCGTCTTGTGAGGCACCACTGTATTTTTAGTGCATCCGCTTAGAAACTGCCCAAAAAACACCTGTGACAAGAATACCTGACCTCAGTTACCTCCTCCTTTGTGTCATGCTATCTTGAACTATCCTTGTGTATTGGGAACGAGTGGATCAGTCTATTTCTGTCTCATGTCAGTTTTGCACATATTCATTCATAGATCTTCTCCGTCCTGTTTCCACACATTAATCTGCAATTTTTTAAAGAATCCAAACAGAAACCCATATTTAAAAATATTGGTTGATGTTCTCATTGATTAACATGACTAAGTTAGAGCCATTTGTTTCAGTGGGTATTCTCTGATTAAAGACTAGTTGAATACCATCCATTTTTTTTTTTTTCAATTTTCAGTTTTTTATTAATTTCATTCTAAATACAATATATCCGAAATACAGAACTTTCCATTCATTTTTGACTTCCTTCAGCGACGTTGACATTCCTTCGAATTTGAGTCTTTGAAACACATTCCATCCTTACATATTGCCATGCATATCTCCCTTTATACATTATTTCGATTTGAACAATACTTGTTAGTTCTTTACAGTGCCTCTTTAAAACCCACTAGCGTTGTATTTACAAAACATTTATTCTCCAGATAACCCACAAATTTCCCCCAATCTTCAATAAACTTTTGGTCTTTTAGGTATCTTAATTTCCCTGTCAATTTATCCAACTCAGCATACTCTGTCAGTTTTGCTCTCCACTCTGCAACTGTTGGCATTTCTTCCTGCTTCCACCTCTGGGCTATCACAATTCTGGCTGCTGTGACCGCGTACTGGAATAGTTTACAGTCCTTTCTCCTGATGTCCTTTCCCATAATACAAAGTAGAAAAGCTTCTGGTTTTTTTACAAAAGTGTAGCCTAACATCTTTTTCAGTTCATTATATACGTCCTCCCAGAAGCTTTTAACTTTCTTGCACTCCCACCATTGATGATAAAACGTCCCCTCCATAAGTTTACACTTCCAACACTTATTGTCTATCTTATACATCTTAGCTAATTTTACAGGAGTCATATACCACCTGTATTGCATCTTCATTACATTTTCTTTTAGTAGTGTACAGGCTGTAAACTTTATATTCACTCTCCACAGCTTTTCCCAATCTTCCATTTGGATGTTATACCTTAAATCCCTCGCCCATTGTACCATCACTGACTTCACTTCCTCATCCTTCGTATTCCACTCCAGCAGTAGTTTATACATTTTGGAGAGGTTTTTGTAATCACTATTTATTATCTCTTTTTGGAATATTGATTCTTTTTCTACGTAACCTCTTTCCTTCACCTCTGTTTTAAACATCTCATTTATCTGGAAGTAATGCAGCCAACCTTGTGTGAGCATTTTGACCTGGTCGTATGGTTTAACTTTCCACTTCCCTCCTTCATAAACAACCATATCTTCATACTTCCCCCATTTTTCCTTCATGTTAACTTTTTTTACACCTATCATCTCCTGTGGGGACAACCAGTGTGGTGTTCTTGGTTCTAATATATTTTTATATCTGTCCCAAACCTCTATTAATGGTCCTTTAAAAATGTGGCTACCAAATCCCCTATGCACTCTCTTTTTATCCTTCCATAAGTACGCGTGCCACCCAAACCTGTTGTTGTACCCCTCCAAATCTAATAACTCTTTGTTCTCTAACTTTACCCATTCTTTTAACCAACACAGACATGATGCTTCGTAATAAAGTCTCATGTCTGGTAAGGCAAAGCCCCCTCTTTCTGTTACGTCTGTTAACAACTTAAATTTAATTCTTGGTTTCTTCCCCTCCCAGACATATCTAGAAATCGCTTTTTGCCATTCTTTGAAGTCCTTTGTTCCTTTTAAAATGGGCAGTGTTTGGAACAGGAACAACAACCTGGGTAGCAGCATCATCTTCACCATGGAGATTCTTCCCCAGAATGATAGTTTCATCCTGGTCCAGAGCGTCAGATCTTTTTTAATTTTATTCCACACCGGTACATAGTTATTTTGGTATAGGTCGATGTTTTTGTTGGTAATCCAGATACCTAAATATTTTATCTTTCTGACAACCTCAATTTCAGTTTGTTGTTGCAGTGTTATAACCTTATCTTGCTCCATATTTTTAATAATCATCTTAGTCTTACTCTTATTCAACTTAAAACCTGCAAGGTTCCCGAATTGTTCGACCTCGTCCAGAAACGCCCTTATACTTTCTATAGGTTCTTCCACCATTAAGACCACATCATCTGCATAGGCTTTAACCTTATACTCATTAAGGCCTAAAGTTACCCCTTTAATTTGTTTGTTTTGTCTGATTGCATTCAGTAACACCTCCAAAACCGTTATAAAGAGCAGAGGCGAGAGCGGGCAGCCCTGCCTCGTTCCTTTACATATTTTTATATCCTCAGTAATCACATTATTAATTATCAATCTCGCCTTCTGCTCTGTGTAAATTGCCTTTATCCCATTTAAGAACTTTTGTCCCACCTCCATAGCTTCCAAATTCTTTAACATAAATTCCCAAATTACATTATCGAAGGCTTTCTCCGCGTCTAAGAAAATTAAACTTGCTGGTTTGTCACATCTATCAGAAAGGTATTCAATGATGTTAACTATATTTCTCGTATTGTTTCTTATAAACCTTCCAGGGAGAAAGCCCGCTTGGTCTTCATGTATCAACTTTATTAATATCTTTTTTAATCTTTTAGCCAAAACTCCGGCGAATATTTTATAGTCCGTATTTAATAGGGAGATGGGTCTATAGTTCTTGATTTGAGTTAGGTCCGAGTCTTGTTTTGGGATGATTGTGATAAGGGCCTCTTTCCAGGAGCCAGGGATGTCTTTTCCTGTCAAGATGTTATTCATTACATCAGTTAGCGGCGTCATTAGCGTATCTTTCATTTCTTTATAGTAACTTGAAGTAAACCCATCTGGGCCCGGGGCCTTTCCTCTTTTTAATTCTTTTATCACTTCTTCTACCTCTTCTCTACGGATTGGGACATTTAGCTGTTCTCTTTGATCTGATGACATCTTCTTCACCATCTTTTCTTTTAGGTATCTTTCTATTTTTCTCTTATTGTTCCTTTCCTTGAACCTATACAGTTGCTCATAGAAATCCTGAAATCCTTTTCTAATTTCTTTCGAATCAGTTGTTTCTTTTCCATTTATTATTATTTTACTAATTGTATTTTGCTCTTTCCTTTTTTTGACTTGCCACGCAAGCCATTTTCCTGACTTATTTGCATATTCAAAGTTTTTTTGTCTTAATCTTTTGATATTCCACTCAACCTCCTTATTAATTATCATTGCGAATTGCGTTTGAAGGGATTTTATTTCCTGCATTATCTTTTCGTTGTTTGGTTTTTTAATCAGTTTTTGTTCATAGTCCATAATCTGTCCCAAAATCTCTTTTGACCTCTTTTCCTTAATCTTGTTTTTCAATGCGTTTTGTTGGATGAAGAGGCCCCTCATTACAGCTTTACTTGCATCCCACACCGTACTTGTTTTCACCCCTTTATCTAAGTTATCCAAAAAGTATTCCGCTAATTTCTTCCGTATTCTTTCAGTAAATTTTTGATCATCCCATAGATTATCATTTAGTCTCCATCTGAAAGTCCGTTCTTCTACTCCCTTCATCTCCATTTCTATTGGGTTATGGTCTGATATAACTTTGGCCTGAATTTCAATTTTCTTTATTCTTAGTGTCAGCTCACTCGATATCCATATTTGGTCAAGTCTTGAAAACGACTGATTCGGTTCCGAATGATAAGTGAATTGTTTCTCTAGGGGGTGTTTCAACCTCCATATATCTATTAAGTTATAATTTTTAATCAACGTAAAAAAGGTCTTGGGAAGTTTTCCTTCATTGTTCTTTGATTTTCTTAATCTGTCCATTTCAGTAGAGGTCACATCATTCATGTCTCCCATTATAATAATTTTCTGGTCCGCATATTCAAATAACTTTTCTTCCAATGAGCTAAAAAATTGTGTCTTGTTTCCATTAGGTGCATAAATCCCTACTATTATCATTGTTTCACCTTGCCAGCGAATGCGCACCGCAATTATTCTCCCTTCCTCACCCTTAAATAATTGGTGAGCTTCGATTTTATTTTTAATATAGAGTACTACTCCCCTTTTTTTCTCTTTATCTGAGGAGATAAATTCATTCCCTAGCCTCCTATTGATCAAAATTTTCCTGTGTTTCTTAGCCACATGTGTCTCTTGAAGGCATATGACATCTAGGTTTTTCTTTTTTAATATATGCTCAATACCATTCCGTTTCTTCTTATCGTTCATCCCATTGATGTTCCAACTCCATAATTTTAGTGTCATTTTTTTTTTTTTTTTAAAGTGTTAACCACTAATTAGATTTGGGTTTAAGTTTAAGTTTTTAGCTAAAGCCTTTCTGTTTCTTCTTCTTCTTCCTCTTCTTCGTCTTCCTCCAACTTTCTTCTAATCTGTTCTTCCTCTTCTCCCAGCTCTGAGTCCTCCCTCTGTCTTGTTCCACCTTCAGCTCCTTTCAGTTCCTCCTCTCCTTGTTGAAGTTCTTTGTATCTTCTGGTAAACTTTCCTATTTCCTCTGGGCTTGTTAATCTTCTTTTGACTCCTTTATAGAAAAAAGAGACGCCCTCCGGAAATTCCCAGCGGAAATCTATCCTGTTTTTTTTAAGCAGTTGCACCAGTGGTTTATAAGATTCTCTCCGTTTCAAGAGTCTTATAGGTATATCTTTGAAAATAATTACGTAGTTCCCGTCAATGTACAGTCTCTTCTCTCTGTTCCTCTGTAGAATCAAATTTCTCATCTCTCTATCTTTAAATGTGATTAGGCAATCCCCAGGAAATCTCTTTACTTTACTTGACTTAATTTTCCTCCTGTAGGCGTTTTGTATTGTCTTTGCCACCTCCTCCTCCTCTAATTCCATCCATTGTGCTATCTCTTTTATTAGTCTTTCCTTTATATTTTCATTTTGTAGTTCCGGGATCTGTCTAAATCTTAAGTTCACTTCTCTTTGTTTTAATTCATTCATTGCGATAGAATCTTTTAATTCTTCCTGTGTTTTACTTAAATCTGCTATTTCATTTTTCATTTTTTCTTCTTCTCTTTTCATTTCTTTCATTTCCTGTTTAGTCTTTTTAAATCCCTCGTCTACTCTTTTCGCAACTTCTTTAATCTGTCCTTTAAGCTCGCTTACTGTCTCCTCGATTTTCTTGTCCATTTTTCCAATTTTGTTGTCTACCTGTTCTAATTTTGTCTCTAAATTTTTCTCACTTTGCTTTATTTCTGCAAACATCCTCAATATTTCTGTTCTAAATTCTGTTTCTTGTTTTGATGCTCTCCTATCTGTTGGGGTTCCCCCCTCCGTCCCTTTTTTTTGATTGTATGACATTATCACTGGTCTCTGAATAACAAATATTCCTCTAAACTATACCTGTCTAATATTCTTATCCTTACTGATTACAAATACATTTGACCACCAATGAGCATATATCGAATCTCAAACATCTGCCATCATATGCCAATAATAGAGAACATAACTGCTAATAGTAAAAGTCAAAAAGAAAACCAAATCAGAAAAGCCAGAGCGCGGGATAATACCTCCAGTTCCCCTCTATTTATAGTATTTGGTCTGTTATCTCTTGCCCCCCCCCCAATGTCAAGGCAAGTTGTATGATCGCTGATTCTTAAAAATAGTCAGTTTGTAGTCTTCTTGCCCCTATTCGGGCTAATCCAACCGGGGTCTTCTTGCCCCTATTCGGGCTAATCCAACCGGGGTCTTAATGACCGTGGACCTTCTTTATGGATTTATGAGTCCGTGCCAGTCCCAATAATGATGATAAAGAGCGATATGACGGCAGTACTTAAAGCTTCATATATAGTCCAAATTTAGATATCAATTTTAATATATTAACTGTTTTCAAGTTACCTATTCTTTACTAATAAACATTCGTATTCAGAGATATTAGTCCAGCAAGTAAAGTGAGTTTTCTGCAAAGCTATCGCTTTACCGGTAGTCCAAAAAAAAAAAAGAAAGTCCAGGAGAAACTCAGCTAGAAATTTCCTCAGTTATCAAATAAGGCAGTGCAGTGTTAAGCACCTACCTTCGTGATAGATGGTCTATTTTCGCCCCCAGGAGAGTTTCTTATTTAGCTTTCCGAAAAAAAAAAAAAAAGAAGAAGAAAAAAGTGGAAGAAGAGTGGGCACACAGCAAACATAAGGTAGTAGGGTGAGGTAGCCCCCCAAAGCTAGGGGTTATTTTATGATGTTTTATACCCCCAAAGTTAAACGTTTTTCCTTTTTTTAAAGCCACTTAGATATGGCGTCTGCAGCTCCGTTCCTTTTCTGCCTTCCTTTCCTCCGCAATTAATATGGCGTCGGAGAGTCTTCTCACTGTTTAACTTTTCCACAGGGTTCTAAACGTCGATCTTCTCTATATTTTCCGGGGTCTCCTACACTCTAGAGACTGGGTTCCCCTCTATCACGCCTCTTCTCTGCTCCCTCTTGACTCCCCCCTTTCCTTTAGAAAGAAAGGGTTTCTTTTTAAACTTTTAACTTATAAGTCCTGAGGGAGACGGAAACAGTAACCGCTAGCGGCAACTTACTTTCTCTTTAGGCTCTGCTCGCCGCGCTGCGTCTTTTTAAATGAAGTCAAAACCACCGCCGAACTCGAATTTCCCTCCTATCACTCGGAAACTTCCTTGTTGACCCACTCGTTATTAATATAAATATCTATTTTACGAGTCCGAGTTTCTTTATATCGAGAGCGGAGCGCTATCCCACGCAGGCTCGGGGCTTCGCTGAGTCGCCGTTGAAATCGCCGCTGTAATGGCTGCTCAACTGCCTACCGCTCGTTCCGTCGCACTCTTCACCTTTTTCCAAAGGTTACCTGACGACCGGACGAACGGCTGCTTGGCACTGCCGAGCACCTGGACCTCTGGACACCCACCAGAGGCTTAAACGGGAGGTTTTGGCGCCCTAAAAACCTCCTATTTTAGGCGAAACAGCTAGGGTTTCCTCCGCAGAAAGAACCCTCGCCTGCGAACGGTTCCGCGCTCCACCGGAAGTCCGAATACCATCCATTTTGTCTCAATTTGCATATTTCTAAACATTCTTTATGCTTAAAATACAGTGGTACCTGGGGTTAAATACTTAATTCGTTCCGGAGGTCCGTTCTTAACCAGAAACTGTTCTTAACCTGAAGCACCACTTTAGCTAATGGGGCCTCCTGCTGCCGCCGAGCCGCCGGAGCACGATTTCTGTTCTCATCCTGAAGCAAAGTTCTTAACCCGAGGTAATATTTATGGGTTAGCAGAGTCAGTAACCTGAAGCATATGTAACCTGAAGCGTATGTAACCTGAGGTACCACTGTATACTGTTTTTAAAATGTGGCAGAACATTTTTGAGCCAACAACTGCATTGCAAAATTCAGAGGAAAATCTAAGGGAGAGTTATGTTCTGATCTGCACGTTAGTCCAGGAGGTGCAAATTGGTTTGTTCACAGAAATTGCATTCCTCAAATACCACCACATAGATAGATAACACATGCAGATCTATGTAGCTGTGTATGTGTATTGTGTTGCTAGTTCTCAGTCTGATACGTGCTGAAAATGTGCTTCTTTCCAGGAGGTAGAGCTCCATGTTGTCCTGACTAAATCAGAGAAGGGTAGCCTTGGTTTCACTGTGACCAAAGGCAATGATAACGTTGGCTGTTACATCCATGACGTCGTTCAAGACCCTGCCAAAAGTGATGGGAGGTTACAACCCGGAGATCGACTGATCAAGGTGAGTTGGGATGAAGCAGAAGAAAAAGGACCGCTTGGTTTGTTTCCTGTTATGTTGCAAAACAAATCCACGAAGGGTCCAGAGGGTGGCAACACGAGAACAGTGGCTCCCCATTTGTGGAATACTCTCCCCAGGGAGACTCACCTGGCGCCTTCATTACATATCTTTAGGTGCCAGGCAAAAGCTTTCCTCTTGTTATTATGCTCTGTTTCTTTGAAGGGCATGGGACGCAGGTGGCACTGTGGGTTAAACCACAGAGCCTAGAACTTGCCAATCAGAAGGTCAGCGGTTTGAATCCCCGCGACGTGGTGAGCTCCCGTTGCTCGGTCCCTGCTCCTGCCCACCTAGCAGTTCGAAAGCATGTCAAAGTGCAAGTAGATAAATAGGTACCGCTCCGGCGGGAAGGTAAACGGTGTTTCTGTGCGCTGCTCTGGTTCGCCAGAAGCAGCTTAGTCATGCTGGCCACATGACCCAGAAGCTGTACGCCGACTCCCTCGGCCAATAAAGCGAGATGAGCGCTGCAACCCTAGAGTCGGTCACAACTGGACCTAATGGTCAGGGGTCCCTTTACCTTCTATCTTTGAAGGGCAGTATATAAATTGAATAAATAAATAAAATTAGAAGATAAAACTTGGGGGAAAGGCAAAACAGCAGCACTGAGGCTGTTGCTGCAGCAGACTAAAGATGTTTGCAGTGGGCTAAAGGATTTGCAGTGGCCGTGCATATAGCCTGGTCTGCTGGAGCAACATCTCAAACCTAAAAGTTTCCATGATAGCCTTGTTAGTTTATATTTAGCTACAGTGGCTGTCAGTGCAAGAACAGTTTACTTAACAATAGCTTGTGACGGCCGCATTGGTTGTGCACGTCCTTTCCAAGGGCGCATTGCTGGTTCCTTTCAAAAGTATTATTCTAACAAGCATTTAGACTTTCTCAAGGTGATTTGCCTCTATGCATTTTTTATGTTATCCTTCTGAGTGCTTGCTTTGATGTTGGTTTTTATTATGTATTATTTGGTGCCGTTACATACTATTTAGTGCCGTGCACCTTTTCTCTAATTTTGCTTCTTGCAAGTTCCTTTGAATGTGTTTTATGAGGAAAAAATGGGATATAAATTAACTGATTTTCACCGAGAAGATGCTAGTATCCTAATTCATACTGTTTGTAGTTCCCTCTTCCAAACTTCAGTCTTTGTATCTTGCAGTGTGTGTGTGTGTGTGAGAGAGAGAGAGAGAGAGATTATCTCACCTGCAGGGGTCCTTGTGCAAATCCCATGTGTTTTTGTAAACAGCTTTGATTCTACAATCAGTTGGTATATAAATTTTGTGAAATAAATAAATAAATAAATAAATAACATGTCTGCCCCCTCTCCCCCCCTCCCCAATCACCATGACAGTCATCTGAAGAAGTGTGCATGCACACAAAAGCTTATACCAAGAACAAATTTAGTTGGTCTCTAAGGTGCTACTGGACAATTTTTTTATATATTTCAACCATGACAGGCATTAATAATAATAATAATAATAATAATTTATTTATACCACGCCCATCTGGCTGGGTTTCCCCAGCCACTCTGGGCGGCTTCCAACTGAATATTAAAAACAATGACAGCATCAAACATTAAAAACTTCCCTAAACAATTGTCTCTTAAAAGTAAAATAATAGTGTCAGACAATCATTTCACTGTCTGGAAATGCTGCTTAGGTTGTTTAAATCATTGCCGCCTCTCAGATCTCTCTCTTTCTTTGATCTTCATCTTCACAGGTTAATGATACAGATGTCACTAACATGAGCCACACAGATGCTGTCAGTTTCCTCCGAGCTGCTCCAAAAACAGTCAGGCTGGTGCTTGGGCGTGTTTTGGAGTCGCCCAAGTTTCCCATGCTGCCACATCTACTGCCTGACATTACCTTGACATGCCATAAAGAAGAACTGGGTAATCCAAACTTTCATGGCATCTGCCCATCCGTCCTCTTTTGTTTTGCAAAAGCAAAATATGTATGGTGCTATTTCTTCTCCTTTTCCCCTCCAGGCATCTCCCTTGCAGGTGGTCACGACAGCCTTTATCAAGTGTTATACATTAGCGATATCGCTCCAAAATCTGCCGCAGCCGTAGAAGGGACTCTTCATGCCTTGGATGTCATCCATTACATTAATGGGATCAGCACCCAGGGCATGACTTTGAAAGAAGCAAAGAGGACGCTGGAGATGTCGCTTCCAACAGTGGTGTTGAAAGCAACAAGGTACTTCTTAGGAATGGCTAAATGCTGTACTGTTTATTTTCTTTATTCCTGCCTTCCTTCCATGATGCAGCTCAAGGTGGCCTACATGCAGTCTTCCTTCCAGGCACCTGACAAGAGCCCGGTCGGCTTAATTTCAGTAATGTACTGTAGATTCCAGCATATTAGGCAACTGGGCGTATAAGATGACCCCCCCCAAATTGGCAGCTGCCAATTTGGGGGGTCGATTTATATGCCCAGTCTTATACGCAGCAGCAGCAGTGGGCGGCAGGCTCCGCGCAAGGAGGAAGATGCCCGGCGAAGCTGCCCAGCGATGCTAAGCTGGCTTCTCTGGGCAGCTTCCTCCTGGCGTGGAGCCCACCATCCACTGCTGCTGCCCAGCAAACCCATTCCTAGCATATAAGATGACCCCCGACTTTTTGGAGGATTTTCCGGGGTTAAAAAGTCGTCTTATACGCCAGAATCTACGGTACATATATTTTGGGCTCAGATTAAGACATGCTGAGGCCTTAAACTGTGTCATGTTTCAGAGGCCCCATAACACAATGCCCCTTTTTTGTAGTGCTAAGAGAAAAGAGTAACGAAAATAAGAATAACCAAGTTTCATATTTGCATATGTTCCAGAACATAGGCAAGGATGCAGCTAAAAGCAAACCATCAATTAAAGCATGTATATTGAAAGTTTTGGTCAATCCAGCACAGAGATCACATGTGATCTCTTCCCAGTTAATAATGTGGTGAAGAATGGCACGTCTTGACTACAGACAGATTTCAGGTATATTTTGAACCGTTTGTACAAACTGTGCTTAAGAGTTTCTTATTTTCTCAGGGATGGCCATCCAGTGTTTCCAAGGTCCAAAGGCCCCGATAACTCATGTCCAAGGTCAATAAAGCATAATGGTAAGGGCATAAATGTATACAAGTTTTACAAGTTGATTTCCTATTGTGCTGTGCATAGTTTCTCAAAAGTGGCAACAAGAGAATGGGCCTTTTCTGTGGTGGCTCCCTTGACTGTGGAATGCTCTGCTCAGAGAGGCTCACCTGGCGCCATCATTACATGTCTTTAGGCACCAGGAAAAAACATTCCTCTTTACCCAAGCCTGTGGTTATTAAATAGTCTATGACTTGTGAAAATGTGGGGGAGAAGAGTGTTATTATGATGACTATTTTATTATTATTAGGCTGTCCATCAGTTTGCTTTCTATTTTTATTATGTTTTTATCATTGATGCTCCGTAATGCGTTTTTAATGATGTACACCGACCAGTGGGATCTTCTGATAAAGGATGGTATTTAAATTTAAATAAATAAATAAATAAATAAATAAATAAATAAAAGCAGCCGCAACAACAACAACAACCTCAAAATTACATTTAAGAAAGATAATAACTTTTAATCGCAAGATGGCTAAATTTCAAGTTATAATTTGATACCTATTGGTTTGTTGGAAAATAACAAATCATGCAATTTCTACACTCTTCTCATAGGTCATTTACTTGGAGACCCCTATGGCAAAGCAGAAATAGGACCTGAGGCATATGCACCAAAAGTAAGTAACTGAGAACAGTTACTCTCTCCCCTTGTTGCTGCAGCAGGAGGAATTGTGCCGCACAATGAAATGTTTGTGTTTTAAAGGGGAACAGCTTTGCGCAGGGCAAATTTACATCAGTGGTGATCTTGGCTGTTCACATGGTCTTCAGCTTGTCAACAGCTGAAGCTGGATCCAGCAGATTTCCTTCCTTTTGAAGAAAGCGTATTCTTCTGGCAGATGAAATCTGTTTCTGACAGAGGAAATTCCTTCTGCCAGTGGGAGAAAACCTTCCCACCCAGCATTTTTGACTGTTCAGTTATTAATGAATATTAAATACCCAGTATTTAAGCAGAAGTAGACATGAATCAGATAATACCATTTACTGGATTTTAAAAAATATTAGATTAGTCAAGTTTTGAAGTGCCTGGAAAAGTTTATTTAAAATTTGCATGTTTGATGATATCAGACTAGCCTCCTTCTTCTGTCTTTCTGTAAACCGATTCAATCAATTGTTTAGCGTTACCTAAAAGTGCAGCTTCCCTCATTTCCTTGTACCATCGCTGCTTTTGAATTCAGAGAGAAACCATAGTCGACTCTTAGGCCTGAACTTGGCAGGTTTTGCCTGCAAAGCAGAACTGGAAACCACTATCAAACCATGGTTCCCAATTCTGGTTTGTGGATATAGGCTATGGTTTGTACGAACCACAGTTTGCCTAGTTCAGATGTTAATAGCAAACCATTTTTAATTGGTCAGTCAGCAAGTAAGGGTGGGAAATGGAGCATGTGATTGGAGAAAGGTTCTTTCATGTAATGCCAAACCATGGTTTGGCGCTGTCTGAACCATGTCATACCTAGTTGGTTGATGACAAGGATTGAATCTGGGGCCTTCTGCGAGCTACACGTGTGCTCCAGCAGCGAGCTGTATACTTCCCTGAATCGTGGGGCCAAAACACCTAAATCCAAATTGCCAGCAATGCTTAAAGAGAAAACTGATTTATGATTCTTGGTTTTGTTAGGTTAATGGTGAAATGAACAACAGCCACTATCCAAAAGGGCCAGGGAATGTCACCGTATCTAAAGACGTTAGTAGTCAGGCCTCTGATTTTTCCAGCTACAGTAACAACTCAGGTAAGGATGACAGAGTGGGACAGTTTTGTGTCTCTTACAAAAGCTTTTTAGGAGTGCACTGAAACAGTAAAATGAATGAGGGTGCTGTGCCTAAGTATTCTAAGTTGTATTGTCCGGCTTCAGTATAATGTTCTTGAACAATAATGTTGTTAGAACTGTATATTTATTTGGATGCTATTCAATCAAGTCTTACTTAGCGTTGACCCGTTGAACTTACCGTATTTTTCGCTCCACGAGACACACTTTTTTCCTCTTAAAATCTAAGGGGAAATGTCTGTGCATCTTATGGAGCGAATGTGTGGTCCCTGGGGCTGGAGGGGGGGGGGAGCTGGGCTTCCCCCACCGCCAGCCCCACCAGCCCTGGGGAGGCTTCGCACGGCTATCCCTGGCTTTTGCAGGAGGTGGGAGAAGGGACAGAGCGCGGCTCTCACTTCCCTCACCTCCCGCAAAAGCCCCAAAGAGCCGCACTCCCTTTAAAGAGCTGTGTGGAGTGTGTGTGTGGCTCATGAAAGGGAGCACTGAGCAGAGCCTCGGATGCATACAGGCTCTGCTCAGCGCTCCCTTTAAATAATATTTTTTTCCTTGAATTACCCCCCCCCCCAAAAAAAAGTAGGTGTGCTTCATGGTCAGGTCCGCCTTATGCAGCGAAAAATGCAGTAATCAGTATGGCTGTTAAGTCCGTGATTTTCAATGGGTTTACCACCCAAAGTGCTGTCCGGGTGTTTTGCTGTGAAGAGGCCTCTTCCTCAAGGAGCTTTCGATATAGATTTCCAGATTACACCAGAGGAAGGGTGTGAGAAACATGGAGAAACAGAGACAAGGGTAAATTAGATGAACGCAAGCAATGGTAGCTGAGTAAACTTGCATAGATCACACAGTCCTATCATGATTTCCTTCTTTTCCGAGGAAGGGGAGGGGAGAGTGAATCCGCTTGCTTCTTTTTCAAGGATTACCTAGCACTGAGAAACAAAGAAGAGATTATCTAAAAATTGTATTGCCTTTCAGCAAGGGGAGCGGGGCTTTGCAACTCCACATGTTCCTCATTTTCTTCTCCCTGTCAGCAACAGCTATGTGACATTGTTTTATTTAAAGCAGAGGTGCAAGATGATGATTCTTACGATGTGGACGATCACAACGAAGTCATTCAGTACCTTTTAGATGTTGTAGATGAAGAAGCCCAGAACCTGCTAAACCGTAGTAACGCCGCATCTGGGAACCACCTGCCAGGTACAGTCAAATGAGCCATCGGTGAAAAAAATCCCACCAATAAGAGACCATTCCAGAGTTGATGTACTTCACAAGATTGAATTTTATTAGGCCTGCAACTCATTTCTTACTAGGTCGTCGCTGTCTGTGATGCAAATGCCTTGTTAGTGCTAATTCGGTCTGCACGCTCATTAACTTCCAGGGAAGCTTTCTCAGCCAGAAGTTGCTGATAAGCATTGCTTAACCGTTGGCAAAATCGTTGATCTTTAACAGTTGCAGAGTTCTGTCTGATGTAGTTTCAGGCTCAAAGTTGGAGGCTTCCATTTCAGGGTATCTTGGAAAATAAACACCGGTGTGTTGTGTATTTGAAATGTTTGTGTGAGTCTTGCTAAACCGCAACATTTTTTTTCCTTGAGAGAAGGGGCTTTTTGGTGGTGGTGCCTCAGTTGTGATGATGAGTCATGGACTGGCCAGATGCAGAGGACTGGTGGGAGGCACCAGCTGGGGAACCCCCAAGGAAACCCCCAGGGGAAGAAGGCTCGGAGCCAGGGGATTGGTGGTAGGACGATGATGAGGGAGAAGAGGGAGCAGGCTGGGAGGAAGAGGTTGTGGCGATCACATAGGGTCCCTGGACGTTTCACCATCTATTGATCCCTGTGCCACCACTTTATTTCTCGCTGCCACCACCCAGGCCCTACCTGGTACAATACTGAGTCCAGTCAGGGTTATATTGGAACATAAACTTTTGTTTATTTATTGCAGTTTAACAAGCGTGTGGTTTCATAAATGGTATTGGTCAATTACAATCATGGGGTGCCTATCCAGACCAATAACTTCAACTACCTGCTCTCACTCACTAAATCACCTCTCAGATAGTTACTTGTCTTCCTAGCTCCTAACTGTTCCTGACTCAACTTTATTTCGCTACACTAACTCAACCTACCCACAGACTCTATCCCAATTCACTCCCACTCCGACCAACCACCCAACGAACTCCCCTTCACACACACCCCCAGAGCTGGTTTTATAGTCCCTCTGACTCCACCCCCCTGGGTTCTGATTGGGTAACCTGTTTAACTATTTCACCTCCAGCACTCTCATATGTTAACGTCACATAGGTGTCAGAGTGCTCGTGTGTGTGTGCGCGCACACACACACACACACACACTCAGGCCAACATCTGGTGACAGCAAACAAGCAGAAAAACTAACGAAGCATAATGAAAGTATAAAAGGCTCAGAAATAGGAAAGTCAGAAATAGATCCCTTCACCAAAGTTGGTAGCTTATTTCCCTTCAAACGATTTGCTGAAGAAATAAGTGGTTCTTTTAGTGTCTGTGTTTCAGCTGCTGATAGTTGTTTCCTACCCTTAATTATTGTGCTTGGCAATACTATTCAGATAGCTAAGCATTTAAGGAGCAGCAGCTGGACCTTTTCAAAGTTAGCCTCATGGATGTAGTAAGGAATTCTTTTTTCTGGCAGGTCTCCTGTGTCTTTTATTAATTGTGTGGCAGGCAGATGTTCAACCGGGGGAAATCTCCAGCAGCCCCCTGCCCTCCCCCACAGCCCTAACCTTGTACATATTTTATGGGCTAATAGCCGCAAATAAATAAATAAAGGCTTGTTAAATAGTGGCACACACTTGCATTTAGTGAGTGATTAAAGCCTATCGGTCCTGATCATTTGTGTGTGTTTTTTTTCTTATTTTTTGACGCCATGTTTCTCTCCCAGTAGAGGCAAATGGGAAAGTTGCAGAAGAGAAATCAGAAGACACAGACTGTGATGGGTCATCATTGCCTGACGATTTCCCAGAGGTAAAATAAATATGGTAGCAGGATTTTTTTTATTAAAAAATTGCACTGGTTTTATATGTGTAATTGTTGTATATATGCAGCTATTTTTAATAGTTTTCACTTTTTTATTTTTGCTTTGTCTGTAATTGTTTTATTTGTTTTCATAATTGTATATTTTACCTCCCCCCGGGACCTTACGGTAAAGGGCAGCTTCAAAAAGAAAATATAAATGATTAAAATTGTGCAACCTAATCTGCTGATATGTGACTGAAAGCCATCCAAAATATTGACTGTCTGGCAATTCGCATAGTATTATCAGCGTCTTTTTGTCAGCACAAAATGGTGGCTGTAGGCAGCAAAAAGAGGGAGGTGACACTATTCTATGTTCTCCCGTTGCAAAGAAAAGAACTGAATAGAATAAGGCACAGATTTTTTTGCATAAAAGTTTTCTACCTTGCTAGTTCCCTGCTATGTAATTATAATTTATTTTACAAATGTTCTGTTTTTCTCCTTAGCCACCCCAAATAAATGGCTGTGAAGAGTATTGTAATAACAAAAGGATTTCTGAAAGGTGAGGTTTTTTAAAAAATGGAGATATACACAAGGCCAGTCCTCCTTAATTTGGCTCATATTTACTGGTTTTGATAGCTCAAAAAATTGAAATACAAATACCGTGTGATAATATAGTCTTAGCCACACTTAGTGATATACTTGAAATGGGTGTTTCTTGCTGTTGCATGGAACCCAACAGCTTGGGCTCCATCTACACTGTGCATTTAAAGCAGCATCATACCACTTTATAAACAGGCGTGACATCCCCCAAAGGGTCATGGGAACTGTAGTTAGTTAAGGTTTCCGAAAGGTTTTAGGTAAAGGTAAAGGGACCCCTGACCGTTAGGTCCAGTCGTGGCCGACTCTGGGGTTGCGGCCCTCATCTCGCTTTACTGGCCAAGGGAGCCGGCGTACAGCTTCTGGGTCATGTGGCCAGCATGACTAAGCCGCTTCTGGCGAACCAGAGCAGCACATAGAAACACCGTTTACCTCCCTGCCAGAATGGTACCTATTTATCTACTTGCAGTTTGACATGCTTTCGAACTGCTAGGTTGGCAGGAGCAGGGACCGAGCAACGGGAGCTCACCACGTCGCGGGGATTCGAACCGCCGACCTTCTGATCGGCAAGTCCTAGGCTCTGTGGTTTAACCCACAGTGCCACCCGCATCCCTTTTTCTGAAAGGTGTTAGGAGAACCCTATTCCCCTCAGAGAGCTACAGTTCTCAGTGATTTAATGATCAGTTCCTCTCCCCAGGAAACTCTGGAAATTTTAGCACTGTGTGGGGATAGAGAGGTCTTCTAACAACTCTCAGAAGAAGCCTTAACAAGCTGCAGTTCCCAGAATTCTTTGTGGGAAGCCACCCAGTGTATCGTGCTGGTGGGGCCGGATATAATGGGCATATGTTTCCATGTTCCATTCCATATTTCATGTGGCATGCCGTTAAGGTCAGGCTTCCTTTGCCTTCTGCAGATTATGCTTCATTTTCTGTGCCCTCGTAGAATGTCGAATAAGATGGCCATAAAAACGCAAATGGAAACTACCTTCCTCACATGAATCATACTAAGAATTGGCATATATAATCTAATTAAGTTGGTAATTCCTACTTTCATTTGAACTTCCATTGCTTGGAACGTTTTGTTTCTCAAGATAATTTTTTGTCCCTTGTGGTGGGGGAATGCGGACACAGTTTTGGGTCTTTTTAAGGAAATGTTTGTATTTTTAAGATTACCCCAGCGGCCTCTGGTGGGTCAGGGAGACGACGATGAGATTACCTGGGGAAGTGACGAGTTACCGATTGAATCAATAAACCAGCATCAGTCTGTTAAAGGTAAGCAATCAAAGAGAGAGGGGCCAATTCGCAATATTTTTGGTCTTCTGCAGATTACCTGTTTATTCAGTATTCATTCTGATTTGCTTCCACATAGTTTATACAGAGGTTAGATTTTGTCCCATCTTTATTAAACAATTGTTCTGACTCTTATACGGGGCGGTTATAGAACAGCGATGTCCTTGCTGGGTGCTTAAGTCTTTCTGTCAATCATTCAGTCACCCCACACTTATCCTATCACTTCCCTAATCACAAAGACCTGGCTTTCTTTAAAAAGTGGGTGGTTGTTATTATGATGATTAATTAAATTTGTATACCACAATTCCTCTGAAGATCACAGGGTGGTTCGCAACATAAAAATACAAAATGAGAACATAAAGTACATAATAAAACAACAACAAACCAATAACCTGCCCCCCTTCCCACAAACACATTTAAAAGGCCATGGAATGTTCAATCAGCAGAAGGCCTAGTTATAGAAAAACATTTTCGCTTGGCAACAGGCAGGCTTCCTTAGGGAGAGCATTCCACAAATAGGGAGCCACCACAGAAAAGGCAGGGGACGTGGGTGGTGCTGTGGTCTAAACCACAGAGCCTAGGGCTTGCCGATCAGAAGGTCGGTGGTTCAAATCCCTGTGACGGGGTGAGCTCCCGTTGCTCGGTCCCTGCTCCTGCCAACCTAGCAGTACGAAAGCATGTCAAAGTGCAAGTAGATAAATAGGTACCGCTCCGGCGGGAAGATAAATGGCGTTTCTGTGCACAGCTCTGGTTCGCCAGAAGCAGCATAGTCATGCTGGCCACATGACCCGGAAGCTGTATGCCAGCTCCCTCAGCCAGTAAAGCGAGATGAGCGTCGCAACCCCAGCGTCATCCGCGACTGGACCTAACGGTCAGGGGTCCCTTTACTTTTACCTAAAACCTTTTACTTTCACCTTACAGAAAAGGTCCGTTCTCATGTTGACACCCTCCAGACCTCTTGTGGAGGAGGAACACAAAGAAAGGCCTCACATGATGACCACAGTGTCTGGGATGGTTCATATGGGGAGAGGCGGTCCTGAGCTGTTTAAGGCTTTATAGGTCAAAACTAGCACTTTGAATTGGGCCCAGAAACTGATTGGCAGCCAGTGCAGTAGGCCAGGATTGTGTTACATACTCAACACATCTTACTCCGGAGAGCAACTCTGGCTGCTGAATCTCTGCACCTGCTGAAGTTTCCAAACTGTCTTTCAAGGCAGCCCCACATATAATATGTTGCAGTAATCTAACCGCTAATCTCCCAGGCCTTTGACTAATTAAACAATCTATAGCCTTTTAAACTGGGAGGGGTTATTGTTTTTGTTTGTTATCATGGTATGCATTTTTGGTTTTTTTTATATTGCGAACCGCGCTGTGACCTTCGGATGAAGGGGCAGTATAGAAATTTAATAAATAATAATAATAAATAAAATACATAGAATACCCCCAAAGAATCCTGGAAACTGGAGCTCAGCTCCCACAGCACTCTTCGCAAACACAGTTCTTGGGAACCTTTGGGGTAAAACATGTGATTTTAAAACACAATGTGCTTGTCTCTTCAAGAACTGCCCCTCAACCACTTGGCACCAATGTTTGAGCTGTAAAACTACGGCTTACAAACCAATCTACCTTGTCTGCAAAACGCAGCGAATTTGCCTGGCATAAAGGGTCTGCACTGCACTCATTGTGCAAGGAGCACTAACAATGCAGATGGTTATTTATTAGTTTCTGTTAAATTTGAGCCGACGTTCACAAAAATCTGAGAAAAGCGCTGTCGGTGGCAACCTTTGAAGCACCAAGCATGGAGGGATAATGAGAAACGGGGGGTTGTTTACCACCCCCAAGTTATTTACGGGGAGCCTTTACAAAAGCAATAATCATGATATGTTTTCATCAGCCGCTGACAACTTGAAAGTGGCACGTGCTGCCAGGCAGGCAACTGCTGCTATATTTCATGGGGTGGCAGCATAAGACTGGATTTGGGTGGATTTTTATAGGCGCTCATAAATCCCATCTCCTTCCCATGCCAGATTGCCCTTTAGTCACCGACGAAGAGCTTGCTGCACTTCCGATTGTCCAAGTCCTTCCTTCGGGCAAATATACAGGGTCCAAATTGAAGTCAACTATCCGGATGCTGCGAGGCCTATTGGAACAAGGCGTCCCTTCAAAAGAGATTGAGGTGAGTGTACACTCTCTTGCGCTGTGGACACAATCCTAAGACTTGGAAGGGACCCAAAGGGTTCTCAAGTCCAACCCCCTGCAAGGCAAGAATCTCAACTAAAGCATCCATGACAGATGGCCACCCAACCTCTGCTTGGAACCCTCCTGTTCAGGAGAACCCACAACCTCCCTGGGGAGACTACCCCACTGTCAAACAGCTCTTAGCGTCAGAAAGTTCTTCCTGAGGTTTAGGAGGAATTGCCTTCCTTGTAACTTGAAGCCATTGGTTCCGGCTTTCTCCATCTTCAATGTGACAGGCCCTGAGGGACGGCTGTCATGTCTCTTCTCGGAATATGAGAGGAGATAACATGGGAATGCAAACAGGTCTGCTTCACTCACCTCTGATTCTCAGTGGACATTTCCCCTCTGAAAACTCAGGTCATAGAATAGAATAGAATCATAGAGTTGGAAGAGACCACAAGGGCCATCGAGTCCAACCCGCTGCCAAGCAGGAAACACCATCAGAGCACTCCTGACATATGGTTGTCAAGCCTCTGCTTAAAGACCTCCAAAGAAGGAGACTCCACCACACTCCTTGGCAGCAAATTCCACTGTCGAACAGCTCTTACTAATGTTTAGGTGGAATCTTTTTTCTTGTAGTTTGGAACCATTGCTCCGTGTCTGCTTCTCTGGAGCAGCAGAAAACAACCTTTCTCCCTCCTCTATGTGACATCCTTTTATATATTTGAACATGGCTATCATATCACCCCTTAACCTCCTCTTCTCCAGGCTAAACATGCCCAGCTCCCTTAGCTGTTCCTCATAAGGCATCATTTCCAGGCCTTTGACCATTTTGGTTGCCCTCCTCTGGACACGTTCCAGTTTGTCAGTGTCCTTCTTGAACTGTGGTGCCCAGAACTGGACACAGTACTCCAGGTGAGGTCTGACCAGAGCAGAATACAGTGGCACTATTACTTCCCTTGATCTAGATGCTATACTCCTATTGATGCAGCCCAGAATTGCATTGGCTTTTTTAGCTGCCGTGTCACACTGTTGGCTCATGTCAAGTTTGTGGTCAACCAAGACTCCTAGATCCTTTTCACATGTACTGCTCTCAAGCCAGGTGTCACCCATCTTGTATTTGTGCCTCTCATTTTTTTTTTGCCCAAGTGCAATACTTTATATTTCTCCCTATTAAAATTTATCTTGTTTGTTTTGGCCCAGTTCTCTAATCTGTCAAGGTCGTTTTGAAGTGTGATCCTGTCCTCTGGGGTGTTAGCCACCCCTCCCAGGTCCTTTGCTTTTGTTTTATTCCCCTACATTCTTACATGTTTTCTTACACGCACACCATAAAAACTAATCTGCTTACACATACTTTAAGCCTGGTTCAGTCTGGTGTTGTTGTTTTTCTAAAAAAATTCATTTACATGTATTGTTAAATGATGTTAGTCAACTAGACGTCTCATTACAGAATCTTCAAGACCTAAAGCCCTTGGATCAGTGTTTGGTGGGCCAAACCAAGGAAAACAGGAAGAAGAATAGATATAAGAACATACTGCCTTGTAAGTCCTGATTTCCAAAAGGCCATTTGTAGTTTAATTTGTCTCTTTATCCTTTCCTGAAGGGTTTCCCTCAGCTTGGTAACTGCGCATGAATTCTCTGTGCTAGGAGATAATCTGTATTGATTGTTTCAATAGAGGTGCGATGGATGTTCCCCAAGGTGGGATTTGGTGAATTGAGGATGAAGGGGAAAGCGAATGAGTAGGGTGGCTCCTTTGCGGCATGTGGACCTTGGATCAGTGGCAGGCATGCCAAAATGGTTATCCAACCAGCTAAAACACGGTACACCAGCCCTGCATAAGTAGTAGCCCACCTGACACTTGATAAATATCTTGTTTCACTTCCTGCTTGGGGTTTGGTACCCTTTCTCTCCCCCCGCTTTTTCTCATCCATAGAGGATGGTGGCTTAGTGGGTCACAATCTGCTTGGTTACTTTCAAGAGCCGTAGTTTGATATCAGCTGGGATGTTGGGGGGATATTTTGAATTAAGAAAGCTTCTTTAGGGCTGGAGAAGTGCCAAATTGGAAAGCTGCGTTTAAGCACCAAGACAACAATTCTGTGGGACGTACCAAGGCAGCTACATGAACGAGAAATATTGCTGCCCTCATTATATCCAGTTTGCCCCTGGGGTGCAAGCCCTGCGTGCCTACTATTAGGTGTTTAGGTGGTAACGGCATTCTGTTTGACACCGTAAGTGCCAAGTAAACTCTCTTGAGACTAAACAAAACAAATTCCTTCCAGTAGCACCTTAAAGACCAACTAAGTCAGTTCTTGGTATGAGCTTTCGTGTGCATGCACACTTCTTCAGATACACATGCACACGAAAGCTCATAGCATGCACACGAAAGCTCATACCAAGAACTGACTTAGTTGGTCTTTAAGGTGCTACTGGAAGGAATTTGTTTTGTTTTGACTATGGCAGACCAACACGGCTACCTATCTGTCTCTTGAGACTGAATCCCATGCAGTCTATTTCCTGAGAGCAGTTAATATGTGCCACTATATTCAGATATATTTAAAAGATCTCACTTGAGCCAATGCCCCCTTTAAGAAAAGGACTCCCAAAGAAAACATAAGGCTAGGTCACTGTGACACATGCATGGACTGTACAGCAAATAATTTAGTATCCTGTCCTGGTTACTAACCTTTACCCAGTGTCCGTTCTGCTTGGGCAGAGTTTACACACTATCTCACTGTTCTCTTGCTCACCCTCTATATTCATTTCCCAAGAGATACTTAATGGGAAAGGCAAGTTCCAGAAATGCAGAGCTCCATCAAATTTCCCAATAGAAAACAGTACGGTGTTATAGATTGCAGTATATTGAGATGTTTATTTTCCGGGATGTGATTCCTACTTGTATGAAGTGGTGTTAGGATCATTGCCCCCTTATGCACGAAAAGTATGAAAATCCTCATCAAAATAACGAGCTTCAGATTCAAGAGATCCAAGATCTGAAGCCACCTCCAAAGGAAGGTTCTTGAAGTTCTTCCTGAAGGACTATAGCCTCAAGTTACTAACAAGGAACTGCAGAGGTGTACTTGAAAAATGTTGGTTTTTCTGCATGTGGTGTATTTGGCTGGGGCCAAGCCAACAGGGGCTGGTACTCTCTATCATGCCCCACTTGAGAGCTTCTCAGGGCTGTCCAGTTAGCTATTGCTAGAGACAAGAGTGCAGGATTCAGTAAAGCTGACCTTTGGCTTGACCTTGCAAGCCATTTCTTACATCGTTCTTCCCCATTTTCTCAATGCACTTTATTCTGACTCGCATCTAGGAAGCAGCTTCTGAACTGACAGAGAAGAGGAGGAAGCAGGTGTGTGGATCTGACTTGAGTGTGCAGTTTTCATGCATGTAAATGTCCCAAGGGGGGAGAACATTGCTATTAAGTGACCTCTCTCCATATTTGGAGTTCGAGCCCTCACTGCTGAGGAGATGCACATGCCTTTTGGACTACACTAGGAAGGAACTTGCACACCTGCTTTCCCACATTTTTTAGCATGGCGTCCACAGCTGTGCTAAGGCATTTTGAAGAAGCTATGAAATAATGTGATTTCGTGTTGTTGTGTTTGAGGTTATGCTGTGAGTCTTTGGCATAGCTCACTAGTCTCTGTACTGTAACTAAGCCTATGTATATGTAACTGAAATAATTATTCTTCCCATGTTTACACCTCCCTCCCCTGTTGTGTCCCCCCCCCCCCGTGTCAAATTAAAGATTGTAGACTCTTGCGGACAGAGTCCTATCCCGTTGAACTTCCTAAAACTTCATGCAAATAGATGTCGTAAAGGTAAAGGGACCCCTGACCATTAGGTCCAGTCATGACCGACTCTGGGGTTGCGGCGCTCATCTCGCTTTAATGGCCGAGGGAGCCGGTGTACAGTCATGGGGTCAGCATGACTAAGCCGCTTCTGGTGAACCAGAGCAGCACACGGAAACGCCGTTTACCTTCCTGCCGGAGCGGTACCTATTTATCTACTTGCACTTTGTCGCGCTTTCGAACTGCTAGGTTAGCAGAAGCAGGGACTGAGCAACGGGAGCTCACCCCGTCGTGGGGATTCGAACCGTTGACCATCTGATCAGCAAGTCCTAGGCTCTGTGGTTTAGCCCCCAGCGCCACCCATGTCTCCTAATAGATGTCATAGCAGCAGCAATAAGAGCAGCGGTGATAAAACACCTTTTAAATTCCTGGTTCTTCTGTTTTTGGAATTGCAGATGACACCACAAGGGTACCCCTGGGGGCCGAAGGTGGCTACATCAATGCCAGTTTTATCCGGATGCTGGTGGGGAGTAAGGAATATGTTTACATTGCTTGCCAAGGACCCCTCCCCACCACTGTGGCGGACTTCTGGCAAATGGCTTGGGAGCAGAACTGCACTCTCGTCGCCATGATGACCCAGGAAATAGAAGGCGAAAAGGTCAAATGTCAAAGGTACTGGCCCGACATCCTTGGAAAAACCACGATGATCAGCGATAAGCTCCGTCTCGCTCTGGTGAGGCTGCAACAGCTTAAAGGCTTTGTCATTCGAGTTATGGAGCTAGAGGATATTCAGGTAAGGGATCAGGGTGTCACACTTTGCAGAATGGCTTTGTGGGAGAGGGGAGCTGAGAAGTGTGCCAGGTGCAGATTTGCTGTTTCGGTTTTTTCCTAGTATTATTTATTGAACGTGTTAGTTGCGTGTCACCCAAAGGTCTCCACAGCAAAGAAAACATATACTACATAATACCACGAGGGAAAGGGAATATAATAAGTTACCGTACTTTTCGCACCATAACACTCAGTTTTTTCCCCCCTAAAAGGTAAAGGGAAATGTGTGTGCGCGTTATGGAGCGAATGCAGGCGGGAGGAGCCGCTCTTGCTGGCTGTTCGGCAGCCTCTCTTCCTCCGCTTGGCTCGCTGGGAAGCCGGCAACAGCTGAGCAACAGCTGAGTGTCGGGAGACAGCCTCTCTTCCTCCTGTCTGCCTGCTCTATGGCTTTTTAGCGAGGTGGGAGAAGGGAGGCAGCTCGGAAGCCGGCAAGAGCTGCGTGCAGCGTGTAAAAGCCAAGGTGGGGAAAGGGAGACAGCCTCTCTTTCTCCTGTCTGCCTGCTCTATGGCTCTCCCTTACACAAATGTAAGCGGCTCTTACTCTGCTTTCTTTACAATGAGCCAGAAGGAGGGACAAAGAGGGCATCCCCTTCCGTCCCTCCCCCAGCACCTCACCGGTAAATTCAAACAAAGCGGCTTACAAGGCTCGTGTCCCTGAGTCTCCTCCTCCTCTTTTTGCTCTGAGGCAAGGCAGCTGCACAAATGTGAGTTCCCCCTTT
This sequence comes from Podarcis erhardii, assembly GCF_964252035.2. Classification (NCBI taxonomy): domain Eukaryota; kingdom Metazoa; phylum Chordata; class Lepidosauria; order Squamata; family Lacertidae; genus Podarcis; species Podarcis erhardii. The sequence goes on along the minus strand of NC_138512.1, from coordinate 65,525,508 downwards.
CTCTTCCTTCCCTCCCTCCCTCTTCCAACTTCAAAAAATATTGGGGGGCAGCCAGGTAAGCCCAACCTCACATACAACAATGGGGGGTGGGGGATGACTCCCTCAAATATTTAATGGGGGGGGTGAAGGCACCTAGGCCCATAGGAGTTGGCTGCTTTGCCTAGGACAAATGTGAGTTCTCCATCTCTCTTCCCTCCCTCCCTCCCTCTTCCAAGGGAGGAAGTTTGTGAATGGGTGAAAACATCATGGCACTCGGTGAAGGAGGAAATCGTTGCACAGTCATTCAAAAAATGTGGCATTAGCAATGGTTTGGATGCAAAAGAAGATGACATTTTATATGAAGATAAGTGAAGAAAGTGATGTCAGTGATTGTGAGCAACTGAACTTCATAAATTCTGACTCTAGCAGTGATTAGTTCTTGGGGTTCACAGAAGACTAGAAGAGTACTCAAACCTTAAAGTCTCTCTTCATTTGTTAATGACAGTGATGATGGTTCTTAATGCCACTGTTGACTGCTGTTCACTTTACATGGTTGTAATATGATTCTGATATACCAGTTGTTTATTAAATAGTTTAGTACAACATTTGATTCAGAATATTTTTTTTCTTGTTTTCCTCCTCTAAAAACTACATGCGTGTTATGGTTAGGTGCGTGTTAGAGAGCGAAAAATACGGTAATATTCATGTAACATAATGTCCATGGAAAAACAAACAAACAAAAACTCCAGCTGTATAAATGGTAGTGAACAACATTAACAATACTCAAATAGAGGAGGGAGAAAGCTCTACATGAGATAGCTGCCTGTTGGGTTTTTGAAAAGTGGCAGCTTTTTGCATTTGCTTAGAGACTTGGTACCCTTCACAGAAGCCTCAATTCTTGCTCTTTCTGGGGGTTTTTTGTTTTAATTTAAAATCTAGACTGGCGAACTCCGGCGTATTTTCCACCTAAACTTTACTGCCTGGCCAGATCATGACACACCTTCTCAGCCAGATGATTTGCTCACCTTCATATCCTACATGAGGCACATCCACAAATCAGGGCCGATCATCACTCATTGCAGCGCAGGCATTGGACGATCAGGGACGCTTATTTGCATAGACGTGGTGTTGGGACTGATCAGCCAGGATCTTGAGGTGAGTGACTATCCATTCTCCTTCCTACAGTTATTTGGCTAGCTTGCTTATTTTGCATCCACCGTTCTTCTAATGCAATGAGTACGAAAGAGACAACATCCCCATGGGAAGTATAGTTTCAATTTCGATATATACAGAGAATTCACAGGTTAACTACCATAGGTGGCATTTTCTTCCTAGCTTTTAATGTTTCAATTAGATTCGCTGTGGGTGAAACCACAGAGCCAAGGACTTGTCGGTCAGAAGGTTGGCGGTTCGAATCCCCGCAACTGGGTGAGCTCCCGTTGCTCGGTCCCTGCTCCTGCCAACCTAGCAATTCGAAAGCACGCCAGTGCAAGTAGATAAATAGGTACCGCTGCAGTGGGAAGCTAAACAGCGTTTCCGCGCGCTCTGGTTTCTTTCACAGTGTTCTGTTGCGCCAGAAGCGGTTTAGTCATGCTGGCCACATGACCCAGAAAGCTATCTGCAAACAAACACCAGTTCCCTTGGCCTGAAAGCGAGATGAGTGCCGCAACCCCATAGTCGCCTTTGACTGGACTTAACTGTCCAGGGGTCCTTTGCCTTTACCTTTTACTTTTACTGGCTTCTGCCAAACATCTGCAAAGAGCAGGGCGAGCGGGCAGCTTACAGTGGAGAAGCAGCAAATGGGAAGGGGGATTCTTAATCATTCCCCCACCTGCAAATGTTCACCTGCAATCACCTGCCCCACCCCAGGGTTACTGGCACATTTCTGCATTATTGCATTGGAAGGCGGCTATTTAGAGTGCCCTATTCTGAGCAGCACATTGGGGCACATAAAAGCAGGCCAGTTGCCACAGCACCATGGAGAGTTCCAAGTAAGCAACTTGCTCCCAAAAGGACTGAGGCCTTGTGCTTTCAGCCCACCTCTCCTATGTTGGAGAACTGCAAACTCTTAAAGGGCCAGCCCTTTGGTTTGAAGGAAGACACTTTCTGTTTGCTCCATAGCCCTCCTGCCTAGTGTATTCCTTGGACCAATCTGCTGGCAAGGCATTGTGGGAGGCTCTTAGTTCTTCAGGGGATGGTGAGGGTAATGGCTCTGGTTCTATAGGCTTTGGTGATTTGGAGATCTAATTCAGCAGCTTCCTGCCAGCCCTTGATCACCACTGACTGCCTCAGAGTCAGAAACCTAATGGAACTTCTCATTAGGGTCCCTGTAGCCACTGAGTCAGTGCCTTGGTCTGGGGTCATGGCAAAGAATGGGTTTCTGTGGAGCTTAGGCATCCACCTGCCACTGCCCTGTTGCAAATCTCCCCCTCGCCTTAGAGGTGTTTTGCAAAGGCCCAGAGCCAAGACTGCTGCTGAACATGTACAGACTGCCTTGGAGACAGAGTTTCTTAAGAGTGCTGGGAACTGTAACTCTGTGAGAGATAAGCACCCGTTCCTAGGATCCTATGGGGAAAGCCATGTACTGTAAATGAGGTTTATTTGTATGTCGTGTGTGCAGTCCTCGTTTTAGCCCTCGCACTGGTGCACTCTTCTAGAACACTTCAGCAGGTTCCTTTCCAGACCAGTGGTGCCTAACAGCTTCTCCTCTTTTTCCTCTGCCAGTTTGACATCTCTGACGTGGTGCGCACAATGCGCTTGCAGAGGCACGGCATGGTGCAAACGGAGGTACGTGTGTCCTAACTCAGTTTCGCTTCTGGTTTCTTTGGGAGCTTTTCTCCCACGTATCCCTCTGAACGGCAGATCAAAGAGCAGGAAGGCGAGGAAATTTCAAAACAAGGAACTTGGATACACTGCATATTTCTGCAGGCAGGTTTGGCACCTACGAGTGCATTTGCACTTTTGCAGGTGCTTTGTGTAATCTGAGCCATTTAATCCATGAGACCAGAATGTGGAGGGAATTAAGGATCACGATGCATTTGTAAGGCCCAAGTTCTGTCCTTAGCATCGCTGCTTGAAGGATTTGGAGTAGTGATGCTGGAAACAGCTTCCACCAAAGTAACTGGAGAGCTGTTGATGCAGCTTGTTAGAATAGACAGTTTTGGACTGGCTGGCTCAGCCTGTCTCCAGACTGCCTCTGTTTTGCAAGTGGGATTCAACTGCATACCAGCCAGTTTTGTTTTTTCCAATCTAAGCATTCTTGTGCAACAAAACCAGTTTTTTTAAAAAACAACCAGGTAAGGAAAGTGACAAAAAATGCATGATGTGAGATGAAACGACGTTGCAGGGAACCAGGCAGAGGGCCTTCTCGGTAGTGGCGCCCGCCCTGTGGAGCGCCTTCCCTTCAGATGTGAAGGAAATAAGCAGCCATCTTATCTTTAAAAGACATCTGAAGGCAGCCCTGTTTAGGGAAGTTTTTAATATTTAATGCTTTGTTGTTTTTAACACTCGATTGGAAGCCGCCCAGAGTGGCTGGGGAAACTCAGCCAGATGGGCAGGGTATAAATAATAAATTATTATTATTATTATGACAGTCAATTGATAGGAAGTTGTATAGCCTTCATGCAGACAAATCCAGATGGATGCTCAGTAACAGTCATGCAAACAAATCAGAATGAACACACCATAAAGAGATTGGCTGGAAATGACTTCAGTTGAAGGAAGATCCTTATCCAATCATCTACACAGGAAATTCCTTGAGAACAGAGCATAAAGCACCCAGGGGCATGAAAACAACTTCAGGTGGCTGTGAAAACAACCTTTCTGAAGCCTTGGAGAGCTAATGCTAATTCATTTAGACCAGGAGTCACCAGCCTTTTGGGGTTCTAAGAAAAAGTTGTGGGTGGGCACCACAAAAATATATGTATCCATTTCATGGGGTGGGGAGGGGACTGCTGATGGGCAAGCCCTCCCCCCCCCATAGAAAAATCAGCAAAGCACCTACAAAGGCACCTCCCAAAAAAACAACAGGCAAACAAAGAGCAGACAGTATCCCCACCCCAAAAAGAAAGCTCCCGCAACCAGCAAAACCAGAAGACCAAAAATTGGAAGCAGGCCCCTGCAGGTACCTGTGGGTGTTTGGGGTCCCAGTTACTAGGCCACATGGACAGAGGAACATAGAAGCAGAGTCAGCTGTGTTATAATAAGTCACAGTATTAGTACATCTAGCTGAGAATTGGTTACTCTGATGGACAACAGCTCTCCAGCGTGTCAAACGGGTCTTTACTAGCCCTGCCTGGAGACACAAGGGAGTGAACTTGTTCTACAGTTGAGCTAGGTCCCTCTCCTCAAATAGCTTCCATACAAAATGGCATAAGGCCTTCACAGTTCCTATTCTCTTGGTTTGGGCCCATTAGCAGGGCACTGACTGAACAAAGCAGGTTCCTATTTGTTGTTGTTGGTTTTTTGCACTAGATTAATAATGCTGGTCTTGCAGTGTTCCCCTCGAGCAGAATGGATGGTTGGCGACAGGCAAGGGGGGCGGACTGCGGGGTCGGATTTGTGACTTCAGCCCTCTTCCGAACCGCCTTGCAGAATTGCCCTGGAGGTTGTGAGAATGGACCCAGTTAAAGGCTCTACGCCAGTGTAATCTGTGGGGTGAAAGATTAGGATGCAGCTGTGTTTAAGTGGACTCTATTACAGCTGCTTTGTTGCAGTTCAGAATTGGTGTTCCCGTGAGTTTACACGCCGTTTCCTCCTTTTGCAGGACCAGTACGTTTTCTGCTATCAAGTTATCCTGTACGTCCTAAAACGGCTCCAAGCGGAAGAAAAGCCAAGAAGCAACTAAGCTGTTACAAGTCAAATATGCATTTAAGGGGGGAAATGAGGTTCTTGAATAATTTGGGCATATCTACACTACAGAGTTAAAACAAGTTATATGTCTGTGTGAGGTCTCCCTAAGGGAACAGTAGTTTGGTGACTTGAGACTGGGATACTCAGCGCCCTGATCAAACTACAAGTCCCAGTAATTCTTTTGGGGGAAGCCATGGCAGTTAAATTGGTGTGAAACCAGTACGTGTGCGCACGCGTGCGTTTGTGCGTGTGTAGTGTAGCTATGTCCTAGGTGAGCTCTGCCAATAGGATTCCAGTTCCAATCTCTATCGAGTACCACTATAACCCCCTCTTTTTTCAACAGGTTGGGGGGTCTTTGTGCGCCATATATATTTAATAACACTGCAATTTTTTTGCAGCTTTTTCGAACTATAAGCAATTGACACATTTTTTTAAAAAGCGGGGGGGGGGAGCCCTGCTTCCTATTTTTAAAGAAGTATTACGTTTTCTCTCCCTCCCAACTATTTTATAGTATATTTCTGACGCAAGGGATGGGCGGTTGGGAAATGAAAACAGTATTTTATCCTGGTGGTCTTTCTTACTGGTAATTTTTTATTAGTCTGTTTTTAAGCGTTTTGTTTATAGCAGAGCAGTCCTTTTCCCCCAGCATTTTTAATACAGTAGAGCTTTTTATAGAAAATACTTGAAATCAGTATTTAAGCTTTACAGAACAACTTACTAGCATAAGGAAAAATAGCAAACGTTTACTGTATTACACAATGTTTACTTTATATAGAGTCTTGTGTATATATTTATATACTTTTACAAAAAAAAGTTCAATTATCAGATGTCTAAGCTTATAACTGCTGGGACGTCTCCACAGTGTAAATAAAACACTTTTAAAAGAGAGTTCATTTTCATACGTCTTCTGTCAATTTGACCTGTTTTTCTCTTCAGCCTCAGATCCTTCTTGCTTTGATCAAGTTTTGGGTGGGGTGGCATCAGACCTTACAGGCCGCCCATGCCTAGATGACACTCTGTTCCCTTTTATGGCTTTGCCCTACAGAAGCTGACCTGATAAATATGCAATCTAACTAACTCTGACTGTTAACCTTCCCAAGTTTTCTGCATTTGAACAAGCAAACCAAGCATGAAAGACTTGGAGAAACATACAGAGAGAACTATCCAGCCTAGGAAAAATGCTGGAAGTGACCTTTTAGATGGCATGTTTTTCGTTAATCATAACTGTGAAAGGAATCATTGCACACTCTGGCTTGTGGCAACCATAATACAGTGGTGCCTCGAGTTACATACGCTTCAGGTTACAGACTCCGCTAACCCAGAAATAGTACCTCGGGTTAAGAACTTTGCTTCAGGGTGAGAACAGAAATCGCTCCGGCGGTGCAGCAGCAGTAGCAGGAGGCCCCATTAGCTAAAGTGGTGCTTCAGGTTAAGAACTGTTTCAGGTTAAGAACGAACCTCCGGAACGAATTAAGTACTTAACCCGAGGTACCACATATGTGTGTGTGTGTGTGTGTGTGTGTGTGTGTGTGTGTGTGTGTTTTACTCTTTGATGAGGCATCAAATTGACATCCTGGACACTTAAACAAAAGGACAGTGCTTGATAGATGCATTCATGTGCCTATGTAGTAGTGCAGATCTTGTTACGGATATGTACACACCATCCATTTAAAGCACGTAACTACCCTGGGTGCAAGAATCCTGGAAACTGTAGTTTGTTGAGGGTGCTAGGAATTGTGGTGGACTTGTAAAAGGGTAAAAGAGTATTGGGAAATAATCCATAATGAATTGAAAAAAACGTTTAAAAGTACTTTCCCAAAAAATCAGAGTCCTTTCTGTTGGGGACAATTCAGACTGAAATCCCCAGGTGTCAAAAAATGTTATTTATGTATGCCACTACTGTGGCCTGTGTTTTGTTAGCCCCAAAATGGAAAACGTGCGCGGTTACAACCAAAGAAGGGTGGCAACTTAAGTTGACAGAATATGCGCAGCTTGCAGACTTAACATATAGAATAAGAGAACAAGAAGAATATACCGTACATTTAGAGAAGATTGGAAAATGTTTATTGAATATATGGGAAATAACTGTGTACAGCTGAAAACAGTGGCAACATTAAGATAAATTCAACAGCGTAAATAAGTTGTGATGGATGTAATAATGGAATACTGATTGGTATAGTTTTCTGTGAAATATGCAGGGATTTAGGATACATAAAATGAACCATGGAAAGAGAAGAAGGGAAGTCATTGATATCTTAAGGATGTAAAAATAAGTACTTTCAATTGTAAAAACAGAAAATTTAATCATGTGCTTTAAATAGATAGGATTCGAATCACACAGCCATCATACATAGTTTCCTGATGAAGCTAAAGAACATTGAAACTAGTTTCCACTTCGTGCTCCTTTTCAAATCGCAAGTTGATTTCACCGCCCAAATTGCCTGACATTGTGACCTGAGGATCAGATTGTCTTCCGCTGCTGCTGCTGCTGCTCTTCCCAGACATTTCTTATAAATCTGATAACCTGCGTGCAAAGCAAATGAATAAAATGACTTAGGAGTCTCTTAAACCACAGAGCCTAGGACTTGCCAATCAGAAGGTTGGCGGTTTGAACCCCCGTGACAGGGTGAGCTCCCGTTGCTCAGTCCCTGCTCCTGCCAACCTAGCAGTTCGAAAGCACATCAAAGTGCAAGTAGATAAATAGGTACCGCTCCAGCGGGAAGGTAAACGACGTTTCCGTGCGCTGCTCTGGTTCTCCAGAAGCAGCTTAGTCATGCTGGCCACATGACCCGGAAGCTGTAGGCCGGCTCCCTCGGCCAATAAAGCCAGATGAGCTCCGCAACCCCAGAGTCCGTGACTGGACCTAATGGTCAGGGGTCCCTTTACCTTTACCTTAGGAGACAGCTTGAGTGATAGTCAAGGATGGAAATACTCAGTGCCCTCCCACACTGGGCTGGTTGTGGGTGGGGGGGTGGGGGTGGGCATATTCTGCAACAACATGTCAACATTCATGCTGGATTTATTCTGGACCCACCCATGCATAATTCCACTTTCTTCATTGTACTGCAGTACTTGCCCAATGTTACTGCATTATTGTCTGAAGGAGCACTCCTGTGCTATAGAGCAGCAAAAGCGAGATGCACACACCTCAGAACATTTATAAAAAGTCACAGGGTTTCAACGGGAAGTTACAAGACGTGCACCAATTGGAAATGAACCGGTATGTTTGCCCAAAACCTTTTGCAGGCATGAACAGTATTGAAAACGTATACAGTGGTACCTAGGGTTAAGAACTTAATTCGTTCCGGAGGTCCGTTCTTAACCTGAAACTGTTCTTAACCTGAAGCACCACTTTAGCTAATGGGACCGCTGTGCCGCCTCCGTGCAATTTCTGTTCTCATCCTGACGCAAAGTTCTTAACCCGAGGTACTTTTCCTGCATTAGCGGAGTCTGTAACCTGAAGCGTCTGTAACCTGAGGTACCGCTGTAACCACCCCCTACCGTCATGGGCAACCAGCTGCTAAATACTGGGGAGCACGTAGAACCAAAGAACCACAGAGCTGGAAGGGACCTCAAGGATCATCTAGCCCAACCCCTTGCAATGCACAAGTGGGCAGAGGGCTGTTGCACGCACATGGTGCTTTCAGGGCTTCTCAGAAGCATGTGGCTGAGAAAAGGCTGCTCTACTAGATAGACCTTTGGCCCGAATGAGTAGCTTGAGCTCTTCTTCGGTTCTCACTAAGGACTTCTAAATAAAACTTTGTGCTTTTAACTCTCCACACTGGTTTTCCCTGTTATACAGAGGAGCACCTGTGTTTGCTACCAAATGTAAACTTGGCATAGGTAGCTGTGGCCAAAACTATATTCTTATACAACCAGTAATATATGTGTTTATCACATCTATACTTTACGTTAAAAAATGTAATGTGTGACGTCTTTCTAAGGGATTTCATTAAAAGAAAGGGGGAAAAAACTAATATAAATGTTCTTAATTGCATCCCCCACCAATTATTTCATCAGTTTGAGCACTTATTTAAACATTTTGGATCAGCAATAAAATAAGAACATCTGGACCTCATCCAACAAAACAGTAAACAACAACTGCCCTTTTCCTATTCTGAATACTGCTTCTCTATACATTAGACCTGTCTTTGGTACTCCCCAGTTGTTTTCGCTTTCCTCGGGGCACGTTTTTGAATGGAATTACCTACCTGAAACCATAAGGGATAAATTTAGCAACTGAAACATGCTATAGATCACAATGGATGGAAATATCTGGATGAAATGCTGGAAACTGAAAGACAGCTGGAACACAGCAATGGGCAAGTTCAAGTTCTGAGTTCCTGTCTCCACAGAAATCGTCCGACACCTGGAAGCACAAAGATTTTGAAATTCTCTAACGGTCACTTCGGGGAAGATTCAACAGGTCCAAAAAATCTCCTCTCCCAAAATTGGCCAATTCCAGTCAGTTGGTCCAGGAGGATACCATGGTCAACAGTATCTAAGGCTGCTGAGAGTTCAAGTAAGCACAACAAGATTGCAGTCTCCCTGTCCCTCTCCTGCTACAGGTCACCCTTCCAAGTGATGAAGGCTGATTCCATTCTAGGCCTAAACCCAGACTGAAACAGATCCAGATAATCAGTGTCATCCAGGAACACTTTTAAGTATCCCTGCCACCACCCTTCCTGCCACCTTTACCCAAAATGGAAGGTTGGTGACTGGCCAATAGTTGTTACACTGCCTCCTTTTTAAGGAGCAACCCACACCACACCACCTCTTCAAGGGCAGCTGACAACATCTGAACATGTGATGGTGTGTTCACAACACCCCTGGAGCCACCAAGCCACCCTACATCAGCTTGGAAGCACAGAAGTCCAAGAAGCAAGGCATCTTGCCCACACTATCGGGCTGCATTCTTATTTCTTGTACCCTGGGCTGGACTCGTGTTGATCAAAGGGCAGGCTCTAAGCAGTTCCTGCAAATAAATAATCAAGTTATTGGGTACCTTTGCCAAGACTGGCAGGTGAGAAGGGCCAGCAGAAAGCCACCAAGGTAGCCAGTCACTGGGAGCACTGCCGAAACTATCAGAAGAGAGTAGTCCACAATCCAAGAACCTTGAAATGTCAGTAAGTAGGCTACTGTTGGGACTACCCATAGAAAGCCTCCAATGGTGCTTCCGACCTGTTACAAATGGACAAAGAGAAAGGTGGAGCATGTCGTTCTATTGGGTTTTCATCACTTGGCTCCTTCTTCCTCCTCCCAGAACCATCTCCATCAATTCTACCCTCATCCTTATGTAATCATTCAGGAAGAGTTGGCATCTGAGATTGAGTTAGCATTTGCCACCCCGTCCATTTTCTTTTTTCCTTTCCTTTCCCCCTTTTGAAAATAACATCAATGGCAACTGATTTGGATTGTAAATTGCCTTGAGTGGACTGGCGGAAATAGGGTGAAATACATTGTACATATTTGCTTGCTTTTGTTCCGTGCAGGCGTTTTTTAATTCCTCAACAGGATTTTGCCTCCCAAGTTTACCTTGAGAATGATTTGGGATTGCCTGGGCCACCTATACTTCACCCCAAAACTGCAAGCGATGGGTATAGCAAAGCTGAAAAGAGTTGTCCCTAAAAAGGGGAAGAAAAGGTTAGTGCATGTCAAATGTAGGTCTGCTCAGCTAGTTGTTGGGCATTTGCAAAGTGCTGTGCAGGCGCCTTGTATATTTAACAGAAATGTCACCAACAGTAGATATTAAGGCTAAGAAGAGTTGCCCCTAAAAAAGAGAGGAGTCAAATGTAGATCTATTCAGCTGGTTTTCAGGTGCTTGGGAAGTACAGTGGTAACTTGGGTTAAGTACTTAATGCGCTCCGGAGGTCTGTTCTTAACATGAAACTGTTCTTAACCTGAAGCACCACTTTAGCTAATGGGGCCTCCCGCTGCCGCCAGAGCACAATTTCTGTTCTCATCCTGAAGCAAAGTTCTTAACATGAGGTAATATTTCTGGGTTAGCGGAGTCTGTAACCTGAAGCGTCTGTAACCTGAAGCATATGTAACCCGAGGTACCACTGTAATGCAGAAGGGGCTTTCAGAGACCACTTGCGCTCTGGGCCCTTGCCCCTCTTGGCTGATAAAAACTACCAGGGAGAGGGGGACAGCTGGCTGGGCATGGGAGGTGATTAATGCCTCCTCGCGGGAGAGGATGTTCACTGCTTAAAAAGCCCTCCCTGGACTCAGAAAGTTGAGGTAATTTGCAGCCAGTTGCCAATCTTCCCTTCTTGGGTGAGGTTCTTGGACCAGATCCAGGCCTGGGACCAGATCCAGATCTAGATTAGATCAGGGTCTAGGCCCAGTTTTGGCACAAACTGCTTTGGTCACCTTACAAGGTTATCTCTCTCAAGAGAGAGACAGGGGAAATGTGTTTCTGTTGATTCTCCTCAGCCTCTCAGCGACCTTAGATATCACTGACCATGGTATTCCTCCCAAGTAGCAGTCAGAGTTAGGAGTGGGTGGCACCACTTTGCGCCTGTTCCAGAGCTACTTGGTTGGTTGTTTCCAGAGTCCGATGCTTGGAGAGAGCTATTTGGCCCCATGGAGCCTTCAATGTGGGCTTCCTAAGCAGGGCTGGTTCGTGACTTTTGGGCACCTGAGGTGAACCACAAAATGTTGCCCCTCCCTGCCAGCAAAGAAGGGACGATCCTGCCTCCTGAGACAGTCACCTCACCTTGCCTCGTCTCCCATGCCGTTTCACATCTACATGAAACCACCGCCTGAGTGGGGTCATCCAGATGTTGGGAGTACATTGTCAGCAATATGCCGATGGCACACAGCTCTGCTTCTCCTTTATATCTGCAGGTGGCGCTGTGGATGTGCCGGACCATTGTCTTGTCTCAGTAGTGGACTGGATGAGAGGCAACAAACTGAAGCTCAACCCAGATTAGACGGAGGCCCTGTTTGTGCATGGTTCGCTAGACTGGATTGACGGGAGGTTGCCTGCTCCTGATGGAGTTACATGTTGGGAAACTGTGTACATGCAGCTACTCACACAGAGTCAATTAAGGTTTGGCAGACAGCCAGAAGGCAATCTGAAGGAGTAAGTCTGCCTGGTGATAACAGAGACATGGAGACCGCTCCCTGATTGGTTAAGCTCTCTCAAGGGAGTGATAATTAATGACGTACTAACTGGAATGTGTGAGTTCGTGAGTTCAGTGGTTCAGTGTGTCAGTGCAGGAATTGTGAGACGTGTCAGAGAGAGCTAGCAAAAGACCCGTGTTCTGTTCCTGTAAATAGTCCACTGTATATAATAAACACCTAACCACAAGTTCCTGGTTCCTGCTTCGTCTATCCTGTCTGCAGCCAAGTCGCCAATTGATTCCATGGATTCTGCGTGTACTCTGCTAGGTCTGGCTAAGGTCCTGCAACTAGTCAGAAAGTTGCGAAACACCAATAGGTTTTGCCAATATTACACTCCCCCTGAAGGAGCAAGTTCACAATTTGGGGCTCCTCCTGGGTCCATTGCTGTTGCTTGGGGCTCAGGTAGCCTGCCTTCGGGTGACACAGCTGCGCCCCTATCTGGGCAGGGATAGCCCAACTTCTGTCACCTACGTTTTAAGGCGAGCAAGAAACATACCTATGGCCTGATATGGAACTGTGATGTCACCTTCAGATTCCCAGGTCCGTGTGCAGATAAAAAGGCAAAGAGGCATCATTCCGAGTGCAGCCATATTAGAGAGGGCCGTCATGCTGATGCTGTAATAGAGTGAAAGAGACTTGGGTGGGAGCAAGAGGTGGTCTGCAGGCAAGTTAATGATGTAATCTATTGTGACAAGCTCCCCAACAGGAGTGTGTGTGTGTGTGTGTGTGTGTGTGTGTGTGTGTGTGTGTACCATTCATATTATTACAGTGGTACCTCGGGTTACAGACGCTTTAGGTTACAGATGCTTCAGGTTACAGACTCCGCTAACCCAGAAATAGTACCTCGGGTTAAGAACTTTACCTCAGGATGAGAACAGAAATCGTGCATCGGAGGCAGCGGGAGGCCCCATTAGCTAAAGTGGTACCTCAGGTTAAGAACAGTTTCAGCTTAAGAATGGACCTCTGGAATGAATTAAGTTCTTAACCCGAGGTACTTATTTTTTCAAGTTATACACCTCTTGATTGTAAACACACAAACACAAAAACCCTTCCAAGTGGTTTACCAAGTGATGGGTTTCCTACACAGGAGTTGGCAGGTGGGCAGGACCAGAGGCAAATGCTAGTGGAACAACGCAGGGGATTCTTTTCCAGCCGGAACTTGCCGGAACTCAGTTCCTGCACCTCTCAGGTGGGCACCATTGCCATTATAAGAGAACAAGGGAGGCATTTGTGGTGAGTTCCAGCACCTTTTTTTCTAGAAAAATAGTACTGGGTGTGATTCTTACCATTGTACAACAAGAGTGCTATGCAAAGGTCTCTCCACACAGACACACACACACACACACACACACACACACACCTCTATCCTGGCAAAAGTCTCCTTTCCAAAAGGCATTGTTATGACAGAAAAGAGTTTATACTGCTGGGGGTGCAGTCTGTGTATTGTGCAAGCAGATATGGATTGCAGTCCTCTGAGGGCTGTATCACCACCCAGAGGTCAGCAGTAAAAGCTTTTGTCCACCTTGCAATATTTTATCAGTATTTCGCTTTCCCTTATAGGCGTGAGTTGAAATCATTCACTTATATGGGAGAAAATAAAGAGGCGTACTATTGAGTAAACCTGCTTTTCAACCCTGGTGGGGTGGCCTTAGTCGCTGAAAACTAATCCTAGCTTCATCTGCATCTTGAGCTCTGTTTCTTGGTCACACAGTAGTGTGACAGAACGTTGGAAAGTAGCTTCTAGAGAAATGAATGAATAGATTGAGAAAGGATATAGGCCTAAAGAAAGAGAATTCCCAGATATTTGCCATGGTCATATTTTTATACATCAATGACATTCATTCATTCATTCATTCATTCATTCAATGACATTAATTCCCACCCCCCCCCCGGGCATTTTGTTTGTTTTTTTGTTTGTTTCATTTTTACAGGCAAACAGATACCCTGGTTATTACACTGCAAAACAAACAGTATCTAACACACTTCTGTGAATCAGTTATGAAACTATAAAACTACTACAGAAAGACTGATACAGCCAAATAATCCAGAATCATTTAGCGTCATCTCCTGATTATATGGTACATAATCTTAAAGTCACAATATTAAAAATAAGAGGCCACTGCTTCACAAACATCTCCAAGCACATGTTCTGCACAGAAGCACATCCCATGTCAACCTAATCCCTTTCAAAGCCTGTTGGCGAACATGGCCAAAGACGTCTCTGTAGCACATAGGAATGCTGGAGTGTAAGAGCAGATATGTGCACACAACAGAAACATGTGGCATGACTTTTCTTGGATTGTGACACTTAAGCTTGCAGGTGCAAGACTGCACATTTGAATGCTCCCCAATGAGGAAAGGAAAGAAAAAGCACATTCTGTGCTAGATACAGGGCCAGATTGAGTCGGGTTGGAATCCATTGTTGAAATCAATGGGACAAATTAGGCATGGTTTGGATCCAGCCACTTGTACATGGCAACCAGCCTGCCAAGAAACAGAATTGCTAAGTTATGCTTCTCTCCTTCACTATGTGCAGAAGAAATTGTATTGTGTTGTCCTACCTGAGATCCATATCTCCATCCATCCAGTAACTGACGAAGTTGGACAGGGAACCTCCAGGGGAACAGCCAATGATAAAGGTGGCAAGCGTGTCGATTGACTTCGCAGGGAAGTTGATAGCCAAAATATAGGCTGTCAGAGGCATCAGCCCAAATTGGCACATCATCCCCACAGCGATGCCTGATGGCCTCTTGATGTGGCCCCACATCTTCTTCATATCTGTAGCGCAACCCATGGAGAACAGAATAAAACCCGTGATAATTGCTATCACAATGGAAAAAACCAGATCATATATTGTACTTCCATAATCTTGCCCGTCTGTATTGCCGCTTGTTCCGTTGTTAGTATACGGGATGCCACCGGAGTTGTTTGCCATCCTCTTTCCACATTAGTCCCAGTCTTCTCCTTTGCAGTTGAGTGCTAGGAACTGCTGAAGTTCATCCCATCAGGTTACCTTTACTGGGAATTAATAGGTAACAACAGCACACACAGAGAATGCCTGTTGCCATTGACTACCTCAGCAAGCCCTTACTAATCAGATTAACTTAGGGCCAAATGAGATTTGACATTTGTCATATAACGACATTGCATAGCTGATTTTTGAGAAATGGTCAGTGCTGAGGATTCTGAGCTATCTTCTTTCTTCTTCTTTGGCGATCACTCATAGCCCAGTAAGATTGTCTTCCATAAACACGGTTTTAACAATGAGTCCGTAAGTGACTGTGGAGGCCAATTCTGGATCCACACATCCTTCCACAGTGGGGACATTGATTTCCGGGTGGGAGTTGATCACGGTGTGGATTTGCCAAGCGTGCCTTCCTCTTAGCACGTTTCTCCCTTGCATCCTGAGTTTTAGTGTCTTCAAAGCCCATGACACCTTTGGTAAAGGCTGTTCTCTCATTGGAGCTCGCAGGCCAGTGTTTCCCAGTTGTCTGTGTTTATACTACATTTTTTTAGATTTGCCTTGAGAGAGTGTTTGAACCTCTTTAGTTGACCACCAGCATTACACTTTCCATTACGCTTTTAAGTTCAAAATAGAGTAGTTGCTTTGGAAAACAACCATCAGGCATCCGCACAACATGGCCAGTCCAACGAAGTTGAAGAATCATTGCTAAGGAGATAGTACAAGAATACTTGGCTAGTTTAGATGTATTCAAGTCTCCAGGGCCAGATGAACTGCATCCAAGAGTATTAAAAGAACTAGCAGATGTGATCTCAGAACCACTGGCAGTCATCTTTGAGAATTCCCGGAGAACAGGCGAAGTCCCGGCAGACTGGAGGAGGGCAAATGTCCCTATTTTCAAAAAGGGGAAAAGAGAGGACCCAAATAATTACCGCCCAGTCAGTCTGACATCAATACCAGGGAAGATTCTGGAGCAGATCATTAAGCAAACAGTTTGTGAGCACCTAGAAAGGAATACTGTGATCACCAATAGTCAGCATGAATTTCTGAAAAATAAGTCGTGTCAGACTAACCTGATCTCGTTTTTTGACAGAATTACAAGCCTGGTAGATGAAGGGAACGCAGTGGATGTAGCCTACCTTGATTTCAGCAAGGCATTTGACAAGGTGCCCCATGATATTCTTGTAAAGAAGCTGGTAAAATGCGGACTTGACTATGCTACCACTCAGTGGATTTGTAACTGGCTGACTGACCGAACCCAAAGGGTGCTCATCAATGGTTCCTCTTCATCCTGGAGAAGAGTGACTAGTGGGGTGCCACAGGGTTCTGTCTTGGGCCCCGTCTTATTCAACATCTTTATCAACGACTTGGATGATGGACTCAAGGGCATCCTGATCAAATTTGCAGATGACACCCACTGGGAGGGGTGGCTAACACCTCAGAGGACAGGATCACACTTCAAAACGACCTTGACAGATTAGAGAACTGGACCAAAACAAACAAGATGAATTTTAACAGGGAGAAATATAAAGTATTGCTCTTGGGCAAAAAAAATGAGAGGCACAAATACAAGATGGGTGACACCTGGCTTGAGAGCAGTACATGTGAAAAGGATCTAGGAGTCTTGGTTGACCACAAACTTGACATGAGCCAACAGTGTGACGCGGCAGCTAAAAAAGCCAATGCAATTCTGGGCTGCATCAATAGGAGTATTGCATCTAGATCAAGGGAAGTAATAGTGCCACTGTATTCTGCTCTGGTCAGACCTCACCTGGAGTACTGTGTCCAGTTCTGGGCACCACAGTTCAAGAAGGACACTGACAAACTGGAACGTGTCCAGAGGAGGGCAACCAAAATGGTCAAAGGCCTGGAAACGATGCCTTATGAAGAACGACTAAGGGAGCTGGGCATGTTTAGCCTGGAGAAGAGGAGGTTAAGGGGTGATATGATAGCCATGTTCAAATATATAAAAGGATGTCACATAGAGGAGGGAGAAAGGTTGTTTTCTGCTGCCCCAGAGAAGCGGACACGGAGCAATGGTTCCAAACTACAAGAAAAAAGATTCCACCTAAACATTAGGAAGAACTTCCTGACAGTAAGAGCCAGTGGCGTAGCGTGGGGGGTGCAGGGGGGGCCGGCCGCACCAGGCGCAACATCTGGGGTTAGGGCAAATCTACGGGTTAGGGGGCGCAAATCCACGGGTTAGGGGGCGCAAATTACTTGCCTTGCCCCGGGTGCTGACAACCCACGCTACGCCACTGGTAAGAGCTGTTCAACAGTGGAATTTGCTGCCAAGGAGTGTGGTGGAGTCTCCTTCTTTGGAGGTCTTTAAGCAGAGGCTTGACAACCATATGTCAGGAGTGCTCTGATGGTGTTTCCTGCTTGGCAGGGGGTTGGACTCGATGGCCCTTGTGGTCTCTTCCAACTCTATGATTCTATGATTCTATGCTTCAACACTGGTGATCTTTGCTTCTTCCATTACACTGATATTAGTTTGCCTGTCTTCCCAAGTGATGTGTAAAAATTTTCGGCGACACCTTTGATGGAATCTTTCGAGGAATTGGAGATGGCGTTTATAAGTGGTCGTGCATAAGGTCGGTAGTACAATAGCTTTGTAAACAAGCATTTTGTTTTCCCTGCGAATGTCCCGGTCTATCAGGATTGTGGCCCAGTAGGAAGTTACTTTAATCCTTTACTCCCGGCATGATCCTGATTGAAATGAGAGGCTCCCAAATTGTTACACACAATGGGAAGAAAACTTGCATTGGCACCAATGGGACCTTTATTCCCATTGCAAGTAGCAGCTGCCTAGTTTCCATTATTGTAGGGGGTCCATTTTTAAGCCCCTATCCCCTATCTGGCTTAGGCTCCTCAAGACAGCAAATTATTTTAACGTCGGTCAGCTGTGCAATGCAAAGCTATGGGGGAAATGTCACATCTTGTTTGCCCTAATCATGATTGCAAGATCTGGATCTGTGGGGTGGGCTTCAAAAAATGGATGTTTTGGCTGGAAATATCATACTACAAAAAGGTCATGACTGGAGGACAGGGATGGCTGGAAGAGGAGGTGGAGCCCACACAAAGCAAATGCGTCATTTATTTGTATCAAAGGTAAGACTTTTATATTGCTCCCACTTTGTCCCAGGCCCTGCCCATTTGGCCCTTAGAAAGTTGAATAGAGGAAAATATGGCTCTGTTTTACTGAAGTTCTCGCTCTCTTTTAATATTTTGAATATCATTATTAGCCTGTTTTAATAGTATTGCTATCTAAAGTCATTGATATAAGAAAAATTGTTTAAATCAAAGGCACAGCACACCCAGCTAATAAAATTATGGCAATACGGTGATGATAAATTCTGGACCTTAAATGATCAAGTGGGTAATGTTTTCATGGCATCCCTGGATCACCCCCAACCCTACGCAATTCTTCTGACCAGACCAGATCAACTTTCTTTATGGTGTGCGGTTTGCTGTTCCAACAGGGGTAAGGAGTGTCAGACCTGGGGCCAAATCTGGCCCTCTACTTCTCTTCATGTGGCCCTCAGAACTTTCCCTAGGGCATATCTCTCACTGGCTCCATTTTGCACCCCAAGTACTTTTGTCTGGCTGGGATGAACTCTGATAACGCCTCTTGCCTGTCTGGATGAAGGGGGTAAATGAGTGTTTGTACAAACTAGGCTATTCTCCAAAGGTAAAATTCACACCTGTTGCCCCGCCCACTTTCCCCTCTGCCCTGCCCACCACAGGCGTATGGCCCTCATAAGGTCACCCAGATGGGAATGTGGCCCTTGGAATGCAAAAATGCCCCTGCCCATCCCTGCTGTTGAAGATTGCATGAAGCAGCCCATTCCACTAACTGTGATTAGGGGAAATAGTATGTGAAGCCTTCCTATCTCTTCCTTGCAGCTGGAAGAGAAGCAGAAGAAGGAGCAAGTGAGCCAAAAGCTCATGCATGCATTTATAAACCATTATTTATCATTACATCTGACCAGGACCATAGCATCGTTCTTTGTCCCGCCTTCCCTGCATTGACCACCATTAGGCATTCGGGACTGGTTTTCCAATTCGGTTTTTAATAATTTGAATTACGTTACTAGATACACACGATCTTATTAAGGCTGCGGAAAGCCCTTTGTTAGCCTGCTCACTTTGTGCACTGATGTGGTGAATAGCTTCTCTACTGTTGATATAACCACCATAAACACGAGTCAAACCTAGTTGGGACCACTTGGTGGCAGTGGTCTCCTTGCCAAATAGATCCTGCGTTTCAGTTCGGACTCCACTTGCTGTGCTAACTTGCAGTGAAGTTCAATCTTCTCAAGTCTTTGGCGTTGCAAAATCCTGTTGAATTCTATTGCTAAGATTAGGAAACAAAAGAGAAGAATGGAACAGGATTCTCATAGAAACACAATTCTTTAGACATGTAGACCAGGAGTTGATGGACTACAATTCTAATTGTTCTTCACTATTGGCTATGTTGGACACAGGGCTGATGGCAATCCATCATAATCATCATCATCATCATCATCATCATCAAATTGTGTATGCTGCCCTCCATCCAAAGATCACAGGGCAATTCACAACTTTTTTAAAAAAATAATATAACAAAAACTAAGCCAAACTAAACACATAGCCTCCCTCAGACACATTTAAAAGGCCATAGGATGTTAATCAGCCAAACGCCTGATTGAAGAGAAACATTTTTACCTAGCACCTAAAGATATGTAATGAAGATGCCAGGTGAGTCTCCCTGGGGACAGAATTCTACAAAGGGGAATCACAGAAAATGTCCATTCTTGTTTGGCAAACATTCTTATCCCTAAGATAAAAACACAACATTGGGTTCTCACCACTGCCTGTAACTGAATATTTAAAGTTCTTTTGCAAATGAATATGGTACAAAATTAAGGAAGAGGTCACTGAATGCTTGTTTAGATTAAAGGTAGGTCCATAGACTATGGAATTAAACCAATGGCCCTCTCCTAGCAGTAGATTCCACATATTAATTCTGTGTTGAGTAAGCAATTAAATTAAGAAGGAAACCCCAGCACCCTCCGGTCCACAAAGTCCTTGTATGTACCTCGTACAGAAGGGATGGGCGCTTTCAAAATAGTTTTCACAGGCCTCAGGTGGAAGGGAGAGCCCCAACAGATGTCATGATGGAGAGGGTTGCTGATCTTTTCTGCAGATGCTAGCAACAAACGCCTTGTTAGTTCAGCAAATTCAAAACGGTTGTGCCTGAAATGTCAGCATTACAATTAGAGGTATGCATTTGGCAAGGGAATTCCAAAAAGTGCATATAAAATTGTGCCTAAATTGGTTTTAGAACACTCCTCTTCCTCTGTTGCTTTCGCCACCAGAGGGAAATCCCTGCCAGTTACCTAATATGGCACCTGCAAAAGGCTTCACTCAATATCTCCTCAAAAATCCATAATGTACAGGACGGAAAGACTGTTTGCTCCCCCTGTTCCATTCCTGTTTGCTTGACTTTGTCCACACTGAACACCTCTCCTTAAAGCATACACACATTTCACTGAATGCCAAGATTGGACACCCATTCTCCCTTCTGTTCCAAGCAGAACAGAGTTGCAAAAAAACCTTTTCTGTGTGTGAGTGCAACAGTGACTGACCTAGGTGTCTTTTTCCCATTGATGGAGGTGTGTGCTAATGGGAGGGGTTTGCCCACATCATTTTGTGGTCCTGTCTCTTTTTCTGCTCTTTTAGGTGTGCCGCCCATTTTGGGTTGTGTCACATCCTCACAGCAGCGAGTTTGTGACTGGTCCCCACAAATATTTGTCAAGATTCCAAATGCGTCCAGCAGCCTGGAAAGGATAGTGATCCTGTTCTAATCTGTACATGTCTCTGAAGATTTTAAGATAGAAGGAACTCTATTTGAACAATGCAGTGAAAAATACATACACTTTATAACCACTGTCTTTCAAGACAGATTCTCTTTTCTTCTTCCTGTGAAAATCAAATTCCATGATGGGTGGAAGGTGCTGTGTGTTTACACCTGCACTTCAGAAACAGCTGGATATCCTATTGTGCTCACCTGTAATAGAAAAATAAGTGGAACATCTATCCATGCAAGGGCAGGAAAGACGCTGCTACTAGCTTTAGTAAGTGGTGATTGCAGCGTTAATGACCCGCCAGAGTCACCCAACTTCATTGCAAATGAAAAAGCTTTCAACAAATTGTGTATTGGGACATGGCAGGACCTACATGGTCTGTCCATTTCATGGTGAACTATAATTTTCTCAGAGGCAAGTTGTGGGGAAGCTAGCATTGTGCTATACAATACGTACAAGAAAGAATGGAAATTAATATATAGGCCAGGCACTTCAAATTCCCACTTGGCCATGAATTTCACTGAATGACATTGGGCTAGTTGTTGCCTCTTGGCCTAAGCTGCCTCACAGTGTTGCTGGGGATATTAAATGAGTTGGGGGAGAATGGTGTGTCTCAACTGTTGCCCCTCTCCCACCCCAGTATGAGGGAGTGTGGCTCTAACACTGAGAACAGTTTCCTACTCCTGTTGTAAGACAGCTTTGTAGGTGCCCTACACTGCAATCCTAAATATATTTACTCAAAAGCAGATCATGCAATTGTTATAAGAATTCTAAGGTCTCAAATATAGAATAAATGTGCTCAAGGTAAAACACACATGCATAAGGATCTAAACCACATGTCTCAAATAGTGCAGGAGAGCAATCCTGAAGCCATATTGATTCTTAATGACCCAAACATTTCCTCTGTGAAGGAAATATCTTGGAAAAACCTTTCCCAGTAGTTCTTTTCACTTACAAATCCTTCAGACCCTGTCTTAAGAGCGTATTTTGTGTATTTTGTGGATTCTAGAACTAAAGTATTTATTTACCATATCAAAAAGGTGGCCAGGTAATGCAATCAGTAAAACATTGTCAGTTATCTTGGCAGACAGGAGACATGTGTAAGACTCTTTGGCTGGTCTTTGGCTAAGGGGTTGGGCAACTATTAAAAAGTTCTTGTTTGACTTAGGGGACTCAGTCCCTTGAAGAGCTGGGCAGCAAAAGCCAAACCCCATTTTTCCTATAACACTATATTCAGGGGAAATTGCTCCCTAAAGTGTGTTTAGGATTGTAATTATAAAGGCACTTGGGGTCTGTATAAAACAATGAACAAAAGTCTGTCATTTATTATAAATAGCTTAATTAATTTTCCTGCTGGGTTGGCAATAATGGTTCCCTGTTGTGTTTGCTACTCACTTTTTTCATAATCAATGATGGCCAGCTTAGTAACTTTCTCTTCCCCCTCACAGGTCCATTTCTCGTGAGGACCTTAATTTTTGCCCTCAAGCCTGTCCTGTTGCCTCTGACATTTCCCACAGGTTTGCTTCTGATGTAATAAAGAGTATTGTATTTGTCAGGCATATGGCTGGAGGCAAATATGCTAAAATAAACTGAGGCGATACTACAAACTGATATTGGTGTATTTATTACTTTGTCATACATTTCCCTAGAAAACTGGGGCAAGGTTACCAAGATTTATTTGAGACTCCACTTTGCCAATCAACATAAATGGAATCAACTTATGTTTAATGACCAATGTTTTATAGTGTTCTGATGTTAGTAAGGTAAAGGGACCCCTGACCATTAGGTCCAGTCGTGACCGACTCTGGGGTTGCGCACGGAAACACGGTTTACCTTTCCACCAGAGCGATACCTATTTATCTACTTGCACTTTGAGGTGCTTTCAAACTGCTAGGCTGGCAGGAGCAGGGACCGAGCAATGGGAGCTCACCCCATTGCAGGGATTCGAACCACCGACCTTCTGATCGGCAAATCCTAGGCTCTGTAGTTTAACCCACAGCGCCACCCGGATCCTCTGTCTGATCTTAGTATTGCTTGTCTATTTGTTTGTTGTGGATTGTTCTGAAGAAAAAAAGTTTTCCCTCCGAGCGGCTTTACAAACACATAAAAGCAAAATGCAATGGATACACGAACTATAGATAGACAGATAAAAATATATGCAGCACACATTTCAGATAAAGGCAGCATGAAATTAATTACGTCAAGGATTAGGAATTTAACAAAAGTCTTAGGATAATAAAAAGGATTTTGCCTGGTGCTAGAAAGATAACAAAATAATCGCCGGGCCAATCTCCCTGGAGAGAGCATTCCATAGTCTGGATTTCCCACCAGACATTTTGGCACCTGAGGTGAACTACAAAATGGCTTTTACCACACCAGGGAACAAGTGGGGAGTGAAGATATACTCCGGGAATAAGAGGTGGGTGGGAAATAAAATCAACCTTACCCAACAGTTAAGGTGGGAAGGCTGTACACGGGGCAGAAGGGGGCCTGTTCTGAATCACAGAGGGTGGGTTCCTCTGCCATTTCCCCCCATAGGGATAAAAGGAGGCCATCAGCACCTCCAAATTAGCTTTAAAGGCGCCATTGGGGAAGGGCTGCTGAGGAGGCAGCAAATATGGACTCCAAAGAGTGTGTGGCAGCCATTGCTGCCACAGTGGCAACAGCAGCAGCAGCAGATACATTCTTTGGAGGCCAGACCTTCTGCCCCTGTAGATCCTTCTGCCTGAGGCAGTTGCTACACCTTGCCTCATGGGTGGACCAGGCCTGATGTCACCACTGAGAAGGTCCTGTATCTCATTGCCACTCCCTTAACGATAGTGGGAGTGCAGAGGCAGAGCCGTCTTTAGCATATGCGGCGTTGGAGTGCAAAAAACTGTCCAGCGCCCCCATTTGGGGGGGGCAGGCCAAAGTTGTTGAGCGTCTTTTGGGGGGGGGCAGCTCAGAGTTGTTGAGCTTTTGGGGGGCACGCAACTCTCTCCCATGCCACTGCGGATGAAGGGAGGAGAGGAACAATCCCCGCAGAGGTTTGGGTGGGAAGCTGTGCACCTCTTGTGAGCAGTGTGCGTGTGCTGGGCGGACCTCTTGATGACCCGCCACTCCCAGGTGCGCAGGAGGGCAGAGCCAGCCGACGAGCTCTGCTCTACTCGGCAGCGGCTATCGGCTGGCCTGGCTGTTCAATCCCCGGACTCCAAATCTCCACCCCGGACTCTTGTCCTGGCGCCCCTGAGAGCCTGGTGCCCGAGCGCCATGCACCCCTAGTGCCTATGGGTAAGCCGGCCCTGTGCAGAGGTAAACCTCAAAAGATAATCTTCAGGGAGAATTAGAGGGTATCCAAAACAGAAAGCACAGAAAGAATGGAAAATCTATAAAGAGTATTTGGAAAAGCATTACAATAACAAATATCTCCTGGCAGAAATAGAATGATCCCTGCAAAGCAACAAACTTAATGTTTTTTGATATCTGACAAAAACAAAGAAAGAAATACAGTAATTTGGAACTGTGTGTGAAAAAATTGTAGAAATAATAATACAATGAGTCTAATCGGAAGCCAAATGTGTTTGTTTTGTTTTGTGTTATTTTTCTTCTTTTCTTTTTTCCTCTCTCCCTTCCCCTCACTCCCTCCTCGTCCTTCTCCTTCTTCTTCTTTCTCTTCTTTTTTTTTATTAGTGTTTCCCATCTTGGTCTTTCTCTTTTTGATATGTTAAGAAAGAGATAAAGAGATAAGAGTGTAATATGAAAACCTCAGTGAGTTAAAAGTGATGTTATGTAAAAAAAAATTATTACAATTTATATATTGTTAAAATGGTTAATTGTAAAGGAACTGAGGTAGCAACTACTGTGGGGAGTTTTTTCTTTGTTAATGTTGAATTCTAAATAATAATAATAATCTTCAAAGTATAGAAATAAGGGTGATCCAAAGTGACAGGGCTGTATCCCACCACACACACACACACACACACACACACACACCCCACTGGGAACTTCTCCCAGTAGCAGGACATGGGGAAGAGCCTCTTCTGGAGATCTTAAGGCAATTAAATAAAATGTTCTAGCCATGCGGACTATTCCACTCCCTATCAAAAACCCTTTTTATACCCTTCAACACTTCTAACACGTACCGTCATCAGCACATAACACATACATGAAAGAAAATATGGATGGAGATCCACTCCCACAAAATTCACCTCAGTCCCTCTGAGGGAATGACTTCTTAGTCCTGGAGCACATTATGCTACTTGCATTTTATATAATAATAAAGTGGTGCCTCAGGTTACAGGTGCTTCAGGTTACATACGCTTCAGGTTACAGACTCCGCTAACCCAGAAATAGTACCTCGGGTTAAGAACTTTGCTTCAGGATGAGAACAGAAATTGCACGGCAGCGGTGGGAGGCCCCATTAGCTAAAGTGGTACCTCTGGTTAAGAACAGTTTCAGGTTAAGAACGGATCACCAGAATGAATTAAGTTCTTAACCCGAGGCACCACTGTAATAATAATAATAATAATAATAATAATAATAATAATAATAATGTTGTTGTTGTTGTTTAGTCGTGTCCAACTCTTCGTGACCCCATGGAAGCGGGTGGGTGATAGTGCCCTTGTTGCTAACTCACGGTTGTAAACAACACCTCTCCAAAAACCATGGCATTTTGACCCAAGAGCAGTTTTAGAATTACAGGTAAACAAGCAATATCTATTGCAGGGGGCGTTGTGTGCATGCATCTGCATTTTAGAGCATTTGAGGTGCACAAATGTAGCAAATAAATTAAAAAAAAGATCTGTGTCATTTGGGAAGCAACGATATGGAACCATTATTGCAAAGTACCTGAATCAGTTTATATTTTTGTTCCTCTAGTGCAAGATGCTTTTTTGTTATCCCCCCCCCAGACACAAGAGAAGGAATATACAGACTTTTTAATTACATTGGGCAGGCTAAGTCTATTTTGCACGTGATCGGTAACCATGGGTGGGTGTGCAAATTCTAGGACTGCAATGCTAATGTAAAATTTATTTCCCTAAATGCCCTGTTTTTCTTGGCAAGGGATTGGATGGGTGGGTTTATGGAGTGATTTTTTTTGGGGGGGGAGGTTTAAAGGAAGGGGTTTGTGAGTGGGCTGCAGGTTCCCCCTGCAGGGATTTTCTATAGTTCTGCAAACCTCAGAATTTCTCCTTGAGCTTTGCTGATACTTCCCTTGTGCTTGGATGGATTGATGCTTTTGAGACAGGTTTGAGCTCCAGCTGTTGCCAAGCAGGGTGGCCAGTTGTGCCCATACAACACACCATTTATTGCTTGCTATTATTGAGATGGTGAAGCTGAGGCTCCAATACTTTGGCCACCTCATGAGAAGAGAAGACTCCCTGGAAAAAACCCTGATGTTGGGAAAGATGGAGGGCACAAGGAGAAGGGGACGGCAGAGGACGAGATGGTTGGACAGTGTTCTCAAAGCTACCAGCATGAGTTTGACCAAACTGCGGGAGACAGTGGAAGAAAGGAGTGCCTGGCGTGCTCTGGTCCATGGGGTCACGAAGAGTCAGACATGACTAAACGACTCAACAACAACAACAAAAATTATTGAGATTGGGACGTGGGTGGCGCTGTGGGTTAAACCACAGAGCCTAGGACTTGCTGATCAGAAGGTCAGCGGTTTGAATCCCTGCGACGGGGTGAGCTCCCATTGCTCTGTCCCTGCTCCTGCCAACCTAGCAGTTCGAAAGCACGCCAAAAAGTTCAAGTAGATAAATAGGTACCGCTCCGGCAGAAAGGTAAACAGCGTTTCTGTGTGCTGCTCTGGTTCGCCAGAAGCGGCTTAGTCATGCTGGCCACATGACCCAGAAGCTGTACGCCGGCTCCCTCGGCCAATAAAGCGAGATGAGCGCCACATCCCCAGAGTCGGCCACGACTGGACCTAATGGTCAGGGGTCACTTTACCTATGATTGATCTCCACAAAACCGGCTTTGTCATTTTGCTTTTCAGTCTGCTGCCCTGCATGCATATAGCTTGAGGTGAGGGTGCTGGAGAGAAAGAGAGAGATGAGAATGAGACTGTCAGTCTAATGGAACAGAACGTTCAAAATTTCTGTCAGCCCGAAGTTGTGCCAGTGAAATCTTGAAGTAAGCCAAGAGATGGATTTGTTTTGTTCCCAGTGCTGTTCCAACAAAGGGCATAACATTGTCCAAAGTGGCGCCTCATCCCAGCTGGAAAGGGAGGCTGAAATTCCTAACGGAAGACATATTTGAGTAACTTTGCTGCTCTGAGCAAGCACACATTTTAAATTATGTATCACACTGTTGACACATCCCAAAAATATTGCTGCCTTCAGCATCTCTTCATAGCTGGCTCTATGAAAAGAAAGCTGTTAAAAGCAGGGGGTTTAACTTGGAAATACCGAAGCTATTCTAGCCTTCCAACAGGTTGCCTTAAATACAGTAGATGTTGTGTATTTTGATGATATGCAATGTCCAGACTCTTTATATTCAAGAGAACTTTACTTTCAAAAGAACTTTGCTTTCATAAACATATAACTGGGAAGAACATATCTACTGTTATGTACTGAAGTTCTCACCCTGGGCCAGCAGGGGGATACTGTAGATAGTTATGCAAATGAAGGATCGAAAGTGACCTTCAGTGATTGGATAGTTTTAGAAACATGTTACAGTAACGTTGTACTGGAGCTCTATATAAGCTGGCTGACTGAACCCTTCAGTTCAGTTCTGTTCTGGCCTGTGAATAAACAAGAGCTGTTTGAAGAATCGCTGTGTCATCTGATATGTTCACCCACAACTTAACATCTACAATCTCATGTTTATTCACTTTGTTCCTTATATAGAGCACAAGTTTCTCCCTACAGTGGTACCTCAGGTTACATACGCTTCAGGTTACATACGCTTCAGGTTACAGACTCCGCTAACCCAGAAATATTACCTCAGGTTAAGAACTTTGCTTCAGGGTGAGAACAGAAATCGTGCTCCGGCTGTGAGCAGCGGCAGGAGGCCCCATTAGCTAAAGTGGTGCTTCAGGTTAAGAACAGTTTCAGGTTAAGTATGGACCTCCAGAACGAATTAAGTACTTAACCTGAGGTACCACTGTATTTTAGGGATCACCTTCTGTCTGCTTCACTTCAGACAGATCATGCTGACACAGACTGTCCTCAGCAGTATCCAAAGGAGTATCTCTCAGCAGCCATTCTCCCTCTCATGCACCTATAGAGAAAAGCAGAATACAGTTTAAAAAATCAGTTACCTTTTGCAATAAGGAATGCGAAGGGAAAACACCACCGGAAAGTGCGGGATAACACCTGGTTTTTAATTTTTGTTAGGTCATCTAACCACCCTGTAAACAAATCAGAATGAACTTTAGTTAAACAACCAAAGCTGTCTAATCTCCCTGCAAAAAAATAATAATCAGGATGAATGCTCAAGATACATGTTGTTTGGAAGCACTGTTAGATATTCAACCAATAAATCAAGTCTCCATAACTCACTTGGCCAGGTTTGTTAAGACACAAATAGCCACAACTCCATTTCCAAGTGCCCAGTGAGAGAGAGTGAGTTTGGGTGTCCCTCTGCCTGAACCAACAGACATGTATACACACAATACATAATTGTATATATAGTGGTACCTCTAGTTAAGAATTTAATTCGTTCCAGAGGTCCGTTCTTAACCTGAAACTGTTCTTAACTAGAGGTGAGCTTTCGCTAATGAGGCCTCTTGCTGCCACTGCACCGCCGGCACCCAATTTCCGTTCTCATCCTGAGGCAGAGTTCTCAACTTGAGGTAACTCTTCCAGGTTAGCGGAGTTTGTAACCTGAAGCGTTTGTAACCTGAGGCATTGTAACTCGAGGTACCACTGTACTTCCAAGTTGTTGTTAGGAGAGCTGCGTTTCATGAGGCTCAGAGCTGAGATTAAGGAAGGTGGTGGACTCTCTCCTTCACTGGAGGTTTTTAAGCAGAGGTTGGATGGTCATCTCTCAGGGATTATTTAGCTGGGATCCCTGCATTGCAGGGGGTTGGACTAGATGACCCTTGGGGTCCCTTCTGACTCTATTATGCACATTAACAACTTAAAATGCAGTAAGGTTGCCTCCCACACTGCATTTTTTTAAAGAAAATTATTTATACTTTTCAAGCTTTTGAAGCTTATCAACTTCACAATCATTTTAACCTTTCAAAACTTGACTTCCTTCCCCCTCTTTCTGCAGTTCCTTACATTTATTATTTAATACCTTCTTCATATCCAAAGTAACTTAATTTGCTTGTTTATTCATCTACTTTAAATATATACTCTTATAAAACTGCAGGTTATTACAATAATCCTGCCAATGTTCTCATCTGTTTACAATTTGTCTTTAAATACTCAACAAACCATTTCCATTCTTTTATAAAAAGTTTGTTGTCTTGGTTTCTTATTCTTCCGGTAAGTTTCGCCATTTCTGTATACAGTGGTACCTCAGGTTAAGAACTTAATTCATTTTGGAGGTCCATTCTTAACCTGAAATTGTTCTTAACCTGAGGTACCACTTTAGCTAATGGGGCCTCCCACTGCTGCTGCTGTGCAATTTCTGTTCTCATCCTGAGGTAAAGTTCTTAACCTAAGGTACTATTTCTGGGTTAGCGGAGTCTGTAACCTGAAGCGTCTGTAACCTGAAGTGTCTGCAACCTGAGGTACCTGTTGTGTATTGAGTCAAAGGATTTTATATCTGTATTATTATTGTCTGTATTTGCATTAGGGTAAAGTAACTGCCTTTTGGTTCCAGAGGGTACAGCTACTATTGGTTCATTTAAGCTGCTGTATTTGGATCCTCTGTCTTATTGGTTTCCTCCAAAAGGCAGGACTGTGATTGCCTGATATTGCTCCCTCCAAAATGTATCCTTCTAGCTAGTTCCCTGTCCCTATAAATGTAGCTCTCCCCTCCTCAGGTCTCAGTCTTGTTGCTTTAATAAAGAAGTGTTACTAGAGAACTGTCTCCAGCATATTATGTCAAGAGAGCTGAAATCACAAACCCCACGTCACAACAGTACCATTGTATTCCATAAGTTTTTCCATCCATTCTTCCTTTGCTGGGACTTCTGCTTCTTTCCATTTTGGGGCAAGTGTTACTTGTCCCACACTGCATTTTAAGTCACTTTTTTTCCCTCGCCCCCTGCATGCACCAGAGAGGGAGGGAGTGGGGAAGTTGTTGCCTGATGCGCATGACCTGATTTCCTAAAGCCAAACTGCTATTCAGTGAAACATCCACACATGTGCAATGGCTGCCTCAGAAGTACACACCTCAGCCTAACCGCAGCTGAGATTTTGGAATTGGATGGAAGTTGCTGTGAGGGAAAGCGCATCAACCAGGTGTGTTTCTGAACAAAAAAAAAAAAAAAAAAAGGATTGTGGCAAACGTCATGCGCACTTGGCTTCAAACACCAGCAGTGGGAGAGCACAGGAGCTGGAGGAAGCAGTAATGTACATTACCCAAGTGACATTATCTGTCACTGCCGGGGATGTTTGCTTTTTTGAGCTCATCTTTCAAAAAACAATGTTTATTTAGACCAGCTAATGTTCAATGCAGAGTTGCCACCTTCTTATTGCTTGTTTTAAAACAGATTTACTCTGCCCATATTAGAGCCTCTCTCCTTCCCCACACCTCCCAGTTCATAAAAGAGAAACCCTTAAATAGGGTTCATAAAAGAGAAACCCTTAAATAGGGTTTCTGACAAATGGCTTTGTCAGAAATAGACTGGAAAGAGAAGCTGCTGAATTACAACTTACAGTGGTACCTCGCAAGACGAATGCCTCGTAAGACGAAAAACTCGCAAAACGAAAGAGTTTTTCGTTTTTTGAGTTGCTTCGCAAGACGGATTTCCCTATGGGCTTGCTTCGCAAGATGAAGACGTCTTGCAAGTTTGTTTCCTTTGTCTTGCAAGTTTGTTTCCTTTTTCTTAAAACCGTGCATTCACTTCGAGGAGCAACTCATAGCACGCGGTGTGGTAGTCTTTTTTGAGGTTTTTGAAGACTTTGGTGATTTTTTAAGCTTTTCCAAAGTCCGTGCTTCGCAAGACGAAAAAATCGTAAGACGAAAAAACTCGCGGAACGAATTAATTTCGTCTTGCAAGGCACCACTGTATCACCAAACTTAAAACCATGGAGAAACCTGGCCTGAACAAAGACCTTGGATTCTTATCTCATTATACATGACAAAGCCATTTTTCACCTTTTCACCCCTTGCTTCTTCCTGTAAGACCTATTGCAGTCGTTAAGAGTCGTCAACAGGCTCATCACAGCTATCTGCCAATCACCCATTCCCACCACCCTTCTGAGTAATACCCCTCCCCACCTTCTCACTATATAGAAGGGTCTGGTGACTTCTGTTTCAGTGTATCTGAAGAAGTGTGCATGCACACGAAAGCTCATACCAAGAACTGACTTAGTTGGTCTTTAAGGTGCTACTGGAAGGAATTTTTTTTTGCCTTAAATAGGGGATAGTTTAAACCAAGGTTTCCCAAACTTGGGTCTCCAGCTGTTTTTTTGGACTACAATTCCCATCATCCCTGAAGACTTGTCCTGCTACCTAGGGATGATGGGAGTTGTAGTCCAAAAACAGCTGGAGATCAGAGTTTGGGAAACCCGGGTTTAAACTTTGGAGTGGGGGAAGCACGGAGGAAAAAGGCTAAATCCTTGGGCCTTTGTGTGAAACCCTGAGATAGGGTAACATGAGCAGCTGGAAAGCAGGGGGCCTATTTTGACCTGGAAACTTTGCTCTTCCAGCCGGGTAGGGTTGCTTCATGGCAGGAAGGGGTATTCTGCACATGCTCAGGAGCACTTTCCATAGCTGAAGTTGAACACTGAAAACCAGTGTCAGGCTTTAACCCCCGGTGAACTTTGCTTAGCTTAATGCAGTGTGTTGTTGTTTTTTCCTTTAAAAAATGTTTAGGGGTGCTCTCATTTTGACTCAAGAAAATCACCATTTTCGGTAAAAAATAAATACAGGAAATGGACAAAAGTACAAAGATTCATAAAATGTTTAGGGGTATGCCATTAAAAAAACCACTGGCTTAATGTAAGTGGTGTCTTTTCCGGAGCATGCTGTTTTAAGTCTCGCACTACCCTCCCCAATTGCCTTCTGTAATTAGAATAATATTTAGCGCCCCAGGTTGAATTCCCGGGTCTCGAACTCTTGGACTTGCCGGGTTTCCATCGCTTGCGGCGCTTCGGGCTTTCCCGGAGACGCTTCGGCTGCAGCGGAGAGGAGGGGTCGGGAGGAGGAGACCGCCTTCGGAGGGGGGCGTGGTCAGAGCGAAGGAGGCGGGACCGGCAGCCCCTGGAGCCGCTCTCTGGTTGTCGCTTCAGGCCAGCCAATCCCGCGGCCAGCTCTTGCAGCCCGCATCTCTCTCTGTCTCTGCCCGGTGCAATGAGGCTGTAGAAGCTGCAGCAGCAGCAGCAACAGGTTATGAAGGGCGCAGAAAGCAAGAAAGCGAGCGAGTAAGCAAAGCAAGCAAAGCACAGCCTCCTCTCCTGGCTCTGTTCATCTGCTGCTGCTGGAGGGGGAGGCCGGTCCAGGCTTGGCCCCCTCCCCTCTTCGCTCCTGATGGGGTTTGCACGGCTGTAGCGGAGGTGAGAGTCAATTTCCCTACCTCTAAAAGATACAAGGCACTCAATGAGAAAGCTCTTTCAAAAGCAAGCAGACGTCCATTTCTGCCTTGCAAAAGCTATGGGGCGCTTTATTTATTTATTTAGGGGGGTGGGGAGGCTATCGACTCAATGTTTGCGCCGCTTTGAAAGCAAACAGCAGCAACAGCCAAAAGTTTGGGTTTGTTGTTTGGCTGTTTTGCTTTTTTTGCAGAGAGTTTTCCATGGCTGTCAAGCTGTTAATCCCGTCAAAAAGTGTGTGCTGTTGGGGAATTGCTTGTTTTTTTAACAAAAAGCAATGCAGGGGCGATTCAGTCGAAGCTGCAAAACGGTGGAAAGTGCTTTGAATGACTGTGTGTATGTGTGTGTTATTTGCCTGTGCGTTTTGGTGGTTTGAAAAGACCAGGAGAAGGGCGGGGTGGGGGATGCTGAGCAGTTGTCTCAATGATTTGTTGTTTTGTTGTTTTTGTTGTTCATTTACTTAAATGTTTCCTATGCCCCTTTGGAAACTTCGGAACCGTTTGCAACAGAAAACGTGCATCCCTCTGGGACAAGCCTTGTTAGCAAATGGAAGTATCCCCTTTGCCTTAAACTATCTAACCAAAACTATCTAAATTATGAGTTACAGTTGAAATGCTCTTTTCAAAATTTTCCACAGGGTTAGTAGCCATGGCAGACTGTTACTCTGGGAAAAGATTAGATGTTGCTATATTGTGTGTCTAGATATATGCGCTATGCATTTGATTTTTGTGGTTTTAAAAAGTTTTTGATATTCTGTAACTGAATAAAAAAGGATGGCCTTTGTTCCTTCACTCAATGTGTGTCTGAAAAAATACGGGCATATCCTATGCTGGATAGTAGTGTGCTGACCAGTTCTGGTGCACACATTGCATGATAAGTAGTGATCTAGCATTTGGTGTGTGCCTATATATGTGTGAACCAATTGTGTAACTTTGGGGTGTGGCTCCAGAGCCCCGGGAGGTGTGTGAAGCACTTGGGAGTTTGTCCCAAGTCTAGATATGGCTAACGTAGAGTATTTTGCATTTGCACATAGATTCATAGAATTGTAGAGTTGGAAGGATAATCTGGTTCAACCCATTTTAAAACAAAATCTAGGTCTTTAATCTGTGCTTGGGGTAGAAATGTGTTGCAAAACCGTCTTAAAATAAAGCTGAATGCTGAAGTGAGCTCCAATAATCCACCAGCAGCGGGTACAGGGGTTTTTTTTTATTGTTGTGTAATAGTTGTTGTTTATGTTAACAAATGGTTTGTCCTGCATTTATTTTTTAAAAGTCATTTCTACAAAACTGCGTTAAACTTTGGCCACTAGAGGCCGCTCATTCAATCTCGCTGCAGCCAAGGCTCCATCTCACACACTAGGAATTTTAACGTTCTTTGAAGTTGCAAAGTGGACATATAAAATCCAGAAGCGACTCAAATATACCTGCTCACTGAGAAGCAACCAAAGGCTTGCCAAAGAGCAGATAACTCATTTTGAGATTTGAGTCTCCCCATGGAGCATCAAGCAATTCATTTCCATTAGATCTGTAGCAAATTTAGTTACAATTTCTATGCACACACATTTTTTTTTTAAAAAAATGGATCTGCACAATAGTGATCTGAAGCCTATGGGAGGTGCATTGTGCTATTCACAGATGATCCTCTGAACATTTGGATAAAGAGCTTTATTTCGGCATTGGTTCGCATGGCGGTACAGTCGACTTTCCCGAATCATGATTTGGCAGGGTCTTTAGTGTGGTGGCTCCCGTCATGTGGAACAGTCTGTTTTATGTTTTCCAAGTATTCTAAAAACTTTTTTGCTTACCAAAGCATTGGGAAAGACTAAAGCTCAATGGTACAACATCTGCCTTACATGCAGCAGGTCCAAGGTCCAATCCTTGACATCTTTAGATTAGTCTTTTCAAAGTAATGAAATAAAATAGCTAGGCATCTGCTTTATGGAAACAGAGAGATCTAGACTTGTGTGTGTGTGTGTGTTGGCTTGTACAACACTGATCATGCAGGGATAGTGCTTAACTTTTAACTGGCTTGTATCCATTATGCAGACTTAGGTGACCAGACATGTTGAAGCCAAGACTCTTGTACCCTTAATAATTGTAGCCAGGGCTCCTGTATCTTTAATAGTTGTGTAGAAGAGGGATGTTATTATACTGCAAGTGTGATAAAAGCTGTGCCACCTCATCAGGGTACAGGAGACCCCATTCCTTCCTATGCACTAGGTCAGTTGATGAGCATTATCTGTTTCCAGTATTCAGAAAGGGTGTGCAAATGTAATAGCATACACTCCCCCCAACCCCCAACCCCCACTTTTAGTATTTGCATGCCATATGCAAACAAAATCCATCCTGTTGCATGAAGAACTATTTTGTTTGGAGGATGTGTTGCCAATTTTAAATTGCACTAGAGAGCAAATTAATATATTTCCTTCTCTTTCAAATTCATGGCATGTGGGGTTCTGTATGTCTTGCCATCTGTATAGCCATCACTTGCGGAAAGAAGCTTAAATCCGATTTTAGCTTGGGCTCTGAGTGATGACAGAGAGTCAGAGAAGAATCCTGTTTGCTACTACTGTGTTTACTTCTTCTTGATGTTGCAAAGTGCTTTACAATATGTATTAGGGTGGATTTGCACAGGCTCTTTACTGTTTTTCTGGAACTACAAATTAGGCATGCCAAATGGTAAAGTTAACAGCATATCAACAAGGTAAAGGTAAAGGGACCCCTGACCATTAGGTCCAGTTGTGACCAACTCTGGGGTTGCGGCGCTCATCTCGATTTATTGGCCGAGGGAGCCGGCGTACAGCTTCCGGGTCATGTGGCCAGCATGACTAAGCTGCTTCTGGCGAACCAGAGCAGCGCACGGAAACGCCGTTTACCTTCCCGCCTGAGCGGTACCTTGCACTTTGACGTGCACTTTGACGTGCACTTTTCTACTTGCACTTTGACGTGCTTTCAAACTGCTAGGTTGGCAGGAGCAGGGACCAAACAACGGGAGCTCACCCTGTTGCGGGGATTCGAACCGCTGACCTTCTGATCAGCAAGTCCTAGGCTCTGTGGTTTAACCCACAGCGCCACCCGTGTCCCTATATCGACAAACGTTGCCTAATAAAACTTTGGTTCCAGTGACAAACGTCATAACTGCCTCAATGTTTTGCAAACATTGGTGAGCTTGTTTTGCTAATTTCACTTCATCTGTAGCAATGTTTCTAGCAATGTTTCAATGCAGTCCTTTGCGGTGATGTAGGGCAAAACAAGCGGTTGTAGTATAAAACATCAGAAGATGTTCGCATTGGCAAACTGTGTTGTCCGAAAGCACCAGGTTGCCAGAGGCTGCTTTTGTTTTTTACCTGTCCTATTGCAAGGTCTTGGATTGCAGGCTTCCATATAGGCGCTCACAACAAAATACTCCCCTCCATTTGCTTTTTAATTATTTTTAACAAAACACAGACCAAACAAACCAAACGGAATTGATAAGGTGCATCAGTTTCATTCTACCTTAGTCGCTGCTTGACTTGCTAGTGCACTTGGGTGAGCCCTGGGAGCCTGACCTTTCTTCTCCCAACCCATAATAAAACGCTTCCTTGGTGGTTTAGAATTTGTCCCAGCCCCATCCTGTCTATCTTCTTTCCTGCGCTTTCGTAAGTTCTAGCAGCAGACTTCTGTCCCCCACTCCTCCTGTTCCAGAGAGAACTCTCTGCGTGTCTTTTAGTACCTGGAAGGAAGCACTAACTAAATCATAACAGCCGCAGGGACTCGCTCAAAGAATCTTATCTGTAATATATATGTCTATTTTGTGTTTAGAATCATTACTAGCGTTAAATGTGAATTCTAGGCTTTTGAAGCTCCCTGTTGAAAGTAATGCTGGGGTTCAGCAAACCACTTGAAAGAGTGGAAACTTCCTGTTTTTGCTTTGAAAGAGCCCATTGGCACCTTAAAATTTATTGTGTAAGAAGACTGGTGTGTGTGTGTGTGTTGTTGTTGTTGTTTTTTGAGAGAGAGAGAAAGAAAAAAAGAAATAAGAAAGAAAGAAAGAACCAGAAGAGGGAAGGAAAGACTATTACTTGCTGCAGAGCTGTTGAATCGAGAGCATGTTTAAAGGTCCCAGTATTTATTTTGATAATTACTGTATTCCATTAGGGTTGTTCACACATTACACAGAACACAGGTGTTGGCTGTCTCAACACTTGTACAAGTCTTTGTGTGAAAGTGTGTATGCTTGCTCACATACATAGCTTGCCTGTTACATACACAGAAGTATACTCACAAATAATAATAATAATATGAGCGCCGCAACCCCAGAGTTTTCCGCGACTGGACTTAATGGTCAGGGGTCCCTTTACCTTTTTACCCCAGCCACTCTGGGCAGCTCCCAACGGAATATTAAAAATGCAATAAAACTTCAAACATTAAAAACTTCCCTAAACAGAGCTACCTTCAAATGTCTTCTAAAAGTCACATAGTTGTTTATTTCCTTGACCTCTGAAGGGAGGGTGTTCCACAGGGTGGGTGCCACTACCAAGAAGGCCCTCTGCCTGGTTCCCTGTAACCTCACTTCTTGCAGTGAGGGAACTGCCAGAAGGCCCTCGGAGTTGGACCTCAGTGTCTGGGCAGAACAATTGGGGTGGAGA
Source organism: Podarcis erhardii (assembly GCF_964252035.2). NCBI lineage: Eukaryota > Metazoa > Chordata > Lepidosauria > Squamata > Lacertidae > Podarcis > Podarcis erhardii. Next base: position 65,488,476 of record NC_138512.1, on the reverse strand, counting down.
CGCTCCTTCAGGTATACAGGGCCTTCTGAATTACTGTAGGAGTGTACAGCTAAACTGATTGCGTACATAGATTGTACACTTGTTGAATGTAACAGTTGAGCATCTTTTTAACTGCATCTTCCTCTGCTTCTCCTTATTCTCTCAACTTTAATCCTTTGTAATACCTCCTTAAGAGATAGACTAAGGGTAGCCTTGAGGTGGTTCCCAAACTCTTCTCCCCACGCCTCGCCTCCATGGACCACTTGAAAATTGCTGAGGGTCTTGGCAGACTCTTAATAATTTTTCTGCTTGTTGTAGCAATAGGAATGAGCTGTGTTAGATGCTGCACGTTTTTTAAAATTGCATTTTTACAGACACACCACAGGCCACTAGTGGTCTACAGTTTGGGAACCCCTGCTAAGAAATGAAGTTTCGAGGCCTGCTTCAGGCTTGTTGGAGTCGCCTTTTCTAGCTGTTCATTTCTACAATGAGAATAAGCGAGAGTGACCTGTCTAAGAAGCAGGACTTGCAGAAATCTCTGTACATGATTTTAAAACCAGAAGACAAAATAAGAAAGCACGAAAAGCAATTGTTGGGATCAATTGAAAAGTCATAAAGTAATGAGCAAGCTTTTGGGGTTGGACATGTAGCAAAGAAGGAGAAAAAAAGAAAAGAAAAGAAGATGGAGGGGGAGAGAGAGAGAGAGAGAGAGAGAGAGAGAGAATGAATTATGAAAACCTTGTTGTAATACTCAAGCTGGAATTGAAGAGGTTTTGCCCAGACTTAATTAGGCTAGACTGTGTTTGCAGTGAAGAATTCTCATGTTACACCAAAGACGAATGGGACAACCCTTTTCTTATACAGTATACTCTTGGCTTTAGTTTTTGATTAGTAATTAGCCTGAAGAAGGGGGGTGGTGAGCTTGAAAGCTTGTTTGCTACTCTGTGACTTGTTAGTCATAAAGGCATTGTGCTAATAAAGGCTACCGCTGCTGCAGGGAGAAACAAGAATATATTTGAAAGAGCTTCTGCAATTTTCAAATGCTATATAATGAGTGACGTGTGATCTTCTTCAAAAAGTGATAAAACTGAAGTCTGATTGGCTGATGACTCATGTTTCCTTTCCAGATGAGCTGATTTGCAGAGAATTGTCAAGATGGCTTCTACAAACACCAGGAACAGGTAGGATTTAGGATGAGGGCACCATCCACTTCTCTTAGAGAGCCAGTGTGGTGTAGTGGTTAAGAGCGGTAGACTTGTAATCTGGTGAACCGGGTTCGCGTCTCCGCTCCTCCACATGCAGCTGCTGGGTGACCTTGGGCCAGTCACACTTCTCTGAAGTCTCTCAGCCCCACTCACCTCACAGAGTGTTTGTTGTGGGGGAGGAAGGGAAAGGAGAATGTTAGCCACTTTGAGACTCCTTAAAGGAAGTGAAAGGCGGGATATCAAATCCAAACCCCCCTTCTTCTCTTCTAGAGAGGCCCTTGCTTTCTTGACCTTGTTTTGTGGTCTTTGCATGAACAAAAAGTTACTGTTAAACACACCAATAATAATCATTTAATAATTCTATTATTTGTACCCAACCCATCTGACTGGGCTGCCCCAGCCACTCTGGGCAACTTCCAGCATATTCAAAAACATAATAAAAGTTTATTTGGGCCCATTTAGGGGCCTGGTTTGTGCAGCATCTTAAGTCTGAGCCTAAGCCTAGGTAATCTGAGCTGGGACTTGTGCTATGAGTGGTACCCAAGAACAGCCTTAGCTGCTGCTCATGGTTAGTGGGGAAACAGCTTAACCACAGGTCCTGGTTCAGATGACATGCTAATCCGGTCGTTCCCAAACTTTTTTGTTCCACTATCCCCTTGGCTCCATAAACTGTTTCCCAATGCCCTCTATAAAAAGCATTACAGTTGTACCTTGTAAGTCGAATGGAATCCGTTCCGGAAGTTCGTTCAACTTCCAAAATATCCAAAAACCAAATCACGGCTTCTGATTGGCTGCAGGAGCTTCCTGCAGCCAATCTGAAACCCCGTCGGATGTTCAACTTCCAAAAATAGTTTGCAAACTGGAACAGTCACTTCTGGGTTTGCGATGTTTGGGAGCCAAAATGTTTGGGAACTAATCTGTTCGAAAACCCAAGGTACGACTGTATTCAGAATACAGTCATACCTCTAGTTGTGTTAGGTTCATGTTGCAGATTTTTGGGTTGCGAACGCAGCAATACTTCCGGGTTACGCCGCAAGCGCAGAAGCGGTCTGTGCGCTTCATGCATGCGTGGGAGTGCTCTATTGCATCATGCGCATGCACAGAAGCGGCGCTCTACGTACAGACTTTTAAGTAGAGGTACCACTATAGTGGTTTGCATGACGCACTGAAGAAGATCCCAATGCAATAACATTCAAAACCGTAACAATTAATTGCACCTTTATCCAATTAAAACTATTTCGTTCCATTAATTCAACAACAGGACTTGATCCTGTGATACGGGCTTTTTAAGGTTTCATAGTCATTTACACCACCCAGCCTCCACTGCCCCCCAGGCGGCACTTTGGGAACCAGTGTGCTAAGCTGAAACTTGGATTGCTGGCGGTCCCTGGAAAAGAGTTTGGAGGCACTTTGCTCCTCCCCAATCTGGTAAAAACAAGCAGGGAGCAGAGCAAAGTCCACTTGCAAGATGCTGTCTTGAAGCCCAAAGAGAAGCCATAGTTTAGCTTACTGTATTGTGTGAACTAGCTTAGTGAGGCACTGCTAGAAGCATCTGAGAGCTGCTCCCAGTATTTCAGGTTTTGTTTGTGTGTCCTGGGCTTCCTTTTTGTTTTAAAGTCTTAAGCATGGGTAGGCAAACTAAGGCCCGGGGGCCGGATCTGGCCCAATCGCCTTCTAAATCCGGCCCACGGATGGTCCAGGAATCAGCATGTTTCTACATGAGTAGAATGTGCCCTTTTATTGAAAATGCATCTCTGGGTTATTTGTGGGGCATAGGAATTCGTTCATTATTATTTTTTCCAAAATATAGTCTGGCCCCCACAAGATCTGAGGGACAGTGGACCGGCCCCCTGCTGAAAAAGTTTGCTGACCCCTGGTCTTAAGAGACATTGCTGAGGGCTTCCAAGTTTCGTTTTGCACTCTGTATCTGTGCAACAAGCACAGGGCATGGATTATCCTGTCGCTGTAACCAGAAATATGCCTTATTTCCCACTTCAGCTTCCTGTTATAAAATTTTAGGGTGCACACACATAGCAGACACACACTTCATGGAAAACCAGTCCTTCACCCTTCAAAATTTAGGAAATATTCCCTGAGGGAAAATTACACTTTATTTTAGTACACAGAACAAGCCCCAAAAGCCACTTTACCTCTCCTAATGACTAAATATTTCCTGTGCAGAATGAAATATCTTAGAGAAACCTTTCCTAATAGTTCTTTTACTTAAAAATCCTTCAAATCTTGTCTTAAGGGCATGTTTTTTTCATGAATTGGGTAGGCCTGTGACCTGGTTTCTAGAACTAAAGTATATACTATCTCAAAAGAATGGCCAGATAATGCAATCATCAAAGCATTATCAGGTATCTTGACAGGAGAGAAGTCATGCCTCTTTCTGTGACACATGTATGATGCTTTGTGGGTGGTCTTTGGTTAAGGAGTTGGGCTGCAAAAGCGAACCCCATTTTTTCTAGAACTGTCACATGAAAGAAATTGGCTGTGGCCTTCTCAAGTGCAGGGCTATTCAGAAGAACAGGCAACCTGTAAAATAGATTAGATCAACAATGGCTCACTGGTTGCCTTAAGATAATTCTGTCTGTCTCCTGATTCAATCTAGAAAGGCAGTTGCACTTTGTAATCTTGTTCTCTTGAGTGTCTATAAAAACGTTTGAGTCACCTCTTCAGCTTTAGTGGAAGGTGCTCAAGGCAACTTCCATTGAAGCCATGAAAACCATTCGAAGGTCTGTGGATTATGAATAAACTTCAACTTGAAAATGTGTTGGCATTGTATTAATTTTCTAGCGTTGGGTGGAAGAAATGGCTGTCGTTTCGCTTGCCAGGGAATGGAGAAGTCTTATAAATTTATAAGGCTTGGAGAAATTCCACATTTTTGTGTCCCCTTTGGACTTTGTATGCAATTTGACTCCTGTGTGTGTGAATGTGTGTGTGCGCTTTAAAATTGTCTTCAAATATTCATATATGTATGCAGCACTGTATCAGCTGCATGCTCTCCATAATAGTAAGCCCTTCGTGCTGGATGATGCCATGGGGAGTCAGATATATAAGCTGATTACCAAATGGCACCTTCAACTTAGGCTATGGTTGCCTAACGTCTTGGCGCCATCTTCCCTCCAAAATGAGTTTTGAAGCTTCCAGATCCTTCTCTAAGAGACATTTTGCTCTCCCCATATTTATTTACTTACTTAATTTAAATAGCTGCCCCATAGCAGAAGTACTCTAGGAAGCTAGGGTGGTGTTGTGGTTAGGGGATTGGGCTAGGACCTGCGAGATCAGGTTTCAAATCCCCACTCAGTCATGAAGCTCACTGGGTGAGCTTCAGCCAGTCACAGCCTCCTAGCCTACCTCGCAAGGTCGTTGTAGGGATTAACTGAGGGGTGGGGTGAACCATGGAGAGAAAGGTGGAATATAAATGCAAGAAATAAGCCCTTTTGCTTACCTGCTTAAGAAAGATGGAGAGGGCAGCCAGATGGCGATGTCTGTCTCCAACCTGGCATTCAGAGATCTCCACAACTGGACCTGCGCCAGTTAGAAAACACACCTGGCTAATTTCTAGCACTGATGGAGACTGACCCCTTATAAGGTGAAGGAGTGCCTCCACCCCCATCGTTCTGCCTGGACACTGAGGTCCAGCGCTGAGGGCCTTCTGGCGGTTCCCTCATTGTGAGAAGCAAAGCTACAGGGAACCAGGTAGAGGGCCTTCTTGGTAGTGGCACCTGCCCTGTGGAACCCCCTCCCACCAGATGTCAAGGAGATAAACAACTACCTGACATTTAGAAGACATTCTGTTCAGGGAAGTTTTTAATGTGTGACATTTTAGTGTATTTTTGGTCTTTGTTGAAAGCAGCCCAGAGTGGCTGGGGAAACCCAGCCAGATGGGTAGGGTACAAATAATAATAAATTATTATTATTATAAGGTGGGCTGTGGCTCAGCAGTAGGACATATGCTTGGCATGCAGAAGGCAGGCTCAATGTCTGGCATTTCCAGGTATGGCCAGGAGAGACGCCTGTCTGAAGCCCTGGAGAGTTGCTGCAAGCCCAGATGAACCCAATGGTCAGAATCTGTCTTAAGGCAGCTTCCTAGGTTCCTGTGACATGCATCTGGGGCCACCTGATCTCCATCTGGTTCCCAGACCGGCCTCCTCTGGCTTATGTAAATTAAGTGAAGCAACATGGAGCAACCTTGTCAAAACATGGCCCGCAATGCTGCTTCATCAGGTTTTAAAGGGATTAAGGAGAAATTTAGTTCCTGGAAGAGGTCAAATGCTGCTCCCATAACACAGCTGCATTTCCACAGCCAGAAAAGTGGTGCTGTGCTTGCGGATTAATCAATCCCTTATAGTCAAATTTCCAGCTTAAGTGTGCTCAGCGTGACAATGTAAGAGGCACGAGGGGGGGGGGGAGGGAACAAGCCGTATTGAGTTTCAGTTAACTCCCCTCTAACCTGTAGTATTGTCTGGGCGCCTGTTCAAGGTGCTTACTGCCGCCACAGAGTCCGAGGTGGAAGAAAAGTAGAGCTGGTGTTCTCAGCATATCGCTGACACCATGCTCCAAAACAGTGCATGGTGATCTCTCCTGTCAGCAGCAGTTAGTTAGACGTTAAAAAGCAGAAGTGGGACTTCTGTGGTGTGTTCCTGTTCAGTGACCCTCTCCAGGATACTCTATTTCATCCTGACTTCCATCCAGTTTTCTCTCTGCCCCCAAAGCAGTCAGACAGCACTATACATGCTCATTGGGGTTCCTACACTCTGAAGCAGGGTTTTTTTCTACCTAAAAAATTGGAATTTTGCTGATCTTAGTGTTCCCTTGAGTCTGCTGATTCCTCTCTCTTCTGTGTGGGCATTGTTGCTTTGGCTGCATAAGCAATGGCGCTTGCCTCTGAACAGTGAAAATGGAGGAAATGGTCAGGGAACAAGATGGGATCTTGGGGCACATCATAGAGATACTGGAATCGGCACTGGTGGGCCAGTTAGAGCGAAACCACCACAAAATGGATGTCTCCAGTTATACCAGAAGGAATTTATTTGTGGTTCGGTGACTAGGACCCTGTCCGCACTGTACATGTAAAACCAGTATCAAACCACTTTATACAGTCATGGCTTCTCCCAAAGAATCCTGGGAATGGTAGTTTGTTAAGGGGCCTGAGAGTTGTTGTAAAGGTAAAGGGACCCCTGACCATTAGGTCCAGTCGTGGCTGACTCTGGGGTTGCGGCGCTCATCTCACTTTATTGGCCGAGGGAGCTGGCGTACAGCTTCTGAGTCTTGTGGCCAGCATGACTAAGCCTCTTCTGGCGCACCAGAACAACGCACCGAAACACCGTTTACCTTCCCGCTGGAGTGGTACCTATTTATCTACTTGCACTTTGACGTGCTTTCAAACTGCTAGGTTGGCAGGAGCAGGGACCGAGCAACGGGAGCTCACCCCGTTGCGGGGATTCGAACCTCCGACCTTCTGATCGGCAAGTCCTAGACTCTGTGGTTTAACCCACAGCACCACCAGGAGATCTCTGTTCCCTGCCCCTTCAGAGCTATAATTCTCAGAGAGGTTTAACCATCACTTATTCCCAGGGAACTCTGGGAATTGTAGCTATGTGGGGGGAATAGGGGGTCTCCTAACAACTCTCAGCTCCCTTAACAAATTACAGCTCCCAGAATGCTTTGGGAGATGCCGTGACCATTTAAAGTGGTATGAGACTGCTTTATATGTATAGTGCAAATATAGGTAAGTCTCCTGGCCTCAAAGAGCTAACAAGTGCTCTAGCCTGTTGTCATGGACCCTTTCACCAGAGAGGCAACAGTGTAGGAAATTACTGATGAGGAGATATGCATGAAGGTAACTGATCCAGTCTGGGATGCTAACCTGGGAGTGAATATGCTGGGTGATCTCACTTGTTCAAAAGGACTTGACTCAATTGCCTCTTCTAAATTACTTCTTGAAGCTTTTGGTGATTTGAGATAAATGTGCGCTCCCTTTCATTAATGTTCCCAAAGCGCACCCACACCCACAATTCAAAGCCGAGAAATAAAATAATGCATCTCCTGCAGAGTCTGGTCTAGCACTATCCAAACAAGCAGAGCTTTCTCACCCCAGATCAGATATTGCATCAAAATGAATCTGACAGCTGTAGTGAATCTGAAGAGCAAATTGCGTCCTGCCTGTGGATTCTGCCTTTGTTTAGCTGGTATATAAATCACGGTCATTAACACTCTTTATAGCCTGTCTTCTCCCTGAATTGTTCTCCCAAGTCCAACAGGAACATATAAGCCTCTGTGTGTGCTAAATTTGTCTCTCTGCAGAAGCTAGCTGCTGCTTGTAGAACAATTAAAGCAAGAGACAGTTCTCTTTCTCAAGCTCTGGGAGGAAGACCTTTCATTGCCTACAGACAGCCACCCAGTCTTAAACAACTCCTAACCCACAATAATACTACAACCAGACCTAACACGGACACTGGCACCAGAGCCTGCAATAAACCCAGATGCCAACTTTGCTGCCACATACACCCGGACAACACCATTACTGGCCCCAACAACATCACACATACCATCTCGGGACTATTTAATTGCTCATCGTCTAACATTGTGTATGCCATAAAATGCCAACAGTGTCCTTCAGCTCTCTATATTGGACAAACAGGCCAGACCTTACGCCAAAGAATAAACGGACATAAATCGGACATCAGGAATCACAAGACAGAGAAACCAGTAGGAGAACACTTCAATCTCCCAGGACATTCTATACAAGATCTCAAAGTAGCTGTTTTACTACAAAGGAATTTCAGAAATAGACTGGAAAGAGAAGCTGCTGAATTACAACTTATCACCAAACTTAAAATCATGGAGAAACCTGGTCTGAACAAAGACCTTGGATTCTTATCTCATTATACATGACAAAGCCATTTTTCACCTTTTCACCCCTTGCTTTTTCCTGTAAGACCTATTGCAGTCGTTAAGAGTCGTCAACAGGCTCATCACAGCTATCTGCCAATCACCCATTCCCACCACCCTTCTGAGTAATACCCCTCCCCACCTTCTCACTATATAGAAGGGTCTGGAAACTTCTGTTTCAGTGTATCTGAAGAAGTGTGCATGCACACGAAAGCTCATACCAAGAACTGACTTAGTTGGTCTTTAAGGTGCTACTGGAAGGAATTTGTTTTGTTTTAATTAAAGCAAAATTATTAAGCTGCTCGGAGCAACAGCGGGATAATGTCTGCCTGGAGGATGCTACCTGCAGGATAGGCTAGCTGAGGAAAGATGGTCTGTAAGACTCCTAGATTCATTCTTCCAGCTCTTGGCAGGAGTTCCTTGCATTTACATTGCAGACAGCCTAAGTCTGGCTCAGCCATCTAGGCAGAACAGGCAGTCTCCTGGGAAAAACACTATTCAAAGGGCAGCTGTCATGGTGCATCATAGCCAGCTCTGCCCACAAGTGGAAACCTCACTCTAGTATCCTGTGAGGTGCTGCAGGGAATATTCTCCCCCTACACCTAAAGGTGGCAAAAAAACCTGTAAGCTGGTTCTGAGACAGTTACAGGGGCGTTGCAGTAATAACAGTGCAATCCTAAACTCGCATACAGTGGTACCTCGGGTTACAGACGCTTCAGGTTACAGACTCCGCTAACCCAGAAATAGTACCTCAGGTTAAGAACTTTGCTTCAGGATGAGAACAGAAATTGTACTCCGGTGGCGCGGCGGCAGCAGGAGGCCCCATGAGCTAAAGTGGTGCTTCAGGTTAAGAACAGTTTCAGATTAAGAACAGACCTCCGGAACGAATTAAGTTCTTAACCCGAGCTACCACTGTACTTAGTTGGGAGTTGGGACTTACTGCTGAGTAAAAATACCTGGAAGGTGGTTCGCAATTTCTGGTAAATGGGAATAAGTTTTTTTTAAAAAATCATAATACTATGGATAACTCCCCCCCACGCGTCACAGTATTTCTACTCCTAGTTATAGTAAACGACTAATACGCTTGTTTGCTAACGAACATATCACGAATACATCAGATAGCCTTGCAATATAAAGTTGTGCACAAATACCACAGAGATCTAGAAGTGCCACTTCTGGCTGGTATCTTGTCTCGAGAGACAATGGAGAGCGCCTCCAGGGGTGAGGTCAAACCACTGTGTTAGCAGCATCACAATGATCTCCCTGGGGCACAAGCCTGGGCTGTGCATATGGACGTCCTGGGCTGCCCAGATGACAAGGCTCCCCTTTTGGCTTTGCTGATGTTGCCCAATACATTTGGCACCAGCTTGGCTGCAGAATTTGCTGGAGAGAGGTGTACAAAGCACCATCCAACCATCTCAGGGATTTGTGTAGGGTTGTCTTGCAAGGCAGCAGAGGTTTAAGGTCAGTTTTCCTTCTTCTAGATGGTCTGACTTCCCAGGTTAATGAGCCCCATCTACCCCTCACTTCAGCACTTGCAGAAACTGCCTTCATGATTGTTGGCCCCACTAATGGTCCCATCCGCTCAATCTGCCAGAGCCTGTCTTTTGCATGCAGGTTAAGTCCCTTCCCCAAGACTGGCTACCCTCTCCTGGTTTTAGCTGGCCAGTCAAAGCCATTCCTGGGGTGTGACTGCTGTCGCCTGTTGACAGCTTCTAGGAGCCACAGCTGAGAGCCAAGTGCAGGGTGGGGACCAAAGATGAACAAACTACCTCAGAAGAGCATGACGTGTCCCCACCAGAGGTACTACCCCTCCCCCAACACCCCGCACATCCCAATTTCCACTTCAGCCTTTGTATGTGTGTGTGTGTATTCTACAATCTATATTTACTAATATATTAAGTGATTAGAGGTGTAGCCTCAAGTAAGCAGGACCACAGCCACATCCATTTACTATCTGCATTGTAGATGGTAGAATTCGCTCCTTTTCCATATAGGCTAATTGCTATTGCTTTCCTTATCTTCCCCAGTTAAATAGTGCTTGTGGGTTAGAAGAACTGACTGCTGCTCACATCATTATAGCTTTTCAGCACAGTCGTTTCTTCTCTTGGCACACAGACCTGGCTTAAATCGTTATGGGTTCTTCCCTGACCTTGATCAACTTGGGACCCTCCTCTAGATCTGCTCTGCAACAGCTCTGTGAAGCAGTTGAGGACAAGAGCAGGGTGACTGGTTCAGAGTCAGCTTAATTTTGGAAACTGAACCTGAGTCTGGTTCAAATTCAAATCTGTCCGTCTAAACCAGCGCACGACCCTGTCTCATGTGCTGCTCATAAACACTATACAGTACTTCAGTTGGGCTGTGGTGTAGTCTGAAAAGGGGCCCTCTGCACATGCAACTAAGAGTTGCTGCCAGGAAACACACCACTGCAGCCTCTTTCCTTTGTGGGAAAGGGTTCTCCCTTCTCCATTTTCTCCTCACAACAAACCTGTGAGGCATGGGTCAGGCTGTCATTGTGTGTGGCTGCAAGGAGCGCCAGTGGGCTGCCATTACCTGCTGCACAATGCCCTGCAGGAAGAGTGGCCTACTCAAGCTCAGTTACTTGCATGGCCATTTTACAATGGGCTCCATCTCTGTGCCGCCACCATTTCATGACTGGTTCCGGTGCCATTGTAATGGTGGGCCTTGGCCATTGGCATCCCTCCTCGTGGCTCCTGGCAAGATAGTTTGAGCATGTGAATACCAGAGTTACATGGGGTACTGTCTCTCTTAGATGCCTAAACTCAAATTCCCCCAGTCTAATATCCCTAGTGCTGCAGGATTGTCGCAAGAGCGCCTGGACTAAAATTGTCTATCAAAAACTTCACTCTTGTGGTTTATCACCACAACAGCTACAGTGGTACCTCGGGTTAAGAACTTAATTCGTTCTGGAGGTCCATTCTTAACCTGAAACTGTTCTTAACCTGAGGTACCACTTTAGCTAATGGGGCCTCCTGCTGCTGCCACACTGCTACCGCGTGATTTCTGTTCTCATCCTGAAGCAAAGTTCTTAACCTGAGGTACTATTTCTGCGTTAGCAGAGTCTATAACCTGAAGCGTCTGTAACCTGAGGTACCACTGTACTCACTTTGGGTTTTAGTAAAGCAAACAGTCTCATTTGTCAGCGCCTAAATGATATCGAGCGTCAGAACAACTTGGCCACAATAAGGAAATTTTGCCCATGGTATGACTATTTTCCACCTTCCCATTTCGACTCTCTGGCACCCTATCTGCATAACCTAGCAATTAGAAAATACAGACGTGCTTTTACTCTCACAGGATTGAATGTATCACCCTCAGCTGTACTTGAGGGACAATTCCAACAGATTCCACACGAAAAACGCTTATGTCCCTGTGGAGACGGCATTACCAAATTGGTGGCGCATGCCCTTCTGGCTTGCACTCTTTATAAAGACTTGAGGAATGAGATTATCACCCCTCTTTTATTGTCCATTCCGGGTCACCCAACCACTGCCACAATGTCCTTTCTCTTGGCAGATCAAGATGAGCAGGTGACAGCAAAGGTTGCAAGGTTTTTAGCTGGGGCAATCAGAGTAAGATCCGCTATTTGACTATTGATTCAAAACCCTAACATTTATTTTATATAATTGACTTTTTATTTCTATTCTTTGTATATCATATTGTTGCTTTATTGCTATGGCCGAAGGCTGACGCAAATAAAGATTCATTCATTCATAGCATAGTTGAGGCTGCCCAGTATACAGGACTCTGCAGGATCCAATCAAGGAAGCCTTGAAGGTTGTTCCTTATATGCGAGAGTTCTGGATGTGTAATGCTGATGGGTGAATCTGTGGTTGTGTTGGTATTTTGGTACCCATATGTGAGTTTATTCTGGGAGGGAAGTGTGGGATGTTTAATGCTATGCACATCAGACCTGCAGAAAAATCCCTGTGTGTTGTTATTGAGGTAATGGGTAAAAAGGGCACATCTGCAGTCTCAGCTGGGAATCTGGTTATTTTGGCTGTACAGTAGGGTGACTGTGGAGGGCTATTGAAGCCTCCCTCAATGGGACAATTCATGGACTGGGGCCAGAGGTCTGCTTGCGAATGAAAAGTCCCTAGCTTGCATGCTTGATGCACTTGGAATCACAATAGGGCGCTGAGCCCTTTCACCTCCCGCAGCAAAGGAATCTATTGGGATATAAATGGAGGCTGTTAAGGCACATCTCGTTAATTAATAGGCCCCTTTTCAGCTTTGTTTAAGGCCTGCCTCCAGACTTACTGCTTCTCCATAGTGCTTGCTCAAATTGTGTTGGCTATTAAGGGTGTGTGTGTGGGGGGGTGTATCTATCTATAAAACAATGGCTGCAAAGCTCTTTAACTTACAAATGAATATGAATGAAGGGTGTCTGGGTTATTTTAGTGGGTAGGGTAGCAATGGATAGCTTACAAACAATCCTGTGTATTGCACATCAGCAATTACATTGTGTTCCTTGGGTTGCAGGATGTCTCAACTTCTGCTGATTTGCCTAGGGAGTTGTTATGCTGAAGGAAAGGCTCCCAAGTTTACTTTAGCTCCTTCCTAGTTTGCTATCTTCTCTCTCTCTCTGTGTGTGTTGTTGTGTGTAGCTGAGCAGGTTTATATCTTTGTTTTACAGGGACCAACTCTGTTTAGGGATTTTTGATTATCTGCTACTCACCCTCACCCTCACTACTACTGACTTCTCTGCAGCCTTTGTAGATAAAAGGAAGCACCAGTTCTTGCACTTTGTTTTAATATATTTTTTAGCTCATCTCTGCCTCCACTTTGAAATCAAGAGGAGATCAGATGTTCTGGGCTGCTTGCCTTCTCTGTACAATAGGCCGCCTAGTTTGTCTGCTTTGCACTGCCCCCCCCCTCAAAATATCCTTTTCTCTTTTGGCCATTTATGCAGAATTGATACCTGTCTGTTTCTGGTTGTAAGAAAAGCCATGTGTGAGAAACATTTCCTCATTGGAAAATATATTGGGAACTGAACGCGTACAAAATCCCTTGGGCTGCTCCACCAGCACATATATTCTTTCAAAATAGCTTTAATAGGAAGCCATCACAAGCCCCATTCCCTGCTTCAAAAAGATGAGTTACGGGGTCTCTAAAATCCCCCACAGTTTAAAACCTCACAACCTGCTTCCTAATCTGCAAAACATAATTTCCATTGTGACTGCTCTGTTCATTTGTATTGTTTGGCAAGGGGTATGCATATACTCTCAAAAAACAACAACTATGTGCTTCAATAAATGAATTCTGCAACCAGTCATCAATATTGCTCACTGAACTAATTTCCATGATTTCCCTTTGTAATTTAGTTGTTTTGTATAATTTAATTAACCAAAAAGAAAAGGCTCTCAGAGCATCTTACAACAATCAATAATAAGACAGTTTCCCCTCTCAGACTTAACAGCGCACAACCCATGACACAAAAGGAAAAGCAGTTGGGAGGGATGATGAAAAACAGCAAAGTAGTTCTCAGTTGCAATGTTTCTTCTAAGTGTTTTTTTCTGTCAGGGAGGAGTCCAGCACCCTGTAGCTGCTTCACCTTTGGCCGATGCCCAGGAGGAGCTCCCCCCCGCCCTTATTATTGCAATGTTCTTCCTAGGATGCAGAGAGATATTTTAATATTTACTTGTCCTGTGGAGGGGCAAGAAGTTATGCAGGGCACTGACACATTGGCCAGTGAAAAAATTTGTTCACCCACCACCACCTTTGGCTTTTAATTTTCAGTAGGCATTTCCTCTTTCAGTTCAAATTGTCTTTATGCCTATAAGGACTAGAAACGTGTAGCAGCACTCTTGCACCCCTGAATATCGGTACATTTTTGGGGTAACATAACCAAAAACCTAGGGACCCGGGTGGCGCTGTGGGTTAAACCACAGAGCCTAGGGCTTGCCAATCAGAAGGTCGGCGGTTTGAATCCCTGCGATGGGGTGAGCTCCCGTTGCTCGGTCCCTGCTCCTGCCAACCTAGCAGTTTGAAAGCACGTCAAAGTGCAAGTAGATAGACAGGTACCACTGTGGCAGGAAGGTAAACGGGGTTTCTGTGCTCTGCTCTGGTTCGCCCAAAGCAGCTTAGTCATGCTGGCCACATGACCCGGAAGCTGTACGCCGGCTCCCTCGGCCAATAAAGCGAGTTGAGCGCCACAACTCTGGATTCATCCGCGACTGGACGTCCCTTTACCTTTACCTAACCAAAAACCTGGCATTCATCAAGAGCATTTTGTGTTGAGTTACCCTTCTGTTTTGTAAAGTGGGATAAAGAACCATTGGTGCATGCTGAATGTGTAGTTCATTGGAACACAGAAGCAGGGATTAAGGAACAGAACACACCTCTGCTTCTGGTTTTTTATTTGCACAGAGTGCAAGCTATTTAACTGTTGCAAAACCCTCTTTCTACCCACCAAAAGACCCACTAATCCTGGGTAAAGTATGATTCCTCCATTCCGGAAGTGAGGAAACACTGGGTGCCCAATATGTGAGTCTGCAGTGTGATGCAGCAGCAAAAAATAGCTAACGCTATTCTAGGCTGCATCAAAAGACATATAGTGTCCGGATCAAGGGCACCACTCTATTCTGCCTTGGTCAGACCACACCTGGAATACTGTGTCCAGTTCTGGGCACCACAATTTAAGAAGGATGTTGACAAGCTGGAATGTGTGCTGAGAAGGGCGACCAAGATGATCAAGGTTATGGAAACCAAGCCTTATGAGGAATGGTTGAAAGAGCTGGGTATGTTTAGCCTAGAAAAGAGGAGGTAGAATGACCATCTTCCAATATCTCAAGGACTGTCACATGGAAGATGGAGCAAGCTTGTTTTCTCCTGCTCTGGAAGGCAGGACTCGAACCAATGGCTTCAAGTCACAAGAAAGGAGATTGCGACTAAACACCAATAAATACTTTTGACAGTGAGAGCTGTTTGGCAGAGGACAGGTCTCCCTCAGGAGATTGTGGACTCTCCTTGGAGCTTTTCAAGCAGAGGTTGGATGGCCATCTGTCATGGATGCTTTAGCTGAGATTCCTGCGTTCCCAGGGGGTTAGACTGGATGACCCTCTGGTCCCTTCCGACTCCTATCATTCTGAGATTCTGCATCGGAGCAGCGCCCGAGGGCGATCCCCTTGTGCCCACCGCACCATCAAAAGTTGCCAGTATCTTTCCACCCGGTGGCGGCGGCTGCCTCTTATCCGCGCGCGCCCCGCATTGCGCGGAGGCCAGCAGTGCCAGGCAGGAGGGAACTCCGTGTCCCGCCTGGTGCGTGCTTGTACTGTGTGTGTGTGTGTGTGTGTGTGTGTGTGTGTGTGTGTGTGTGAATAATTTGTATTTTGGCAGCGCTCAGTCGCCGTTCCCCCTCCGAGGCGGGGCCCCATCCGCGTGTGCGCTCTCGCCGCGCGCCTTTCCCCTTCTGATAGGCTCGCCGCAGCCGGGCTTGTCCATTCCTCCCGGAGCCAACCCTCCCCGTTCCGTCGCCCTTGACAAAACAACATGTCCATTTAAGGGAAGGCGGAGCGTACCATGCGAACTTTTCGCTGGGGGGGCGGGGGCGAGGCTGTAGGTGCGAATCGTTTCAGAACCGGCTCTCCAAAAAACAATCCCCTTCCTTCGTTGGGAAAGCGCAGCCCGAAGCGCACGGTGCTTTCGCCGAGTTCCCCCTCACCCCAGCGCCCCATCATGGGTTGGCTCAGAGGCCGGACCGGTCCGGAGCTCCAAATGGCCATTCAGTAAGCGAGCCCAGCCAGCCAGTCCCGGGCTTGGCTCGCTTACCTGTGGAGCAACAGCAGCAGCAGCAGCAGCCGAGCCGGGAGCTCCGCCGCCTCCCCCTTCCCCTCTCAGCTGGCTTGCAATGTGTCGAGCCGGACTGGAGGAGGCCCCCGGGTGCCCGGATGTCTATCCAAATTAGTGTCGGACTGAGCTAGCAGAGGGAGGGAGGGAGGGAGGGAGGGAGAGGGAGGCGTTACAGCCGAGGAAGCAGCAGTCTTTGGGGAGAAAGGAAGGGGGCGCGTAAAAGTGGGATTGCTCTGAGCCAGGGGCGCAGAGCGCAGCAGCAAATGGACAGGAAGTTTTTGGGTGGCGGAGGGTAGGGCAAGGGCGAAGAAAGCCTTCCGATGGCCAGGAGACGGTCGGCTTGCTAAACTTCACTATGGCTGCCCAGTCAAGGTAAGGATTATATATATATATATATATTAGCCATCTACCCAAAACAAAACAAAACAAGATTTATGTTTGTTTCCCAGCTTCCCTCCCTCCCTCCCTCCCTGTTGTCGGAGTGTTTCCCCTTTTCATTGCTGCTCGTTCTTCGCCGGTTCTCTCTCTCTCTCTCTCTCTCTCTCTCCCCTCCCCTTCTCAAAAGTTTGTGCTCTTCAGAATTTTATTTAATTTTTAATTTGTTTCGAATCTGGTTGAAATGTATTTGGGTTTAAAAAAAAGATAGCAAAGCTCACCAGCCCCCTCTTGTTAAAAATCAAAAGACAGTTTTTTGTTTTTGGTTTTTTTTTAAAAAAAGTTTACCTCTCTCTGAAAGGTTGTGAAACAGGAACCTCCTGGTATTTAAATGTAATGGTGCATTTAAAAAAAAATCCTTGTGAGGGAAGCAGTTGGAATCCTCTGATCTTATAAAAGCTGATCATTGATATCCCCTCTTGCAGCGCTTTCCTCTTCAACAGCCCCTTTATTATAAAGGAAAGTATATATACTGATGCTGACACAATGGGTCTTTTTGTAAAATGTGTACGGATTTAGTATGCTTTCAGTTTTCTCTGGATTTCATGCCTTTAAAATGGTAGCTGGGCTGACTGTGAGTGAAATCTGCTGAGTAGGCAAAGGATGGAAATGGTCTGTGGAGCAATAAAAGGGGAGTTTGAGTGAACCAGAGTAATTATGTCTAGTTACTGCCAAATTAGGGGATGGGAGATGAATCCAGGTATACATTTTAAAAATGGTTGTTCCTAATCACTTCGGATTATGGCTTCAGGGGAAAGGCTTTTTATTAGTGCTGCTGCTACTCCTTCCTCTCCCTTCCTTAGGATTATTTGAGAAATCCCATGGCTAAATTGGGGGGGGGGGGCTATCCACCTCACTATATTTGAAGCAGCATGATGAGTTTGGGATGCAGTTTTCTCCCCTTAAATTCACACCCACCAGGCTCCCACTGTGGTTCTCTTACCACCCTCCAAAAAAATAAATAAATCGGTACCCAGCTGACCTATTTCAAAATGATGTTTGGTGTTGCTATTAGTAGTGTAGATTCCTGGCTGGAAACCGGGACGTGGGATTGTGGCAACTGGCAATGTTGGAGAAAAAAATGTCTGGTCGCTCCTGCATGGGATAAGTAGATGCTTGTATTCTTTTTTTTGGATAACTGCAACTTTCCTTGGGTAATCTTGGGCAATAAATAATGGGGAGAATATTGCTAATGGGCCATTGCCATAGTTTTGGAAATATTAAAGCCCCATCTCTCTCTCTCTCTCTCTCTCTCTCTCTCTGCCAGAGTCTTTATGTTCAAGGTATAATTTGCTGGCCGTCTTCTAGTTCATAAAAGTGCCAACCTCAACTTTTGCCTTTAAGCATGCACTGGCATAGTTTGGGAGGTTTGAGGGTGGAGTGAAGCGTTCTGGCTAAACTTGATTTGTATCATTTAAGAGGCAACGTAATTGAACTCAGTCCTTTGTAGTGTCTCTGTGATGTTTGGAGGACATAGCCTCTGATGCAAATGTCAGTGTTCTTGGTTGGGGGGGGGAGAAAGAATGTAGTATGTGATACTTTAAAAACAGCAAAAAACTGAATACACTGATTTGACTTTCAACAGAATGTGTTGAGAACAGTCAGAGATGCAAACGCTTGGAGTGTAGCTGCAACAAGGAATTCGGAATTGTTTTCTATGTGGTAGAATCCTCTGTTGTAGGAGAGGCTGTTTATGAAATCCAATCCAGAGAGTCTTGCTTCTGTTTGCCCTGCAGGTGATTGTGAGGCAGCTTGGCAGCAAAGGTCGGGAAGAATGAGAAACATTAGCATATGGATTCCTTTTTTCTTTCTTTTTTACCTAGAAGAGAAACCTTTACCAAACAGATATAGTAAAAAATATCTACGCATTTTGAGGCATCTGTTAAACTGAATAGCATAGCTCTGATTTCAGTAAGGATGTTCCTTCCGCTTGTGACTTTAGCATGCAATGGCCTGCCTACAGGGTTGAGTCCTGTGCACAAAGGAAAAACCCTGCACATGCAGTTCTCTTTGTGGAATTGTGTCAGCTGTGACAATGCCTTTTGGGAGGCACCAAATACAAAGCGGTATCTCAGCGGGACTTACTATTCAGAAATAGGGATTGGAAGGTTCGGTTGCAGTTTTGTGCACATTTACCTGGGAGCAGCTCCTTTTGAACTCAGAGCAACTGTCTTCCAAGTAGATGTGTGCCTATGATTTGGCAGAATTAGCTACAGTAATTGTTTGAAAGGGACACCACTTGGGCTGCCCCTCACACAGAATTTTTTTGGCCTGGTTTTACATATAAAGCATAAGAAAGAGTACAAATTGCACCACTCCAAAATATTAACTTAAGTTAAAAAACAACAACACCCTGCAAGTAGAAAGCTAGTTGAGTTCGTGCCATATGGCATCCATTTCTGATCATGTGATGCCTGACATTGGCAGAGTAAGCAGTTACGGGGGACTAACTTATTAGCTTTGTGGGTTTGCTGGTGCGAGGGCCCCCCAAAGTGACATCATTCTGTGGTAAAAACGCTGTGAGTAACCCCCAAAGGCAGCACATTTGCCTAAGAGCTTTTGCTCAAGCCTGTCAGCAACCCTGACCCAAGTTTACCTCTCTGCTTTCTCCGTTAAAAAATCGTTGTCGGCATCCATCTGTCTCTGGAGACTATGGAAGAATGCGCCTTTGGGGGTAAAGTCAAACTGCTGGAAGGTTTCAGCGCCTGCTGTGGCTGTAGATTCTGATATGGTAGACAGGGAGAGACATGTTTTGTTGCAGCTGGGGCAGGTGAAGGTGTCCAGTTGTGTCTCAGATGCACCATGGCGTTTCTTCAGAGAGAGGTTTCTCCAGTGTGCTAGTTTTTTGCTTAGGAGAATTTTTTTTTTTAAGCATGCTTTTGAAAATGCATCTGGAGTGGAACTGCCTCATTATGCCTTCCATTTCACAGAAGCTTTCTCCCTGGTTGCAAGCAGACAAAATTGCTCTTCGCAAGCCAGACTTCAGTTATGGTGTAGGAGTGGAACATGGAAATGGGAGAATTCTGACTAACTTCTTTGGTTAGATTGCTCAGCTTCTGCTTTTGTTTTGATTCAGGGGTAAAGAAGCAAATTCTAGGCATTTGGGCTGAAAATATCAGCATGCTACCTCAGTGCTTTGATACATCCTGCAGTGTTCACATACTGAATTGGATTCTAGTTTTCCCCTCTCCTTCCCACAATCTTACTTGAGTAAAATTAATCATAGTGTCCAGAAGTCTTAGAAACCTGGAATCAAATAACAGTGTGTAGCAACCCAAAAATATTAAGCATTAAATTAAAATGGAAAACTTGATATTTAAAGTGACCCTGGTGAAGGGGAGAGGGTCACAGTTTGCAACTTGAAGGGAGTGATTTTTCCAAAGTAAAATGCCACCCATGAGCTTAGTCCTCAGCTCTTTTTGTCATTATGTAGTCTTGAGCAGTGAAATATTTTCATATGTGAAAGTGCAATTTGGGAACATCGCTCACTGTCCACCTCCAAGGCATCCTTTTTTTAAAAAAACGCTGAAACTCTCATATTGAAAGTTGTATGAATCATGTCATTTATCAATGCAGATTTTGAATTAAACGTTAACCTGATGCAAATGTTGGGAAATTATTTGTAGTGCATGACAAGTTTTCCCCACAGCTGAATCTGTCTTCTACTACTACTACTTCTTTTAATGGAACATGTCCTATTGATGTTTAATGATTGGCAGGTGGGTTGTCCCACCCACCTGTCAAAGTGGGCCCACTAGAGTTGGGGGGACGGGACACATACTTCCCAATCAGGACAGAACTCCCCAAACATCAGCTGATGTACAAGCATTCTGTTTTCCACCAGATTTGGTTGTGTCAGCCAGTTCCCATGGCCAGGACATTGGGGCAGGTGGGCACGATTTCAGGGAAATTGCTTGCATGCCAAATTGTGGGTGGGGTGGGGTGGGGAACAGTTCCGGAGGTCCATATTTGGTCCGTAGGCTGGAGGTGCCCCATCCCTGAATTACACTTTTGTTCCAGCTATTCTTACCATGGAATTGTCCCCCCCCACCTTCTCACTAGATTTCTTTCACCCATCACATTCAGTTATGTAGGAGCTACTACTTTTCCTTTCCTTTTTGCCTAGAGGTGTTGTGTACCTAATGCAGCTGTTTAACTACAGCCATTTGTGTCCCAAAGCAGCTCATGTGTGACTCTCTATTAAAGGGATCATTGTAGCTGTCAACTGAGTGGCGGTGCTTCATCCCACACAGCCTATACCAGTCTTTGCCAAAATTGGGTCTCCAGCTGTTTTTGGACTACAGTTCCCATCATCCCTGACCACTGGTGCTGCTAGCTAGGGATGATGGGAGTTGTAGTCCAAAAAAACAGCTGGAGACCCAAGTTTGGGAAACACTGGCCTATATGGTCATTTTACTCTCTGTATATTGGGAATGATTATTCCAGGCTGCTTCTAAAGGTTATTATTGACATTGTAGGATGATTTCCACAGGTTCGTTTCATAAGCCTCTGGGTGTTTTCTCCAAAGCTTAGTACCGTGGTACCTCGGGTTAAGTACTTGATTCGTTCCAGAGGTCCGTTCTTAACCTGAAACTGTTCTTAACTTGAAGCACCACTTTAGCTAATGGGTCCTCCTGCTGCTGCCGCGCCACCGGAGCATGATTTCTGTTCTCATCCTGAAGCAAAGTTCTTAACCTGAGGTACTATTTCTGGGTTAGCGGAGTCTGTAACCTGAAGCGTATGTAACCTGAAGCGTGTGTAACCTGAAGCCTATGTAACCCGAGGTACCACTGTACAGTGGAACCTCGGGTTGCTAACGTGATCTGTGCAGGAGGCACATTCGCAACCCGCAGTGCCGCGCCTGCACATGCGCGGGTTTTGATTCAGCGCTTCTGCGCATGTGCAAAGCGCCAAAACCTGGAAGTAACCCGTTCTGGTACTTCCGGGTTCGCCACGGTGCGCAACCTGAAGCATCTGTAACCCGAGGTACCACCTCTAGAAATTCATTCTGATTGTGCAGATAAAATATAACTGATAGAATTCTGCAGGATGGGGTATGAGCGTGTGAAAACAGTCCAGATCCAATGATCCACAGATGATGGAGTTGTCAGGCGCCATCATGGCACCCAAGTATCTTCACTTGGTTGCAAAAGGCGCTTGGCGCCTGGCTAATTTCGAACACTGCGAGCATGTTGCAGTATATAGGGGACGTTAGCCTGGGTAGGCTCCAAACTGCAGCTGCCAAAAGCAGACAGGGTCTCCAGGTGGTTTCTAAAGTAGAACTCTGTATATATATTGCACTTAACTTCATTTTGTGGGTGACTGCTGTACAAGCAGAGAATCTGATGTGCAGGGCATCCACCCACACTCAGGGAATCTTCCTCGAATCTATACAGCAAGTAAGGACAAGGAAGAAAAAGAGGTTGAAAATAGCTGAGAGGTTTTAGAAGCCAGATTTTTAGGTTCAGTTGGAAATGGTTGGGAGGTAAATTCAGAACTCTATAAAGTGTCTTGAACCCTCTCCTATTGCCTCTGTTTCCAGGGCTGTGCATATTGCATTTACTTTTTTTGTTTAAATTTAAAATGTGGGACTGTGAAATAGCCATTGAAAGGCAGGGGATATACACACACATGTACCTGTCAACATTTTTTGCAAGAAGAAAAGCTGGAATTCCATTTCAGTCCTGTATACAATCAGAGAAAGTGTTGCTGCATTCATTGGGGCCTTTTCTCCATTAAGCATGCATAGGGTTACAACTTCAGTGACCTTTGTAAACTAGCCAGTTTTAAGCAAATTTCCCAGCCCCTGATAACAGGAAATGTCTCCTTGATGGTGTTGCCTCCCCCATCTCCTTCCCACTCAGTGTTGTTTTCCCCCTCTCCTTGTCATATTTGCATTTTGTGACCTTCTTAAAACTATTCCTGAACAGGCAGATTTCCCAGCTCCTGATAACCAGGAACCCACCCCTACCCCTGTTATTGAGATGTCAGGAGGCATTGCATATGTTTTTAAACTTATATTTTCACAATATTGAGGTCTAGGGACTTGATACATGCTTTCCATGTTTACTAATTTCTGGATTTGCACTTGAGGACCTCATACAACAGTAGTTTTCTCCCTGAGTGTCCTTTTTTTGTTTGTTTTCCTTTCCCCAAATCCTTCCTGGGAAAATATATTGAACTAACAATTAAATTGTGAATTATTTTGTTTAATTTCAGTTCTTCACATAGCAGAATTTGATTAGTTTGTGTTCAGAATTTGAAATGTGAAAGCCCGGGGGTATGGAAGAGAAACCTTTCTCCCTCATTTATTTATTTTTGCACTTTCCTTGCACAACGTGTATCTGCATCTCTTTATCCAGACAAACAGACCTACACAAACATATTTTATTTTCTCGCATCAAATGTCTTAAGTTCTCAGGAATCTGGGATTTCCCCCAACCATGTGGACAAAATCTGCATGAATGCTACAAACACCAAAAAGTGCTCGTCCAACAGGGTGTTGAAAATGTATGAAAACTAAGGCTGTGTACATACAATACATTCAAAGCACATGACACCCCCCCCAAAGAACCCAGGAAACTGTAGAACACCCACAATTCTCAGCACCCACAACTAACTACAGTTCCCAGGATTATTTGGGAGAAGTCATGTGCTTTTAATGTAACGGTGTATATACTGTATGATCTAAGTCTCCAACAGTTGCAAGGACAGCCCGGTGCATGAGTGAGGCAGACATTTGCATCCACCCCACCAGCGCAACATCAGTATCTTTGTTAAAAAAAACACCAGCTTTTGGGGAGATGTGAATAACAGAAAAAACGGGAAATGGATGGCCCTTATTATCTTGATCAAGTCAAAGTAGCTCTAGCTGCAAAGGATTAGAAATGGCCGCTTTCAGTAACGCCAGGACTTACAGCGTTTGAACTGTGCTTTACATATTAACCTGTGCGCTCCGTTTAAAGTTTTGTTGAGGCTTTGTTTTATTAGACTGCTGTCTCCAGGTGAGGACAAGCTGCTGAAGTGGTTTTTGCTGCGAGTGCTAGGCTGCTTATAGGGTGCTGCGTCACTTAGCTGGCTTGCACCAGTATGGTTCTCCCCCTCCCCCTCCCCCAAATCCCCTGCACTGCCCCTGAGCCTTGGGACATAATACATTGGATAAATTATTACACAAAAGCTGCAGGCCTCACGGGGAGGCTGCGGTGGGTAGGTGGATGGGAGAACAGTAGGTTAATGCATTCTGGTATTCCTTTTAGATTACTGCAGTGACACTATAATCATAGGAACACAGAGTTGATCTAGATGGGTGTTTTCCAGACTTCTTCGTTCCCATATTCTGTGTTGCAGAGGACTCTGGGAAAACGTACAGGGGTTCATATTGGGCCTCCCCACTGCTCCACATAAATTGAGTTAAAATTTATTCCAGATAACTTCCAACATTCCTCTGCAGGTTTTGTGCTTTGTTGCAGGTATTGGTGGGGAGGGGGTGAGTGAGTCATCAGCAGCCCTACCCTGGGAAGATAAAGGTGTTGTGTGACCTTCTTTGTGTAATAATCAGGTTTATCTTTTAGATAGCACCTAGTGGCAAAAGCCTTGGGGGGGAATGGTTATGTTGAGGAATGGGAGAAACTTGGCCAGACACTGTTGAACCACTGACCATCGGCTTCATCATCCCTGACCATCTGACACACTGGCTGGAGCTGATGGGAGCTGTAGTCACAATCTAGAGGGCCGCAGGTTCTATCTATCCTTGGCACGTGGTCTTTAAGACGAATGACTTCTTAACTTTCTGTTATTCGGTAGTGGTAGGATAATAATGTAGTTTTTCTCTACGTGGGTTGATGCCTTTGGAGCAACCTTCTGTGTTAAGGTAGGTGAAGACTCGCTTTATAATTCAGATCTTTGGGGAGGTAATTTGGAGGTTTCATATGTTTGATTTGATGCTGTTGCCTTCTAAGTTTTTATCTGTTTATTTGTTTTGCTTGTTAATTGTTACATTTGATTTTGAAGTTTATGGGTTTCCACCTTGGGGACACTTTGAGTGAAGGGCAGATTAGAAATATTGTAAGTAAATTATATATACATATTCTTGAGTATTGCAAGAGGCTTGTATAATCAGAGGCGTGTTTGTTAGATTCCCAACTAAACAGTAGTTGCTATTACCAGTTGGACCTACTGCCTCTCTGTGTTATAGCAAAACCTCCCACTCTCTGCTAGTTTGTGGCTAATTTTCACCATGTCGGTGAGATCTTGCTACTAGTGCAGGAGCTGGTCCTCAGACCTGGGGGATTCCAGGTGCACAAATCCTTTGCTCATTTAATATTGATTTTTTTAAAAAAACCATCACCGATTCCCAGCTTCAATGCTTTCATTTAATATTTAAGAAATCAATTTGCATTTCCGAACTTTACCTTCCCATCTGTAAAGTGGGAATAGAATTGTTGGTAGTTGTTTTATTGCCCATTCTGAGCATTGCGGATAGAAGAGTTAGTATGCAGAAAAACAAGATTTACTGCATAAAGAGCTTCAGGCTCCCTCTTCAGAATGCTTTCAGCTCCCGGCTTTTGGACGGTTTCCTTCCTTCTATTGTTCGGATATGGAGATTATTTTTCAGAGCTGGTAAAACAGGGAGAAAAACACCTGCCTGGATGAATGCAAGACTCTGACATAAAGAAGAGGGAAGCATGGATTTTAATGAATGCAGATGGCTCCTTTCCCCTCCTCCCCATGCTTTCTGATTGAATCCAGCTAGCTAATGGCACTACGGTAGACTCTCATTATTACCTGTAAAATATATTCTCCAAAAGGGAGGCGAGTGAAGTAGTTCTAAGGAGTGCTGTTAATGTATAGCCCTCATTTAGGCTTGCAGGATGGGGGAAGAGTCTTCAATTACCATGACATTCTCTGCAGCAGAGTACTGCTGCATGATGATGTGTTACGGCACACTGCCTCTATTGCGAGCTGGCTTTGCTCTCTACCTGAATGATGGCTGGCGGTGAAGAATTCTGATTTCAGTGTCGGAAGGTGCACAAGTCTGAAGGTGGGCTGAAGGTGCACAAGTCAATGCTGACATTTCTCTGTAAAGATTTGGCTTACGTCCCTCCTTGAGGGTTTGCTCAAGCAGAGGGCATGCCAGCAGTTGCAATGGGAAGCTGTGTTGCCTGGTAATGTTTTGGAGACATTCATATGGCTGATTCGAACCCTTGACTTTCTCACCTCCTATTCTGGCAATCTAACCATTATACCACACTGACTGTGATTTACTGAATGCTTAGCTTTCCCCCAAGATTGAAATCCTAAACATACATACCAGGATGTAAGTACCGTTGAATTTGGTGCATCAGAGTCTCAGGCAAGCTCTCTGCATCCCTTCTACATCTGTAAAATGGGTGCCAGATGTTGTCTGATGATTGCAAGTTAATGCTTGCAAAGTTTTTTTATTATGATGAGCTCCTATATAAATGCAGTTGTGTGTGCATGCGCGTGTAAAAATGTCCCAAGTTAAAACATCTGCAGACCCAGTGAATAATGGTGCGACTTTGAGAATGAATGAAAAGACTTATCAGGCTAAATTTAGATAATAGGCTTGATCAGATCACAATCAGTTGTGACCTCCCCTGTGTCCCTTTGCAATAGAGTTTACAGTAGCAGCTCCTTTAGCTGACTGGAGCCTTTGGGAGTGCAAAGCTTCCTTTTGCAACGTGCTATTTTGAGTGCAAGCATTTTGCGCGTTAAGCCTCTGTCCTCTCCTCTTCCCTGTCGTTGCTACCAGCAGTCTTCCTTCATTCCCGTAGCTGTGTCTCTATGTATTTGCTTTCCAGGGGGTTTCCTTGCAGTTCAGGAAAAGCGGTCTCTGCTTCTGTCCATCCTGCTCCCCTCCCAGGCCTTCCTCTGGTGTAAAGTGGGAAACAGGTCGGATTATCTGTGGGTCAGCTTTGAAACCCTCTTCTGCTGTAAAAAGCCGCTGTGTGTGCTTAGTGTGGTTCTGTGATCAAAATGTCAAGCCTTGGAACAGTTCCTGTTTTCAGGTAAAACACTGTTCCTGGTTTTTTTATTATTATTTGTGGGATGAAGGAAGAACGCCGGGTTCAGTGGGATTAATTTCAAAATAGGTGGTTTAAGATTATGTTTACTCACTGTGGGAAGGAGGAGGCGTGGCAAAACCTCCACTTTTACCGAAGACCGCGGTTCTATGCACACTTCCCTCTGAGCAAGCATTTATATGATCAAGCTGCATAATATTTTAAACAAAATGGCTGTGGTCTGCTTACAAGGAAAGAAAGGGAAGGAGCCAGCCGGAAATAAAGAGAAAGGAAGAAACCTCAGACATACACCAACACGAAGTGTTTCCCAATTCCTAAAACTGCTTATTGGAGCAGTTGATTATAAGACTTTGGTTGCGAGAACCGGGATGCCACAAGTACAAAAATGTCCCTGTTTTCATCTTGCAGGATGTATGCCTTGAAGCTCCCACAATCTTCCCTAGCTTGCTTCTAAGTCTTTGGAGTAGAATGGGAAGTAAGGGTTCACTTCTGCTTTCTAGCCATGGGTCCAATCAGTTTTCCCTTTGCTCCACTCCTTTTCTCATGGAAAACCCACTCTCTAGTGCTAAATCAGAGCAAACATGAATTGCTGTTTCCTCCGATAGAGCGCCAAAGAGCAGTTTTTTTCTAGGGGAAAGCAGCAGGACGAGGAGAAGTATGGACAAATCCTTGAATATAGATTGTGGTCCAATCCCAAGCAGTTGTTGAAGCTCTCTATTAGTTCGTGTCTTAATTGGAGAAGGAATCTCATTAGTGTATCTGTATTAATGAATTTGACTTCCAACCTTTGCGTATGTATCTGAGAGCACAGGGAAGCTTCAAACTGGATCAGTTCAAGCAATCGGAGCCAATAATTTACAACGATTCCAACCACATTCCCAAAATTGAGCCAAATGGATTAGGATTCTGAGTTGGCACGAAGCATCTTTCTGTGTTCCTATTATGGTTGCTACATCCTCTTTGTTCCCAGTTCTAGAGACTTTCCACAGGCTCACCTCTAAGGGAGTGTTGAAAGCATTAATCATGGTAAGAAAGAGCATTAGCTAAAGTCCTTTCTCTTCCTCTCAGCACCCATATACACACAGTTCAGCTCCAGGTGTTAATGCAAGAGGCTTATTACTAAGAGATTACAGCGGAAGGATTGCTGAGCACTTTGGCCATGAAAAGGTGTTATGGGAGTTGATAAAGAAGAATAGAATTTCATGATACTAAGTCATCTTTTTAGCTCTTGTTGATAGTGGTGTCCCCGTCATTCAGTGCAGTTAGGGAACAAGAGAGGAGAAATCCTGGACTGATTTATTTGTGGCAGGATCTGCTTCAACACACACGGCATACATTTACATGATCAGACCTATCCATTCTTAAGGAAATCAGCCCTGAGTGCTCACTGGAAGGACAGATCCTGAAGCTGAGGCTCCAATACTTTGGCCACCTCATGAGAAGAGAAGACTCCCTGGAAAAGACCCTGGGAAAGATTGAGGGCACAAGGAGAAGGGGATGACAGAGGACAAGATGGTTGGACAGTGTTCTCGAAGCTATGAACATGAGTTTGACCAAACTGCAGGAGGCAGTGGA
Source organism: Podarcis erhardii (assembly GCF_964252035.2). Classification (NCBI taxonomy): domain Eukaryota; kingdom Metazoa; phylum Chordata; class Lepidosauria; order Squamata; family Lacertidae; genus Podarcis; species Podarcis erhardii. The sequence goes on along the minus strand of NC_138512.1, from coordinate 65,460,527 downwards.
AGACAGGAGTGCCTGGCGTGCTCTGGTCCATGGGGTCACGAAGAGTCGGACACGACTAAACAACTAAACAACAGCCGATTATGTTGGTGCAGATGGGGCTCATTGACCTGGGAAGGTAGCCCATCCAGGAGAAGGAAACTCTGGTCCCAGACCTCCACTGCTTTGTGGGATATCTTCAGAAGAAGAAAAAACTAAGGAGCAAACATTACACAAATCCTAAGACAATAGGATGGCATCTTGTACGCCTCCTCCTGGCAACTCCTGCAACCAATCTGGTGGCAAACGTATTGCTCTGCTTTCCCTTGGACCACATCAGTGAGACTGAGAGGAGATGGGTCTTGTTGCCTGGCCCCCCCTGGACCCTCAATACGCACTGCCCATTCTTGTGCCCCAGGGAAGTCACTTCAGTGCTGCTAATGCGCACCATTGTCTCTTGAGACAGATGGATACCAGCAACAAGCTATGTCATTCATATCCCATCTTCCTTCCATTATGGTACTCAAGACAGGGTTCCCTGGTGGTCTCCCATCCGGTAAGACATTGACCAGACCAAGCTCTGCTGAACTTCAGCAAGTTTAACTACACTACCCTGTTACCTTGAGATCATGCCCAAAGGTATTGACTAGTTTGTTTGGAGCTAATATTCGACTATAGTACTTGCAGCTTGATCTCGCCGCATGTTTACTTGGAAGCAAGTCATGTCAAATTTAATGAGGCTTAACTTCATAGACGGTGTCCTCAGGATTGCAGGTAATTCTGCTAATAATAGGATTGCAGGCTTAATTCAGAGTGTTTTGAAGAGACATTTGGCAAGCCCAGCTTGAGCTTTGGAGTCCTCACAACTAATAAGGTATTTGAAAGTGTATGTCTGTGTGTATAAGGAAAAAAACCCAGTGCAGATGAGGATAGCGTCCTTAGGCGGAGCCAACCTTGCAATATGCTGAGGAGTGCAGGCAGTAGATTGTGAAAGTCTTCAAAAGCTAAACACACAGGTTCTGTTGAGGGTGTGTTTATGTGCAATCTTGCAATGAAGCACCCTGTTTTGCAAAGGTTAGTGCACCTGAGAAACTGTAAGTACTCACCGTGTTGCTTGTAGTCAGGTCTTCATAGCGTGATCTGCCCTCCCTGTTTGGGTTCTGGGCTCTGGGCTCAGAATCTTAGGTCAACTTTTCAGTTGACTATAAGAGAAAGGGGAAGGCTATGAGAGAGACTGCTGACATGTTTTCTTGCATGGCTGCCTTGCAGTGTAGGCCAGTTGTGTTGCATACTATCCAGTATTGCTACCATGACCCCCCCCCCTTTGTACCTATAGCTCTCACACAGGAGGGTATTTTGGGGGCTTTCGGGAAAACACTTTAATGGGGACTCAGAGATGGCCACCAGATTCCTTGACGTGCCCTGGGGTAAAAGAAACTTACTTTTCTCCTAGCACCCAGACTGCTGTCTCTCCCAGAGATCACAGCAGCCTGCTTTTCCCTGCCAATCCCAGTCCTGTATGTCTGTGGCGGTTTAGGCCTATTTGTTTGTTTGTTTTACGCTAACCCTATGAGTTGGCAACAATGCACGCAAGAACCAGCTGTCAAACTATATGATGTTTATTAGGAATGAGGAAGACGAAGGCAGAGAACAAAGGGATGAAGCAGATAGATGGAGAGCTAAGCTTTTGGTCCAGCAGATATCGCTGCCAGATCAAATAAATATATTTGCACACCATCGTTCACAAGCACTTTAAGATTTGTGCTGGAACATATATATACTTTAGACTTGCTAAGCTTTCTATGAGGAGGCTCTGCAAGATGATCCTTGAAGTTCTGCTAATGAAATAGTTAGCCAATCTAAGATGCTGCTGGACTGATCTTTTTGCTGTCTTTTTTCAGACATGAGCACCAATAGGTCACGGAGTACGTTAAGTCCAGCTTCCTTTCCCGTTCAGGCAAACAAAACATTAATGTTTAACTTGACAGGCGACAGCACAGTCCATTCTGGGGACTGTGAATATTTCTGAGCTCTGCCGTCGCTCTTGGTTTCCAACATAACAGCCAGAGAGAAACGCTCAGTTGTGATGTAAAAGGTCTGTAAATAAGCCGTATATAAAATCGTTGAATCGTACGACATACAGAGGGGTCATGTAATCCAACCTTAGTCCCAGGGGAACATCCTGTACACTACCGCCCAGGCCTTCACCACATATTAAATATTTCTACAGACATAACACCCAGTGTCCAGATTTTGTTTTGTACCTGACAATTTTTTCATCTGTGTCTTTCAGCCAAAATAAGTTGAGAACGAAGCCTTCATGTTCAAAGGCAAATGCAACCCTGGGGGACATATGTTGTGAGCCACAAGTAGCTTCCCAGATGATCATAGAATTGTAGAGCTGGAAGGGACCCAAGGGTCATCTAGTCCTTCCTCTGCAATGCAGGACCCTCATGCCCAATATGGGGCTGGAACCCATGACCCTGACATTAAGAGTCTCGTGCTCTACCAACTGAGCTATCCCAGACTCCCATAATCCTTGACCATTGGCTGTACTGGCTGGGGCTGATGGGAGCTGTAGTCCCATCAACATCTGAAGGCACCATGTTGGCTATCCGTATTGTGTATGAACAATGGCAGGTGGCAATCGCAATTGCTTAGCGATGAAGAGCACACTGGGCTGTGTTAACCTTTGGTTATATTCAGCATTATTTGGGATGGGGAAGGCTGTGGACCTCTGCTGACGTTGTTGGACTTCATCTCCCAAACAGCTCTAGCTATCATGGCCAGTGGTCAAGGAGTTGAAGTCCAAAAACATCTGGAAGGCAACAAGTTCACCACCCCTGAGCAAGACAACTCAGGGTTGTACCACAACCAGGTACAAATAAAATGTATCTTGAAAAGAGATTTTAAAGTTAAGACATTTGTATGGGAAGTCAAAGAAGCAACAATAACATAGCATTGTGTTTTCAAGTAAATAGTTTTAGTTTTTTCTTGGGGTTGGCTGTCAGGATACTGGACTCCTCCAGTTATGCTCAGTGAGCATCAAAAGAGCCATTAGAACTGCAGCAAATAATGTGACCACTGAATCAAGGTGTTGGGTATCCTGTAAACTGGAATAAATTGGAAGCAGTGACACAGCATCGTTTAGTTGAATGAGGCTCATTCAGACATTTCACTTTTAAAATTACAAGAGGGAAGCAGACAGACAATAGAGCTGAAGTGAACATGGAGGATTCGGGTTTAGGGAGCTGCCAAGGTAAATATTTAGGGATATGAGTAAAATGCAGTTTCTCAAGTTACCTTAGGGGTAGGGATGAATATAATAAAATGGAAAGTGTTTCCAGCATTGGTGAATTTGATAAATTTACCAGGATATTTAAGACAAGCCATTTATATTTAAGTATATTTAAGAATATAGATAAAATTATATATAGCTTCCTTTGGGAAACGTGGAGGGGGGGAATTATCTTAGTTAAACTTTACTTACCTATGAATTCAGGGGTGGAGGGGAGAGGATTAAGTTTCCCAATATGATCTGTTACTCAGCTTGCATTAGTGGGGATACATTGGCTAATGCAGATCAAATAGTCCAACCATGGTTTGGCTGTCATGAACAGACTTCAGTCTTGATTGCTCCCTCTCTTCCTTACTTATTCCATTTTTCCTCCTCTCAGAGCAAACCAAAGGCTTGCCACAGTGTACAGATTCGACAAGTATGGTTTGCACAAACCTTTGCTTGCATCCTACTCAGAATTGGAGACCATGATTTGAATGGGATTTAGGATTCTGATCTGGAGGCAAATTATGGTTTCTACAAACCTGGAGAAAAACTGAACCAGTTGGCTGAACCAGTTTACATAACATATATATTTGTTTGTTTTGGTATGACAAAGAAGTACAGTAATGATGCAATCTCTGGATGATGCACAGGTTTAATTATTTTGTAGCTGGCAGGACTTAAGAGATCCTTCCTCTGGTTATTTGATAAAAAGTATAAGTGCACAGCTGCTTGGGAATAATTGTGCCTCTTTTGAATGCATGTGTAAGAAGCTGTAATTTTAATGTGTGTGATCCAGAAGTTTTGTGTGTTTGCTTTTTTATTTTATTTTAAAGGAAATTATTGCTTTTAAATGAAATGGATCAAACCAAGAAAATAGTAGCCAGAACATATAACACTCATGACTTTGAATTTTAATTGTAGGTTTTCTATTTTACAATGTGTTTTCTTCATACAGAAAACAAATTAATAAGAAAAAGTGTGAGAAGTACTTGGGCTATATAACAGCAGTTTGTTAAAATAAAATAAAAAACCCAGAATTGGAAACCCAGTTCAAATTGTGGGTTTTAGTTCTGAATTCCAGGTAAACTATGGTTTGCAGCAACCATAGCTTACCCAGTTCAAACAGAATGATGAACTCTCACACAATGATCCAGGAAGTAAGTGTGGGAATTGGAGCAGGGCTGGAGAATCTGTGGCCCTCCAGATGTTGAACTATAACCCCTGTCATTCTTTGACCATTGGCTACACTGGATGGGGCGGATGGGAGTCTGAATCCAGTGACCTGTGGAAGGCCACAAGGAGGTCGGACGGAAGCCCAGGGATCAGAGCTTGGCTCTGAGTCTTCTTCCCCTGGGGGTTCCCCAACTGGTACCTCCCACCACTGCTCTGCATCCAGCCAGTCCCTGACATGGGCTTATAAATAGACATTTGTGTACTCATCTGTGGTTGCTTCAGAATCTGCTTCCGGAGAGCAGAGAGGAAAACTGGATAAAATTGTGGTCTCCCCATTTGCTCATCCCTTTAGAGACCACAAATGACTAAGGTGACTACATATGAGCAAGTGGGCTAGAACCACTCTTTTGTGGGCTAATAACTTCTCTGGAATAGCAGTGACTGGCATATAAACTCTTAATCAGCCAAGAAGGGCTTTGGGCAATGGTTGAGAAGTCCTCCGTGCACCTTCCATCGAAGGTCTGTCTAGTGGGAGCTCTCTGCTTGTGGTTAATCATGTTGTGCTCCAAGTAATGCAGCTTATGTTTCTGGTGTTATTTATTTCAACCCGGATAACAGCAGGGCCTCAACAGAGGCTTATCTGTGACGTAGACTCTCTCTTCTCGTGTCACTGAGTTTACAATGACTTCTGAAGAATTGGCACAGCGGCTTCCTGTGTTCCTCATTTTTGAGACAGAATGTTTATTTCATAAGATTTCCAGAGCGGTGGGTAGTCCTGTTATTATGTCTGTTGCCTCAAAACAACAAAGGGTCTTGTGGCACCTTAAAGGAATTAACAACTTTTAGTACAGGCAGCTTCCCATTTGTGTACAGTGGTACCTCGCAAGACGAATGCCTCGCAAGACGAAAGAGTTTTTCGTTTTTTGAGTTGCTTCACAAGACGAATTTCCCTATGGGCTTGCTTCGCAAGACGAAAACGTCTTGCAAGTTTGTTTCCTTTTTCTTAAAACTGTTAATACCCAGGGTGCATTCAGGGGGTGCAGTTGCGACTTGACTTCGAGGAGCAACTCATAGCACGCAGTGTGGCAGCCTTTTTTGAGGTTTTTGAAGACTTTGGTGATTTTTGAAGCTTTTCCAAAATCCGTGCTTCGCAAGACGAAAAATTCGCAAGACGAAAAAACTCTCAGAACGAATTAATTTCGTCTTGCAAGGTACCACTGTACGTTGAAGGCATGCACACGCTTGTGTTGCCGTGAACCCAGAAGTGGCGCAAAAAGGGGGGGGGAAGCAGCCCCAAAAGAGCACCAAAAAATGGCACAAAAGTAGACTTGCCTGTACTCCTTTCATGGGGTACGGACTGTAGCCCACAAAATATTAAAAGGTGCTATGGTGTCACAAGATCCTTTGTTGTTATTTCATACGGCATCAACTTCTGGAAGAGGGTAGGGTTCATTAGAGTTCTCTTTCGAGCCTCTTCTATCCACCACATTTTATGTACACACCTGAGAAACCACTTGAGTCAGGGCAAGATTCCCGAAGCACGCCTTGCTGATCTTTGAACGTAAAGTAGGGCAGTGAAATGGATACTTGCTCTAAAACGGTCTGCGGACCACATTTAACATTTTTTTATGTCTGGGTCACGCCGTAGACTGAGATACTTTATAATCTGCTTGAATGTGAAGAGGATATCTTGGGCTGGAACATTTCTGGAGCCAATTGCATGTGGACCAGAACAGTCTCATGGGCGTGAGAGTCTTGGGGGAAGATCCAAAGAGCATTTCGGCAGCACTGTCTCTACTCTTTCTCTGCCTGCTTTTCCTGTTTGGGAGCAGGAGGGTTTTTTTGGGGGGGGGCGGCGGGTTTGGTCATGCAGCTGCTGGCATGATTTCCACTCTGGCTTCCCAGCTCCAAAGTTGAGAGAAAAGCTGGCTGAAAAGATAACGTCTCATGCTCGCTGGAAGGCAACATTGCATTTTCACCCTGCCTTCCTCCTTCCTTCCTTCCTTCCCCTGGACTACCTGGAGGCAGTACAGTGGTACCTCGGGTTACAGACGCTTCAGGTTACAGACTCCGCTAACCCAGAAACAGTACCTCAGGTTAAGAACTTTGCTTCAGGATGAGAACAAAAATTGCGGTGGCGTGGCGGCAGCAGGAGGCCCCATTAGCTAAAGTGGTACCTCAAGTTAAGAACAGTTTCAGGTTAAGAACGGACCTCCAGAATGAATTAAATTCTTAACCCGAGGTACCACTGTATTAAGACCGCTGCACTATATTGTTTTAACTCTGAATAAAATATCGAAAATCTCGAGGTCTCGTTACTAAGCCTGCTTAAAAGCTATATCTCTGTTTTTCCTGGTTTTTTTGAACCTGAGTGAAAAAGTGGAACTGCAGGATGAGTGCTGCTGGAATCATTGAGAAATTCTGTGACGATAAACTGTGTTCAGTAATGGGCATAAGGCTGGAAAGGATATCCTTATTTCCAGTAACAATGAAGTTTGTGCAGTTCCAGTGACTCACAAAATGAGTATTTAAGAATGCGTGATGTTATCCTGAACTTGCTCTATTTTCCCCGTGTTTCCGTTCAACAGCAGCAATAGAATCTTAACTAATCAGGCTGGTGATAAAGATATTGCACACTGGCCACTATTTTTGCCTCCCTCTTTCCCCCCCACAGAAATGAAAATAGCACAGCCAAGGGTGTTTTTTAAACCACGAAGTCTGTTGCTTCTGTTGCAAAACAGCAGCAAGGCAGAGCCCAATATGTGCAAGAAACTGAAAAATGATTTACACCCCCCCCCCCGGAATTGTCAGGATGGTTCAAACATCTGTAAAGCGTCTGTATTCTTTCTCAAGGGAAGATGGAAATACATATGAAATATATTTAAGTCAATCCATAAATACAGGTGAGATAAAGAAAGCTGTGGGGCTTGCATATCCTTTCCTTATGCGAATCTTTCCGCTCTTCACCTGCATTATAGGCAGAAACCAGACTTTCAGTGCACTTGTACATCTGGTTTTGGGGACTGTCTTACAATCTCCAAAGCTGATCTAAATAGCAAAAGAAAGGCTAGCTTTGGTATAATAAGGTGTGCCATGCGGCTTACTGTATGTTATCAAGGCAAGGCCTAATGATGATAACTGGGGTGAAAAATGTATCCTAATTGCACATTAGATAAGTATAGCGGGTTCCATTTGGCCACGGTCCTTATCCCTCTTGCTGTCCGTTGCCTTCTCCTTTTCTGTTGCCCACTTTCCCTCCCATTTATGGTTCTGCCATGGAAGAGCCACCATGTTCAGACATCTTAAAAGGGAGAGAAGATGGTACAGTGGACGCTCGGGTTGCGAATGTGATCCGTGCTGGAGGCACGTTCGCAATCCACAGTGTTCGCAACCCGCAGTGCCGCGTCTGCGCACACGCTGGTTGAGATTCGGCACTTCTGCGCATGCGCAAAGTGTGATTTAGCGCTTCTGTGCATACGCGAGCACCGAAACCTGGAAGTAACCTGTTCCGGTACTTCTGGGTTTGGCGCGGTGCGCAACCCGAAAACGCGCAACCTGAAGCGTATGTAACCTGAGGTATGACTGTACATGGTGCTGGGAGTTGCAGGAAGTGGGAGCATAAGCGTTAATAGTTTGCCAAGGTGAATGGCAAATTTCAAATGTAAGTCAAATGTAAAATCAAAACAGGCCACCATTTCAGCCATGATAATTCCACATTGTACGGCCATGTTTGCATTGGAATGCCATGTGCGTCTGAATTTTTTCTGACCCCCTCATGCAGGGATAGGGAACCAGCTTTTATTGGACTGCAGCTCCCACCATCTGCTCTTCTGACCCGGGGGCAGATCGGTGTTGGGATACCAACAACGTATAGAGGGCCACAGCTTTCCCATCCTTACTCTAATGCAGTGTTTCCCAACCTTTGGTCTCCAGCTGTTTCAGACTACAATTCCCATCATGCCTGACCACTGGTCTTGCTAGCTAGGGATGATGGGAGTTGTAGTCCAAAAACAGCTGGAGACCAAAGGTTGGGAAACACTACTCTAATGCATGGGTTGGGGGCAGATGTAGCCTCCAGAACCTCTGTTAACTGGGCCCCAGGACTCTCCCTAAGCCAGACCCCCGCCACAAAAAAACCCTCTGCCTCTGATTTGCACCTTCCTTGAATGCTTTTGACTGACTGGAATGGGTCTTTTTATCTCTGACAATGCCACTTGCTTCCTTGGATGGGAGAAGCAGCGTATGAGTATAGAGGCTATTTTACTATACAAAGATCAGATATGCATCCATTGCTTTACCTCCTTTTGGCCTTGACCCAGCACTGGCTCGTGGCCCCCAAAAGGCTGTCCAGAAGCGAATCCGGCCCTTGGTCTGAAAACGGTTCCCCTCTCCTGCTCTAAATTCTTTTGGTGTCGGCAGTCAACACAGCACAGACTTGTACAAAAGCAACATAGCTACAGAAATGTTATTTTCATATCTCGTTGAGTGCCAACTTTCCTTTGTTCTTGCGTTTGGATTTCTCTGTATGCAATTAGGGGGTGTGGTGGATGTTCGCAGAGCATGACCCAAACTGAGTGCGGGCCAGAACTACGCAGAAGGAACTGAGCAGAAAACGAGGGAACGGAGCTATATTGTGATTAAAATGTTGGACTGTGTTTTGATGCAAGAGTAGTCTTGTAATTTCTGAAATGCTACCCACTCAGGAAACTGGATTTGTATAAACAACGGTGGAGCCCAGAGGCCTTTCGGACAGGAAGCAAATGTTGATGTTCAGTATATTTATAGTTGCTTAAAAAGCTAGAAAGCAGTTGCAGCCAGAGGTAGGCTAACTAGATTGATCAGAACATGTCTGATCTGTTGCAGAAGAGATGTAGAGAGAGATAAAATGAATCATGTACACTTGGGAAGATTTATCTTACTCTTGCTTCATTTTTTCCTCTTAAAGGGGGGCATTACCTTCTAGCAGGAAGGCTGTATTTCTCTTGGCCAGTATTCAAATTTCTCTGGGCACCAGGCACATTTTGCTACTGGCATGGTTCCAGTTGTGACTACGTGGAGATTTCTGGGTGCCAGGTTGACAACTGCAGTTTAAAATCCTCTGCCTTAGGTAAAGGGTAAAGGGACCCCTGACCATTAGGTCCAGTCGTGGCCGACTCTGGGGTTGTGGCGCTCATCTCGCTTTACTGGCCAAGGGAGCCGGCGTACAGCTTCCGGGTCATGTGGCCAGCATGACTAAGCCGCTTCTGGCGAACCAGAGCAGCAGACGGAAACGCTGTTTACCTTCCCACCGGAGTGGTATTTATCTACTTGCACTTTCACGTGCTTTCGAACTGCTAGGTTGGCAGGAGCAGGGACCGAGCAACGGGAGCTCACCCCGTTGCGGGGATTCGAACCGCCGACCTTCTGATCAGCAAGTCCTAGGCTCTGTGGTTTAACCCACAGCACCACCCGAGTTAATTCCATTTTCATTTCCACTGTGTGTGTTTATCCTGCTTGCATACTGGGACAAGTGAATTGTAAGAACAAGCCACACTAAAGCAATATAGCTGAGATGATAGAGGGACCCTAAGCATTAGCTAGTCCAACCTCCTGGCATATAGACATTTCGTTGTGGCGACTGTAACCTTGGTTTAAGGTGCTATTTGGTGACTAGCATATATAGCTGAACTTCTAACACAGCTCCTCCTTTGTTTGATAGTAATAAGTTGAACTATTAACACCAAGAGGGACGTGGGTGGCGCTGTGGTCTAAACCACTGAGCCTCTTGGGCTTGCCAATCGGAAAGTTGGTGGTTCAAATGCACTCAATGGTGGTGAGCTCCCGTTGCTCTGTTGGGTATGTTTATATTACCACTTATTCCACATCCAGTTTCTAATCGGATTGAAGCTGGGTTGAAGGGGGGGGGGAATACCGTATTTTTCCGTGTATAAGATGCCACCATGTATAAGACGCCAGTATTTTGGAGGGACTCTGAATTAAGGAAACACCCCTCAGCACTACCCGTGTATAAGACGAACCCCAATTTTTAACCTATTTTTGGGGTAACCCCCCCCCAGTGTTATACTTGGAAAAAAATATGGTACATCAAACAGCTGCATTTGTCCAGGAACTGCAGGATCAATATGGATTGTGGCAAACATAATGTGAATACAGCGCAATAAATTAGCTGTGGGAGCACACTGGATATAGAGCGGTAATGAGAGCATAGGTTAAGACGATGGCCACCTGTCATGGGTGCTTTAGTTGAGATTCCTGCATTGCAGGGGGTTTGGCCTAGGTGACCCTCAGGGTCCCTTCCCTGGTTGGAGGGGCAGTACCCCATTGAGGTGCAATCCTGTGCATGTTTACTTGGAAAAAAATGCTCAGTGCGGGTTACTCTCAAGGAACTGTGCTTAGCATTGCAGCCTTAGCCTTGTCTCAAACCTCAGACTAACATAGTTGTCTCCCATAGAGCAATGTGATAGATGTTATAAATGTTTGTTTGGTGGCTTTTACCTGTTTCAGGCGTTTGCCTGATTTAAATAGGGAGTTGTGTACAGAGTAAGTACCACACAGCGTGTAACTTCTGGGCAGTAATTGCAGCATGCCAGAAATCACACTTAATGTTTAAATAGTGCTTGTCAGTTGAAAAGGGCCTTGAAGTAAGATTTCATTGCAAAAGAAACCTGTTGTTTCACTCTCTTCCTGCTTATCTGCAATCTGAAAAAATACCAAGCAATGGCTTGCTCTGGACTGTTAAGGTTGCGCAAGGGAAATTGAGGAGGGCGAGGGGTTATGAGCCGCGTGAATGTGTGCAACTGTGTAAAGGAAGAAGAGCAAACCTTTAGTTTTGTGGGAGTCGATTGCACAAGCATCTTCCGCTTGGATGCATGCACGCTTTCTTTCCGAGGCACGCACGCATCCAAAAGCGGGTGAGTGTATGTTTGCACGTACTTATCTCCCTCCTTATTTAGGAGCTGTGCAGGAGATAACAGCTGTTGCCGGGTATGGGAAGAAGGCGATTCCTTTCTTTTGCAACACCTGACCTGCCTGGAACAGTGCTTCACCTGTTTTGGTTCTGTTGCTGCTCTTAATTCTTGAAACCGGTTAAAAAAAAAAAAAGAGTGCTAAATTTTGAAGAGCTAGGAGGAGAAGTCCTTGTAGTCCTTGTTGTTGTTGTTTAGTCGTGTCTGACACTTCGTGACCCCATGGACCAGAGCACGCCAGGCACTCCTGTCTTCCACTGCCTCCTGCAGTTTGGTCAGACTCATGTTGGTAGCTTCAAGAACACTGTCCAACCATCTCGTCCTCTGTCGTCCCCTTCTCCTTGTGCCCTCCATCTTTCCCAACATCAGGGTCTTTTCCAGGGAGTCTTCTCTTCTCATGAGGTGGCCAAAGTATTGGAGCCTCAGCTTCAGGATCTGTCCTTCCAGTGAGCACTCAGGGCTGATTTCCTTAAGAATGGAGAGGTTTGATCTTCTTGCATTCCATGGGACTCTCAAGAGTCTCCTCCAGCACCATAATTCAAAAGCATCAATTGTAGTCCTTAGTGAACTTAATTAAATAGGTATGGTATGATAGAGGTCTGTACTGGACCTGTGCACTGGATTCAGCCAAAACCTCAGTTCAGAATTGAACCAGGCCGATTTGAAGAGTGGGTAGCTGTTGGACTGAGAGTTGGATTGAAAGAGCACGGATCGTTGAGGGTCAGGATGATGCTGATGCTGATGATGCTTTTATTATTTATACCCTGCCTATCTGGCTGGGTTGCCCAGAGTGATGCCGTGCTCTCTCCTTGGAGGTTTCTAAGCAGAGGTTGAATGGCCATCTGTCTTGGATGGCTTTACTTTGGACTAGTTGAGCCTTGGGGTCCCTTCCAAGTCTACGATTCTGTGAGCACGGAGTGCCAGGCAGGAAGAAGGAGAGGTGCCAGGTGGGAAGAAGAAACTCCAAAAGGGTCTAGGACAGCTGTGTTAAGATCAGGGTGGGGTGCAACCCGTAGATGCCTTTAAGCCTGGAGTGCAGAGCTCTCCTTTCTGCCCAGTGCCCCACCTCCTGAAGCGGCAATCCCACAGCGAAGCTCTTTACAAGGCAGCACCCCTCAGGATTGATCCCCCTTGGAGCAGCGTCTCCTTGTCCTGCCCTCCACCTCACTGTATGTTGAATTAAAGGTAAAGGGACCCCAGACAGTTAAGTCCAGTTGCGAATGACTCTGGGGTTGCAGTGCTCATCTCGCTTTATTGGCTGAGGGAGCTGGCGTACAACTTCCGGGTCATGTGGCCAGCATGACTAAGCCGCTTCTGGAAAACCAGAGCAGTGCACGGAAACACCGTTTACCTTCCCGCTGGATCCCTTTTCTAATCATCTCTATCATGGAATCTTCCGTTCTCTCCACCACTATATTGCTGAGCTGAGCTGCCATTTTCATTGACCTCAAGACCTCCAAGAATCACAGCCAGTACAAATCTCTCATATTCACACACGCCAACAGAATGTGGTTAGTGGAGGTGATGTAGCACTGAATGTATTCTTCTGAACTGCTGAAAATACAGGTAAGAAGCGATGGATGTTGTGGGTTCTATTTTTGATTTATTTAGTTTTAGCAAAGAAACAAACAGATAAGTAAGGTAAAGGTAAGGGGACCCCAGACCATTAGGTCCAGTCATGACCGACTCTGGGGTTGTGGCGCTCATCTCGCTTTATTGGCTGAGGGAGCCGGCGTACAACTTCCGGGTCATGTGGCCAGCATGACTAAGCCGCTTCTGGAAAACCAGAGCAGCACACTGAAACGCCATTTACCTTCCCGCCGGAGCGGTACTTATTTATCTACTTGGACTTTGACATGCTTTCGAACTGCTAGGGTGGCAGGAGCTGGGACCAAGCAATGGGAGCTCACCCCGTCGTGGGGATTCAAACTGCTGACCTTCTGATCGGCAAGCGCTAGGCTCAGTGGTTTAGACCACAGCGCCACCTGCGTCCCGTATGTTGAATTAGGATTTCTTTAAAAATCTATTTAAGCATCAGCTCTCAGGTCCTCAGGTCGGCCTGATCTGGCAGTCCTGGACTAGAGCCACAGGTTGGTGGACCTGTGCTGAAGCATACTAGAAATGTATCTGAATTGCTGGCTGAATGCAGACCGTTCATTTGGGGAACTGGGTTTTGCAACTCGGTTAGTATACGTTGCCTTTCGAAAATCCTGAATAGTTGTGTTTTGGAAGTGAAATGTTGGGTAATAGTGTCTACATATGTGAGTTTCAAAGTAAAATTTCTGGATTTTGAGGAAACTCATACCTTAAGGTTAACGTCTTTGGCCGAGCGTGAATCCCCGCAGCACATGACACCGGCCTTTCCCCTTTGCACTATGAAATCTTTATTGCACTGATGTAGCTAGGACCACTTTATTTGATGGGTTTTGGTTCCAAGTTGTGTATCAGATTTTTAAAAAAACACAGAGGAAGGAGGACTGGAAACCATAAAGAATGCATAAAGGGAAAACTGTTCCTCAAGTGTGCCAACCATTAATGTATGTTGTAATTTAATGTGTTGAAGAACTGGAGCAATCCAGGGATAAGTAAAAATGTAAGAATCTACTGTTGTTATATAAATGAAATACAATACAGTCTGCTAAAAAATATGCAAGAAGACTTGTACTTAGCAAGCAGAATAAAATTCTAAAAATGTTTTTATTTGAGATTAAAATTACTGTAATTCTTTTGGGGTGGTATTTGCTCTCTCAGTTTCACTTACACACTCTGACTTAGAGGTCTTGGTGGATAGCTCTGTTGAAGATGTTGACCCCGTGTGTTTCAGCTGTGAATAAGGGAAATTTCCTTGTTAGGGATCATTAGGAAAGGGATTAGTTGCTATACAAATCTGTGGGTTCAACAGCACTTTTAAATACTGGTTACAGTTCTGGTCGCCTGCCTTCAAAAAGGATATTGTAGAGATAGAAAGGGTTCAGAAAAGGGCACTCAAAATTATCAAGGGGATGGAGCAATTCCCCTGCAAGGAAAATTTCCAGCACATCAGATTTTAGGGGTGGGGGGAAAGGTGGGGTGGGGCATGGTAGATTATGCCCAGCATGGAGAAATTGGATAGAGAGCAGTTATCCTTCCTTTCCCACAATACAGTGGTACCTTGGGTTAAGTACTTAATTCGTTCCAGAGGTCCGTTCTTAACCTGAAATTGTTCTTAACCTGAAGCACCACTTTAGCTAATGGGGCTTCCTGCTGCTGCTGCGCAGCTGCTGCATGAGTTCTGTTCTCATCCTGAAGCAAAGTTCTTAACCCGAGGTACTATTTCTGGGTTAGCGGAGTCTGTAATCTGAAGCGTATGTAACCCGAAGCGTATGTAACCTGAGGTACCACTGTATTAGAACTTGAGGGTCATCCCAGTGAAAATGAAGATTCAGCACAGATTAAGGAAAGTGCTCCACACAACACTGTAGTTGAACTATGGAAGTCTCTCCCACAAAATGTATTGATGACCACCAACCTGGATGGCCGTCTACCATGGATGCTTTAGCTGAGATTCCTGCATTGCAGTGGGCTGGACTAGATGACTCTTGGGGTCCCTTCCAACTCTACCATTCTATGAAAAGAGGATTGGACAAATTCATGAGCTTCCAGTAGCTACCAGCCATGATGGTTATGTTTGCCTCCACTGTTGGAGGCGGCCTGCCTTTTTATACCAGTTTCCCTGGGAATCCTAAGTGGTGAGAATGGCTGTTGTCATGGGCATCCCATAGGTATCTGCCTGACCCTCTATGAAAACAGGATGCTGAACTGGATTCGCCATTGGTTTGACGCAGCAGGCTCTTCTTGCATTCTTAACAGTGGTCAAGCCATGCCCAAGATTTATTTTTTAAAGTACCAACCATATGTATTATTTTGTCTGATAATAAACAACAATAATAATAAATTTTATTTATACCCCACCCTCCGCAGCCAAGACCAGGCTCAGGGTGGCTAACAGCCGTTATAAAAACAAATTAATTGAAATACAACTTAAAAACAATATTAAAATATTAAAATACAGCCTCATTTCAATGGAAACTCAAATCAAAAACTTTTGGGGGGATGAAAACGTCCAGTCTTCACCAAGGCTAACTTTCCAGACTGGTCCTACATGGGCCAGAAAAAAGCCAGGGAACTCCCCAAATAGGAGTTCCATCACAGGAGGGGAAAGGAAAAAGGAAGAGGGGGGAGGGAATCAAATTGATGTAATGGTCTTAAGTCAAGGGGTTACCTTTTTATTCTGTCTCATAAGTATATGCCTTCAGTATCTGAGAGAGTTCCAAAATGCATTGATCATAAATATGAACAGTTGCCACAATATCTATTTTCTTAACCCCCCCCCCCATTTTATTTTTTTAAATTTTGGTGTGTATGTAGAATTTGAGCTCTCAGGTAAAACAAGCGCAGCAACCAAATGGGATATCTTCTCTGCTTTGTGTAATTTTGTGCTTCTTATAATCCAGTATTTTCTATGGTGAAAGGATGTGGGGAGAAAACAAGAGCTCTTTTATCAGCAGTGGCAAGGAACAGGAGGGCATTCTGTACTGAACATGTGTGAGATAACACCTATGTGTGAACTTGTGAGATAACACCTATGTTGACAGTGTAAAAATTTAGCTGATCCAAGTGGTGAGCTTCCTGACTGTACTTGAATAAGGATAGTTTGGGGGTGGGGGTGGGAAGGCAACACATTTCGAAAGGCCTTGAGAAGAGATAGCATTTATGGGAAAGGAGAAAGAGACTTTAAATGGAGATGCGAAGCACAGCGTACATCTCCTTGCTTCTCCCAGGCCTGCTCCAGTGACATCTGGCCGTGCAACATAATAAGTGGATTTGTCTGTAGTGGAGATGGTTCAGGCAGGAAGGTCCTCATTGCAAGGCAAACTTTCATGTGGAGCTTGGGTCTGGCCATTGTGGGAGTCACTTGGGCAGGTTGTGCCTGAAAAGTCTCTTCCAAGGCTTCCCTCTGGGTGTGTGGAAGTCAATTGCTGGGAGTTGCGTAACAGAAACCGAAGAGTTGTGTGCCACAGAAACCAAAGAGTTGTGTCCCACAGTGGGGGGAGAGAGTGTGTGTGGCTGTGTGTTTGTGTTGTGACCAGCCTTGTGTGGAGTGATGTGTGCAGGCAGGCCTGTATAGAAGGCTTGCCTGGAAGAGCGGTAGAACACAATAAGCCCTAGGAAAAGGCTTACAGCTATCGCTATAGCTGTAGCTATACAGACCAAGTCAGGTCTCTGTTCACTCGGGCAACATGGCCGCTGCTTTGGTGAAGAATGCTGATGTGGGAAAGGACCTACCCCCCCCCAAGAATCCCCCAACTTGGGGCTCTCCAGATGTTTTGAACTATAACCCTCATCAGTTCCAGCCAGCACAACTGATGAGGCTGAGGGGAGTTGTGATCCAAAACATATGGGGGGCCCTCAGGTTGGGGATGGCTGGCCTACATGATGCAGACTGCTTACATGGAAACGGGAGGCCCCTACGTTGCCTTGACAATGTGGGAGCCAGCCGCAGGCAAAACCCCCCTACATTAGTAAAAATAAATAAAAATACATAGCAAACTGAGGTTCTGCCCCCACCCTAACAAAGAATTCTGGCTACGTCCATGGAAGCAATCATCTATTAAGTCAAATCTCCTTTCTTCTTCTAAGGAATACTACGGTAGCTTGGTGGGGCTAGAAATAGTGCGGAGGATATTAGGCTTGCGCTGCAATATCAGCCTACAAAAATAGTTACGCTAAAAGTAACGTTTCAGAAGGTAGAAGCATTCATGGAGAGCAAATGTTTGGTTTAGCTCTGCAAAGATCCAGCTTGAAATCCGTGCTTAGCAAAGGCACCCCACTCTTAAGCTAAATTTGACTTGCCCAACCTATTTTACAGGACTGTTTTAAGGACAAAACGGAGATAACTCTGAACCCAAGGGTTGTTTTTGGAAAGGGGAAGTGCGTATCAGATAAGCAATTTGCCTTATGTAGCAACTTTTGCAGAAACCAAAGTAAACTTTCGAAGTACACTTGTGCAACATCCAATTTAAATAGCTGTCAAAATAACTGCATTAGACCTGGAATTGTGAGGAAATATATATATTAAAATCTTTTATTTATGTGTATTTGTAGCTATCTGCAGCTATCCAGAGGTAGATTGTCTTCGTGATTTTCTCAGCAAAGGAATAAACTGGAGCTAGTATCTGAAACTGCTCTGCTGCGATTGCAGGGTCACAATTCACTGGGAAGTTTTCTGGTGCAGGTTTACACTGAAACAAATGGGGAGTTTCAGAAGAGGCCTGTCTCCATAAATTTTGGTGGAGTCCCCCCCCCCCCCCGAAATGAAATGTATCCTAGTTAAAAAAATTGTGTTGTGAGCCATTACATCCAAAAACATTCACACTTTGAGTGAACACAGGTTGTTCATTTAAATAGGATGTTTATGTTCCTTTTTTTTTTTTTGCCTTTTTCATAGCAGTATCATTAAATAAACAGATTAAAACAATTAAAAAACAAAACCATAGCAGTTTTAATGAAAATCTGACTTGATCGATTCAGAACACCCTGTGGAATAAAGCTTTTCACTCTTATGTCTAAAACTAACAGCTGTGGGGCATGATGTCTCACATAAGGAATGAATTCCACATCCGTGGTACCACCATTAAAAAGGGTTCCATCTTGTATTACCACCATCCTGTATCTCTGACTCTGAAGGAGGAACGCAGGGCCTCCTTAGGTGATCTTAGATAGAAGGCCCGTGTGAGTTTCCTAGGTCCCAGACTTTTTAGGAAATCAGTTATGGGAATAATGTAGTTCTGGAGCTAAATACACGTACAAACAACTTTCCAATTGATTAGCCCGAAAGAAGGAAGAGGAAATGCTGGATCCGCAATTGCTGACAATTTAAAAAGAGTTGGCTAGATAACTTAGATTTTGAGTGAGGAAAGATCAAATGTTCTCAAACATCCTAGGATGCCACACTATTCCTTAAAAAAAAACCACTTATTGATAAATGTAATACTTACAAACACAAACCAGAACACTAAACAGACTTATTATACATAGATACATACACCTCTCAATTTAGGTTACAAAAAAGAAAACAAACATACAGACATAAATTTTGACTTCCCTCCACCTATATGTGGCTTCCTTCGTTTTTTTTCTTCTTTTCGCTGTGTTATCAATGTTATTTTTGACTATCTTATACCCATTTCTTCTTAATTTTTTACTCTATAAGTTTCATTCATTGCATATTGATATATTAATACCGGAACAATGTTTTTTGATGTATTCCTTCAGGAGGCCACACTATTCCATGTGGGGTGTTCTAACAATTAGCAGAGTGCCCATAATTATAATTGTAGCGGAGTCTTGACAGATGAGTAGCTCCATGCCAAAGACTGGATGGATGCGGTTTGGACAGCTTAAAAAAAGGGAGCTTGTTATACCCAAATCAAATGAACTGTAATGACGTCAAGTGTCAGGTTTGCTGAAAGTTCAGCTGTCCCGGGTGGCTTGGGATGGAAAGATAAAAGGCCATAAATTAGTTCCATTGTTAAAGCCCAGTAAGACAATTTTCTGATTGCCTGGGACAGAATAGCATTTGCCCACAGTCAAGTAGTAAAATCACCTGCCCACCTTCTTTCTAGCTAATGCAGTGCTGATTTCTAGAGTGGGAGAGACCACTGCACAATTAACTGCTGCTGCCACCACCACGATTTCTGGCATGAAGAGGTGACCCCTGCTCGCTCTCTGGCACTTTCCAGCTTGGTCGACATACACTTCTTCCATAAAGCCAGGATGGATTAGCACAGATAGCCCAGTATTGTTTTGCCAGCCTGCAAAATTGCATTGCGCTCCCATTTTGGGGGCCAGAGAGCACCAGTGGGGTATCTTGGCTTGCCTCTTCTGTGTGGGAGACTGAGGTGGGACAACACTGGTTAGGATAAATACATCCTTCTGTGTTTCTGTGCCCTGCTAGAGTGTGGTGTAGTGGTTAAGAGCAGTGGACTGAATCTGGTGAACTGGGTTCGATTCCCCGCTCCTCCACATGCAGCTGCTGGGTGACCTTGGGCTAGTCACACTTCTCTGAAGTCTCTCAGCCTCACTCACCTCCCAGAGTGTTTGTTGTGGGGGAGGAAGGGAAAGGAGATTGTGAGCCGCTTTGAGACTCCTTAGGGTAGTGATAAAGCGGGATATCAAATCCAAACTCTTCTTCTTCTTGTGTCATTAGGGTGGGGTATCAGGTGGTTTTGGGAAATGTGCAGCTTTTGCATTTGCTAAGACGGTATACTCAAGAGCAATGGTTTTCTCTTTCTAATGTGGCAGTCATTTGCCTAATGGAGAAAGTAAAGCCTGCTTCCTGTTGGAGTGGTGCTAAAACAGCCTAGAAGATCCAGTGGTTTGGCTTCTCCAGCTTTCAACTGTGTCCAAGATTGCAGTCTGCTTACATTAGCCCATAGAATTTGTGTGTGTGTGTGTGTGTGTGTGTGTGTGTGTGTGTGTTGGGGTATTGAGAATCAAATGTGCCGAAATCTACATAGCCATGTCTTTTTATCTGATGCATCCCATCTCCTGCTGCATTTGATCATGCTAGATTGTCGCAAAACAAATCTGGCCCGGGCAGTGACTTTTATGAGTCTGCCACATACGCATTAAATTGTGACATCGAGAAACCTGATCAGCTTGCTTGCCTTTTCCTTCACTCCCTCTCCTTGCAAAGACTGGTTTGGCAGGACACACTGTTCTTTGGGAGAAGGAAAAATGATATTGTTGTGCATGCATGCATGGTTTTTAAACTGTTGGTTAGCGTGCATTTCTAGCAGGTGTCAAAACAGTAAATGAATGGGATTATATAATTGACCTTGTTGTAGCTCCTGTTCCCAGTTACGTAAGGTCTGGGAAAAGGCCTATAGGGCGTAAGTTATCATGTTAGGAACATAGGAAGCTGGTCCATGTAACTCATTACTGTCTAAACTGGCTGGCAGTGGCTCTACAGAATTTGCGGACCCGTGCCAGTGCTACCTGAAGATGCCAGGGATTGGATGTTCTGCCACCAAGCTATGACATTTCCTATGCACCATACACAAGGAATATTCTGGCAGGCTATTGGCAGAATATTTTAAGGCAGCAGTTCTAAACCATGGTCTACAGTTTGCAAGCTTCATTCAGCTGGTCAGTGCCATGTCTGTAAAAATACAATTTAAAATCATATATCATCTAGGACAGAGCTTAAAGGTAAAGGGACGCCTGACCACTAGGTCCAGTCGTGACCGACTCTGGGGTTGCGGCGCTCATCTCTCTTTATTGGCCAAGGGAGCCGGTGTTTGTTCGCAGACAGTTTACCTTCCCGCTGGAGCGGTACCTATTTATCTACTTGCACTTTGATGTGCTCTCGAACTGCTAGGTTGGCAGGAGCAGGGACCGAACAACAGGAGCTCACCCCATCGCGGGGATTCGAACCGCCAACCTTCTGATTGGCAAGTCCTAGGCTCTGTGGTTTAACCCACAGCACCACCCAGGTCCCTTACAGAGCTTACAACAGGCCAAAAAAAAAACCCATTAAGTGATCAGCCCAAGACCCGTGGCAATTTTCAGGTGGTCAGTGGGCAATTCACATGGGTTCGCTGTTGGAAAACTGATGTGATTTGTCAGTGTATGTTTGTTGATTTGACCCCTAGCAAAGCAGTTCTTTTCTGTCATCTAGTGCAGAAAAGCCATGACAAAACTATGGAAGCAAAAGAGGAAGAAGTTCCAGGTGCCTTAACTTAAAATCTGTTCCAGGTTCAATGCATTTGGGAAGTAATTGTTCCTCAGGTGCTTGAAATAATTTCGGGTGGGTTTTAAAAATCTACCAGCTGCTCCAAGGGCACTCTTTTGAGATTGGTGCTAGCAACCTCTAACCAGTGTGTTCAACATTTTAAAGAAAGTGACTGTCATTCGAAAGTCTGAAAAGAGCATGGATCTGGAAAACCAGCTTCAATACTTATTCCAGCAGGAGGTTTGTGTTACTGAATATGTTCACCAATTTGCTCAGTATCCTACATAATAGTGCTTTTAAAGAAGTGTTGTTTCATGCATTTTTTATTCTTTGACCATTTTTTCCAGGCGAGTGCGGAGCCTCTTTCTACTAATCCACCTTCCTTCTACTAACTCCACCTTTAAACATCCCTTTCACTTTCAAAGGAGTAGAACTTGTTTATTAATTCCAAGGCAGCAGGTTTTACAATCGGCTTACTGGTCCCCCCAGGAAGACAAATTCCAGATAAACTTTCTGGCTTGTTTTTGTGAGTGACAGAAGGCAGCAATTCTGAAAAACGGGAAAGGGGGACTTGGGGTTTCAGGGGAGAGGTTTACAGAAAACAAATTAAAGCAGAAATGCTGGCGTTAGAAATTTTTCTAGATTTTTTAAAAAAATCTAAAAAGCTTGCTGTGTTAGAATTACTTCAGACCTAAGGAAAAACTGGCCCATTCAAAAGCACGCTCCTGTTTTCTGTGCAAAGTGGTGGCTAGAGACAGGCATCACGGAATAGGAAGACAGAAGCAGTAGGAAGGGAAAATTAAGATTTAGGCAATTTGGCATTCTTCCTCTCTCCTCCCCTTCTTTTTTCTTAGAAAAATTGAACTGCATTGAAGATAAATTTGCAGCTCCTGCCATTCTGGCAGGGTTAATTATTTGGGGGCAGGGTGGTCATGGTTGCAGTTAGAAATAGTCTGAGGTATGTGTTAACTTATTTCTTGTGCTATCCTTGGATAATTACCTGCTTCCCATCCTGAATTTGTTATGCGCATGCTCATCTTGTTGATGTATAAAAGTCTAGGAGTGTGAAGGGGAACCAAACCCTGGCCACCTTACCTTGCTTTGCTCTATGGCTCTAAGCCATGGGTAGGCAACCTAAGGCCTGGGGGCAGGATCCGGCCCAATAGCCTTCTAAATCCAGCCCGCGGACGGTCCGGGAATCAGCATGTTTTTACATGAGTAGAATGTGCCCTTTAATTAAAAATGCATCTCTGGGATATTTGTGGGGCCTGCCTGGTGTTTTTACGTGGGTAGAATGTGTGCTTTATTTAAAATGCATCTCTGGGTTATTTGTGGGGCCTGCCTGGTGTTTTTACGTGAGTAGAATGTGTGCTTTATTTAAAATGTATCTCTGGGTTATTTGTGGGGCATAGGAATTCATTTATTATTATTATTATTATTATTATTATTATTCAAAATATAGTCCGGCCCCAGACAAGGTTTGAGGGACAGTGGACCGGCCCCCTGCTGAAAAGTTTGCAGACCCCTGTTAAGCCCTCCAGTTGATGATGGACTACAAGACTCATCACTCCTGAGTACTGACCTTGCTGGTGGTGGGGGCAGATGGGAGTTGGAGTCCAACAGCATCTGGAGGGCCTCTGGTCCCAGCCTGGCAGCTGTTAAGGAAGGCTGCTGCAGACAAAGGTGGTATTTAGAGTTGACCTTCTCCTTTCCCCTCCCCTTGCAGCCTTCCTGTGACTCTTAACAGCTGTTAGGCCAGCAGAGACTTGGCAAGTGAAGCTTTTCTGCTAGGTCACTTGCAGCATTTAAGGGGAGAGGGAGCCCCAGGGGTGGCGAGGTGAAGGCATCAACTCTGGTAAATATTTGATCTCTCTTATCAAGCTGACTGTTTGCTGCAGATTTTTCTCCTTTGTTGTCTCGGACCTTTGATGTGCTAATTAACCCTCCCAATTCGGCTGCATGCAAGCACATTCCATCCTTTGTATTCTTCCTGCTCTCTCTCTGTGTTTTTGTTTTTTAACAGCCCTGCCGAGATAAAATATATTTTGCTCTTGCTCTTTAACCATCTGACTGTTCCAGCAAAAGATAATACTTGGAAGCCAGTTTGGGGAGCCGTCTCTCAATGCACTAGTGCCCTGGCGATGTCTTCCTTCTCACTACACTCCTTACCAAGAAGTCAGTCTTAATTTTAATCATTTTGCACTTGCAAAGAAAAGGAGGTTGGCATTGCCAGGATTCCCTTTCCTCCTTAACAGAGCCCCTCATCCTGCAATTGCATATCCTTTAGTAATGAGAATAGTAAATGCTACCTCCCTGTTGCACAGTTTCATTCTTCACACCTTCCCAGAGGGTTAAATAGCAAGCTGGTGAATTATTGGGTTGCTTTCAGGTTTTTGTCTTTCTTGGGATTCTGGATGTTGAGAGAGGCCTGCATGCTGCTGGTCGTGCAAGCTCTCATCCAGATTACTTGCTGGTTCATAGGTCATTCCCTTATGCTATATTAGTTTAGATGTGGTAGTGACATGCTGAGTCTAGCCAATGTATTGTAGTCAGTTATATTCTGGTATATTTTAAGATTAGGGTACAAGGTGTCCTGCCCTTGTGAGCCAGTGTGGTGTAGTGGTTAAGAGCGGTAGACTCGTAATCTGGTGAACTGAGTTCGATTCCCCGCTCCTCCACATGCAGCTGCTGGGTGACCTTGGGCTAGTCACACTTCTCAGAAGTCTCTCAGCCCCACTCACCTCACAGAGTGTTTGTTGTGGGGGAGGAAGGGAAAGGAGATTGTTAGCCGCTTTGAGACTCCTTAGGGTAGTGATAAAGCAGGATATCAGATCCAAACTCTTCTTCTTGATGATATGCAAAGCCGTAGAGGGAAATGTTTAAGAACGCAGGGATGGCAAGGAATGTTCATGGTTGTCCTAACAGGGAAGGCTCAGTCACAGAATGCTAACAAATCAAGCATTCTTGCAAGAGAAGCAGATGTCTACCTTGAACTGCTAGTTGGAAATCCTCATAAAAGGCCCAGGGCATGAAGGGATGTGTGTTGATGGTCAACCAGGAGTGTTGCAAAAGCAAAGAGAGTTGTGGTTTGGTGCACAGAGAACTGGAACGGTTGTGCGTTTCACATCACAGTATTGGGATACTGAGCCAATGCATTGGTTGCTGGCTCTCATTGTTAGAAATTTTCCCATCCAGATTTTGCTGAGAAGCAGGACTGGGTGTGTGACTAATGTGATGATACATATCAATGGCTAGTTTTTATTGCTCTTAGAAAAGATAATCTTGATTTTTTCATATATATATGAAAAGGTAGGGGGAAAGCTCCACCCTTGTTCTTGGGAAACTTTAATCGCTCTCTTCTCATAGCAGGGAAGGTGTAGCTTTAATGAGAAAAGGGCTTTATTAAGTCTCTTGATTTCCTGCTGTTGTGTTAAAAGGAAATGTTCTTCCTTAATCTTTGGAAGGGAGAAATGGTTCATGTTCTAGAGCGGAAACACATTACCCATTTCTTACAGCTTCTTGTCCACCCTTTCCCCCTCCTGCAGCATAAAACTTAGCAGCTATCACTTGTGATGTTTCTGTTCTAAATGAATAATGCGCTTAATGTGTCACAAATGGGACATTTGTGTCAAGAGGCGATTTGGGCCAGTGGAATAAAGGAAGTTTTAGTATGGTGGGCATTCTACATGAGGCTCCTTTTTCCAGAAAACTTCACAGCCTGAACGTGTCAGAAAGTAAATTGTTTGGGTCACTTCAGCTGATGCTAATTTAAAAAAACCGGCAATATGAGCAAAGTTCAATCAGGTGAAAAGCAGTAGCAATCTGTCACTGTTGAGTTTGCAGTCCTGTTTGCGCTTCACCTGGGAGTAAGTTCCATTGAACTTGTCATGTAAACGGGGGGGGGGGGGAGTTTATTGTAAACCACTCATTTCTAAACACTTTATCATCCATATCCTCAAATATTTTATTGTTGTCGTTTCTATTGAAATTAATGTGAACTACTTTGGACATAGCTTATACTGAAAGCCCCATATAAATATTTTAGTAAATGCAAAAATAAAATAAAAAATTGTGTGCCAGGTTGGATGATAATGGAAATGATATTCTCGTCATTAAAACATAATACATTGAAACATTCCAGTGCTGTACTGCTTTTAATGGCTACACAGTTCAGTCTTTTTGAATATCATCAGTTTCAGTGCTTGAGTCCAGCACTAATTTTACTGAAAGGTATCCTTAAATAATTTTTTTGCTTGGGTTATGCCCAGCCTATGTAATAGTATCAACTTCTATACAGTATTCACATCCGTGTTGCAGCTTCAGTATGTTAAAATAGAATGAAAAAATGCTGTCACAAATGTTTGAACAAGAAAGGCTGGTTTCCTTTGACGTTTAGGAAATCTTACACATTTTTTGGGAATTTACCCCCCCTCCTCAGCAGAGGCTTAGAAAACTTTGAAATGAGTAGGACCAGATGTATCATGTTTGCTTTGCTTTTAGTAAGCAAAATGAAAATTATATATATACACACCTTGTTAATTTTATGTATTTTATCATAGTTTACTGAAATATTTAATATTAAGTTTTTGTTCCCTGAAATACACTTAATGTGGTTTAATGCAATCACACTTTTTTATAGTTTGGGTTTTACTTTCACTTGCCAGTTACATAGAATTAGAATTTTAAGTTGGCTTTGATTTGACCTGCAGCTAATGTTATGAAATCACCTGACTATTTATAAATAAAATAATAACAAAAGAAAAAATAGTTATTTGCATTGGATGCCATGCTTCGCAAAAGGCATGTTTAAAACCAGTCCGTGTATTTTCATGGACTATAATTGAATCTGTCTTAATCCGAAATGAAACCATCCCAATACTCTACCCCCCCGCCCCCATATTCATGTTTAGTTATGCATATTCTTTTGGTTTCATTTCCCTCCTTCTCTGTTCCCTGTTCCAGTTTGCAAATATACTGTGTGTTGGTTTAGAATACTGGCACTTCCTAGGAGGTGTCACTTGAAAAAAGTTAATTTCAACATTGAAACTGCTCAGTTTGGTGTTGATTTGATTCGTCTCCATTAAGTTACTAATCCTTTTTTAATGGAATGGTGCATTTTTAGAAATAGAAAGCTCCATGGGAGGGGGGAAGTAGTGGGAAGTTTTCCTCCTGGAAGAATTTCTTTTCCCCTGCATTCTGTTAGCCAGCTTCATCAGTTCATATGACCAGGGTTTGTATGAATCTGCAAAATGATCACTTCCGATAAAGCTTTCATATTGTAGCGAGTTAGAGGTGTTTAATTAATTAAGCTTGTGTTGAAAACCATGTGTCAGACTATCCAGGAATTGGAATCTAAGGAAGCATAGTGTATATTCTAAGCATCTGTAAAAGCTAATTGGGTTTAGGCACATTTCCTGGGTTGTGTATTGGACATGGTAATCCTAGCCAAATCAACAAGTGTTACTGAAGTGAGACAAACTTTATTTGTGAGGTGATCAGGAGTTGCAAGCATCAAAGGAAAAAGGTGCTAGGATGCAAATGAACTGAGCCCTCATGTAGATGAAGGACTTAGTTTAGGGAGTGTGATGTAACCAGGAAGCAGAGAGGAAAAGTTGCCCCACAGAGCAATAGAGGCTGCAGAGAAAGGATGCTGAAACTGCTACTATGAATAAGCTGGCATCCTTTGGGGTGCTGTTGTGGTGAACCCTTCCTTTCTAGGCTCCAGGTTGTGTGTGTGTGTGTGTGTGTGTGTGTGTGTGTGTGTGAATAAACCATACATCATAAAGACACCACAAACTCCGCTGTGCCTTAATGTCCCGAAGGAAACACAGACCCTGAATAGGTGCCTGGGATGCCCAAAGTCTGGCTCATGACTCAGCAGAGACTGGGCTGGCATGTAACCATACCTATCCCCTTTAGTTGCCGTTACAGTGGTACGTCAGGTTACATATGCTTCAGGTTACATACGCTTCAGGTTACAGACTCCGCTAACCCAGAAATAGTGCTTCAGGTTGAGAACTTTGCTTCAGTATGAGAACAGAAATCGTGCTCTGGCGGCGCACCGGCAGCAGGAGGCCCCATTAGCTAAAGCGGTGCTTCAGGTTAAGAACAGTTTCAGGTTAAGTACGGACCTCTGGAACGAATTAAGTACTTAACCTGAGGTATATGTTTAATAGATTAAATTCAATTTTTTGATTCAGCGATCACTCAGCAGAATATAATAATAGCAAAGGATTTCAAAGGCTTACGAATTAGAGAAATTCTGTTATTGTAGTTTTTTCAGGCTGCATCTTGTTTTGGGTATTGGTTTGTTTGTTTGTTTGTTTGTTTTGGATTGGTCTGGGCGAGGTGGGGGGGAGAGAGAAGTAACTGCCTTTTTGCCATTTTTGAAATGCCGGCGAAAAATGTGCCCTAAAAACAGCAAGGTGAGATTTACTGGTAATGCAGAAACTCAGACCCAAGCGGTTTAAAGGCCATTATATTTGGGTCAGCGGAACAGCTAGTAAGCAAAAGCAATGGCTTCCTTTAGAGAGAAACCCCTGCTAATAAAACGAATATGCAAGCTTTCTCCAGCGCACTAAACTTAGGCACAAGGGGAAAGGAGGAAGGTAGATGTTGCTGGTCAACAACGTCTCTTTATGTTTAAGAATTGTAAAGCAAGCAGCCTCCCTGCATGTGATAAATGGATGGATCTAGCTAAGTCAGTGGTCTGGGCTTGATGTTGCCATGGCAGCAGCAGAGCTTCTGTTTCCCAATAACACGCCAGCAACTAACTTGCTTTGTCACAACACAAGCGTGATGATTCCAGAGGCCTCTGAGTTTCTGTTCCTGTGCAGCATCGCTGCCACCTTAAGTTTCTTAACTCTTTCCATTCCTCTTGTATCCTCTTTAAAGCAGTGACTTGGCAGTGGGAAAAGGGGGAGTTTCCTGGTGTGGGAACCTCTTGAACTTAAGTGCGGCAAGAGCTGTGGCTACGCTTGAGCAGGATAAATACGTCAGGGATAAACTTCCAAATTTTTCCTATTCCCACCGCAGCTGCGTGGAAGGCAAAAGACGCAGGTCTTACAGCCTCCATCTTGCAGTGGAGGGAGTGCAGGGCTTCTCGGCAGGGAGGAAAAGGAGGACCGGATCAAAACTGGATGCAAGGCCAGTCAGTGCAGTATTGATAGGAAGGGACCGAGCAGTCCAGTGCGGGGAATGGGGCGAAAGGGGGAGGTGGTTGTTAGCTCTAGACCTTGCCTGGTGCGTTCTGCAAATTGTAGCTTCTGCTGTCAGTGTAACATTGCCAATTTGCGATTCTAAGAGGGAAGCTGAGCAGCTACACTCCTGTCAGCACCACCCTAGTTACATTACTGTTATGTTTCCCCGATTGAAAACCAGGTGTAAAGGCACTTTTCATTGTTGTTTAGTCGTTTAGTTGTGTCCGACTCTTCGTGACCCCATGGACCAGAGCACGCCAGGCCCTCCTGTCTTCCACTGCCTCCTGCAGTTTGGTCAGACTCATGTTGGTAGTTTCGAGAACACTATCCAAGCATCTCGTCCTCTGTCATCCCCTTCTCCTTGTGCCCTCCATCTTTCCCAACATCAGGGTCTTTTCCAGGGAGTCTTCTCTTCTCATGAGGTGGCCAAAGTAATGGAGTCTCAGCTTCAGGATCTGTCCTTCCAGTGAGCACTCAGGGCTGATTTCCTTAAGAATGGATAGGTTTGATCTTCTTGCAGTCCATGGGACTCTCAAGCGTCTCCTCCAGCACCATAATTCAAAAGCATCAATTGTAGTCCTTGGTGAACTTAATTAAATAGGTATGGTATGGTAGAGGTCTGTACTGGGCCTGTGCACTGGATTCAGCCAAAGCCTCAGTTCAGAATTGAACCAGGCCGATTTGAAGAGTGGGTAGCTGTTGGATTGAGAGTTGGATTGAAAGATCTGTCCTTCCAGTCAGCACTCAGGGCTGATTTCCTTCAGAATGGATAGGTTTAATCTTCTTGCAGTCCATGGGACTCTCAAGAGTCTCCTCCAGCACCATAATTCAAAAGCATCAATTATTTGGCAATCAGCCTTCTTTATGGTCCAGTTCTCACTTCCATACATCACTACTGGGAAAACCATAGCTTTAACTATACGGACCTTTGTTGGCAAGGTGATGTCTCTCCTTTTTAAGATGTCTCTGCTTTTTAAGATGTTTTTAAGATGTGCCCTTCGTTAGCTTTCCCTTATTACCGCACCATGGCTCCTCAGTAAGGAGGAAGTGATTGGGCCCACACAAACCACCACTCTTAACCCACAGTATATTGCACTTCCACCCCACAATAACACTTTTGTATGATTTCACTGCTTGTGCTGTGAAACAAGTCATTCATCCGAGTTACGGTCGTGGGGTGCCTCCCAACGAAAACAAGCAACATGCCTTTCCCCCAAGACCACATTTCCTTGCGCTTGATTATTAATTCAAAATGCCTGACATTCTTAAGCAGAATCCAGTTTTGTTGACTTTCACCGTGGGTTTGGAGAGTCGAATTTCATCCTTCCGTGGGCCGTAGGCAGGCATAGCTCTGTGTTTGCTCCACATATGCTAAAATTGGAATGATGCTGAGAAGTCTATAATGTGACACGCACACCCCCAGCATTTCTTGTGAGCCAGTTTGGTGCCATGCATAGAAGGCTGGATGTAGGTCTGAGGAACAGAGGCTCAAATTTGGAGCCCTAAGACACAGGTTGTCAACCTGATCCCTACCGCCCACTAGTGGGCAATTCAGGATTCTAGGTGGGCGGTAGGGGGTTCTACAGCACAAGCTGAATTTCACCACCTTCCATCGAGCACTGGTGGGCGGCAAGGAAATTTTAGCATCCAGAAATATGCATTTGTGGGTGGTAGGTATAAAAAGGGTAAAGGGGACCCCTGACCATTAGGTCCGGTCGTGACCGACTCGGGTTGCGGCGCTCATCTCGCTTTACTGGCTGAGGGAGCCGGCGTACAGCTTCCGGGTCATGTGACCAGCATGACTAAGCTGCTTCTGGCGAACCAGAGCAGCGCACGGAAACGCCATTTACCTTCCCACCCTATTTATCTACTTGCACTTTGACGTGCTTTCGAACTGCTAGGTTGGCAGGAGCAGGGACTGAGCAATGGGAGCTCACCCCGTTGCGGGGATTTGAACCGCTGACCTTCCGATCGGCAAGTCCTAGGTTCTGTGGTTTAACCCACAGCGCCACCCGCGTCCCTAAAATGGTAGATTACCCATGCCCTAAGAGGATCTCTGTCTCTTTCCTTTTTCCCAACCTAACCTAGCTCGTAGAGTGGTTAGGGGGCTGAGCCATCAGCCAGAGTGCTAGAAGAGGAAAGGGATCAAGATATGATACAAGAATCAGCGAGGGTGGTGCTGTGGTCTAAACCACCAAGCCTCTTGGGCTTGCCGATCAGAAGGTTGGCGGTTTGAATCCCCGCAATGGGGTGAGCTCCCGTTGCTCTGCCCCAGCTCCTGCCAAATAAATAAATAGGTACCACTGCGGCAGGAAGATAAACGGCATTTATGGGCTCTTTGGTTTCCGTCACAGTGTCCTGTTGCGCCAGAAGCGGTTCAGTCATGCTGGCCACATGACCCGGAAAGCTGTGTGTGGACAAATGCTGCCTTTCTCGGCCTGAAAACGAGATGAGCACCACAACCCCATAGTCCCCTTTCACTGGACTTAACCGTCCAGGGGTCCTTTACCCCCTTTTTTTTACATGAATGAGATACCTACCACTTACCCAAACAAGCAATATATTTACCAGTCCAAGAAGCAACTTATATTCTACCCCTGCTTTGCAATTTCCCCAAGGAACACGCAGGAAAGTGTCTTCAAAACAAAAGCAAACAAAGGCTTTAACACCACAGTAGAAATCTGGGGGTGGGGGAACTTAATGGGTATCCAATATAGGGAATTTCAGAACCTGGTTTCAGCCACTGAGTTGGTCCTGTTCTGCGTACCCAGCTTCCTAATCTCTGAAGACCTCTAAGGGAAGAGCTCAGGCTGGTACCTTTAAAAATAGTGATTACTTGAGAGGCAGTGTGGCCTAGTGAGTGAAGACTTGGACATAGACTGGGAAGATGCAGGTTCAAATCTCTGCTCCTCCACAAAGCTTAGACCCAGGCCCATTCACTGTCCCTCAGTCTGCCCAAGAGCAAGTTGCATAGATTCTATGAGATTTTCATAGGCTTGGCATTGTTAGGTGGGGCATCTCCCCAGTGCCGCCTAGGGCTAGCTGGAAGAATGGTGGGAAGAAAATTTTAATTTAAAATAAGCCAGTCTGGTGGAAGAATAATGTTTTTATTTCAACAAAGCTGTTAAGCCTCTGTCTGTGTGTTACCTGAAGGGAAAAAAATCCAGGCATTTTGTTGAAACTCATTGTGCAAATCTCCAAACAGAGAGGTGCAGGAGATGATTCAAATTGGTGGCGGCCGCTTGGTGAGACAAATCTATAAGGGCTGATGACAGAGCCTTCCAAGAACGCCTGCTTCAAACCCACTGAAATGAATGGGACTGGTGTGGAAGCATTTTCTGCTGAATTGCATTAACGGCTGGGGTATGCAAGGCAGAATAATAATAATAATAATAATAATAATAATAATAATAATAATAATTTATTATTTGTACCCCACCCATCTGGCTGGGTTTCCCCAGCCACTCTGGGCGGCTTCCAACAAAGATGAAAGATACACTAAAATGTCACATATTAAAAACTTCTCTGAACAGGGCTACCTTCAGATGTCTTCTGAATGTCAGGTAGATGTTTATCGCTTTGACATCTGATGGGAGGGCATTCCACAGGGCGGGCGCCACTACCGAGAAGGCCCTCTGCCTGGTTCCCTGTAACTTGGCCTCTCGCAGTGAGGGAACCGCCAGAAGGCCCTCGGAGCTGGACCTCAGTGTCCGGGCAGAACGATGGGGGAGGAGACGCTCCTTCAGATATACTGGACCGAGGCCGTTTAGGGCTTTAAAGGTCAGCACCAACACTTTGAATTGTGCTCGGAAACGTACTTCTCAGTACTTCTCCTCAGTACTTCTATAAAGGCCACATCAAACAGTTATGTGTGGACCTTGGGAAAGTCTTGGGAAGAAGAATGGTACAGGGGCTCTGGGATGATGCATTGCCAGATATTTTACATAACACTGTTGTCCTCTGGCAATGCACATCTGCCTTCTCAGCTTTGTGTTGATAAGAGAATAATAACAGTTGTTTTAGAGGCTCTGGTTCACACGTAGCGGTTGTTCCGAACAAATCAACATTCTGCAGCCTTTTCCATGAGCTTTCTTACACATAAAGTCATTGAAAAGACAGTGGTTTCTTTCCCTTGTTCCCAGTGCATGACTGGGTGTAATAACACTCCCAAATTTCAGTCCAAGCGTGAAAGCCAAAAAGTGGCTTCTTTTTCTTCTTGGGAAAATGGATTTGCTGCAGTTTTCACAATCTCAGCAAGAAGAGGGCTGATGGGGGGCGGGGGCAGGCAGTAGCAGAGTGTGTGTGTGTGTGTGTGTGTGTCTGTGTGTGTGTGTTAAGATGGGACAAGAAATAAAGGACTTAAGTGGGCAGGCAAGGGTAGCCCCGCTGTTTCTCAGGCGTATCTATAGGGAACATACGAAGCTGTCTTACACTGAGTCAGACCATTGTTCCATTTAGCTCTTGTCTACACTGACTGACAGCGAGTGGTTTTCTAGGGCTTCGGCCAGAGCATGTTCCCATTCCCAGGATCCCTGTGGGATCCTGGGCAAAGAAATCCTTCCATGCATGAGAACAATTAGCAAGTGGAACAAACCTGTGCAGGGAGGCTGTGGAAACCTCGTAATTTGAAGCATTTGAGGAAAGGTTGTTGCAGCACTTGATCATTGGGGTCATTTTGGCTGCAATGAATTAGCAGAACTGTATGTGCTTCATAACATGCAACACAAAGCCACAGATTTCAACCTCATGGTGATCTCTGAGAGAATGTATTTTTAAAAGGAAGCAGAAGTAGGCCTGATGAAATCTCTATAAAGGCAGCTGTTTGGGTTTCGAGAGGTGTCTCATCAGTGCCCCCCATTGCATGGCTTATTATTATTATTTCAGCTCCCCCACTCCCATGGCAATCTGTGTTACACATATTATGCTAAGGACTAAGCCATCTATAGCTCTGGTAAACAACTACTTTTTAACTTCTTATCTACTGGGTTACTCCTCTGCAAGGCAAGAAACAAGGCCAATGGGAGTTGCCTGTCCCTAATCTCTTGGGTCCATGGAGTGTCTGGAATAAAGAACATGATGACTAGGGTGTGGGAACCACCTCCTCAGTACTTCTATAAAGGCCACATCAAACAGTTATGTGTGGACCTTGGGAAAGTCTTTTTTTGGTATACAAAAGGTTTGCTAGAGTATTTTCTTGTTCAGACTTTTTATGCAAGCATGTCTTGCTTTCCTTGAGTCTCCCCAGCATGCCTGCAGGCATCTATCTATGTGTTGTCCAACTATATTGTCTGTTTAGCTACTGAGCGCAAGGTCTCTGCTTAGTTTAATTACCTACCTACCTTTTGCAATTCTAGAAAGTCCTTATTGGCTTGAGGAGGTACTTTGTTAATTGCAGAAGCATAGCCTAGGTAGTAATATCCCCTCTTTCTCTCTCTGCCCACAGCTTGTACAATGAAGAGAGAAATTTGCTCCGCATCCAAGCAAAAGAGAGGAGGAATCAGGAAGCTCTCCAGGAGAAAGAATCATTCTCTGCTGATATCCCTCTCTTTGGAGAACCTTACAAGGTATCTGCACAGTCTCACATTGCACAGTAGGATTTACAGCAGGGAGTTGTTGCATTTACAGATTGAGTCTTTGGCCTCTTTGCCCTGCCTAATGCGTTTCTGCTGTCTCCAGGGCAGTGGCTATAGGGTTCTTGCCAATTCAAGGAAACCACAGACTCTATCTCTATACCTTCAGCTTTCTTTCAGAAGCAAGCCTCTCTTGCTTGTGGGGATGTAAATAAAAATGTGCAGCTAGAAATTGATCAGCAAGAAGTGAACCTGAGAGGGCCCATGGCACAATGCGAGACCATGTGCTTTGAGTGCAGAGGATCCCAGATTCAATGCCTGGCTTTCCAGCTTTAAAGAACTCATGTTGCAGGGCTTAGCAAGACCTCTGTGTGTTTTACTGGGGAATTGCTACCAGAAAACGCTGGGCTAGCAGTCTCACTCTAGCTGTAAGAGAGCTTCAGCTTTTCAGTGATGCGATCATTTGAGTATAAAAGCAGTGGCATGACTTAAAAAGAAAAAACTTGGACAACTGACACTTAGTTTTTAAAAAATTGTACATAATATTTTATTGCGATTATAGGTATCGAGCTACTTGAATTTAGGTTTCTGTTAACATGTGTTGTCCCACACTCTTCAGTTCACCTTTTGGTTAGCACCACATAAGCAGAAATGCCTTTCTGTGACCGTGGTTCTCTCATTGCATAGTAGCAAAATCTGCTAAGGAGTGAGGACATCCTCAGTGAACTGAGGGGGGCGGGAATGGTTTAATTTCACCTCTTCCATTTCGCGGTTGTTTTCCTCCCCGTTTCAGAACAACAAAGCAGATGAGCTATCCAGCCGGATTCAGAAGATGTTTGGCAATTACGAAGAGATGAAGGAGCTTATCGCCATCAAGTCTCAGCAAGATTTCATAGGGATCCCCACAAGCGTCATGTCTCTGATCCCTCAGCGCAAGCCAGATCGTCCACTCTTGCCTGAAAAGACCAGCAGCGTGGTACCCGCCTCATTCCAGAATGGTAGCCATCACCGCAAGCCCTTGGGACCCATTGCTTCGGGTGCTCCCTCTGCGGGCAACTCTCTGCACCACCAAAAAATTCACTCAAGGATAGAACTGGCCTCACAAAGCGGTGGGCTGCCCAGCAACCAGAGGCGAAGTCAAGAGCAGGGCCGCAAGACTCAAGAAGGCCAGAACAGCAGAGGCCAGAAGAAGAATGAAAGATGCATTGAAGAAGCCCGCAAGCTGCAGCCCTCCCTTTTGGAACTTTCTCCCTTGCTGTCTTCGTTGTCTTCCCCCATAGCACCCTTGTCGCCTCTACATTCCAGCCAACGTGTCAATTCCAGGTCTCTCGGCAGCATCAACAAAAACCACGGGCAGAATAGCTCCCCTTCTCTGGAGCTGGTGGCTGGAACACGTGAGAATGAA
This sequence comes from Podarcis erhardii, assembly GCF_964252035.2. NCBI lineage: Eukaryota > Metazoa > Chordata > Lepidosauria > Squamata > Lacertidae > Podarcis > Podarcis erhardii. Next base: position 65,425,181 of record NC_138512.1, on the reverse strand, counting down.
ACCCAGGACAGCTTGAGTCCTCATGTAGCCGTTGCTGCCCAGCCTTCCTCCCAGACTTTCCCCGGATCGTTGTCATCAAAAACCAGTGCAATACAGAAGAAACCGACTGCCTACGTGAGGCCAATGGATGGTCAAGATCAAGCTCCGGACGAGTCGCCGGAGCTCAAGCCGCTTCCTGAGGAATACCATGAACAGTCCTACGGGAAAATAGCAAACGTGAAAACAAACGTCAAGCCCAACTTGCCCAGCTTGCCCAAATTGAAAATACCTGTTGAAGCGACTGAGGTTAGTGGAATTTCTGCTCTTTGTTTTGGTTTTACTTTGGTGCAGTAAAGTGATTTATTCATACTTACTTGTTTTGGTTTAGGGCGATCCATAATAATAATTAGGTTTAACCAATATACAGTGGTACCTCAGGTTACATACGCTTCAGGTTACATATGCTTCAGGTTACATACGCTTCAGGTTACAGACTCCGCTAACCCAGAAATAGTGCTTCAGGATAAGAACAGAAATTGGGCTCCGGTGGCGCGGCAGCAGCAGGAGGCCCCATTAGCTAAAGTGGTGCTGCAGGTTAAGAACAGTTTCAGGTTAAGAACGGACCTCCGGAACGAATTAAGTACTTAACCCGAGGTATCACTGTACAGTACAATCATTAAAGCTGAACTTGCTGCAGAGAAGCCAACTTTTAATAGAATATTGTGGGCTGAGAAGCAATGCTAGGAATGGACAATTGCCCTCCCATTCACGGCAAAAGTGGAACAAAGCTTTTTTTTAAAAAAATATTCAGGCAAACACTCCAACACCCCTCTGCAGCTGCTACTTCCCCCTAGCTCAAGGACCCCAAAATGTCAGGATAGGTGGAGACATCAGCAGCTGGTGCTTCAAGTTCCTGGCAATAGCATATCTTGCCATCAGGAACTGGGACTGCCAAGTTCCATAATTCCCAGTGAGAATCTGAAGCTTTCTGTGCATCCTTCCTGGCACTGGTTTTGGGATCTGTAGGAAAGGACACTGCCTGGGGAATTGGAATGTTTGCTTCTTCTGCCTCATCTAAAAAGCACTTTGTTAGACCTTCCAGACGGGGGAAAGGTGATGGCAAAGGGGGTTGGGGAGCAGATCTGAGGTCCGTGCCGCCTCTTTCAATTATGCCTGCCAGAATGAGAAAGGTGTAGCAGGCCCTGTTCAACAGCTGTTAAACACCTGGTTGTGCAGGCTTGTTAAAAGCAGTTCAAGGATAGACTTTAGACAAAAGCGATAGGGATTCAGGTGGTGCTTTGTGTGTGGGTGTTGGCTTTTATTGCCTGTGTTTGTTTATTGGAGGAGGGGGCAATTTTGGTAACCAATAATAACTGACAGATACCACAATCAGGTGGTTGGAATTATGTATTGATTAATCCGGAGTGAAACTGTTAAGAGGAGCCAAAGGGGAAAAACCTGCATGGATATCTATTGCTACAAGGCTAAATATTTCTGTTCTTGGTTTTTATGCGTGAGTTTGTTTAGATAACTTTATAAACTTTGATTCAAGAATTAAACCACCCAAAGCAGCAAACATAGCAAATTAAAAGCATTATAATGAAACAAAGCAGCATAGAAAAATTACTGAATAAAAACTAAGAACAATTCAGAGCCGGATAAACTCAAAACTGTGGTCAAACAAAAAACTTGCCTGAGCCAAAATGTTTTCAGTTGCTGATGGAATGCAAACTACAGAGGGGGTCTACTAATCTCCTAGACGTGAACGCCATAATTGACCAGGCCTCTATTGCTTTACTGCCCAGATGATAGCTTACGAATGATGCTGGTGTATGATTTGGAATTTTCCTGCATTTGGGTCCTAAATGCATTCGAGATTTTGTTCTCCCCTGTTTTTGATAGCCACTGTTCTTCCCCAGTGCTTGCTTTCGACATCACTTTCATCAAACGATGATTGACTCAGAGTTTTCGAGGCTTGTGTGCTGCCACCTGCAGCTGTGAATTTAATTGTTGACGGCATCTGCTTACGGCAACACTGACAAGTTCAGCCTTTCCATTTGAACAGAGGAATCAGCTTTACTACAGAGTCAATTAATCCTCAGTGGATAGCTATGCTATGACTCACTTCGTACTCATGCTAAATCTATACACAATCCTTTCTGCTGTTCCAGATTCTCTTGTCTCTAACTTGCAGCATTCAAGAAGCTATGCAATGGCATTTACCCTTAAAAAAACAACAACCCACCGGTTAAAATAGATATTTAATTTGCAGTGTATGGGTGTGAACTTGCCCACACCTGCTCATATATGCATGACCCATCACAAGGTTGCTGTTTCATGTGAAGCCCTATATTTAGAACTGGAAAGACTGCCTGCCTCATTTTGGAATTATTCTGACTAGTGAGCTGCTGGCCAAAGAGTGACCACATTTGGGGTCCACAAAACTGCCCAGTTTGCCATGGAGTACTTTGAATTTCGAAACTTTGCAAGGGGGACTCAGAGTGAGAGAGAGAGAGGGGACTGACTGCAGCTATTACAACCCTTCTTAACTACATTTAGAGGGCTTTCCCTTAATTCTGTTTGGTGTTTGGGAGTTGCTCTTCAAGGTGAAAGGTCACGTGTTCCTCAGACAGGGAAACTGCACAGCATTGGCCATTCCTGCTCTTTCGCTTCCTGGATTATTTACTTATTTCCCAATCTTTATTTGTGTGTGCTTGCTCTCACAGTAATCCTATGTCAGTAGGATCACTGCTGTTCTTGTATTTCAGATTAGAGGTGAAGCATATTGAGTGGGTGGCTTACCCTTGGCCACCTAATGAGCCCATAGTAGAGCTAGGACAGACTGCCTTCCCCTTTTCCAGCTGGGGAGCCTTTTGCCAGAAGTTGTCGGCTGGAGGGCAGAAACCTGCTTCTCTGCAGAAGACCATGTTCCATGCAGGCCAAGCAAAGAGTTTGAAATATATTTTGCTTTTTGAAGATCATGTAATAATCATGCTTTATTAAGCATCCATGTTGCATTTCTTAGATCCAAAGTGAGCCCTTTGCAGTTTTGCATGTAACACAGCTGTGTTGAAGGCTGTGGCTTATCAACGTTTAATAATGCTTCCATGGACTTCAAAACCAGCAGCTGGAAGTTTCAGCATGAGGTGGCATTTTTAGCAAACACGGTTGAGTAGCTTTTAAATCATTGTTTTAAATCTTCAAAGAGGGGAATGGGAGCACTTTTTAAAAAATCAACAACACAACATTCCCCCATTTTGTAAAGCATGCGTTTCATTAACATGATAACATGCTAATGCTGCATGCTGCCATTCATGTACACTCCCATAGCGAGTATAATGGCTGCGTTAGGAGGTTACGCTAACCGTAGTTTAGTGTGACATCCTAATGCAGCCATTAAACATTATATACTCATTATGTAACCATAGCTTAGCGTGATCTGAAGCCCTCCTTTCAAGTTGGCTTGCTTCAAAGGAGCCATAGTTTCAACAGTAACAGCAGTTTGTTGGATCAGATGACACAACTAACTGTGGTTAAGTAAAAGTGGAAGTTAAAAGCTTCCAAACTCCTTATATGGAGCACAAGAGCCTCAAGATGGTTACTGTCATACTAAACTGTGGGTGGACTGGCTCTGTGGTCCCTGACTGGTGAAACAGAATGAAGTGTGCATTCTGGTTCAAGGATAATCATGCTGATAAGCCGATGTTCTTAGAAGCTGAGAGTGTGAGTGCAAATTTAGCCCAGATAAAAGTAAAAGAGAGGGAGAAGGAGAGAGATGTTCTTAACCTGCCATACTGCTTTCTTGAGTGCTGTCAGTAATCAGATGTTTTGAGACGAGAGACACACTTTGTGCAGAGTAGTAATCTTCCTGAATACATGCAGCCCTTTAAATTGAGAACATCTGGCAACCCCAGGTAGGAGAAAGAGAACATAAAGAAGGCCTCCTGTTATTTTACTTGGCCTTTATTTTATGGGGCACAGCTTGCCGAAAGTGATAGGTTAGAATTGCTAATGAGAAGCTGTTGATCGTTCTGTGATTTGATGGAATTTGCACAGACATGAAAGGAGAGCGGATAAGCAAGAACCAGCAGGAAAAACTTGAGCAATACTTAGGAGCAGATGAGAGGCAAACAGCTTCCAACAAGGCTGGGATGTAGCACACAATGGAGGGAGTGAGAGGTTTGGCCGGGGAGAGAGCGAAGAACAATGCCCAGAAATACAGCAGCATCTAGTTCTCGAGCTTCTAAAGTGAGACCAGACATTTAGCTGCTTTAGTCTGCTTTTCGCTTGCACACCCTTTTGTAATCCATTTTTACAGTGTGTTTTTTTAAAAAAATCAGTGGCAGATTGTGTGTGGGGAAAGCCCCACTTTGAAATCGGGATAATATGAGGGCATTTAAATACCCCCTGCCACAGGGTTTTCAGCAGTGCCACTAAGGTATCTGTTTTTCCTTTATTGACAAGGGGTGCAATCCTGCTTGAGCCATGCAAAGAGAGCAGTACACTCTTTCCCTCCTGCACCATGCCGGCGTGGTGTTTGGTCGTTGCTGCTCTCTGGTGGGCAATGACATCTGGTCTGGTACATTGGCTGAAAGGTAAGGTTCTCCTTTCCCCCCCCCCCCAATAACTTAACCTGAAATATCCAGCGGCCCTCTTCTCCACTGGCTAGCCTTGACACAAACTGGAATTAGCATTGTGCGCACCTGGCCCCCTGAGGCAGGAGGAGTGGGTTGCAGGATGCTTGATGTTGAAGGGTCAAAAGAGGGAGAGCCTTACCTTGAGTTGATAAGTTCAGTTGTGATGCAGAAGTCTTGCAGAGCAGCAAGCTAGCACTGAGCTAGCATTGGATTGCCAGGGGGAGAAAAAAGGGAGAGAGAGAGAGAAGAGAAGAGACAGACCATAGGCAGGTAATGTGAACTGGCTGTCTGGTGGATAACTTCCGCTGTATTTTCTGGGAGACGGGAAAGAAAGGCTAGTTGTAAGGTTTATGTTTTCCTCCTTTTTAAACTGTGCTGTGTGTTCTTGGAATCTTCCCATGCTGCTCTGAGGTCTTCTGTCCAAAAAAACTGCCTATAAACTAAGATTTTAATGTATGTTTGTGTACACACACACACACACACACACACACACACACAGTGGGGGTGCTTGCAGGCTTGCATCCAAATAAATTTGCCAGAACATGTGGAAGTGATATTATTATTATTATTATTATTATTATTATTATTATTATTATTTATTATTATTATTAATTTGTACCCCACCCATCTGGCTGGGTTTCCCCAGCCACTTTGGGTGGCTTCCACAGAGACAAAAATACACTAAAATGTCACACATTAAAAACTTCCCTGAACAGGGCTGCCTTAAGATGTCTTCTGAATGTCAGGTAGTTGTTTATCGCTTTGACATCTGATGGGAGGACGTTCCACAGGGCAGGCACCACTACCGAGAAGGCCCTCTGCCTGGTTCCCCTGTAGCTGATGAACTATGTTGGTATCTCCTGGTTGACTTGGGCTTGGAGGTTTCTGCCAGCTCTCCCATCCTGCTCTGCTGTTCCTCTTAGTCTTTTTCATCTGACAGATGGGAGACCGCGGTGCAGTGTTGCGCTGCCACAGAATCAAATGCATTGCTCTGAAACAGCATGAAAAGTGCAGTATTGCTCTACTGCAAGAGTGCTTGCGCCTGATCCTTGCACCCTTTGCCTTGTGTAGCAGACCACACAGAAGAAGGCAAGGTGGCATGAGAACTGATACTTCCAGTGTAATTCTTCTCAGATCAAACTGTGCTTTTGAGACGATAATGCTGGATCGAATCGGTATATCATGAACCAGTGTGGTAGCGAGGAGGGAGGAAACTTTGGGTCAGGGAGTGAATGAGGCCCTCCAAGCCTCTGTCTAGCCGACTCTCTTGCAAGCCACATCCCTCAGTGGCTTTGCTCCATACCCTCATTTTGTGCTTTTGCCTTTCTGAAATGTGTCCTTGAATGTTGATGATGCCAGTTGCTTGCCAGAATGGAGAAATGGATTTCGGGGGGTGGGGGGTGGGGGGAATCCTGATTTTTTGCATGCCTGGAATGTAGCTTAGTGTACAAAGGGAAGCATCAAATCCATTGTTTCAAATCCATTGTGCCACCCACTTTTGTTTCTGGCCTTGCCCACCCATGAGAAATAAAAAAAATTAATTAGCATACTTGGGAAAACACCAATGTTTGAAGAAGTATAAAAATGGGGTGGGGTGGGGTGGGGATCCGCCCCTCACAAAGAACAACCTGCAATTGGCCCTACTAAACATCTTCCAAGACAACAATGCCCACTTACACCACAAAGAACTCATAACCCACCTACTCTCAGCAGCGAGAAACATCATAACCAGACACTGGAGAGACCTGTCAGGAGTAAGCATGGTCCAATGGTACCAAATAGTATGGGAAACAGCCTTACTAGAAAAAATAACCAATAAACTGAAACTGACATGGGGACAAATATAAGAAGACATCTTCACCCCTGTATGGCTCCCCTTTATCGCATACACAGCCCAACAAGACAATGAGAAAAATCCACCAACAGCATACAAATCAATATGGCTAACCTGATCCAAAACACCCACCCACCCCACTCACACATGAAAACAAAGATCACTACAGCCAACCACAAATGAGCAGCCACACCCTAGGCCAACCTCAACCTCTCTCACCACCAAAGGAACACAAGTGAACAGGAAAGAACCCGCACAAGCAACGCTGACACAAAACCCCACATATATTAAGTAAAATAGAAACATCACCACCTGACCCCACCCCGCTCATATTTCCCCCCATCCACCTCTTTCCCCCTATTCTTCCTAATGTCTCAACAAATGAAAACGATTTGTAAAAAATAAAATAAAAATTGTTACGTGGAAAAAGAGAGACATTGCACATACCTTTGTAAATCAAGAAAATCTTTAATAAAAATACTTTTAAAAAAACCAAAGAACAACCTGCAGAACGTTGGATGTCTTGAGGTGTGAGGGTTGGGACTAGGAGAGTTCATGAATAGGAGCTCTTCGCGCTGCAACATTTTGTTGTAGATTCCACTTGCATTATTAAAGTTCTAAACACTTGCAGGGTGGTTAAATCCTTTGCTGAAAAGCTTATGACATTAACCCAGTTTCTAGCTCTTTATAACAGAACCTCTGTTTGGGGTCATTTCGGGAGTCTGAAGTTTTGCTGGTTATTGCAGAATTCTCCATAATGTTTGGTTAGGCCAACACTGTGTGCCCACTGTCACAGGCAGAAAGTACTGCCAATAGTATGGGGGGGGTGTGTGCACATTTGTGGTGATTTAATGCCAGTTCCCACTGTGTATTTTTCTGTGTGATTGCATAGCCAGAAATGGTTAATAACAAGGGCTGCCTATGTGAACTTGCCACCAATTCGTACATTTTTGTGGCAACTTTAAGTATTAAAATATGTTTGTTTTTAAGGTGCCACAGGACTCTCTTTATAAACATAAATATATGTGTGGGTATCGAGTAGGGAAAATGGTTTTGAGGAAGCATTTAAACAATTTTACATATATTATTTCAGACCACTATTTTCAAGCTGGTAGAGCAATGTTATTTCAGTGCCTCAATTCACCACAGAGGTAGGCACATATAAGACCACTGAAGAAATAAATTGTGTGCCTTTCTTTGAATTGGATTTAGCCTGGTGTGCTGTAACATATTATCAAACTGTTAGCCAACATGGGGACTACTCATATTGTTAATAAGCGCTCTTACTGTTCTTTTTTCTTTCTTTCCTTTTTTAATGGCTAAAATCATGAGGTGTCTTTTTTAGCCTTGGTGCATAGTGCAAACAGTGTGAGCGAAATCCAGCTCTTGAAACATGCCTCCGAACCTCCCTTTCCTACTATGTTTTAATTAAGTAGCTCCTTTCAGTTAATTTTGCTCCATCTTACTTGGAAATGCAAAATCCAACCTATTGTACACACAACATGCTGATAGCCCCGCAACACTTATTGACTCTAGATCTCTGGTTAGAGCTACTAATTTTCCTTGAGGGCCATTTTGAAAAGAGGCCGCCAGCTGTTTTGTGTGTGTATGTAGGAAAGCGACATATTCTCCCACTTGGTATGCCTGATTTGGTCAGGGGACTTCTCAGTTGTTTACCCCAACTCTAAAATGGATCTTCAGGTGGTAGTAGGAATACTAGAAGTGAGGCTTCCCCTCTTTGCTTTTTATACATCTGTAGAACTAAAGCTCTCTATCCATTTTTTTTAAAATTATAAATCGTAAAAAGGATAATTTTTAACATGGAATACAGCAAAACAGCGACAGAGCTCCCCTTTCTCTGTCGGTTCATGTTTTGGTTTTGAGGTGAGATGGGCATGTATAAAATGCAATACCTCCTCATGATTGATTTCTAAATTCCAGCATGAAAAGGTATTCTGACAATTGTAGGAAAACAAAACAAAACAAAAAACCCCTCACAGCAACCAAAAAGCTCCCTTTTCATTCTTGTCATGTGTGGTGTCTACACACACACACACACACACGCACACACACGACATAACCACACACTGACACAACATTATTATTTTTTAAGGAGAAACAGCTATCAGTCACAAGTGCACACTTTTAAAAACAAAAACAAGCTGAGTTTAATACAGTAAACGAAAACCGGTGCTATTAATGTTTTTATTGTAGTCGCTTATAGCCGCTTTATTTATACAGCTACTTATTTATCTGGGGTAGCAATAGAAAAGTTGAAAAAGAGAGAGAGTGGAAAAAGTCGTCTTTAAATAAACAAACCCAAGCCAGAAAGAGTGAGCAAAGAAAAAATAAATAAACTACTTTGCTGTATGTGCTTTTGTCGGCGATTCCCACCGGACTTTACGGGGCTTTGCTTTTCCCTCCTTGCTCTTCCTCTGGGCGCAGCGGCCGCTGCTTTTGTTTTAAAACTGGAAATGAAATATTAACAAAACCAGCCATTAGAGGAGGCCAGATGAAACGGCTTGCGCTTTTCCTCTGCTTTTATTTTTTAAAAAACATAAAAACTCCGCACGCGGTCCTTTGCATAAGTCGGAACTGCCAAAGGGACAGATGTTGCCAATTTCAAACGTTACGAAGAGGAGCGGCGGGGAACGTGTGTGTGTGTATGTGTTGGGGGTGCGCACTCTCTCTCTCTTTCTCACACACACACACACACACAGCACGGCAGCTATTGCTTAGCAACCGCGCACTTGAGGGAGCGTTTTTTAGGAGAGGAGCCAAGGGAGTTATGCCTGGGAGCGCTCGCTGGCTTCGCATGGCTCAGTGTGAGGGAAGAGATTAAAAAGTTCTTTCCTGTCAGGGCCGACACTCCAGCCGCTAGCACAAAAGACGCTAACCTTATTGACACTGATTACAGCTGACAAGGGAATGTATGAAAACAGGAAACCTCTCTTGCCATGTAGGAAGGCAGTAAGAGATGTTCACGGAGGTAAGTGGCCCCCTCTCCCCTCCCCGCACAAATACAAAATTGGCCGTAGCAGCTGTGGAAATGGGGGGGGGGGAGAGATTTTTTTTAAAAAAAGGTGGGCTGCCAAGCAGGTTGTCGAGCTGGTGCAAGCTGCAAGCAGGTGTCGTCCATCCAGCGCTGTTTACAAATAGCCATGGAAGGATTTCCTCTTCTGTGGGCTGTCGCGCTTAAGCAAACAGGTACCAGTGAACTCCCTGCATAGGTGACTCGTAAACAAGGATGGCTTATGGGGCTGAGGCAGTTGCACGCCTCCTCCTCCTCCTCTTCCCAGCCTTCCTTTGCAAAGAGTTTGATAGATAATTGACAGGCTTGTAGCTGTTTTCCTTGGCGTCAGCAGTCCTGGATTCCGTTGGCATCGTTTCCTAAAAGCTCCAGGAACGGAATACATACATATATATCCAAGCTTCTAAGTCTCTTGTGGCAGAAGGTACTATACCTGGCTAGGCAGGGGGAACCTGTCTTGCCTATAGAAATAATAACTGCTGAATCATTATGAGCAGCACGGAAAACTTTTCTTTTTCTCTTTTATGTTGGCACGCTTGTTTGAGTTTACACAAAATAAAACTCTGGAGCTGTTAAATCATGCCAAGGCGAAATGCTCTTGAAGCTAACAGTTTCAGAGTTACTCATATGCTGCGATTTTCTGAAATGTTTGTTTTTGTTTTATTATCTGTGAGGTTGGTATAAATGAGATGGAAAATACTGCATTTAACCGCTTGCAAAGTTGCTGTGATCTTGTGGCTTCTGAAGCAATGCTTCTGTGACCTTCTTCTGAAAGGGGCAAGATACGTGTGGGGCAAGATAGTGGCTGCTAGTGTTAACGTTCAAGTTGCTGTTTTTGTTTTAGGTTGGGCTTTTGGAGCTGGAGAGCGGCCTATGTGATCTTTATTCCATTGCAGAGAAATTCTAAAACTATTTAGAATTAGGTTAGTGATGCATTGATAACATGTGGCAGCTGTGGGGCAAACCATACTCAAATACTATAGTCTGATTTTAGTAAAATAAAAATGGGATCCGTTTTAAAGGCAACAAGACCTATTCAGAAGTTTCCCCATGGACGCCGCTTGCATCCCAAGACTTGTTACATCACAGGAAAAGTCAGATTCTGGTAAGAATCTCTTGGGCCTATGTACTTCCAACTTCTTGACACGGATGCCCCTTACACTGTAGAGAAATTACCCGTGCTGCACCAGGTTTTTTCTCAATCTCCCTTAATACCACCCTCCAACTTTCAATTCAAGAAAGGTTCAAATGATAAAATCTAACCGGTGTCCAGTGTGAACTTTTCCACAGTGTCTCATAGCCAATACTACATTGGGGCATTGTGGGAAATTAAAATGGCATCCTGGCACTTGGATTTTTTGAAGGTGCTTGCTGGGTGTGGATTGCAGGCCTGTGGAAAGGCCATAAAGTCTAATAACTGCTGTACTAGACTAATGGCTTCTGGAGATGCCTTGCTAATGGGCTAATTAGTTACAGTTAATTCTGTGTTTACTTAAACCCTAGTTACTGCTCACTGTATTTTTTTCTACCTTTTCAGGATATTGATACAGTGAGAATATTTAATCATCATCTGGCAGATTTATGCATGCCTAGTTTGTTTTCATCCTCCTCACTTATAGGTCTTGCTTTTACTTGATAAATAAAATGATGCTTTATCAATTATTCACTTTATTTCCTATCTCTAAGGAGTTTTGTCTTCTACTAGCAGTTAACTAAAATGCATGCAGTTTTGTTTCAGTTTGAAAACACAGTCCTTGCTCTGGGAGATTTTATTTATTTATTTTTTGTCTAGCCACCTATGGCTAAGTATCACTGCTCCAAATGCGCAAAAAATTAGTTCAGACCTACTTTGTGAGTAACTGAGAGCTTTAAAAACTTGAGGGCATTGGAAGGTTGTAGTGTTGCTTTCTTCAGCTCTATTTAGTGCATTTGTATTGTTGCTCTGAAAACTAAAATATTTTCTATAGTACCTAGTAGGATTTTGATTATCTTTTTTCCCTCATTCATTCTGGTTATGAAAAGTTCTTGGCATTACATCACCATGTGATTGTTTTTATATGCTGTTAGAACACATTGTGCATTGAGTAAATGCACGAACATGCATTTTTGAAGCTGCTGGTGAAAGATTCCTGGATTTCCCCTCTCATGAAGTCTAGAAGAAACGAGCTGCAGACTCTGGGGTGCTAAGTACCATTGCAGCTAATTCATTTTGAAGGCACATCAAGACATTAATAAGCCAGCTGTTACCCCACTAAGGTCTACTTACGGAGACTATCCCACATCAAAAAGTCATGTGGGTTATTTTTCTCTTAGGTGACATGTCATGGGTAACTAGTATTCTCTGTCCCATCCAATGGTTCCAAAAGCATTCAACTTACATGCACCTACGGCATGCCATTCAAAAGCAATATATGCTTTAATTTATTTTGTATTACTTCAGGACACCGTCATCATTCAGCTGACTGATCTAAAGCTGCTTTCTGTGACATCAAAAAGCAAAGCCAGGCATGTCCAGAGGGGAAGTAGCTCCTCCTCCTTAGTTGACACAGGTTGTTGTTGATATCTGGTGCATCAGCTGCTAACTTGCAGGATACTCTCGAAACCCGTTCTTTGCCAATGTATAGGTAGTTGTTTGCTTCCCACACATTCTCCCAAATTTCTGGAGGCTCTGGACCTCTAGAAAAGACATTGTGGTTATCTAAAGTGTGTGACATGCCATCCTTCAGGCAAAACATACATTTGCCAGAATGCTTTGGCTGGCAGTGGGCTGGACTACATTTGTGGCAAGTGGAGATGGTGTGATGGTGTTGTGGCTTGAGTCTCGTTTTTGGGAAGGAAGGTACGTCATCCCCCCCCCCCTCCTCTCTTCCAGATCTAGCACTTTTATTTTGGAATATTCTATGCCCCAGCTGTCCCAGCACTGCCACTGAGAAAGAAAAAAAGTGCTGTGGGGAACAAAGTGATTTGAATCCTTAGCATACCCTTGGACAGTGTCCAGCCTCTCTGCCCAGCTCAGCACTATGATGGGAATACGAATTGTCCTTTCACCGCTTAGCAGATCAATCATCTGATCAATAGGGATGGAATCACTGAAGCTGACGAAGTGCTGGTCTGAGCAATGACTGCCTCTACCCCCTGCAGTTGATCTTCATGGATCAGCTGTGACGGTTGTGAGAACAGGATGTTGACTAGGCAGCCTTTGGTCTCATCCTGCAGATCTCTTCTGAAGTTCTTAGGTTATGCCTGTCTGTATCCATGTATTGGAAAGTGTTCAGAAGTGATTCTCACCAAGCTGACAGTAATGAGGAGAGCACCCAAAATCCAGCAGGGTGTGTATATGGGATATTCATTACTGAGCCTACTACAAATGAATTAGAATTAATGTTTTAGGTGAGGAGGTAGGGTGGTGGAAGGGATAATTAATATAGCTCACTAAAACAAAGCAATATAATTATTTAAACAGTTAAGTACTGCTTATGTGGACACTATAACTACCAAAGTGTCTAAGCGGTTTGTAAAGAAACAATATTAAAAATAAAAGTCAAAACTATAGAAACTAACTACAAATTAAAAACTCTTCAGTAGGTGCCAGAGAGTCTGTAGGGAGGGGGCCTGTCTGACCTCAACTGGAATTCATGGCTTGTGCAAAGAATTCCACAGCAATTAATTCATCTTTGTTAAGAGTTTCAAAGAAATTAATCACGTTTATTTGTATGCATTAATATTTTTAAAGATTTTTCCCTTTTAAATTTATATTATGAAATTGAAGAAAGGCTCTTTTAAAGAATTACACTTTGGTGCCTCCCCGTTTGGCATGTATGTGGCTTTGGCTAAACCAGACCTAGATGATTCAAACTCTCTTTACCGGAGAAAGGGGAACAAGATTTTTCAGTGTTTCATTGGTAGGAATCGCTGGAAACGTAACATGCCTGAGTGCCATTCATTCTTCTGCACTGTCATCTGCAAAGCCCCATCGCTACATCTGCATAGCTTTGCCCCATATTTTTTCCCAGTCATGCTAGAGCAGGGGTAAGGAACCTTTTTAAGCCTGTAGAGGCTGCATTCCCTCATGGGGGCAAAGCACCACTGGTGGCCACATGCCACTGGTGCGCGGGGTGGGGGGCAGAGACAAAGAGTGGGCAAAGCAACAGCTAAGACTCTTTTCTTTGTATAGTGATCTACATTCCAACCATGCAAAAGCCAGAGGTTTCTTTGCACCCACCTATATGTATATCTCCAACTGCCCCCCCCCCCGGCAAGCAAGGGACACCAGAGCCATTGTGAGCTGTGGCCTAAATTGGAAGCATGGTTTTTTGACAGTCTCTGCCCCCCCAGCCTGTGGTTCTCCAGTGCTAGAGTGTGACAACTGATAGCTTCTTTAGAGATACAGTGGACCCCTGAGTTACATACCACTCTGGATATGTAACTTTCGGGTTGCGAATGCAGCAAACCTGGAAGTGTATACAGTGGTACCTTGGGTTACAGGCGCTTCAGGTTACAGGCGCTTCAGGTTACAGACTCCACTAACCCAGAAATAGTACCTCGGGTTAAGAACTTTGCTTAAGGATGAGAACAGAAATCGTGCTCCGGCGGCGTGGCGGCAGCGGGAGGCCCCATTAGCTAAAGTGGTACCTCAGGTTAAGAACAGTTTCAGGTTAAGTATGTACCTCCAGAACAAATTAAGTTCTTAACCCGAGGTACGATTGTACTTATGGGTTTCGCCACATGCGCAGAAGTGCTCTATTGCCCGTGCACATGCCCAGAATCAGTGTCTCCAGTTACAGACTTTTCAGGTTAAGTATGGACCCCTGGAATGAATTTAATTGGTATCCAGAGGGTCCACTGTATATAATATGTGTGTATGTATGATTATATTATATACAGTGGACCCTCCGTGTGTATGTATGATTATAGGATGCGTGTGGTGCTGTGGGTTAAACCACAGAGCCTAGGACTTGCTGATCAGAAGGTCGGTGGTTCGAATCCCCACGACGGGGTGAGCTCCTGTTGTTCGGTCCCTGCTCCTGCCAACCTAGCAATTCGAAAGCACGTCAAAGTGCAAGTAGACAAATAGGTACTGCTCCGGCAGGAAGGTAAACGGCGTTTCCATGTGCTGCTCTGGTTCGCCAGAAGCGGCTTAGTCATGCTGGCCACATGACCTGGAAGTTGTACGCCGGCTCCCTCGGCCAATAAAGTGAGATGAGCGCCGCAACCCCAGAGTCGGTCACGACTGGACCTAATGGTCAGGGGTCCCTTTACCTTTTATATATGATTATAGAAATTGTAGGACTTTAGGAAAGGAAATCCAGCTATAAACTCCCTCACCCAATGCCTTAGTTTTACTTTAAAAAAAGGGGGGCGGGAATTCTTGCAGCTTGTGGGCCAAAAGCTATAAATCCTTGCCTGATTCGCTGCCTTCCAGTCTGAAGAAGGCACACCTTACGATTCCATGGAAAACTAGTGTTGGCTGGCTTAAGCTTTCATAACACACCTTGCCTGTTCCACTGAGGCCTGGTCTAGGTCCCACTGTGTGCACTTTGTCTGGAAGTCTTGGAGCGGTGTTGCTTGCCGCATTACGAGAATGCTGGGGTTTCTCTGCTCTTACCGTTTTATGGCTTGTTTCTCTCCCCCTCCCCTTTAAAAAGCAGTAAGTTAATCTTTGTCTGGAAGAGGCATTGTTAATATTGACAAAAGCCGTTTCCTGTTAATAGGGAAGGAAGCAATATTGATAATGAATGCAGTGTGGATTTATTGTCGTAATGGCTCTATGTTATGGTAGCAATAATCCCAGAGATCTTTTGCTGAGTCTATTTTGCTCAGATCATTTCCTCAAGAGTATAGATACCTGCATATATTTCCCCTCTAAAGCCATTGGGTTTTTCTTTCTGCATACCAGCTGGCAGCCTGCTCTGGTAGTTCCTCTGAAAAGGTTGCAGAGTGAATGCTTTATGATCTTTCTAATGAAGGTGGAATTAATGTTTTATCGTGTTCATATGACTTCGCTTTTTCCTTCACTTGTTAATACATTTACCCTCAAGTTTTCTCCATTTCCAGTCATTTTCAAAATAGGAGAACCACAGTGCTCCTATGTACATCCCCCCCTTGCTTTTCGGTAGTGTTGTCATTTTCTACATGTGTCTATGCAGAAGAAAGGAAAGCCACAACCTTTCATAATCTACTTGCATGCCCAGAAGCATTCAGCCAGTCATTTCTGGAAACAGTGCTTAACTAAATGAATTTTTGGCAAGGCGATTCTTGCTTCTCCAGCTCATGAAATATTTTTTGCCGTGGACTGTGGTGCCGAACAAATTGCTCACCTAATACTAAAGGGACAAATGCCAGCAAAAGCAGGTAATAGCTTGGGTGGCATTTTCTCACTATTTGTTGGTTATTTATATGCTCCCAAAGGAATAAATCTGTGGCAACATCAATAATGGCTAATAAAACCCTCATAGAATATAGCGCTAATGATAACTAGACATGGTGTGAGGTAGCTTATCACCTGTCTTTGTGATTTATAAAACATTGATAAAACTTTCAAGTTGTTTTTTTTTTTAAAGCATGAAGATCTAACAGAGGCGGGGGGGGGGAGGAACTAGCAGCAATGAGAGTGATTTGTATTTTCTTTTTGGCCCCCAAAATAAGTGTCTTAAATGTGGTACCTGAACAAGGAGGATGGAAGGTGGAGCTCTCTAAATAGGGAACTGTATAACCTTGGTGCCACAACAGAGAAGACCCTGTCCAGGGGGGCCAACTTGAATAAAATATTTGGAGGGGCAGATAAGCCCTGCTCTGCATAATCTGATCACATGACACAGTGCACACACACAATGCTCATCAACTTTGGAAAGGGCAGCCCCCTCAAATATTTTATTGGGGGGGCCAAAACCCCCCCAGCCCCTAGGAATTGTCTGCTATGGCCCTATCCCATGTGTTGACCAATAGGTGAAGATTCAGAAAGTTGTAAATATTATATGCTGGCTATTGAAGTAGAGAGAAATACCATCTATATTAGCAATATTAGGACTTCCTTTTTGATAAGTTTAAGAACTATTGTAGGATTGTTGGCTTTTGATCTGATGTGAGATTTTATAACATTGGGGGATCTGTGGCCAGTTTGGACAGTTAGGAGATCAGATGGAATACTTGTAGAGATAGAGAAGTGAGGAAAAATGTTTTACATTTTTTTAAAAAAACAATAACAGTAAAATTTGTTACAGTAGAATAGAGGGTGGTATTTTGTCTATTAAGAGCCTTACAACTTCGTTACAGTTATACATAACATTACAGTGTATTTGTTGTTGCCTATCCAGTGTGAGACAGAAGCATCTAATCTCCATGTGCATGTTTTCAAAGTTAGTATAATTTATTTCATTTATGAATCACTTCCCGTGCGGCACCCCAAAAAGATTTATAACATAACATATATAAAACAGTTACATTTATAAATAAAGAACTAATTTTTTTAAAGAAACACACCCCCCCAAACACAATTATAAACATAAAGACAGTATAAAACAGGAGATAAATACAGAAAAGGTTCTGCTTGCTGCCTATGGACCTGTGAGACAAAGCAGCGTACAAGTTACTGCAGTATTCTTGAGGCTGTGGGGTAATGGAGGAAAATATCTCATTTGACAGTTGACCCAGTAGATCCAAAAGCAGTTATAATTTTATTTTATTTATTTATTAAATTTATATACTACTCTTCACCACAAGATCTCAGGGGCAGTTCACAGAATAAAATACAGCAGTCGTCCCCTCTCCGTGGAAACAGGCAGTCATATTAATCAGGCACTGCTCATTAAAGCACAGGGCTTGTTAATTGCCTTCCTAGTTGCCCTGAAAGGGTTCAAGGCTTCTATATCAGGGGTCAGAAAACTTTTTCACCACTGTCCCTCAAACCTTGTCTGGGGCCGGACTATATTTTGAAAATAATAATAATAATAATAATAATAATGAATTCCTATGCCCCACAAATAATCCAGAGATGCATTTTAAATAAAACCACACATTCTACTCATGTAAAAACACACTGATTCCCGGACTGTCCGCAGGCTGGATTTAGAAGGCGATTGGGCCGGATCCGGCCCCCGGGCCTTAGTTTGCCTACCCATATTCTATATGTTCCAACTGTCAGAGCCTCAAGGGGCTTCACTGTGTTTGATGCAACACTAAAAAGGTTACCTCCATTGTTCCTCTCCTCCCTCTGTGGCCCAGGGGACCAAAATGGATATTGGGATAGGCAGTGGTGTATCCACCAATGCATCCCCCCCCCCCGGCAAACCATGGACTACGGCTGTAAATCCAGAATCCACAATTCCATCTGAGAGAGGGCCCTCCACAGCATGTCAGTTTCTCACGTGGGAATCTGGGAGTTGTACTTTTACATGTGCGCGCGCGCGCACACACACACACACACACACACACACACCCTTCCCCTGGGTGGGAAGAAATGCTTCTGCAGGAATTGGAATGGAGAAATCTGCATCTGTGAGGTCAGGTTGGGGGCCCTGAGGGAGGCAACATAGCAGGAGTTACTGTATTTTTCGCAGCATAAGACGCACCTGCCCATAAGACGCACCTAGTTTTTAGAGGAGGAAAACAAGAAAAAAATATATTCTGAACGAAACAGTGGATGTATGATTTTTGTGGTTCATGCTGTGGCCACAGACATGTGATTTGACGGTGAGTTTGGGGTAGCCCAATGCAAAAATCCTGAGGATCCATGGGGATCCGTGCTTTGTAGCCATGTTTTTGCGCCATTGCGGCCCGGCCCCACGCAACAGTGGGTGCGTGATTTTTTGGGTGCAGGCTGTAGCCATGGACATGCTATGTGATCTGATGGTGAATTTGGGGTGACGCAATGCAAAAATCCTGAGGATCCATGGGCTTTTACCTCCCCCCTCCCAGGCAGCCTTCTTTATCTCTAGCGTCCCTTATCTCCCTCCCCGATCGCTTGCCAATCAGCTGCTCAGCGGCTTAGTTTCAACACCCCCTTCCCTCTTTCTAAAAAAAAAAAAATGCACGACCTGCTTTTTGCCCCTGGGGAATTCAGCTCCAGGGACCACGCATTCGCTCCATAAGACGCACAGACATTCCCCCTTACTTTTTTGGAAGAAAAAAGTGCGCCTTATGGAGCAAAAAATACAGTAACATATGGAGCTAAGGGGGGACACAGCCTGCTGCAGAATTCAAGCAGGGATTGCTCACATATGTGAATTCTCAAGATGCCCCTACTCAGGCCGTGAGGGAGCATGCATTTCAGAGGGTTGGTCTAGATGATCCTTGGGGTCCCCCCTAACTATGATTCTGTGAAGCAAGGCCTCTAAAGATAACCCTGGATGTATGGGTAGGCTGATAAAGGGAGCAGGTGGTCTTCATAATATTCTGATCCCAAGTAGCTTAGGCCTTTAGATTTAGCCTAGGAACTCATCTGAGAGTTGGTGTTACATGGCCTGAGCTAGGATCCAGACAGCTATTTTCTTCATACCAGAGGTCTTGTGGGCATTCAGTGGACTTTAAAAAAAAATCTCCCCCTTCCTCCCCCTAATAATAATAATTTATTATTTATACCCCACCCATCTGGCTGAGTTTCCCCAGCCACTCTGGGCAGCTTCCAACAGAATATTAAAATACAATAGTCTATAACAGCAGACCACCATGCCACATCATTAATTATTTTTTGGACACATGGATGGGTTCTGCATGGGAAATGCAAGTTCAGTTCCTTCTTGGGCACATAGGAGGAGGCCCTGGAGTCTGATGTTTTTGCAGAAGGAGAGTGGCATCTGGAACAAGAAGAGAAAGTCTGGGATAGCTGGTAATTAAAGGCAATTATCTTCAAATTTTTGTGAGAACCGCTTGAGACTGTGCTTATTGAAAACGCCTACTTCCTTTATCGTAATGCACAAACCATATTAATACCGCATTAGTTGTGGGTTGACTCTCACACCTTCTTGCATTGTGTTCCTTGTGTGTTAACTGGTGTGAAACAAATTTCCATCAATAAATTCTCTATTGTTAATGCAGTCTTTTCCCTTAAAGTCTCTCCCCCCCCCACACACTCTTTAAGGTATCTAAATTTCTAAGTAACACTAAATAAGATTATTACTGTTGAAATAAATAAAGGTGTCTAGGCAGCACATCATTATTACCCATCTTTCCTGGTGGTCAGACATGAATTTAATGAAATGCCTCTCCTGGTCTCTCAAGAAAAGATCATGTTCAGCAAACGCGAAGGATCTGCTATTTTTTTATTTAAAATTTAAAATCTGCTAAGCTTTTACAAAGTGCTTCAAACTATGATTCTCTAAAGTATTGACAGCAGCGCTACTCTTAATTGACAACTGGAAAAAAGAAATAAACCAGAGTGGCTTTTAATTAAATAATTAGTCCTTGTTAAATATACAGAGCATGGAGAGTGATGTCTGAATTTTAAATTTCTATTAAAGCCAATAAAGGATGATTAAAACAGTAGCAAGAATAAGTTGGTAACATTTTCTACTGTGTGAAATGTTTCCATCTTCTTACTTGCTATAACATGAGAGCGTTGGGGGGGCTAGTACAAAAATAATGTATTCTATCCTTCGCCTGTTGTTAAGGAACCAAGAATGTATATGCAAGTGAAGCTGCAACTGTGTCTGTGTGTGTGTGTTTTAAAATTAACCCTTCATGAAAACTAAGCAAGAAGACAAAAGCCTTCCAAACCCCCACAAAATTTGCAAACCCTCACCAAGTAAGTTCATCTTTTAATACACAAACGGCAATTTAACTTTTAACCAGCGATTTTTAGGCCAGCTAAAAAGAGGAACATCTCTCTCAAACCTGGCTTCAGTGAGGTTTCTTCCTGGTTTCTTACATCAGTTTCCTGTGACAGCCAAACTGGAAAACTGTGGTTTATGATATCCCCTCAGACTAGGGTATAAAGCCATGACCATATATCCAGAAAGACATTCCTTTTTGCCGGATTGTACCTGAGGCGCTTGTGTTGCATGCAATCCAGTCCTCTCTACACTAGAAACATGATTGTTCCAGAGACTGTTCTATCATTACAGGGGCCCCTCAGGTAAATAATGGCTGATCCTATGGCCCTCCTGATGTTGTTGGCTTGCAAATTTCATTATCCTTGACTATGAGTTCCTCAATATCTGGTTAATAACCCCTGCTCTGAAATGACTTTCCATTTCCTGATCGGATGGGAGCTCAGCCAAGTTGAGGAGAAACCAGCAAGATAATTGGCGTGAATCCTTAAGGTAAAAGTTTAAATGACATGGAGATGTAATGGCAATACTCAATCAGTCTCCACAATTTTAATCAAGTACAGTGGTACCTCGGGTTGCAGACGCTTCAGGTTACATACGCTTCAGGTTACAGACCCAGAAATAGTACCTCGGTTTAAGAACTTTGCTTCAGGATGAGAACAGAAATCGTGCAGTGGCAGTAGCGGGAGGTGCCATTGGCTAAAGTGGTGCTTCAGGTTAAGAACAGTTTCAGGTTAAGAACGGACCTCTGGAATGAATTAAGTACATAACCAGAGGTACCACTGTAATTCAATTTATTAATCAGTTACTGCTTCATCACTTGTTATTTAATAGTGTTTGTTCGCCATCTGTCATGGATGCTTTAGCTGGGATTCCTGCATTGCAGGGAGTTGGACTGGATAACCCTTGGGGTCCCTCCCAACTCTGCAATTCTTTGTTTCTATGCCACAGGCTAGTTATAGAGAAGAAAATGGACATTTTATTCAGACTTCTGCTGTAGATGTGCCCTGTGTCCGTGAGGCTGCAACCAGGTTCCTTCCCACATCCCTCTCATTTTCCCAGATAGCTTCATATTTAAACCTTTTGCGTCTACTTATAAAATAACCATTTTGACACAAGAGTGTGCTGATTTCTGTCCTTCACCCACAAAAACAGTAGCGGTAAGGAGAGGAGAGAGATCCATTACTGTACATCGGAATGAGGCCTGGGCAAAATAATCTATCTCTAGGTCAGAAAACCTTGTAAAATCTTGAAAAGAATGTTTGTTTCCCTCCAAGCACCCATGCTTCAGGCATACAATGCAGCCATTGTTTAAAAACCATTTTCATGTAAAACACTTGAATCCTTTGAGGGGGGTCATCCAGTGTCATTTGTAGAGAGGAAGGCTAGAAGTCCCTAGAGATCTCTCTCCCTCCTCGTTCCAGCCTCAATTCCCTTGCTGCATTGGCAGAAGCCAGAGAGGTTTGGATAGGCGGTCAGCCTCCTCCCCTATTGGTGAAATGGAGTGTGCTGAGTTTGCATTAGTTCATGCTGGGAGACTTAACTGGAGAGCTATGTATAATCATTAGCTTTGTTAATCCTTTCAGCCACTTTGGGAGGCAGTCGGTCAGTATTATTACTTCCTTGTTTGGGAGACCTGAGTTCAGGGGGATCTTGGGTGGTCTCCCGCAAGACTTAATGCCTCAGAAAAGAGACTCAAGCTTGCCTGTAAACTGAAGCATCTTGATTTTTAAACCCCACCCTCTCTGTCCCTAGCACGTTGGGGAAGCTTCTGGCTACTTGGAGGGAAATGCCCTCTGCACATGATTGAAGCCCCCCTTTACTAATTATAAGTGAGGCCTATGGGTTGCGGGTGGCGCTGTGGTCTAAACCACCAAGCCTCTTGGGCTTGCTGATCAGAAGGTTGGCGGTTTGAATCCATGTGACGGAGTGAGCTCCCGTTGCTCTGTCCCAGCTTCTTCCAACCTAGCAGTTCGAAAGCACACCTGTGCAAGTAGATAAATAGGTACCGCTGCAGCGGAAAGGTAAATGGTATTTTTGTGCGCTCTGGCACTTGTCGCGGTGTCCTGTTGCGCCAGAAGTGGTTTAGTCCTGCTGGCCACATGACCCGGAAAGCTGTCTGTGGACAAATGCCGGCTCCCTCGGCCTGAAAAGTGAGATGAGCATCACACCCCATAGTTGCCTTTGACTGGACTCAACCGTCCAGGGGTCCTTTACCTTTTTTACCTTATAAGTGAGGCCTGGCATTGAAAATAGCTTCTAGAACGAAACCTTCATGTTCCAGTGTTCAGCTTTTTTTGTGATGTGGGAAAGTGGTCGGTGTTTGCAAAGACTTTTATTTCCACATAAGGAATATGCTCTGTATACTAGCTGAGTGGCAGGTGAAGCACATGCTGGAAGAGAAAGAAATGTCCATTGGTGGGACATGTTATGCTTAATTTAGGCTTACGTGCTTTTACGCACACACAAAGTATTTGGCTGTTCCTGTTCCATAACTGTGGGTTCAGGAACTCTCAATACAGAAATTCTGGGCTAAGCAGAATTGCTGGTTACTGCACAGCCTGGGAGCATAACGATAAGTGCAGCCGCACACTTAGAAATCTGCTTAATCAAGACTGCGTAAGGAGACGCCTCAGGGCTGTACTGTACCATTCCTTTCACTGCAGGTTCCACAACCCCTTCACTCCGGAAAAAGGAGCCAGCTGGCTTTGAATTCTGTGTTCTTGACTTCAGTAGTAGAGAGGACAGTACCTCTGTAGCTAAAGTCAAGAAGAATTGTGTGGAGAAGGGACGCAGACATTCAGTACCAAATTATTTTCCCCCTCCAGCAGCGTGTGTTCTTGGAGATGTTAACATGCAAGTATTCCCAAGGCTGCCTTTCCTTCTTGGGCACATGCATGTGGAGGAGGCCTTACATGAAGAACGCGGTAAATTCAGCTTGGCGTTCTTTAAGTGTAGACATGCTTCAAGCTGTCACAGAAAATCTTCCTTCCCTGAATCCAGGGATGTGCCCTAAGTGTGCGAAATAATACTAGACTTCTCACAACCTGCTAGCCTATCAGCTGTATGCCTGGCTTTTCTGGAGCTGATCTAAAATGGGTGGGAAACTTCAGCCTATGGGCAGGATGTGACCCACAGCCAGGTTTCATTCAACCCTCTGGGACGAAGACCCACTCTTGGATTTGATTCTACACCCTACTGGATTATAGCCTCTGACAGGCTTCCCCTGTGCTAATAAATCCCTCACATTATTTATAATAGTGATGTCCTGTTTATAGCCCTCAAGGTTATAAAGTAATCTCTGTTAAGGGGATAAAACTGACACCTGCTTTTGTCTGTTAGATGTCAAAATATCCCATATCCAGGCTTATGTATCAAATTTCAGAATCAAACCATGGTTTAATGTTCTGGCTTTGGAACAAACTATGGTTTGAACAAACCACACTTCCTTGTATTCAGAACTGCAGTATCTTCACATCCTTCCCTTGCACGTGGCATGGAGCTGCTGCACACAAACCTAATGGCGACACCTCCATAAGCCATACTTTAGCATTAAATCTGAACCAGATCAGTGAAACAAGCTATTGCTCAGACATAAGCTATAGTTACGGTTTGTCAATCAGACACCTACTCTGTTCACACATAATACTCAGCTAAACTATGAGTTAGTGTGAACAAGCTGGTGCATATTTGGAAAACAATGGCTGCTTTGTTCCTCCAGTTTCGTTGCTGCCTCTCCACCTGGAACTAAGCCATAGTTTGGCTTGGTCTTAGGTCAGCCATAAGTGGTCAGCCAAGGGCAAACCTTGGTTACAGCTTGTGGCTTGTTTCGATAAAGACAAACCACATGCCAGGTTTTGCAGGTATTCCTAAACCAAACTCTGGCTTGAGATACCAGTAGAGATGCTGGTAGACAGCAGGACCAGAGAAGAATCAGAGCAGCTGTGTTATTAAATATATAATGCACCAGATATTTGCTTGTACATTCTAAAGCATAGTTAGCTTTAGTGTTATGCGCGAACCACGCTATTGTACAAAGCCATGGTTGATCTTTAACCAAGATTGGCACAATGGTTCATAAAAGAGGTCCAACCCATTGTACATGTTGATGTCACCTCTTTAGTTATTTGTAAACCTCCTGGGTTTGGGATTCTCTGAACCGAAAACCTTTAAACAAATGTTAAAACAAAAAATTAACATTTGGGCTACCCTGCAATAACTAAAATACCCGTTTGAAGAATCCTCCACCCCATCAAAATATGTAAGTATCTCAATAGAAAATTATTCCAAATTGGTTTGTTGGTAGTATATATTTGCTTCCTTGCTTAAGGCTTAGTTTACACTAACAGTATTTTGCAGCAGTGCTCCTGGGTGCAATTTCTACTGTTCACAGCCTTAGCTTCTAAGCAGTTTTGACAGCAAAATGTCACTCCATCTGCTTTTTTTGTTTTTAGCTCTGAATACATTAACTCATGGGTGGCCTACATTTTAGTAACACCAGACAAGTTGGATTTTATACCCCGTGTTGGATAAATATATGCAGTCCCTGCTGTGTTTGTGTTTTTGTTGCCCAAGTGTTTCTCTTGGAATCTTAAGAATCTTGTGTTTTGTGTGTGTAAAGTTTCTAGCCCTCATTTAACTGCAAAGATAATGAAACAGTAGTCATTTGTCCCCAAGGCTTAAAATTCAGAATGAGCATAAGAATTACCCTAACATGTATTTCTCCTGATCTCAAAGACAAGTCTCCTGAGTTTGAAGTGACTACTACCAAATCTCTTTAAGTCAGTCCAACTGTTTGAAAGATTACCAGCACAATCCTATATGTGTGTCTTCGGATGTAAGACCCATTTATGTTCAGTGGAGTTTACTGCCAGGTAAATGTGCATAGGATTGGAACCTTAAGTAGTTGGGCAGTCTTAAGTAGGGTGGTAGTCAGATGTGCATGTTGGAGATTTGTGGTGGGGAGAGAGAGAGTGCGTGCAAAGTTAATACACAAGGTCATGTTGATAAGAGGTGTACACTTCCTGAAACATGCTGAGCACTGTATGTGTGGTGCACCAAAATTCTGCACCGAGTAATGCTGTTTATCGGCCTTTAGATGAAGCAGATCAAAAGTGTCTGAGAGGGCTCACCCGGTCTGGCATGTTTGAAAATGCTCTGAGTATTTGTTCCCATAACTGATAGTGTGTTCAAGATGTGCTCATCAAAAGGACTCAAAGCAGAACTCCTATCTCCATAAGCAGCTCTTTACTCTTGCCGTAGAAGTTGCCCAGGAATTCCTGTATCAGAATATTATTGTTAACTTTCAGTCATATAAGCACAATCTGTCCCTTGCTAACATTGTGCAGATTGGCATTGCAGAAGTCCACCCCCCGTCACCTGAAACTTTGATGTGAATTTCCTTAATGGTTAAGAAAAAAATACTCTTGAATAGTTAAGAATATGTCACAGTTAATGTCGTCCCCCCCCACACACTTTCATGAAAGATCCTAGGACCTGGACCTGACCTAGAAACCTCTAAATTGCAGGTGTTTGTGTGTGGGCTTCTGGTGGTGGGTAACACAAAGTGATTTTGACATGCTCAGAAGCACGATTGGTGGTTGTTTTGCATGTAGCAGAGAAAAGCTTAGTCACTGAGGACCAGATTAAAGTGTGCGGAGTCTTGATTCTGATGAAGTTCTGGTCTTTGTGGCTTTTGGCTTTGGTCATCTCTCTCTTCTATTACAAACTCTTCTGCTCTTGTGAGGCCTTGCGCTAAAGTTAGCTGGGCACATAGGAGTGAAATGAGGACACCACTGGCAGTCTCCAGCCTAATTTCCCTTGCCGTTTTGTGGAAATCAAGCAGGCCCAGGAAAAAGGGAAAAAATCTCCATGTGGCAAGTCATCCAAGTTCTCCTTGAGAGGGGGAACAAAAAAAGAAAAAGAAAAGAAAACCTAATCCCTACTGAAAATGGAATTTAATAGAAACTGAATGCAGATGCCTTGACAAGTCACTGATCTCAAAACCCAACTCTCCAGAAAGTAACAAGGGTTATGGCTTAAATCACCCTTTGGCTCTGAGTGTAAAAAGCATAAATCTGGTAACCAAGTAAAGGCAATAATAAGTAATAAAATTCTAGATATATAGCCTTGCTGCAATGCATTGCTTATAGGTAACAGTCAAAAGAGCTATAAAAGTTCCATTCAAGGGGGTGGGGAAGCACAGTTCAGTCAAACTGAAATAGAATCACGATGCAGTCCTAGACAGGTCTACTCAGAAGTAAGCCCCATTGACTTCAGTGAAACTTGCTGCAAGGCAAGTGTGTATAGCATTGCAGTGTAGTATTAGGTATTCTCACTGGCCTGGTTCTCATCTAAAACAATTGGCTTATTGTAATGTGCAGCGCTGCTGAAATCGGGCCACTTTTACCCTTTCCTTTTCCGATTTGAGAAAGCAAACCACAGTGCTGGCTTAGCATTACACACGAACCAGTGCACATGTGTCTCTTCTCTCCAAACACGTGATAGAAAGCCAGTTGCGTGTAACACTAAGCCAATGCTTGTGATGTGCACACTGTTAGCTCAGCTCAGCAAAGGTCAAGACAGGACAGGTGTAATTTGAGCGGTGTGCACCAGCATACTGCTCATTCACAGTAAACCATGGTTTGTTTCTAACCATGGCTTACCATTGTGTGTGAATGGGATCAGTGGCAGCAGCTATCCTGGTTCTCAAGCAGAGGTTCTTCATATCACCTGCTACCTGATTATTTTTAGCTGCTTAGAGGTTCCAGTGCAAAGACAGAAGTACTGTTTTTGGGGCACAGGAGGCGGGCAGGCGTGGAGGATTCCCTGGTCCTGAATGGGGTAACTGTGCCCCTGAAGGACCAGGTGAGCAGCCTAGGAGTCATTCTGGACTCACAGCTGTCCATGGAGACGCAGGTCAATTCTGTGTCCAGGGCAGCTGTTTATCAGCTCCATCTGGTACGCAGGCTGAGACCCTACCTGCCTGCAGACTGTCTTGCCAGAGTGGTGCATGCTCTAGTTATCTCCCGCTTGGACTACTGCAATGCGCTCTATGTGGGGCTACCTTTGAAGCTGACCCGGAAACTACAACTAATCCAGAATGCGGCAGCTAGACTGGTGACTGGGAGCTGCCGCCGAGACCATATAACACCGGTCTTGAAAGACCTACACTGGCTCCCAGTACATTTCCGAGCACAATTCAAAGTGTTGGTGCTGACCTTTAAAGCCCTAAACAGCCTTGGTCCAGTATACCTGAAGGAGCGTTTCCACCTCCATCGTTCAGCCCGGACACTGAGGTCCAGCGCTGAGGGCCTTCTGGCGGTTCCCTCGCTGCGAGAAGCCACGTTACAGGGAACCAGGCAGAGGGCCTTCTCGGTAGTGGCACCCGCCCTGTGGAACGCTCTCCCACCAGATGTCAAAGAGAAGAACAACTACCAAACTTTTAGAACACATCTGAAGACAGCCCTGTTTAGGGAAGCTTTTAATGTTTAATAGGTTATTGTATTTTAGTGTTTTGTTGGAAGCCGCCCAGAGTGGCTGGGGAAACCCAGCCAGATGGGTGGGGTATAAATAATAATTTATTATTATTATTATTATTATTATTATTATTATTATTATTATTATTCAGGCGGCATATAAAGGTTGTTAAACAAATGGATAGTTGGAGAGGCCCTGGATCAAACCCAGGACTTTCAGCATATAATGCATTTCCTTTATCACTGAGCTATGGCTAGTCCCTGACAAACTTGCATCATCAACTTTCCATGTATGTTACCCCTCTCATCCACCCTGCTCCTCCGTTTCTTTCTTGGACTCTCCTTTCCCAGATTCCTCTCAAGTCATTGCGTGTCTTCCATATCTCAAGGGGGCGGGGGTTTGGCTTCATCCCACGATCGGGCTTGCAGAAACCACTTTTTAAAATGAGCACATAAACATTCACTCACCCAGAGGAACAGGGGCTCTATTTTAACTCGTCGCGCATTCAGCTTCTCCTTACTCATTTAAAGGAAATCCACAAACTCTCCTAGCTTCTAGGTTCTCAAGCCATGCAATCAACAAAATTATATGCTCCTCATGGTGAGATTCTGCAACCTAACCGTAGTAGTTGTGGGCATGTTGTGCAGCATCAAGGTCCACATCGGAAGTGTGTTGCAGACTGGAGAGCATTTTATTCGTATGTGTGGTCCAGTGGAACAGAGCCTCAGACTTGGCCTCGGGAAATGACAGCTTAGCTGTGAACTCTCTGGGTGGCCTTATAGGCCAAGCCCCCCCAGCTTTCGGACTCAATTCCCAATTTGTAAAATGAGAGCAACACTGTCATAGGACAGGCAAACAAACAAACAAACAAAAACTAGAAGCACTTCAGTCATGAAAACCGTAATGTAAACAGTTTGTGATGATAGCCACATTTTCTCCACGCACCTCCGCTCAGAAGTCTTGTTTTACTTCTTGTTTTTTTGAAACTTCTTGGCTTCGTAATTGTATTTCCAAATTTATTTCTGCAAGCGGGAGTGCTAACAAAGAGCAGGTTGTTCAGGGTTCTGACAAGAACCTAGGCAGAACTCCAGAAGGAAAGGTAGCTATTCTGGGCAGCTTGCTCCCCATACTTCTTTCCCAGTCTCTTACTGTTTTCTGTACAAAGTAGTTCAGTTCATTGCTGTTGATCTGTACTGTATGGTTAACTGGAAGTTGTTGGTTGTTGTCTCCCTCTACCATCCCTTACACCAGTTTGTCTACACACACACAGCACCACTCTTTCTCCATCTGTGCTGAACAATGGAAATCTCTCATATGCTTTGCACATTGATTTTGTGAAACTACTGTAGCCCTAAAAAGAAGCAAATACGCTAACCATGGATTTTCTCTTTTGACCGTCTCACCTAGAATTTGCTCTTGCTGGCAATGGCTCTCCAGCTACCCTGCCTTTCTTAAACTGGGGAGGTCATGATTCTCAGGGCTGATCTTTCCATTAGGTGAATGGATGTAACAGCCTCAGGTGGCAGGTCTGGGAACAGCCGTCCAATCCACTCCCTGAAGCTTGCTTCTACTGGCTAGTTCAGTAGCAAACTAAGCCCTGCAGGCCAGATCAGGCCCAATTGCCTTCAGGATCCAGCCCGTGGACCGTCCATGGATCGGCGGGGGAGTTCTGTTTGTTTGGGCTGCGCCATTCCCCCCCCCGCGCCATTCCATTCCCCCTATCTCTCTCTCACATACCTCCCTCCCTCCTCCTGGCTTCTCCCAGCCTTGCCTAGAAGAGGAAGGGGGCTGGGCTGAGCTGGTTGCGCGCCATTTTAAGCAGCCCCTCTCTGGAGCCAGCCCTTTCACACCGCTCACCCCCCCGGCACCACCGCCCTGGTGCTCCTGTGGGCCAGAGAGAGGAGCGGATGAGCTCGCTCTGCCTACCTGGCAAGTCTCTCTGCTTCTTCCCTTCCCACCCTTGCTTGGCAGTGGCTACTTCCCTCAGAGCAAGGCATTCTGGTGGGGTAGCTGTGCTGCTGTGGCCAATGACGCCTAAAATGTGTGTGGTGGGTTATAGTTACTGTAACTTTGCAAACATTTTTTCTTCTGGTTCTTGGCATTGCTTGAAGGCAGGATCCAACCCACCCCCAGGTCCTCTGTAGTGTGAAGCAGGGAATGATGAGATGATGTGAGGGGTCCTATCTGGCACTGCAAAATAGCGTGAGCTGGGTGTGGGGAGGACTGCTGCCAAAGAAGCAGTGGCAAAACAAACAAAAGTCAGCGGCAAGGGACAGGGTGCTTCAGCACTGCTAATGCAGAAGGGATGAAGAAGAGCAGGAGCAAAGTCAATGGTTGCTCAGACAGCTCAGTCTCTCGCATCAGCCCTGGCATGGATTGAAGTTGGGATCATCTTGATGCAAAGGGTGTGTTCTGCCACTGAGCTACAGTCCCTCGTATAAAGAAACACAACTGTTGGTTGCACACCACAAGATACTCCCCGGTTTGTTTCCTAATCACATTTCTATACTACTGTGTATTTTGCCAAGATTTCGGCTTTTGATTTATGTAGATGCATAAATTAATTCAGAGGTTGAGATAAGGTTAGTCCTTCTTGTTTTATCAGATGCGCTTGGCTCTACAGGCTGACGTGAAACACCCAGAACCCTTAACCACTTTGTGTGTGTATTGTTAACCTCTCTTGAGTGCAGCCCTTTGTGGGAAAGTGTTGCTCAGTTTGAAATCTAATATAACCAAAGTTAAGAAAGCTTGCAGGCTTGCAAAATCCCTTACAAGTTATTCCTTCCCTTCTTCCAATGGCTTTAATCACAGTTAAGGTTTATATCCGAACTGACCATGAGCTAAAAGTTCTGTATCCATACCAGTATTACGACAACTTCATATGGTCGTATATCATAATTGTTATTCTCTTGTTCCTTGTTCATTTTCCCCAGTACAGCTCTGCTCATACGACTCTTATTGGCCTTACTCAGACATCACACTAAACAATGGCTATGAGACATGAATGAGCCTAATAATTTTTTTCAGACATCATGCGCTCCCCTCTCCTGTGTGGCTAGGAGTTCAGAATTTCTGCCTTTATGTAGCCACAGTATGTCAGACTATCCATACTGAGTTTAATATTAACTGTAGTTAGTTTAAAACAAACTTCAAACCACAGTTTCTTAAGCTGGCTTGTTTAACCATAGTTAATGTTAAACATGGTTTACAGGTTTGGACATGTGACAAACCACACGAGAAGAGGCACTGCCATCTTTAAAGGCAATCTATTCCCCCCCCCAAAAAAAAATATGTGTGCCTGAAAATTACAGCACATCACTTCAGGAAAGAAGTCAACAATGACTTGAATCATGATGGCAGTTGCAGCAAACATATATGAGCTTTGTAAATACTCCATCTCAGCACTGTAGATCAGGCATTTATCACCAAAATCCCTTTTCATTTTGCCCACTGACTGGTTCTGTGAAACCAGGAACTTTGCATACTCCTAATGCAGCTTTGATATCATCTAGTAATAGGTGTGCCATTTTGCCTCCTACTTCTGCCTAAAGCACATCAAAGCAAGTGCCCTTTCTTTATCGACTGGTTCTGCAAGTTAATAAAAAGGAGAGAAGTGGGGACTTTTAACTGGGAATAACCACCCTTCAGATGGGCTCTTAAAAATAAAAATTACACAGGCAGTATTTGGCTTAGCTATACCTTAGTTCCTCAGTATTGGTCTGCGGTGAAACAAAAACTTGTTTTGCATCCAGAAGGTTTTATTGCTTTATGGGTGTTATAAACAACACTGTGTGTTTGCAGTAGGCACTGCTAAGTAACAAGAGAGCTCTGCTATTTGTAGCACAGTGAGAGTTAGTGTGACAAGTGTATGGCAATGACAGCAATGAGCCAGGTAGCCCCTGATTTGAATCTCACCTTGGCAAAACAATTCAGTAGGTGCTCTTAGGCTAGTCTCATCTCTGAGGACTTGAGTTAGCACTGACCCAGGGCTCAGGTAATGGTGACGGTGGTTGAGCTCAGAGTGCCTTTAATGAATTCCTTAAACTCCTCCCTTTGAACTTGCCTCCCCCAGTTTAAGCCAAATCATTGTCACTCTGTAGCCTTCTAAGAGCAGTACAGTGGTACCTCGGGTTAAGAACTTAATTCGTTCTGGAGGTCCGTTCTTAACCTGAAACTGTTCTTAACCTGAGGTACCACTTTAGCTAATGGGGCCTCCTGTTGCTGCTGCGCCGCCACTGCACGATTTCTGTTCTCATCCTGAAGCAAAGTTCTTAACCCGAGGTACTATTTCTGGGTTAGTGGAGTCTGTAACCTGAAGCGTATGTAACCTGAGGTACCACTGTATCAAGAGAAGGCCAAAAAATAGGTAAAAGTGCCGGTCTCCCAACCACCCAGTAATTTCAGAACTGCTTCAGCCAACCAGTTTCCAAGCAAGGTTATCTTCTAGCTAGTAAGCAAACTTTGCAAAAGTTATGTTTGGAATTGCCATCTCAAGGACACAGGCTGTTGGCTTCTGTTGTTACAGTGCAAAGATAAAATATTTTCCGTACAAAATAAATAATATTCTGCTCAGAAAGGGGAGTGGGGTGAGGGGAGATGGGGGCAAGGAGAGTTCCTCTGGTAGCCTGATAGCAATAGGGCAGAGTGTCCCGATGTGTCATTCCTGGTAGCCAAGTGTTTTTCCCTTTTGATAGCACAGATTCTGGAAAGTGGAGTGGGTACAATCCACCATGCAGTTCTTCACTACCCTGATTGATCAGGAGCTACATATGTGGGGGTTATGTTCTGGGGGCCGCACCTAAAGGCCAATCACATATAGTCAAAACCAATTGGGTTCAGTGGTGGGTGGAATTGCCAGAGTCATTTTCCCCAGAACCTTGCCCCCTTTCTGCCTATTTTATTTTACCACCAGCATAAAGCTGAATGTGCACAAGTTAAAATGCACGCGAGTTGCAAACTTACTGTAGCTGCAGTTCATTTGAATCAGATGTGCAGAGGACAACTTTCCAGTGGGAGTGTGCCCAAAATGTGTTTGCCAGGCTTTGGAGTTGCTTGCAAGGTATAAAATGGCAGATATGTTTTGAACCCTTGCTGTGATCAAAAACTTCCATCTTGCAGCTCCAGAGCACCCCGACCTCACGCCCACAGTTCATAAACACGTAGCATCTGAATGTTATTATTTTTCTGAATTAAACTGCTAACATTTGAAAATCAAAGAGGATAATTGAGATGATGCCGTCAAGATAACAAAAGCATAGATTTTAGTATCTGTATTTATTCCAGCTATATTTCTGAATATATACTGTATGTTTAAAGCGGCATTGATGTTCAGCGTTGCCTGTGCTACAAGCATGGACAGTAGATGAAAGTCTTCCTTATACTCTGTACATTTTTATGTCTGGTTTAGCTTGCAGGCGAGGTATGCTTGTTAGATAGTTTAATTGAGTTATGCAGCAGTCAGGCTTGAGCAAAACATAGCCTAATTTGCAGTCCAGCTAAGGTTCTGCACAGAACTCTGATGAAGGAGTTTTGGTTTTGCAAGACTTGTTTTCATTGGCTGTCATTCATGACTTTTGGCAAGGAATAATGAGCAGAATCATTTAAGGGAGTGAGGAGACTCTAGGGAGGTCGTGTTGAGCAGAGCAGTGGTCATCAGCAATAAGGTGAAACAGAGGCTTAAAGATAAGGTTGGACAAAGCTTTGGGAAGCTTTAAAAGTGAGGTCAAGAAGTTGAGTACATGAAGGAAAGAAGAGCCAGTTGAGAGTACAATGTCTTGGAGCCAGGCTGTAGCTCATTGGTAGAGCACTTGATTTGCAGGCAGAAAGTACCAGGGTCAACCCCAGGGAACTTCATTTTTTCATTTCTTTTAAAGGTTAGGTAGCAAATGGTGTGAAAAAGCTCTGCCTCAGGCCCTGAAGAACTGATACAAGAACTGGACTCAGTTGACAGGTCTTAAAGATACATGGCATCTTCCTAGATTCCAGGGAAGGGATTTGGGGGAAGGCGTTGCGTGGTCTGAGAGACTGGAGAGGTGGATGATTTTGGCAGTGGCGTTTTGGATAGAGGTGAGATGATAGAAATGTGAAAATGGGAGGGCCAGAAAGGAGAAGGCTGCAGTAGGTAAGATGGGAGCTGACTAGCACAAAGAACCTGAATTTTAGCCGAGAGGAGTGGGTGGGTTTTAATTATGTTGCGTTCTTGAATAGGGAGATGCAATGTGGTTTGGCAACTCTTTTGATGTGGTGGAGGGCGAAGGAGAAGAGAAAAGTCGTGGAGAGAGGGGCATGGAAGGAAATGTGAACATTTTAGCCTTTCGGCTTTCAGCTTGTGCCATCTCCTTGAAAATACATGCAAGATATCACACGAGGCAGCAGAGGTTTAGGATTGGAGTCTTCTCCTGGATGGGCTACCTTCCCAGGTTGATGAGCCCAGTGTGTGCCTCATTTCCCTCTGCAGCACATTGCCAGAGCCTGCCTTCGCATGCAGGGGAAGTCCTTAAGTCATTGAAGGTTTGAGGCCCATCAGCTACCCTCACATGGTTTAGCTGGCCAGTTAAAACCATTCCCAGGGTGTGGCCGCTGTCACATGCTTACAGCTTCTAGGAGCCACAGGTGATAGCTGT
The DNA here is from genome assembly GCF_964252035.2 of Podarcis erhardii. Taxonomy (NCBI): domain Eukaryota; kingdom Metazoa; phylum Chordata; class Lepidosauria; order Squamata; family Lacertidae; genus Podarcis; species Podarcis erhardii. The sequence goes on along the minus strand of NC_138512.1, from coordinate 65,390,835 downwards.
GGGGAACAAAGATGGACAAACTAACCCAGAAGGAGCCCAAGGTGTCCCCCATCAGAGGTATTACCCCTCCCCAACACCCCATACATTCAATAATCTGATACTATCGTCATTATATATATATTGTTCATTCCCCCCCCCAAATGAGCTTTTTATTTTTTGAATGTTGCCTTCTACTTTCTTTAAGCATCTGTCTATCACAGCAGAGCTTACTGCTGGGTGTTCGAATACTAACTAAATGTTGGGTTAATCTGCTGAAAGCCCAGAGCCTTTAAGCTCTCCTGCGTGGGTGTGGTGGACAAAGGTGAATTTCTAAGTGTTTCTGTAACAAAGCAACGGGTGTGGCACCAATATCTTAGAAGAGACACCAAGTATATCCTCCGCACTGGCCTTTTATTCCTTGGAGGGGCAGCCTCCTGCGGTGATTACTTTGTGTTCTTCCAACCGGCAGCAAAAATAGTTAACTACATAAAGAGACGGCGTGATATAGGAGCTTCCCTCTTTAAGATACTTCACTGGGAGATGTGGTGACTCTCTGGCATGCAGCAGTTCACATTGCTAGGAGAGTAAACTTCATGTGTGGGGGGGGGGGTGCAGTTTAATTGAGGAGAAGGAAGCCCCTCCTGAGAGCACTTAAGTGAGGAAAGGAAATCTTTCCCCTAAACAGGGTTCCTGATAACAGTGTTCATAAATACCACGCTTTCATTCGTCATACTCGACGTCAATAAAACAGCTGTTTAAGCAAATCTTTACATTTCTGCTTGTGAATTTGGACCAGTCCATGGAATAACCCCCACTTTTTTTTTTTAATCCTGGTTGTTTTCCAGCAATCGTTCTCCAATGAAGTCCATTGTGTTGAAGAAATTTTAAAGGTGAGTGTATCTGCCTGTGGTTGGTGTGTGCTTTAAGCAACAAATGTGGGCAGCAGAACCACTTATTTCTGCTGTGTAAAGGAAGGAATTGCTTGTGTTTTTTCCCTGTGGCTAGCTACAGGGTGTGAATTCAAAGGTTGTTTGCTTTGGATGAACAATAAAGGTTTCCTTTTAAATGCTTCAAACTACCCAACCTGGATGTTTCTGGGCAATCCTTGTAATAGGTCTGAAACAAAACCATGTGTTTCATATTTTCTAAATTGCTAGCCCTAGATAACATGCTGTATGTAGATACGACCTTTGTATAAGCAAACAATTGAAATTTCAAGTAAAACATTTTTTTAAAGAAACGCTTTTTTTAAAAGGAACAGGAAGAGATACAAAAATTCAGCCGTGAGTTTTGGTTTGTTGCAAGATCTCATTTTCAACTGCATCCTCAAAATTAAAAGCACACAAGGCCCAGACCATCTGTATTTTTAAAAAAAGATCTAGGTGAACAGAAAGTTACTGAAAAGGCCACAAAGATGGGCACCCCGTGAGCCTAACTGAGAAGGTTATTCCATAACTGGGGTGCTGCTGTTGAAAACACATTTCCTAGAGGTTATCCACTTCATTTCGTTTGGTGGGGGCACCGAAAGCAGGGCCTCTGAAGAGGTTTGTGTAGGTCCATATGGCCTTTAAAGTAACCTGGTCCATAAAGGCATTTAAAAATTTAAAAGGCCAATGCCATTTAAAATGTTGAAACCACCACATTAAATTGGGCCCAGAAACAAACTGAGAGCCAGGACCATGTGGTTGTGTACATACTGTACCTTGAAAGCACATTCAAAGCACATTGCCCGCCTCAGAGAATTCTGGGAGCTGTAGTTTTACCCCACACAGAGTAATAGTTCCCAGCAAAAATTCGCAAACTATTGAACTTCTCCCTGATAAGGCTATTCCATAACTGCTTTTGAATACACACTTTCTCTAGGGTCCCTCACACTGCAACTTTTTCTAGTTTGTGCCATTCTAGTTTGTGTATTATTAGCAGAAGCCTTTTTCCCCTCCCTTTCCCCTGCTTGGGAAATAGTGGACACATGCATTTTAAAAACAGCACTGTATACTCTATACCTCGTAATAGCCCAAGGAAGTTGATAGGGGTCTGAGGTTCAAAGCAGAATCTGAAATTCCAGTGCCCCAGTTCTGCTGCTGCTGCTGCTGTTTTTAATCCACCAATTCAGACACAGTTTAATATTTCGTATGCAGTATATTCAAAATGATTGGTGGCAGTAGAAGGTAGGAGGATGGTGGTATTATGCATTTTCCTACCCCAAACCAAAGTCCTCAAATGCCAGGGAAGAACACTCACACACTCTCTCTCTCTCTCTCTCTCTCTCTCTCTCTCTCACACACACACACACACACACACACACACACACACACCATGATAGCTGCAAGGCTCTCAGGCACCAAGAAGCAAAAACACAGATTATAATCTTGTGCTGTCCCAGTGCTTTGGGTTTACATGTGTCTTGATGCTGGGTAAGTACAGGAAATGGGCATTAAAGACTGGTTTTCATTTTTTCCATTCTTTTTATCTCTCTCTTAGGAAATGACCCATTCATGGCCACCTCCTTTGACAGCCATCCATACTCCTAGCACAGCTGAGCCTTCAAAGTTTCCTTTCCCTGCAAAGGTATAATAATAATAATAATAATAATAATAATAATAATAATAATAATAATGGTTGTTTAAATCTAATCAGTTAAACACAATAAAATGATGACTATAAATGTAATGACTGCTGAGCACAAAGTCAGTATACTCACATTGTCCTCCAGAAGATACTCTGAAGACAAAACAATAACTTAGCAATAGTATATTTCTTTACGGTGTTCAAATAACTTCCATTCATTATATCAGTATTCATAGTACGTCATGACGTGTTAATTGTCTTGCGATGCTCCCCTTTCTCCTTTGCTTCTTTGAAATTATTCTTCAAAGCTCAACTTCTCTGTGGAACCTTTAACAAAGACTTATGATCCCCATTTCTTATGGTTTTTGTAAACTACCCTCGGTTAAACTCGGTTAAAGGGTGAAACATAGATTTCTAATATAAGTAACTGAAATAAAAGCAGTTTCTTTCACTGTTTACCCCTACTTTCATTTCTTTTCTGTTGTTCCTCTGTACTGATTGTAAGCTCCTTGGGGCAGAGACCTGACATCTTATCCCTCAGCGGTATTATATAAATCACCGTAGGAATTGTTTGCAATATTCCTGTAAAGCAGGCTGGTATTATCCCTGTATGGTAGATTAAAAGACTGAGAGATTCTGGTGTGATTATGGTCACCTAGTTAGTTCATAGCCAAAATGAAAGTTGAAGGTGGGAGCTTAGCTACTATTCTATGATTAAAATTTCCATTTCCCCTCTTTCTAGGAAACCCAGCATGGTGGATCAGTCATACAGAGCCAGAGTAAGTAAGAGATCTAAAAATCTATGTGTGGTTGCTTGGATACAGTCAGCTGTGTCCTGCTGTGGTTGCGTTCATTTCGACAGGGATGGAAGAGAAATTTCCATTCAAAACTTTACTGAAATGAAAGCATGTTGAACAATAGAAGTGTCCGTTGGCTTGAGCCCAGTGTTTGTCTGCTGCATACATTTCTGCACGCACTGTAAACATTCCTGTATTTGTATCTATTGTGCATTTACTTGTAAACAGGGGAAACTTTCAGAAGCAACAAAAACAACCTAATCAATTACAGTGGTACCTCCGGTTGCGAACGGGATCCATTCCGGAGGTCCGGCCGGATCCCAAGGTTTCCGCAACCCGAGGAGAAGCGGTAAACTGCTTCTGCGCATGTGCATGGGGGCGATAGACCACTTCTGCGCATGCGCGTGCAGCAACACAGGTTTGCCACTTTCACAACCTGAAGTTTACGTTACCCGAGGGTAACGTAACACGAGGTGCTACTGTAATTGGATTGGCAGCAACTGCTACTGGCTATCACTGCGATATGGAGGTTGAGGCAGAGCGATGAACCCATGACCATTCCAGTAGTGCTTTTTGCAAGGTTGAGCTCCAGCTATTGTTGGGGCTGATTGAAGCAGATTTAGAAGTAACCCCATGTGGTGTAGTTAGCACCACTCCAGGTAACGTCTGTGTCTTTGTTGTTGTTTAGCCGTTTAGTCGTGTTCGACTCTTCGTGACCCCATGGACCAGAGCATGCAAGGCCCTTCTGTCTTCCACTGCCTCCCACAGTTTAGCCAAACTCATGCTGGTATCTTCGAGGACACTGTCCAACCATCTCATCCTCTGTGGTCCCCTTCTCTTTGTGCCCTCAATCTTTCCCAACATCAGGGTCTTTTCCAGGGAGTCTTCTCTTCTCATGAGGTGGCCAAAGTATTGGAGTCTCAGCTAATACTCTGTCTCTTTGTATGTGGTTAAAGCAGATCACATGGCTACACATGATGGTGTTTATGCTTACTGTGTCATTAGCGTAATGCATGGCCATGCGATCTTCACTAACCACATGGAAACAAGACGCAAAAGTTTCCAAGGAATAGTGTGGGAATACATATGGAAGGAGGAAGCTGTATGCCACCTGTGTACCACTTATCCTTATCTTGGTTGTAAAGCCAATCGATAGTGGTCACCTCAGTCTTTCCTGGGCTCCTGGCAGCCTTCCTGAATTATCTGTAATGGAATTATAGAATTCCACTGAGCAGAAAGGCATTTAACAGCTGTCCAAAAGTTTGAGCAGTGTTTGTTTATTTGGTCCTTAGCTGCATTAGACATATCGCCGTCTTTAACTTGTGGAATAAAAATGAAAGTTGCAAACTGTTGGGGAACCTGTATGAATCCATACCCCTAGCATGGATTCAGACGATATACCGTCAATTAAAAGTTGCTGCCCTAATTAACACAGATTGCATAATGCATAAATCTTTGTGTGTGTGAGGCATACACACAGAGAGGGGAGGGCAATAGAAAACAATTTAAATGGTACAATGCTTGTACAGCCTAAAACATTTGTTGTTGTTGTTTTACAGAGCAGTATGATGCACCTTCTAAGACGTCTATTTCTCAGCAAGGAAAATCGTAAGTAGCTGCACCTTGTGCCTCTGAATATTATGGTAGTTAAGTCACGGTGGGGAACGTCTAGCCTGCCAGGCCACCCCATTTGGCCTACAAGTCTGCTCTAATGAAACCACACCCCTCAACCACACACCTGACATTCACACATCACTTCAGTTGCAGAAATGAGGGCTGAACTCCCCAAACATTCATGGGGAGTTCATTTCTGCTTGGTGTGGCTTCTTCTTTCCCATAACAACAGAGACTTGTGGAGCCTAAATGACCTGGAAAATGTTCTTATGGCCTAAACCTGCAAATATTAAGAGTCCACATCATCAAATGCATGAACTGCAAACTTTAGTTGTATGTTTAGACACAATGTGCTTATTTTTCATGCACTCTCACTCTAATTATATGGCACCATCTGTACTTGTTGCATTTAATTTCCCTCTCATTTCACTGCTTACACTCCCTTACAACCATATGTATCAATACCTAACATGGCTAGAGCCATCCTGAAAATGAATTCTACTGGGAAGCTGAGGACAGCCTCCTGGCCACACCTGCAAACCCTCAAAATCTACATGCTTTTTGTGAAAGCATAAGCACAGTGCAGCACTGAATGCCATACTTTAAATGTCTGGGAGCATGCATTTGATTCTGGATAGTTGCCCTGAGTTTCCAGGACATCATGATGTTGTTTGAAACATCTGCTCATGTGCAGACTGCCACTGAAGAAATTATTCAGGCTTTTCTTAAACTAGCTACTTGGTTAGTTTGCAGTAGAGCAGGGGTCAGCAAACTTCTTCAGTGGGGGGCCGGTCCACTGTCCCTCAGACTTTGTGGGAGGCTATTTTTTTTGGGGGGGGGGAATGAACAAATTCCTATGCCCGACAAATAACCCAGAGATGCATTTTAAATAAAAGCACACATTCTACTCCTGTAAAAACACTAGGCGGGCCCCACAAATAACCCAGAGATGCGTTTTAAATAAAAGGGCACATTCTACTCATGTAAAAACACGCTGATTCCCAGACCGTCTGTGGGCCGGAATTAGAAGGCTATTGGGCTGGATCTGGCCCCCGGGCCTTAGTTTGCCTACCCATGCACTAGAGGTTAGCCACACCCCAAAGAATTGTGCAAGCGGCTCCATGTGATCAGTGGGGCTTTTGACAACTTTTCCAAATTGTGTTGCCAGCAGGCCACACCCATGAAGATGGCACATTGCTTTTGCGAGAGAGAAAGAGAACAAATGAGATTATTTCTTTGGCAAAGCTAGCTGCACACATTAAAGTTCACATACTAAGCAGCCCCATGATTCTTTCTGATTATGTTGATGATTTAAAATTGGACTGGAGCCAGAACCTTAGTTTCTCAGCTTGCCACTGCCTTGACAAAACTTTGCCATGTTGCTCCATTTGTTTGTTTGTTTGTTTGTTTGAGTGGGAGTAGAGGGGCTTGATAAATTAGGGACAGGTTTTCTTATTGAAGATTAAAATATCCGGTGAGACTTAAGCAAAGATACAGGTTTCATCTTGTTTGGCAGAAGTAAGAATTATGTCTAGCTTGATTTCCATGGTCAGCAAATCTTCCTTAATTGTCTCTGTGCATGAATGTTTCTAGAAAACAAAACATTTACACCAGCTGTTGCTAGGTATCTTTGCTGTAAGTGTACCTGTGCTGGAAGCAAGTGGGAACAGTAACATTACAGAACCCTTCCTAATAGAACTTCTGCTTAGAAACACCGTAGAACACTGAAGCACAATGCACATCTCTTAAATTTCCCATTTCATGTTAGTTTCCCAAGTGCTATGTTATTTTTAAGTATGCCATTAGAGTCATGTGAGATTTTCCTCCGGCACTGTTATTTTACACGTGATGAACTCAGGGCTCAGGGGCCAGTTAAACGGCCTCTGTGGGCCACAGGTTGGGGTCCCCTGGACTAGACCATGTAAAAAAATGAACATAATGTTTTAGCTGCAGTTCATTCATTTTCAACTTTGCATTCTTGTTATAAAAAAGCGTGCCTAGACATTCTGCCCATAACCTAGGTTTAAGGTGCTGTTTAGCTCCTAGCTTTCATATCTCAGTTTCTAACAATGTGTGTGTAAGAGAACAGTTATGGGAGGAAGATTTACAGGGTTAACCCAGGAGGTATCAGTACCTAGAGGGATGCGGGTGGCGCTGTGGGTAAAACCACAGAGCCTAGGACTTGCCGATCAGAAGGTTGGCGGTTCGAATCCCCGCGACGGGGTGAGCTCCCATTGCTCGGTCCCTGCTCCTGCCAACCTAGCAGTTTGAAAGCACGTCAAAGTCCAAGTAGATAAATAGGTACCACTCTGGTGGGAAGGTAAACGGCGTTTCCGTGCGCTGTTCTGGTTCACCAGAAGCGGCTTAGTCATGCTGGCCACATGACCCGGAAGCTGTACTGCCAGCTCCCTCGGCCAGTAAAGTGAGATGAGCGCCGCAACCCCAGAGTCGGTCACGACTGGACCTAATGGTCAGGGGTCCCTTTACCTTTACCTATCAGTAGCTAACAGCCGTGATGGTAATTGCAGAGCCTTCACATTCAATGAATCGGATAAAACTCACAAAATTAATATTTTGCAATTAAGATTTCTTTAAACCAGTGGCTTCCCCATTTAAAACTCTGAAATGGGTACTGTCCCTTAAGAAACCTGGTTTTGAAATGGTGTGAACAGGCTCCAAACATAAATAATTTTCACTAAATTATGATCATAAACACAGTCTTCAAGTTAAATGTTTAAAACTGAAGTCATTTGCTCTGCAAATAAAATGCAGCACATCTCTATTCAAGCAACTATATTGACACTTCTGTTCAAACTGTTCTTGGGTGGGCTGTGCTCTCTTACTTATTAGAAAGCTTTTATTTTAAATTGCTCTTATCTGAAGCCCAGAATCTATCAATGCTGTTTCCTTGTCAGGCAAACCTTGCAGAAGAATTGCATTGCTCAACAATACTTCTGGGGGGGAAACCGCCCCTAATTGGGCAAATCAATCAACTCCTGCTTTCAATTTTAACTGATGTTAACAATTAAAAAGGTGAAGCCAGTTGTTGATGAGAACAAGACCCAAAGAATGTTCCACACACCAATGTTTTCTGTGTGGGTATCTTTATCACAAAGAACTGTGTGTACTTTGTTACCTTTGATGAGTGTACATGCAGCTGTTGTGCCACATGTACACATATCATGGCTTTCCAACATGTTTTAAAGTCATTTCAGGTGAGCAATGACTTCACAATATTGAAGCTTTTCAGGTATTTTGGAAAAAGATAGCATGCGCGAATGAGCAACTTTTAGAGATATTTTCTTACTGTAACCTTCCAAGTTTTCCTTTAGCCTGCATAATTCAATGTTTTCTTTTTCTGCATGAAAATGGCGAGCACAATGTGTGAAACCACCCCTTCAGATCTTTTGACTTATGAGTTGTGAAATGCTTTTCAAGGCTGCACGGATTGGAAGCTATTGTTTGCAAGCCTGTTTTTTGTCCCTTCTGCCTTTGTCCTATCCCCATGGAGCATCTTAAATCCATATAATTAATGACAGATTGGTTTTAGAGGAATATGAAACCTCAAGGACTAAAGCCAATCTCTTTATAACTAGGGATGAAGGTGGATTACTGCAGTCACAGCAGAATTGTTTCTCCTTCTTCTGAGTCACCGGGCCCTGTCCCCTGCCAGAACCAGAACAGTGGGACTAGAGTCCTGGGAGTGTTCTGCTTTGGTATATATAACAGCTCCAGTGTCCTGCTGGAGTTGCAATTATGTCTGAACATAGAGCATAGTCCTTGGATGTGGCTGTGTTTTATCAGGTGGCATGGTTAATACCCATCTTACAATGGCAGCCAGTGCAGAAGAACATTCTCCTTTTCCTTGCCAATGAAAACTGTTTATCAGCAGTTAATGAGAATGCCCTATTGCTCCTCAAAAGTGTAGAAAAAAAGATGGCTTCCCAAATATAAACGAAATAAGCACCATTTGGACCGGGGACTTAATTAAGTTGATTCCTCAGGTTTGTTTGTTTTAATTAGTGCGCTCTTTGGTTTGTGTGTTGCTCTGCACAATGGTTCTCTTTCTTTCCGTTCTTCCTTTTCGAAACGCACGTGACCGTCTGAAACTCCAGCCACTTTGAGTCGCTCACGTTACAGAGTGTAGCCGACTGAAAACAAGCAGCGTTTGTGCTGGCTAATTAGAGGCTGAAATCCCTCTACATCTGCGTGCCCAGAGTAAGCAGGCAAGCTTTTTGCAGAGCAAACGTGGATTTCCCAGAGGGCTTTCCATTCTTGAGTTCGGCCCTCAAGTTTAGCACCTGGCTTCACTGGAATGGAAGCAAGGTTTTTGTTATTTACAACAGCAGGTGGCAAGTTCAGTTCCCACTGACGTTAGGGGAGCCCTAGGAGAGACAAGCTTGTTTGTGAATTAGGATGATCATATTTGGCATGTGACAGGTTTTAGGAGGTACTTCTGTTTGTAAACACACAAACCCCTCTTCCTTCTAAATAATTAGTTCCCAAAGATGTAAGAGTTCTCCCCCAGCCCCGCACACTCAAAATGCAGCATGCCCAGCATTCTTTATTTTTAAAGTCCTCTTTCGTTGTTTCTCCAGTGTCATCTTAAGGATGACGGATCCAAAAATGTTATACTCGGTATACTCCAGAAGTTCAAGATTAAAAGCATTGAAGATATTTGAAAAGATTATTTATTTATTTAACAATTTATTTATTATCCGCCCATCACTCTAAAGTCCCAAATGCAGGTTTCAACTTTAAAACATCATTAAAAATAATTTAAAACAACTTTGGACTACGATGCACGCAGAGTTAGTTGCATTGATTTTGGATGCAGAGGCAAGAATGTGCAAGATTTCAAAAAGCTGTATGTTCTAAACTGTTTGGTTTTTTAAAGTGTGTTTTTTTAAAAAAATGAAATTAGCCTTTCCTCTTAAATTAATCAAAGCATTTAAGAGTTTGTTAAAAAATAAAAACAAAAACACATTGCTTAGCAAATACTCTTCTCTTGTATGTAGTGAGTGATGACTCTCCTTTTTTTAAAAAAGAAAAAGCTTCAATTGTCCTTCCTGGGAACAATTCATCAGCTGCAAGTTTCTTTCTGTATTATTAATAGCTTATCTGAAAGCTATTAATAATATGCCAACAGAGGCAATTTGTGTCTGTCTATCTTTCTTTCTGGGAAGAAGCCCTTCAGAAGATAATGGGAAAATAAAGGGTGTCGTCTTTGGATAATAGATGTAGTCTTCACGGTCTTCCCACATAATGCCATTTTCTTCTGAAGGTTTTATTTGGAACACTGATGCCTTCATCTGGGATAATAAAACCTTACTGCAGTTTCTTGTGTAGGGGCAGAAAAATTGTGCTTTGGGTTTGAGTGGCAACTATTTCATAATTATCCCCCTCCCCATTCCAAAAAAAAAAAACCCCACCACTGAGTACTGAGTCAAATGTACAGTTTCCTGTGCATTAGTGATTTGGAGCTCCTGTGCTCATTAGTCATAAAACGCTGCCTTATATAGCATTTGGCTGTTGTTCATCTAGCTCAGTGTGGTCTGCACTGAATAGTAGTGACTCATCATCATCATCATCATCATCATCATCATCATGTATGCCGCCTTTCCACGGTTAAAAACAATGCTCAAGGAGGCTTACAACATGACAAGATTTACATAATTACAAAAGTCATAAACAATATATAAACCACATAAAAAAATACACAACCAAATGGAAAACCATTTCCATGTAAATCAAAATCTAAAACTAAGAATACAGCATTAATATCACAGTTTAAAATGACATAGGTAAACATAGGGGACAAATAGAAGAAGACGCCTTCACCCTGGTATAGGCTCCCCTTTATCACACACAGAGCCCAACGAGACAATGACAAAAATCCACCAACAGCATACAAATCAGTATGGCTAACCTGATTGAAAAACACCCACCTACCCCACTCAAACACGAAAACAAAGATCACCACAACCAACCACACCCTAAGCCAACCCCAACCTCTCTCGCCACCAAAGGAACACAAGTGAACAGCAGAGAACCTGCACAAGCAACGCTGACACAAAACCCCACATATATTAAGTAAAATAGAAACATCGTCACCCGACCCCACCCCCACCCATTTTCCACCCCTCCACCCCTTTCCCCCTTTTCTTCCTAATCTCTCAACAAATGAAACTGATTTGTAAAAAATGTTTTGGAAAAAAAGAGAGAGAGATTGCACATACTTTTGTAAATCAAGAAAATCTTTAATAAAAATACATTTATAAAAGAAAGAGCATGTGGAAATGTAGAGAACTGAACAAAGCAAAGGATTAGTACAGGCGTGCACCCCCCCCCCCTTACACAGGCGTTCCGTCCCAGACCCCGCCACACTCACATAAGTGAAATTCTGAATGTTCTCCAGCATGCAAACAGCTTCCTGCAGGTAGAAATCATGAAATATTTCCCTCTGATATGCTGGGTTGATAATGCAACATGCATGAAACTTCGAAGGCACCTAGATGGTAGTGGCATAGTCTAGAATTCTGCATCTGCCTATTGTTTAGATCCGCTCATGACAACCATGGGAACTGCAGCAGTTATGCCTATCTCAGGACATGTTGTGAGGACACACGGACTCTCCTTCCTTGGAGGAGGTTTTTAAGCAGAGGTTGAATGGCCATCTGTCATGGATGCTTTAGCTGAGATTCCTGCATTGCAGGGGGTTAGACTAGTTGACCGGCAGGGTCCCTTCCAACTCTACTGTTCTATAATGCAGCCACCTGACTGAAGCTCAGCCAAGGGTCTGGGTCTGATCAGTGCTTGAATGGGAGATCACATGGGACAAAAGGCAGGACACAAGTGCGCTAAATAAAATAATAACTGGATGTACATCATGTGCACCTGATTTTCTTTCAATAAACTGGCTGGGCGTATTGTCTAGTCACAGATAACTGACAGCAAGTTGAAATGAGCAGCTACCAGCATGATTTTTTTTTTACGCCTGGTTTGAGAATCTAGTAAAAGAAATAGTGATTATTATCTTAAACACTGCTTCTCAAAAACGTATTCAAGTGAAAGAATCATGTCGCCTCCAAAAATCATGAGGCATCAAGAATTCACTAGTTTGCTTCTGGCCTTTCATTGTAGGCTTCTGGAAATTGTCCTGTGTGCTCTTGTCTTTTGGGTAACTGCAGGCTTGCTTTTGTGTGATTTTGTATAAACCAACGCTGAAGAGCTGAGAAGAAAGGGGACATTCGTGTAGAGAACATTATTATTAGGCCGCTGCAAGAATATGTAGGATTGCCCTCCAGAGTTTGTGGTTATGCTGATATAATCCCTTGGTAGATCTTTACATAATAGGATCCATTGTACACCACAAATGCCGAAGGACCGAACTTCATTAGGATGTGTTTACATTAACCGAGGCTAAACAAGGGACTGGTTTCACTGACAGCAGCTGTACTCTAGTACCCTGCCAATGCCACAGAATAGTTTTGCCCCATATGCTTCTAGTTGGGCATAGTTAGCTTTGCAACATTGATTTATTTAAATGCAGTAGCTATTGTGGTAGCTTGCTGGCTTATTTTCCAGTGCTGTGCAGGTACAACAACCTTGGAACTAGCCGGCATGGCAAAGCGCTAAGAAGCAAAGTGTTTGCTGCAGGGGAGACAATCTAAGGAAAGCATCCCATGATGATTAAAAGTTTGCTTTTATTGTTTTTATTCTTTGATTGTTTTTAGGTATTTATATCTTGCTTTCTTTTTTAATATAATTTTTTATTAGTTTTTTTTAAACATACCGTTTTCAACAGTAATTAAACATACCGTACTTTTACATCTTATTCAAATTTTTTACTTCCATCAATCCTGTCTGAAAATATAGATATATATTTATAATCTTGCTTTCACATAAGTTGCAAAGAAGCTATAAAACTGATAACAGCAATAGTTTTTTAAAAACCAACAGTAGCACACGTAGCAGCAGATTAAAAAGCAATAACAAACTTAATAACTGAACACCTATAGAACTTGCAGTACAAATTGGAAGGACTGGTTATCAGTCCTTTTGGGGGGGAATAAAATAAAGATTGAAACTTAATCATGCAGTCTCTGTTTTATTGTGCTGGGTACCTGTTACACACAAGCTGGAAACTTCTTCCCTGATATAATAGGTTTTTCTTTTAATGGAGGGGCAGCTGGGCTCCCACCTGCAGCCTGACATGGTTAGTAACAGGGTTACCCTCTCACCTGCCATTTGTGAAAGCTAGATCACACTCATACGCACAGAAACTGGATGGGTTTGTTCATCCGTGGGTGCCAGCTGGCAGGCCTCAAAAATATCAGATCTTATCTGGCTAACATTCCTGTTCCTGCTGCGGTTTCATTTGGATTTGGTTATCCATCACTTCCGCCTCTTGGCTCTTAGAAGCACTGTTTGTTTGGTATCAAGTAACTGCCAGGATCCATCCCCAACGTGGTCATATTTCAGTGTCTGAGAGGTAACTGGATGTACTTTCTGAGTAAAATCTGCGGCATGTAAATAAATAAAAAATATGTGCCATTATTAATTCATTCTAGCACAAGGAGGATAGTAGTTAAGAGCAAAAAGCTTCTTAAAAAGCAATATCCCCTTTAAGATTCAGTGGTTCTTTTTTAACTTGCGCTAATTCAGCTTTGAGTGTCTGATTTTCATGATAGTGCAAGGAGTAGTTTGGGAGCTGGGGTTGGTTGGTTGGGTGGTTATACCTTTAATGCGTTTTGTCAGTCTTTAGGTAGGTAGTCGTGTTTAATTGGTGGTTTTTAGCTTTAAGCAAAAGCTTAGGTATAATCTAAACTTTCCTTAGTTGCCCAGTTGCCACTTGCAACCTTGTGTTTTTTCCCTCTTTTTCTTTGCAAAGCTTTATAGAAATACATATTGTGATAATGACATGGAACTGGATCCAGAGTTCTTATGAACAGAACTCTACTCACTGGGCACTTCCACCTGAGGAAGTGAGGAAGCAATATTTGCTGCTTCCTCCTTCCCCCAAAAAAGCTTTTTTGTGAAACTTGGTAGAAAGTGGTGCAGAAGTCTGCAGGGAGAGTTGGCAAACTTCTACCTCTCCCGCTTTCTGCAGCAAGCGCTTGGGTCCACTCTCTTCCATGAAACAAGTTCTTGTGTTTGCCGAAGTAACACTTTGGATCCAGCCTGCTGTGTGCATATTATGCCGTAGAGTAGAACTCAGCTTCACAAGCATGGGGCTATATCCAGTGTTGCGACTCTGCTTTGCATGCGTGGCTTCTGTCTGTGCAACAGAACTTCCTAGCCCCTACAGCTTCCCCCCCACCTGCACACCCTCAAAATCAGCTCAGGTGGGTTGGGGGACCCTGCAGAGTAGATTTGGAGGGTACACAACCAACCGGAGGGTACACAACCAACAACCCCCGGCTATCTGATCAGTACTGCACCTGTTTTTTAAATATATTTGAAAGACCACTGTAAACAGTTGAAATCATTGGTAGGAATACAGTGGCACTTGTAAAGTAACATGAACTTTGGTTACCATGATGATATAATAGATGGATTACAGTAAAAGATGCAGGAATAAAATTTAGAAAGAACCTCTTTTTATTTTTGGAATGGTTATATTTGTTGTGTATGGCTTTATGCAAAACTAATAAAAAATTATTTTTTAAAAAATCTGTTATATATACACACACACACACATACATTTTTATTTGTATTTATTTATTAAGGTATTTATATATTGCCCTCTCAAAAAGTATCAGAGTGGGGTGCAGCAATATAAAAAAGCTAAAAGAAACCCATTTAAAGCTGTCATTAGAATGACTGCCTCCTCAATTTTCCCTCTTTTGTTCACATAATAGCAAACGCCAAATCCTTGGTTGCCATCACTTCTGCCACCAGATGGTGGTCCTTGAGTTAGTGAGGTTTATGGCACCGGATTGTCAACAGGCATTCGTACCCATGAACATTTATCTTCATTTCACAATCAGTTTTAAGCTTTGGACAACAGCAGTGCTCTATTCTGACCGGCAGATAGGAACACTTTCCAGATCTCTTGTTTTATGGGAGCATGCACCACGAATCTTCCTTTACAGCAATGACTATATTAGTTTTCATGAGCAGAGACTCCAGGGAAGATGAAGCCCTCTTGTTCTGCAGAGGAAATAGTTCAGCTTGGCCTTTTTCTTTGGAGTGCAAAAATGAAACCTGTGCTCCTTTTCCAAGAAAAATACTGTGAAGAGACAAGCTTGAGCAAAGAACACTTTCCCAGCTGAGTAGTATGTTGAGTGTAGATTAATCAAAACTTTGAAAACAAACTTGAAAACATTCCCTCTGAGTAACATTGTAATTTTTTGCAGCGAGTTACATTTATATCCTCTTTCCTCTTTCAGAATGCTACATGAAGACCTTGAGATCAGCGATAGTGACGAGGGTGACGATGACCAAGTCAGTGTGTGTAGATAAAATTTATAAATCCTGCAAATACCCAGAATACCTTTACAAATATTTATGGCCTGTTTTCCTGCCTGAGCTGCTTATACTAACCTTCTTCCGTTTTTTGTTGTTGTTCTTGTTAAATAGGTTTCTGATAAGCCGTCTTCCTCATCCACTCCTCCAAGGTACGATTTCTTGGAAATAACAGGGAGGCAGAGGTGGGGAACAGCTCACAAGTTGTCTTATGCATGTAAACAGAAATCCTTGTGGAAGCAGCTCGGGGTTGTGAGCGAGAGGTTAAGAGGAGAGAGAGAGAGAGACTGACTGAACTGTTCACTGATTGGGATAATTTGGTAACAATGCATGAGGTTGTTTTAATACGTCCCTGCTTCTTCAAAGCACTAAAATTCAGTGTGTAAGAAAATGGCTCATCTCACCCAGTATTCTGTTCTCTGCAGCAGCCAAGCAGACACATACAGAAAGCTTGCATGTAGGAACTGAGTTCAAATCTATCCACTAGCGAGTCCCAACAGTAGATGCAGAGTTATTCACCAGTATGCTTTGGGTTCCTAGATATCTAGTTCACCTGTGTGATTGTGAAGATAAAATGGAATCACCTCGTGTACACCACCCATAGTTCCATGGAGTAAGATTCTTATTTTAAAATCTAAAAACCGCTCTACATTTAAAACAAAAGCAACATACAAAAATAGATTACAAAATGCAATATGAATCATACTGTAAGGTAATGCAAATCTGTGGATGGTAGGACCCGAATTAATGGATTCAAGTTACAAAAAAGGGAGTTTCTGCCTAAACATCAGGAAGAACTTTCTGACGGCAGTAGCTGTTCAGCAGTTGAATTTTTTTCACCTTGAGAGAGTATGCAGGCTGTCCTTCCTTGGAGGAGATTTTTAAGCAGAGGTTGGGTGGCCATCTGTCATGGATGCTTTAGCTGAGATTCCTGCAGGGGGCTGGACTAGATGAGCCTCGGGGGTCCCTTGCAATTCTACAATTCTGCGATTCTATAAAACTAGGTTTAAAAGTCCAGGATGTACAGTGGTACCTCGGGTTACAAACAGGTTACAGACTCCGCTAACCCGGAAGTAGTACCTCAGGTTAAGAACTTTACCTCAGGATGAGAAAAGAAATTGTGTGGTGGCAGCGGGAGTCCCTTTAGCTAACGTGGTACCTCAGATTAAGAATGGTTTCAGGTTAAGAACGGACCTCCGGAACAAATTAAGTTCATAGCCAGAGGTACCACTGTACATGTTTTGAGCTTATTTACTCTCCCCCAGGAAAATGGTCATTAGATGAAATGTGTTTGATCTTCTGCTTTTCCGGCAGTTGTACAGTGGTACCTCGGGTTAAGAACTTAATTCGTTCTGGAGGTCCATTCTTAACCTGAAACTATTCTTAACCTGAAGCAACACTTTAGCTAATGGGGCCTCCCACTGCTGCCGCGCGAGTTCTGTTCTCATCCTGAAGCAAAGTTCTTAACCTGAGGTACTATTTCTGGGTTAGCGGAGTCTGTAACCTGAAGCGTCTGTAACCCAAGGTACCACTGTATCACACAGTCGCTCTCAAAAGCCCCCTTGTTTTCCTAGCAATGTTTCTTACTCTCCCTCCCTCCACCCCTCTGTGTGTGTGTGTGTGTTGTGTGATTTAGCGCTTTTGCATTTTCATCCTTTTGAGGGATCAGGAGAATGTGATCCCCCCCCCCCCTGTGAACAATGATAGAATGTTTTAAATGATGCTGGTTGGATTTTATCTCTCTCTCCCACCCCAACCTCCGCCCCGGTGCTGGCCTGTCTCTGGAGGGGGTGGAAGTGCAGAAAGATGATCCTTACCCAATTCTAATTTTATCTCATGGTATTGACTTGCAGTGCCCCACAATCACAGCCTGAGAGTGTGGCATTGGCACATTCCAGCAGTCCAGAGTCTGGGAGCACAAGCGACTCGGACAGTTCCTCTGACTCTGAGAGTGAGAGCAGCTCCAGTGAAAGTGAAGCAAATGATCCCCCAAGAAGAGCATCCACACCTGAGGTACGGTGTCCCATTATTTTTAAAGTGCATGATCTGTGTGTTGTGAATAGCCAATAGGAGGCCCCTCTTGACTTTTTTTTTAAGCCGGTCAGATAATTGTTCTGTCAGCAGAATGCTGTCAATCTCTTCTACCACGTTACTGGTCCCTTTCCACCCTCCCAGTTTCCCAGCACATTCGAACCCTGTGCTACTGTAGTCCAGCAGTCCACATAACACCATCAGCACATACTTTAGCCACAGGCTGAAAGTCACTTCCTTCAGGCCATGTAGCCAGAAATGTTTCAACACAGGCACAGTGCAAATAGAAGAAGACGCCTTCATCTCAGTATGGTTCCCCTTTATCACATAATAATAATAATAATAATAATAATAATAATAATAATAATAATAATTTATTATTTATACCCCGCCCATCTCTAAGCGGCTTCCCAAAAAATATTAAAATACTGTAATACATCAAATATCTAAAGCTTCCCTAAACAGGGCTGCCTTCAGATGTCTTCTAAAAGTCTGGTAGTTGTTTTTCTCTTTGACATCTGATGGGAGGGTGTTCCACAGGGAGGGCGCCACTACCGAGAAGGTCCTCTGCCTGATTCCCTGTAACTTGGCTTCTCGCAGTGAGGGAACCGCCAGAAGGCCCTCAGCGCCGGACCTCAGTGTCCGGGTAGAATGATGGGGGTTGAGACGCTCCTTCAGATATACTGGACCGAGGCCGTTTAGGGCTTTAAAGGTCAGCACCAACACTTTGAATTGTGCTCAGAAATGTACCGGCCCAGCAAAACAACAAGAAGAATCCACCAGCAGCATTCGAATCAATCTGGCTAACCTGATCCACACACACACACACACACACACACACACACACACACATACACACACCGCTCACACACAAAAAATTTCACTACAGCCAATCAAAGACAACCAACCACCCCCTAGGCCACCCCCAAAGAAATACAATAAGCAAATAGTAAAGAGAACCCACACAAGTGATGCTGACACAAAACCCCACACATATACTAAGTAGAAGAATAGAAGCATTGCCACCCGACCCCACCCCACTCACCGTTCCTCCCTCCCCATCTTTCCCCCTTTTCTTTCTAACCTAACACTGTATGTAACACTAATGTCTCACACCAAATGAACTGATCTGTAGAAAACGCAACTTGAAAAAAGAGACAATGCACATATTTTTGTAAACTAATAAATTTTAATAAAAATATATTTTTTAAAAAATTACATGAATGCAAAACAGACAAAACCTTAAATCGAAGCATCTAATATATTCAAAGTGTATTTAGTACATTAAATAATTTCAATACATTTTAATGATGATGATGATGATGATGCCTGTATGGTTATCAGGCACCCCAAGGCCTCTTCCCACCTTCCAGCCAACAGACTGTATGCAGCGGTTGTACAAGTGGAAGGCAGTTTGCGCCAACCAATGTTCCTCTTCCACTCCTCCTTACTGCCCCCTTTACCTTCCTGGCTGTGGGGCTGTGTTGTACAGCGCTGCAGAATTGTATAGAAACTGGGTGGAGTGGTCATGATCCAGGAGGAAGGACCTTCAGATACATCCTGATGTAACCTTTCACTACAAACTGTTGGCTGGAATAGTGGAAGGTGGTGAAAACTTTGTTTCTTACTGAAAAGTTGCGTTGAATGCTACCTGCAGCTGTCACCTCGGGTCTTGCCCTATAAGTGCCATGATCAGAAGCTTTAAAAAATGCCAATGAAATTTAGAAATTCAGGGATAAGGCCTGGTGTTCTGGTGCTTGTGAATTGCATGTGCTCTGTGTGGTGATGACATCTGCCATATGGACCAATTGTAAAGTGTCCTCTGAACAATGACCATAAGGCCTCTATTGCCGACAAATCAAAGAACTATTTGAACAAGGGTGAAATTTCTGTCCGTGTTTTGAGTGGTTTTGAGTTCACAACCTTCTCTGCATCTAAGTTCTGTTTTGAAATTTTAGCTCAAACCTTTCGATCCCAATTGTTTTATTTATATGATTGTGTATGTGCAACTTTTTTTTTAAAAAAAGCAAATTTCAACAGAAGATTTAGACCTTTTCCAGAAATCTGTCTGGAACGTTCATGTCTGTAGGAAAGGTTCCTTCCCTCCTCCTCTTTCCCTGGGACGTGGCTGGACTTGACTTGATTTATTCAGTTTTGGAGGCCTTCACTGACCTACTTGGGAAGCCAAACTGGGGAAAAGCACCATTAATGTCATAATCAAGAGCAGGAGTGTTGTGAAATTGCTTCAGGAACTAAAATCTGTTTTTTATGTCATTGGATAATGTCAAGCTTAGTGTGGCATGCTGAGGATCTATGGAATTATGAAAACCATATTTTAAAAATTGGCCTTAATTCATTACCCTTCAACCTTCTTGATTGGCACCTTCATAATACACTTGTAGGCACCAGGCAAAAACGTTCCTTTTTAACCAGGCCTTTGGTTGATTCGATTGACATCTTAGGGGGTTTTTTTGGGAGAGGAGGGTATTGGGTTGTTTTTATTTTGATTATGTATTTTGTGGTTTTATATTTTGATTTTGTTCTGTGAACTGCCCTGAGACCTCCGGGTATAGGGCGGAATAATAATAATAATAATAATAATAATAATAATAGGAGGGGACCCACACTGCAGTCCTTTATATGAAACAGAGAGAGAAGCAAAATACCATTTGGATTACAGTTTTGATTGTAGAATTATCTGGCTTTCCTCACTGTGTCTGGGCTGCACCGCTTTGGGCTGCAGATGAGGGCTCATTGGACTGCATGCTTGTCCATAAAAATAAATAAATACCCCTTGTGCATAGAAAATCAGCATGTCTGGGACAAGTGGGCTTTTCTCTGACAGGCCTGCTTTCTATGCACAGAGATTTTATTTCTGTTTTTGTATGGCGGAGCATGAAATCGTTAGAATTTCTACCTTCCATCTGAAGCAATACAGTCATACCTCGGGTTAAATACGCTTCAAGTGGAGCGCGTTCAAGTTGCGCTCCGCGGCAACCCGGAAGTAACAGAGCGCATTACTTCCGGGTTTCGCTGCTTGCGCATGCGCAGACGCTCAAAATGACGTCACGCGCATGCGCAGAAGCGACGAAAAGCGAAGCGCGCGTGCGCAGACGTGCCATCACTAGATTTGTTTACCTCTAGATGCGAACGGGGCTCCGGAACGGATCCTGTTCGTATCTAGAGGTAACACTGTATAGACAAGGGATAGGTTTGCTATCTGAGTGAGAACCAGGCCATAGAGTGACTCTGTACATTTTGCGCAATTGTCTTCATGGGGGCCCACTTGACAGAGGTCGGCAGGGCCAAATGGGGCAGAGTTCAATGGATTTGAATATATACAATGGGCTACATTCCATTCACCCCTCTCCATCTCAAGAGGCTTGAGGGTGTGGAGCACAGCTGGTGAGGAGCCTGGCCTGGGTATGGAGCCTGGCCTGGGTATGGTCCCAGTGGGTTGGAGGACCACATTTAGTCCCTTATACCTGAAGCTCCACACCTTGGAAGTAAGAGAAGCCACCTCAGGCAGGTTTCCTTGGAGCCCAGACACGGCACAGCAATAAAGAAAAGGCAGAGGCATTTGGGTGGTGGATGTGGAATAATAATTAATAATAATAATTTATTATTTATACCCCGCCCATCTGGCTAAGTTTCCCCAGCCACTCTGGGCGGCTTCCAATCGAGTGTTAAAAACAACACAGCATTAAATATTAAAAACTTCCCTAAACAGGGCTGCCTTCAGATATATTTTAAAGAGAAGATAGCTGCTTATTTCCTTCACATCTGAAGGGAGGGCGTTCCACAGTGCGGGCGCCACTACTGAGAAGGCCCTCTGTCTGGTTCCCTGTAACCTCACTTCTCTCAATGAGGGAACCGCCAGAAGGCCCTCGGAGCTGGACCTCAGTGTCTGGGCTGAACGATGGGGGTGGAGACGCTCCTTCAGGTATACAGGACCAAGTGAAGCTCTTTGCCTGGTCTTGTGCTGGTGCTCACATCAGAATTATGTTATTGGGCAAAGCCACCATTTCTGGTCTTTCCACCCTTGCTCAGTTCAGCATATAGGCCTCAGAGGTATGGTGCAGATGAAGCAATGCGCCTTGTGACAGGCGCACAACCAACTGGTGTTTCTCTCTTCTTTTTCGCCACAGCCCGATCCACAGACATCCAACAGATGGCAGCTGAACAACTGGCTGATCAAGGTGAACCAGCCGGTGTCTCCCACCGAGAATTTCCTTGAGGATGACCGCAGCAGGGGGAGTCTCCAGGAAGGCAAGGGGCAAGGGAAAACTTGCAGCGGCAGCAGCAGCAAAAGGGAATGCTCACAGCCGACAGATGGACACTCAAAAACTGCCAGCAAAGCACCCCGGTCAGCTCAAGAGGTACACCTCCCTACCAAGCGCAGCTACCAGAAGTCTCCGGTGCACACAGAGGAACCCCAGTTCCACCAAGTCGTGGGCAGTAAGCAGCCCAGGAAGTCCAGCAAAGTCGCAGCACCAGAGGAACCGAAGCGAGGCCTGACGGTAGAGAGTGAGCCGCCCGGTCTGTATGGGGCGAAGGACCAGTCTTCCAAAGACAAGCCCAAGGTGAAAACGAAAGGGCGGCTGAAGTTTGGCGACAAGAAGGAACAGAAGCTGGCAGTGCCGGAGCCCGCCGAGAAGAAAAAGCACAAGAGCTTGCACCAGGCCACTGTTAAATTGTTCTCGGACCGGGGTGCTGCAAAAGACAGTGCGGCTGGCAGTGCCCTGGAGCTGTTGCCCCTCAGCCCTTTGAGCCAGAGCCCCAGGGTTCCCGCCACCAGCAGAACTAGCGGCACGAAACCAGCTGTTGTGGTAAGAGAGGACAAGGACAAGTTTCTCTTGCCTATCAGGGATAAGAAGTTGTTGTCGCCCTTGAGGGATTGCCCGGTCCCTCCCTCGCTTGTGGTTAAAATTGAGCTCGCTCTCCTCTCACGGGTCCCACATCCACCCCGGAAGGGGGGGGACTGCCCCAAAAGACTGGAGGTCAGAGAGAGCCACAGCTTGAAGAAGCAGGATGGAGACAAGAGGAGACAAGAGGATGCACCAAGCAAGTCTGTCAAAAAGAGAAAGGTGAGAGAGGGAGACCTGTGCAGTTGGTACTTTTTATTTTAACCCTTCAGTATTTCTTGTGTTTATTTTACCACGTTCTATTTATCTGTTTGAGGGACGCGGGTGGCGCTGTGGGTTAAACCACAGAGCCTAGGGCTTGCCGATCAGAAGGTCGGCAGTTCGAATCCCCGCGACGGGGTGAGCTGCCGTTGCTCGGTCCCAGGTCCTGCCAACCTAGCAGTTCGAAAGCACAAAGTGCAAGTAGATAAATAGGTACCACTCTGGCGGGAAGGTAAACGGTGTTTCCGTGCGCTACTCTGGTTCGCCAGAAGCGGCTTAGTCATGTTGGCCACATGACCCGGAAGCTGTACGCCGGCTCCCTCGGCCAATAAAGCGAGATGAGCGCCACAACCCCAGAGTCGGTCATGACTGGACCTAATGGTCAGGGGTCCCTTTACCTTTACCTTATTTATCTGTTTGTTTCTTTGCTAAAAATAAATAAATCAAAAATAGGACCCACAACATCCATCGCTTCTTACCTGTATTTTCAGCAGTTCGGAAGAATACATTCAGTGCTACATCACCTCCACTAACCACATTCTGTTGGCGCGTGTGAATATGAGAGATTTGTACTGGCTGTGATTCTTGGAGGTCTTGAGGTCAATGAAAATGGCAGCTCAGCTCAGCTCAGCAATATAGTGGTGGAGAGAACGGAAGATTCCATGATAGAGATGATTAGAAAAGGGATCAGTATCAGGGCCAGACACCCTAAAGCAGCTGCCCTCTCTCCACTGTGACAGCTGGCTGCATCTGTGAACCTGCTATTTTAGTTTTCCATAGCAACCCCCAGGGTGACAGTAGTCTGGCTCCCATGCCACGTTAAATGGAGAGCGCCGGTGCACGATGCTCAAAAGTTTGCACGGTTCTCCTCTGTTGGTGCTCCCGCCACACCACTGCATGCAAACTGCAAGCAGTAATCAAGGCTTGTTCTTGGCTGTGGAAATAATAATTAAAAAGCGTGCACCGGTTTTTAAATGGTTTAATGTGATGGATGAACTGGGGGCCCTGCCGTGCACTCTGGAGAAATGTGGGACGTTAAACTGTGACTCCTGGCTTCTCTTGCAATTTCAAAAAGTGTGTACAAAATAAAAACCAAATACCATACAAAATATTATTGATTGAATCAGAAACTTAAAACTACCTTACACAATTAAATCAGTAACAACGTAGAAAATCCTATGTAATGGTAGCTGGCCAGATAACAACATTACGTTTTTTGTAAATGTTATTTTCTTTAAGAATAGATTGATAGGATATTAAGGGTTGGTGTAATCAAAAGTGGCAAGTAAGTAACTTAGCTGCCTAACATTCATATACTTTTTTCTTAAAAGCAAGAAAATTAAATGTTGCCCATTTAATTAATGGGCAGTGACATGACACACTGGTTTGAAATGTTATAGTGGCTAATATTTTAATATTTTTTGCCTTTTATTCATTTGTATTTAAAAAATTTAGATGTAGCAATTGACTTGGGGTAGTGAGCTGACTGGTAAAAATAGTCACTGAGTAGCAAGCTCAGTGACTCAAGAGTAGTCAGTTGGTAGTTGCTATAATAATCATTTCTCGGTCTTGTGGCTAAGATCATGCAATTCCAAGGTTTACTTGCTTTGCTTTTTATAGTACATTCTTTCTGAACTTAATCCTGATTTTCCCTTGGTTTGGATGGTGGTGGTTTTCTGCTGGAAGCATTTGTGTATAAAAGTTGTCTCGATAACTTCCTCCTCCCCCTCACGTGTATCTGATTCTTGTTAAAATAGCTTTGGGGGGGGGGGGAATCCACGTGGGGTTAACTCTCTGGTGTATGTTTTCCTTTTGGCAAACAAAAGTACAATCAGCTGCCATCAGTGACTTGACCAGAAGGAATTTTTGTGTTGCAGTCTCAGTTTAATTCATACTCACCAGGAATTTTATATCTATTGAATAGGCTTAAAAGGCAGCCTTATCTGAATCATCCAAGGTCAGGGAAAAAAATACTGTATACATGGCTTCCTTTGGTCTTGCTGAGGTAGAGATTTCTCTCTTGCTTGGACCGCTGAATAAATCAGTCGGTTCCCCAAGCCCCCCCCCCCCCCAAATAAGAAAGAAGAATGGAAATTCCAATCCTGCTAGATGTTGTTAAATTAGCTAACTAGGATTACATTTTGAAATCAGCGTGTCACATGCTGATTAATGATTGGCAACTTTTTGTGGGGGAGCAATATGAAGTCAGTCACATTCATCTCTATAGATATAATACTTTCTAGCAAGCAGTTAACACCCCCACCAGCCACATTTTCAACTGAAGAGCAAGAACGGAAGGGCTGAAAGACAATTGTCGATTAATTCACTCCCCTTGAAGCTTGAGGGCTGGGTGGACAGGTCTTTAACCTCCTCACCTCAGTGGCAGTGTGAACAGCAATGAAGGCTTGGGCAAATTTCTCCTTTTAGGCCCGTCAGCTGTTTTTGACTAGCGTGGTGTAGTGGTTAGGAGCGGTGGACTCGTAATCTGGTGAACCGGGTTCGCGTCTCCGCTCCTCCACATGCAGCTGCTGGGTGACCTTGGGCTAGTCACACATCTCTGAAGTGTCTCAGCCCCACTCACCTCACAGATTGTTTGTTGTGTGGGAGGAGGAGAAAGGAGATTGTTAACGGCTTTGAGACTCCTTAAGGGGAGTGAAAGGCGGGATATCAAGTCCAAACTCTTCTTCTTCTTTTCCTTGCTCATGCGTGGAGGAACTCAACAGCTGTTTTACAGAAGAAGGCAAGTGCCTCGTTGAAGCCTCTCTTGCTGTACAAACCTCATCCAAATATGTTAGAAGAGCCCTTTTCCTGTGTCCATGCATAATAGGGAGGGGTGATGGAGGGTGGCAGAGCTACTTGGGGATCAGCCAGGCAACTTGAGGAACAGAGTTTGTCCACAGGCCTCCAGTAGCTTCTCTCTCTTGTGCATTTAGGCCCTCCTGCAGCTTGGAAAAACTATGTACATAGAAGCACCCTTCCACTGCGCTTATATCTTAGCTGCATGGGAAACCATGGATGCAAGCCATTGGCTCCTTAGCTGATCCAGCTGCCCAGGCCACTTGCTGTTAGCCAGGCTTGAAAAACAGCAACAACGCTGACTGATTTTAACACTGTATTTTATGTTATTGACACCTGGCCTGAGACCATTTGAAATGCAGGTAAGGAATCCAGTAAACAACAGCAGTAATAATAATAATAATAATACTGTTCTGCATTTGTCCTTTTATCAGCAGGAAGATTCTCTGAGAAACGATCAGAAAAAAGTCAAGATGGATAGAGAAACCAAATCACCCCCGTTGTCAGGTCACAAAGACTCCAGTAGAAACAAGTGAGTATGAAGTTCTCGTGTAAATAAGTGGGGGACAGTGGCTCCCTTCTTGTGCTTTCAGCTTAAAAAATAAATAAATCATTGTTTTGGCTAAAGAATGGCCTAAGTCTACAGCATGGATATTGTGGCTGTGACTGTCTCAGTTGTAGGAGTCTAACCTTTTCTACTACTTGCACCACTAAAGGCTGTTGGGACTGTGCTGGCAATATCCAGAAACCCCCATACACGGCGTTGTTTAATATTCATATTACGAAACAGTTAGCAAATATTTGCTTTGTTATCAGTGCTGCGTTTGTTCAAACTGTTCTTTCCCCTTAGATTAAATCTGAGGCACCTAGTAGATCCCAAGGCTTGCTGGTAAGGACACTTATTTTTAAAACTTTATAAAATTGCCCAGGCTTCGGGCACCAAATCCCTAAACCCTGATGCGGCCTGGGATCTGTGTGTTCTTAAACTCTCGCCAGAAGGGGAAGAGCTCAGGCAATTTAGTTGTTGCAGTTTGGGTGCTTAGAACAGGGAGTCCTGCCCTTTCGCCTACAGAACAACGCTTGGTAACATGTGGAAATAGCTTACTGAGGCAGTGTTCCTGTAGCCCTGGCTGATGCACATGAATGCATAGGCACATGTGCATATTTGGATCGGGGGCGTAGTGAATTGTGATGAGAATGCAGCATGTTTTTACATAAAGAATAAATCAAACCATTGTTTCTCGAACTTAGCTCTCATTTCGAATTGCAGTTTTTCATTCGTTTAAAAGGAAAAGGGCCCTGAAATCATGTTTTGGACCTGTTTAGAACAAACCACAGTTTCCCACATTCAAATATGATGGGGGGCAGAAAATGGGAAGCTTTGAATGGCCTCTGTTAGTGCATGGAGAAGGGAAGGGTTTGCCCCAACCTTTTCTAGCAAGAGGAAACCTTTTCTAGCAAGAGTTAGATTTGAGCATGTGTGTTATAGCTTCATGTTCCAAGTTCTGCCATAAAGCTTACGTAACGTATCCAGACCTGGTACTGGAATTTGAAAAACAAAATATGATGACTATTGCAGTATAGCGGAGGACCAGTGCTATGTAGCTGTTAGGGTGTTAGGACTGTGGAAACCCAGGTTCAGATCCTTGCTCAGAATACGTCTTGGGTTAGCCACTATCTCTTAGCTCAAACTACCTCATAGGATTGTTTTGAGGGTGAAATCTTGGACAGGAGCGCCATGCATTCTGCATTGAGCTCCATGGAGGAAAAGCAGTATTTAAGTGCACCAAATAAATAGTAGTTAAATATACAAAAATTCTGGTGGCCATACTAGAATCTGCAACAATAAATCTTTTGAATCTTAAAAGAGCACATTGTGCTGGATGTTCTTACTATTGTTGCACTCCTACGAATAACCATTTTGCATTCTGACAATATTTTAACATTCTTTGCCAATCCATTGTCTTACTTAATCCTAAAGTAATTGGCAGGATTCTATAGATAAATACGTATGCAGGGTGATTGCAATCTTGAGCAGAAGGAAAATAGGAACAGGTGGTACCTCTGAGTGTCTTTTGTTTGAAACTTGCTTGTTGCGCTATAAAAGGACTGCATTGTGGTCACCTTTCAGTCTGGCTGAGAGAATTCTTAGCATTGCAACTGTGAGTCGCTGCCCCAGTTTCTGACCCTGTGTAGTGCAGAGATCACAAAGGAAATCTATGTTCAATGTACACAAAATCACCTACTGTGACTTAAACCATGGATCTGAAACGGTTCAAGAATGACACTGGGAGTCCTTTTGACAGAGTCTTCAAAAGTATTTTGTTTAAAAACAAAATGTTTCCCTGCACAGACTAATAATAATACTAATAATAAACGCTTCTGCATCTGCAGGGGGGCTTTGAACAACAGCCATGTTCCTATGATGGCCAACCACGTTTGAAATGGGAGGATAAGTTCTTCCAAATTTGTCCCGGGCGTTGAAAGCAAAAATTAAAAAAAAATCCCAGTAGTTTGCCCAAACTTCTGGGTCCACCTGAAAGTAGCTCTTTGGATCTCAGACATTGTGGGGACCAAATTGTTATGTCTCCCAGCAGCTACATTTAATCGGATCCTTAGCTTCAGTTCTGCTTTAGAGACAAAGCCCAAGGGTGTGTTATTTTGGATACATGTTTGGCTTCTGCAGATGGTTAATGAGCAAATGAATTGCCAGAAAGTCCCTAATTCCACCTCCCCACTGCTCTTGATGAAGTCTTTTCAGCTGTCTGTTTTGCAGCATCTCCCACTAAATAAACAGAGCCCCTGTGTTTCCCCTTCCACCAATGAAGGCTTTACAATAAGCCATATGGCTTAAAACTGATTTGACTCGCCCTCTCCAGGATTTCAAAGCCATCAGTAGAGACACAAAGACAAGAGATGCCACTGCCGCCGCCGCTGCCGCCTCCACCACCGCCACCGCCACCATTGTCTCCTGCGCAGAAACCAGCCAAGATGGCCCAGAAGAGGCCAAAGAATGAAAGCGGTGCCTGCAGCCAGCCTCCTGGTCTCAGTATCAGCACTACCAAGAGCAAGGAAAGCCACAAGGATTCTTCATCCTCCAAGCACAGGAAACTGGAGGGGAAGCCTTCCGAAAGCTCAAAAAGCAACAAAGTAGGTGCCAATGACAAATTCGCAATTGGAGCCTTTGATGATGACCTCTTCCTTACAGTGCTTGACCTTGGGCTGCTCAGGGGAAAAGGTTTCAAATACTTATTTGGGGGGCATTTTAAGGCTTGCTCCAGTCTCCCAAGCAGCCCCTACTATTAATAACTGTTTGGTGCAAGAGCTGTCAGTCTGGGAACTGCCTCTACTGTATATACTTTCCCCTTTTCAGTGAAAACAAAATAAAAAAATTCCTTCCAGTAGCACCTTAAAGACCAACTGAGTTAGTTCTAGGTATGAGCTTTCGTGTGCATGCACACTTCTTCAGATACCATGTGCATGCACACGAAAGCTCATACCTAGAACTAACTCAGTTGGTCTTTAAGGTGCTACTGGAAGGAATTTTTTTATTTTGTTTTGACCATGGCAGACCAACACGGCTACCTATCTGTAACTGGAACCCTTTTCAGTGAGTTTCCCATTCAACATTTTCTGTCTAGTTATTTGTGTCTCTTTCCCCCCTGGTGGAGCAAGCAGGCTGGTGTTACTTATACCGTAAACCACCCTGTTGTGACATTTCTAGTCAGAAGCCAAGTTTCCTCATCATGCTCTGTTAAAAAATGCAGTGAAAAGAGATGTCCTGGAACAAATAAATGCATGCTCATCTTGGAAAAGAAAAGTTTTGATGTGGCCATTTTTTTCTGAGTACAAAACTTACCTTTCCTCTTTGACTTCTCAGAGATCTGCAGACGATGTTCCAAATCCTTTCCCAGTGCCTTCTTTGCCAAATGGTACCTCCAAGCCAACAAAACCTCAGGGCAAGCCGCACAAGTAAGGATGCAGTTTCTGTTCCTCTCTGGTTAAGTTCTCTTGAGTTCTCGTTTTACCTTTCTTGTTTTCTTCTCTTGTCAACAACCTAGCTTGCCGTTCTCTGAAACAAAAAATCTTGTTTTTTTGAAGTCTCCCCTACCCCACCAAAGTCCAGATAGATGTCAGTTTGCTTCTCCATTCAAACTCTCCCCTCATATGGCTTGTACACATGGACCCCTCAATTTATTTTTACTGCTTCTGATGTAGTCTAAATTTTCAAAGGGTATATATGATAGCAGCAGTCAGAATTAGAACCAAGAGGATGTTGTGTATCCTTTGTCTCTTGTATTTCAAGCAAGAAAGCATGACTGAAACTATGGCATATTAAGGTGTTAGAACTCTGTGGTGTATCTCTTGAGAATTCAGGAGCGTGGGTTGCATTTTTAGGTGCCTCTACTCCCGGTTTTGTTTTGTTTTTAAATCATTGCACATATAAAATTAGCATACTGGGGAGAGAAGTTTAGCATTGTTCTCTCCCTCATGCTAGTTTATTGAATGCATGGAGCCTTTTAGTTGGAGAAGCATGGAGACATCACACATAAAGATCTCTCTCTCTTTATCTCCATGTCTTGATAAATGTTAGGCAAGTAGGTAGTTTCTTTGATGTAAAAGAGCTCAGTTTATTAATGCATGTTAAGAGGTTCGACTAATTCAACCTGTGCAGAGCAAAAGCACGTACATTTTTCAAAACTAGTATTTCATTTACTTTTTTTTTAAAAAAAAACCCTGAAAAATCCCATTTTGTCTTGTGTCTCACTTCAGACAACATCCAGTGGAATTTCACTTAAACGAGGCCAAAAGGTTGAGGCACAAAGCCGACACAATGGTAAGTGCTTTGACTTAGTGCTGGATGCAAGAAAGTTTGCCCAAAGTTCTGAGCAGCGGGATAACTAAACTCCTTTCTACTTAATTAAAGTGTAGAGATTCTGTGGGTGGAACTCATTTCCTGCATTTGCTGAATCTGGGCTTCAGTGTTATGGTTCATGGCATGAACAGCTTGTGTTACTCAGGCCTGGTGCTCTGTGATGCTCTTCTGTGGCAGGGGAGGCGGCTTCCCTTTAGCCTCTGTGGTCTTGGCAAGGCATTATCAACACCAAGAGTGCTTGGCTGGGGACATAATTTCCGCCCCGTCATTCCCCACCCCCACTTCAACTCTGCTCCTCCAACAGTCTTTTTAGACACGAGCTGTTTATACCATTCTGTCCATTGCTTTTTAAAATATGGGGGGATGTTCAGAAGTGGCGTACCCCACATTCTGGTGGTGTACAGCCCATTCTGCTACCTCATTCTGAAGGCTACAAAGTTCAATTCTGGGTTTGGTTTCTGGTTGTTGCTTGGAGTGGGACAGAATATAGGGAATAGTCACTTAAGACACGTTTGCTACTCAAGTCACATAGCACAGCCTTCCCCGACTTAGTGCACATCATTTGCTTTTGGACTACAAGTCCCATCAACCCCAGCCATCTATTTGGGATGTTCTGAAAGGGCATAGCAACATGCTGTCAAGTAGCTGACATTTGCCAGCACCAATATGTGCATACATGGACTTTGCTTATTCAATTATGAAAGTAAATTCTTTGCTTTCTAATAGCCCCTGGTCCTTTCCTTCCCTCCTGCTTTGAAAAAGCTAAAAAGCTTTTTACTGATTAGAGAAAGCTAGTCTGGTTGCATAATGCCATTTACCTTAAGCAGCAGTAATGAGTTCTTCCCTCTCAGATGCATCAGTTTCTGAGTGCATTGTGTTCCACTGAATGATGTAATCATGCTTAACAGCAAGCAGTGAATAGATTTGGTGCTTCAAAATATATGTACATTTGAATTGGTCTTGTTAAACTTTTGCGCAGTTCTGTTCCATTCTTGGGACCCACCTCTGCCCAGTTGTTCCATGTGTTTTGGGCATGGATTACAAATGTGTTGCCCATGGGTCATTTGCACCCAGAGAAGCCATCCCTGGAGACTGCAGGGTCCCATCCCCCTGCCCCCTCTTAAATTTGGCCTGGGGGAAAAGCCTCCCATTGGCTCCAACAGAAATATATTTTATCAAGCCTAATTGTTAGTGGTGGGCGATCTTCCTGGAGACTGAAGCTGGAGGGAGGAAAGGTTAACTCTTGTCTCCCTAGCTGCAGGCTCCAGGGAAACCACCCTAGCCTTCCAAGAAAATTAAGCTTGGGAAAAAAATCACTCAAGGAGGACTTCACATTGTTGCTTGTTTGCAATAAACAAACCATAGCTAAGCATGTTAAGTGTGTATGTGGGCATTAAAGGGGGAGCAGGGGAAATGCCTTCAAATGGAAATCAGCTGACATCATGAGGCTAGAGGTTCCCATGTCAAATTCTTGGCGTCAGTCCAAATGATTGCACAGAGCATTGAACCCTTGTTAGTTGACCACCGTTCGTCTTCTCCCCAACAGACAGATGACATTGGAAAGGCCTTCAAGTACTTGGATGCTGCCCTATCCTTGATTGAGTGTGGCATTGCCATGGAATCTGATCCCCTCTCACCAAAGCCAGCCTATAGCATGTTCGCAGAGACCATAGACCTCATCAAGTAAGTGGGACACCCCTTCCTTGCCTGGTAATAAGCATGTCCCCTTATGCTCATGCTCCCAATTTCTACTCTTCCTACACTAGGGGCCTTCCCCCTACCCTCTTGCACTTTTTGCTTTGTGTTGGCGAAGGACCTGAGCTCAGAAGTGGCGCCATGATGAAATGGAGAAATCTACAGCTATATACAGTGGTACCTCTGGTTACAGACACTTCAGGTTACAGACTCCGCTAAGCCAGAAATAGTACCTCGGGTTAAGAACTTTGCTTCAGGGTGAGAACAGAAATTGCACAACAGCAGCAGTAGAAGGCCCCATCAGCTAAAGTGGTCCCTGAGGTTAAGAACAGTTTCAGGTTAAGAATGGCCCTCTGGAACGAATTAAGTTCTTAACCTGAGGTACCACTGTACTTTTCCTTTGAAGATAGCAGGTGGGCTATCTAAATGAGAAAAAATAAGTAAGTCCATGCAATTTAGAAGCCCTCCCCCATTCCACCCTGGGCCAAATAATCAGTTTTCTAAATCGGCACAGTTTCCTCAATGTCAGCAGGACTATCTGGAATCAGTAATGGATGTATGTTTTCATTATTAAAAACAGCCATTTATTTTATTTTATTTTTTGCTTTCTCACAGATTCATAATGACATTAAAATACTTTGCGGACTCTTCAACAAACACGCATGAAAAAATCTTCATTGTTTTTTGGTGAGTGGATCTTCTGTTTTCAAGCGTTCTAGTCTGAGAAATAAGGTGGGGGGCATTTTAAGAGAAAAAGATGGGTACATTATGTCCAATGGATTCAAGTTATGTGAAAGGAGATTCTGACTAAAACTTAGATAGAACTTTCTGACCGTGATAGCCGTTTGACAGTGGAATGGACTCCCTTAGGAGGTTGTGGACTCTCCTTCATGATGGCCATCGGTCATGGATAGTTTTGTTGAGATTCCTGCATTGCAGGGGCCTGGACTAGATGACCCCTGGGGTCCCAACTCTATAGTTCTGTGATAAGCTGGTAATGTAGGAAAAACCCTTATGTTTACCCAGTGTACAATACCATTAAAAGGAAGTTAGGATATCCTATTTTTTTTTTGTCTTCTGTGTTTTACATTGTTTCTTAAAACAGCAAATTAATTTTTAAAAATGTAGCAAGAGCGATCCAGAATTATTTTAAAGATTGTCAAGAAACTGTATGTGACACCCATTTGGAAAAGTGGGATATAAAACCACCCCCCAGCCCCCAATTCCCCCCCCCCCCAGCCCTGGCTTCACTGGGTTGCCGTGAAAATGCCCTCACTATTTCCGAGTGGCTGGGGAAACCCAGCCAGATAGGCGGGGTATAAGTAATAAAACTATTATTGTTTTATATTTTGTTTTCATGTGGAGAGGTTATAGCAAGGTGGTTGAGCATATGCTTTGCATGCCCCAAGTCTTGAGTTCTATTCAGCTTCAGGACAGTAGCAGATCCCATACTTTGCAGTTCTTGGGTTCAGCCCCCAGCATACCTGGTTAAAAGACTCAGTTAGTAGAGGGTGGGAGAGATCTCTTTCCGTCTTGGGGAGATGCTGCCAATCAGTGCAGACAGAAATGAGCTAGTGGACCAAGGGTCTGATAAGGCAGCTTCATATGCTCAGTGTTGGTTGTGTTTTCACAGCATGCGCTGCCAAGCCATTCTGTACATGGCAATGTTTCGCTACAAGAAGGACACAGCAATAAAGTATTCCCGGACCCTTATTGAACACTTCAAGGTAGAGAACGAAAACGTTGTGGGTCGTATTTTGGCAGGGACTTGGGGTTGGTTCTAACTCAG
Organism: Podarcis erhardii; assembly: GCF_964252035.2. Lineage (NCBI taxonomy): Eukaryota > Metazoa > Chordata > Lepidosauria > Squamata > Lacertidae > Podarcis > Podarcis erhardii. The sequence goes on along the minus strand of NC_138512.1, from coordinate 65,357,094 downwards.
CTTCAGAACTTGATTTAAAAATAAAAACAGAAGCTTTGTGACATCAGTCTTTGGGTCAGATCCAACAATAGTTTGTGGGCAATTTGCGCTGAATACTCTGCTTGATTTGCGTGAGCAGCATAACATTGAAGCGGCAACCTCATGCCAAGATCATAGCTCCCTTTTCCATGACCTGGTGTCTCCCCCCCCCCACCCTTGTGTTATTCCTTTTTCTCTTTTATTACAAAAGGATAATAGGGATCTTGTAAATCGCTCACAAGGTAGTGTGCTAACATGAGGATACCACTGTATAATCTGGCCAGTGGACATACTGTCAGAACAGACTCTTGGTTCTAAGTTCAGAAGTAACACTGCAAGGCCAATAAGCAAAAGATTTATCAGACCCAGAAGGATTGTGCCTGCGTTACTTTCCCTCCCGTTCTAGCCTCCCTTCTCTTGCAAGACTTGCTGCAAGACTTCTGATTTGTTGAACCACAGTTTCCCAGCACGTTAAAACTACAGTTCACAGATCAGGATTGCAAGCTGCAATTTGATCCTGGTTTGCTAGACCAAAGTTCCCAGTTTCCCAGTTGGGACATAACAGGAAACTGTGTTTTAACAAACCCCCCAAGATTTACACTGAGGCAAGTGAATGAGGGTGTGTGTAGGCACACACGTCAGACAGACCTCAGGTTACCATTGTTTACCTTACCCAGTCCAGACAATTCTCTTAGAAGAAACAGACCTCAAACAATATGAATACATGGCGTCTTACAAGGTGTAGTTAAAAATGTAATGTTGGAACTGGTTGCAAGTTGGTGTCAAGTGTGAACTGAGTAGAATTCCATTCCTTGTTTCAGAGTTCTTCTAGAATTACACAAGCACCTTCTCCGTGTGTTGCCAGGTAATACTGAAATCTATATCACCCTTCCCTTGTTACAAAAGGTTGAAACCTGATTTTGAAATAATAAAAGTTTCACGCTGTACCTACCTGGGAAGTTTAAGGCTGGTTTAGTGTCAAGAGGGGGGAATTGGGGATTTCTGATGGCTTTTCCTCCTGAAGCTTTTAAGCTCCAAACCTATGCCCACTTATTTAGAATGAATGTTCACTGAACAGACTAGGAATGGCTTCTGAGCAGATGTGTAAAAGATGGCTCTGCCATCCTTTCCCCTCAAGTCTGATCTGTCTATTAATGTGATGGAACAGATACTGGGCTGTGGAACTCTTGGCCTAGATCCCACTAGGCACTAAAGTTCACTAGATGGAGAGCACACTTGCTTAAGACCTTCTCTTCCACCCATTTACATTGGTGGTGGTGATATAGGAGGTGCAGTTTGAGTCTTGCCATTTTAAATTTAATGCCACAATAGCCACTGCCATTGAGTAGAGTTTCAGCTCCTCAACTGGAATTAGCCACCCAGTGAACCACTGCTCCCCTCAGCTGATAGGAACACTGCTTAGTTAGACCACTCCTGTCAAGACTTCCTTGCAGAAGCTGTGGCAAATAAGACTTGAACTGGCTGTGTTTGACTCTTACGCACAATAAGGCAATGAATGACTGATTGTATGACGGTGGCTCCCAACTGTTCAGCTTCTTAGCTGAAAACTGCATATTAACCAACAAAGCAAGTATTCAGCCTTGGGGTCTGAGTGTACAGTGGAGGGCATGTGTGTGAGAAGAACAGAATGCCAGAACACGTCTTTCCATAGATGTCTTTTTCAGCAAAGGCAAGTGGGACCATTGCAGCACCCAGCGCTTCTGTTTAGTATTCCAGTTGGCCATGGCTTCTCCCGGGACATCCCATTCCATTCTCCTTCCAGCCCTGGCTCTCTGTTTGCTTTCCCTCCTCCTAAAGTTAATGGAACTCAGCTCCTGAATTCACTGATGGTATATATGGCAATTCTTGTGTTTTGTCCTTCAGGAGTATAGGCACACCGTCCCCTCTTTCCCCAATGCCCTCTCCAGCCGGCTCTGTGAGCTCCCAGACAGGTTCCAGCGCCAGCAGCTGCGGAAGTGGAAGCATTGGCTCCTCGGTCAACGTTCCTCACTTTATCCCAACCATCACTTCTTCCTTTGTTGGCATCACTTCTTATATTCTCTATGCCTACGATTTCTGGGAACAAGCTGATGTTTTGGCCAGGAAGAATAAGAGTAAGGCTTTTTGTTTTCCTGAGTTTCTACTGACACAGTCCATTTTAGCACCCTGAGGCTTTACTTTCCCTCGGGAGGCCTATTTTGCACATTATTTGGCAAGATTGTTAGGGAGAACCGCATAAATAAGCTCAGTGGCATCTGGGACCTAAGGCAGAGGGCCATTCCCAGTTCTGCTACCTGATACCCTGGAAGAGCGGCTGCCAGTGCAAAGGCAAATGAACAGTAGTAACTGTTTCTGCCTGCCCTTTTGAAATAAAATACCTAGCAGTTAGTTTCATCTAGCACTGGTCAGAATGCATGGGATCCTAAAAGGCAGAAGTAAAGACAAATGTGGCAGTCATTCAGTAAGCAAAGCAGGAGATTAATTTTAGGTGGTCTCTTGGTAAAGAGCCAATGCAAGTCAAATTAGGTAGAATTATCTTATGGCTGGTAGTCATTTAATCTCCGATCCTCCAAAAATTGAAACGACATGTTCAGGCACTGCTTGTCTCTGGCGACAACCTTGGGGTGCAGAATATCTGCCATATTGTCTAATTCACTTCCTGTTACTGGGAACTTGTCAGTCACCAAGATTTATCGGGTGAGGGGGGTTATAGTCACCTTTCTTTGCCCCTTGATAATATTTTAAGGAGGCAGAATAGTATGTTCTCCAGGTTCTTAAAAAATAAGAAATCAAAATCATGTACCACGGAAAGCTGGATTCAGTATGAATCAGATTAAGTACATTAGCATGGTTTCACATCATTCATATAATGTACTTTGTTTCTCAGTCATACTGTGAAGCAAGGAGCCTCCTCCCCCCCCCCAAAAAAAATATTTTTTAGCATTCAAGCATACCTTTCTCAATCTCCATCTGGACTAGGAAAATGTTTTGGGGTTCAAATGCAAGCTGAGATTCCTGTGAAACTTGAATTTTGCTCCTATGTGCTGTAGGGTTAGTCCCCCCCCCCTTTTGCACTGTTGCAGAACTGGAGCAGGCAGATAGTGGTGCCTGTAAACAGCTATGGTGAAAACTCTGCCCATGCAGGTCTTTAAGTGTGAGGTACTTTCAGCTAAGCATTTAGGCAGCTTGAACGATGCCTCCTATATTTCTGCCGAAGCCTTTCCAGGCCTGAGCCGTGCAGACTGCAAGGAGCCAAACGTATGACGCCAGATTTCCTCTTTTCTCTTTCTCTCCCTCTCAGAGTTTTTCTCCGAGCTCAGTGCTGCCGCCTGCCCTCTCTCGCTGAACAGCAGTATGATCGAACTGGTACACTACACCCGCCAGGGTTTGCAGTGGCTGAGACTGCAACCAAGCACGCCTTAACTGGTGCTTCGAGGCGAGAGACCCTTGCCTTAGACTCTTTGCACTTTGAAAAGCCTCCGAAAACAGCCTGGTTGGCTGACTTGTTGGGATATATAAGCACCTGGAACAAGGAAGGATGGAGCTTGGTGGAAGGGGATCTGGCGCCACTGGAAAACTTTAAGGACTATATTTGCTACGGTGCCAATAGGCCACCTGGAAGATAAGAAGTGGAGAAGAGGCCTCAAAAGTGGAGGGTGCCTTTCTTTCTTTCTTTCTTTTTTTCAAAGGACAAAGTGCAATGTTCTCTTTTTCATTTCTCTTTTCCCCGTCATGGTTCAATGTGTCAATGGTCTATAAACATTTCGTTACATAAATAACCAGCAGGACAAAAAAAAAAAAAAAGAAGAAGAAGAAGAAAAAAAAGTACACACATGAAGAAGTGCCGGTGAGAAGGAAAACCGTCTCCCAAAGAATTTTCTGCAACACCTCAAAGGATGCAACGTCCATGGGCCCAGCGTAGGCTTCAGAATTGTTTGCCTCTCTTCTCCCCCGCCCCTTTTCTTTTAAATGTAAACCACAAAATGCAATCTGTAGCATGTATTCTTGTTCCTGGAGGGTGGGATGGACAGAGACTCACAAAGGAAGCGGGGTGATCCAGCAGTACGAGCCCACCTTCGTTTAAATACAAAATGGCAAAGCTATCTTCCTCCTTCCCTCTCTCCACTTGCCAGCCGTAGCTGTTTGTTGCACTACTACCCTTTCCCTCCCCCCCCCTTTGATGGGTGGGCTTGTAGCTTGTGTCAGGCACACCCAGATTCTGTATCTGGCCTGCCCAGCCCCTGCCTCTTCCCTGGTTTCCTTTCTACCTGTGCTGACAGTAGTGTGCCAGTCCCAGCTGTCGTGGTTTTGCGGCCATGCGTGTGGGGCATTGACAATCTTGTATGGGAAACAGGAAATCTGGGACTGCGTTGTCAGAAGCCTCTTGTGAATAGAGGATGCACAGTGTAGGTATGTTTACCCCCTCCCTATGGGGTGGCAAGGTGGGGGTGGGTGGGCTGGCTTCCCCTCCCCTCCAAATTTAGTTGAGCAATACTGCACTAATGAATTGAACTGGAATTGCTTGCAACCACTGTCTTCAGTACTTTAAAAAATGCCGTTCTTTCAGTTCCCCTGTAGTCCATACAGTGGACGTACTCGACCTTTCAGCAAAGGGGTTTGGTCTTACAGCGCAAGCACAGTTCATGGTGGCTCTTTTGCACAAGCAGGAATCTGAGGAGTCCCTGGCTAGCACAGGAAAAGATGAGTTGGGCAGTCAGGAGGGCTCATACTGGCTGTAGCAAGATTATTTTTCAGTTTTCGATCCTTAAAGCAGAAGGAACTTCGTAGCACGCCATCTCACCGTCTCTGAAATGGCTGGTTCAGTTTTTGTTTGCACTGGTTATTGATGCCCAACTTCCATGTCTACTGGCGAGTATGACACCTGACCGTAAGATTTGGCATAACCCCTTCCTTTTTAAAATACTTCCATTTCCTCAACAGTAACCTACCGGTTTGGCAATTTTCAATCCATGTTCAAGGAGAGTAAATGGCAATTGTCTTAGATTTGCAAGCATATCCTCTTGTGTCTTTATAAAATTCCCAGTTGAAGAGAGGGGCTTCAGGACTGTAGCACCTCTGGCCTATTTACTTCTCTCTGTTTAGTCTAAAACTCATTAAGGACCCATTTTTCTGTTCTCCTCCCAACTTGTGCCTTAACTGTCCCATTTGCTCCTGTCATCACCCGGCTTTATGACAGAGCAGTGGGAATCTCTTCCAAATAAACTGTGCTTGAGTGCGGCATCACAGTTTCCTTTACAGCTGACTCCTGATATTAAAATGTCAGTCTGACATTCTTACATGTTTGTCCCATATAAAACTGCCCTGCAGCATTGAAGCAGTATTCCTGTTTAGAAGGACCTGTTATGTACTTGTAGGGTTTGCTAAAATGTCAATGGACCTCATAGCTTCTGTGATTCAATAGTAGGGTGTATCCCTGCAGCTTCCCTCTGGGGAACACAGCCCTGTAAAAGGTCAGCACGAGGAAGCCGGTCTCATGGAAAGTTGAAGCCTTAGTTGATTTCAGGGAAAAGCCACTTCCTCCAATGGGGAGCAAGTTCCAGATTTTCATCCGTTTAATGTTCCTTAGGGTTGAACTAGACTTGGGGCAGACAGCCAGGATCTTCATTGAAGTGTGGCAAAATAGTCCACGGAGGGCACAACTTGTCTGGCACCCTGCTTTTTTGGTGCAATGCAGCCGGAGGAGGGAAGAGTTTAGCAATGTCCCATGCCTGCCCCACCCCTTGCTCTTCACACTCCCCTGCCCCTCCTCTGCTTTGGGGCTGCTGGGCAGACCCAGGCCACCAAATTCCAGAGCTTCTGTTGAATGCTTAGCTCCTTACACGAGCAGGTTCCAATCAGAAATGATGTGGAAAAGGAAAAGGAGGCAACTCCAAATATCAGGTGCTTGCCCTTTCCTGGGAAAGGACACACAAAGCAATTATGGTTGCGCCCAGGTGTCTTATCCTAGTAAGCTATTGGGTCTGGCCAAGAAGCAAATGCAGACTAAACTCATTTTGTTTCTCTTTTCCAAATCATGTCCCTCTCTTCTGACTGGTTGACAGCTGTAGTCTCAGGACTGGCTTTCTCTTCCTTTCTCTGCTCCCCTCTCCTGGCCAAATGGCATCTGACTCAGCCAGCCGCTGCTGCCGTTTGCCTTGCTGCTGCTTTTGCTCTGTTAAAACACACCCTGAGCTTAAGAATCCCCGGTTGTCAAGGGACCCACTTTTTGACCTGCTTGTTGAGCACTTTATCCAAGGGGTAGTGATCATTGGTTCCTGTTTAATCCATTTATGCTGCTGACTTTATATTAACATTTGTGGGGTGATGCAAAGATGAGCAGCAAAGAACATAGGCTTTTCCCTCCTCCTCCTTCAACCAACCAATGAACAGAAAGATTCCAATCTGATTTGGTCCAGGAATGTCCTATTCCAAAACCAAACAAGAGCACAGCTTCTCTCTTAACGTTCACAGAAGCTAAGCTGAATTACGTGTGACATGTTCTGCAATTTCTTTTTATTTTACATGCAGTTGCAAAGAAGCAGTTGGTCTATGGGGAATCACGCTTAGGAAGCTTATAACCTCTTGACTTTTTTTTTAATGTTATTAAAGAAAGATCAATTAAGAATCAGAGAAAATGTCATTTCACCCCCTTTCCAGACTCTGGTACCCCAGATGTTGATGGAACTGCCATTGATTTCAGCCAGGGCCTGGGGCCCAGCCTATCTAAGAAGCAAGAAGTAAATTTGTTTTGCCATTTTAAACACAGGTCAATGGAGCTGTGTACTTAAAGCAGCCTCCTTTCCCAGATGATATTTATTTAGAATTATAATTAATGTATTTAAATTGCCAATGTTCTATATGTCTAAGATACCATTATTTAATAATTTTGAAAGTTCCATTGACACTGGAGATGTGGACTGAAAGATTGATGACAATTTTATTTTTTAAGGGCGTTATCTCTTGCCCTCCCCCTCCTCAGTTTCTTTATATATAAAAAAGAACTCTACATTAAAATTTATTATAGGGTGTTGTATCTCCCATTTGTAAATTACATTTTCTGCCCTGTATATTGGTGGTATTTCCAGGTTGATTTGTTAAATTCATGTGGGGTAATAAAATAAATATTAAATGAAACAGCATTTTCCTTGAGAGTCGGTGTGGAAATATTTTTAAGCCATTAACAGCTCCGGTATTGGTCTCCAAAAACAAAACAAAACGCCACCAGTGATTATATACTGGTAGGGTGGCAAACTTCTGCACTGAACAGAATGCCAGCGCCTCAACTTTCAAAGAGAAGACTTCTGTATTGTTTCAATGTCTGGATCTCTGAAAATTCCAGTAACAGCAGTGGTGCCCAGAAAAGACACCACCAGAATCCTTCAAGAAAGCCCTGCACGGCTTGTACCCGTCTAAGCTGAATACAGTCCCTGCCCCAGCTACAAACAAAAGCTGACATCAACTTCCTGTTTTGCTGCCCGTCTGAGTTTCAGGCCAGCATTAGCCTCCAGTATCCTTGGGCAACTGCCATGGCTCAAGTACCTACTGGGGGCTCCATTGGAACTGATGCCTGCATTGGGGTATTCCTTGGTGGAGTGTCCAGGGCAGATGTTTACCAGCTCCATCTGGTACACAGGCTGAGACCCTATCTGCCAGCGGTCTGTCTCGCCAGAGTGGTGCATGCTCTAGTTACCTCCTGCTTGGACTACTGCAATGCGCTCTATGTGGGGCTACCTTTGAAGGTGACCCGGAAACTACAACTAATCCAGAATGCGGCAGTTAAGACTGCTGACTGGGAATGGATGCCGAGACCACATAACACCGGTCTTGAAAGACCTTCACTGGCTCCCAGTACGTTTCCGAGCACAATTCAAAGTGTTGGTGCTGACCTTTAAAGCCCTAAACGGCCTCGGTCCAGTATATCTGAAGAAGCGTCTGCACCCCCATCGTTCTACCTGGACACTGAGGTCCATTGCCGAGGGCTTTCTGGCGGTTCTCTCACTGCGAGAAGCCAAGTTACAGGGAACCAGGCAGAGGGCCTTCTCGGTAGTGGCACCCGCCCTGTGCAACACCCTCCCACCAGATGTCAGAGAACAACTACTACCAGACTTTTAGAAGACATCTGAAGGCAGCCCTGTTTAGGGAAGCTTTTAATGTTTAACAGACCACTGTATTTTAATATTTTGTTGGAAGCCACCCAGAGTGGCTGGGGAAACCCAGCCAGATGGGCGGGGTATAAATAATTATTATATAAATAACATTACTTCAGGGCACCAAACAGAGTCTCACTACTGGTGGTGGGCCCACTGAAGGGCCCTGAGATGCAAAGGGGAGCTCTCAGATGGCACCATGTTGAAGGTCACAACAAGGTTCTAATCAGCCCTCTCATGTCACCAGGTAGCCCCAAAGACCTGGATGTTTTTGGTGGATTAGAAGGTGCAGAGACGTCATCTGGGGTTTTATCCCATAATTACAAATTAACCTGGTAATTTTTAGTGATCTTAATAGTGCAGGATAGTAACTTCTTGACTTTTCAGCATTTCCTTGCTTAAAATGTGGGTCTTTCTGGCAACTCTGCACTCTTAAAACACAGAATCTAAATCATTCATTTTTATGTTCCTGGCAATATAACAGTGGCAGCCTGAATCCTGGAGTGCAGACTAAAAGCCAGTGGAGCTTGTTGGCTCTCAACACTTGCATGGCTTTGGCTGGCAAAACAAAACCACTATTATATTTTACCCTCCACCTTCAAGATTTAATAACACTCTCCTCATTATGTTTTAAGATTATCACGCTGTAATTTGTCTTCATAACACTTTCTCCCCCCCCCCCCATTGTAAGACCACTAAAACCTGCAGCTGGAAGCTTCTTAATCTATCCCAGCAGCATTCTTCTTTCACTAGCTGCTCACCCATTTTTATTTCTTGTCCTAAGAAAGGTACAGTGGTACCTCGGGTTACATACACTGCAGGTTACAGACTCCGCTAACCCCTCTGCATTATGCCTTAAAACACTAAGCATGAAGGTACAGTAACACAATACTGCAAAACATTCATAGCTGCCTTGTAGATCCATTTAGAACAAGCCTGTGAGGTAGGTTAAGCTGAGAAATGGTGACTGGACCAAGTTCAGCCGGTGAGCTTCATGGCTGAGTTGGGATTTGGACCCTGGTTTCCCAGATCGTAATCCAACATTAACCATTGATCCACAAGCCTAGGAAGAGGAACAGACCAAAAACCCAGCTACTAGACTCTAGTAGGAGCTAGAGCATCCTGATCTCTCAGCAGCCAACCTATGGGAAGCTTGCAAACAAGATAGCCCACTTCCAGGCAACTGGGAGACAAGGGCACACCCACCTCCAACACGGAAGACTAGAAATACTATATAGCCATTGATAAATTCCACCAATTTTATATATAACATTCAGCTTCACTGAATGGCCCCACGTTTTACTATTATGTAATAGCAAGAAAAAAGACAATATATATAACAAAGACACCAGTACCAATTAAGTTTGTTATTGGTATGAGCTTTTGTGTATGCACACTTCTTCAGATACCTTCAGATACTTCTTCAAGTATCTGAAGAAGTGTGCATGCACATGAAAGCTCATACCAATAACAAACTTAGTTGGTCTCTAAGGTGCTACTTGGAGCAGGAACCGGCAAGCCACTCCAGTATCCCTGCCAAGAAAACTCCATGGACAAAGACAACAGGCATATGAGTGCCTGGCGTGCTCTGGTCCATGGGGTCACGAAGAGTCGGACATGACTAAACAACTAAACAACAACAAAATGCTACTGGAAGGATTTTTTATATTTTGTTTTGACTATGGCAGACCAACACGGCTACCTACCTGTACCAAAAAAGAGAAGAGAGCAAACCTGAAACCCCGAGAAGCAGCAGCACGTACCTAAAGCAAATGCTGTATACAAACAACGTGTAAGAGCCAATCTGATTATAATATATAAGCAACACAAGGTAGCTATTTCAGGAGTGGAATTTGCTGTGGAGATGAAAGTTCAAATCCCAGCTCTGCCATGAAGCATACTCTCTCTGCTAACCTCTCTCACAGGATTGTTGAAAAAAAAAACCAGGATAATGCCCCCCCGCCCAAGCCCCTCCGTGTACATCAGCCTAGGTTGTTTGGAGCAAGAAGAGATACGAATGCGATAAGGAATCTGATACCAGAACAAGAGCCAAAGGGAAATGAAATCGATAGACAACATGAAACACCAGTACAAGACAAACCCTTGTATATTTTGCTGATGTGCCTGTAGGAGACTTGTTTGAATTGTGTAACTCAACTGTGCAGCCACTTCAGAAAGAGACCCTGTCCTCCAAAAGATCATAATTTTATAACCTCTATCATGTTCTCCTTCCTTTTTTCTCTATAAAGGTAAAGGGACCCCTGACCATTAGGTTCAGTTGTGGCCGACTCTGGGGTTGCGGCACTCATCTCGCTTTATTGGCCGAGGGAGCCGGCGTACAGCTTCCGGGTCATGTGGCCAGCATGACAAAGCCGCTTCTGGCGAACCAGAGCAGCACACGGAAACGCCGTTTACCTTCCCACCGGAGCGGTACCTATTTATCTACTTGCACTTTGATGTGCTTTTGAACTGCTTAGGTTGGCAGGAGCAGGGACCGAGCAACGGGAGCTCACCCCGTCGCGGGGATTCAAACCGCCGACCTTCTGATCAGCAAGTCCTAGGCTCTGTGGTTTAACCCACAGCGCCACCCGCGTCCCCTTCCCCCCCTCTATACAAAGACTCAAATGTTTTAACATAGGGCAGTTGCTCCAGGCCCTTGATTATTCTCATTATGGAGCAAACAAATGGTTACAACACCCACCCTTGGCTCTTACTGCATAGTTTCCTACTTAGAGCATTAATGTTCAGGGCCATTAGATTAACACCAGGGGAGAAGTATATAGCCAGCCACTGAGTGGGACACATTAAAAAAACTGCTGCCCCGCAAGCTAGCCCTAAGGCTTGCCTGCTTTTTCCATCCATAATCCATACTACATGTAATTTATTACCACTAACCGCCCTCAGGCCGTATGTGAATACTACTGCCTTTAAAAAGGCTGTCCTTCTGCAACAATTAAAAAGCATAAAGTTAACGTAGTGTTCCACACCAAAAGATTTCCCAATAGTCTCATTTGTACCAAATGTTGGATACAGGTTGAAAGCGGAGCTATACAACAACTGTTCTTAATCTGCTTTTTCTGGCAAAGGGAGATCAGTATGTTGGACCCTTTTAGTGTGAAAGTCTCTCTCAGAACAAGAGCACTGCAGCTGCATCTATATAATGCAAAATTAACATTCAAAACTCCGCTTCAAAGCACTGTGAAATCAGCCCTGCACATAAGCCAAAGAAGAAGAAAACCTCAACATTTAAGTACCTTTTATGAGTTCAAACGAAAGTCCTGCAACATGCATATGCTATACAGATGTAGCAGAGGCAGCTGGAGCAAAATTAATACAGGATTATGATTTGCAGAAACACTGACATGGATACATCCATTTAAAAAGTTAATTGATTGCTTAAAGCTGATTGTGCATTTGGCAAAGTCTAGAATAGGCTGTTACTATACAATACAGGACCTTAGAATCTCTCTTGTTCCTGGTGACATTGATATTTATTATAGTCAGAACTGGAGAAATTTTTTAATCTCCTAACCCTTCAGCACCAGGCTGAATATTTCAGATTTCTAAGAACACCAATACTTCTTTTTCCAGTCCTGCGTACATCTGTTTTGACTTACCAAATATTAGCACCAAATGCCAAAGAGGCCTTTGCCACCTTAGAGCCCTTCCAGCATTCCAAACTACCGTATTTTTCGCTCTATAAGATGCACCAGACCACAAGACACACCTAGTTTTTGAAGGAGGAAAACAAGAAAAAAAATATTCTGAATCTCAGAAGCCAGAACAGCAAGAGGGATCGCTGCGCGGTGAAAGCAGCAATCCCTCTTGCTGTTCTGGCTTCTGGGATAGCTGCGCAGCCTGCATTCGCTCCATAACACACACACACATTTCCCCTTACTTTTTAGGAGGGAAAAATTGAGTCTTATAGAGCAAAAAACACGGTACTTCATGCATTGAGAGCACCAAGCCTCCAGAAGCTCATGCCCTAATAAATCCATTAGTCTCTAAAGGTGCCAGAGGACTCTTTAATTAAGGCTGAGATAATGGACAGCCTACAGCAAGTTCTCAAGTTGGGTGAAGCCAGGATTTTCAAACCAGCCTCCCACATTACAAGTCCCTGATGAATCAGAGCAAATTTCCATAAGCTATGCTGCTGGTCTCCTTTGAGGAGGACAGGAAATTACGGCCCTTTCCCTCCCTCTACTGGGGAAAAATGCACAGTGCAGCTTCCTAGACATGAATTGTTCAAATGGTCTGAGATGAACAGGGGATACCAGCCCTACAGCTCCCATCAGGCCCAGGCAGCATGCTCACTGGTCATGAAATAATGAGAGCTGGAGTGCAGTAATGGGAAGACCACAGGTTCCCCATCTCTGGTCAAAATGATTATATAATGCAGACATGCCACTGTCATTTATTACTCTACAGGAAACAGAGAGGCGCAGGGTGTCTCCTCCCCTTGAAATCTTTCTCTTCCCGCTGTTCATTACAAGAACTCCATCAAGTGTTTTTCTTCTAGAAAAATAGGTGCCAGTACTCACCATGAGCGCAGGTGGCACTGTGGGTTAAACCACAGAGCCTAGGACTTGCCGATCATAAGGTCGGTGGTTCGAATCCGCGCGACGGGGTGAGCTCCCGTTGCTCGGTCCCTGCTCCTGCCAACCTAGCAGTTCGAAAGCACGTCAAAGTGCAAGTAGATAAATAGGTACCGGCGATTCCGTGCGCTGCTCTGGTTCACCAGAAGCGGCTTAGTCATGCTGGCCACATGACCCGGAAGCTGTACGCCGGCTCCTTGGCCAATAAAGCAAGATGAGCGCCACAACCCCAGAATCGGCCACGACTAGACCTAATGGTCAGGGGTCCCTTTACCTTTACCTACCATGAAGCTGTTACAGTAAGTGCCACAATTTTTAACAACAAAAAAGAGGTGCTGCTCCACATACCATTGAGTACTCCCTGAAAAAAAAAGCACTGTCCATAACTAAGAAATCATGCCCAAGTTATCCGTTTTCTCCTCCCTCCCGATCACTTTCTCTTCTATGTCATGTCTTTTGGATTATGTAAAGGCAGGGATCGTCGTCATCAACACTTCTAACCCACTCTGGGAGTCATAACTGCTCCTGCACAGCAAGCTATAAGTTTGTGACTTAGTGACACGAGATGCAGCAGGCAGAAGGAACAAACGCATAGCAGAAACATGTTGCATTTAGAAAAGTATTTGGCGCTAGGAATTATGATTACAACCTCTTCTCTGCTTCATGTTTCTAGAGATTTCTATGATGATCTGTTGCACGGTGCTGCCAGAGCTATCCGTGGACTGCACAGCAAGACACCAAGCAGGTTACAAAATATGCATCTAAACAAAGGACTCTGACCACAGGTAGTCCTATCAGCAGAACTCTGTCAAAAAATAAAATTTTATATCATAAGGTAGATGGTTCATCAACACTAACCCTCAGAAGAGCAATAGTTTCTAATAATTTAATGTTCAGTTTATTCAGATACCTTCTGTATCTCTTAAGTGTCAGTGATAAGGCTTCCAGGGGACCTAAGATACACCCGCTATCTGCCTTTCAGCACTGAAATTCCACCCAAATGAGAAATAAATGCACAAGCCAACAAATAAATGTATTTTATTACAATATTGCCAATTTCCACACAACATACCACACCACTTCATTCTGCATTTTGTCCACTGGATACCACAGACTAATACAAACCAGGTTTTAGAAGTGGCAGTGCAATAGTAAAGTGATAGAACTACATACAGAGAATCATTAAATAACTGTTTCTCCAAGAAACACTGTGTTGTTATGCCCATATTGTGCCTCAAAGCCAATCCCACCCACCATAAAATGTTTAGGCATAAAGCTTTAGCCATATACATTTCCCCCAAATTTTCCCTTGTGAGATGGGAAGTTACAATTTTGTATGTAGCTGTGTTGAGGCAGCTCCCAAATCGCATACTCATCAAAATGCCCAATTTCCTTTATGATAAAAGGATGCGGCACTGTTTCTTGCCTCGTGAGCTTTTGCCACAACAGAGGAAAGCTGCCCCAAGATGCTTGCTCTTAAAATACAGCTATACGCTGTCTCACATGCAGAGCTCCATAGGTTGAGTGCTAAGTAACCAGAACAAAAGAAATTCAGTGCAGTTCTGACAAAGAATTGGGGGGGGGGGAATAAAAACTAGACCCACTACATCAAATCAGGTAAATTAAATTTTAAAAGGAAAAGACTGCAAATTAAGGAAGCCTTCAACTAATGTACACACAAGTCTAATTTCATCTTTCCTTCAGGCTGCCCAATAGAAATATTTAGCATGATTTAACAACTGTACTCTCCTCTAAGTTAACAATAGAACAAGACACACTTAAACCAAACCAATGGCTTGATCCATTCCAAAACACTAGCTCTCCCACCAGGAAGGGGAAGGGGGTATGGAAATGAACCAGCATGGCTTAAGACTACAAACTTTTCCTTATGTACTGCTTCTTCTTCAAGGAGCTCACACAGTGAGATGCTGGGTGCCAACCTATTTCCACAACTTCATACAATATTAAACCTTTTCACTTGGATCTCTGCAGATATTCACCCAGGGACAAAGTCGCCATCTGACAGGGATTCCACAAAGGTTCCTCCATCCTGCGGTGGCACTGCAGTACCGGGCCCCAAGTGAGATAACTTCTTTGGGAAATGACTTGCAATGATTGTTTTGAATATAAAGTGAGCATACATGCACACGCGACACATACGTAAGAAAAAACAAAACTAAAAAGCCTATCCCTTTCGTTACCATTAAGGCAAATTAATTTTCTGGCTTTGCAAACTAACCAGAAAAGTCCATTTAAGGTGAGCAGCACAAGATGACCAGCTTCTGAATGATTTGCTGAACGATTGTCCCAAAAGTCACATGAGAAATCTGAAAATGGAATGGTCCAGGATTCAGATGCAAGGTTGGAAACTGAAGTAAAAGCCAGTAACCTCAAGGAAAACAGAGAAGTAGTTCTAGCTCAGTAGTTTCCAACCAGTGTGCAGTGGTACCCTGGGGTGCCTTGAATGATGGTCAGCGGTGCCATGGGCAAAAGTGGCCTCTGTCTCTCTTTCCTTCCCTCTGATGCCCTCTCACATCTCTGCCTTCCAAAGGTTTGTGTGGCTGTTTGTTGCAGCAGCCCTGGCTACAAGCTCCCCAGGCAAATGGAGCCTCTGGGGCTGGCCACGGGGTGCTGGTTGCCAGGAGCTGAGGTGGCCTTGGAGTAAGCAAGCAAGTGGGCAAGAGAGCTCAGCTAGCCAGCCCGCCAGCCCTTGCTGTTGCAAATAGGCAAACAAGTTGGAAGCCTGGCAGGCAGCCAGGCGCTGCGCTGACCTTTCTTGTGCTTACTGTGTGCAAGGCCTACCTGGGAGCTGAGTGCCCAGTGCTGAAGGTGAGTCTTTTCCACCATGCAGGCCCAGCAGCACCCACAGCTGTCATTGCTGCCTCCCAAAGTAAGCTGCTGGTCTCACGTTCACCTTTGGCCAGTTTCCATTGGGCCACTAAGCCTGGGGGGCAGTGTGAGGAGGCACCTCTCTTTGGGGCAGGGGGAAAGCTCAGAGACTAGGGGCAGCGGTAGCAGCTTCCCAGAGGACTCCCAAGGAGAGGAGGCTGAGGGAACACGCCACAAGGGAGGGCATTTGAAAAAAGGGCGAGAGGCTGCCAGCTCTGTAGGCAAGAGCTGACATAACTGGGCTCCTGAGCCCCACAGGGGTGCCACAGAAAGAATGTAGTTGGCCAAGGGAGCTGTGGACTCAAAAAGGTTGAAAGCCTCTGCTCTAGCTATTAGGATGAAATGAAGATGGTTCATAAGCAATATACTTCACCCTGTTACAACATCACCAGCAACCACTATTTTTTCATAATCCTTGATCCAGACAGTTCATGATCCTTGTTTCTACTGTACAATTTTCAACAAGGAAGCAGAATGTAATTGTTCTGTTACCAACCGATTCATCTGTGTTGCCTGAGCAAACAAAACTGGCATCAAATGCAGTTTCTGAAAACCAAGATATCAGAACACCAGAATCTCTCAAGTGTTGTTCAAGTCAATTTCCTAATTAACGCTTTTCAGGACTCTGGAGTTTTCTGGGCTTTTATGGGTCTGCATAGTGTTACAACTGTAGAACACATTTACACATAAAGTCAAGAGTTTTTAAACAGAATGTATACAAGTCTTAAAGGATTCTTTAGATAACTGTGATAATTGTAAGTGTACCAAATTTTGAGGACAAATCCCAGTCATTTGAAATATACAGACGAAAGGTTCTCCAACATCTTTGGCAGTTGCTTAAAAAGATGCTTAAAATGAAGTCCCCACATCTCTGTTACTATGAAAACACTGGGGGACGTGTTCTAAGCCAGACCAACCTGTTGCCATCCAAATGTTGGACCCAGACACCCATTGGTGTCAGCAGAATGGACAATGATCAGGAATGATGAGAGTTGTAGTCAAACATCTGGAAAGGCACAGGTTCCTCACCCCTGTACTAAACAACTGGTGAGGCCATATTTGCAAACTTAGTGCTACATGCATGAAGTAGAATGAGCCCTGGCAATGCCTTGTGGCCAAAAGGACATTCCTTGCATCTCAACTAGTCCTGTTTTCCAAAGCATTGATTTATCACAAACTCTGGTGAATTTCAAGATAAGCCAGACTCTTATGAAGGTGGTTTGTTTAACTAAGATTTGAGAGAAATCAGGATCCCTGGTCCAGATGAGAAGAAAGGCTGAGATTCATGGAAAGTGAAGCTAAACATTGCCCAAGACCAAGGAGAGACGAAGGAAAAGAAGGCCAAGGATGCACTGAATTTGATTCAGCTCATGCATGTAATGCTAAATCATGGTTTGCTACCAGGTATGAACATGAACAAGTTCTATAAATAAAAAAAAGCTTTTGAGTATCTACACATACTGCTTTTAAAAAAATCAAAATGTCTTTGCACAAAGGTTGTAAAGTATTGCGGCATTTCACAAAGTCTTCAATTTTACATGCAATCCACCACATTGCTGGACCCTTGACCCACGTCGCGGATCTGGCTGCCAAGGCAGGCACACACAGCTACACCAGCCCCAGCTCTACAGTGAGACACGGAACCAACAAGCTCCCACCTGAGAAAGAATGAAAGAGGAAAAATTGAATACAAGGGGCGTTAGCAATGCAACTGTCCTTGGCACGTCAAATATCTTAAAGTGAAAAAAGCTTAGCTGCACTTCTACACAGCTTAGTGTGACAAAATCTCTTATACGGTGCTAATTTTGAAAATTGCTTCTATTTTATTTTTGTAACTATTTATGGGTTCTACCACCACCCATGAAGGAAACTTTGCTGAAGAACTAAATGCTGGTCCATTTGCATTTAAATAGCAAGACTAGGCAGAGGAGAGGGTTTAGCTTCCCATGCACAAAGACAGCAATAGTTCAAGGCCAAATATAATTTTAAAATAAGATTTTTATAACTGCTTATATCTGTCTAAGAACAATGAATGATTTCTCGGGTACTTATTTCCTTCCATCTCTACTTTGTCAAAATTCCTGCTTTTCTGCTTCCTAGACTCATCCATTACAACAGGTCCGTCCAAAAAACCACCCCCCTTTTACTTGTACATTTTCCAATCCCCTAGAATGAAGAGTCTAATAACTGCTTGGTGGCAGCTGCAAAAGAGAAAGTGAGACTTTAACATCAACTACACAGATTTTCCCTACTTTTCATAGAATCATATATTTGTAGCATTGGAAGGGACATCTAGTCCAACCCACTGCCATGAAGGAATCTCAACTAAAGCATCCATGACAGGCCATCCAAACTTTGCTTAAAAATCTCCAAGGAAGGAGAGTCCACCACCTCTTGTGGGATTCTCCCCCCCCCCCCCCCCCCGCTGAACAGCTCTTACTGTCAGAAAGTTTGTCCTGATGTTGGGTTGGAATCTCCTTTCTTGTAACTTGAATCCATTGGTTCACGTCTCATCCAGCATAAAGACCTAGCTCTGTAAAAGCAAGAATCAAAGTTACCTGTTCACCACAGGATCAAAGGCTTCCACAGTGTTCAGGTAAGCATTTCCATTATGCCCTCCAACAGCAAAGATTTTGCCCATTAACGTTGCTATGCCAACTCCACCCCGAGGCGTCGTAAGCTCCGCTACATATTCCCACTTGTTGCTGCGAGGGTCAAATCGTTCAACAGAGCTCAGCGGAGAATTGTCATCAAAGCCACCTGCATCAAGGCATATACATACAAGTGAAGCATGAAATCTTCTCTCAGACTATGCAATAGTTTTATCACAAGCCGTTCTGCGGAGCAAAGCTACAGGATGGATGCATAGTGACCCAGTAATTCAAACAGTACCAAAAAATACAATGGAGCTGCTATTTGACCTAAAAGCCCACAATTCTTATAAAGCTAAAGCCTAGTCCATTGTTAGCATGATCTGTAAGCAAGTGTACCTCAATGTTAGTAAGAAGAGGAGCCCGAGGTTTATGCCTAGTAGTGCACTGTTGCCTTGAAAAAAGATAGCTTATTTATCACTTTATCACAAAATACAGTATTGTCCACAGCTAGCAACAAAAATACTTAAAATCCAGTGTAATCATTTGATGATGTTGTTTCAAACACTTACAGCAAAGCTACAAGAAGATGAGTTAAGCACATGGATAACTGTCTAGGTGCTACTCACCTACCACATATAGGCAGCCATGGAGTTCACTAACCCCATTGCCAGCTCTTCGCTGACCCATTTCTTTCACTTCTATCCATTTATCTAGATGAGGATCATACTTTTCCACACTGGAGAGAGAAGCTACACCATCATTTCCACCAACAGCATAAACATGGTTCTGAAAAGAGGAAAGATCAAATGAATGTTCTATCCAACAGCTAGGCCCAAGGGTGAATTAGGTGCGTTACTGCAGCAAAAATCAAGATGTGTCCCTTCTGCTCTCACAATGTATAAAGAAACAGTTGTCAACCAGCTTGCTAGGCAGCAGCAGTCTATCCCCAAGGATAAAATTTTGAGCACCATATAATCATTGCCTACACAACAACGAGCTTTCAATCCAATTTACAAGACGAGTTTTCAGGTTTCAAAATTATCGTCTGTGGATATTACTTATTTTATACTTGCCAAAGTTATACTGTACTTATATTATTTAATTCTATTTAGTAAATATAGTCTTTTTATCAATTACCTCTCCAAAAAAACCAAAAAATCCTCTGGGCAACATGCCAAAACAATAAAATGAATTAAAACAGCAAGATCCACATTAACAATGTTCTATATAACGAGACTTAGCACAAAAAACCCCTGCAATCAGGTAAATACTGCAATGAACAACACTTAATAACAAGACTTTGGTTGTAAGTTGCTTCGGGTGGCCTTCGGCAAGATAAAGCAACTAAAAAATCTAAATAATAATAATAATAATAATTATATATATATATATATATATATATATATATATATATATATATATACATGCTTTCGTAGATTTTCACGGGTACAGGAATGCAGGTTTTGGTGTCCTCGGGTGTCTTCCCGTGTAAAAGTTGGGGTGTCTAGGCGACGTTTCGACGAGGTCTCACTCGTCATCTTCAGGCTGGTGCTTTCGGCTTCTTGTTACTGGAACAGAGCAGGATCTCAGTGTTTGAGTTCCTATAAATACTGTAGAGGGGGTGTGGTGTATAGCCTCCAATGTTCTGGGCAGAGAGGAAGTTCCCAGGCTAGTGTGCCTTTTCTTCTTTTGTTCCTTAATTACTTGAGAGATATCTTGAGTGATTTCTTGAGTGATATCCTGAGTACCACTTAGGTGGGTCATTAGGTGTGGATTAGTTGTTAAAGTCTTTGTGTCTTGACCTCTTGAACTTTGTGAAGAGCTTTCCTGAGAAGATGGCTGTACTGTACTTAGTTGTGCTCTGGCTTGGCTTCGTGTATAGGGGCGAGCTGTGGTTTTGTGGCTTGTGTCAGCCAGATCTGTGTAGGGATTGCAGGGGGGTGCAGCATCCGGAGGTGCCACCATGGATTGGCTACTGGATGGTGTCTGTAATTCATCTGTGGAGAGGGTCTGGGTTTGGGTCTGGTGTGGTTGATTGGTGTTGGCGTTCTGTGTGCCTCTGGATCTGGTGTCAGTTTTTGTGGGGAGGGCTAATTTCCAGATGTCTGGCAAGCGGGATGTGTCGTCACGCTTGTTCATGTTGTGAGGGTGTTTCTCTATCTCGATGGCTTCCATGATTATTCTCTTGTGGTGATGTTCCGTGTTAAAGAGCAATTTGGAATCTGCAAAATTAATTTCGTGTCCTGTTTCTTTCATGTGTTGGAAAAGAGAGGAAGTTTTTTCTTCTTTTTTGACGGCATTCTTGTGTTCTGCGATACGTGCATTTATTCGTCTGTTTGTTTGTCCAATGTACGTGGCTGGGCAGACTTTGCAGGGTATTTCATAGATCCCTTGGTTTTCCAGTTGGAAATCCAGTTGGAAAATCCAGTTGGAAAACCAAGGGATCTATGAAATACCCTGCAAAGTCTGCCCAGCCACGTACATTGGACAAACAAACAGACGAATAAATGCACGTATCGCAGAACACAAGAATGCCGTCAAAAAAGAAGAAAAAACTTCCTCTCTTTTCCAACACATGAAAGAAACAGGACACGAAATTAATTTTGCAGATTCCAAATTGCTCTTTAACACGGAACATCACCACAAGAGAATAATCATGGAAGCCATCGAGATAGAGAAACACCCTCACAACATGAACAAGCGTGACGACACATCCCGCTTGCCAGACATCTGGAAATTAGCCCTCCCCACAAAAACTGACACCAGATCCAGAGGCACACAGAACGCCAACACCAATCAACCACACCAGACCCAAACCCAGACCCTCTCCACAGATGAATTACAGACACCATCCAGTAGCCAATCCATGGTGGCACCTCCGGATGCTGCACCCCCCTGCAATCCCTACACAGATCTGGCTGACACAAGCCACAAAACCACAGCTCGCCCCTATACACGAAGCCAAGCCAGAGCACAACTAAGTACAGTACAGCCATCTTCTCAGGAAAGCTCTTCACAAAGTTCAAGAGGTCAAGACACAAAGACTTTAACAACTAATCCACACCTAATGACCCACCTAAGTGGTACTCAGGATATCACTCAAGAAATCACTCAAGATATCTCTCAAGTAATTAAGGAACAAAAGAAGAAAAGGCACACTAGCCTGGGAACTTCCTCTCTGCCCAGAACATTGGAGGCTATACACCACACCCCCTCTACAGTATTTATAGGAACTCAAACACTGAGATCCTGCTCTGTTCCAGTAACAAGAAGCCGAAAGCACCAGCCTGAAGATGACGAGTGAGACCTCGTCGAAACGTCGCCTAGACACCCCAACTTTTACACGGGAAGACACCCGAGGACACCAAAACCTGCATATATATATATGTATATATATAACTTGACAAAGTTCCACAGAGTTAAATAACTATTTTAAGACACAGAATAATAACAGAAATTAAAAATAGTTTTTTGTTTTTTATTTTTGATGATGATGATGATAATAATAAATTATTATTTGTACCCCGCCCATCTGGCTGGGTTTCCCCAGCCACTCTGGGCGGCTTCCACAAAGACTAAAAATACACTAAGCTCCAAGCAAATGACACCAAGCAAAGACTTTCCATTTTCACTGAAGAGTTCTATATGACATTTCTGTGCCGATGCCCTTTGAATGCCAATAAAAAACCCAGAGTCGCTTACCACAAGAGCCACAGAGCCAACACCTCCCCGGGGCGTATTCATAGGTGCTACAGCACTCCACTGATCAGATTCAATGTCGTATCTCTCCACATCGCTGAAGCAAGTGTTATCATCCAGTCCCCCAATAGCATAAATGGGGCCTCCAAGAGAAGCCAGAGCAATCCCTCTCCTAATAAAGTAACGCAATTAGTTATCAGACTACATAATCTTAAAACAAACTGACAAAGTGAGTTACAAACTGGCAAAGTAAGTTACTAGGTATCATTAGTTCTACCTCACTTTGGCAACTTTTCCAGAATACCAAGGTTAATAAAACCCCAAGTGTAAACCACAAATGGAAGCTTCTTTCCCAGCTGAAGTATACTTAATCAAAGAGATCTTTAAAATGTTTCTTCAAGATATTGCAAATGAAAGAATTAAAGAACAGATTTTGGACTCTAGAACATTTGCAGGTTTGTACTTCTGTCAATTTTCTTTAATTTTTTTCAACCACACTAATCACCAGATAATAATATTCAACAACAACATGAAGGTTTAACAGATCAGTGAACTGCAAGTTTTGACCATGACATAAATTCTTTCTTGTTATATGCTGGCAAGGGCCAATTTTCTATATACAAAAGCCCCATTCATTCATTCATTCATGCATGCATTCAACACATGAGGAATGAAGTGTGGCACATGCAGTACCACCAGCAGCTTCTCTGCCCTTTTCAGCTCTAGCTCTGATTTCTCACTTCAAGTAGAACGGTCTGAATGGATATTATGTGCATGTTGGAAGGTCCAATCCACTCAATGTTGGAAGGTCAGGGGTGGAGATGGCATAGATGTCCTCATGTCTCCTCCACACTTTGTTCCCCCATATTTCTTTGAAGGCCTAAATTCAGTTTTAATTTCCCTTCTGATACCCCACGAACACAGTCCATTTTGCCATTATCTTTTTTTTTTTTTAATAATATTTATTAAAAATTTTCAAATATAACAGAAAAGAAAAACATCCAAATTTAAGGCCTTATTTTCAATGTCATCTTTCCAGGACTTCCCCTCCCCTCCCCCTCTTGTATTCCAATTCTTTCAAATAGATTCAGCAAATTCTTACCCCAAGTTTTAAAATTATTATCATTAACCCAATTTAAAAAATATTTTCCCATCCCCTAAAATCGACCTGTTCCCTTCCACGAGTTCCCCTCTTTAGTATACAATACAGATTAACATAAAAAATAGAAAAAAGAATAAAATGTAATTTAACACCCTTTGGATTCCAAATTTCCCTCCCCCCTTTCCCGGTTGTGTTCCCAATGTCCGTCAATGTCTACTGTCGTCCTGGAGCTCCCACATCTAAGCCATAGTCCTTCACCAGTCCGCTTTGCCGTCTTTTGGTCATCTTTGATTTCGAATGTCCAATCTTGGAAGGGGTCTATCTTCCAACTTGGAAGGGGTCTATCTTCCAACTTTGTCCAGTTCTTGTTATTCTTGTTGTTCTTGTTGTTCTCTCTTCTCCTCTCCCCCCCCCCCCCCGCTCTCCTGCACAAATGTTCTAATTCCAAAAAGCTTGTAATTCCTCTACAGAGGCTTTGTTATTCAGGAACAAAACATTACGTCAAGTCCCTTCCATTCTTCAATAGATAAATCTATTGTCTCCTTTAGTGTGTAGACCTCTGTAGACAAAATAGTGTTCCATTTCTGCAGTTTCCCAGGAGATAAAAAGTCCGATTCAAATTCCATGCCAGCAATACTTGTAATGACCCACAACTCCTCTAGAGGGATTATAATAACTCAGTTTCCTTCCCGATCACACCCACCAGTCAAAGTAACTTATTATTCCTTGTTTTAAACAGTTTATATCCAATTTGTAACAAATGTAACCAGCAAAGTCCTCGTAACAAAGTTCTCTTTTTGTTCTTCAGTTTTGGCAGCTCCTTTGACAGCTGTCAAAACCTCTATTTCTCCTCTCCCGGCGCTCTCACGGATCGCTCCCGGGGTTTTTTTGGGGGGGGGGTTGTATTTTAATTCACATTCCACTTTTCTCCTCCAGCCCAGCTTATAATTTTCCATCGCGAAATTAATAACTTTATCAAAAAAAAAGGTTGCACTCGATCTTAGTTGTCAGGTCCTTTGCTTTAGCTCCTCTACAACAGGGGGGAGGCTGACTTCCTTTTTGCACCTCCCCCGCTCGCTCCGAATTTAAGAAAAAATTTGTTCCCCTTTTTAATCCAAGTTCCAATTACTCACGGGTTACTCTTTTAAGTCCAGATTTTCAATGGAAGAAGTCAGCGCTCTCCGCCAAATGGCATGCGGCTTCACTTGGCAGGGGAAGCGGAGGACTCACAGCACCACCACCCCCGTCACCCGCTCCGTAGCCTTTAAAAAGGCTCCTTCGCGTGGTCGGGGGGGGCGCAAACGGTGCCCGCCGAGTCACCATGCCCATGGGTTTCAGCGCCCATGGTTTTTGAGGGTCCCCGCGTCTCCGGCGCGGTAGAACCCAGCCCCTGCCGAGCAGGCTCCCTCCGGAGCTCGGAGGGAGTCCGCCATTCGGCGATGGCGCCAACCCGGAAGTCCCATTTTGCCATTATCAGTCCAAACTCTCAAAAGAATATAAAGAATCCTCTTATATTGGGGATTTCCAGCAGCTTCACAAAACACTCTATTTATAATTACCTCAGCTAAAATAACAACTCTGATTCTTTTTCTAATTTATTTTGTTCCTTCCCCACTTCTGTTTTTCACCTTATGTGCTCATCTCATATTTTTTATGTCCGCTATTCACCTTCTGTGTTGCATCTTACTTTGGACTGCAGGCATTGGCCATGACTAGGTACTTGTTCTATGTACAGCCTATCTGATGCATACCTCAATAAATGCTAATGTGTTCCACATGAATATACTTCTTTAACAACAACAACAAAGCGGAACGTCCATGCCAAGTTTACATACCTTTTGGTATTCATTGATGCTTTCATCATCCATTTATTTGTGAGAGGATCAAACATTTCCATGCTGCCCAGATGTTCATTTCCATCATGTCCACCCACTGCATAAACTTTACCTAAAACATATAAAATTTTCTGGTCAGACAAACTAGGCTAACTCCTTAAAGTATTTCCTATGGCCATCTAGTATGATATCAAGAAGACAAGATGTGAAACAGCTGCTTCCCAGGTCTTAAGTCACATTCGACCGCTTGGCATGAAGTTCCCTGCCCCTAATCTAGAACCACCCTCTGGAATCACTTAAAGGTAAAGGGACCCCTGACCATTAGGTCCAGTCGTGACCGACTCTGGGGTTGCGGCGCTCATCTCGCTTTATTGGCCGAGGGAGCTTCTGGGTCATGTGGCCAGCATGACAAAGCCGCTTCTGGCGAACCAGAGCAGCGCACGGAAACGCCATTTACCTTCCCGCTGGAGCGATACCTATTTATCTACTTGCACTTTGACGTGCTTTTGAACTGCTAGGTTGGCAGGAGCAGGGACCGAGCAACGGGAGCTCACCCCGTCGCGGGGATTCGAACCGCCGACCTTCTGATCGGCAAGTCCTAGGCTCTGTGGTTTAACCCACAGTGCCACCCATGTCCTTATTCCCAGGTTAGTTCACACATAATCACTGTGCCACACTAGTGAAATTAGATTCACATTTTTTGCCACTCTATTATATATATTCCATTACTGCTATAGCGTAATGTCTACAATAATTTTTTTCTGTAAAGAAATCTGCATCACATTATCTAAAGATCAGGGGAAAATAATAGTCTCCGGGACTTGATGATACTTTATACTTCTAGGATACAAAGGCAGCCTTAAAAGGCAGCAGCTTTAAATCTTTTCTAATTTAAGATGCAATGCTATTTACTAGTACAGTAAATAGTTCCTAGTGTTGAATTCAGTGGTAGGTACTGTGGCTAGACTCAAGCTATGAGTTATATTTTTAGTACTAGAGAGGACATTTCATTGGGCAGAAACCCAGAACACAAAACCAGCTGACTGCAAAACAGAAACAATTGCATCTTTTTTATCGCAAGAAGCCAACTACTATTCTCAGCTATTTTGTATACAAAGGCTGTAATTTGGGTTGATGGAATGGCTGAGTCATTAACTTCAACAAAGTATAAAGCAATTTTAGAGCACAGATTTCTTTTTACCAACCTCCCACAGAGATTACACCCACATGCCTCCTCCTACTGTTCATTTCAGGGCCAAAAAACCAGCTGTTCTTATTTATAGAGTAGCATTCAATGCTGCGAAATGGGTCGCCAGATCCACCACGACCACCAACACAGAAAAGGACACCTAACAGAAAACATACAACAAAAGTCACAAACACCTCATTTCTTAAGAACGTCAGTATTCATCACACAAAATTCACAGGGTGGCAAAGTACAGGATGCTGCACATAGCACACATTAAAAGTCCTCTTAAAACTAAATAGTAGAAACTGGTCTGTTTGGTTGGCTTAGTATTATTTACTGTTTTCAATGCTCAGCACTGACAATTTGTCATTCAACAGTAACAGTTCCACCCTGCTTCAACTTAGGATGAACTGGGTTGTGGCTTCAAGACAGACTGAGAGGGAAGTCAGAGCTGGAATAGACAAGTCACCCAATCAAGGCTTGTGGAAGGATCCACAAAAGTTAATAACCCCTTTAAATGTTCAATAGCCTCCCTATTCACATGCATTTTTGACAGCCCAACATAAAGAGAACCAGCTTGCTTCAACTTGCAGGAGGCTATCTGCCTACAGCAATTCTAACTCACCATGGACTTCCAGGCAAGTGGCTCCTTAACAAGCCTGTTTTTAGTCCATTCACAATCCCAACATAGCCATTTCCGAGCTTGGGAGGAGAGGGGGTTGCGGGCTACCCCCTCCCACACACGCGGGGGCTGGCCTTTTGCCCCCGCGAGAACCAGTGCCTTCGACCCTGCCCGCCAATTGGCGGACTGGGGAGGCGTGGCCTAGCCTATTTAAGGCCAGGCACTCCCGGGGACCGCCCTCTTTCCCCTTTCCAGCTGAACGGTTTTTCCCATCCCACCCACCCTTTAGGCTTAGCTAGCTATGACCTTGCTATGGACTCCGGTTGGTCGCCGCAAGGGGGCTGGTAGGAATTTTTCCAATTTGGCGCACTTCCAGCCTTTTGGTTTTTTCGCCTACCTCGTAGCAAACGTCACAACTTCCACGGTATTGGCGGTTAGGCATTGGCAGGGGTTAATTGTTATGCAAATGAATGGGGGGGAAGGAAGCGCCATCACCTTCCCCCAATGAAAAGGGTAGTCCCGTAGAGGACTCCGGGGGGGCGTTGCCTTGTCCGAAACCTAGGGAGGTAAGGGCCCCCGGCACACCCCCGAGCGGTGACACCCGTGGGATCCTAGTTGGCGTACTTCAACAGGACTCCCACGGCTTGTGGATAACCCTTCCCGGTCTCCATGCCGGGTAGTCGATAGGAGCCAATGCCTAAGGCCAATACCTTTCAATTCTGTAATCAATAAAGTTGTGGCCTTTTCATGCCCATTAACCTTAAATAATGTGTCCAGTGTCTTCATTTCACATGGGGGAGGGAACTTGCCACACAACCCTCTCCACTTTAAAGAGATACATGTTTTTGGCCAACACCACCACAGGCAACGTTCAGCACACTGCTTCAAGATTCCTATAGAGCACATCGCTTCAGATGACTCAAGTAAACAACAAAAACCGGGCAAAGCCCAGCTCCTTTAAGGTGGGAGTTTTTGTTATCAATTGCAATGGAGGCAGATTATGTGTTATGTTGAAAACATACATATCTGAAGAAGTGTGCATGCACACCAAAGCTCATACCAATAACAAACTTAGTTGGTCTCTAAGGTGCTACTGGAAGGAATTATTTTGTTGTTGTTGAAAACTGTTCTCCATTATTCAAATGCATTAATGTATCCAAGGACTGTACATTTGGACTGTTAGGCTGTAATACATACTGTTCAATACAAGAAATTTAGCACCTCAGTTGAGACAGTATTCCATGGTTTAGCATTCAAATCAGAGGCTCATGCCAAGGCAATGCTATACCACTGTGAAACAACCTTTTGTGTAGATACAGATTCTCCCTCCCCCCACACAAAATGAATTTAAAAAGCTACACCCTAAGGCACTTAAATAAAATGGCACGGCTTACTAATGTTATGCTGTGTACAAATTCATTTATATTGTCTTTTACTATTCTACCCTGAGTACTTACACCTCTGAATTACAGAATAGACTTTTTGTGAGTTTCTAAAACACTGGTGCCTCAGAAACTAGTTACCTGCTGTGCGTTTCCTTGGTGTTGTCCGTACAGAATACTCAAAATCTGGCACGGTATGACTACTTAAGTGAAGGTGGTAGTTCCTTGCTTCATCCAGCAAGTCCCGACATTTTAGGTTCTGCTTGACAATTTCTTCTTTTGCCACTACTCCCATGAGAAAACAAATGGGTAACAGTGGTAGGCGCACCTAGGAGAATGGACATTATGGGTGGTCAGCTGAACCAATAGTAACAGTTTTCAGCAATTACAAGGCAAGCCTCCAGAGACATCATGGAGAACATCATGATCCTCTATTTGCCTTGTTCAGTGTGGTCAATCTGCATCTGTATGGCGTACAACTGAACCCAGTATGTATGTCCTATGTCTTCACTAGGGAGGGAGAGAGATCCAGAAGATGAAAAAACAAGATTCCATTTAGTTGTAACAACAGTGACATTCCTCCATGTGTTATAGCTGCTGTGAACC
Source organism: Podarcis erhardii (assembly GCF_964252035.2). NCBI lineage: Eukaryota > Metazoa > Chordata > Lepidosauria > Squamata > Lacertidae > Podarcis > Podarcis erhardii. The sequence goes on along the minus strand of NC_138512.1, from coordinate 65,328,416 downwards.
CTGACACATCCTACTTACACACACATTGTGATTACTTGCTGCCTGCACTTTTGAACTATGACTGACATGCATAAAATATTTAATCTCTCCACAAATCAATGCTGCTCATGCATTCAGCTGCAAGTCATCAAATAATGCGTAGTGACAAGATGCAGATGTGTGTGACCTGGCTCTGAGATGGAAAGTAACCGAATTTGCTTTTGAGAAACCCGTAGTTTTCAGGGATTTAACAGAAGTGACCCCAACTTCAATTTGTCACAAAGAATGCATAAGAGAAAAATTGTCTTAAGTGTCAATCTTTTTGGAGAACAAAAAAGTGATCCAGTTCTAATGTGATGAACCAGTATAATCACCACACAGATCACCCCACCTCTGCATATTATGAGACACCAATAGATTTAGTTACTCCATTCTCATCTGGTCCTTACCTGAGCAACTATTTCATCTAACCATGTAGCATGATGCTGTGGATTGGCCAGAAGCCATTTAATAGCAGCACCATAAACCTGCTTTTCACTTTCAATGCTCAGGTCACTGGAAGACAACAGTTTATGAAGGTGCTGAGGCGACACACTCACAAAATCTTCACATTCCACCACTTCAGCAAAATGTTCACATGCATAGCGATCGGCCATATCCATCAAGTCAATACGATTGTGGCTCTCCGCAAAGGATCTCACTGCCAGGCAATTTGAAGGATGGAAGTGTAGTTTCATGTATTCACAGCAAGCTTTGGCCACTACCTCTACCTGAAGAATGCAGGCCGCATATAAGAGAGGCTGGACATTGTCTACCGTCAGAGTCAGTCGAGATGAATAGACGAATTTGACCAAATCTTCTATGGCATCACCATCAAAGTCTTTGATCTCGATCAATGTCTGTTTAGCTTCTGCCATTTCAGAAAGGAACATGGCTCGGAAGTATGGAATAACACAAGCCAGGACAAGCTTGTGACAGGAGATCAACTTCGAACCCACCTGTGGGATAACATACATTTATATTAATAGTTAATTGTTTTACCTTAATAAAAAGAAGCTGTGGTCTCGAATTCTAAAGATGTAGTAACGGATTTTAAAAATTATTAGCATTAATCAAATCCAGAAGTGCAAAGGGGTATTGACCTCAGAACTATCAAGAAAATTGAATAAACAGAAAATTGACTAACAACATTACTCAGATCAATGACAATTTTCTGTATAGATTAGTAGACATGTGTGGTACTGTTGTAAGAGTCATAACATTTTATTGAAAAGTCTCCATCAAGTATTTATATAAATTTGAAAGATAAATTATATTGATCACAGCATCACAATCTTATTTGTATTGATGAATATTTCAACAATGAATATGCAGTTCATATTCAGTTGTAAAACCTACTTTTCGCTTTAACTGCAAGAGAAAATTATTTCTCATTAGTCCCACTTTCAACTAGCTTAATGATAAAGTTCCATCCCTAAATTATTTCTAGTAGTTTTATCCGGTCATCTCAATTAGCTGTTCTTTTAATAATCCACAGCCACAGCAATCTAATGCAGCCAAAACAGTTTCTTGCCAATAAATGATGAAAAGCAATTAGCTGTACATGACTTTAGACAATGTGCTGCCATGAAAAAAGGATAGACATCACTATGCTGGGTCAATTTTGCTGCATTACAAGGCTAGTGGATCTGTGTGTACAATTTGACCATGGAAAAGGCAATGCAACCACTTTGGTTATCTACCACTAGATTAGTAACAAATGACCAATATTCATACACAAACCCTAAAGCAGGAGGAAGGGCAGGATATAAATGGAATAAAATAAATGTGCTATTTCAGCACAGAAAAGGAAAAATGGGTTTGCACTGGATAGTCAACCAGGCTGAAAATATTTGTGCCCTATATGATTTTAAAGATTAACTATCAATTGAAAATAAGGATATGAGTCTAATGAAAGTTTACATTTTATGATCCAGCAGTCTTTAGGTTCCATATTAAAGAAGTTAGCTTCCCCCACCTAGCTCTTTTTCTTAAATTTGCAGGATGTGTTTTCAGGTACAAAAATCCTCTTGATAATATTTTCTATTAATCAACCTTTTCTCTTCTGCAAAGATTAGTTTCAAAAAATGTCAATTTGAGTTGTATGAACAAGCATTCTGGCTTACAAACTCTTATTTAAACAAGTCAGATTCAACCCACAATTCAATGGTAGCTTACTTTGAAACTTACCAGAGTTTGTTGTAACCTAGATTTCTGGTTTATTTGTTTCAAATAATAAGTGACACCTATCACCACATGTAAGGTCCCCCTTCCTGTTGTGCAAGAGGAGGGGGGAAGCGTGCAATCTTGATAACAGCAGCAGTAGTTTTTAGTGTGAAAAGGATAAAAAACTGCAATATCTCTTTGCAAAACAAAGGAGAAGGCTTCTGACACAAAAGCATGGAGGCAACTCTTCCAAGGGTTCATCCCACAGTTCTCTTGTAATGTTAAAGATCAAGGTCACAGCTATATATTGCTGATAAGAGTTCAAACTTGCACTGAACTGAGCATGTATAGTGGGTTTTTAAAGAACAGTGGTACTTTGGGTTACAAATGCTTCAGGTTACAAACTCTGCTAACCCGGAAGTAGTACCTCGGGTTGAGAACTTTGCCCCTGGATGAGAACGGAAATTTCACAGTGCCGGCACGGTGGCAGCATGAGGCGCCATTAGCAAAAGCGTACCTCAGGTTAAGAATGGTTTCAGATTAAGAATGGACCTCCGGAACAAATTAAGTTCCTAACCCAAGGTACCACTGAACTAGGCAGTCCTTCAAAATTATTTATTTATTTATTTAAACTAATTTATAAACCACTTTGTTTAAAAATCTTTAAGCAACATACAAGAATACAACATAAAAATGGTAAAACTGTATCATAAAAAGAGTTACAATATAAAAAGCACTAAAACAGGTATGTGCTACAGGAAATGGGCTCCAAGTCATCCTTTTGCCTAGGTGAAACTTTCTAATCATCTGTGGTAACCAGGCAATATATAGCTGTGACCTTGATCTTTAACATTACAAGAGAACTGTGGGATGAACCCTTGGAAGTTTTGCCTCCATGCCACTGTTGCAATTGCCTGCAGGGGACCTTTAAAGAAGAAGAAAAGGACAAAATATGTAGTAAACCTAGGCTGCCTGAAACCCATTAACTAAGCAGCTGGGCTCTCAGGGCATTTTTGTGGATACAGTCATACCTCGGGATAAATACGCTTCAGGATAAGTATTTTCAAGTTGTGCTCTGCGGCGACCCGGAAGTAATGGAGCGTGTTACTTCCAGGTTTCGTGGCTCGCGCATGCGCAGACGGTCAAAATGATGTCCCGTGCATGAGCGGAAGCGGCAAAACGCGACCTGCGCACGCGCAGTCGCATCTTAAGTTCTGTTCAGGATGCGAACGGGGCTCTGGAACAGATCCCGTTTGCATCCCGAGGTACCACTGTACTAGCAGTTGTAAACTGTTATATACTTTCTCAAAGCACTGCAGAAGTTGTATTCCTCTCCTTCCACAGACAAGCAAGAGCCTTGGTGCACTGCCAGAGAGATGCAAAACAGTGCTAATGTACTCCCATTCCAATACACCCATACTCACACACTCTGTTATAGGAGAAGAAAGAGGGGAGAGTAGCAACTTAGTCCATGTCAAGATTGTTATCCCCAATATTAGGGCTTTTCCCACTAGAAGAGAATGGCATTTTTCCCACTAGAAGAGAATGGCAATTACTACTTACATGGGAGAAAGTGAAGAGGTGCGCTTAGAAACCTGGAAACACCACTGGGATTGGCTAACCCACAGCCTACCCTTGGTGTTCAGCAACCTTCACTGAGCATCCTCTTATCTGATTGGACCCATCCTCGTAAGGAAGAGAATGTTAAGACCAGGCTTGCATATATGACATTATCTGAACAAGATGGCAGCCATGTCACATCAGCTGAGTGGGTTTATATAGGTACTGTGGCCTCTTACAATAATAGGGGAAAAAACTTTGAAATTTGAGTTCAAGTCCATAAATTTAGCACAATCACACTCTCCCTACAAGCACCAAATAGTCTGCTGACTTGCAGCATTACTAGGAAGAGTTTTGGTTAAAGGGAAGGCAACACTGCATGGAACTAACTCCCAAATGTTCTCAACATAAATGATGCAAAGCTAATATATTTTCTAGTGAATTAATACATAAACGCACAAACCATTCTACACACAAAACACATACACCAAGGAGGAAATATGAAATCAGCACCTTCAGCGTAACATCACAAAGCTCCCCAGCTTCATAGAATCGGAGGAGAGAGCTGTGAAAATCCTTCCAAGCTTCATTTGCTTCGAATACAAATGTTTCTTCTTCACCATCACTGTTCAAAGGTGACCTTTCCTGTGGCTGCTGCCTTCTGCCTTTTACCACATGATGTTTTGCTTGCTCTGGGACCATAGAATCAGAAGCCATTAGCTGTTTTGTCTCCTTCCAGGTTTGTTCTCAGTCTCCATGGAAAAAAGCCACACACATCCTGCCAAGCAAATCAGGAAGAACATCCAGTCTTGAGTAGAACTGCCATTTTCTCACTACTAGAAGAAAATGAAAATAGATTAGGCGTTTTCCTCCATCAAGCCCTTGAAACACCATAGGTTGGAAGTTCGCTGCCAACTATTATTCTGTCTTTTACAAAGACCAAGGCAATAAAATCAAGAAGGCAACTTCTAAGTCACTATCAGGATGGGAACATAGGCTTGGATCTCAAGTTGTTCATCCATTCATGTGTGAGAGCAAGTGATGTCTACCAATTTTCCCCCTACATCCATAATCTTCCATGCCTTCCCAAACCTGCAAGAGAGGATTTTCATGGGGCTGCAGAAGTAAAGAAAATGGTGGAAGTGGCAGTCTAGGAACATGGGCTCTATTGATTCATGGAAGGAAAGTTAGGATCCAAGCCACTGCTAGTACATTTCCACAATGAGTTAGAACCAAGCAACTGTGAGCAACAGGAGGAAAACAAGCCTAAATGTGCACAATGCTGTAATAGGAAAGGTTGACGGATTTAGTTTCACTAGTATACAGTGCAAAAGATACAAATCTTCTGGAACAATATGGTCCGTAGCATAAAGGTTGGGTGGGCTGCAGGAAGGAGAAATACTAAAGACACCCTCCAACTGCCTTTCTATTCATACAGGGAACCTTTGGGTCAAAGCCAAAGTAACAAACTACAGTTCTAAATATCACAAAATCCTTCTTGGCATAGTTAAGGCTGAAGGAAGTTCTCTCAAAGTATATATAATCTGTTGGTTTTTTTATTGTTCAAATTGCTTTGCATCTAAGAAAGATTAAAGATACCTTCCTGTACACAACTGAACTGTACCACTTGCAGATTAAAGTTTTATTATTCACTCATGGCCTCTTAAATCAGGCCATTATTATTTCAGTTGTACTATTTACACCTGAGATATATAGTACCCACTTTACTCAGTTCAATGGCAAACGTTTGTGTGACAAATCGTGCCATTCTACAGCCACAGGTTTTTTAAAGGATGCTTTATCAATATCAATACTTTTATCTGAGGAATTTTCAGAAAAGTTATTATGTTTAGTAGATGCTTATATAGCTCCAACAACATACAGTACATGGAGCTTCACAGAGTGAAACTTACAGCTGACACAAAAAGCTTAGAATAAAAAATTACAATGGTGAGCCCCCCCAAAATTCATGGTACGTGTCATGACTATATGTACAGCCTTAAAAAGGAAACAATGTTATAGACACAGCCTGTCTTTAACATATTTGCTTCATCCCCGATTTATTACATACTGGCCAACTTCAGGGAGGGAGGACTGTAGTGTGACAAAATAACAGGAGGGTCCACAGGCCCAGTTACAGCATTAAATCTTATCTGCCATTTTTCCTGTCTCTCCTGCTCTGCACTACTGCTGTTTGGTCCTTAGTTCTGCAGACCAAATACTACAGCAAGGCCACAATACATCAGTGCATGGGAGAGGGAAAGAGACTGGATACACATTTACTGCAGCATAGACAATGTGCAATTGAATGACACACTTTCACACTGTGGACTTCAGGTGCACTTCCCAAAGAGGCTGTACATTTTTCAATATATTTATGTCAGGCTTCTACAAGAAGCCTGCACAAGGCAGCTTGCAATTAAAACATTAACTGACAAGACAACTCAAGTACTGGGGTCACCCCCCCCCCCAAAAAAGCTTGGCAGGTCCACTTAAAGGCCATAAGCAGGGGGAGGCCAAGTTGAGTTCTCACAGGAGGAAATTCCACAAATGAAAAATCTGTGTTCTTGCTTTCCACCAACAGGATCAACCTTATCACGCCTCCAAGGCCAATCTTAAAAGATTTGACCAGTTGAGTCTGGGCAGTCTTTCAAATAAACTGTTCCCAAACCATTCAGGGTTTTAAGAGTTAGTATCAGCACTTTAAACTGAGCATGGAAACAAATGCATAAGCTGATGCAAATTGATGCAATATGATCAAACTTCTTTGGACTGAAGTACTGTACACCACACTCAGTTTTCAGTGCTGTATGGAAAACAGAAGTACATTCTCTAAATGAGGAACTAAATGAAGATCTGCTTTCAACATGGAAAACTACATAAAAACATTTCATGGTTATAGTCATAGCCCAGAGCATTGTGATTAATGGCACTGATGTTATGCACCTGGAAATCGGGAAGTCTTGCTTAGGTATGAAAATTGATGCTTAAACTGTAGTATCCACTGCATAAGGGCATTAGACTCAATCTCAGGGCCGGAGCTTTGAGTCCCACATTGGCCAAGATTTCTGCACTGCAGGGGGTTGCACTAAATGACCCCCCAGCTCTACAACTCTATTATTCTATTCAAGTGAAATGTATTGTAATGGAATGGAATGGAATGGAAGCAGCAATGACAGAAGACAATCATAGAATCATAGAATCATAGAGTTGGAAGAGACCACAAGGGCCATCGAGTCCAACCCCCTGCCAAGCAGGAAACACCATCAGTGCACTCCTGACATATGGTTGTCAAGCCTCTGCTTAAAGACCTCCAAAGAAGGAGCCTCCACCACACTCCTTGGCAGCAAATTCCACTGTCAAACAGCTCTTACTGTCAGGAAGTTCTTCCTAATGTTTAGGTGGAATCTTTTTTCTTGTAGTTTGGAACCATTGCTCCGTGTCCGCTTCTCTGGAGCAGCAGAGAAAAAAAGCAGCAGGGATTTTAATAACACAACAAAAAGCAGCAGGGATTATAATAACACAACAATATGCAAGAGCTTAAATGCCACCAGCTCAACTCTTTCTACATTGTATCCAAAAATATAGCAAGAACCCATCTATGGAATGTGTGATGTTTCTGACCCAAATAACCACTGTATTTTACAGAATTCACTAACCAGGAAGCACACCATCAATCTGTAAAGGAAACAAACCTGAGTAGCACCAGGAAACATTAGCTGAAAGAAAATTAGTAAAATGTTCAAATTTTATCTGTTGACAGTGCTGTGTAATTTCCCCTTCTCTTTATATATTTCCTCCATTTATCTTTCATTCTCTAAAATTGAGACTCGTAAATGAGCACTTCACATTTAAACCTAGTTCTTGATTTTTTCCATTTCCTTCCCCCTCACATATCTGCTCTGCCCTTCACCAGTTTCACGCATTTCTACATTCTTCCTTCTGCTCTATTTCACTCGGACGACAAGGGAAAAGAGAACCAGCTTTTATCCTAACAACCAAGGAACACCCCCTCAGCTCAGCAAAAGCAGAATCAATTGCATTCCGCCAACTCCATCATCACCATCATCACCAACAGCAGCAGCATCACCTCTCGCACCAAAGGAAAACCACGTGCAAAAAACACCCCCCCCCCAGGATTAGCACCCTGACGACCCCTTCCTTCTCAAGGTGCGGTGCCCCTGCCTTAAAAACACCCCTCCCTCCTCCCCATCTATAACTTGGACCAGCCCCAAGAACTGCTTTACCCTACCAGGACTAAAACCAGAAACCCATAAATGAATGCTTGCGAGTTGCTGTTGTTGTTTTTTTAAACGGGGCATTTCTTCTGAGCATGCACAGAGTGCTACTTATGAGCAACCCTCAAATATACAGGACTGAGGGAGCACGCCTTGCTGTAGCCCACCTTCCACAGCCCCCTTCTGCCTCTCTCCTTCCTCGGCTCCAGCCTCCTTACCACGCCAATTCTCTACCTCCCTCCTTGGTGCAGCCAGGGCAGTTGCACCTCAGCAGCCGTTACCTCCGGCGCGCGCGCTCCCTACCTTCCGCGCGCGAAGCCCCAAACATACACAAATACACACACACACAGAGGCATATATGCACGGAGGACGCGGCCAACAGCGCATGCGCCCAGCCCGGAGCCGACGGAGAAGTATCTGGAGGGAGGGAGGGAGGGGGGAGGCGTGTCAAGGAAGCGCAGCGAGCCGAGTGAGAGGAGGAGGAGCAAGGAGATGGGGACCGCGCGCATGCGCTGCAGAGCTCTGGGCTCGAGCGCAAACCCGTGGGCTGCGCGCGCAAGCTCTCCTTATGGCCGTTAACGGCTGTTCAATTACCAAACGCGGCCCCCCCGCCCCGGCCTCCTGGATTGAGAGAGAGAGACGCTCGCCTGAGGGGAGGGGGGAAATACTGTTTTTCTGCGCATGCGTCGAGTATGTACGCCTCACTAGCTCGAAAAGCTGCGAGGTTGTCCGTCTTTGTATGTCGCTTCCTCTCCTGCGTTTTAAGTCGGTCCACTGAATTCAATGGGCTTTACAGCTTTAAATCTTTCACGCTTAGCCGGGTGGATGGGATACACCCCCCCCCGCCCCATGTCAGATGTTTGAAACGTTTCCTCTGTCGCCACGCCACACATTTTGATTTAAATCGAGAGTGAATCGGCTTGGGCAAAGACGGTTGCATTTATATCCCACCTTTTCTCCTCCCAAGCAGTTCAAGGTGGTGCACGAGGTATACTCGCCATCCTCACAAAAACCCTGTGAGGTAGGCTAGGTGCCCAACGTAGCATGTGATGTGATCTTTCATGGCCGAGTGGAGAATTTGAACCCTGGTCTCCAGGTCCCAGTCCAACACTTGAACCATTACAACCACACATAGGGATTGTGCCTGTCCATTTGACCCGTCCAATAACTTGCATAACTAAGAACTAGTGTCTGCATTTGCTTTTTTTCCTCCCTCTCACTGACTTTCCTTTTCGTGTTGTGTCTTTTTGATGGTAAACGTGATAGCAGGGATTGTCATGTTTGCAACCTGCTCTTGAGAGCCTTTCTTCAGCTCCAAATAATAGCCTGCTCCAAATAATAGCATTTCATTGTCATGAGTGCCGGTACTTTATATTCATATTTTCAGTATTGGGGGCTGTGGTGATGAGGGATTAGGCTTGTATGACCACATAGACGCAGATATCTACTTTGCCTACCCCTTTCCCTCTCTTATGGTGCTGAGTTCCAGATTTTAGAATTCCTACTTTAATGGGATTACGGGTTTTTGAAAAGGGTTAAGCACCCTTTTACCAAAGCACCACATCTCCAGTTCCCAAGGCAGCTCTGCGGGCCTTCTAATTAGCACACTAAAAATAGGAGGGGTGGTCTGGTTTATCCAGTTTCTTATGCCTGTGTCTGCAGACAACTTGGAATCTTTGTTGAGCTGTTTGGACCAAACTGGTGAAGTGGGTGTGTGGAAATATGATCCTCTTCAGTCACATACACTCTTGTCAATCTGGGCAGACACCAGTGGCCTAGGGTGAAAAGCAGGCACTCTGAGCATAGAGCAGATGCAAGGCAGATGCATGTTGTAAGATGCTTTTGTCAGGTTGTATCTCCATTCAAATATCACCTAAATCACCATAGCTGTGATACGATATTATAGGCAGCTTCTACATCTTCTTGAGACAGGCCTATACAGCCATATAACTAGTCCACCAGGGGTTTGGTAACCTATTGTTTTTGCTAGTTTCTTGGGTCACCATGCATCAGAACCAAAAGAGCCCTGCTCATTCCAGCCAGGCCAGCATCCTCTTTACCACAGTGACCAGCATCTTTTTCAACCCATGGACCACTTTCCGTTCCTGAGCAACCTTCCGATGGCTACATGGCGTCAGAGGCAAAAGTGAGAAGAGCAACAATTGCATATTTTACTTGCACACACATTTCTGTCCTCCATCCAGACCAATAAGAGGCATTATCTCAAGGACACATTCCAGTCAGGGGCATACTTAGGGGTTGGGCAGGCTGGTGTCCTCTAAGGGTGCAGGCTCAGAGGGGCGCAAAAATTGCTCCACTCTTCCTCAAAGTGGCCAGGAGCCAGCCCGACAGTATTGCAGCAACCTTACAGGGCCCTCTCCCCAGTCAGCCAGCAGCCCTGTTAGAAATATGAGCAAGGCTCAGAGGGAAGAAAGAGCCTAGGTACGCTTCTGGTCACTGGTGGCACACAAAAGGCGAAAGGCAATGAAAAGCAAACTCTTAGCGTTTCTGCACCATGGTCCCCCCCGGATTTGGAGGTCCAGATACATCTACTTGCCAAGGGTGCAAGGGAGCCTAGGTATACCTTTGATTCCAGCCAGGCAAAAAATACTAAAGCACTTGGGGTGTGAAAGAGGTCCAGTGAGGGGCGATGCTTGGGAAAAGTTCCAAAAGATAAAGATTTGAGCCTTCCCACTCCTGAAATTCCCCACATGAGCTAGAATGTTTCCAGAAAGCTCACAACCAGGGCATCAAGGCAATAGCTCTTCCCTGCTGTTTTCCCCACAACTGGTTAAAAGTAGTAACCCTTTCCTTTTTGTTCTTCAAGGTGCAGTTACTTGTTGGCCCTGGGCCCAATGCCTAATTCAGCTATTGACTACTGGCAGGGTGGAGTCAACAGTTGCTAGCAAGCTTTTTGCACAACAAGCACCTGATCTGGAACTGTCTATCTGAACAACAAGAATTTGGAATTGCCCCACCAGTTCCCTTGCAGACCTACAAACACTTAACAGTGCCAGTTTTAGAACTAGCAGCCTGCTCTTGCCTTACTTAAAAGTAGAGGTGTCTGTGCACTCCTTTATATATAGTCACTCTAGCAGGAAGTGAAAGATTTTTCAGACTACAGGCAGAAATGGTGTGAAAAGGGAAATGGAGACTCTTTCTTTATGAACAATGTGAATGGCCCACTTAAGCAATCTGAGCAATGTCTACTGTACAGGAAAAGCAGGAATTTGCACCTAGTTAACAATAGGCAAGCTGAGCCTATTTTTGCTCTGACATTTCCAGCTGACTCTGCCATGCACAAGTGCTATATGTGACTCCTCGCAAACAGTAGGCACAGCTGACATGAATGACCCTGGTTTCAGTGTCCTATACCTTCTCAGTTGCTGAAGAATGCTGGGAGGTCACAGGAAGTAACAGCGGCCCACGGACAAGGCTAATCCTTACATGCCGCTTCCCATTCCTTTTCAGGAACCATGAAAGGAATGTTACCGCTCTTATTGTTGGTCCATTAGCTCAGCAAATATTTATTTGAATGGTAGCATTTGGGGGGTGCTGACTCTTGTCACAAAATGTTAGCCAGTTCTGTCTGAGCACCTACGAATAAAACTTATTTAGATGTACAAGACCTGCAAGAAAGAAGAAAAAAGGTTGTCGTGTGGAGTGCAGCTGTTCAAAGTGTCCAGCCAGTCATGCCCTCTTCAGGATACTCCATTCCATTCTATTACACACAAACTTTCCGCTTAGGGGTTTGTTTATTATTATTTTTTTGTACTTCTGAAAACTTGCCTATTGAACATTAGGCAGGCACCAAAGCTATATATTGTTTTAGATGCCTACTAAGACTTCTGTTTATTCCAGCAAGCCCGCCCAGACATGTAATATAGTTATGTATACATACTTGTTTTTAAAATTTTGCTGATTTGCTCCGTGTATTATTGATAGTTCTTTTATATATAACACAGGAAGCCATTATGAAGCAATGGATCAACTGTTGTATCAAATGTTACCAATATGACTTTGTCATGTCAGTCCCAAGATTATCAATAATATAGTCACAGAAACCAATATAAGCATGCTTTGATTTCCATTACTGAAGTTAGATCACACCTGAAATCTAAAAAAAGTTGTTTAGTGATGACTGTTAGGAGCTGCTGATATCAGGTGAAACTTGTTTTTGTTCCAAACTCAGGCTTTTGTTAGTTATTTGAAAGGATTGCTTGATACTGTAAGAAAGAAGCATTTGTGCAAAGTGTGATTTTTAGCCAGGAAAGCTTCACACATGGACTCAGAAGCTTATTTATTTTTTGTCTGCATGATACACTTGTAAGAGCGGTATGATGCATGTGCAATTGGATTAATCATGCATATTTTTAGAATACCTTTCCATCTAGAGAATGGTCTGAGGGTACGTTATGTTGTTACATTGCATAAGCTGTCTGATACAGAAAGATCACAGAGTTTTCTTAGCCCAAATATCTTGGTTTTCTTTTTTGAAGTCAAACTTTGGTAACTCTGCCTATGTCCTTTTAGCTTAGTCTAGTGGAATGACATTAATTTACATAACTGAGGGAAGCATGCAGTGGTTGCGTTCACACATCACCACGATAATGGTTTGCTGCCAATCTGCAAAGCACTCTTGCTTGCTTGCTGCCAGCTAGTGAGCAGGAGCAATAAACCACTATAAAACCAAAAATCTGAATCCAAGGTTTGGTCTTGGCTTACCAGTCATGGTTTGTGAATGAGTGTCTCCACTTTAGAAATATATATATAGTCCAGTAGCACCTTAGAGACCAACTAAGTTTGTTCTTGGTATGAGCTTTCGTGTGCATGCACAATTCTTCACACCTACCTGAATCGTCTTCAGCTACCTACCTGAATCTGTCTCCACTTTAATCCAGGATGTGTGGAATGGCGAGCTGCTTCCTTTTGTCTGTGTTAGCCTTGCTTTTGTGCCTGCTTCTTCCCATTGTGTGGTGCGTTGCATTTAGGTCAGTAAACCGACAGGGCATCTTTGTCTACGGGTGTCCTTGTGGAGCTAGTGGTACATTCTCCTAACTGGAAATAAAGCGTGCAAGTGCATGCACAGCTGGACACCACTGGCTTTTCTTCCCATGTGCTTGGGTGCATGTGACATAAAACCTTTCCTTGGTAGGAGAAAGACATAGTGGTGGGGCACCATTCCATAGTTTACCTCACGTCACAAAATGTGTTGGGCTGACTCAGGGTTAATCCCATTCTCTAGGAAGGAGGAGCAAAACTGGAGCAATCTGAGCACAGGTTGAAACGTTACCTTTCTATTGAGGCTTTTGCTAGTTATTGATGCCAACCATTCATTGTAAAAACAATTCTGACTATCAATAGTGCTTGTTTAATTTATAAGATTTTAATGCATTCTGTTGTATTAAGGTTGTGAAAAGTATGAGATGTTTGCCTAAGAGACACTATATAAATACTTTTTATAAATAAATACGCTATATAAATACTTTTTTATAAATATTTTTTAATGAATAACTTGGAAGGCCCTCCAGACGTTGTTTGATGCCAGCTCACATCAGCCTCAGCCAACAACAGGTGTGATCGGTCTGGTGGTGCAACAACATCTAGAGAGAAACAGACTCCCCATCCTTGAGCTACAGGGACATTTGTCAGGGCAAACAAGGCACAATTTTATGGAACAAAGTCTATGATGTATCAAGATGGATCAAAGTCAAACAAATAACAGGACCATGAAAAGGTCAGAAGCAAATCTGAAAGACCGGGAGGAGGAATTACCATCAATGTCAATAAAGGGCAGTTTGTGGAGAAACAGGAAATTGTTCAGAAAAGAGAGCACCAGTACCCAGCATTTTGCAATCTTTAACCTGGGAGGGGAAATCTGTGGCCCTCCAAACGTTGCTGAAACTAAACTCCCATAATCTTTGATCACTTACCATGTTGGCTGGGGTTGATGGGAGAAACACACATTCCTCATTCCTCCTTTGCACACATTTCCTAATGCTCCCCTTCAATTTAAGGCTTAGGATGAGGTTCAATTTAGTTGAAATAGGAAGGAGAGAGGAAAGACTTGTCTGTTGGTTATACTACAGAGCACTTAATCACCTCTCAGCCCACACCCCTTGGAGATGAAAAAGTGCATTCAGATTTGGCCCACTTAGCACCACAGTGAAAATGCTGACAGGCAGAATGAAGGACTGGCATATTTTTCTCCCTTCCCTGAAGCCCAGCCTTCAAAACAAACAAAGGCATACTTTGCCCAGCTTGGTTGCTATAGTGAATCCATGGAAACAGCTGCACCCCTTAGATGCAGGCAGAAACTGAAAGCTGCCGCTGTAGCATGCCATCAGAAACCTACTGCTGCCTGCCTGACACTCTGACCACATGCATCTTTTGTTGTTGTTTAGTCGTTTAGTCATGTCTGACTCTTCATGACTCCATGGACCAGAGCATGCCAGGCACTCCTGTCTTCCACTGCCTCCCACAGTTTGGTCAAACACATGCTAGTAGCTTCGAGAACATTGTCCAAACATCTCATCCTCTGTCATCCCCTTCTCCTTGTGCCCTCCATCTTTCCCAACATCAGGGTCTTTTCCAGGAAGTCTTCTCTTCCAAAGTATTGGAGCCTCAGCTTCAGGATCTGTCCTTCCAGAGGGCACTCAGGACTGATTTCCTTAAGAATGGAGAGGTTTGATCTTCTTGCAGTCCATGGGACTCTCAAGAGTCTCCTCCAGCACCATAATTCAAAAGCATCAATTCTTCGGCGATCAGCCTTCTTGATGGTCCAGCTCTCACTTCCATACGTCACTACTGGGAAAACCATAGCTTTAACTATACGGACCTTTGTTGGCAAGGTGATGTCTCTGCTTTTTAAGATGCTGTCTAGGTTTGTCATCGCTTTTCTCCCAAGAAGGAGGCATCTTTTAATTTTGTGACTACTGTCACCATCTGCAGTGATCATGGACATGCATCTTTTGTTGTTGTTGTTTAGTCATTTAGTCGTGTCTGACTCTTCGTGACCCCATGGACCAGAGCACGTCAGGCACTCCTGTCTTCCACTGCCTCCCGCATGCATCTTTACTCTAAAGCAAATCTTGCTGAACTCTGTGGTGCTTGCTCCCAGGTAAATGTCCATCAGAATGCATCTGTAGTGGGTGGCACATTTATACAGATGGACTGAGAGCTGCTCCTGGTCTTGTGTTCATATGGATTTCAGGCCACTGATGGGAAAGATAAGCTTGGGTGCATGTTACCTGCATCATTACAACAACCAATAAACCCTGATTTTGTTTACTCACCTGCTGTGGCCATTAGCTGATCCTAAAAGCAAACAAGGTCTTAACACTTCTGCTTTTGTTTTGTTCTCACTCTGCATTTCCCAGGCTTTCCATGTGGAATGCAGTTTTAATGACACTGCAAAATGTCAACCAGCTGGGAGTGTTCTGCCCTTGGTCTTTACTACTCATTTGGTGTCTTGTTACGTAAATATTACACAAACCCCTTGACAACTAGCAATCTTCAGCAAAGGACTGGGTGGGTTAGTTCGACTCAAGATGCAAAAGGCAGCTGTCACACAACCTCAATCACTTAAGCTCCCTGGTCAATTTCAAAACCTCCCTTGTTTGTAGAAGGCTATCATTTTTCAATGCAGATTGTAAGTAAAGAGTGCCATCTACTGGCTCTGTCTAACATTTCCCAGAAATCAGGAATAAGTATATACACCTGCAGGCACAGCTTCTTCCAGATTGTCATGTGAACTTTGGCCCTAAGATATGTTAAAAGGCAATAATGATGTGCATTGATTTTTGAACAAGTGTTCTATATTTCCCATATTTGGAGAGATAAATTGCTTTTCTGAAAAAAACCCTGGTTTGTATGAACAACGTTTTGCTCCAACAGTCTGTAAAGCAATCTGAGCTCACGGGCAAGCCTGTCAAATTCAGGGTTTTCTTAATTTCTCAGTTTTTGAATTCTAAATTCAGTTCTCCACATTTCTGTATCAATTTGCATTTTAAAAAAATAGCCTAATGAAAATTGTCAATATTTTTGTGCAAATTATACACTTTGTATGCAGTTTTACCTAATATTCACATTTTGTAAAGCAATGTTATGCCATTTTCACTCATATATGTATTTATATGAACTGTTTATACTAGTATATGCATTTTTATACACATTACTTGGCTAGAGAGTTTGGATAAGTGTGCACTTTAAAGGATGACTGCATTTCAGTTTGTATATTGTTTCTTAAAGTGTGGATCTGGTATTATGAAGATGATGTATAGATGGTATTTGACTCCTGTAAAATTAGCAAAGATGTATCATAATTGTGATAATACACGTTGAAAATGTAAAGAAACGGAAGGAACATTCTTTCATATGTGGTGGACCTTCCCCAAGGTGAAAGACTTCTGGGAAAAGATTTATAATGAACTGAAAAAAATGTTGAACTATACATTTATAAAGAAACCAGAGGCCTTTCTTCTTGGAATAACAGGTTTGGAAAGAAAGATGTTAAACTATTTTTGTATGCCACAACTGCGGCTTGTATTTTGTTAGCTAAAAAGTGGAAAACTCAAGAATTACCAACAGTAGAAGAATGGCAGATGAAAATGATGGATTTTTTGGAGCTAGCCGATCTAACCGGAAGAGTCCACGACCAGAAGGAGGAGGAACACCACGAAGAATGGAAGAAATTTAATGATTATTTAGCTAAATTTGTTAAGCTAAACTAACTGGAAATAGCTTCCAGATATTTAATGGGATACATAAATAGGATTGTATTTATGTTAACTGATAAAATAATATGTTTAATACAAGAAGGAGAAGATTTAAATATGTTAATGTTTAATTTAAAGGGTATCAAAATTGGGATTTGGAAAACCGTTATAAGGATATGCAATGAAATTCAACTAAGGGGAAACGAGTAAGTCGTTTTACAAAGTTAATAACTGTTATTTTCAATAAGGGTATGATTTATGTTTGTTATGTTTTGTTTGTTTTGTGTTTTTGTTTGTCGTTAATATTGTAAAAACCAATAAATTTTTTGGTAAAAAATAAAATAAAGCGTGGATCTGGTAGGTTCAACTTTAAATGTTAACTGAATTGAATCTCTCCCCCACCTCTGAATCTGAGCCCAATAGTTTAATTGCCTATTAAA
Organism: Podarcis erhardii; assembly: GCF_964252035.2. Lineage (NCBI taxonomy): Eukaryota > Metazoa > Chordata > Lepidosauria > Squamata > Lacertidae > Podarcis > Podarcis erhardii. The sequence continues at coordinate 65,311,277 of NC_138512.1, read as the reverse complement.
TGTCTCTTATGAGAAATAAAAGCCCTTGAGCTTTTTTGAACACTCTTCTGCTTTCCCAGATACCTTTTTTACTTCTTTCGGTAGGTTGTTATTTGAGCTGTTTCAGGAAACCTCCACCATCTTTGCAATCTACTGCTGCTCTAGTTGAAATTTAAAGCTCTGGGTGGTTTTATTTTGCTGGGAAAGTTGTCATAGTTATAATCATGGCAACAAGCATTTTTGAAGAACCCGTTCTTTAGTAACTTAATATAATGAGTTTATTGGGGTGAAGGGAAAGATATAGCTGTGAAGAGCACATAGCAGGTACTCCAAAGACTTTAACATGGCCTTGAGAAATTACAGCAGTTAAAATGTCCATTATTCCAGAACTTGCTTTTATTTTTCAGGTCTTGCCGGTTCATAACTTGTAATAAATAAGCTGCATAACGGTGCTAGGCAGGAGGAGACCACAGTTGCGATCTGATTGTGAGCATACCTGTTTTAGCACATGATAAAAGTGCTAAACAGTGAGAAAATAGTGGGGGGAAATTACATTCGCTTCTGTGAAGTGAAAAAAGTATAATAATTTGCATATTTGTTCATGGAACAGAAGAAATGCACACAAACATTATTTCCATCATATTGTGGAATTAACCAATCGTTTAATCATTTAAATAATTTGAAACAACATGACAGCGGCATTCATGACGGTATTGTAAGCACATTCTGGCAAACACCTAGAAGACATAATGTAGGGGTGGGGTTACAATGGTACAGAAAACACTTCTATATGATTCTTATGGTTAGAGCTATTTAAGAATTACAAAGAAAGATCACAGCAGTTATAATCTAATTAGCCTGAACTTGAAACACTGGCATTTATGGCTTATTTGTCTGTCTGTCTGTCTGTCTGTCTGTCTGTTTGTTTGTTTGTTTGTTTGTTTGTTTATTTAATAAAAGTTCTTTACCACTTGATTGTAAATAGTGGGTTACAAAACAAAACAAAAAGACACCTTGACCTCATTTTTTAAAAATTTAAATATAGATATATCATTATAAACCACTTTTTTGAGTAAAAATACTTTCCCTGCCCCTGAATAAAACTCTCTCATACTAAGGTCAGTTGGTACTGCTGAGGACTTGCTTTTCTGCAGCCACCTGGAAGTGGAACTAAAATTATTGTTACTACTGTTATTTATTAAAGAATTTTAAAAGCAAAGGGGTAAGGTAAAAGCAAAGGAGCTGGGTTCAGTTTAAGAATATTTGTGGCATAAGCCCTTACTCTAAATGTGCTAGGGGTTTATTTTATCATTTATACATTCACTTTGGAGTCCCCCTCCCCCACTGCATTAAACAGAACAAAAGTAACATATGAAGGGTTGGGTCCGGACTAAGTTCCTCGAGGTTTAGTGCCGTTGGAATGAATGGGATAGGTTAGCCATAAATCGCACTAATTTAAATGGGATTGAAACATGATTAGTCTGGGTCCAACTCAAAATCATTTACTCTGGAGTAATTTGATAAGAACTGGATCTAATTCAGCTAAAATAATTTCTCGTTAACTGAACAATAACATTAGGTGATTATAATATTCCCGCAGGAGACTTTCTCCTTTCCCTTTTCTTTAGGACCCTTGACATTTTGATGGGAAGAATAATAACCCAATGTGGAATAATGACAGTGGAGGCTGATGCCTCGTGGGCCGTAGGACGGAAGGCAGGAAGGTGAACAGCAATGCTGAGGAGATCCAGCTAATTATGTTTTTGCCCATCCTCTTCTCTGCTAAGTTCTGCAAAGGCAACACTGAGGCAAAGGAGGAGGAGGAGGCTGATAGGCAGTTCCACCCCCTAGGCTGGTTGTAAGGAGGTAGGCAGTCAGGGGCTAGCAGAGGGCAGACTGAGCTTGATGGACAGTGCCCTACTTGTCCTAATGGAATAGGAATATCCATGGAATAATGATAATACTCCAAATCAGCACACACACTGTACATCCCTCAGAAAATGGAACTAATGTTTCCTGGGATCATACACACTGACAACAATGTCTTTTGGATAGTCAGACAAACAACAGCAACAACAACAGCAGACAGAAGGAAGTACAGTGGTACCTCGGGTTACAGACGCTTCAAGTTACAGACGCTTCAGGTTACAGACTCCGCTAACCCAGAAATAGTACCTTGGGTTAAGAACTTTGCTTCAGGATGAGAACAGAAATTGCTCAGCGGTGGCGTGGCAGCAGCAGCGGGAGGCCCCATTAGCTAAAGTGGTGCTTCAGGTTAAGAACAGTTTCAGGTTAAGAACGGACCTCCAGAACGATTTAAGTTCTTAACCCGAGGTACCACTGTACTTTTTTCACACGGTACACAGTTAAAACTATAGAATCTGCTTCCACAAGAGGCCACCAAATTGGAAGACGTTAAATATTGAGGATAAGGCTTTCAGTGGCTATTGGACATTGCTGTTTTTGACTCTCCAAAAGAAAACGCATCTGTTAAATCACTCAGAATAGCGGCACGCTCGACTGCTTCTCATGGAAATCACCTGTCTGGGATAGCAGTCAAATTTCCTCAAGGTAATCATCCCAAATTATCCTGGTGCATTATAAAAGGTAGTAACATGGATTCACCTTTTCCTATTTTAGCACCTACATCTTTGTCAACATCTTAACTCTCCAGTTATTCATTTGCAATATAAATAATTTGTACTGCCGATTAGAAAGCCTGGGTTACAGCCAGACAAATAGAACACCTTATATACATTACACTTACTTCATAAGTTGGTGAAATTTGGCCCACCGTGGAACGAAAATCATTTTCTGGTTAGTAAGTATTCCTTCCATTAATGCTTTGGCCGAGTCTTCCACTTCTACCAAAGGGCACCTGAAGTTATATGGAAAACAAATGTTTGTTTGCTTATTCATTCCAATTTATAGCCTGTTTTGTTCAAAGACCAAATCCAGCGGTAACTACCATACAGACCCACAACCAAGTGTTGTGGTGTATTCCTACACAAGTCTTGTGAAGCAACGGTGCTTCCATTTGAGACTTGCTCTACTCAACAAGCCTTACACTGGAACAAAGGAAACTGTGATACCAGTGGTCTGTGAAGCTCAGTATTGTGTATACTCCAGGATTTCACATGGGATTCTCTCCTGGTTCTATTTGGAGATGTTGGGGATTGAAGTAGGCTTGTTTGCATGCGTAGCAGAAGCTCTACCACTGAACCCCAGCTTAGCATTAATGCCATTATGCTTCTGTTCTGGGCAGCGGTGGAGCAAGCCGATTGGGTGCCTGCGGCAGCATGTGTGCCCTGTGCCCAGGGACAGGGCCAGCTGCCCGCAGGGTGGGGTGAGCTGGGGCAGGATGCCCTGCGGGGCCTCCAAGCAGTCTGCCTGCCTCCTCCCACTCAGCCACCCTACAACTGAGGGGGAGGCGGCAGGCGGACCATTTGGGGCAGTGCGGAGCCTGTGGGCGCCCAAGCCATCATGTCACTCCCAGGAGAGACGCGTGGCTCAGGTGTGCTGCAGGCCTCGCGGTGAGTGCCGCCTGGCATTTTGTCACCCTCAGTGGCAACACCTGGGGCAACCCGCCCCTACCGAACCCTGCTTCCTCAGCCCATGGTTCTGGGCTCCAGCTAATTCCAAGAGGAAGGGCTGAATAATAATAATAATAATAATAATAATAATAATAATAATAATACATCATTATTTATACCCTGCCCTGGTTTCCCCAGCCACTCTGGGCAGCTTCCAACAAAATATTAAAATACAATAGTCTGTTAAACATTAAAAGCTTCCCTAAACAGAGCTGACTTCAGATGTCTTGTAAAAGTCTGGTAGTTGTTTTTCTCTTTGACATCTGGTGGGAGGGCGTTCCACAGGGCGGGTGCCACTACTGGGAAGGCCCTCTGCCTGGTTCCCTGTAACTTGGCTTCTCGCAGTGAGGGAACCGCCAGAAAGCCCTCGGCGCTGGACCTCAGTGTCCGGGCAGAACAATGGGGGTGGAGGCCTTCAGGTATACTGGACTGAGGCCGTTTAGGGCTTTAAAGGTCAGCACCAACACTTTGAATTGTGCTCGGAAACGTACTGGGAGCCAGTGAAGGTCTTTCAAGACCAGTGTTATATGGTCTCAGCTGCTGCATTCTGGATTAGTTGTAGTTTCCGGGTCACCTTCAAAGGTAGCCCCACATAGAGCGCATTGCAGTAGTCCAAGCGAGAAATAACTAGAGCATGCACCACTCTGGTGAGACAGTCCGTGGGCAGATAAGGTCTCAGCCTGCATACCAGATGGAGCTGGTAAACAGCTGCCCTGGACACAGAATTGACCTGCACCTCCATGGACAGCTGTGAGTCCAAAATGACTCCCCGGCTGTGCATCTGGTCCTTCAGTGCAAAAGTTACCCCATTCAGGACCAGGGAGTCCTCTACACCTGCCCACCTCCTGTCTTGTCAGGATTCAACTCAATCTGTTAGCTGCCATCCATCCTCCAACCGCCTCCAGACACTCACACAGGACCTTCACCGCCTTCACTGGTCCTGGCACTCAGGTTTGGAGCCAAGTACCCGAAACTTTCTATTAGCATTTCAGATTGTGAGGGTTAAACACCCCAATGGACAAGATTACAGGAAAGTCAGAAGCTGACTGCCAACTCTTAACCTGAACACTTTTAGCATTATATTCCTCACCCCCACCCACTGTTTTTGAGAAGAACCATCTGCTTTGTAGCACAAAGTATTCAGGCTCAGAACTGGCCACTTCAAAGCTTCCTTTAGCAGGATAGGTTTCTATGCTACACCAGCCCCAACTCACTACGGACAGTGAGAATTGCATTCGCAGAAGCACTGTGGGTTAAACCACTGAGCCTCTTGGGCTTGCTGATCAGAAGGTCGGCGGTTCAAATCCCCGCAACGGGGTGAGCTCCCATTGTTCCATCCCAGCAGTTCGAAAGCACGTCAAAGTGCAAGTAGATAAATAGGTACTGCTCCAGCGGGAAGGTAAACGGCGTTTCCATGCGTTGCTCTGGTTCGCCAGCAGCGGCTCAGTCATGCTGGCCACATGACCTGGAAACTGTACGCCGGCTCCCTCGGCCAGTAAAGCGAGATGAGCGCTGCAACCTCCGGAGTCGGCCACGACTGGACCTAACGGTCAGGGATCCCCCTTTACCTTACCCTTCACAGAACACTTATTGTTCGTAACACAGGCTGCGTTCACCACCACCACCAAGAATTTTCCTCTTTCTCATGTCAGATGTGAGTTGAAATAAGCACAAGGTTGGTGCATGCTATTGCACACCATGTTCTGTCTTCCAAAAGAGAACCTTAGAGCTTCTCACTACTTAGAGAAACTGGAAAAAGGAGACACAGATGCATCAAAGAACAGTTAATGCAATGGGACAGGTGGATACAAACTCCCTACCCTTATTATCACTTACCTTGCCTTAAGGAGTTTTACAGAGTCAGTGTTCATAAAAACTGGGCACATGCATGTTGTTTCAATCCCATCCATTTTCAAAAGGCTCAGCTCCTCTTTCAGACTCTCATGAAATCCCACCGCACTCCACTTGCTTGAACTGAGGGAGGGGCATGAGGTGAGGTTAGACACGATTGATGGGGAAATAGATGTCTTAGTTTTCACATGTCATTTATTTTAAAGCGCTTATAATCCGCTTAATTTTTAATATATATTAAAAAAATCTGAAGTGGTGTTTGACAAAATAAATAAACCGACAGTATCATTAAAACAAACATAAAACATAAAACCATCACAACAGCAGTATAAAAGCATATAAAAACAAATAAACCCCCATGTTCAATGGAATAAGCTTCAAACCAATGAAATCCAAACAAATTAGAAACAGGGTCTTATATGGGTCAGGGAAACCCCACGTAAAATAGGTGTGGGAAGAAGTCAGCACTGCGCTAAGGCAACCATTTTGTAAAGGCAAGCATTACCGCTTGCTAGACAGGCAGCAGCTGAAGAAGGAGCAAAAAGGGTTTCCTCCTGTGTGTGTTTCTTTGTGGCTGATTAGCTGTTCTCCCTGTGCAAAGGTCAGAGGGGGCAGGATTTCTGTTGAGGTAGGTGCAGTGCGCGCAGTTTGATCCATCTTTTAGATTTAGGGGAGCTAGTCTCAAACATTTGTCGGGGTAGACCTAGCGTTTTTTGGGGGAGGAAGTTATTTGTCCTGTCTGCACGCTTCTTATGATGGAGGACCGCTGTAGCCACCCCCAATGACACATTCTCAAGATGGAGAGTGAGGGAACAGCTGCAGTCGCCTGCAGCTCCTGCACAATGTTTGCCATCTTGCCAAAGGTTGCAGGCAGCTTTACCTGCAGCAATTGCATGTTGATTGCCCTCTTAAAAGACAAAGTCCAGCAACTGGAGGAACGTGTAGCTACCCTCCAAAGAATTAGAGAGCTGGAGCTCTTCTTGGAAGCAACAGAGCACACCGTCTCCACCAAGGAGGAGACAGGGGACTCCCCTGAGAAGGAGGCTAGTTCACCAACACAGGAGCCAGATATATGGAGAAACGTGACTCAAAGAAGTAGGAAGCCCAGGGTTCGCTCTGATTGTTTAGAAATACACAATCGCTTTGAGGTCCTCTCCCCTAGCATGGAAGACGAAGAGCAGACTCCGTTTGAGGATCTCTCCCTCATTACAGTCGATCAGGTATATGAAGATGAGAAGCAAAGTCAGTCCTCAGGGAACGTGCAGGCGACCTTGGAACGGACAGCTCACGGAAGAACCCCGACCAAACCTAAGAGGCGGCGTGTAGTGGTGATAGGGGATTCCCTACTGAGGGGAACAGAAGCAGTGATCTGTGGGCCTGACAAGATGTCTCGGGAAGTGTGCTGTCTCCCCGGGGCTAAGATCCAAGATGTAACTGAACGACTGCAAGGAATCATAAAACCCACTAACAAATACCCCTTCCTCTTGGTTCATGTGGGAACCAATGACACTGTATGCAATAGCCTCCAGAAGATCAAAAGAGACTATGAGGCTCTGGGCAGGAAATTGAAGCAATTAAATGCACAAATTGTCATCTCATCTGTCCTCCCAGTTGAACGACGTGGCCCAGGGAGAGAGAGAAAAATAGTGGAAGTGAACAGCTGGCTTCGCAAATGGTGTAAACAGGAACGGTTTGGATTCTTAGATCACGGACAGCAGTTTCTTGAAGATGGACTTCTGGCAAGCGATGGGCTGCACCTCACAACGGTTGGGCGGAATGTTTTTGCCAAAAATCTCAGAAACCTCATCAGGAGGGCTTTAAACTGACTAATGTGGGGGAGGGAGACAGTGCTCCTGAAGGTAGGAGTCCAAATGTCATAGACCGAATGGAGCATACAGCACGCAGACCTAGTGACGGGAGGAAAAAATCCTTAAATAAGAGACACGGGGGAATGATTAATGGACTTCAATGTCTGTACACTAATGCGCAAAGCATGGGTAATAAACAAGATGAGCTTGAGCTCTTGGTACAGCAAACTAAATATGACATAATAGGCATCACTGAAACCTGGTGGGATAAGTCCCACGACTGGAATGTAATAATGGAGGGATACAATCTATTTCAGAGAAACAGACCAGACAAGAAAGGAGGAGGAGTGGCGTTATATGTCAGGGATGTGTATACCTGTGAAGAGATCCAAGATTTAGAACCTCAAAGCCAAAGTGAGAGCATTTGGGTCAAAATTAAGGGAGAGAAGAATAACAGGGACCTCATTGTGGGAGTTTACTATAGATCCCCAAGCCAAATGGAGGACATAGATGATGCCTTCCTGGAACAGATGGCCAAGCATGCAAAAGGAAGGGAGATAGTAGTAATGGGGGACTTCAATTACCCGGATATTTGCTGGATGTCAAACTCAGCCAAGAGCATAAGGTCAAACAGATTCCTCATTGGCCTTGCAGACAACTTCATTGTCCAGAAAGTGGGAGAAGCAACAAGAGGAACAGCCATTTTAGATCTGGTCCTAACCAATGTTGATGACCTGGTTAGTGGGGTAGAAGTGGAAGGATCATTAGGCGCGAGTGATCATGCTCTTCTGAAGTTTACTATACAGCGGAAAGGAGCAGCCAAGCATACTAGGACTCAATTTCTTGACTTTAAGAAAGCCGACTTCATAAAACTTAGGGAAGTGCTGGGTGAGATCCCATGGACAGTAATACTAAAAGGAAAGGGAGTTCATGATGGCTGGGAGTTTGTTAAGAGGGAGATAGTAAAAGCACAACTTCAGGCAATACCAATGAGACAGAAACATGGAAGGTGCCTAAAGAAGCCAGGGTGGCTATCTAAAGAACTTTTAACTGAGTTAAGATTAAAAAAGGATGTGTACAAAAAATGGAAAAGGGGGGAAACCACCAAAGAGGAATTCAAACAAATAGCCAGCACGTGTAGACACAAAGTCAGAAAAGCTAAAGCACAGAATGAACTCAGGCTTGCTAGAGAGGTTAAAAGCAACAAAAAAGGCTTTTATGGGTATGTTCGTAGCAAAAGGAAGAACAAAGAAACAGTGGGGTCGCTCAGAGGAGAAGATGGTGAAATGCAAACAGGGGATACAGAAAGGGCTGAACTCCTCAATGCCTTCTTTGCCTCAGTCTTCTCCGATAAAGAAAACAATGCCCGACCTGAAGAATTTGGAGCAAATGATTCAGCAGAGGAAACACAGCCCAGAATAACTAAGGAGATAGTACAAGAATACTTGGCTAGTTTAGATGTATTCAAGTCTCCAGGGCCAGATGAACTGCATCCAAGAGTATTAAAAGAACTGGCAGATGTGATCTCAGAACCACTGGCAGTCATCTTTGAGAATTCCTGGAGAACAGGCGAAGTCCCGGCAGACTGGAGGAGGGCAAATGTTGTCCCTATTTTCAAAAAGGGGAAAAGAGAGGACCCAAATAATTACCGCCCAGTCAGTCTGACATCAATACCAGGGAAGATTCTGGAGCAGATCATTAAGCAAACAGTCTGTGAGCACCTAGAAAGGAGTGCTGTGATCACCAATAGTCAGCATGGATTTCTGAAAAATAAGTCATGTCAGACTAACCTGATCTCGTTTTTTGACAGAATTACAAGCCTGGTAGATGAAGGGAATGCAGTGGATGTAGTCTACCTTGATTTCAGCAAGGCATTTGACAAGGTGCTCCATGATATTCTTGTAAAGAAGCTGGTAAAATGCGGACTTGACTATGCTATCACTCAGTGGATTTGTAACTGGCTGACTGACCGAACCCAAAGGGTGCTCATCAATGGTTCCTCTTCATCCTGGAGAAAAGTGACTAGTGGGGTGCCACAGGGTTCTGTCTTGGGCCCGGTCTTATTCAACATCTTTATCAACGACTTGGATGATGGACTCAAGGGCATCCTGATCAAATTTGCAGATGACACCAAACTGGGAGGGGTGGCTAACACCCCAGAGGACAGGATCACACTTCAAAATGACCTTGACAGATTAGAGAACTGGGCCAAAACAAACAAGATGAATTTTAACAGGGAGAAATGTAAAGTATTGCACTTGGGCAAAAAAAATGAGAGGCACAAATACAAGATGGGTGACACCTGGCTTGAGAGCAGTACATGTGAAAAGGATCTAGGAGTCTTGGTTGACCACAAACTTGACATGAGCCAACAGTGTGACGCGGCAGCTAAAAAAGCCAATGCAATTCTGGGCTGCATCAATAGGAGTATAGCATCTAGATCAAGGGAAGTAATAGTGCCAATGTATTCTGCTCTGGTCAGACCTCACCTGGAGTACTGTGTCCAGTTCTGGGCACCACAGTTCAAGAAGGACACTGACAAACTGGAACATGTCCAGAGGAGGGCAACCAAAATGGTCAAAGGCCTGGAAAAGATGCCTTATGAGGAACGGCTAAAGGAGCTGGGCATGTTTAGCCTGGAGAAGAGGAGGTTAAGGGGTGATATGATAGCCATGTTCAAATATATAAAAGGATGTCACATAGAGGAGGGAGAAAGGTTGTTTTCTGCTGCTCCAGAGAAGCGGACACGGAGCAATGGTTCCAAACTACAAGAAAAAAGATTCCACCTAAACATTAGGAGGAACTTCCTGACAGTGAGAGCTGTTCGACAGTGGAATTTGCTGCCAAGGAGTGTGGTGGAGTCTCCTTCTTTGGAGGTCTTTAAGCAGAGGCTTGACCACCATATGTCAGGAGTGCTCTGATGGTGTTTCCTGCTTGGCAGGGGGTTGGACTCGATGGCCCTTGTGGTCTCTTCCAACTCTATGATTCTATGATTCTATAATTCCCTACCCCCTTCGCTCCCTATATACACTGTTCTGGGTTTTTTTCTCCAAGCCAATTTCAGGGTGTTCTGAGTTGGGGGCACAGGGGGCGGAGCCCTGTTGTGAAAATGGAAGTCCTTCCAAGGGGCTTTTGCTGCTGAGTCGCCTTCTCTTAATCCTGCCTTACATCTTTGCATAATGTCTGAAGCAATTGGTGGTTGCTGCTTCCCATACAGTGAAGGGAAGGGCATTGCGTAGGACAGAAGAGAATGGTAGAAGAGAATGTTTACAGGTCACCACCCTCTGATATTCTTTCATTTATACTTATTATGGTATAGGGACGTGGGTGGGTTGAACCACAGAACCTAGGACTTGCCGATCAGAAGGTTGGCAGTTCGAATCCCTGTGATGGGGTGAGGTCCCGTTGTTCGGTCCCAGCTACTGCCAACCTAGCAGTTCGAAAGCACATCAAAGTGCAAGTAGATAAATAGGTACCGCTCTGGTGGGAAGGTGAACAGCGTTTCTGTACACTACTCTGGTTTGCCAGAAGCGGCTTAGTCATGCTGGCCACATAACCCGGAAAGCTGTCTGTGGACAAACGCCAGCTCCCTCGGCCTATAGAGCAAAATGAGCGCGCAACGCCAGAGTCGTCTGTGACTGGACCTAACGGTCAGGGGTCCCTTTACCTTTACTTTATTATGGTATAGCATACAAAATGTTTATTCCCCATCTCCTTAAAAGCACACAAACACACACACATCCCTTTATTTATTTCAAATGTAATCCCTTCTTTTTTTTAAAGTAAGACCTATTGCCAACTAGCACACAATTATTATTTTTGAAAACCAATCTAATTTTTATTTTAATTAGCTAAGTTATAATCCAAGACCCTGATTGGGAACGTGGAGGACCTGCAAAGTTTGGACCAAGAACTCCATTTTCAAGCGGTCAAATTCTTGTTTGAAATTCCCTCTTTCTTGGGACTTTGCTCATGTCCTTGTCCCATGTGAATCAGGAATCCGCCATGTTAGCTAAACATCCCTCTAAACTAGTGTATCCCAAACGTACAACAATTGCGGACCCCTTTTGAACTGAGCTTGAACTTGCTACCCTGATAAAAGAAAATCACAGTGATTCATACCTGTAGCAAACCATGTATGGAACGCCTAAATGCCCAGCGAATGAAGCAACTGTGACAATATGTCCATGATTGTTTTTAATCATTGGTGTCAGGAATGCTTTAACTGTCTTGAATGCAAATTAAAACAAAGAAAGAAAGAAAATGAAAAGTTAGAAGCTAATGGTTCCAAAATGTTCAGTCAGAAATCTGTCTGGGGGAGCTTTTGCCCTCCAGATGTTGCTGGACTCCAGTTCCTATCAGCCTTAGCCTTCACATCATATGGTTAGGGATGATGGGAGTTGTAGTCCATGGGAGTTGGTGACCCAGAGGGCCAAATGTTCCCCAGGCCTCATATAAACACTACAGCTAGGAGGAAAGACATGAGAGTGAGCAGGTGGATCATGGACCATGTCAATATCTGGAAGTAACCTGCTGTTTGCTGAAGGGACCATAGCAGCATTTGCCAATCCAGCATAGCCAATGATCAGGGATGATGGGAGTTGTAGTCCAACAACATTTTGAAGACAAAGAGTTTATACTATCTCTGGGTTAAAGAAATGGAAAAAAGGGAGGATCCTTGATTACCTCGTACAGCAAACTGAAAACAATCAGAAGCTTAAGGTTTATTAAGTTTGTTTTAATCACATTTGAGTGGTGTCCCACTTTTATCGAACTGTTGTATGACTGGTACTTAGACTAAGCAATGAAGATTTTATATTTTGTGAACATTTTAGAGATCCTGATCCCCCATCCCCCACAAGTCTCCAATTATTATTTGCTTCCATGGGTGCTGAACATTTCCATGAAAGAGGAAGTGGGGGTATAGTCAGTCCAACACAATTTTTTTATAGATTCATGTAACTGATTAATCCAAGGGGTGGTCAATGTAGTGCTCTCTAGACATTGTTGGACTACAACTCTCATCATTGACCATGCTTGCTGAGGGTGATGGGAGCTGGAAGTCTAGGGCTGATTTACTCGCATGGTTTTTCACATTAAGGAAGGGTTAAGGAATGGTTTTCACAACGTGGATCATGGGTAGGCAAACTAAGGCCTGGGGCCAGATCTGGCCAAATTGCCTTCTAAATCCGGCCCACGGACAGGCTACATGAGTAGAATGTGTCGTTTTATTTAAAATGCATCTCTGGGTTATTTGTGGGGCATTGGAATTCATTCATTTTTTTTCAAAATATAGTCTGGCCCCGCACAAGGTCTGAGGGACAGTGGACTGGCCTCCTGCTGAAAAAGTTTGCTAACCCCTGACGTAGATGGATACATGACACCCTACTTTTTACCTTGTCTTTTTTTATTGCTTAATTTTTAATAGTTTTATGCTTCTATATTGCATTATGAACGTAAAAAGTAGGATGTCATGCCTCCATCATACCACAGTGTTGGGAGCTGGCCATGTACACAGCTGGAGAATAAAGCGATGGTTGGCTTCAGCTTCCAGGAGAGTCCCAAACCAAGAGAAAGGAAGCAGGTAGAAGGAAGCCAGAAAGGTAGAGGCTGAAAAATGGAGATAGACTGGTGGGGGGAAGGGGAGCAGATATAAATTCAATAAGTAATAATAATATTACCCAGAAATGAGCAAGAACGTTAATGTCGAACATGTTCTGGATCAGCTCATCCTTGGTTGAACACAGTACTGCTACTTTTGTCACTGCAGCATTATTTATCAAGATGCTCACATCTCCAATTTCTTTTTTCACCTATAACAAATTTAAAAGCACTAATGAAAGAAAAGCAGCCTTCTTTAAGAACTTAGAAATAAAGCTGATGGAATATCTGGAAGACAAAATAATATTAATCAGGGATTTAAATGGGTAATTGACCCGCAATTAGATAGGTCTGGAGGAAATAAAAACCAAGGGAAATTACCATCCACCTTTCTAAAAATGAGTGAAAATTTAGATTTAATAGATTCATGGAGATACAAGCAAAGAATAGAGAAAGAATATACATACTATTCCAAACCAAAGAAATTGGCTAGCAGGATAGATGCCGTTACAGATACGTAGCCGTGTTGGTCTGCCATAGTCAAAACAAAACAAATTCCTTCCAGTAGCACCTTAAAGACCAACTAAGTCAGTTCTTGGTATGAGCTTTCGTGTGCATGCACACTTCTTCAGATACACACAATAGATGCCATTTGGCTTTCCAAAGAGCTGCTAAGAAGGATTGAAGATCCTTGGTATAAAATTCTACCAAAAACAATTTTGGACCACAACCCGGTTTTGTTGAGAATAAAACCAGATTGGACAACAGGAATGCGGAGATGGAAACTAAATGAACTTCTATTGAAAGATGAAAAGATAGTAGAGGGTGCAAAAAAATTTGAAAGAATATTTTGAATTGAACAACAAACAAGTTAGTACCGGTATGTAAAAACAATATGGGATGTGAGCAAGGCGGTCATCAGGGGATATTTTATAAAACAAAATTGATATTAAGAAAAGAAAGTGAAAAAGAAAAAACGGGATTGTTGGAGGAAATAAAGGAAAAAGAAAAAGAATTAAATAAACAACCAAGTGATGACAAAATTAAAAGAGAAATTAAACTATTGCAGGCAGAATACAAATCAAAAATAGAGCAAGAAATGGAATCAAATTTGAGAATGGGTAAACAAAATAATTTTGAGTTTGCCAACAAACCAAGTAAATACCTGGCATGGCAACTCATGAGGAGAAATGAAAAACAAATAAATAGAATAAAAATAAATGAGAAATGTATAGATGATCCTAAGATAATAATGCAAAAATTTGTAAAATATTATGGAGATTTGTATAAGAAAGAAGTAGATATAGGGGGAAAAGCTGAAGATTATCTACGCCAACAGAAAATCCCAGAGATTAAGAAAGAGAAACTTCAAATATTGGATGCCCCAATAGCAGAAGCAGTAATTAAGAAAGCTACCCAGAAAGTTAAAGTAGGCAAAACACCTGGCCCAGACGGCCTCCCAGTGAAATATTATAAAAAAATGGAAGCAATATTAATTACACCACTTACTGAAATAATGAATAACATCTGCAATCAAGGGAAAGTACGCGATTCGTGGAAAGAAGCATACATAACCCTCATACCCAAACAGGGAGGGGACCCAGAGTTAATGACTAAGTATAGGCCAAAATCACTTTTAAATTATGATTACAAAATCTTTCCTAACATATTGGCAAATAGGCTCAGAGAGGCCATTAAATATGTTATTCATCCGAATCAAGCTGGAATCCTTCCTGGCAGACAAATCTCAGGGAATACAAGAAACATCATAGACATATTAGAATATCCAGAAATTCTTTGTATATGTGTGTAATTTAAATTAATAAAGATTAATTTTTTAAAAATAAAGAAATAAAAGCACAAATTATGAAACTTCACACAGAGTTCAGTGCTAGAATGGCACAAGATAAGACCATCCTCATCCACAACTTGATTGTAGATGAAGGAGCTGATCTTCAATACTATTTAATATTCATAGGAAGCCAAGGGAAGTGAGAAGGAGTTTTGAATCAAGGTGTGATCGGTATGATGATGACACCCAGTGGCCATGCAATGCTTGGATTGGTGTCTGGATGCAATAAGGAGAAACAAGCTGAACTTGAAACTTGGCAAGCTGGAAGCACTGTGGGTGTATAGTAATTCCCATTTCTGAGAAATTGGTATGACAACAATGATTGCTGCACTCTCCCCAAAGAAGCAGGTTTGCAGTCAAGGGGTACTTCTGTGTCTAGCTTTGGTACCAGGAAGCCCTAGTGGCTAGAAGTGCTCTTTGTGACCTGAGACTTGTACAACAGGTACGGCCATTCCCAAACTGTTGGTGCTGACCTTTAAAGCCCTAAATGGCCTCGGTCCGGTATACCTGAAGGAGTGTCTCCACCCCCATCGTTCTGCCCGGACACTGAGGTCCAGCTCTGAGGGCCTTCTGGCAGTTCCCTCGCTGCGAGAAGCCAAGTTACAGAGAACCAGGCAGAGGGCCTTCTCAGTAGTGGCACCCTCCCATCAGATGTCAAAGAGAAAAACAACTGTCAGACTTTTAGAAGACATCTGAAGGCAGCCCTGTTTAAGGAAGCTTCTACAGTGGTACCTCGGGGTACATATGCTTCAGGTTACATACGCTTCAGGTTACACACTCCGCTAACCCAGAAATAGTGCTTCAGGTTAAGAACTTTGCTTCAGGATAAGAACAGAGATCGTGCTCTGGTGGCAGCAGCAGGGGGCCCCATTAGCTAAAGTGGTGCTTCAGGTTAAGAACAGTTTCGGGTTAAGAACGGACCTCGGGAACGAATTAAGTACTTAACCTGAGGTACCACTGTAATGTTTAACAGACCATTGTATTTTAATATTTTGTTGGAAGCCACCCAGAGTGGCTGGGGAAACCCAGCCAGATGGGCGGGGAATAAATAATAAATTATTATTATTATTATATAAAGCCTGGCCACAGTAGTCCATGCACTGGTTACTTCAAGACTGGATTACTGCAATGCACTCTATGCGGGGCTTCCCTTGTACTTCATCTGGAAGCTACAGTTTGTGCAGAATGCTGCAGTGCAATTGCTGACAGGGGTGAGACCCTATCAGTATATAATTCCTCTGCTCAGAGACCTACACTTGTTGCTGATTTGCTACCAGAGCAAGTTCAAGGTGTTAGTGTATATAAAGCCCTTAACAGCTTGGGACCAGCTTTCCTGTGAGATAACCTTACCTCACATATGCCCACTTAACCTCTTCAATTTGTGGAACTGGTACTGTTACAGGTGCCACACAATACCCACTCTGCATTTGTAAGAAATGTATCATTTCGTGTGGCAGCACCCACACTTTGGGACTCCCACTCTATTGGCACCAGGCAGGTGCCTTCACTGCACTCTTTTCAGAACCTGATAAGAACTCTTTTGTTTAGAGAAGCCTATTGAGACATTGTAGAGTGTTGACATGTTTTTATCTGGTTGTTGTTGTTGTTTAGTCGTTTAGTCATGTCTGACTCTTCATGATCCCATGGACCAGAGCACGCCAGGCACTCCTGTCTTCCACTGCCTCCTGCAGTTTGGTCAAACTCATGCTGGTAGCTTCGAGAACACTGTCCTCTGTCCTCATCTTGTCCTCTGTCGCCCCCTTCTCCTTGTGCCCTCCATCTTTCCCAACATCAGGGTCTTTTCCAGGGAGTCTTCTCTTCTCATGAGGTGGCCAAAGTATTGGAGCCTCAGCTTCAAGATCTGTCCTTCCAGTGAGCACTCAGGGCTGATTTCCTTCAGAATGGATAGGTTTGATCTTCTTGCAGTCCATGGGACTCTCAAGAGTCTCCTCCAGCACAGAATTCAAAAGCATCAATTCTTCGGCGATCAGACCTTTGTTCGCAAGGTGATGTCTCTACTTTTTAAGATCTGGTTTTTAGCAGACTGTATTGTTGATGTTTTAAAAAATGTTTTAAATAGCTTTTAAAAAACTTTTTAAAACTTTGTTTTATTATTATTATTTTGGTAAAGACTAAAGGTTTTATTACAATCAAGTTTTATACGACTCTTGTGAAAATTTAAATTTATTTTATCATTCTAAATAAAATAATTCAAAAGGTGCATTCGATGAGGTCAGGGGGAAAGAGGATATCCTATGAAAGAACCTCAGCTTTTCCAGCACAGGCCCATTTATTTAGGATGTTTCTAACCTGCTGATCCTCTGAGTTGCCAGGAATGGCAAGCATGGTTCCTCGTCCTCATTTTCTTCTTACAACTCCGTGAGGTAGATCAGGTTGGCTGAATGGGGAATTTGAACCCAGCTCTCTATATTCCTAGTCCAGGACTCTGAGTGCTACACACTATTCTGGATGTTCTGTGCTCACTTAATGCAAATCAGGCATACATCTCCTCCTGTGCCAAGTGGTGGGGAGCATGCAAGGTCATCCCACGATGACCCAACAGGCTTGGGAAAAGTTTGGAAACATCTCATAGGAATCTTACTTTATCTGCAACACTGTAGATTTCCGTCCTGTTCCTGCAGTCCACGACAAAAGCATGTGCAATGGCACCCAGCTTTCTGCATTCCTCAGCTGTTTCCTCAACACCTTCCTAGCGGGAGAAAACATCTATAAACATCTATAACCCACAGGTATGATGCTAGCATATTCACGGCATAAACAAAAGACCTGTACAGGGAAGCCGTGCTGCGTGTGCCAAATTTTAATGAATCATAGTTTAATATACAACAGAGGGGAGGGAAGCAAAACTGAGGCAGGAATGAGCAGTGGGATGTGCATTTATTTCCGTTATGCAAAGAGGGGCTTCCTTCTTCCCTGTGTTAATTGCACTGCCAGGGATGCAGCTAATAAACGAGGGATAGAAAACACTACCAAACCATTCTACATTCTAAATCTTATATAAATAATCCAAAAATTGGGAGAACAATGTACAAGATCTACTACAGAAGCCACAATCAGAAAACTCATTCAAATTGTGTCCAAAAGGAAGGTTCAGTCTTTAAAGTTCCTTTAGCCAGACTCCTGCAGATATCAACAAAGTTAAGTTTGATCAAACGAAGTATCGGTGATGTTACGCATAAGAGTTAGAGAGGGTGCCGGCGTTTGTCACCTGTTTCGCCCATGAAGAGTCTCGGGCTTCTTCAGTAAATTCTCTCTCAGGAAATTCTCCCTCAAGATTTTGGGTATTTACATACATTCACTGATGATATAAACCAAAACCTGATTAACCTTTAAACATTCATTATATAATTTCTGAGAGTATAAATACAAAAATCAATATTTAGAACGTAGAATGGTTTGGTAGTGTTTTGTGTGCCGCTTATGTGCTGCTTACTTTATACTGGTCTAATACGAGAATACTACGAGGGACGCAGATGGCGCTGTGGGTTAAACCACAGAACCTAGGACTTGCCAATCAGAAGGTCGGTGGTTCGAATCCCCACAACGGGGTGAGCCCCCATTGCTTGGTCCCTGCTCCTGTCAACCTAGCAGTTCGAAAGCACGTCAAAGTGCAAGTAGATAAATAGGTACCGCTCCAGCGGGAAGGTAAACGGCGTTTCCGTGCACTGCTCTGGTTCACCAGAAGCAGCTTAGTCATGCTGGCCACATGACCCGGAAGCTGTATGCTGGCTCCCTCGGCCAATAAAGCGAGATGAGCGCCGCAACCCCAGAGTCGGCCATGACTAGACCTAATGGTCAGGGGTCCCTTTACCTTTACCTTACTATGAGAATTGGCAGCATAGGTTCATTTCTTCAATAAACGAGGGATAGGCAGACCTGAAGCGGGAGGCAAGAGGTAAAAGAGAGCAGAAGGGAATATGTGGCCACATCTTTCTCTTTCTCTCTAGGGCAGGCAACAAGTTGTAGCAGTCCTCCAGCCCAACCCAATCCTCAGCTCCAATTGTTTTTAAGCACATAAGAATGATTCATCTCCATCTGGAAGGGGCAGACTTTGGTAATATTTGGTAATATGGCACCCTGCTAAGATTTGGCACCCGAAAATGAATCTTCTCAGTTATGGGCCGTCTCAATTTTGCACCCCTTTGGCTCGGCACTCCTTTGCGGGAGAACCGGGAGAACCCTGGGCGTCTTGTCAAGCCTTGGCAATGCACACACCGTCAGCAGCCTCCCCCCCCCCCTTCTCAAGGAACTGTGGGATTTGTGTCTCTCTGAGGGGAATAGGGGTCTCCTCAGAACTTTTAGCATTCTTAAGAAATGGCAATTCACATGATGCTTTGGGGGAAGCCATGGCTGTTTAAAGTATGGTACAGTACTGCTTTAAATTAATAGTGAAGACATGGCCTTAGATCTGGTTTGCAAATTGGCAAGCCCTGTAATAATTTGAAACATCTGCTGCATTTTTGGACGCTGCACTGCAACATTTACCACTGCCTGTTGATACTCAGGACTGAGGGTAGAATAATAACACACACCTACCTTGTTGATATCCCAAAGAACCAGCTTGCTTTGGCGTTTGGCAAACTCATGGGCTGTTGCTCTTCCAAGCCCATGGGCAGCTCCGGTGATCAGAACAATCTCTCCATGAACAGATTTTCTCCTTTTCGGAATAAAGAGTTTCACCAGTGCTTCCAAGAGTGAATAAATGCATATGACTAAAGTCTTGAGGACTAGAAGGATGACAAGCACCACTCTCCATATTAGAGGCTTTCTGCCCTGCAGCTGCTTATTGTGCATTCTGGCAAAAGAAACTCTTCAGGTAGCTAATGCTATAAAGAAGCAGTGAGTGCACATGAATCCTTAAAATGCAAGGAGTTGGCAGTACCCACGCCCTGAAGAATTAGGATGGCTGTTCCTCTTGTCGTCAGCTTCAGAAGTACAGCTAATAAGAATATGTTGCAATAGTCACCTCTGCTGCAACATTCTATTGTGTATATTCACAAAGGCAGCTTAAGTGTTACTCAAATTTAGAATGTAGGACGTGATGCTACTAGGTATAGGAAAATCTGTCCACTTCAACGTCTCTCAGTTTCTCATTTTCCCAATCTGAAATTCAGTTCTCTACATTTCCACATCAGTTTCCAAATATATATTTTTAAAATGTCTCAGGAGTATTCGCCAGCATTTTAGTGCAAAATTCTCCTGATGTACCGTAATTTTTGTATGTGGTTGTACCTAGTACATTCATTTTTGCAAAGCCATTTCCCCATATGTAATGCTTTGTTGGGAAGTTATTTCCCCAAATATATGCATCTTTTTTGCAGACTTGATCTTCACATATGCATTTTTGTACACTTAATTAAGATGGTGAACTACATTTAGAAGTGTGACTTCCTGGGAATGGAATGCTGCGCTGAAGAGGATTTCTTATTTACCGCCACCAGTCAGACTTTGGTGCACGTAAAACGGCAGGAGCGATAAGTAGTATTTGTGGAATATTGATTTATAACTAATGATTTTTGTGGGCTGACAAAGTGAAGAGTAACTCGACTTGACATTTGGGAATATGTCCTAGTTAAATAAAAGTCTAAGCAGGAATTGAAGTATGTACAGCCGCTGGAAAATGAAGAAGGAGGAAAATAATGATAAAATGCTAAAACATTTTAAGTATTGAAATGGAATTAGGAAATGTATGTTACACTGAGCAAGTAAAGGAGGGAAGAGAAACACCCTGAAAGTAAGATGGGAAGTCAACTTTTAAAGTTTGTACTAAATTTAAATCAATTTGTTGTTAATTTGTTAATTTTTTTGAAAAGCAATAAAAATTAATTGGCATAAAAAGAGAAGGATTTGCTGCATTCAGCAGCAGGGATTGCCTTGCAAGGTCCCACAATTATTTGATCCTACTCCAACACTTAACAGCTGTTTGAAGATCACCAGATTGTGGGAAGCTGGTCTACATTATGCATACTTGGGAGATGACAAACAACTGCAGAATGTGCCATATGCTTCTTGTGACTGTTGCAAATATAAGATCAGCCCCAGGCTGAGGTTCCACAGCTGAACTGCTCTGCCCATGTTTTCTCCTCATGTTCCACCAAAATTGACTCTCCTGTAGTCTAAGCCAATAAAATTCGAGCCATTCCTCCTTTGAGATCTTGAGCGCCATGTTTTGAAACAAGTGAAGTACAGTGGTACCTCAGGTTACATACGCTTCAGGTTACAGACTAACCCAGAAATAGTGCTTCAGGTTAAGAACTTTGCTTCAGGATGAGAACAGAAATCGGGCTCCCGCGCCACGGTGGCATCAGGAGGCCCCATTAGCTAAAGTGGTGCTTCAGGTTAAGAACAGTTTCAGGTTAAGTACGGACCTCCGGAAAGAATTAAGTACTTAACCTGAGGTACCACTGTAATACACATTTCCTCATAAAAGGGGGGCTGGGTTGAAAGAACTAGAGTCTTAAGTTACCTAATTGTACCACTAATCAAATGGCAAGATTCAAATCCCTAACGAAACTTAAGCCTGGAAATGGTAGAAAGTAAGAGGAACCAAAATTGCCAGATGCATCCTCCATCTGGACTTCCCACCAGAGCTAGGCCTTCCAACAGAATATTAAAATACAAAAACCTATTAAACATTAAAAGCTTCCCTAAACAGGGCTGCCTTCAGATGTCTTCTAAAAGTCCGGCAGTTGTTTTTCTCTTTGACATCTGGTGGGAGGGCATTCCACAGGGCGGGGGCCACTACTGAGAAGGTCCTCTGCCTGGTTCCCTGTAACTTGGCTTCTCGCAGCGAGGGAACCACCAGAAGGCCCTCAGAGCTGGACCTCAGTGTCCGGGCAGAATGATGGGGGTGGAGATGCTCCTTCAGGTATACTGGACCGAGGCCGTTTAGGGCTTTAAAGGTCAGCATCAGCAGTTTGGGAATGGCCGTACCTGTTGTACAGGTCACTAGAGCATGTACCACTCTGGCAAGACAGTCCCCGGGCAGATAGGGTCCCAGCCTGCGTACCAGGTGGAGTTGGTAAACAGCTGCCCTGGACAGCTGTGAGTCCAGAATGACTCCCAGGCTGCGCACCTGGTCCTTCAGGGGCACAGTTACCCCATTCAGGACCAGGGAGTCCTCCACACCTGCCTCACACATTTTCCCCAATGTGTTCACCAAGCAAAAATAGGTTCAACAGGTAGCGTTTTACTGTGCTTTCTAGTCACATTTCCTAACTCTGTGAACAAAAGACAAATGATTAAACCACCTCTAAAATTACTTATGCACATATTCACCTATTTTGCAATGTTTACTGCCCTTTAGCAAATATGTTATTTGGGTTGATTCCAAAGTTTCTGCAGGCACATTTTTTTTTAGTTAAGTAAACAAGGTAGCCCAGAGTTAGACTGAGGGGAAATGTTTGGGAATTGTGTTCAGACAATGTTTTTCACCCCCCCCCCCATATTTCTTGATCAGAAATCCAAGTTCAAAACAAATGCATGGGGGACAATACATTCTCATATATTATTTTTACTGGTAACTGGGTGTGAGGTGACAGGAAAAGGGAGTCTTTTAGCAAGGTGTTCTGGGAAGAAGAGACGAGAGAAGAAAGACTGGGATCCATCTTAGGCAGGTTGGCTGAAGGCTGGCTAGGAGAGATCCCTTGGACTCCAGGGCTGCACTGCTGTGAGGGGGACAAGCCCCTCTTGAAATAAAAATGCTGAAGGTGTAAATAGGCGAATAAACCATATTTCTTAAAGCTACAACAGTGTCCACAGTTTCTCAGTTCTCCAAAGGAACACAGGTCCAGGGTGAGTGCCTGGAACCCCCTGTGATCTTGCTACTGCTCCGCAGAAACAGGGGGAGCCCCCCAACTCTTGTAACACTGGGCATTTTCAGGGAACCAGGAAGACACTGAAGGAATTAGAGATGGATGAATATGTCCATTTTGGTTTCTCTCTCCTTGTTTTTCTAATTCAAAGTTCAGTTCTCCACATTTCCACATCAATTTGCTATTTTTTTAAAAAATGTATTTTTATTAAAGATTTTCGTGGTTTACAAAAGTATCTGCAATCTCTCTCTCTTTTTCTTTCAAGTAACATTCTTTACAGATCAGTTTCATTTGTTGAGACGTTAGGAAGAAAAGGGGGAAAGAGGTGGAGGGGGAATGATGGGTGGGGTTGTTTTTATTTTACTTAATATATGTGGGGTTTTGTGTCAGCGTCGCTTGTGCAGGTTCTCTGCTATTCACTTGCGTTTCTTTGGTGGTGAGAGAGGTTGGGGTTGGCCCAGGGTGTGGTTGTTTGTTTATGATTGGCTGTGGTGATCTTTGTTTTCATGTGTGAGTGAGGTGGGTGTTTTTGATCAGGCTAGCCATATTGATTTATATGTTGTTGTTGGATTTTTGTCACTGTCTTGTTGGGCTGTGTATGTAATAAAGGGGAGCCATACCGGGGTGAAGGTGTCTTCTTCTATTTGTCCCCATGTCAGTTTTAGTTTATTGGTTAATTTTTCTAGTAAGGCTGTTTCCCATACTATTTGGTATCATTGGTCCATGCTTACTCCTGACAAGTCTCTCCAGTGTCTGGTTATGGTGGTTTTGGCTGCTGAAAGTAGGTTCTTTGTGAGTTCTTTGTGGAGTAAATGGGCATTATTGTTTTGGGAGATGTTTAGTAGGGCCAATTCTGGGATGATTTCTAATATTTGCTTAGTTATTTTACATATTTCTCGTATGGCTGTTGTCCAGAATGGTTGGATTTTGGGACACTCCCACCACACGTGGAGGTATGTGCCTGTGGAGGTGCACCCTCTCCAGCATTTTGGTGAGGTTCCTTTTCCCCCCTTTTTCCTTTAGAGTCAGGCGCTTGTGTTGTATTATTTTCAACACTTGCTAAATAGGCAAGCCTATATAATTCTGACATGCAATTTTATTTTATCATGCACTTTAAAAACAACAAAACTGCTTCTCCTCTTTTCTCCCATAGGATGTTTGGGCTTGATTAAGGGGTCCCTCACCTGCACCCCAAGCGATGCGGGTGGCGCTGTGGTCTAAACAACAGAGCCTAAGTCTTGCCAATCAGAAGGTCGGCGGTTTGAATCCCCGCGACGGAGTGAGCTCCAATTGCTCGGTCCTTGCTCCTGCCAACCTAGCAGTTCAAAAGCACGTCAAAGTGCAAGTAGATAAATAGGTACCGCTCTGGCGGGAAGGTGAACAGCGTTTCCATGCGCTACTCTGGTTCACCAGAAGCGGCTTAGTCATGCTGGCCACATAACCCGGAAGCTGTCTGCAGACAAATGCCGGCTCCCTCGGCCTATAGAGCAAGATGAGCGTGCAACCCCAGAGTTGTCCGTGACTGGACCTAACGGTCAGGGGGTACCTTTACCTTTACCTGCACCCCAAACCCAGTTTGAGCACTGGACTATTTAGATTGGCTGGGACAGATTGGTCAGCTTAATGTCTGAGAGAGGGGCTAGAAGGCTAAAGGAAGAACAGCAGATTGAGTGATTATGTTATCAAGGGGTGGGTGGGACTTTTTTCACCATTTTCCAAAGCCAATAAGGATACATTTCTACTTCCGCTTCCAGCTAGCCTAGCTAAGGAGACCAGGGACTTGTGGCTGTTCCCATGGGATGGGGGATTGAGGCTGTTCAGTGGGGTGTCAATTAGGCAGGCATAAATCTGCAAAATGTTCGCATGGAAAGCCAGATCTTTGGAGCATTGCATCAGGAGCGTTGAGGGTAGCTGCGTGGCCATGTGGAACCTAGCCAGGATGTCAGTTTCTGATTAATAAATAACAGTGTGCACACAGGTGTGCATTGGTCTCAGTGTGCAGAACTTTTCTCAAAAGAAGATGCATCTTTTGCTCGAGATCCCTGTGTTTTTTCTTGTAGTCCTCTACTCCTATTTAGAGGCTCTTGTCAAGCTTTTCATTCCCGTGAAGGAAAAATGTGTCAGCGGACAAATTGTTCTGATCACTGGATCCGGCCATGGGCTTGGGAGAGCCACTGCTTATGAATTTGCGAGGCGCCAATGCAAGTTAGTTCTGTGGGATATCAACAAGGTATGATTGCGTTATTGCTAGGATTAGAGCTGGGTTAGTCTACACTGACTGGACCTTTTCCAATAGCATTCTCTAAAAGAATTCTAACTGGTTTTTGAGGCCCTTTCCCAGTGAGCTTTCAATCCCTTTCCATTTCTAGAATGGCGTTGAAGAAACTGCTGAAGAATGCAGGAGGCTGGGAGTGACAGCACATGCTTTTGTGGTGGACTGTAGCAAGAAAGAGGACATCTACAGCGCGGCAGAAAAGGTGAGCCTTCAGATTCCCCCACTGGTAGCCAGTGTGGTGTGGTGGTTAAGAGCGGTAGTCTCGTAATCTGGCGAACCGGGTTCGCTTCCCAGCTCCTCCACATGCTGGGTGACCTTGGGCCAGTCACACTTCTCTGAAGTCTCTCAGCCCCACTCACCTCACAGAGTGTTTGTTGTGGGGGAGAAAGGGAAAGGAGAATGTTAGCCGCTTTGAGACTCCTTAGGATAGTGATAAAGCAGGATATCAAATCCAAACTCTTCTTCTTCTTCAAAGGCTTCCCCAACCTGCTATGATGCCAGTATCCTAAAGTTCAGCTCCTGCCAACCTAGCAGTTCAAAAGCACGCCAGTGCAAGTACATAAATAGGTACCACTGCAGCGGGAAGGTAAACGGTGTTTCCGTATGCTCTGATTTCTGTCACTGTGTTCCATTGCGCCAGAAGTGGTTTAGTCATGCTGGCCACATGACCCGGAAAGCTGTCTGTGGACAAACGCCAGCTCCCTCAGACTGAAAGCGAGATGAGCGCCACAACCCCATAGTCACTTTTGAATGGACTTAACTGTCCAGGGGTCCTTTACCTCTTTACCTAAAGTTCAGCAAATTATTAAATATTGCTATTTGTTATTTATATAATATCGCTATTTGTGCACACCCTCCTCCTCCTTTGGCGATCACTCGTAGCCAAGTAAGATTGTCTTCCATAAACACGGTTTTAACAATGAGTCCATAAGTGACTGTGGATCCAATTCTGGATCCACACGT
This sequence comes from Podarcis erhardii, assembly GCF_964252035.2. Classification (NCBI taxonomy): domain Eukaryota; kingdom Metazoa; phylum Chordata; class Lepidosauria; order Squamata; family Lacertidae; genus Podarcis; species Podarcis erhardii. Next base: position 65,285,520 of record NC_138512.1, on the reverse strand, counting down.
CCTTCCACAGTGGGGACATTGGTTTCGGGGTGGGAGTTGATCATGGTGTGGATTTGCCAAGTGTACCTTCCTCTTAGCACACTTCTCCCTTGCGTCCTGAGTGTGAGTGTCTTTGGTAAAGGCTGTTCTCCAACTGGAGCATTCACAGGGTAGTGTTTTCCAGTTGTCAGTGTTTATACTACTTTTTTTTAAAGATTTGCCTTGAGACAGTCTTTAAACCTCTTTTGTTGACCACCAGCATTACGCTTTCCCTTTTTAAGTTCGGAATAGAGTAGTTGCTTTGGAAGACGATCATCAGGCATCTGCACAACATGACCAGTCCAACAAAGTTGGTGTTGAAGAATCATTGCTTCAACACTGGTGATCTTTGCTTCTGCCAGTACACTGATATTAGTTTGCCTGTCTTCCCATGAACAGGAATGGTAGGAGTGGCAAGTCACTGTCAAAGATCACTGAAATGGAGGCCTTGATAATGCCACTACTAGGGTTTTGCCAACAGCATCAGCTTACTACACTTTTTAGTGATAGCTGATCAATGGCCATTTGATGTACCTTTGGGGACTATTAATTTGGTGTGTATTTATTATCAGTTGCTTAACATGCAGGCCTGTCATTTCTTTCACTGGACTGTATTTGAATGGTAATTGTTATGTACTGAAGTTCTCACCCTGGGCCAGCAGGGGGATACTGTAGATAGTTATGCAAATGAAGGATCGAAAGTGACGTTCAGTGATTGGATAGTTTGTATGCAAATGAAGGATCGAAAGTGACGTTCAGTGATTGGCTAGTTACAGAAAATGGTTACTGTTGCATTCTAGTGGAGCTCTATATAAGCAGGCTGACTGAGCTCCTCAGTTCAGTTCTGTTCCAGCTTACAAATAAAGAGCTGCTTTGGAAGAATCGCTGTGTCGTCTGATATGTTCGCCCACAACTTAACAGTAATGGTTTACATTTCATATTATTGCTAGCTGATGAAGATTTATCATTGAAACAGTTCATTATCCTGAAAGATCTTTGACCTTTGACCTTTGACCTACCACTCCCACCATTCCTGTTCATGGAACATTTATTTGATTCTTATTAGTTTGTGACTCCATGCACATATTATATGTCTTCTGTTTATGAATTTTGAAACAGTATAGTGTTTTAAAAATATTTTCTGTATATTATTAGCTGACTTGTTGCTTGTTGTTGTTTAGAGTGTTCTGATTTGCAACACACAGGATTTTCTTTGTTGTTGTTGTTTAGTCGTTTAGTCATGTCCGACTCTTTGTGACCCCATGGACCAGAGCACGCCAGGCACTCCTGTCTTCCACTGCCTCCCACAGTTTGGTCATACTCATGTTTGTAGCTTTGAGAACACTGTCCAACCATCTCGTCCCCTGTCGTCCCCTTCTCCTTGTGCCCTCAATCTTTCCCAACATCAGGGTTTTTCCAGGGAGTCTTCTCTTCTCATGAGGTGGCCAAAGTACTGGAGCCTCAGCTTCATGATCTGTCCTTCCAGTGAGCACTCAGGGCTAATTTCCTTAAGAATGGGTGTATTTGATCTTCTTGCAGTCCATGGGTCTCTCAAGAGTCTCCCCCAGCACCATAATTCAAAAGCATCAATTCTTCGGCGATCAGCCTTCTTTATGGTCCAGCTTCTTTATGGGATTTTCTTTGGGTTATACCAAGTCAGATCATTGGTCTTTCTAGCTTAGTATTCTCCACAATGATTGGCAGTAGCTCTCCAGAATTTCGAGCAGGATCATTTCCCAGCCCTCCCTGGAATTGGATTGAGCCTGAGACCTTCTGAGGTGTTACACATATCTAGGCTTCATTATCAGCTTAGCAGCATGAATGCTTGGGAAATGGTAGGTTGCGTGCCAAAGACTTAAAGGAAAACATGCCCATAGCTTCTTGTGCAAGATAGTTTCTCATTCTCATTCCATTTGTTTTATATGAAGTAAGCAGTGTTGCAAAGAGAGGTGTCTGTTGCTCGTTGGCAGATAGCCATATTGCAGAAATATATTCAGTGGAGATTTGTGCATTAGGTCTCCCAGGGCAATGCAGCAGTAAAAAATTAAAATATTTTTTAAAGTCCTGCACTATCTCAAAACCGTACTCTTTTTCCTACCATCAAATCCTTCCACTTCACCTGAGAGAGACCCGTGGAGACATTTCTGTCCCTCTCCTCTTCTCCGGAGAATCAGCTCTCTGCACTGCTCAGACTGGAGATCCTTCCCTGGTGGAGAGTTCTGGAGAGCTCAAAAATCTTGTTCCTAGTTTTGCAAAACTTTGTTTGCTCCTAATAAATGCATTGCCCTTTTTAATCATCATCATAATCTTATTTGTATGTTGCCTTTTCATAGTAAAAACCATGCACGAAGGTCAAAATTTGGGAATTGAAGCGCCACTTCCCTAAACCCGGGAGCAGTCTGCGAGAGCCCGTGGATGGTGAATAGATAAATTTGACAGCTAGCTGTCAAGATACAGAAGAAGGACTTTGTTGCTACTGTCAGTTTCTGTGTTTAAAAAGAAGGAAGGCATTTGGAATTGTTACAATTTTACGCTTGGGACTTTTGGGACTGTGCTAGAAGGAGTGTAAATGGAAACTGTGTCCCTCTAGAGGGAGTTTTGGGATAGTGTTGCAAGGATGCAGCTGGGAAATTGGTTCTAAAGATAAAGCCTTTGAGAAACTAGCTTTGACCTTGGACATTTCAAGGATGGTGGCTGAGAAGGAAGTCGCGTCTGAATTGAATAGGACATTTTATCTGCTGGGAAAGCTGCAAGAACAGATAAATGTCATGGCTACCAATGTTGAAATTTTGGGAACAAAAGTGGGCTCCAGCAAAGAAGTAGACAAGAATCCGGCACAGGAATCTCTTTTAACTGAACAAATTGAAGAACCAGAGAAGGAGAAAGTTGCTGTTGTTAAAGTGATGGAAGGGGGAGTCGCAACTCTACAGAGGCAAATGGTGGATTATAACTTGAGGCCTTATACGTCTGCAACTAGGAGAAGCCAGGTTTGGAGATGAGAGCCTGGCTTGGTTTGGAAAATGAAAGTTGGAGAGATCACCCTATGTGGGGATCAAATAGCTTTTGGGATTTGAATCTGAGCCAGGTGGAGATTGGAGCCTCTGGGGCCCTTGGATTTGGAAGGAGTGTGAAACAAGATTTGGAATATTCTATGGGCCCTACCTTTAACTATGGAAGTCTGGCAGACTCGCTAAGAAGGAATATGACTACCGTTGGGTTGGAGCTCCCCCGAGATCTGTTCTTTAACACCAAAGACTATCAAAAAGATCGGCAGAGGGGACATGAAAGAGAGTTAAGAGCCTCGGACTTAAGATCTCCGGGTTGATGGACTTTTGGAGAACAGTTGGCAGGGGCCGAGACTGGGGAGGGGAGATGGTGAAAAAGAATTGGGAATTTAAAGTGTATATATTGTGGGGAAAAAAATTTCCCCCTTTTTTTTTAATGAGAGATGGGAAAATCGTGGAATGGAATTTTTGGTGACCCTAGGGGAAATGTCTTAAGAGAATAAGTTCAGATATATAAGTTCTAAGGAGAAATAAGATTAAATAAAGTAAAAGTGGATTGCTAATTGGCGAATGAGAGAATGGAAAATTACAGTATATTAAGATAAGTTATAAGGATAAAAACAAAGATGAAGGATTTGCTGAAATATCTATTTGAATTAGAATACAAAGAGGGGAGGTGTGAGGAGGTCAAGGAGATAAGTTAAGAAAGGGAGTTATATCAAGGTTTAACTTGTTCTTTTGTTTTTTTGATTGTATCTTTTTTTGCTGTCTTTGCTTTTTTATTTTTTATTTTTATTTTTCTCTTGGATATGTTTTGTTTTTGTATATTGTGTTCTTTTTTGTAACCTTTTAAAACTAGAATAAATATTATTTGAAAAATAAAATAAAAACCATGCACAAGGCAGCTTACATGAAAAGATTTACATAAATACAATGAAAGTAGCAAAAAAACATTTAAGAAAACACAGCACAAAGAACACAACCAGACTGAACAATTTCCACATAAATCATAAGATCTAACCCCCCCCCAAAAAAAAAACAGTAACAGCAAAAAAATAAAAAATAAAAATCTAACAACCCCACCCTGAAACAATACCCTGGCCAAAGAGTCTGTTCAGCAGCCTCAGCTTTTGTAGCTGGAGTCAGTCTGGAACCCTCCCTCCCAGGCCAGGTGGGAAAAGGCCTGAAAGGCAGGGAGCAAGTCTTCCGGGACTTACAGCCAAGATGGAATAATAAATGGAATAAAAGCAGCCAATAATAAAAATAATGGACCAACTGGACTTCTTATGTTTTTCGTTTTAGTTAGGGGTTCAGGGCAAGATCCTGTCAAAGTTAAGCGCTTTCCCACCCTATGGGGGGGGGGGAGAAATTTAACAATTACAAATGGCTTTATGCTGCAATCTTGTACCCACCTGCCTGGGAGCAAGCCTTATTGAACTCCATAGGATTTCATTCGGGGTAGACATGCATAGAATGACACTGTTAGGACTTCATTAACCCACTCAGCAGGGTCAGTGACAAAGGTGAGTCATGCAATCCTACCTGTCCATACTCACTGGCGATAGCAAAATGAATATGAGAAATTCAAGAAAGTTGCAATCCTGGCACATATGCTTGTGGAGATTGAGGCACAGGATCATCCTAAATTTCTGTATAAAATTTGAATGTGCTTATTTATATGTGCAGTATAGATGCCCCCGGGAAAGGAAGGCATTGAGCAGCTGCTAAAGGTGTTCTGTGCTGACACTGTGCTTTGCAGTGTGTCCAACCACCCTATAAGCAAACTAATGTTGTTGTTTTTTAAGTTCCTAAAGGGAGGATCTAGGCAATACAGAGCTTGTCACAAAATACTAGGGGGGTTCAGGCCCTAAGACCCTAATCTAACCTCCTGTAATCTATAATTTTATTACAGTATTATTATTATTTGCATTTATTCATTCCATACATCATAAAATGTCTCAGAGCAGCTAAACACCTCTGCCCTTTATTACTCCCTTTCTTTAAAGGTGAGAAAGGAGATTGGTGATGTGGACATCTTGATGAACAACGCCGGGGTGATCTCCCCAACTGACGTGCTGTCAACTGAGGATCAAGCTATTCAGAAAATGTTTGAAGTCAACATCCTTGCTCACTACTGGGTAATAAAGAATCATTAAGCAAAGCCCTGTTGCAAGAACAGCCCTATGAGCACATCGTTGTGTAATGGGAGGTACTGACAATGGTTGCCATGATCTCCTGCAGCTTTCAGGCAACCTACTGGCCTCCAGATTATTTGAATGACAAGCTTTCATGGTAGTCCTGGCAGGGGCTGATGGGAGTTGTAGTTCAAAACATTTGGAAGGTGCCATGCTGGCGAAAGGGCGGACTACTCTCTCACATGCATAGTGTTGGAGCGTTCCCATGAGTGCCACAGGGCAGGTTGGTGTTATGTTGTTGGAAAAGGCAATCAACTCCCCCGCCCCCCAGTTATATTTTATTAATTTTTTTGAAAACAATCACATACTACACTACAATACATAATATTTTTTTATTTTCTTTTGCTGACTTCCCACCCCGATTTCCATCATCTGATGTGACATTACACCTGAATGAAAAGATGCAGCGTGATTCAGCGCTGTTTTATTAGCTCAGCGCAGCACTATTTCGTTTTTATTTCTGCATCTGGTTTTCAAATTTATACCATAAATTGTTCTGCTCATCCTAGGGATTGAAGAAGTGTGATATTAAATAACGCATGTACATAAAGAAGTAGGGTCCCTGCTCCTTGCCCCTCCCCACTGTAATAGCCACTTGGAAGATGGGAGAGTTGAACCTACGCAACTACGTTGGCCCCTACAGAATAAAACCCACTTCAGAATAAATAAAGGAAACTAAGAATAAACAAACCTGAAACAACAGCAGCAGAGTTGCTACAACAGTTGCTACTGTTTTACTAAATGGCTGACTTCTATGGAAAGTTACCAGGGCCGTCTTACCCATAGGTGCAACGGGTGCAGGGCACCCGGGCACCGGGCTCTCAGGGGTGCCAGGCTGAAAGTCTGGGGCCAAGAGTTGGAGTCTGGGGATTGGGAAGAGCCGACAGCCGCTGCCGAGTGGAGCAGAGCCCATCGGAGCGCCGCAGCTCTTCTGCGGGTGAGTGAGGCACTGAGGCAGCTGGCCAGCTCTGCCCTCCTGCGCACCTGGGATTGGCGGGCCGTTGAAAGGCCAGCCCAGTACATGCTGCTCACATGAGGCGCCCGGCTTCACTCAGTCGCCGCTGCCACCTCCTCACATTTGACTGTTGTTGCACTGGTGTGCTGGTCACGGGGGGGGGGTTTTAACATGCAGCGTGGTCTAAGTCCAGTCCTAGGTCGAGGGTAAGGAGGCTGTCTGTCAGGGGCGGAGCAAGGTCCAAAGCGAGGAGTCAGGCGTGGTCAGGAACTCAGGAGAGCAGGTCAGGGGGCCGGCAGGAACAGGATACCAACGATGTTGCTCCTGCAACCTGGGTCTGGGCTGACTGGCCTTTATCTCCTCTGAGGCCTAAGGTGGCCCCGGCCCACAGTTGACTCACCTCTCCTGGCCTTAAGGCGAGCACTCCTCCTGAGAGAACTTAGTACCCTCCGCCTCTCTGCCCTGAGCCTCTGCAGCTCTGGAGAGGCTGGAGGGTTACTGGACCCAGAGGCAGCCTCACCTTTCCCTGACAGGGCTGGGAGAGGAGCACGTGCAGGCAATGGGTCCTCAATCTCCTCCAGAGCCAGAGCGGATTCAGCTGGTGTCTTGCTCCTGAGGATCTGGAACAGGTGAGGGCCCTTCCGATTCAAGCCCCTGCCCCAGCTCAGCCGGCCCTGGAGGTGGGGACTCCTGTGCAGGCTGGGATTCCTCAGGTTCAGCCTCTGAATCAGATTCCCAAGCTATCACAGCTGGGCTCTGCTTGCCCGCCCCCCAGGTGCTCCCCTTTGCTCTGCTGCCGCTGCTGCCTCGGGCTCCTCTGTTGCTGCTGAGGCGGCTGGCGAAGCCAGCTCTGCTGTGCGCGACTAACCAGCCCACCCTAAAAAAGGTCATCAATTTGGGGTTTCTCCTCCCTAAAAACAGGTCAACAACTCTAGGCAAACTGGGGGGGGGGAGGGTTGCCGGGCGAATCTTTGCACCCTGGCGCCACATAAGCTTAAGACAGCCCTGAAAGTTACCCCCCTTTCTTTTTAAACTTTCAGACCGCAAAAGCATTTCTACCGACCATGATGAAGAACAACCACGGCCATATCATCACCGTGGCTTCTGCTGGGGGACACATAGTGGCTCCATTCCTCGTGGCTTATTGGTGCGTATATAGGAGAGACATTTCCCCATCAGCAGAAATAAAAGAAGTCATAAAATAATACCCTACTCTTATTAAATTTGTGAGTAAATTTACCTGTATTGGTTTTATTTACCCAACAACAGATTTTATATGGAATCTTACCTTTTGAGAAATGCAGCTTATAGGAAGAATACTTTGGATGGGATTCAGCTTTTTCTTCCTCCCCTCTCCCAGTGTGCACCCCAGAAATGTTTTCCCGAGGGTCCCCCAACTACCTGGAGGACATTCTGAGTGAGTGTGAGGAGCAGCCACAGAGAGGACGGGTGTGTGTGTGTGTGTGTGTTCTGTTGTGCAACGACATTTGCCACACAAACAGAATGGCAGTTCCCATTCTAAATGCAGCTCTTGCTCCTGTTTCAGAAGCTGTACCCATGGATTCCCAATGGTGTGCCATTTTCTGGGAGCATGAAAGTCTGTGGTGTGGAAGGCAAGGGTTCAGAAGTTCTGGAATTCAGGCAGAAGCTCTTTGGACTACATCATTGTTATGTAATGAGTTGAATAGGATCCAAAAGGCAGCAGTCTGATTGGTCCTGGAACAATAGGATTCAGAATGCAGAAGTCTGATTGGTCGTAGAACAATAGGGTCCAGAATGCAGCAGTCTGATTGGTCATAGAACAATAGGGTCCAGAATGCAGAAGTCTGATTGGTCCACAGGAGCCACCCAATCCAGCTCCAGGTGGAAGTGAATCTGCAACCTGATTGGCCTGCAGATGAATCCCGGAATTAGCCAAACACGTGGGGCCCATTGTGTAAATAATGTATATAAAGCAGACATTCTGGGGGAACTTCCATTCCTCCTCACCACTATGAACTGAATAAAGAGCATGAAATCCACTCTTGACTCCAAGTATATTTCAGTCATAAGTGTCCAGCCAATGCCAATACGTACTTGAAGTCTATGAGCTTGCGATTCTTAATTTATATACTGCTTCTTGGACCAGAGGTCCCCACTTTGGTGAATAGTACATTGATGCCACCAAAGATACAATGAAAGTACCATGAAATGCAATAAGCCGATCATCCGTCAAAATTACGATACATGTAAGGCAGCGGAATCACAGCATCGGGCAGGGGTGGGGAAATTTTGACCCTCCATATGTTGCTGGACTCCCAACTCCCATCAGTCCTGGTCAGCATGGCCAAATCGTGAGGGATGATGGGAGTTGCAGTCCAGCAACAGTTGACACACCACCATTTTCCGATCCCTGATGCAGAAGAATAATAAAACGATTCCCTCCCAAACTAAAGGATTACAGAGTGCTCTCACCATTTCCACATCCCACATGCTTAGGAGCTAGAAACCTGAGCCCAGTTAACAAGAGATCACCATAACTATAGTCATCTTACTTCAACCAGAGGAATTGAGTGGTGCTTGATTGCTAACCTAAAGCTAATTCTCATGACCCTGGGATTGCTGAGTGGGCAAAGATTTCACTGAATATCCAAATCCCAGTTGGCCAAAATGTGCTTCCAGTAGCTGAACAGTAGTTAAGTGGCAAAAGCACATGCATGCATTATAAAATCCACATGTGGGGGTAAATATACAAACGATTTGAAAAGTAATTGTAACGAACAGATTACGCTAGTAGGATTGCAAGAAGTTTTGTAAGGATGATTATTTGAAATATTGCAAGAAAGACTATGAGGAGAACTATTAGTTAATGATAATAAAGAGTAATAGAGAAATTAAGAAATGCAGAATAAGTGATAAAGAACAGAAAATTATCAGAGGTGTTGACAGAAGTCTAAAATATTGTATATGACAAGAAGTTATGTTATATGATTGTTGGAGATGATATGTTTTAAAAAACTAATGAAAATGTATATTAAAAAAATATAAAATTAGCATGTGGAGAGGAAGCTCATAAGTCAACTCTAGAATGAATACAATTACTCCATACATGTAGGTCTGAGGTTCGTGAGGGCCGACAGCTCTAAAAACAGCTGCATGTTGTCCCTGAATATTTGTGATGTTTCATGTGAGATTTGTATTGTGCAGAAGGCAATCATGATCATCCAGCCACTAAGCTATGTCCGAAATTTCTCATAGCTCGTCCAAATTCGCTGCAGTTGGGCTTCACCGAGCTCTGACAGAAGAGCTGTCTGCATTGAAGAAAGATGGGGTCAAGACTTCATGCATCTGCCCTATGTTTATAAATTCTGACTTCGTCAAAAATCCGTCTTCAAGGTATTGAATAAGAAAGGTGTGACATTGACATTTAGAAAAATCCATTGTTAAGTTCCCTTTTGTAGTGCCAGTCATTTAGTCCTTCCTTTCGTTCCATCTATTGTTGTGTCCCAGATGTTTTTTTTTATTGAACATTCATGATGATTTGTGCTTATCAAGATGCTATTTTGGCAGTTGTAATGGGATGAGGGGGCTGCTTGTGCATAAGCGCTTAAGCCCTCAAAGCTTTGCAATCAGTTTCTAAACTCTCCCAGTCCGCGGAGCCATGGGTGCATGACTACCTCAATCGCTGGCAGAATCCGTCAGTGGGCGCTTCCGGAATTTACGCCAACATAAGAGTTCCTTAATGGAAACTCTCCTTCTGGATTCTCTGCGTGACAGTTTCCTGCGCGGAATAGGCGTCCCCAGCGGAGGTCCTGAGACCTCCCCGCTGTTCTCACTGGAAGTATCTTGGAGCCATCCCTCCGACTGAGTTTCTGCAGGAACTCTCCCTCTCCCCCTGCTGGTTCCTTCCTCAGCATCCGAGGGTCTCCTAGCCTCCTTGAGCCCTTCCACCACCTGACTCTCCGATGGCAGTTCCCTGACAGCAGTCATACATGATGTCACTTTCAATACTCTTTTTGCCTGCAAAAGTTTCAGGGGGGTCATACTGCTTCATTTCCAACAGAAACTTCCTGCTGAAATCCTGTAACTTTTCATGCCACAGATTATATTGGTGGCATGGCGTGGGTTTTTTGTCGTACTTTCCAGACAGCAATAATGTGGTAGGTGGTATTGGGGAAGCGTTGCAGAACAACAAATAAAGCAAAATAAATTCACTACTAAAGCACTTTTATAGCATCAAAGAGCATGTTGCAGAATGGCCCAGCCTCTTTTTAAAATAATCTGAGTTTCCATTTAGATTCATTTCAGGTCATTCAGTTAAAAGAAATCCTCCCCTACCTTCTCTTGTGTTCTGGCTTCGTTTACCTGTGGTCCAGGCCTATTATGTGAGCATCATCTCATTGCCTGATTTTTGTACGGGTCACAAGTTCCAAGCCTTGATCTTGCAAAGAATAGGCAAAGAGAATGTCACTTTTTTCCTCTCTAACTTCAGATTAATGCCTCCATTGGAGCCTGAAGAAGTTGCAAATCAAGCAATGAAGGGAATTCTAACCAATGAGAATATGATTTTCATCCCACGATTTCTGAAAGTCAGTGTCATGCTGGATAGGTAAGTACTGTATGCTGAAAAATTAAAGCCAAGTGCTAAATGTATTTTTTTAAAAAAAACAAAACACAAAAACCAAAACCACTTTTGGCCTAATTAATGTGTCTGTTGCTTTCAGAGTGTTACTTCCAGGTAGACAAATGACAGGGAACATATAGGTCTTCACATGTTGTTAGACTATAACCTCAGTCATCCCTTACCTTTGCCGTGCTGGCCACAGCTGATGGGGGTTGAAGTCCAACATTTAGAAAGTTGCAGGATGCCCAACATTGAAATAGGTAGGCAAAACTAATATATCTTCCTCTTTTCTCCAGGTTCCTTCCAACTCGTGGAGCTAAAGCTTTGTGGAAGCTGAATCAACTTAAATTTGATTTTACCATTGGATACAAGGACAAGGAAAACTAAGGGGATGGGATTCCTGTTTTTAATCGCTTTTAACTCTTTGAAGCTTTAATTCTGGATAAAACCTAATCTGTTATGAAACCTATCATACACCTTCTCCTTGTAGCAAGTAGCTCCATCAACCTATCTATGTATGAATGGCATGGAGAAATCAACTTTTCCTTGCAACTGAAATGGTGTCTTCCTATCTCTTAAGAATGGTGTAATCCAGAGTTAAGTTTCCTCCCTCTCTAAACAAAGAAATAATAATGTTTTGTTTCATGAAACGAATGAAGCCTCTAACTCAGTTCTTTCAGGGAGAAATGCAAAATGTCATTGGACGGTGGATGAGGCATTTACAACTTTCCCCCTTGAAGTATGAAATAATGCAGCAGAACCCAATAAACATGAGTGTGAAATATGGTTTTCCTACTGTATGATCATGGATGTAATGTTGGTGGGAGACAGGGAAGGATGTCTCCTTCATACTTTACAAACTCTGCTAGGAAATATCAGGATCAAACAACATTAATAGCATGAATATTTCTGAGTGTTCACATTTCTTCACTCATGCGATCCTTTGTTTTGTGCCTGGAAAATGCATGTCACAATGGCAAGTAATTTAGTATTTCCTGCTGAGTGTCTACAAACAGGTTACACGAAGCGTATCTGGTTGATTTTACCCATTCCTGGATGTTTCTCTCCCATCGAAACCAACCTTTGCCACTAATATTACCATTAGCATGGCATCAGTAATTGCCCCTGTAATTACTGTCGTTATCAGTGAATCATACTTTCTACTTGCATGTCAAGTTAATATTGCCCTGCCATTGCTTAATTAATTCTATGGCATTGCCAGCTAAACATTTGAATTGCAGATATATCATGATTTGTGAAATAAGGGTGGAACTATGTAGAGTCGAACAGTAGGGCTGGGCGATACCTAGTTTTCAGTATCATGATATATCACCAGCTAAACATCACAATAGACTTGTATATCACAATGTCTGAAATAAGGATGGAGCTATGTAGAGGCATTGGCTGGCCTCACGGTTTCCCCCACATTGTGATTTTTGCATAGCGTATACGCACACACACACCATGATTCACAATATATTGCCCGGTCAAAAATTATGAAACCAGTATCACAATATGGATTTCAAACCAGTTTTGGATGATATATTGATATATCGCCCAGCCCTTGTGGAGACATAGCAATAGCAAAGCCTGGATAGCTCAGCTGGTGCTGGTAACGCCAAGGTTGCAGGTTCGATCCCTGTGCAGCACAGCTGCATTGCAGCGGGTTGGACTAGATGATCCTCAGGGTCCTTTACAATTCTATAATTCTATGATTCTATGGCAGTGGCGTTGCTGGTGCTTACTGCAAGGGAGAGAGGCAAGGGAACTGCAAGGGGGAGCTGCACAGGCACATCGCCAGTGGAACTGGCTCTGCCAGTACACCCACACAGTCACAAACTTGCTACCAGCTCATCGCTCTTCCTCCTCGAAAGCAGCAAGAAACTTCTAGGGCTGCCTCGCTGCATCTCTGCCTTAATGGATGAGCTGCTCCCGTAAGGTGGCATATAAACGTAAAGAATGAAAGAAAGTACGTGATTGCAACATACGAAGAAGCAATATACACGCCAAGATACTGTGCTTTTAATATATTTGGGATGGGAAGTTCAGGGGATTCCATCTGCAGGTTACAGACAAGGTGTTACATATTTTACCCACTTCCTGGCATTAATCAGACACCTGAATAATGGCTTCATATACTCCCCAAGTGAAAGCATCTCTTAATCTAATGTTCTTTCCCCTTGCTTCCAACAACTGCATCGAATTTCACGTTTGTGAACTTGTTCAAAGCCACCAAGGCACGCTCGGGTAAGATTCTGCAAAGAAAATAGAAGCATCAAGTTACAACTGTCACAGAAGCTCAAAATTCTTTTAGATACAGGTACTTGACTTTGGGTTGCCTGCTTTCTGTTGATATTGTTTTGACCACAAGGCATGTTTTTAACCCAAATAACAACTCGGAAGTTCATTGCTCCTTTCCTACGTGCACCCCACATACCTTTCCAGCAGCAGGCGGAATTTCACAAACGAAGGAACGAAAATCATGTTTTGATTGCAAAGAATTCCATTGATGAGTTTCTTCGCAACTACGTCAGGCTCCAGAATAGGCGACAACCTGCAGTTAAAGGAAAACACTCACTAAAATGTTGCCAGAAACATGGACACAGGACAGTTTGAGATTAGCTATGGCAATATCATTATAATAATTGCCAGAATGTTTCTTAAATGTTGTTAACTCTCTGCAATCCCTCCAAGGGTCTAATGGTTTCCTTTGTTGCTAGCCTATGAAATTAATTCCATGATGTCAGGGACCGACAGGACTCTGAAGTGATGGGGCAGAGGCAGGGGACCAGGAATGTGATCCTGGAGAAGGAACGAGTGATTTATGTCTGAGACAGAGGAAGTCATGCAACATGTGGTGGTGGAAGAATAAGAAGCTGTTCAGCCAATAGATATGTCAGTAGACTATGGTTACCAGATTTTTTTTTCAATGAATCCAGGGACTATTATACATGTTTTTCTTGAACAGGAGCAGCTGTTTCAAAAGAGGATTTATTTTTTAAAAAGGGAAAGAGCCTTCTCATAACTTACCTTGATCTTGGATTTTTAATAAAGCCAGTGTTAATAAACACTGGACAAAGGCATGAAGTTTTTATCCCATCCTTTCCCAAAGCAGACAATTCTTGAGTCAGACTTTTGTGAAACCCAACAGCAGCAAACTTGCTTGAGCTAAGGGGAAGAGGAGATTTGGGAGATCTTTGAAAACATTTCTTAGCTATTATTATTATTAATTTATTAATCACTGTCTATACAACCATTTCAAGATGTTGTACAATAAAAGCAGAAAAAAACAGTTAATAGCACACACAAAACAGCTGATACATTTAATACAACTTCTAAAAAAATGACACTCATAGCAAAGACCTATTTGTCCACCTGAGAAAGTCCTGAAAATACGTTTTGACAAGAAACTCCACTGTATTCAGTGGGGCCGACTTCTGAGTAGGGATTTGGATCAGTGTTCTGTACCATTCAGAAGAAAAATGTATCCAGCTGTGGGCGCCTAGAATCAAAGAGTTTTAAGGGACCCCAAATGCCATCTAGTCCAGCCCCCCTGCAATGCAGGAATATCTTAATGCCTGTGACATCTCAACAGGAATACTATTCCACAGAACAGAGGCAGTCACACTAAAAGCCCTGCTACTGTAGAGATCTTTGGAACTTGCCGGAGAATGAGGAGATTTCACCCCTCCCATATCCAAGAATCTCCTGACGAGTCTGCTGATTCTTCAGAGAGGAGGAGCAGTGTTCTGCTTTCTACTTATTCAGCTCCAGCACCAAGTCAGCCAGTCAGTCAGTGTGTCGGAGAGAGAGAGATCGTGTGTAGAGATAAGGTTGCTGCTAAGAGCAGCTGCAGACACTCAGTGCAGCATTGATTTATGCTTAGACCTATTTAGCTCTGTATATAGTTTTGTATCATAGTTGTAGTTATAGAATAAAAGCAGATATTCTACAGAGCTGCTCTCCGAGTGGTTTATACTCTGCAAGACTCTGCTATACTCTGCTGTGCGACGACTGTATTGTGGAAGTGAATCCATAGCACTTTGACCTGTTCCTGTGAAGAAGGTGGTCTCTGGAAGTGCTACCTAGCTCGCCTAGCCCAGTTGCGGTTGAAGTGCATGAGTCCAGTTGGTGACACTGGCTCAAGGGCGATGCTGACATCGATTGGGTGTGTAAGGGATAAGGCAGTCTCTCAGGTAACCCGGTCTTGAGCTGTAAAGGACCTTATCTATTTGTACTAACACCATGAACTAGACCCCGTAGCAGACTGATATACATTACCCAATGTATGTGCAACATGCAAGCTTTCAAAATATAGCGGCTATCAATGAATTGCTAAGACAGATAATACTAGAGAATTAGTAACAAACTTACAGAAAACAAATCACTTATAATTGACCAAAGTTCTTCACAACTCTTAAACTGATTTCCGTGGGTTTACCCTGAATATGCCTTTGTTGGATATCACCCACAAAGAAAGACATAGTGATAACAGCAAGAACCTTTATTGAACTACAGAACTAGACAACAGGGGCAAAGCAACTGCTTATATACATTTCTGAAGGCCTGGGCCACTCCCACTCCCAACGTGATTGGCAGTCTAAACTTCCAAGCTGCAAATCATAAGTCAGAGTTTAAGGGCCAATGGCAGAGGCCCAAATCCTGAAATGTCCTGTAATTGGATTTCATGTATCCAATCAGAGAACACATGGGCTGAGAATCCTTAGTCCAGACTCAAGCTCAGGCAAACACAGACCACTGAAGACATAACAATTTTGTTCTAGACTAATCGGAGCATTCTTTGGTATGAACAGAAATGTTTCTATTACACTCACCAATAAGACACCAGAAAAGGGACTGTCAGGTGCCCACCAGCTGATGCAACAGTGACAATATGGCCATGGTTCTTTGCCATCATTGCTGGCAGGAATGCTTTTGTTGTCTTGAAGTTTGAAAAGAAAGGGGAAGACATTGTTAGATTCCCACATATCTAGTATTTCCTTTTGTTATATTACTGTTTGTTTATATGCTGCTTATTGGCCTAAAGAGCATATTATCGCAAGTGAAATATTCAATAAAAATGTAACAGAAATCAAACAAATATTTCAATGCCCCACAAATACCCCGTAATCACGCTGGATGCAAGTTCATGAACCACATTCACACTTTACCTAGAGTTCCATGTCTAGCTTGGAAGATGAGTTCACTCACTCCATCCACAAACAAACCTGCCCAGGTTTACTCCCACATCCCATCAGCTGCCCCAGTTTCTAAGCTAGGAGCAAGCTCATCCACAACCATTTGCCCATGGTGAGTTTCTGCACCCTTGTCACACCCTGATGGGAGTGCCTCAAACAGAACTTCCCCATTGGGGCTGGCCAGCAATGGCACGCCACCATCAGATGCTATGGATCTGACATGGCAAGAAAAGGAAGGAAGCATCTTCATTCACTTTGCTGGAGATGCTCTATGACATTAACCTCAGAGGTGATGGAGACCAAATAGGAGCTACGCTGACCGCCCAAGGTCTTTATGGAATCAAAGAACTGTAGAGTTGGAAAAGACCTTCAGATCAAGAGTCTCGTGCTCTACCAGCTGAGCTACCCCAACTGTCTATGAAGAATTAATTTTAAATCCAGGCAATGGCTACTTCCTTGCATGCCCTGCTTGCAAGGAATTTTCTGCCTAGGGTTTTTGGGTGGAGGAGACAGTCATCCCCCCTTAAACAGTTTGCTTTTGAAAATATGTTTGCTTTTGGGAAAAGGGGTGTAACTTGATGATTTTGACGACCCCCCCGGAAATCAGCTTAAGTTATGACAAAGTGTATATCAACCATAATATTTAGCATGTAAATGATATAAGTGCATTGGTCATGCTTTGGTTTGAAGCAGTGCATTAGTACTTTTTAATGTATTAGGTTGGCCTCGACCAGAGCCAGGGCTTTTTCGGCCATGGCCTTGATCTGGTGGAGCGCTCTGTCACAAGAGATTAGGGCCCTGCGGGACTTGACATCTTTCCGCAGGGCCTGCAAGACGGAGCTGTTCCACCAGGCCTTTGGCCAAGGCACAGTCTGACCCCCCACTCTCCTTCTGTAATCCTCATAGAACTCTAGCCCAATGGTTGCCAATAATTTGATTCTGAACTGATTTTAGAATGTATTTTCATTAATTGACTGTGATTTTATGTACACTCTGCTATTTTTACTTGTTGTTAGCCGCTCTGAGCCCGGCTTTGGCTGGGGCGGGCTGGATATAAATAAATTGTTGTTGTTGTTGTTGTTGTTGTTACTAGCAGTGCTTTTTTGGGCGGGGACACAGGGGTACACATACCCCTAAACATTTTGTGAATCTAAGTTTAGCCTCTTTGAGGGGCAGTATTTCAATATGAGTAGGACAATGAGAGTACCCTTAAACATTTTTTTTAATAGAGAAAAAGCACCGATTAGCAGTACCGTAACAATATTTACCCAGTAATGAGCGAGCACGTTGACCTCAAACGTTTTCTGTATTTGCTTGTCCTGGGTGGAAAGGAGATCTGCTGTTGCTATCACACCGGCATTATTCACTAAAATACTGACATCTCCTATGTCTCTTTTCACCTTTAAAATGTGACAAACGGGAAGAGCAGCCAGGATTAGATTTGCAGTCACAGAATCCATAGGCAGGCAATACCTTTAGCATAGGACTAAACAAAATATCACAAAATAGTGAGGAAGCCTTTGAGTACGCCAGAGCTCTTCAGACTGGATATAACATAAAGGGGAGGGGGATGAGAGAAAGGGGGGGCACACACAAAAACAAACAAACAAACAAACAAACAAACAAACAAACAAACGTTGTTGCTTTCAGGTCTCACCTTCTCTGCAGCACTGTAAATTTCCTCTCTGACGCTGCAGTCCACAACAGAGGCATGAACTGTGGCTCCCAGATTTCTGCACTCTTCAGCTGTTTCCTCAACGCCATGCTATGCCAAACAGAAAGAGAGAAACATGGCTCATTTCCTTGCATTCAGTACATAACTGACTGTCTAGCTAGGATCTGGGAGACCAGAATCCAAAGGCCCACTTAGCCCATGAGATGACTTTGGACCAGTCACTGCCTTTCAGGGGCAAAATCATGTACGCCATGGGTACGGCCCAATCGCCTTCTAAATCCAGCCAGGGGACAGTCCGGGAATCGGTGTGTTTTTACATGAGTAGAATGTGTCCTTTTATTTGAAATGCATCTTTGGGTTATTTGTGGGGCATAGGAATTCATTCATTCCCCCCCCTTCAAAATATAGTCTGACCCCCTCCCACAAGGTCTGAGGGACAGTGGACCAGCCCTCTGCTAAAAAAGTTTGCTGACCCCTGAGGTACGCCATCACAGAGGGAAGGTGGTATATATGGAATACTACATAAGTTAACTAAATACAGCAGGGAAAGGTTTAAAACGGGGCCAAGAAACCTGTGGCCTTCCAGATCAGCAACTGCCATCATTCCTGGCCATTGGCCAAGCTATCTGGGGATGATAGGAACTGGAGTCCAACGGCAGCTGTGAGGGGCACAGGTTCCTCACCTCTGGTTTATTAAGAGCAGGGTCTTAGCCCAAGAACCTATCCAAACACGCAACCTCAGAATACACCACATAGCAAAGAGAAGAGCATATTCAGAGTGCTTTCCCTTTAGTATCAAGTGACCACACTTCATCCATGCACATCTGAGCTTAGAGGTCTCCCACATTGCCACTAGCCGTAGAGTACAAAAATCACACCTGGCTCCTTCCATCTTGTGCATATTATTATTATTAGAGTGGTACCTCGGGTTAAGTACGTAATTCGTTCCGGAGGTCCGTTCTTAACCTGAAACTGTTAACCTGAAGCACCACTTTAGCTAATGGGGCCTCCTGCTGCCGCCGCACCGCCGGAGCACGATTTCTGTTCTCAACCTGAAGCAAAGTTCTTAACCTGAAGCACTATTTCTGGGTTAGCGGAGTATGTAACCTGAAGTGTATGTAGCCTGAGGTACCACTGTATTATTATTATTATTATTACAGTGGTGCCCCGCAAGACGAATGCCTCGCAAGACGAAAAACTCGCTAGACGAAAGGGTTTTCCGTTTTTCAAGGTACTTCGCAAGACGAATTTCCCTATGGGCTTGCTTCGCAAGACGAAAACGTCTTGCGGGTTTGCTTCCTTTTTCTTAAAGCCATTAATACCCGGGGAATCCGCGCTCCGCAAGACGAAAAAATCGCAAGGCGAAGCAACTCGCGGAACGAATTAATTTCGTCTTGTGAGGCACCACTGTATTATTATTATTATTATTATTATTATTATTATTATTATTATTAAATTTGTATACTGCCCTACATCAAAGGTCCACTTAGACCTATGGCAGGGGCTGGTATACTGGCCCTGTCTCTGTCCTCCAGGCGGGGATAGCTTGACCACTCCGATAAAACCCAGGAATTGATCACTCAGTTTTCGGATTAGGGTTTTGGCTAATGCACATAGAAATAGGCTCCATTTGGATGGGCCATCCCCACATGGATGGCAGAGATAGGCCCAGCCTCTTGCCAGGCACCTGGGTCTGTCAAGCCTCCATTTTAGTTTCCCACATGCCTCACTCATGCCTAACTAGACCAGCCTGGGGCAAGCGTGTAGCTTTATTTTATGTTTTTACTTGTAGTGTTTATATCCTGTCATTTGCAACAGGAGAAAAAGAAAACAAAAACCCAGCTACACAACTCTGATTATCTGCCAATTCGCTCCCCCTCTCACTCTATTCAAAACATGTCTGACAATTGACAAGGGGGTAGTATTCAAATATTTCACCTTCAAACCTTTTTACTAATGAGAACGAGGGCTTTGTTGCCAGCACTGCATCCGCAGAGTCAGAGTCTTTATAGTGAACATAAATCCAAACCATTTTAAGACATAAAAGAAAAAGTGGCTCAACTCCCAACTTGCCTTTTTAAATCATCTATTTCCCACAGTGCTTCTTGTTAAAGAAAGGGAGGTGTCTGATGCATGGTTGACCTACGAAGAAATATCTCAGGACCACAATATGGCAAGGACCACCTTTTTCCATATGAATCTATCTTGAGGCCCTTCTTCATGTGCCTCCTCCTCGAGAGGTCCGGAGGTTGGCAACATGAGAACGGGGCCTTCTCTGCAGTGGCTCCCCATCTGTGGAATGCTCTCCCCAGGGAAGTTCACCTGGTGCCTTCATTATACACCTTTAGGCACCAGGCAAAAACATTCCTATTTAACCAGAGCTTTGGTTGATCTGACTGACATCCTATGCCCTTTTAAAATGTGGCTCTTTTTTGGGGTGTGTGTGTGTGTGTGTGTGTGTGTGTTATTGGGTTGTTGTTTTTATTCTGATTATACATATTGTGGTTTTTATGTTGATCTTTTCTGTGAACTGCCCTGAGACCTCTGGGTCTAGGGAGGTATGTAAATTCAATAAATAATAACAAAACAACAACAATAATCTGCCCAATGTTGCAAAAGAGTATTGAGAGCTGCCATTGTAGATTTTACTCCATGTTCCCACACAAAGATCAGAAGCTACCATTATAAGCAAACACGGAGTGCAGCCCTAGGCATATTTGCGTGCCGAGGCCCCATGGCTGCCTCGTTCCTGGAAGGATAAATAACTAGACAGTACATATTATTCTATTTTTATGGGATTAAATAGGGCCACAACTTTGTTGGCCATAGGCATTGAGGTAAGTCACTGCAAATATCACTCCAGCCCATCAGCTGGAAGTATCTCCAAGGGTGAAGCCAACCTATGACCCATGTCAAATCAGGGCATCCCCCAAGTGGTTGCCTTTGGAGGAGTGGAAAGGCCCTAGCCCCCATCTGGGCGTCAGACAGGAGCCATCCCTTCCGGATCCTTTTAACAGGATACCCTTACCTGTCAAAAGGGTGACAGGGAACGATCCAGCCTGCCATACGCCAATCCTAGGAGCATCGCCATGGCCTGCGCGCAAATCCGCCTGCCGCAGAAGGGCAAACGGACTTAATGAAGGAGCACAGTACATCCCACTGAAGTCAATGGAGTTTCTTTCCAGGAAAACATGAGTAGGACTGACTGCAAATGATTCTAAGAACCCAGGAAGCCTGCTAGCCATTATTTCCACACACACCAGCATTTACCATTCCCATTTGTTATAGGGTTTCAAAGGGGGAGCTCTTTTGTACCTTCTTTAGATCCCAGAGCACCAGTTTGCTCTGCCGTTTGGCGAATTCATAGGCGGTGAGTCTTCCGATGCCATGTCCCGCTCCAGTGATAAGCACAATCTCACCACTGACAGATTTTCTTTTCGCAGGAATAAAAAGTTTCACACAAGCTTCCAGGTACGAATAGATTATAATGCCTACGAGCCACAGGAGTTCCAGTATGAGATTCATTTTAATTCCTCCTCCTCGTCTGTGACTTAGCTGACAGCTGGGAGGACTTTGTAATACAACAGGCTATTCATTTACTAAGTTTGTGTGTGTGTGTGTGTGTGTGTGTGTGTTTAATGGTGATGAACAAGGGGGGGGGGACCCACACCCAGTTGCTTAGAAGGATGCAATTTCTATATTAGCAATTAATCTGTGTGATTATATATTGCACACTATTGTAAGCAAACCTGCTCATAAAAGTAGATTGCAGATGGTGACAGATCTTAGTTGTTTGTGGGCTTTATATTTAGTTGTGTAATAATAATAATAAAAATTATTTATACCCTGCCCTCCCCAGCCAAGACCGGGCTCAGGGCGGCCAGAGATAAAAACAATTGATTAAAATACAACTTAAAAACAAGATTAAAATACAACATTAAAATGCAGCCTCATTTCAGTAGAAACTCAATTCCTTCCTATCTCATTTGTCCTCCAGGTAGCTCAAGGCACTGTACATGGTTCTCCCTTTCCTCAGTTTCCTCTCACAACAACACTGTGAAGTAGGCTAGGCTGAGAAATAGTGACTGACTTTGAACCTTGGTGTACAGAGGCAGAAATCCTTTTTATATTTGTCTCGCTTTCACTCACTTGTGTTCACCATGCCATTGTCGTTGGTTTTTTAATTAAAAAAAAAACCTTTTTAACAATGTCATCTCAAAGGTTGCAGAAGTATTTGCAGTTCTGCAGCACTTTTCAACATACAAATTACTTTGAAAATTATGTAATGCATTGGACTTTTTTTTACACCCTTACCACATGACTTAATATAAACTGAGATCAGCAGTTATGTATGTGTGCCGCTTCCTTGAAGGTTACTGAAGAAACAAAGTAGTGTGGCAGTGGCTCAGCTTACAGAGAAGCTCAAAGGTCCAAAGGAAAGCACATGAAAGTGTTTCTTTGTCCTCCAGGGAGCTCAAGGCACCATACATGGTTCTCCCCCTGGGGTAGTCGCTACCTTTTAACCTACCTTACAGGGTCGTTGTGAAGATGAAATGGGTGGAGGAACAATCTTGTAGGAATAATGTGTGTGTGTGTGTGTGTGTGTGTGTGTGTGTGTGTGTGTGTGTGTGTCTATATCTATATATCTATATCTATATCTATATCTATATCTATCTATCTATCTATCTATCTATCTATCTATCTATCTATTGCTAGAGGACTCTCTCCCCCATTAAAGCTCTCTGACCTGCTGCAGTTTTGGGAGTGTAGCAGGACCCCCCCCCCCCCAATCATTCAGTTTGTACAAACTTCACACACACTCACACACTACATACGCTATGCTTCTGTTATAAATTCATAGAAAATCAACCATACATCGGATTTGCACTGTTCCACTTTTATTTTACTCCATGAAGGAAGGACTACAAAATGGGGAAGGTTTGATACAGGGCAGCCATAATCCCTTGAGCATACCAGCACATCCACAGGAGCCCTGCTCAGTTGCTATGCCAACCCTGATGGTCCTAGACAGAAGACCATCAAGATCACAAAGAACTTGCATATGGGAGTGGATTCAGCACAGACTGGAACAAAGGACAATAATCAGCTCTTCCCTCTGGGGGCAGGAAACTGCAAACTCCCCTCGGTCACCTGGAAAGTACTCATGGGGAGGAGGAAAGGGGGAACCAGCCAGGTGACAGGACACTCAGGTTACCACCACAATTCCTCCCTCAACCCCTCCTTTCTGTGATGTATGTATGATGTTTCTGGGGGTGGTCTTGATCTGCAGGGTGGCAATTTCAAAAGTCTTTATAAGACCTGACACACCATTTTTCTGGGTCCTCCTCTCTCCTGCAAGTGAGGGGAGCACCCTGTTGCAACAGTTCAATAAAGGCCAAGCCTACAAGCTGCTGTTTTGCTCCAAGTTATCCTGGTTGGTGTCTTTGTTTTTGTCCAAGGGAGCCCTCGGATTTTCCCGTTAACAGGAGCAGCCTGTTGCACAGTGGAGCAACTCAATTTGAGAAAGGACCTGAGGGCTGGGAGACAGAATCAAGCTGTTTAAAATGCTCTCTGCAGGCCCAGTGACAGACAGAGAGCTAGGGTTACCCCCTGGAGATTCTGCATCCCATCAGGGTTGAGGGATCAGGAGGGAGTGGAGAGTTAAAAGACAGAACCTGACAGATCAGCTGTCAGAAAGAGGGTTTGGAAACGGTTTGGGTAGGGCTTGGCTAAGGGATGAGCTGGGTGGTTAGGATAATTTCCCTCAAGGGTAGGAAAAGATCCTAGAAAGCATCTGGAAATGTTTTACTGGCTTAGCAGAACAAATAGCCAGTTGATTAGAAGCAGGTTTAAAGTGAAAGCCTTAAGTAAAATTCTCGATTCCAGCATGATAGAATCATAGAGTTGGAAGGAATCCTGAGAGTCATCTAGTCCAGCCCCTTGAAATGCAGGAATCAGTGCAGGGAACAACCAAGTGTTAAAGCACCCTAACCCCAGTCATGTTACTACGCTCCTATCCCTTCTCCTGGTCCCAGCACCACCCTCCCAGGCATGCTTGGTAGAGATGTAGGACAGGGCCTTCTTGGTGGCTGCTCCTAGTTCAGAACTCCCTCCCTAGACTTTCTTGTTCCAACAGGCTTTTGAGAGCTAACTGGTTTTAAGGAAAGGGTTGGCGCCATGCTGTTTTTATGGTAATTATGGGCAAGATTTTTGAATGCATTTTATATAATTCCTGCATTGCAGGGGGTTGGACTAGATGACCCCGGGTACCCTTCCAACAATGCTATGATTCTAATGTTCCTCATTGGTCAGCACGGACACCTTTGCTTGTAACTCTACCGCTGCCTATCTCTGTGGTGTCAGTTCTCTGTGAACTGGACCTGGGGCGATATCCCTTTAAGAGGATTTGCCACGTTCGTCACAGGGACCATAGAGGTAGGAAAATGTAGAGCGGCGCAAAATATGAATTTTTGGCAGACCGTTCTCGGGTAGCTTTGTAGAGCGGGAAGAGATCCACAGGGATGTCTAGTCCAACCCCCTGCAATGTAGGGAAACCTCCATGGGTTCCGACCTATGAGGTTCCCTATTAATTTATTGCTTATTCGCAACCTCTTGGATGGTGTGTGAGTCTATACCTCTACCTCTATGTGTCTATACTTCTACCTCTATGTGTGGAAAGGCGAGAGGGCAGTGGGAAAGGCCTGACGCCTCTCCTTCATCTGAAACCCAATCAGAATGCGGGCGACGTGTGACGTAGATGCGTTTTTTTGTTTTTGTTTTTTCGAGGAAAGGTGACAGGCGACGTCAACACTTCGCCACCCGCGCTGCCCTATCGACCACCCAGAGTAGGCGGGGCGAACGAGACGCCGCTAATCCCCCGGCTTCATTTCCCTGAGGGGTGGAGGGAGGCGGGATGAAGGACACAAGGACGTGGCCCATTGGGTAAGGGCGGCGACGGTTTTTCTTTTTTGTCCCCGTCGCAGCCAATCACGGGGCAGAGATTTGACTGACGGGGGGCAAAGGCGGCTTGGGAGGAAAAAAAGGGCCGAAGAGAGGAAGCTTTGCGGGGGGTGAGTGCTGAGGGGAGAGCGAGAGGGGGAGGGGAGGCCGGTCCCCTCCGCCCCTCGCCAGTTCCCGCGCTTTTTTTTTCCTGTATAGATAACGCGAATGTCAAAAATAAATGAGATGCGATCTGTATTTCGGTTCTAGAAATATGTATGCAGAGACGCGTATACATGCGGGACAAATGTTACACGGCTCTTATCTAAACCCACATTGATCTATCCTTCCCTTTCCTCTGAAGCGCAAAGTCTTCGTTTTAATCCACGACGACCCTGCGAGGTAGCCTCGCCTGACAGGAGGCAGCCCCGTGAGCTTCTACGGCTGAGTGGGGAATTTCATATTTCCCTAAGATTTCTATGCACCGTTTGATAGTAAAACAAAAACCAGAATAGCACACCTCAGAGCAAAGAAGATAAAACAACAAAACATATTTATGCCTCGGCTGTTACTTCAGTGGATATTTATTCTGTTTATAGAACTGTTTCTATACCACCCAATAATAATAATGATCCCTATGTTTTTAACTTTTTTTTTTGTAAGCTGCCTTCAGTCAAGGAAAAAGGCGGGGCGTAAATAAATATATAACAACAGTTACTTCAATGGATATTTTGTTTATAGAACTGTTTCTATAACACATACTGTAATAATACTATGTTTTTAACTGTTCTTTTTTTTTGTAAGCTGCCTTCAGGTTAAGGAAAAAGGCGGGGCGTAAATAAATATATAACAATAATTACTACAATGGATATTTTGTCTATAGAACTGTTTCTATAACACCTAATAATAATAATCCTGTTTTTAACTTCTTTTTTTTGTAAGCTGCCTTCAGTCAAGGAAAAAGGCGGGGCGTAAATAAATATATAACAATAGTTACTTCAATGGATATTTGTTTACAGAACTGTTTCTATAACACCTAATAATAATAACAATAATAACCCCTTTGTTTTTAGCTGTTCTTATTTTTTATTTGTAAGCTGCCTTCAGTCAGGGGAAAAGGGGGAGTGTAAATAAATATACAGCAGTAATGATGATATGGGCTCAAATGCACAAGAAGGGAGAGTCTGACTAAACATTAGGAATAGCTCTCCCTTAAGAAAACTCCATTGAGTTTTTTAAAATAGAGGTTGGATGACCACCAGGGATTCTTTGGCTGTGATTTCAGCATTGCAGGAGGCTCAATTAAATGACCATGGGGTGTTGGGATCCTTCGAACGCTACAATGTTATGAATATCAGGGTGTTTTACAATGCAAAAACATAAGACATCCTTTAAAAAAAATGCAAATAGTTGTTGACTGGCTAGTCAAAGCAAGCCTGTCTGAATATAGTAAAGCAGCCTTGTTTGTTTATGGGTTTTATCCTGTAATAAAATGTTTCTGAACCGTCAATACATGTGTAGAAGAATATTGCCACCTGCACCCTGCTGGTTATGATGCCAGATGTATAATGTTGCCAGATACAGCTTTAATGCAGGCGCAGAAAAAGCTAAACTTGCTAGAATGTCCTCTCTTCTTCAACTGTTAAAAGCACAAGTTTTCTTGCCCTGGTACCCAGTATGAAAATGTTACACTATAATTCAATGCCTATAGCTATAAAGTACTCCTACTAATATAATTGCAAGTGTTCTGCCTAGTTGTAAACACAATTTAACAGTTACGTAAAAACTGCAATACACTTTTTGGGGTGGGGGGAGGGGGACAAAAGTCCAACCCTGTGATATGTCAATGAAAAATGTTGACTAATGTTAAGGATTTAAATCAGTGCTTTCTAATCCGAATGGTTTCTTTAATTGCCACAAAAACCAAGATGCAGTCTCCCATTGAACTCAGTGGGACTTACTCCTGTGAAAATAAAAATAGGATCGCACTGCAGTGCAGTCTTATTTCATCTCATACGTTGGTGTATTTTGCAAAATGGCTTGTCCTAGATAAATAATGCAACAACCGATACTTGTGGAGATTAAAATGCAAAAATGTGTTTTATCTTCGGCTACACAAGCCGAATCTTGGGGGCGAGTTTACATAAAATAAAGGCAGCAAGTCTTATGTACCGTAACATTTGCAACAATACCTGCCTTCCGCCCCATAATTTGTATAAAGTATAAATTGTGAAGTGAATTGTCAGTTTGTCTTGCGGGGAATGGAGAAGGATCAACACATACTATGCTAAGATGTTTTCTATTTGGTTTCCTGACTTTCCAGGTTGCTCCACAACTGGTGGGCATTTCTCTTTGAGCTTACTGCATGGGATGGCAAGGGGTTTCCTGGCCCGGACGGTTACCGTGGTTTCTCTCACTGTGACTTTAACTGCTGTTGCTGCTAAGTCTTCTTCCTGCACTTACTTCTACCCACTATTTCAAGCAGCCAGGAATCTAGCCTACAGGTATTTGTCCCAAGGTCTAATATTACACTCCTGCTTTCTACATAGATCAGTGAGCAAGGGCTCCTAGATGTGTGGGGAATAATGTCAGAATGATAATGCTGGTAGCCTAATAGTTTTCACAGCCGACTTAATTGTATTGATATGGAAAATTAATAAAATGCATTTTAATTTTGTACATTTTAAATGTAAGCATAAGGAATTCTGAGTTATTCTAGCTAGCGCCTTTAAGCTCCTTGGCTAGAATGTTGAAAGCTGAGAGCAAGTTTGCTTCTTGGTGGAACAACTGCGTAGCGGAAATGGAGCCTGCAACAAAACGTTACAGTGTATTCTCGCCTCCTAAAAGCAGTGCTCTTATTCAGGTTTCCAGCCACCACACCTTCCTCCAAGATACTCCATTCTCTCTCTCCCTGTCCCTTAATTGTCCTTCGCTGACTTTCTTTTCCAACTAACATGTAGTGTTCCATGGCTACTGATCATACTCAGTGTTCATTAGTGGTGATGGTGAGTTTTCCCTTAGGTGTGCATTTTAACCTTTATACACATTTGTTGTTGTTTAGTCGTTTAGTCATGTCTGACTCTTCGTGACCCCATGGACCAGAGCATGCCAAGCACTCCTGTCTCCCACTGCCTCCCGCAGTTTGGTCAAACTCATGCTGGTAGCTTCGAGAACACCGTCTAACCATCTTGCCCTCTGTCGTCCCCTTCTCCTTGTGCCCTCAATCTTTCCCAACATCAGGGTTTTTCCAGGGAGTCTTCTCTTCTCATGAGGTGGCCAAAGTATTGGAGCCTCAGCTTCACGATTTGTCCTTCCAGTGAGCACTCAGGGCTGATTTCCTTCAGAATGGATAGGTTTGTTCTTCTTGCAGGCCATGGGACTCTCAAGAGTCTCCTCCAGCACCATAATTCAAAAGCATCAATTCTTCGGCGATCAGCCTTCTTTATGGTCCAGCTCTCACTTCCATACATCACTACTGGGAAAACCATAGCTTTAACTATACGGACCTTTGTTGGCAAGGTGATGTCTCTGCTTTTATACCACCTCCTTATTTCTCAGTGACTGTGGTTTGGCTGCAATCCTATCATCACTCACTCATGGCTCAGTAGCAGAGGAAGCAATATTGCCTTTAAAAAAATGTATCTCCCTAACTAAAACAACTAGAAATGTACTTTAGTTCTTCATTTTCATTTTTTTTAAAAACCTGATAATTTATTAAGGAATATTGGGTGGGGGTACTTGCTTTATAGTCTTTGGCTTTGTTTTTTTTTTTTTTTGCAAATGATTTAAGTCATTTACTAAAGTGTCCCCATCCACCTTCCCCCCTCTTTGAACCAACGAGCATTAGAAATGTTCACCATGCCACCCCTATAATACCCATGAGCACCATACTTGATATTTTATTTTTACAATGTGATGAAACTACAGTTTGGTTGATAGGTCAACAGCTTGTGTAAGGAAATTTCCACCTTCATAGAATTATAGAATTGCAGAGTTGAAAGGGACCGCAAGGTCATCTAGTCTAACCCCCTTGCAATGCAGGAATCTTTTGCCCAATTTGGGCCTTGAGCCTATGACCCTGAGATTAAGAATCTCATTTTCAACAGACTGGGCCATCCTCCTGGGGGAGGATGAACTTTCCCCACTTGCCCACATTTTTAACAGTTGGTTATTTAGCACTTAAATCACACAAGATGTGGAGTTTTCCTGGATGGCTGTGATATTGATGGTGTTTGTATGCAATTTACTATGTATGAAATGTCCCAATCCTGAAACACACAGCATTACATCAAGTTTATTTTCCCCTTTGTGTGCAACTCCTTCTATTTTTCTACAGCCCATCTTCAGAAAGTTGGTTTCACAGCAAGGCTGCTAAAATGTCGAATTGTAAAGATGCAAGAGAAAATTTGCATAACAAAGCAAGGACCTCCCCATATCCAGGATCAAACATTGAGCGCAGCAGAGTTCCCAACGATAAGGTGGATTGGTCAACTGAATGGGAGGATTACAGCCCTGTGGAATATACAGCACAATCTGTTTTGGCAGGACCTAAATGGGCAGATCCAGAAATTGGGTGAGCACTGTTGGTTGACTAATGGCGTGCAGTAAAAGGGGAGGGCTTGTTTTTGAGAATGACTTAGCTTTTGCTTGACTAAAAGTAAATGGTGGGCATAATATTTAGGAATGTGACCATATATTGCCTTCATTCTTAGTTGTAAGAGAGAAATTGTTGAAAGAGGAGTTGTGTTCAGTTATTAAGTTCTCCAGGGAGGCTGCTGAATAATAATAATAATTTTTTATTTATACCCCACCCTCCCCAGCCAAGGCTGGGCTCAGGGCAGCTAAGAAGCAACAATACAGTTCCAGTTCAGGTTATTTATACCCCAAGACTTAAATGGGACTTAAATTTTGGACTATGCTGCAGTTAGAATATGCAGTGCTTAAGCTCACCATTGTGGAAATAGCTTCCTGTACAGATTTTGGCACTAATAGGGTAAATTTTGGAATTTCGTTGACATGTAAAAATCCAGCTCTGTTCAATGCACTTCTAACTGTAGTTATATCAAGGGCAGCAAATATTTTATGTAAGGTTTGATAATGCATACATGCTTTCTGACAGTGGCAGGGAGTCGTCTTCTTCCTTCTTTGGCGATCACTCGTAGCCGAGTAAGATTGTCTTCCATGAACACGGTCTTAACAGTGAGTCCGTAAGTGACTGTGGAGGCCTATTCTGGATCCACACCTCCTTCCACAGTGGGGACATAGGTGTCCGGGTGGGAGTTGATCATGGTGAGAGTTTGCCAAACGTGCCTTCCTCTTAGGACGTTTTTCCCTTTCGTCCTGAGTTCCAGCGTCTTCAAAGTCCATGACACCTTTGGTGAGAGTGGCAGGGAATAATGAAGGCTCAAGGGGGAAGCCCTCCCTTCTGCTTGGTGAGTTGGCACTGCCACTTAATCCTTCCAGCTGTTGACTAGCAGCTAAACTTAAATATAGCAGCAGCTTTGGATAAGGTGCTTCCTTTATCTTATTTCGTCTGGTAATAGCAAACTTATTACTAGGCATGAATACAATTCCAGAGGAATTGTGCTGAGATCCTACAAATTAACCAAAGTGTTTAATTTTGATATGGGGTGGTGGGATTGGAGAAGCTACCAACAGTAGCCAAGTTAAGCACTTGATTAATTTGGATGCATTTATTTGGATGCATTCTTTAATTTTATCATGCATTTGATATTGTACATATTTATTGTGTCATGCCCTTTTTCAGAGGTTCTGGAAGGCAGAAAACACATTTTTTAAATAAGTTCATAAAAACCATTGCATGCTTGTGGGAGAATTTAAACAGTTGCCGTGAGTCCACATCCAGCACCATCTGCTATACCACACTGGTAGCTTTAAACTACCACCTTTTATTTATTTTGTTTCATAAAATGTATAACCACTTAGTTGTAAAAAACAACAACCCTCAAAGCAGTTTAAAAACCTTAAGGAAATTTACTAGCTTAATTCCAGACCACCAAGTGACAAATGGAAGCATGAGGGTCTTACTTTACTAGAAGTAAATTTATAAATCTAGTCCTCTCTTGGTTTACATAATGAAGGTGTTTATCATGCATTGTCCTGCATGTACTGAAGGCTTATTTGCAGGCCAGGGTGACAACTGAGCCTAGCAACATAACTTGGCTGTGTCACAGGGAAGAACTTTGCCATTTTCATATAGCATAGCTACCTAGTGTCCCCAGATTTTAGTAGCATCAGTGCTAAAAATAAGCATGATTTGAAAAAAGCCAAATATTAGCATTGTTTGTTTAGTGCAAAATTGATGTCATTATGACTTACTCTTTTGAACCATTAATAATAATAATAATAAATTTTATTTATATCCCGCCCTCCCCAGCCGAAGCTGGGCTCAGGGCGGCTAACAACAATAAAACAGTACAAATGTACAGCACAAACAACACTCTAAAATCATTCATTATAAAATTAATTAAATTCAAGCCACTGGCCACCATTGGGCCAGAGCTCCATGAAGTTTGCCAAGGGAGGGAGTCAGGCTGTAAATAAGCAGAAGTTTTACCACTCGCTCTCTGACTGTGTGAGAAAATCAAGAGACAGTCAGCGATCAAGCAGCTGCCAAATGGTTGCCAAACAAGCACTGGCCTTGGGCTACAAACTTCTTTATGTAAGGGCTAAAGAAGGAGACAGCCTTTGTCTAAAAAAGATAGGTCAGATGTGCACACGCTTGAAAGCAGAATGCTTCTCCCACCTACACGAATCTCTAGGCTGTCCATGCTAAGCTTTAAATGCAGCCTTTTATCTAAGTTGTCTGTCAAGCAATAAAAAATGAAAGTCTGCCCTGCATCATTGCAACAGGTAGGTCCTGGCTAGACAAAGATGGCATGTGTCCTGCAGCCATCCCAAAAAGAGCACCCCAACACAAGTCCAATTCCCTACATACCTGCACACCACAAACTTTTTCTAACAGTTGGCACACAAACTCATGCCAAGCACATGGATATCACAGAGAAGCACAAATGAAATGAGCAAGCCAAAGAGCACACACAGTAATGTGAAAACAGACTGAAGAATTTGATAGACAGTTTGAGGATAGGGCAAAAGGATTACAGTAAAGGACATCTTACCAGATAGGATTGGGCTGCCAAGTTGTGATCCTGAATACAGCTAACGTTGGAAATAAGTTCCATAGAAACTGGGATGTTGGTAATGCTGGTAATGCACACTATTTAGAAGCTTTTGGAATTAGAACATTTGTGCAGGAAAACAGGAAAAGAAAGAGGAGAGAGACCAACAAGAACATCAAAAATAATAAGAATTGGACAAAGTTGGAAGTGGGAACATTTGGGAAATCCAGATTTGAAAGGTTTAAGAAATAAAATTGGAGTTTTACTCCCAAGTATATAAAAATCTGGATGGAAAAAATGGGCCTTTTTGAGATAGACTCCTTCCAAGATTGGACATTTAAAATTAAAGAAGACTGGTAAAGGACTATGGCTTAAATAAATGTGGGAACTCCAGGAAGACATTAGATGTTGATTAATACGGGAAACGCAACCAGGAAAAGGGGGAGGGATTTGGAACCCAAAGGCTGTAAAATCAAAATCATATTTTATTTTATTATATTTAATCTATTATGTATATTAAAGAGGGGAACGCGCGGAAGGGAATAGGTCGATCTTAGGAGATGGGAAAATATTTTTAAATAGGGCTAATGATAACAAGGTTAAAATTTGGGATAATAAATTGCTGAATTTATTTGTAAGAATTGGAATACAAGAGGGGGAGGGGAGGGGAAGTCCTGGAAAGATGTTATGGAAAATAAGATTTTAAATTTGGATGTTTTGTTTTTTTATATTATTGGAAATTCTTAATAAATATAATTTAAAAAAAAATTAAAAAAAATTTGCTGTTATTGCTATTTAAAACAACAAAAAAAAAATGCTGGTAATGCACACTGAAGGGTTTTTAAATTGTTTATTTCAGTTTTGTTATTATTTTCTTGAAAAGGGTGAAAAACTTTTCTCCAAAGTTCAACGAGAAGGATGGGCAAGTGGAGAGGAGGAGCCAGAATGGTTTCTATCACGTGGAAAATGGGAGGCCCAGGTATTTGACATTCTGTGTTAGTGCTTGTGCATGCATCAAAAGTCTGTGAGTGAAGGTCTTGATCTGATCACGTACCTTAGTGGAAATAACCTAAGAGGTCAGCACTGATTCACTGGTTCAGAATCCTGGTTGCCTGTCTGCTAAAATGTGTGTCCAATACATATTTGCAAGTTTCCAAGCTAAAACTCTTCTGAAGCTATTTTCTGAAGCCTTGATTGACGTTAGGACCATGGGTTTAAAAGACAATTAAAAGAGCATAACTTCAACCAGTATTGCTATTATGTGAAAGGCAAAGTAATGGTTGTTATGTGGCCCAAGTGTAAAGAATGAAGCAGGAAGAAAAGGTTTATCTCATGCTGTTTCATAGCTCCATGAGTTGTTCTTGATAATGTTTTTCTTAACTGTGTATTTAATGTAAACTCCTTGATAGTGCATTAGGCATGTAAACCAGATTATATATTCTTATTCCTCAGAAAATTATATTGAGGATTTTAGCATTTAAAAAGAAAACACTGAAACTATTACATGCTTTTAAAATGCATTCTAAAAAAATGAGAATATAAGAAAAACATCTCTAACAAAATCTTGAATACCCTGTAAACCATTTGTTCCCAATCTCCCCCCGCCTATTGTAGCAATTGTAATGCAGTGTGCTAGATGCTGTATTTAATTGCTTCTTTTATTTCTTACATTGTATTTTAAAATGATACTATTTTCATCCCTTACATTGTAATACAACAAAAAGATATGAACAATAAGATGAACGATTAAAATGCAATTAAAAATCAATATGAATACTTAATGTAGACATGCCGCGGACCACCTGAATGAAGCTCACAGACCACTGGTGGTCTACAGACCACAGTATGGGAACCCCTGCTATAACACTGTCATAACACTGTTTCGTTAAATATTTTTTAAAAATACATATGCTTCGAAGACCTATTTTGGGTGCACTAAAGAGGCTAGACATGCCCAGTAGGGTTCTGGTCTTTGAACAACAGATCCACCCCGCTCCCAATTCTGTATCACAGACTGCATTTGAAAGGCTTCCATGTTTCAAAAGTAGTGTGCTAAGTGGCATTTGCTTAAGAGGGGGCATTGCTGTTCAAGAAAGATGAGCTGCAATCTTCTTTGGCTATGTGGAACTTCAGTTGTGTGGGCCTTTGGATCGTATCCAGGCATTCATTTGTGCTCTGTTATTTTTCAGGAATCCTGTAGGCAGGACAGGATTAGTGGGCCGAGGTCTCTTGGGGCGTTGGGGACCAAATCATGCTGCAGATCCTCTTGTAACTAAGTAAGTAATATCATTCCAGATGATGTCAAATGGGAATATTTTACGTTCAAGTCAATATGTGAAATATTAAAAATGCTGATCATGATATGCTTCTAATTCTACTTTAAGATGACTTAAAAAACTATATGGAAGCAATTGCTATGTTGCCTGAGCCCCCACAATGCATCCTTGCTGAGCGGACCCAAGGTTTCCACATTCATTTCAGTTCCAATGCTCTGGGTGGGTTCAGACAGAATACCAAACTGTGGAACTGTATGAATGAGCCCAGAGCTCACACTCTCTCTCCTTCTTCTCTTCATTTCCTCTGTTTACCTCCCTCACTTCCAGTTCTGCAGCAAGCCTTACATTTGCAACTGCAACAAAATCCGGCGAAACATGGTTCAGAAGTAGCAGCAAATCATGTCTTGCAGCTAAATTGCAAGCAAGAGAATCTAAGCATGTGGTATGAGTGGGAAGCAAGCAGGCATTGAGCTCATAGCTATGGTTTGATTTACATCTGAAGTGGCGTTTTCCTGCATGTCTTGAGCTGAACCACAGATTAAACCCCCCCCCCCCCGTTACTCTTTACAGGTGGAAGAGAGACGGCAGTGGCAATAAAGTAGCTCACCTAGCGTCTGGCAAAAGTATCTTGCAGTTCATTGCAATCAAAAGGAAGGACTGTGGGGAATGGGCCATTCCAGGGGTGAGAAGAGAGAATTGACAAAATTGGTTTTCAAAAATGTGCTGGTCTCCAAAAGACTCTGTGTGTGTGTCACAGCTCCCTTTCTTACTAAGCATTTGAAGGATTACTAAAATCTTCACCAGGAGAGGGGAACCTTTTTCATCCTGAGGGCCACATTTCCATCTGAGGGCCGCACACTAGCTCCTGTACGTACAGTGGTACCTGGGGTTACAGACGCTTCAGGTTACAGAAGCTTCAGGTTACAGAATCCGCTAACCCAGAAATAGTACCTCGGGTTAAGAACTTTGCTTCAAGATGAGAACAGAAATCGTGCGGTAGCGGTGCGGCTGCAGCAGGAGGCCCCATTAGCTAAAGTGGTACCTCAGGTTAAGAACAGTTTCAGATTAAGAACGGACCTCCGGAACAAATTAAGTTCTTAACCCGAGGTACCACTGTACCCCTCTGTATTGATTCCTGCATTGCAGGGGGTTGGACTAGATGACCCTTGAGTTCCTTCCAACTCTATGATTCCTTCATCCAGATGAGCAAGAGGTACTGTCACAGTTCAAGGGCACATTCAAGCCAGGCAAAAACATGGGTTTAAAGCAGAGCCAGTGGGGACTGTGGCTTGCAGAGAGTGGTGGCAGTCTGGGGAAAGTTCTGAGTGCCGGATAGAGAGGTCTGAACAGCTGCATTGCCCCCCACCCCCCGCCTGAGGTTCTTCACCCCTGAGCTACACCCAGAAAAACTAACAACACTCAGCAGCTGGCTATTCATTGTTAACGTGGCATATTAGGCCATGAGTAAGGGCATAACTGACATATCGAGAGATCTGTCATCATCTATTGTTTTTCATTTTCATCATCTGCCACTATCATATTTCATATCATCCCTGCCTCACCCCTTGATATGGTTTTTATAATGATAATCACCCTCCCCTACAAAGGTGGGATTAGCCTCAAAGGGAAAGCATCCAGGCTCTGAAGAAAGTTGTAACAAGTGATAACCTTTTATTTTAGGGCATGGTAGACCCAGGGGAAAAATTGTCGGCTGCACTAAAGAGAGAATTTAGCGAGGAGGCCTTGAACTCCTTACAGAAAACTGAGGCTGAGAAGGAAGAGATGGAGAAACAACTGAACAGGCTGTTCAGTCAAGATTACTTTGTGGTGAGTGCCCTCTCTGCTCCTGTTATAATTTTGAAAGCCCATTAAATATTACACGCGAAGGTCGATGGAACTCTTTTCAATTACATTTCAAAGAGTAGCAGCTTCTTATTAAGCAGCTTTTGGTAGCAGGAAGTATAACAACCTTTAATGGACCGATTAAAATAATCTGTACAACATTCTCTCCACCCCGTTTTTAGTACATTTTAAAGAAAAGTGCTTTTAAAAACTGCCAGTGGCAAGCATGCATTAAATGGAATTTCCCTTGTTCCAAGACGATACCTGGTGTGAGTTAAACATGCATCATCCAAAAACAAATATTTTTTTCTTTAAATTTCCCATCTCCAGTGCACATTTTTGCAGATTTATTTAGTTGACAGACTCACGTGATTAGCTGCCTAAGACTTCTTTAATTAGGCAAGAGCCCAAATGGTAAACAGGACAGTTGTCAGCCTATATCTTGGCTTTCCAGGTATACAAAGGGTATGTGGATGATCCTCGTAACACAGATAATGCTTGGATGGAGACAGAAGCCGTAAACTACCATGATGAAACTGGTGAGTAAGGGATGCTGCCTTCCTTGTTTTGTGGTCACACCCATTGTCATGTTGTTAGAATAAGGGTGGGGAACCAGGGGCCTTCAGACGTTCTGCACTACAATTCTCAGCACGAGCCAGCATGGCCAGTGGACAGGGATGATGGGAACTGTAGTCCAACAACTGGAGGACCACAAGTTCCTCATCTGTGTTAGAAGATGGGAAGGATGATAATTATTTTTCCAGTTGCTATCATTTTTTTGCACATTCTTGACTATAGGAAATTGGAGGAGGACAGAAAAAGAAATTTAATTGATACTTGAATACCTAATTGTTGGCACACTTACTTGTGCGTTGTTATGCTAGATTTTTTTTTTTTTTTTAAGTTCAACACTAAAAACCCAAAAAAGTTTCCTGATGACTCAGGAGTGTTGCTTATAGTGGCACATGGGTACCACTGCACAAAAATCGTCACCTTGTTGTCATTTGTTGCTTTAAGTTTCAAGCAGCCTCCTATGTTTCTGCTTACCAAACCAGTCCATTGGTTCATCTAGCTCAGTATTGCAGTGGCTATTCAGATAGGGAAGTGAAGATGTTAGTGATGGAACCTGGGACCTCCGGCATGCAAAATATGCACTCTGCCACTGAGCTATCACCCTTCCTTTGTCTTCAAGCCTGATTCCTTGGGACATGGAGGGCTGTCAAATCTACCGAAGGTATGAGAACTTCTGTCACAAGAGTGTTTGGTGAAAAGAACTGTTATGTGCTTTGCCATGGAAGCTGTCATGGTGGAGGATTTAATGGGTTGTGCTTTAGGTTAAAACTAAATGCCAGAATCTCTCTTTGCATAACAGGTGAAGCAATGGAGAACTTACACTTGGAAGCAGGAGACGATGCTGGGAAAGTGAAATGGGTTGACATTGGAGAAAAGCTGAAACTCTATGCCAGTCATGCTGACTTTGTCAAGCTCGTAGCAGAGAAAAGAGGAGCACACTGGAGGGAAGATCATAACCTGGTTTGCCATGATGGGGCTGAGATCAAGGCCTAAGCTAAAGCCTAAACATGGCTGATAGAAGTTTAGGGATGGAATGAGGTGTTAATACTGCTTTGAAGAATGAGATTACTGATGTATGGATGGAGAACCTGCAGCCCTTCAGATTTGTTGGACTCTAGTTCCCATCTGCCCCATCCACCATGTGCCAATGGGCAGGGCTGATGGGAGTTGTAATCCAACAGCATCTAGAGTTCCACAGCTTCCTCATCCTTGTCTTAAAGCCACAAAGGATGGGCAGCCAAATTTAAGTGAAGCCAAATCCCCATTAAATTTTCCAGTAAAATAAAATCAGTGTGACTGCTAAATGTCTAGCTTTGGCTGCATGGCGCCCTCTCTTTCTATCAAGAAATATTGCTAAGGTATTCGAGAACATATTCTGCATCCATTATACGTAAATAAAAACATGTATAAGGGTGTGGTTTTTGTTGATCAACAGGAGTGTTGAGAGGTATTTTACAATTATAAAAATTAACAGCTGCAATCAGTTTTACTTCCTGACATTGATCTAATGTTATGGAAATAACCCTTTAGTGTCTGCACTTAATATTTATTGCCATAATCAGGAAGCAATTTAGGTTGCGTTCCTATGCACTTAATCTGGAAATAAACCCCATTGAACCCAGAGGGACTTGCTTCTGAGTAAACCATGCACAGAGTTGCATTGTGTATCTTTAAATCATAATCTGAATTATCTCTTGTACATCATACAAAATAAGCCACCATACTATTGTTGTTTTTACCACACTGATCCTAGTCTTTGTAGAGAAGGGAAAAGAGATCTTTGGTATAATCACAAAGAAAATGTAATATAGGATTTGACCCAGGAGCCTATGATTGAGGAAACAGAGGGCAACACAAACATGTTTTAAAATATTTACTTGGATGAATGAAACTCACCTCTAGGCTTAGCTCATATTGGAATGAAACACTCCAGTAAGCTTATCTTATATTGCCATTTCCAGTTTTTTAAAAAAGTGGGATCCAAAGAGCTCTTTTAATTATTCTCGTTTCCTGTACTGGCTGAGCTTTCACAGTTTTGGCCACTGGAGAATATTCTGATATACTGGTTGTTTTAGTGTTTGAAGAGAAGCTCTCTGGACTCCAGTCACAGAATATTCTTGTTTGAAACCACCAGCAGTATAGAAACCTGCTTTCAAGCACTTAATATTTCCACCACCAACGTGATTGTAAACTACCTTGGACCACTCTAAAGAATAGCTTTGCTTCCGAGCCACTGTTGGAGTGTCTTCATGCCATGGCCTGCCCAAAGGTCATTATACTTTGGAATCATCCCCGTAATGACAAAGTCTTATCAACAAATCAATAACGCTAACCTTTTATGCCAGCCAGCTTCTCATTGGTTATATTGTAGCGCTTAGTTTTTTCTTATGAACCTTTGGCTAAAGTTTGGGATGGCTGTTCATTATGTACCCTTCTATTTGTTATGTCAAGCTGCCAATATTTTCTGAAACACATAAAGAAGCGGTATTATTCTTTGACTTCTGAATAAATTGCACAGCAGCCACAGTTTCTGGCATGCCTTGCCTTCTGCATATGTTATCTGTTTTTGCTTTGCTCCGACAGGCCCCAAAACACCATTGCCCAGCAATCGTTCTTCCATCCTGGAGTCCTGACTCTGGACAAATGGGAGGGCAAAATGCTGGAATACAATATTACTGAAGCCAGCAGCACAACTGGATACCTTCATCTGCCCCAGCTGAAACAAAACATGTATTTACCACATTGGTCTCTACAGCTACTGTAGGTCCTGCAACTGTCCAACAGCTTGACCTCATCCCCAAAGGCACACTGCTCCGTTGGCTCCTGAGACAGACTGATGCCAACAAAATCCTGCCATTGTAAGGAGAACGCATGCTCATCATCCTGGGAACTCGTATTTAATCTTTCTGAATGTGAGATGGCCTCCATTTATTCCAGAAGAAAAATTAACCCAGATATCAAATGTTTGAGAAATGCTGATATAATAAAACCGTCTAGCTCGCACTTTATGCTAAGGTTTATTGAACAATTTTTTTGTATTAAGTGTTATATATAAATCCTGCACAGCACGTTAACAATGGTTTGTTTACAGTATGAAGCCCTTAGCTTATGAACCTTGATTTGATTTAACCATGGCTTGGCACTATGTGAGAATGCAACACCATTCCTTAACCATAGGGGGTTTGGGGGTTGTTGTTTTTTGGCCTCAGACATTCATCAAGCTGCCAAGTCCTGAGCAGCTAGAAAACAAGCCATGGTTTGTTCAGTCACTTGTGGAATAACACATTGTGAATTGTGGTTCATTAAGCAAACCACGGCTTACTGTTGTGTGCAAACTAGGCCAGCATTGTGGTTAGGCTTTGTCAGAAGCTACTGAATCTACATGAAAGAGAAAAACCCAAAATACTGAGGTGTGAAAAATTGTGATGTGTTGATTCTGCTCCAAACAGACCATAAACATAAATTTGATGTGCTTATTTGTATTCTTTATTCATGCAATTTTTAAAGGGAATGCCTCTCCCATTTTCCAGCAAAAAACTTCGTGGGCTGGGTACTGTTAGTTACATCTTAGTACCATGGGACTTAAGTTAGTCATAACTATTTTTTCCCATTGATTGGAATGGAATTAAAACACAATTAACTGAAAGTGACCTATTTGACTGAAATCTGTTAAGCGAGACATTTCAATCACTTATTGAGGCAGAGCAGCAAACCAAAATTTATGCATTTCAATCTATGTGTTACACAATACAGCATTCATACATTTATCATCTTTAGTGGTGTTAATGAACTTTAAACCCATAGTTAAAACCATGGTCTTTTCTTTTAAAATTTGACAATTTCAAAATGGAACTGTCAGTGCTTACATTTACCCAATCAAATATGAACACTGCTTAGATTAGAAGCTGATGCTTTTATATTGCATTAGGCGAAAACAATTCTTCACAAGAGATGAAAGATGGTGTATCGTTGTCAAAAAAAGAAATTACTATTACTTATAGCCATTTAAAGCAAATAACTGCCATTCAAGATGCATACAAATGTGGCTTGAAGACTGCAGCAGGGAAGTAAAAGCAGGCATGGAACACATCCTTCATGTTCTTGCTGTCACCTTTAGAACACAAAATCAGATTTGAAGCTGAACGAATCTCTTACAACTGCGTTTAAAAAGCATAGGCAACAATTCTCTCTCTCTCTCTGTCTCTTTTGCAAGATCCCATCAATCTACGCTGCTTCACTCTGTAGTAGAGCATACACTTTGTACCTAGAAGATCCCAGATAGGGTTAGGAAAAAGACCTTGGCCTGAAAATTCTAGAGAACCATTGCTAGTTAATGTATACAATATTGAGCTTGATGGACCAATAGTCTGATTTGATGTGTGATTTGAGATTTACAAGCTTGCAGGGCCAGCCCGCCCATGAGGCAAGGTGAAGCAACTGCCTCAGGCGGCAGGACCCACAGGGGCAGAAGATGTAGATCATTATTCTCCTCCTGTTCCTGATGTAGATCTTAACTCTTCCCTGGTGGGGAGGGGGATGCCATTTTGTAGTTTTCCTTGGACATCCAAACTGTCTTGGGATGGCCCTGGTCACTTGTCTCATTGCGCTACAAATCTGCTCTCCAAGGGTATAATTCAGCCAAAACAAAGTCCTCGAAAACCCCATTGGTTTCTGTTTCACCGAAAGCCATGGGGCACCCAGCCCAATTTTATGCGTTTTTACTTGGGGATACAATGAAACCTGCTCTCAGGTATATGGAATAGGATTGTAGCCTTAAGCATTTTTAAACATTCACTGGAATGTGTCCTGAATAAGTGAGGGAAGTTGGCACACATGACGGGATGCTGTACAGGTTTTTGCATACTAGTATTAAACATAAGCCTTGTGCCTTGGCTTGCTGACAGTTAAGCATTTCATAAAGCAGCAAAGCTATAAATGATATGAAATGGAATTTGCCAACAAAACATTTGGTACATACCGCAGGAGGGTATCTCAGCTGGGATGCTATTTCTGTTGAAGAAAGTAATGTTTCATTAGTTAAAAGTTCTTATACAGAACGTATGTAGACAGCACTTGTTCCCAATGTCTGATTCTGGTCCCTAGTAAAACTCTGTCCCAGTTTGGATGATCTTTTAAAGCTTCAACCACCACAGCCCTGGATGGTTTATTATCCCATCATTCAGTCAAAGTTTATCGGTTCAGATGTAATGGGGAACTCTGGCTTAACACAAGCCATGAAGAGAGTGGGGAGTACTCAGCCCTGAGGCTCATTCATAAACCATGATTTGTTCATAACACTATGTTGTGCTTTTTGAGGAGATGTTGGGGGAAGCCTTTGGGAGTTCATGCACATGCTGTAGTGGTTTCTTTAGGCCTCCTCCCCATAGGGCATAGAATCATAGGACTGAAGAGTTGAAAGGGACCACAAGGGTCATCTCTCACAACCCCCAGCATTGCAGAATTTTTTTGAACCCATGGCCCTGAGATTAAGAGCCTCATGCTCTACTGACAGAGCTATCCCAGCTTTCCCTCTTATCCCATTGCTATCTCCATTGCGGGGGCATTCTTTAGTACTCAGAGCAAATGGCAAGTTGAGTTTTTGTTCTGATTTTGAGCTAAAGAACAGGTTTTATCTGGGAAAGGCATGGGACAAGCATGACTGTGGATGAGGGACATAGAAACTGAACCTTTTCGGTAGGGCAGGGGCATAGTGGGGGAAGCAGGAAGGCCGTGGCCCCGGGTGCACAATTTTGAGGGGGCACAAACCAGCCCCCCCAGACTCCAGCTGGTTGTTCTTAGTACCAATAGAAGTAGGAAACTACTTACCCCCACAATAGGTGGGAAGCCCTAAAAATGTGTAAGACAGTAAGACTGTTGAAAAGTGTTTGACATGAATCTTGGTATCCTCCAAGAAAGGTGTGGGCAGATATCAGGCAGAAAGGAATCTGCTTTCTTTGCTACCCACTTCCCGCACCCAGAAACTGAAATCCACCAATAGAACCATCTGCAAAAAACATTGATTCACATTCAGGTACCTTTCCTGGTACTCAGAAGGTACCCCTCCCACTTCTGAAATTACACTTGAAAGTAGTATTCCACTGTAGCCAATGGAATAGGTCTCAGTGTGTGACTGGTCATTGCATGTGGTCCGCAACAGTTTCTCCAGATCTCAAATGTGTCCACGGACCCCAAGAGACTGGTGACCCCTGACTTAAGAGTTAAAGAATTCTGAGCCCAGGAATTTGTTTTTAGTGCCAAACTGAACTGTGCTTATAGTTCTTCCTAACCCTTTGTTCTTCCAAACTCTGATGCATCACGAGCCACTTTTGATTTTTTTGGTTCTGACAGGTAACGACTCCATGGAAGCCACTTTTTCAAAATTCCAAATGTGCCCATGACCTCCCCCACAAACGTTGAGGGCTTTCTCTCCCCGTTTCTTTTGCAGGATACCTTTCATTAAGTGCAATGGCCTAAACTCACACATATAATCAGGCAATCATTCAAAGACCTCTGAGTTTCCCCTTGGATCTCTGACTAGGGAAGTATGATGCAATGAAGATCAATGAACTTACCGCCCCAGGAATTGCAGGATAAGGCAAAAAATCAGTACACTGCATTCTTGTAACAGAGGTCAGTCATACGGTTATTTGGTGAACATTATGGGCCGATTTCCACAGTGCAGTGTAGATATGCCGCCCCCCCCCCCTGCCACTGTGCTACGATCTAGTAATAATGATGAGCAGTAAATTGTCTTACCAGAAATGGGCCACCAACACCTCCAGCTCCAGGGTTCACCTAAAGAGAAGGGACCTCATTCAATCATATAAAGCTTGGTTTCAAATGGTGGTTTTCTATATCCGGGAGCTGCCATAATGTGGTGGCAATGAGGAAACTATGAGATCATTCACTTTAGCTAAAGTATTTACAACACCGATGCAGAATTTGACAAGAAGTGTTGCTCTCTTGGTGGATTTTATTCCTTTCCCATCTCTTAAATTTCATAGATTTGGGGAGCAACCCAGAGAAAGTAAATGGCATTCCACAATGCAATCTTATCCATGTTTGCTCAGAAAGTACTGTAACTCCCACTGAGTTCATAGGGACTTTTCCTTCCAGGTAAACAGGTACAACATTGAACTCAATGTGGCTTACTTCTGAGTAGAGAGGTTTTGAGTATTGTGCTGCAAGTGCACTCATTCAATGATCAAAACTAACGTTACTTGATTAGTGCTCTTTTGAATCCCCACAAAGAAGTCTGTTCTGAAATTGGTTAAGCCAGAATTGGCATTGTATATTTATTTT
This sequence comes from Podarcis erhardii, assembly GCF_964252035.2. Lineage (NCBI taxonomy): Eukaryota > Metazoa > Chordata > Lepidosauria > Squamata > Lacertidae > Podarcis > Podarcis erhardii. The sequence continues at coordinate 65,241,797 of NC_138512.1, read as the reverse complement.
TCAGTTCATTTGATCAAATGCGCACGAGTTTTTGTATGGAAGTGCATACAAACTGACACCCTCCAGATGTTCTAGACTAAAACTTCCATCAGTCCCAGCCAGGAGAGTCATACAAGTTGGTCCTGATAGGAGGAAAACAGGCTGGAAAACAGCATAGACATTCAAAAATGTGAACTTTTTTAAATTAAAAAAAAAAAAAGGACTGGTGAAACCATAGGAGAGATGGCAGGAGATAACAAAGGAACTACCTTGTGGATGATATTTCACTCTCATTTCTTACTCAGTCTGAGTGTTAACCACAGCTGCTGCTTATGAAAGTCTGAAATAGGTGGTGGTATAGAAAAGCAAGCAGAATTTTGAACTTACCACGCCTGGCAGATTGCTGAGAATAGAGGGCAAACCCTAAGGGAAAAGAAGAAAACAAGGGAGATAGTTGGTTTTGATTCAAATTTATTTAAATTTAAATTTATTAAAGGTAAAGGCACCCCTGACCATTAGGTCCAGTCGTGGCAGACTCTGGGGTTGCAGCGCTCATCTTGCTTTATTGGCTGAGGCAGCCAGCGTACAGGCTTCCGGGTCATGTGGCCAGCATGACTAAGCCGCTTTTGAGGAACCAGAGCAGCGCACGGAAACACCGTTTACCTTCCCACCGGAGCAGTACCTATTTATCTACTTGCACTTTTTGCGGTGCTTTTGAACTGCTAGGTTGGCAGGAGCTGGGACCGAGCAACGGGAGCTCACCCCGTCGCGGGGATTTGAACCGCCGACCTTCTGATTGGCAAGTCCTAGGCGCTGTGGTTTAACCCACAGCGCCACCTGCGTCTTTAGTCACTTTTTAAAAAAGCAAAAGCAACTCAAAGTGACTCACAACAGTAAATAACACACACACATTAAAACAAAACTGAGAAAAATCTGATGGGTTACACTATCTAGGTTTCCTCCTTGTGGCAAAGCAGGTTAATTACTAACACACACTGATCAATGTTCAGAGTATTCCTTCTCCTAGGTGGGCTCCCTTCCCAGGTTGACAAGCCCCATCTGCCCCTCACTTCCCTCTACTATAGGCTTCCTCAAACTCAGCCCTCCAGATGTTATTGGCCTACAAGTCCCATGATCCCTAGCTAGCAGGACCAGTGGTCAGGGATGATGGGAATTGTAGTCTCAAAACATCTGGAGGGCCCAGGTTGAGGAAGTCTGCTCTACAACATGGGCAGAAACCGCTCTCATGGACTCAGTGTTGGTCTCATCTGCTCAGTCTACCAGTGCCTCTCTTTGGATGCAGGGAAAGTCCCTAACTCACCAAGGGTTCAAGACCCGATGGCTACCTTCACCTGGTTAATCTTCGAGATATAAACACTCATCACAGGATTTCCCACCTAGCCCTTATCCCCCCAGTCTGAATCCTTTGCTTTCCCCCTCTGTGCTAGAATTCCCCCATGCATAGATATCAAGAAGTTACCTGAGCTGGATCATAGGTCACATAGATCGGGATCATCTGTAAAAGAAACAAAGCTATGAAACAAATCACGCTAACATATTTGCCTTTAATTATCTTAATAAAAAAAAATTCCTTCCATAGCACCTTAGAGACCAACTAAGTTTGTTATTGGTATAGGGATGTGGGGTAGTTCTGTGGGTTAAACCACATAGCCTAGGACTTGCCGATCAGAAGGTCGGCGGTTCGAATCCCCGTGATGGGGTGAGCTCCCGTTGCTCGGTCCCTGCTCCTGCCAACCTAGCAGTTTCAAAGCACATCAAAGTGCAAGTAGATAAATAGAGACCACGCCAGCGGGAAGGTAAACGGCGTTTCTGTGCGTTGCTCTGGTTCACCAGAAGCGGCTTAGTCATGCTGGCCACATGACCCGGAAGCTGTACGCTGGCTGCCTCGGCCAATAAAGCGAGATGAGCGCCGCAACCCCAGAGTCGGTCACGACTGGACCTAATGGTCAGGGGTCCCTTACCTAAGGTGCTACTGGAAAGATTTATTTATTTTTGTTTCGACTACGGCAGACCAACTCGGCTACCTACATGTAACTTTAATTATCTTGTTATTCATATCCCCCTTATTAAATGTCTCTGTCCAGTTGCTAAGGCATCTTCTCAACAAAACGGTTAGCTGCATGAAATGTCATTTTTTCCCTTGTGTACAGTACAAACCAGACTTTGGGGAAGAAAACCAAGGTTCTTATTGAAAACTACAGTTGTTTGAAACAATGGTGCCATCTGGTGGTATAGCAATTCTATAGGGTTTTAGAAAGTGTTCAGCCATCCAGGAATCAGCTTAAGGAAGGGCTAGTAATTTGGGCTCTACACATAACAGAACTGCATCAAACCAACATCAAACCAACCTCATACTAGAAATATGTATGTCAGTTCTTGCATGTTACAGCAGCATATTTTATTGCATTTTATTGTATACTGTATCACCTTTAATTGAAGGTCCAATGAAAATGTGCTTAGTGTATAAATGAGTTGAATACAATGCCTAGGAAAACACAGTGTTACTAAGATCCCCTCCAGACATCCTATTTATCCTGCATTCATAGTGACTTACGCTCATGCTACTGGGCTGCTCATACGAGATCTTGCTTTCAATACTGTTTGCGCCTGCAAAAAGTTCCAGGGCAGTCACACTGCTCCATTTCCAATTAGTGCATATCCTGCAACAGCTTGCTCAGATTCTGTAACTTTTACAGCACAAATGCTCTGGTTTATTTTTGTCTTTCTTTTGTTGTGCTATAACTCTCCACTCCACCCCACCCCACCTTCCTCGACAGCAATAACGCAGTAGTATTGGAGAAGCATTGAAGAACAAAGTACAGTGGATGCTCGGGTTGCAAACGTGATCTGTGTGGGATGCACGTTCGCAACCTGCAGCGTTCACAACCGGCGTCTGCACATGTGCGGGTTGCGATTTGGGGCTTCTGCACATGCGCAACCACCGAAACCCAGAAGTTACCCATTGAGGTACTTCCGGGTTTCGGCGGTCCGCAATCCGAAAAGACACAACCTGAAGCGGCTGTAACCCAAGGTATGACTGTAAAGCAGAATTAAGGCAGCATTAATGCACTGTTATTGTATCAAGAGCACGCTGCAGAATACACCCACAATTAGGGGCACCGACTTGCGCCCCACATTGAGGTGGCTCAGCATCATGTGAAGTCATAATAATAATAATAATAATAATAATAATAATAATAATAATTTATTATTTATACACCGCCCATCTGGCTAGGCTTCCCCAGCCACTGTGGGCGGCTTCCAGAAAAATATTAAAATACTGTAATACATCAAACATTAAAAGCTTCCCTAAACAGGGCTGCCTTCAGATGTCTTCTAAAAGTTTGGTAGTTGTTTTTCTCTTTGTCATCCAGTGGGAGGGCGTTCCACAGGGCGGGTGACACTACCGAGAAGGCCCTCTGCCTGGTTCCCTGTAACTTGGCTTCTCGCCATGAGAGAACCGCCAGAAGGCCCTCGGTGCTGGACCTCAGTGTCCAGGTAGAACGATGGGGGTGGAGACGCTCCTTCAGCCATACACATGACCTCAATATTTGGGGGGAGGATTCAGCCCCCTGCCCACAAATATTGAGGGGGCTGAATCCCCTTCCAACCCCTAAAGTTGGCGCTGCTGCCCACAACAAAGCAGCAGTCAGGAGCAGCCTTATGCACCATCTCTTGTTGCTCCTAGGTAATATCCAATTCCAGCCTGACAATATGGCGCCCTTTAAAATGGCCTCTAGATGACGATGTAGGCCACCCTCTTGCAACTTGCCATCAGTGGGCTCTTCCTGTTTGGGGAGCAAGGCATCCAGGGATGCAGAAGCATAGCTCTTCATTTTGGTGAATGGGGTTTGTGCCATTGAAGGAATGAACTTAGTACTTGCCACAAGCATAGGCACGCTCCCTTCTCTTAATGCCATGCTGGTATTACCTGAGGTGGGTATGGCTGTGCTGGAATCTGAGGTGGGTATGGTTGTGCTGGAAGTGGAGGAGGAAACTGAGGAAGCAACTGAGGAGGAACCTGAGGAGGCACTTGAGGAACCATGATAGGAAGACGCTGTGGAAACAGAGAAACAGAAGGTGGAGACAGACAACACCGCAAGTGTGGTGGAAGTGGTTTGAACACACTCTGCTGACATCCTCACTTGATTCCTGTAATGCTCTCTCTGCAGGGCTACCTTTAAGAAAGCAGCTGTCAAAATGCTTATGGGATCATGTGACACCCATTCTGTTCCAATTTAATTGGTTGCGTGTGTGTTTCGAGGCTCGATGTATATTGGCCTTCTTCAACCTGTTGCTCTCCGGATGTTACAGACTACAACTCCTATCAGTCTCAGCATGGCTATATTAAAGAGCTGGTTTTGATATTTTAAGCCCTGAACAGTTAAGGACCAGGTTGCTCGAAAGGCTACCTGCATTCTGGTGAACATGAGATCAGTCATCATCATCAGCCTATCAAAATCAAGCAGATTTTGAAAACTGATTTGCTCTGGTTGATATTTGATTGATGGCTTTATGCTTTTACACCCCCCCACCCCCCCCACCCCCCTCATACTGTTTGATATATGAAGTTTACTAAATTTGGGGAGTGGCCTTGTGAAGGGTCTGCCCTAAAAATAGTGGAGTCAAAATTAAGGTAACAAACAAGCAAACATATTCATGCTGCTCTTAAAACCCCCCTGCCAGAAATCAAAAGCATCTTCCAGAATGTGTGCTTTTAATATTGTTTCTATGGCACTAACACTCTTGCACACAGAAGGTTATTGATATAATTATAATTTTTATTTTATATACCACTTATATACCAGAAAGGCTTCTAAGTGGCATACAACTATAAAATCAATGCACAATCAAAATGCACAATAACAAATCCATTGGGGCATCTTAGCATCCTGAATTAAAATATACAATAAAACAAACAATAAAATATTACAATTAAGACAGTTAAGAAATACACAAGATGGTTTACCTCGTTGCTGGCACTGCCACTTGCTGACCGCTGTCAAAACATACGAAATAAAAACAGGGTTAGATTTCATGTTTTTCTGGGTTAGATTTCATGCTTTATCCTCACAGGATGACATTGGGAGTATTCCTCTAGAACCCAAGCAAAGGTTCCACATATCCTATATTCCCCATTTCCTCAGGTTCCTGTCACCTCCCATGTGAATTCTTCTCTCTTCCCTCATCTCACAGTGCAGTTGGAGGCACAACTTGTCCTTGCCCATGGATTGGTCAATGAGAGTTTGCTGGGAGAAGGCCAGAGTCCCTAGCATGATGCCTCCAGACACCCCTCTTGCAGCCCATGGAGGCTTCTGCCTCTCCAAAAAGTTCTTTTTTCACTTGTTTTCATTTGGGCAACGCTGGCCTAGCTCGGAAATGAATTTCAGGTGTCTAGACCCCTCAGCCTTCCCTAACATGTCTCTGAGCCCAGAGACATTTCCCTGAGCAAAGGAGGAGAGGGGCAGCTGGTCAGCTGGTGTAAGGAAAGGAAGAAGATGATTCAGCAGCTAGAGGCTGGTGCCTGGCCTTCCAGCTGCCTGGCATAACAGGAAGGAAGGAAGGAAGGAAGGAAGGAGATGCTGCTTGGGAAGCCCAGGGATGCACCCAGCCCTTCCATTAGGCAGATTGAGGCAGCTACTTCATATGAGCCAGGACTTGTTTATATACACCGTATTTTTCGCTCCATAAGACGCACCTAGTTTTTAGAGTAGGAAAGGGGGAAAGCCCTGTTTTTTGAGCACCAGCTCACAATTGTGCAGCTTCTTTTGCAAAGGGGGAAAAAAATCCTGTTTTTATGGGGTTCAACTCACAGTTCTGCAGCTTCTTTAGGAAAGGAAAGGGAGCCATTTCTACAGTTTCCAGAGAGATAATCTAATCAGCCAGTCACGTGTCGCTGGGGAAACAAACAGCCTCCGTCCGCAGAACATTAAACAATGGAGGCCTGGGCAAGGGGGCGGGGCCAGAAAGGGAGCCGGCGATCGACCACACATTTGCTCCATAAGACACACAGACATTTCCCCTTACTTTTTAGGAGGAAAAAACTGAACTGTGTCTTATGGAGTGAAAAATACAGTAATCAGTATATAGAGTTGGTTATTCCATGAATGCCAGTTTGGGGCATACACATCTCTGAAATAGTGAATTCAAGTGTGAGAAATTGCTGTTTGTATAACATACACAGGATTGGAAGAGCCTATGAAACAGGGTTTCCCATTATATGCGCACTGGGCAAAATGCACATGTGGTGGCACGTTTGCAACTTTCTACCCAGAGTAGGAAATATGTCATGTGCTTAGCAGCCCAAATGGCTCTGGTTATCTCTTTGACATTCCCCACCACCTTTACTTATTTTTATCTTATTGTCATGTTGTTACAGTGCGCTACAACTGTATTACTAAGAGATTCTAGCTGTTGGCCTAACAGGTTTCCCCATTCCACAGGTTCAGTGCTACTTACACGGACTGGGACAGCGGCTGCTATGCTCAGAATGCAGGAAAGATAAATCAGCAGTTTCATTGTGGCAGAAGAACCTGAAGCAACATAAGTAGGGAACAATTGATGCAGGGTTTCCCCCCCAGCTTGCTAACGATTGGGTAGTCAGCAGAACTCTTTACAAAACTTATCCAGAGGTTATCAAAGATTGCGTGGAGAGAGGGGAGGGGAGCCACATGTGCTGCTGCCACCCCAACATCTCACGACCCACTGGCTCCACTCCCAGTCCTTCATGTCTGCTGGGTTTGGCTTGAACACAAATAGGTTCCTCCAGAACTTCCACCCAATGAATGACGGAGCTGGCAACAACTGTGATATTGTGGGCATGGCCAGTGTGTGACCTCACTCCCCCCCCCCCATGTGTTCTTCAAGGACAATTTCTGCACAAAATTTTAGTTGGATGTAAATCCCATTGAAATTAATTACTTATTTCTACCAAAGCAATATATTTTAGTAATGTTATGACATTCTAGCGGAAGCAGCTGTTCAGGTTAGTTTTTGACGACTAGATATACATTTTGGCTCATAGCTGGCATCTAATCTGGATGCCAGCCCTGATGAGATGTAATGAATATATGTAATTTTACCTGTAGAGTACATTTATGACACATCCATGTAGTTTAGGCTCTCTAAATTGCACTAAAATCCTTGGGTGCATCCAGATGGGTGATTATTGTGGGATCGATGCTCCCAATGCATGAAGAGTTTTTCTTTTTGGCAGTAAGCATACAGTGTTGTTGCCATCAAAATGCTACCCTGTATCTCTCCTTCCCCCTTTCAGATTTTCAATTACAGTACCAAGGAAAATCCATTAAGTTGAAACATTAAGTTGTCAACAAGCCACATGTGATAACTCAGGAATCCGTTTGCAATGCTAAGCCCCAAAATGGAAGCACCCCAAGACTTACCTTTAGTTTGCTTCAAGGTTGGCTGAAGAAAAATCTAGAAGTCAACTTGATCTCACAACTCTATGTGAGTAGCTGGTATTTATATTACTGTATAGTCATGTCCCAATAACATGGCTTTAATCATCAAAGAAAAAAAATCACTGGTCTTCATGAGTCATAATTTGTTAATACCCAATAAGATTAGGAGTTTTGGTTTTGTGTCTGTGGTTTGCCTGCAGAAATCCGTGGGCTATCTTTTTATTGTGATAAGAAGCGATTGTCAGAGGAACTGCCCCTAACTGATGAAGTATGTACTAATGCAGCAGTCTTGCTGAGGCCAAGGTCACTACCTCAATATCATCTGGGAAATAATATCTCCATTGCATTGAGGACCACAATGGAAGAAATTACTAGGGTGTGCATCTGCTCTGGAAAACCTGTACAGTGGCAACCTGTTTCAAAGAGTTGTGGACCTTGTTTGAAGCAAAGCAATCTCCTCCAACTTTGGGCTGCTTCCAAAACTTCAGATCCATTCCTCAGATTTGGACACAGAGAATGAGACTGTGTGCATCTTATTGAGCTCCAAATTATTAAGCTAAAATCCATGTACCTGGGATTAAGTACATTTAAAAACAGTGGATTTTACTTTTGACTCTACATTCACAGGATTGCACTGATAGTGATGATGCCATAAAGATGACTGCCCCACTCTGGGCTGATATGGTTGGATCTATATGCGATGGCCTTTGCTTATGACCACTATTGCATCTCAGGTACAGGATCTGATCCCAAGGTGTTTTTTGTTCAAGACCACACGTTAGCCACTGGACTAAACAAATGCTATTCATTAATAAATTATGCCCAGGTAATCCTATTCATATCTTTAAAAGCTTAGGGAAGTTGACGCTTACCCAACTCCTATTATTAAAGGGGGGGGGGGAAACCTTATTACCATCTCATAGTCAAGACCCACCCCGTCCAAGATCCTCTGTTCTTACATTGCTTGCTTATTTTGAAACCTTACTTTCTAAATATTTGTCAGTCAGTAATCTTCTCCGGTTTAAAATATCTGAAGACAACACCCCAAAGTGAAACATCGGGAACACCACCCACCACAGATAATTATCTTCTTAGTTCGGGCTTCCATATCCCTCTGAGTAGATTTGCCACTGCGTCATCCAAATTGCTATAAAATTGGCAGGAAAGACAAATGATGTGTTTGGTAGTAGTGGGGAGAGAAAGAGAGAAAGAGAGAGAAGGCCTGCTAGGAATTCAACCACTCTTCCCCCAACCTAGTGCGCTCCAGATGTTTGGCGTACATCTTCCTTGACTGTTGACCATGCTGGCTGGGGCCAATTGGAGACGTGGTCCAAAACTTCAGAAGGGCATCAGGTTACCAACAGTAGAGTCAGTGTCAGGTGCTCCCAGGTACAGACCCAAGAATCTTTGGTCCCATGAGCAGCTCCCAAACTCTCACCACTGCTACACCGAACATCATCCTAGCAGGAAGGAAGGCTCTGGACTAGCTTTGTCCACCGAGGCTAGCCATCATTGGGTCATATTAGATAGGAAGGTTTAATATGCTTATTGTTTGGGCTAGGAATTTGCCTTGGTAACAAAGTCTGCCTGGTCCTGGAACATTTCTGTGCTACCCTTGACTGACTCCCATGCCTGGCCCATCATTTGGGACTTCTGGTTCATGGCTCACCTCTAAAATTTGCCTTTGAAAGTAAAATGATGAAGCAGCATGTTATCCAACACTTCACAGATGAAAACAGGAACACACGTTACATCCAGTGACGAACACAAGAACAACCCAGTTAGATTAGGTCTGTCTGATCCAACATTCTGTTGTGTGCCAAGGCACCAGATCCACAAAGTTCCCAGGAGAACAATAAAACATACTGACAGAGTATTTTGGTTTGTGGGTTCAAATAGGCCACAACTTTATCGGTTGCAGATGTGAGCGGTTTGGCTTAGGCATTGGGGTGAAGCCAGGCTATATGTTGACTCCTGGCAGGGAGCCCACAGAAGGGTAAACCACCAATAGGGGGTGCCCTATGACTTACATTATATAGGGGTTCCCTGAGGGGTCCCTGTAAGGGCTAAGCCCACATCCAGGCTTCAGACAGTATTCACACCCAAGATCCCTTTAACAGGATACCCTTCCTGAGGAGGGGCAGGCGAAGGCAGCAACCTCCCCTCCAACCAACCAAAGGCTTACCCAATGCCCAACCTCACAAAAGTTGTGACGATTGCTACTAGGTAGGCGAAAACCAAATGGCTATTTTGCCAAGTGGGAAAAGTTCCTACCCGGCCCCAATAACATGGCGACCAACAACTGCCATAGCAAGGCGTGAAAAGAGGGTTTGATCTGAAAAAGAGGCAAGAGGGTGCCGACCGGCCACACTGTGATGAATTGTTGTTGTTGTTTACCAACCACTAAACACAAACAGCGAAACCCCCCAGGTGGCTGATACATTGGGTATACAATTTTCAATAATATACATATTCAATAATATTCAATAATAATATATTCAAATCAACCATATGCGCACTTCTATATAACTTAACACTCCTCCTTCCACAAAGTTTATTTAACTTTTAACATTTTAATTGCCCCGAATTGTTTAAACCTACTCAAATAATTCAATATCTTCTCAATATCTGTGATTAAATTGCCCATGGCCACACTCACCTTGCCAGCTGGTTGGCTGGGGCTGTCCCCCAGCACAGATGACACGGCCAGCTGTGACATAGGGGGGGAGGCAGCATACCTCCACCCCTGCGCTGGAAAACTGTTGAGGCCCGGCTGCTTGGCCTCAATGCTACCCACTGGGTAAAAGGTGAGTGGACTTCTCACAGTGGTCAACCAGATGTCTATGGGAAAGCCCGAAAACTGGACATGAGTACCAACAACTGGTATTCAGAGCATGTCACCTCTGATCTTGGAGGTAGCACACAGTCATCCTCCATTAATTTGCCTAATCCCTTTTTTAAAGCCATCTAAATTAGTGGCCATCGCCACATCTTGTGGTTGCAAATCCCATAGATTAAGGAAGACCACAAGAGCCCCGGTGGATCAGGCCAGCTGCCAATGGCTCATCTAGCCGAGGATCCTGTTCTCACAGTGGCCAACCCAATGCCCATGGGAAGTCTGCAAGTAGGACATGAGTGTGAGCTTGTGATTTTCCTCAACTCGTCAGTGGTGTAGTGCAGTGTTCCCCAACCTTGGGCCTCCAGCTGTTTTTGGACTACAACTCCCATCATCCCTCGCTAGCAAGACCAGTGGTCAAGGATGATGGGAATTGTAGTCCTAAAACAGCTGGAGGCCCAAGGTTGGGGAACACTGGTGTAGTGGTTAAGAACGGTGGACTCGTAATCTGGTGAACCAGGTTCGATTCCCCGCTCTTCCACATGCAGCTGCTGGGTGAACTTGGGCTAGTCACACTTCTCTGAAGTCTCTCAGCCTCACTTTCCTCCCAGAGTGTTTGTTGTGGGGGAGGAAGGGAAAAGGAGATTATTAGCTGCTTTGAGACTCCTTTGGGTAGTGATAAAACGGGATATCAAATCCAAACTCTTCTTCTTCTTCTTCAGAGGCATTCTTCCCACCTGTTGTAGTCCCATTGCCGAGTAACAGCATGCAGGACTTGGTGGAGTACCAGGCAAAATCAAACAAAAGAGAAGAGACTCTAGGATATGCTTGACAGAGTCAGCATATGAAGACAAGTTCGTTTCGAGGGTCAGGCAAACAGCAATCCACATAGTCAGACAGTCCAGTGGTCAAGGAATCCAATAATCACAAAGCCAAGGGTTCAGATGGAGAGCAGGCAGCAGCAAGGTCGGACCAGGAACCACAGATGTTGTTTCCAGCATCTGACTCTGCTGCTGAGAGCTGTGTTTAAGAAGGCTGAAGCCAATTGGTTCTCATCAGTGCCTTCTGTTCTGTGACCTTGAAAGCTGATCAGCTGCAAGTGGAGTCACTCCCCCTTCTCCACCTTCAGGGTGCTGTTCAGTAGGTGAAGCTGCCTCCTGTCCCATGACAGTATCATACCCACAAATGGGGGAAAATATGTTATGAAGGGGCCCACTTTCTCACAACTCACCTTAGCAAAGGAGGAAAGATGTGCTGCTGAGTTGTCTTTCTCAAAGGAAAGCTACACACACATACGTAAGCAGCAGCAAAGTGATTGTAAACTGCCTTGGGCCACTCTTAATATTAGCTTTGCCTCTGGGCCACTGTTAGAGTCTCTTTGTGACACGGAGGTCATTATACTTTGGAACCATCCCTGTGAGGAAGGCTTATCTGCAAATCACCGATGATGCTAACCTGTTAAGCAAGTCAGCTTCTCATTGGTTATATTTGTAACGCTTAGTTTTTTCTTACGAACCTTTGACTAAAGTTTGGGATGGCTGTTCATTATGTACCCTTCTATTTGTTGTGTCAAGTTGCCAATAGTTTCTGAAACACGTAACGAAACAATTCTTTGACTTCTGAATAAATTGCACAGCAGCCACAGTTTCTGGCATGCCTTGCCTTCTGCGTATGTTATCTGCTCTTGCTTTGCTCTGGCAGGCCCGAAAGCACCATTTCCCAGCAACCGTGCTTCTATCCCAGAGTCCTGACTCTGGACAAATGGGAGGGCAAAATGCTGGAATACAATATTACTCAAGCCAGCAGCACAACTGGATACCTTCATCCGCCCCAGCTGCAACAAAACATGTCTTTACTGCATTGGTCTCTGCAGCCACAGCAGGTGTTGCAACCGTCCAATAGTTATGAAGGGGCCCCTTTCTCACAACTCACCTTAGCAAAGGAGGAAAGATGTGCTGCTGAGTTGTCTTCCTCAAAGGAAAGCTACACATGCATACACATGCTGCTGCAAGCTAGGAATATACAGATTTAAAAGAGCAAACAGCAACAGTAGAACTGCATGGTTCCGATTGGCTTAGGCCTCCAAGCTTATTTTTGTGTGCCTTAACCTCTGAGACAAAGTGTGACAAAAGGAACTTTAAGAAAGAAAAATGAAGGCTCTCTTTTTCATTTAATTACCACACTTGTTTGTAAAAATAAATAAATAGTTTTTTGGGGGGAGCAGAGAAAGTTCAGTGGGGCAGACCCCCATCTCCCATTGGCCAGGGGCCTGCTACCCCTTTCTGAAGTTTTTTCCAGTTCTACAATGCCCTTTTTTAAAGGTGCAGCTACCACACGGTACTCCTTGCGCAGTCACAGTTTAGCTACCAGGCTACGGTCAAGGGTGTTGGTTTTCGGTGGTACCAGGATACAGTGGTCCCTCGGGTTACAGATGCTTCAGGTTACAGACGCTTCAGGTTACTGACTCTGCTAACCCGGAAGTAGTACCTCGGGTTAAGAACTTTACCTCAGGATGAGAGCAGAAATCGTGTGGTGGTGGCAGAGGGAGGCCCCATTAGCTAAAGTGCTACCTCAGATTAAGAACAGTTTCAAGTTAAGAACGGACCTCCAGAACGAGGTACCACTGTATCTGAAAGGTGACCTCCCCTTATAAACCCAATTGATCCCTATGCTCTACACAGCGCCATTCTGCACAGTGTGGCAACTGGGCTTTAAATGTTGTGGCATCCACCCTTTGGAATTCCCTCCCCTTATAAATGATACAGGCGCCATCTTCTCCATTTTCTTTTCAGCACCCACTAAAGACCTTCCACTTCAACACGGCTCCAGGCTGAGATCTTCGGGAATTTTAATAAAGATGTATTTATTGTTTTATCATTAGTAGGCTGAGATCTTCGGGAATTTTAATAAAGATGTATTTATTGTTTTATCATTAGTTCTGCACCACCCTAGGCTTCTTTGGCAGGAGGTGAGGGATATAAAATAGATTTGCATAATGGCATTATGAATTATGTGCTTTGTACACAAATACTTCCTTTTGTGTGTTCTGAGTCTCCAACCATTCGCCTTCACTAGGTTCTGGAATTATGAGCTAGGGAGGTGCTCTCCCTACTCCTTTTACAGTCATACCTCGGGTTGAAGTAGCTTCAGGTTGAACGTTTTTGGGTTGCGCTCTGCGGCAACCTGGAAGTAACGGAACATGTTACTTCTGGGTTTCACTGCTCGCGCATTTGCATGTGCTCAAAATGACGTCACATGCATGTGTGGAAGGTGGCGAATCATGACCCGAGCATGCGCAGACACGGGTTGCGTTGGCTTCAGGATGCGAACGGGGCTCCAGAACGGATCCCGTTTGCATCCAGAGGCACCACTGTATCTGTATTGCACATCATTTCATAGACCTCTTTCCATTCCCTCCATACGCTCCTTTTTCCTCTAAACTAAAAGGACCGAAACATTGAATTATTTCCTCGTGGGGGAGTTTCTCCAGCCCCTTTATCATTCTGCTTCCCCTTTCCTATCCCTTGTTTGAGTCTCATACCAAGGATTTGCACGCAAGTTTTCCCCACCAGTAGAAGGATGGTGGGGAGGAGAAGGTGATGTGCCGGAGGGAGTGGGAATTTAGCAAAATGCACCCCACTCTTTCCATGGTGTGTAAAAACCTTAACAGGGTTAAGGAGCTGGCATGATGTTTCTGCAAGGCTTTTGTGAAAAACACGTCTGCTAATCCCAACCATTGGCATCTAACTCCAGAGTTTTACTTTGTTATGTCTAATACTCACATGGGATTTGTTTTATTTTTGCAGGATTAAGAAGATCTTTCCAGTACAGAACTTCATCATACTTTGCCTCAGTTCGCAGAGTGCCAAACCCTCTCACTGTGGCGAATCTTCTAAGACCTAGAAAGTAACCCGCAGAGTTTACTCACCAGGCAGGGTGGGTGAATGTGTGGGTTTGGTTTCTCTTGGTTTCTTATTTTTCTAATCTAAGTCCATTCTCCACATTTTCCCATCAGCTTGCCATGTATCTTTTTGAAAGACTCCGCGAAAATTTGTGTGGATGCCGCGTGGCATGCCCATGTGGCTGCTGCAGAAGTTTTGTTTGTGGAGGCCCCACAGTTCCCCCATACAGTGGTACCTCAGGTTAAGTACTTAATTCATTCCGAAGGTCCGTTCTTAACCTGAAACTGTTCTTAACCTGAAGCACCACTTTAGCTAATGGGGCCTCCTGCTGCCGCTGTGCCGCTGGAGCACAATTTCTGTTCTCATCCTGAAGCAAAGTTCTTAACCTGAGGTACTATTTCTGCGTTAATGGAGTCTGTAACCTGAAGCGTATGTAACCTGAAGCATATGTAACCCGAGGTACCACTTTACTTGAAGCCTGTGATTCCAAGTCCTCTCCAACCCCCTCCCTTATGAACACTAAGCTCAAAATGGTTCATTGGGGGCCTACCTGAGCCACAAGGGTTACTCAACCCTGAGCATTCCCAGTCTCACGACAGCAACCTAAAGAAGGAGGGAACTTAAGCTGCACCCACTTAAACGCCGAAACCCCATGGAAACCCCAGGGAGTGTTTTCATTGACATCAGCATCCTCGGGATTAGACACTAATGCTCAGATTCAACAAAAACACTTAAGAACTTGTCCCATCAGCAGCTATATGACACCTGCAGTTGTCTCAGTGGTTTTCTTAAAAAAAAAAAAAAAAAGGAGGGGAAGAGGGAAAAACAAGTGCAGCTTTTTTGTGTGAGGGGGACAGAATAGCTCCCTGCAAAACCCCATAGCACAAGTGCTAGTGGACTCAGACACACTCCCCCACTATTGTAATTCAGGGCCTTTGATACCCATCCTGGTCCAGAGGGATACCATGGTCAAAGGCAGGGGTTAGCAACCTTTTCCAGCAGGGGGCCGGTCCACTGTCCCTCAGACCTTGTGGGGGGCAGGCTATATTAAAAAAAATATATGAATGAATTCCTATGCCCCCAAAATAACCCAGAGATGCATTTTAAATAAAAGGACACATTCTACTCATGTAAAAACACACTGATTCCTGGACCATCCGCGGGCCGGATTTAGAAGGCAATTGGGCCAGATCTGGCCCCCGGGCCCTAGTTTGCCTACCCATGGTCAAAGGTATAAAAGGCCAATGATGGATCAAGCAGGAGCAGCAGGGTCACGCTCTCCCATAGCTGTCAACTTTTCCCTTTTCTTGTGAAAAATCCTTTTCGGAATAAGGGAATTTCCCTTTAAAAAAGGGAAAAGTTGACAGCTATGTGCTCTCCCTGTCTCTCTCTTGATAAAGGTCACCCATCTGGGTAACCAAGGCTGTTTCAGCCCTGAAACCATCTTTTCATTGCATTGCCCTCTGAAGATATCACCGCCAAATTTGGCACGGTGGTTCTTGAGACTGAGGAGCAGGTTTAGCTCTTGTTTGGATACCATTGAATGCCATTTTGAACCAAGATGGCAGACTAAACCATTTGAGACTGCACTGATTTAGAAGAAAACCAACAAATTACATAACCCATTTATGAATCTCAGTATTTTTGGGTTTCTTAGATTTCCAAGCATTGATGGATACTTTCCGTACTTAAGAAAGAACAGCATTATTTTTGCAAATGCCTTGTCACCCATTTATAGGTGCCATGCCAGTCAAACAAACAACCAACAGTATTGGATGTTCTACTATGTAAGATCACTAGGGGGAAGATTAGAGCCACATAGACAAATACGAAGGACCACAATCCATGTTTAAACTTTAAACTTTCTCCTGATCTTATGTCAGTTTGTGATTTTTATACAATCTGAACATACAAATATTGCATTTTTTTCTGCCAACCCCAGTTCCATTCCAGACTTAACTGGAGTGAAATGACAACCCAAACTCAAAAGGGAAGCCAATTGACTTAAAGCAACTGCTTCAACTTGCATCTTAAATTGCCCTGTTTCTGTATGTTCATCGCAATAAATTGCGCACCATCTTAATAAAGATGCATTTCTTCCTTGTATGTGTGTGTGTGTGTGTGTGTGTGTGTGTTTCTGTGTGTGTGTGTTTCTGTGTCTCTCTCTGTGTGTATGCCTTAAATTATCCTTTATTTTTCCTCAAAAATTGCCTGAAAAAATATTTTAACCATAGAATGTACTCACAGGTTATAATTTGGAAAATTATATTATCTCATACTTGGGAACATCCAAAATTAACAAGGACAGGCAACAAAGATAGAAGTTTCCACCAATTCGGAAATGGGCTGGGAACACAAAAGCCCTGGATCAGCTAGTATCCTCTCCCAGGCCTCAGAAAGTGGATGTTTTTGGAAGAAATATATGATCGGAGATGGAGCTGCTCCCACCCCCTTTTAAAAACGTCAAAGGGGCAAAAAAGAGATTTCTATTCTGTACTTTCCAACTATTCCAACCAATTTAAGAGGGAGAGTATCTACTAGTCCAGCTCCATCTGGCCTCCTCTCCCCCAGCTGTCAACTGGGAGCAACTTTTCTTTTTGTGTGTGAGTAATTTATTTATTTTTTGATGTTGAGCTATGGCCACTGGTCCCATCACCTCCTGGCAAATAGAAGGAGAAGAAATGGAGGCAGTGAGAGATTTTACTTTCTTGGGCTCTATGATCACTGCAGGTGGTGACGGCAGCCACGAAATTAAAAGACACCTGCTTCTTGGGAGAAAAGCAATGAAAAACCTAGACAACATCTTAAAAAGCAGAGACATCACCTTGCCAACAAAGGTCCGTATAGTTAAAGCTATGGTTTTCCCAGTAGTGATGTATGGAAGTGAGAGCTGGACCATAAAGAAGGCTGATCGCCGAAGAATTGATGCTTTTGAATTATGGTGCTGGAGGAGACTCTTGAGAGTCCCATGGACTGCAAGAAGATCAAACCTATCCATTCTTAAGGAAATCAGTGCTCACTGGAAGGACAGAACGTGAAGCTGAGGCTCCAATACTTTGGCCACCTCATGAGAAGAGAAGACTCCCTGGAAAAGAACCTGATGTTGGGAAAGATTGAGGGCACAAGTAGAAGGGGACGACAGAGGATGAGATGGTTGGACAATGTTCTCGAAGCTAGCAGCATGACAAAACAAATTCCTTCCAGTAGCACCTTAAAGACCAACTAAGTCAGTTCTTGGTATGAGCTTTCGTGTGCATGCACACTTCTTCAGATACCTAGCAGCATGATACTTCTTCAGATACCTAGCAGCATGAGTTTGACCAAACTACAGGAGGCAGTGGAAGACAGCAGTGCCTGGCGTGCTCTGGTCCATGGGGTCACGAGGAGTCAACACGACTAAACAACAATTTTTATTTGATTTTACAAGCGTAAAATTATAACAATATCAAATACATACTCAGAGATTCCTCTGAATCTCAAGACTTCCCTCCATCCCTGCCATGGGTCCTATTGTCATCTTCAACTGCATATTATTTCATCATCCATATTTTAAATCTCTCCATGCTATCCGACGTATTTGTTACCTTACAAGTGTTGTTAAAATCCTGCTAATGTTTTCATTTGCTTACAGTGGTCTCTGAAATAAATTATAAATCTTTCCCATTCTTTCTTAAAACTTTGGTCTTCTTGGTTCCTGAGCCTTCCAGTCAGTTTTGCCATTTCGGTGTAGTCCAACAGCTTAGTTTGCCATTCTTCTCTGGTAGGGACTTTATCTTCTTTCCATCTCTGGGCTAGTAGCATCCGTGCAGCTGTCATTGCATACCTAAAAAGACTTTTCTGCTCCTTTGGAATCTCTGTACCTACAATTCCTAATAAAAATGCTTCTGGTTTCTTTATAAAGGTTATTTTAAACATTTTTTTATTTCATTATATATCATTTCCTAGAATGCTTTTGTTACCTTACATGTCCACCACATATGATAAAAGGTACCTTCGTGTTCTTTACATTTCCAACAAATATTTGGACTTGTCTTATACATTTTTGCAGATTTAGTAGGAGTCAGATACCACCTATACATCATTTTCATATAATTCTCTTTCAATGTACAACATGCCAAAAATTTAAAATCCGTTTTCCATAACCTTTCCCAATCAGAAAGTTGACTATCATGCCCCAAATCCCTCACCCAGTGTATTATTACCAATTTAACCTGTTCATCCTTTGTGTGCCGTTCTAAAAGTAACCTATACATTTTCCACAGTAATCTTACATTATTTTCTAACTGGGATCTGCCTTTCCATTAGACTGCCTCAGTGGGAGAGCTAGGAAGCAGGACTCATTCCATCAGCTTTGCTGGAAGCCCATCTCCATCAGACACTTCCCAATCCTGAACGATGAAAATGTGGAGAATTGGATTTAAGATTGGAAAAAATGAGAAACGGAGACAAATTCAAATGGTCAGCTTTGCCCACCGCATTTCTCCCCCTGCTATCACATTCAAAGCCAAAATGTCTCCTTTGTGAACATACGCCTCAGCATGAGACAACTGTGTGATGCAGAAGCAAAAAAAACCTAATGCTATTCTAGGCTGCATCAACAGAAGTCTAGTGTCCAGGGCAAAGGAAGTAATCAGGACGAAAGGGAGAAACCTGCTAAGAGGAAGGCACGTTTGGAAAACCCTCACCTTGATCAACTCCTGCCCACTGTGGAAGGACGTGTGGATCCTGAATTGGCCTCCACAGTCACTTACGGACTCACTGTTAAGACTGTGTTCATGGAAGACAATCTTACTCTGCTATGAGTGATCACAGAAGAAGAAGAAGAAGAAGAGGAGGAGGAGGAGGAGGAAGAGTCATCCCACTCCTTTTTGCCTTGGTCAGACCACACCAGTTCTGGGCGCCACAATTTAAGAAGAATATTGACAAGCTGGGATGTGTGCAGAGAAGGTTGACCAAAATGATCAAGGATCTAGAAGCCAAGCCTTATGAAGAATCTTTGAGGGAGCTGGACAAGAGGAGACATCTTCAAATATCTAAAGGGCTGTCACACGGAAGATGGAACAAACTTGATTTCTCCAGGGCTGGAGGGTAGGACCCAAACCAATGGATTCAAGTTGCAGGACTGAGATTCCGACTAAACATCAAGAATAACTTTCTGACAGTAAGGGCTGTTTGACGGTGGAACAGACTCCAACAAGAGGTGGCAGACTCTCCTTCCTTGGAGGTTTTTAAGCAGAGGTTGGGTGGCCATCTGTCATGGATGCTTTAGTAGAGATTCCTGCATGACCCTTGGTGTTAGAAGACATGGGGAGAGCAGGGAGTATCTTACATTTCTACATCAGGACTATGTGGAGTGAACTACTATCAAGGAAATAATAATAATTATGAATTAGTCAGCCACATTAGAGAGGATATTCTGCTGTAGCTTCAAGAAAATAAATAAATTATTGCCTTAAAAATAGCTCTGGAAACAGAAAAGGTCTTGTGATGAAATTATAGTTTCACTACAGAATGTGGCAGTGGGGGCTGGAACCAGGGAATGGAAACACACACATCTTATTTTTTTGTGTGTATGGGTAAAGTTTCTCATATCTGTATGCCCCGAAGGAAGGAGAAACCAGAGGGGGAGAGCGAGGGAGGGAGAGAGTACATGATACATAAGCATCTCAGTGGAGAGAACTGGGTGAGCATTATTTTCTTTCCCATAGAAAATTAGATGTTTGGGGTCTACTGGCTGAAAATCCCAACCTATTATAAATACTATGTTCTTCAAGGGAGGCTCCCTCTGTTGTGTCAACAGGATGTCTGTGCAGAATGTTCATGGCCCAGTCTGAAGCCACACCAAACCCACCCACCCACCTGTAGGCTTCACTAAGTCAACTCTATATTTAGGTGGAATTTTTTCCAAGCACATTTTGTAACTAGAATCAAAATAATGCAGAACACAAAAGGCCATTCTATACAGTCTGGGATCGGTGTGAATACATGTGTGTATTCTCTGAGCGGTGTGGGGTCTCTTTTTCCTTTGACTGGGGTCAATGGAGACCGATAGCAATTCTGTGATAAAAAGTTTTGATTTTTGCCTCTAAAATTATTTACAAAAATATTTACATACCTCCATTTGTATACTGCAATATCAGGCCAATAAACTATAAAACACTATTAAGAACAGCACATTAGGGATGAGGGTGGTGCTGTGGTCTAAACCACAGAGCCTAGGGCTTGCTGATCAGAAGGTTGGTGGTTCGAATCCCTGCGACGGGGTGAGCTCACGTTGCTCGGTCCCAACTCCTGCCCACCTAGCAGTTCGAAAGCATGTTGAAGTGCAAGTAGATAAACAGGGACCGTTCCGGCGGGAAGGTAAACGGTGTTTCCGTGCGCTGCTCTGGTTCGCCAGAAGGGGTTTAGTTATGCTGGCCACATGACCCGGCAGCTGTACGCCGGCTCCCTTGGCCAGTAAAGCGAGATGAGCGCCGCAACCCCAGAGTCGTTCGCAGCTGGACCTAATGGTCAGGGGTCCCTTTACCTTTACCTTTACCTTTACCTTTACGAACAGCACAAAACTATCATTAAAATGACTAGTCTCTTAAAAAAAGCTTCAAACAGCAGCATAGGTCCATCAGCATAAAAAAAAAAAACCAAGACATGCATGAAAAGGATGTTGATTGGTTTATCTATTTGTTATTTTCAAGGCTCCCATCATGTTATTAATGTATTTGAAAAATTATGGCTCAAATTCATGGCTAGTCCTACTCAGAGTAGACCCACTGAAATGAATGGAAGTCAGTAACTTAGGTTCATTAATTAAAATAGGTCTGTTATGAGTAGGCCTTACCTGACGACAACCCTATATTTCCCTTAAATTCAACTTTTGCTGGCTGTGTGCTCCAAGAAAGGTGATTTTGACTAAACATCAGGAAAAAACTTTATGACAGTGAAAGCTGTTCGCCAGTGGAACAGTTTCTCTCAGGAGATGGTAGACTCTCCTTCCTTGGAGGTTTTTAAGCAGAGGTTGGGTGGACACCTGTCATGTATGATCTAGCTGAGATTCCTGCATTGCAGGGGGTCGGACTCGATGGCCCTCAGAGTCCCTTCCAATTCTACAGTTCTGCGACTCTATGATTCAAATTTGCACCCCCTGAAGCAATACAACTCAAACCGAAACACAACTATCCTTAAAACTTCTCACTTCTCCAGGCTTTATGATGCAGTTAAAAAAAAAAAGTCCACAGGACACAGGGAAATGTCCATAAAATGCATACAATGGGTCAAAATTGCAAGGCAAAATTCTGCATATATTACCCTGAAATGATGAGGACATTTAAAATGCAAAAAAAATGTAGGCTGATGTGGGAAAGTGAAGAACCTGGACTTAATGAGAAAATTGACAGGTGGACCCATCCCTAGTTGTCCAGAGGGATGTACATTGATTCCTTCATGGAAGCTCTCAGTTAATGCTGGCTTTCAGTCTGTGGGAAGGACACTGGGCACCCCAGAGGAAGTCCATATATGGTGCTGCCTTCCCTGTTGCTGTTGTTGCCTTAAGGGATGCCTCTCCAAAGAACGTGGCAGTTACTCAATTTCCTTGAAGACGACCACAAGCCGTACTGTGTAATTACTTCCAAGCTCAGCACAGGCAGCCCCAGCAGCTAGTCAAAGGTGGCATGGAAACTTGCAAGGATGGTCAACGGTGTGTGGCATTTTATTTTCCCATAGGAGATGAACAAAGTTTGCTTCTAAAGGGACTTTAGAAGCCACTGTAAAGTAAAGAACCTCTGGTTCTTCATCCGTCCACTATATAAAAACAATATTCACTCAACCCAATCCAATATAACACCCAACAAAGCCACTTTCCAGCAAATTTAACTTCAGAAGACTTAGTGAGCCACCCTAAGCGTCTATGGCTGAAGGGCAGCACACAAATTTAATAAATAAATTAAAATAAATTAAAATCCACACTTCTACTTTCCCCTGGAAAAACCAGCTGTTTACTGCTGAATTGGAGGAAATGTCAACCAGGTTTTCTCCAGACTGATGTTTGCTCTGATTTTGATGCTAAAGAGCGGGTTTTCTGGGGAAAGCATGGGACAAGGGCAAAGCCGCTCAGATTCATGCTTTCTAGTGGAAGTGTGGACAAGCCCTCACATTTGTGAGATGATAAATAGCTTTAGTGGCAACAAGATGAAATGACTACAGGGTTGTTGTTGGTTTTTTTGTGTGTGTTTTTTTAAGAGAATTCAGTTGGAAAAGGAAGTAACTGAACATGCTTTTCTGATAAGCTGATTTAAAACACACCCACCCACCACAATTGTTTGTGCGTGTGCGTGTGGTTCTTAGAGCTGTTATGTCTCATTTCCAAAGCAACCTGCAGAAGCAACTTCCCCTTTTGTGTTTAATACACTGTGGTTTAATCTATTTAAAGGCAGCCTCTCCCCACAAGAACATTGTTTTGCCAGACAGATAATAACTGGGATGAGCATAGTTATTTAGACTGCACACCTTCTTTGACCCTGCCGAGTGCCAAAAAAGGTAACTTTATACAACTCATTGTTTTTGGGCTCCCAGCAGTTTACCTCTTGCTGCCTGCTTACTTAAGGCTAGTTGATACAAACAGAGAATAAATGCAGTGGAGTGCAGTGGTTAGAGCAGCATTGGGGGAACTGCAGCTCCCCACATGTTGGTGGATTGGAATTCCCATTCCTGTTCATGAGCCATGCTAGGAAGTGTAGTCTAACAACATGTGGACAGCCACAAGCCTTCCTAAAGCAAGACGTGAACTGGAAAACAGCCATCCTTCTCTGAATTTTGCAATGCAGTTCTCTGACCGCATAGTGCCCCGGTAGGCAACCTAAGGCCAGGGGGCCGGATGCAACCCAATCACCTTCTCAATCCGGCCTGTGGACGGTCCGGGAATCAGCGTGTTTTTACATGAGTGGAATGTGTCCTTTTATTTAAAATGCATCTCTGGGTTATTTGTGGGGCATAGGAATTCGTTCTTCCCCCCCCTTCAAAATATAGTTCGGCCCACCACATGGTCTGAGGGATGGTGGACCGGTCCACGGCTGAAAATGGTTTTTGACCAAACCGTGTGTAGCAAAACTAGGATAAAGTGTGCATAAAAACACATATATTAGTGAAAGTTGTTTGCTAAAATGTGAAGAAATTGGCACTAAAATGCTGGTGAGTTTTCACGGGGGCTTAAAGGAAGTTGGCAAACTGAGCTGGCAATGTGGAGAACTGCATAAGATTGGAAAGATTAGAAACTGAGGGGAACCAAAAATGACAGAATCATCCATTCCTGTAAGTAAATAACTCACTCTGGCTGGTTATTGAAACCTCATAATTTTTGGAATACATAACATAATCAAATTCGCAAAAAGGAGACCTCCACACTATCCTTTAATTTCTTTTTTAAAATATGCTCTAGAGTTCTAGATTGATAGACAAATGTACAAAAATGTTCAAAATATGGCCTAGACAGGGACAATATTTTTAAACGGCTATTTCTCAGCCGTTCTTCATGAGAATGTTGTGACACTTAACAAGATCATATACCTTACCAAGTAGATTCACATTTCCATATTGAATGTGAACTTCTACCTCAAATTTCAAAATCTGACTGCTTCAGACGTTTTGGCTGGTTTTTTTGGTTGTTGCTGCCAGTCCTCAAAATATGAACTATAAACTGTCAACTGCAAATGTTGTCTGAATCTAAACACAGCATAGTGATTGAAACACATGTCAGTGATCAAATAGGGTCTAACACCAGACACCATTGAAATTCAACTTATCAAATACAGTGAAACACTTGATACAGCTGCAAATACTGTGTGTCAGATGGTAGACATAATGTTCTGTGTGCTATGATCACACATGGACAAATAAGTGTTATGAGTTTGTGTCTGGCACCTTTAATTCTTGGATTCAGCATGTGTTAGAATTAATTTAAGGCTTGGAGTGTGTGCGGGACACTTCTAATTTCTGAACTCAGCAAGTATTAAGAACTAATTAAGCCAGGCTAGTTCCCGTGAGGTGATAGCTTGGGTGATGGGCCATTAAGAGAACAAAAGATCAAAAGGAACCTGGGCTGGATCTACATTGATCTGCTAAACGTGTTGTTGTTGTTTTTTAAAAAAAGTTTTATAAAGTTTCATAGGAGTTTCCCATTGTTGGTGGCTTCTTTGGTGTCACATTTGAAGAAGAAGAAGAAGAAGAAGAAGAAGAAGAAGAAGTAGTTATTTATACCTCGCCCATCTGCCTGGGTTTCCCCAGCCACTCTAGGTGGCTTCCAACAAAATATTGAAATACAATAGTCCGTCAAACATTAAAAGCTTCCCTAAACAGGGCTGCCTTCAGATGTCTTCTAAAAGTATGGTAGTTGGTTTTCTCTTTAACATCTGGTGGGAGGGCGTTCCACGGGTGCCACTACCGAGAAGGCCCTCTGCCTGGTTCCCTGTAACTTGGCGTCTCACAGCGAGGGAACTGCCAGAAGGCCCTCGGCACTAGACCTCAGTGTCCGGGCAGAACAATGGGGGTGGAGAACAAATCATGATGTTTGATATCTGTTTGACTCCAAGGCTGTGGCTATGGGAGAAACAGGACCCTTTCGGGGTGTTAATGCTGTGAACCCCTCCGTTGAAAGCTCAGGTTCTATATGTGTGTAAATGAACCATATATTTTAAAGACACCACAGTTTCTGCTGTGCCTTATTCCCAAGCAGAAACATGAGCTCTGACTGAGTGCCTGGAACCTCTGGAATCTTGGTGATCAGGGTGGCGTACAATACAAGAGAATTCTGTCAAAATATTGGTGGTTTGTGGATGGCTTTTTGGGGGTGTGTGTGATTTTGGCATAAAGACAAGTCAGAACTGGGGGACCACAATGCAGATCCTAGAAAGCATTGAATAGAAGCTTAAGTCAGACTGTCTCATTCAAAACACAAGCTAAGCTATCGCCTAAGAAGGTTGTTGACATTGAGAATAGCACTTTCCCGAGCTTTGAAGCGGTATGTGGTGCTGCTTCCTGACCCTGCTACATGCAGAACTCATATATTTAGACAAATTGGAGGCATAATTACAGGAAACAAGCCCCAAAGGATATCGACTTCCTTCTATGAGAAAGCTTTAAGGCATTCTATAGGACTGTTCCCTGCCCTCTAAGAGCTCCTATGTTTACTTGCATTCTAGGCCTCAACTTCATTTCCCCGTCTGTTGCGGTCCCCTGCTGCTTCCATTTGTTATGGTGACATTTTTGTCAAGACTGCACAAACAGCAGGTTATAGGGGAATGGTAAGCAATGTGGTGAGCTTTGAATGTTGTTGGACTACAACCCCCATCTTCTCTGACTGTTGCCCATTCTGAATGGGACAGATGGAACAACTTCCTTGTTGTTGTTTAGTCATTTAGTCATGTCCGACTCTTCGTGACCCCATGGACCAGAGCACGCCAGGCACTCCTGTCTTCCACTGCCTCCCGCAGTTTGGTCAAACTCATGCTGGTAGCTTCGAGAACACTATCCAACCATCTCGTCCTCTGTCGTCTCCTTCTCCTTGTGCCCTCCATCTTTCCCAACATCAGGGTCTTTTCCAGGAAGTCTTCTCTTCTCATGAGATGGCCAAAGTCTTGGAGCCTCAGCTTCAGGATCTGTCCTTCCAGTGAGCACTCAGGGCTGATTTCCTTAAGAATGGATAGGTTTGTTCTTCTTGCAGTCCATGGGACTCTCAAGAGTCTCCTCCAGCACCATAATTCAAAAGCATCAATTCTTCGGCGATCAGCCTTCTTTATGGTCCAGCTCTCACTTCCATACATCACTACTGGGAAAACAACTTCCAGGCGGCACCATTTTGGAACATAGGAAGCTATCTTAATAGCATCAGATCATTGGTCTATCCAGCTCACATTGACTGGCAGTCGTTCTCCAGAATGTCAGAGAGTGAAATTCTGAGGTTTTGGACTACAACTCCCATCATTCCTGGCCTATCAGACACTGCCAGGGGCGGATGAAGTTTGTGGAAGGCTGGTCTGGAGATACAATGCAGGGCCACAGGGGATCCACTTCCCTTCGCAAGCAGATTTGCCGGGTTACCAATTGAATGGCAATTGCTTCTGCACTCTTCTGACTTTTAAAACCATAAAGGAAAAACTGAGGATGTCATGATGACCCACCAATGGAGCAATCAATGTTTTCTCACGGCTGTTAAGAGTAATTAATGCCCATCCCAAGCAAAGTGCGTTTTTCGTCGATTAAAGCTATTCACCGGGGAAAGTTGGGAGATTATAAAGTAAAATGACCACAATGGGAAAAGAAATGTCTGGGTCACCGTGTCTGCAGGCGGCTGATTCTATATATTTAAGAGAGGCTATACTGGCTTGATGTGAACTTTTTAATTAAGTGGAGGGAAAGCAGTCTAGTCACACTGGAACCAAGTTGATTTTCGGGCCCCTGAAAGCCTGTCCTGTTAAGGAAGTGTGGGTGGTTAATATGTAGTTCACCACCAAAGTTCCATCTTGCAGCGCCCCGAGAGCAATGATTGGTTAGTATCCTCCCCAATCGGACTTTAAATTTCAGGCAGGTTCAAAGGTGAGGGGCAAAGCTTCGTCCAGAGTCGGTGAGGTGGATTCGAGGTCTGGAAGATAGTGTCTGTCTTGGAGGTCAAGGTAAGAACTCATTGTGTCAGCTGGTTAGTTTTGCTATTTAAAAAGTCTTGAGGTGCGTTTGGGCTTAACAGATTCATTGTAGCATAAGGCTTTGTAGACTCTTGCCTAATCTGAATCAAACTATAAGATGAAACATTGCTCAGAATCACCCAGATGGGAGGAAGTGTGAGATGACTTAGAAGGGAGCAGGAATCATTTTCTTATTCAGCTGGTCTACTCAGTGTTATCTTTCTAGGAAAAGATAACTCACCACGAATGCCTCACTTGTTCTCTTCGAATGCCAATGGTGTCCTCCTGAGACATGTTGGAACTGAGTTCTGGCAAGTTCTGGCTGGGGGAAAAAAGCCCTGGGTTTCCAAAGGGGTTGCAAGAAATAGATTGCAGTTTGAATGTAAAATTCCTAATATATATTAATATTCTCCCCCCCCCCATACACATATCTTAGGGAAATATTCCAGATCTTTCATCTTCTCCAGTCCATGTGCATGTTAAAAGGAAAAGTAGAAAACAGTGTTTGCATTGATGTTTTCTTGCATATGAGAGTCTTGAATTACAACAGAGGAAGTTTCTTGAATTATAATTGCTTAGAAAAGGCTAGCCCATGCCACAAAGCTTTGTAAGTGCAATGCAGGAAATCATACTAGTCTTCTTTTGGAGCAGCGGTGGAGCTAATATACCAACAATGCAAGCGGGAGAGTTTATTCTTCTCCTCGTCCTCCTCATTGGCTGCATACAGACCTTACATTTGAAGCACTTGCAAAGCACATTAAAGACCACTACTTCACCCAAAGAATCCAGGGAACTGTAGTTTGTTAAGGGTGCTGGGAATTATAGCTTTATGAGAGGTAAACGACAGTTACCGGGATTCTTTGGAGGAAGCAATGTATAAGCTCCAAATCCATATTTAATGGCAATGTGGGCAACTCCTCAGTGCGCTTCTTGGTTATTGAGGATTTGAGCTCTGGTCTCCAGGTCCTCGTTTGATGTTGACACTACTACATCCTAGAAAGAAAGAAAGAAAGAAAGAAAGAAAGAAAGAAAGAGAGAAGAAAGAGAAAATTGGAGATAATTAAATTACACCTGAACAATACACTAAACAGTGCATACGCCATGGTACATGTAGCAATGTGTGCTTGGATTTATAATTCACTGAATGATTTGTTTATTTGCAGCCCCATTTGTAAGGTCAGGCTGTGCCTGCTGATGAAGATGAAGAGAACAATTGTGTTTCTTTGCATTGTTGCCATAGCCTGGGCAGCCCCAGTAAGTTCTTCTTAATGGCTTGCGTATATGTCAGACATGTCCACGGGCATGAATTAGCCGTCAAATGGGCGCATGCAGAGATGGAAAGGAATATATATATTCTTACGTGAAAGCAACGGCTGTTGCGTAGAAGAACTCACAGGGCACATTGTACTTAAAGACAGGTGAACAGTGCATGGAATTGCTTGAGAAATGTGCATGGAAGATTCCAGCGTGGGGTCTGAGCAGCTGTGTCATTAACGTGACAACAGGCCAGAACTCTGCACATGCAAGGCACGCTGTGGCCTAGAAACTTTCTCACGCTGCAGTAGGGCTCACAAAGCATGTGCAAAAAGCCACCAGCCTGGCATTTAACAGAGGCAGTAGCAGACTTGAGGGCTTGCTGATATGACAACCCCAATTCCCTAGGACAGAGGAGAGGCTGGCACAGTCACTAACTGCCTGGGCCACGTGTTCCTAACTGCCCCTCCTCTCAAGACATACCTCCCCATACCCAGCACCACTGTAATTGGGCCTCCCCCGCTCTCCCCCATGGCTCTGTGAAAAACCGTTGAAACACACACAAAAAAAAAATTCAAAGGATATTAAAACAGTTTAAAAACAATTTGAAAGAGGAAGCCCTTTCTGCTGAGCAGCAGCAGCAGTCCTTATAAAACATGTGTTAAGGAGAGGTAGGTAGGCATGTTGGTCTGACGCAGTCGAAATAAAAAATTAAAAAATAGTCCAGTAGCACCTTAGAGACCAGCTAAGTTTGTACTGGGTACGGTGATACCTCTGGTTACTACCTTAATTCGTTCTGGAGGTCTGTTCTTAAGCTGAAACCGTTCTTATCCTGAGGCATGCTTTTGCTAATGGGGTCTCCCATCTGTGTGCGTGCCTCCGGCGCACAATTTCCGTTCGCATCCTGGGACAAAGTTTGCAACCAGGAGCAGCTACTTCCGGATTAGTGGAGTTCGTTACCCGAAGCATTCGTAACCAGAGGTACCATTGTATAAGCTTTCGTGTATCTGAAGAAGTGTGCCTGCACACGAAAGCTTATACCCAGTACAAACTTAGTTGGTCTCTAAGGTGCTACTGGACTATTTTTAAATTTGTTAAGGAGAGAATTGACTCAAATTACAAATGCAAATTATTTTTGGTGGGAAATTCTCAAATTAAATCGGTCCTTTTCCCATAGCCTCTTTAGTTTAAATCTTTCCCTGCTCCCGTTTTGCAGAATTTTCTGTGTCGTTAGATAAATTCCCACTACACGTCAGACAAAAATAAAAATAAAAATCACTCTTGATATTCTCTGTTGGTTAATTTTTAAAAGTGAGCTTCGATTGCCTTTTCAACTTTGTTTTCTGATTTAAAAGCTCTCGCAGAGTGAGCCAAGGGACAACAATAGGAGCACCGGGGGAAATCAGGTGAGTTCATCTTTGCGAAATTTCTTGGCTATGTGATTTGATTCTGCAAAGTTGAATCAGATTTCAGATTTCCTTTGACATGTATTTGAATACACTGCTCCTAGTAAGGGCTTAACCATATTGGCCCCTTCTAGTGGGGAGCCCAACTCTCTCATTCCAAATGCAACACAGCACATAAGGTATAGCCTGGGCAGAGAGTTACTCCAGGGCTGGCCCACCCATGAGGCAAGGTGAGGCAACCGCCTCTGGCGGCAGAATCCACAAGAGCAGCTGATCCTGATGTAGATCTTTATTCCTCCCTTGTTCCTGACGTAGATCTTCACTTATGCACTGAAGGTGGGGAGAGGGAAGTAAGGCACCATTTTGTGATTTGCCTCAGGTGGCAAAATGTATTGGGCTGGTCCTGGGTTACTCTGAACATTGTAGAGGGAACAGGTATCCTCTAACAACTCTCAGCACCCTTAACAAACTGCATCTCCCAGAATTCCTTGGGGTGAAGCCATGACTGTTTAAGCAATATAATAGTGCTTTAAATGCCTGGTGAGGATGCGACCCTACTCTTGTCCCACAATACTCTGGCTGGTTTGTTGCGGATTAAGATGGAGCAGTGAACATTTGGATTATTCTAAGTCTGAGGGCCACAATTCCTTCTTACATACCAGTGTTTGGCAGTGCCAGAGGCAAAACTGGGAAGGGTTCCCTAGAAATAGGGAAGCCATGATTGTCCAAGTGTTATAACAGTGCTTTAAATGTTATACTGCATATGCAGCCTAATAATGGCAGCTATTTCTCAGTGGAATAAACAAGACGATCAGGTGATGCTATCTTTACACCCAACTGTGTCGTTTTGATCCTGCACTCCTTTGAAATCTGACATTCCGCCCAGGCCTAACTTGGCACTTCCTGAAAAACTAATATTTAAAGAACAGCGGTTTTCCTGTCTGTGCCAAATTAAGCTCCCGTTTTAGCTCTTGTCACAGGTTGCCAGCATGTGGCCTGAAGCCTTGAAAACAGCCCACCCACCTGCCATTGTCGCCGTCAATTAAGGCTAAGCAAGATCAACAGCAGTCAAGCAAAACGTGTCAACTCCTTTTATTTCTGGTCACCGGGGAGTGACCTCTAGCAGAATACAAAAAAAAATAATGTGTTAGAAAAGGTTTTTTTGGAAATGCATTGACATATATGTTTGAAAAGTTATAGGAATGGGTAATAGAATGTGACAGATAGACAGGTTTTGGTGTGTGTTTTTTTTAAAAAAGGAATTGAAAGAGCAATTGAATTATGGACAGAAGACCACAAACCCATCTTCTCCAAATTTAGACAACCAATTCTTCCTTTGTAGCTTTCTGAAAACGATAGCTAAGAGGGTTAGATCACCTCTGGCCATTCTGCAATTTGAAAACTGCTTAGCACCCTGCTCTGAAAAGCATTTAAAGACATGCTAGCCCAGGGGGTCAGCAAAATTTTTCAGCTGGGGGCCGGTCCACTGTCCCTCAGACCTTGTGGGGGGCCGGACTATATTTTGAGGGGGAAAATGAACGAATTCCTATGCCCCACAAATAACCCAGAGATGCATTTTAAATAAAAGCACACATTCTACTCATGTAAAAAAAGCTGATTCCTGGACCGTCCATGGGCTGGATTTAGAAGGCGATTGGGCCGAATCTGGCCCCTGGGCCTTAGTTTGCCTACCCATGTGCTAGCCCTTTATAGCCACGCCCCCTCAGAGCATCACTGTTGAAAGCTGCATTGCCCCTCCATGTATTGGGGGCTGAACTTTCTGTCGTGGGGAGGCTTCCCTGCTTGTGGCAGATCCCCACAATTTAGACCCCTGGATGATCAGGTGTGCTGGTCCAGGGGGGAGGTTACCGTGGGGCGAGGTCCAGGACCTGAGTTGAGGATCGGCAGACAGTCCTCCACGGGCAAAGCGGGGTCCACAGCGAGAAGCCAGGCAAGGACAGGAACTCTGGGGAAACAGGACTGGATGCTGGCTGAAACAGCTCTTCAACGATGT
Source organism: Podarcis erhardii (assembly GCF_964252035.2). Taxonomy (NCBI): domain Eukaryota; kingdom Metazoa; phylum Chordata; class Lepidosauria; order Squamata; family Lacertidae; genus Podarcis; species Podarcis erhardii. The sequence continues at coordinate 65,210,299 of NC_138512.1, read as the reverse complement.
TGCTCCCACAACCTGGGACCGGGCTGACTGGCCTTTATCTTCTCTGAGGCCAGGGGCGGTCCCGGTCCCCAGGAGACCCGCCTCTCCTGGCCTTAAGGCGAGCACTCCTCCTGGGAGAAACCAGTTCCCTTCGCCTCTCTGCCCTGAGTCTCTGCAGTTCAGGAGAGGCTGAAGGGTTACTAGGCCCAGGGGGAGACTCACCTGCAGGCACTGAGTCCTCAACCACCTCTGGAGCCAGAGTGGATTCACCTGGTGCCTGCTCCTGAGGATCCGGCACAGGTGCAGGCGCTTCAGAATCAAGGCCCTGCCCCAGCTCAGCCGGCCCTGGAGGCGGGGACTCCTGTGCAGGCTGGGATTCCTCCGGTTCAGCCTCTGAATCGGATTCCCAGGCCATCACATCAGGATTCTAAACCACATGAGGGACCTACACAGGTAGAGAAGGCTCCCTGAAGTGGCATGTAGAGGAAACGCCCCCTAAAGAGACCTATTTATTTATTTGCATTGATTTAAGATCACTGCCTTAGGTTCAAGACTCCTTTTGCATCAGATTCGTTTGTGAGACCCTTTCCACCGTGGCACCTTCAATATGGAATTTTCTCCCTTGGCAACTCTAACAAGCTCTCTCTCGTTGAAAGCGATTTTATCCAGGAAAGCCTTTTAGGATACGTTTCCCTTCCCCCTCACCCCCATTGCCTCCAGGAACTGTTTGACATCTCTCTGGGCCCTCTGCGGGCTCAAGCCCTCCTGTCACATGACGGCCACGGACCACATTATGACTGCCACCACATGGTGCAATGTCAATTCTTTCCCACATAGTCTCAGTAACACAAAGCCAGCCTTCAGCTGAGTATTGCATGGTTCTTACTTGCAGTCTTCCCACTTTTCTTTGAGCAAGGGCTGCAACTCTGTGGTAGGACAGCTGCTTTGTAAGCAGAAGGTCTCTGGTTCAACCCCTGGCATCTCGAGGTAGGATTAGCAATGTCCAGTGAAACCCTGGAGGGCCACTGCCAGTCACCGTTTGAAACTCCTATTGTGTCGGAATCTCCACTCGGCCAAGCTGATAAAGCTCACCTTCCGGCCGAGTCCTTCGGAATCACCCTCTGACGAACAATTAATGACCTGAGCCTCTGATAAGGCTCCAAGGCACGTTCCCCCATTCAGCAGAGTTTCAAAGCAGCAGAAGTGATGAGATTTATGGCTACATCGCTATGCTTTATTTCTTACTACGCAGACAAAAATACACCCTCTCTCTGTGAGAGCAGAGAGCAACTGAAACAAAGGAGCAAAGGAACAGAGAAACCAGTACGTCACATCCGTCTCCCTTCTCCCGTGAGACTTCCAATAGCCTGGACTGTCTCTGGAATGTAAACAGAGCCTTGTGACTCTAAGCAGCTGCTCAGTGGCAAACAGAAACTAACATATTGTTCTTGGCGCGTTTTGCGACAGGGAATTTCATAAACACGAGCAGTTTCTGAGATCTGGGTGCAGTACTGAGCCTAAGATTTCACATTAAAACTGCCACTGCTGACACTGAGTGTGGGAGGAGAAATTCCTGCCCGCTAGACTTCCAATAGATCTAGTGGTCGTCTTATACGCAGAAAAATACAGTAAGGTTTGTGAACTGGACACTCAAGGTGGGTGTCTCTGCCATCAGTATAGGCCCTAAATATGTGTTGATTCTGGTGCCAGGAAGATATATTTATATGAAGGAAAAGGGATGTAAGAAGAATCCAGGGCTTGTCTGCAGAGTGGAAGGAAAGGAGGACCTTTTTATGCCTCCCCACTTCCAGCCACTCTCTGAAGACTGGAGAAGAGACCCTCTTAAGAATATTAGGGAGGCGGGCAAGGGAAGCATGGCTTTGTGTTTTGCAGTCTTCTGGTGAGGACTAGACCATGTGAAAAATGAATGTAAGATTTTAGCTGCAGTCCATTCACTTTTAGCTTTGTATTCTTGTTATAAAAAAGTGTGCCTAGATATTCCGCTGTTGTGCCCATAACCCAGGTTTAAGGTGCCCTTTAGCACCTAGCTTTCATATCTCAGTTTCTAACATTTCTGCCAGTGGACACAACATTGAGCTAGGAGGACCTATGACTTGACTCAGTGTAAGACAGGTTCCCTTTTCATTTCTGCTCAGTTCCTACTTCCTGATTATGTTTCTCTCCATAGGATGTATCAAATGTGGGCCATACCAGCAAACACGATGGTTCAGAGAATGACGAGGGATTTTATGAAAGTGGAAACAATGGAAATACCAGTGGAAATACCACTGGCTGCATCAACAGAGGAGATGTTGGCCATGAAGAATGTGAAAGAATCGAATCTGCCACACAAAGAGATATAATCAATGGAGCTGATGGTTTAGTGAATGCTCTTGGAAATGTTGGCAGAAGACCTGAGAGCAACCCTAGTCATGCCACAACAAATGGAAGTAGAGAAAGGGATGTTACTGGAGAGGGAATCCTTAGGGGTAACTTGGAAGGTGGAAACTCAAGTGATGCCAGTCGTGGGACTGGAGATGGGAATGTTGATTATACCATCCGAACAGACCTTTCGACAGTCACTCAAAATGACGATGAAAAGGAAAACCACATTGGGAACATGGTTGCAGAAGGATATGGCGGCACCCCAGGAGACCAGAGTAACAACATCCAAGGCCTAAATGGTGCAGGTGGAGGTGGATATGCAAATGCTGCACCTGAAGGAAACATAACAAGGGCATCTATGACAAATATGGTCCATGGAGAAAGCATTCACTGGGCAGACGTTAATGAAGCTGGCAGTGGTAATGGCGGAGACCCAAGTGAAGAAGGTTCTAGCGATGGCTGGGGGGATGGACGTGACGAAGACACGACAACTCTGGGGCGAAATGAGAGAGGGAAGCATAGCAATCAGACTTGCTACAATGACAGAGATGTTGGTGGAGATGCTGCAACCAACGGAACTGTGGAGCTGTGCCTCAAAAAGAAACAGAATAACACTCTAGACTCAGAGGGTGTTGCTACGGTGAGTTGGGACCCATGATGGGGCAATGTCAAGTAGAGAAGGAGCAGGTGGGAGGAGGCTGCTGAACTATTCTGCCAAGCCCTGCCTTTGCCCCTGCCACCCCTCTCATTTCTGCACTCTGAGACTAGAAATAAGTAGAGTAGTAGAGCAGCTTAAGGGAGGGGTTGCAGGAACAAAAAGTTGGAGCCGGGGGAAGAGTTTAGCACTGCCTCCCAGCTGCTGCTTCTCTGCTTGGAATTGCCACTTTATACCATTTTAGCACAACCCTCTTCTCAGATGCCATTCTCCTAGTGGACAATTGTTCACTACAAAACAAAAACAAAACAAAAAATGAAGGCACATCTCCCTTCCCATCTGGAAGGGTTGTTGTGGGGCTTTAAGCCCCTTTGCCTTGCCGGTTGTGGGTCCTGATCCAGATCACGCTACCTGCACTGCAGCAAAAGCTCCCATTTACAGTGGTACCTCGGGTTAAGTACTTAATTCGTTCCGGAGGTCCGTTCTTAACCTGAAACTGTTCTTAACCTGAAGCACCACTTTAGCTAATAGGGCCTCCTGCTGCAGCCGCACCGCCAGAGCACGATTTCTGTTCTCATCCTGAAGCAAAGTTCTTAACCCGAGGTACTATTTCTGGGTTAGCGGAGTCTGTAACCTGAAGCATATGTAACCTGAAGGGTATGTAACCCGAGGTACCACTGTACTCCAATGAGAGCTTCCTCCCTCAATTGCAAACAGTAAGTGCATGGGCCCAGTCTGGAGTTGGGCTCCAGTGGGGGGCAAAGGGTTCAAGCCCGTTCAATCTACACCAGGGCCCCCCATCTGCCTGCAGTTTAAAATCCATTCATGGAATTGCTAACTGAATGATTTCATTTGGGATTTGCTTGCATCCTCCTTTCCTTTTGGTCTCCAGGGCGCTGGCGGTAGCACTAACGGATCAGTTGTGAACCATGCAGATGGCAGCAATGTGAATGATACTGGCAGGGATGGGACCCCTGACAACAGAGAGGCCATGGATGGGCTTCCTAATGCAAGCAGCTCTCAGGACGCCAGTGAAGGTCGCCTAGAGGATGCCAGTGATCACGAGGACACCAGCGAAGCCGAGAGCAATAGCATTTATAGTTTGAGTTCTGAACTCATGCAAGGGGACGAGCCCGACGAAAGCCCCGAGTCTGAAGGCAGCCAGCAAGAAGCGTCAAGTGAGGCAAGCGATGGGGAGGACTCAGAAGACGAGTCTCATGGAGAAGAGGAAGAAAGTGCCAGTGAGAACGAGAGCAGCGAGCAGGCCGAGAGCAACGACGAAGACAGTCAACCAGAGAGCAGCGAGGGTGACGATCAGTCAGACAGCAGCGACAGTGACAGCCATCCAGACAGCAGCCAAGGTCAATCTGATAGCAGCAGTGGGAGCGAGTCGGAAAGCAATGGAGAAAGTGAGTCTGAGAGCAGCAGCGAGAGTGGGCCTGACAGTAGCAGCGAAAGTGATGGCAAGGCTGACGAAAGCAGCAGTGAGAGTGAGTCTGATAGCAGCAGTGGAGGCGACAGCAGCAGTGGGAGTGAGAGTAGCAGTGAGAGTGAGAGTGAGAAGTCCAGCAGTGAGGGTGAGAGTAGCAGTGAGAGTGAGAGTAGCAGTGAGAGTGAGAAGTCCAGCAGTGAGAGTAGCAGTGAGAGTGAGAAATCCAGCAGTGAGAGTAGCAGTGAGAGTGAGAGTAGCAGTGAGAGCGAGAATTCCAGCAGTGAGAGTAGCAGTGAGAGTGAGAGTAGCAGTGAGAGTGAGAATTCCAGCAGTGAGAGTGAGAATTCCAGCAGTGAGAGTGAGAAATCCAGCAGTGAGAGTAGCAGTGAGAGTGAGAAATCCAGCAGTGAGAGTGAGAAGTCCAGCAGCAGCAGTAGCAGCAGCAGTGAGAGCAGCAGCAGCAGCAGTGAGAGCAGTAGCAGTGAAAGCGAATCTGATAGCAGCAGTGAGAGTGAAAGCAGCAGTGAGGACGACAGCGAATCTGATAGCAGCAGTGAGAGTGAAAGCAGCAGTGAGGACGACAGCGAATCTGATAGCAGCAGTGAGAGTGACTCCACATCCGAGAGCAGTAGCAAGAGTGACAGCAGTGGTCCATCGGACACCAGCGAAAGCAGCAGTCAAGCAGGGAGCAGTGAAAACGGCAGCCAGTCAGACACTGATAGCGAGGACGGTGGTGAGTTAACGGGCAGTGAAAGTGAGAGCGATTCGGCAAACCAACCTGACGGCGATAGTGAGAGTGCACCTCTGAGTGCGGAAAATGGTGCTGCCAGCGACGGTGCTTCAGATACAGCGGAAATGGCAAGTGACGATGAATCTGTAGCAAGCGAGGAGAGTGACAGTGATGCTCAGTCAGAAGGTGGAGACACTGAGAGTGAATCCATAAGTGAAGGCAGTCAGAGCAACGACCTAACCAGTGATTATTAACGCAAGGTTGAGGAAGGATCAAATTACGGCAATGGGAATGCTCATGATGGCAGAGGAAGACTGGACAACGACACAGAAGCCAAGCCAACAGGCCGAAACACATTTGTCAGGAAGTTACCACCACAAGATCTCTGTATAAGTGTGATTAGGATCAGGGTCAAGGTTGAATTGGGGACGCATTAGCAGGAAAGCTGCCCCAGTCCTTATAGTCACAGGGGATCAAAAATGCTGTGTTTATACATTTTTGAGTGCTGCGGTTTTGTTTGCAATAAATTATATGCCTTTGCACAATGGGTATTCAATTGTTGGTAAACAGATGCAATATAAATAAAAGCCCAGGTTCTGATACACATGTTCATTCATCAAAGACCTCCAGGGTTGGTTCTTATAAGTGTTATTCATTACTTGGCTGCAGTATCCTGACTTGCATGTGTGAATGAAACATTGCAAATAGAATTCCTGGTAAACACCACCTGGCCCGTTTTTCTTGGTTTACTTGTTCAATATCATGGTTCTTAGAAGATTATAAATGTGCCCTGTGTGTAAACTGTAAAATAAATTATTATTTTTCATGTTGTTTCATGTATTTTTCTTGGGAATGGCCCACCCAGCTTTTACTCTCTGTTTCAAAAGGAAATCAGAGAAAGGGATGCTATTGAGCCACACCAATTTAAGACTGTGCAGGAGGCAATCGTGTTTTGCCTTGAATCCAGTGGTTGAGTTCCTATTTACAATTGTACATGAGTAAATATACTACTTGATATAAACATCATTTGGTCGCAGGAAATGTATTTTCAATTTGCAACCTTGTACAGCCACATTTCAGTGAGCGCCACAACTGAACAAGAACAACAAGAGTTATTGTTATTTAACTTATAGGCCACTTACATGCCCAACTGGCTTTTAACGTGTTCACAAACAGGAAATCAATCCAATAACATTAATATACATTTAAAAATCAGTTAAAATAATAAAATCACAAGTTCAACTCAAGGGAATGCTTCCTAAAGAGCCGGTGGAATGCCAATGTTGATAGGACATATAATAATACAGCAGAGAAGGCATTCCACAACACAGGCACCACCAATGAAAAAGCCCGCTTCCATGCTACCACAGGCCAATAATCATCAGGCAATGGCAAAATTAAACAGGTTTCATATGTTGACTGTAGGAAGATTCACCCTGCCCCCCAGGTAAGCTGGTTCAGAGTTATTTAGGGGTTTGTATGTAAGTAGCTGAACCTACCACTACTGGTGTGTTGGTGGCTGGGGGAATTTTTTACATTTCCTGAACTTTCCAAAGTATGTCAAAAATATATTGTTTCACATTCCTCTTTTCCTGAGCCCTGGTCAGGAGTGATAGCTCTGCTTCCCTTTGAAAGATAGAGTAGATTTACAGAGGTACCTCAGGTTACATATGCTCAAGTTACATAAACTTCAGGTTACAGACTCCGCTAACCCAGAAATAGTACCTCGGGTTAAGAACTTTGCTTCAGGATGAGAACAGAAATCGTGCTCCAGCGGTGCGGCAGCAGCAGAAGGTCCCATTAGCTAAAGGGGTGCTTCAGGTTAAGAACAGTTTCAGGTTAAGAACAGACCTCCGGAACGAATTAAGTACTTAACCCGAGGTACCACTATATATACAAATGGGCAGGTTGAGCAGGTATTGTGGACCTGCAGAAGGAAGCACACCAGCACTGCTTTCCAAAGAAAACCCTCTTCATTCCTGCTGCAACCCCGGAGTCGGCCACGACTGGACCTAATGGTCAGGGGTTCCTTTACCTTTACCTAATGAGTGAAAATGACATGCAAAATATTTTATACTCAGGGAAATTGCTTTGCAAAATGTGTATCGTAGGCAACATTGCGTGGCGAGTTCCTGCCCCCCACCAGGAGAAATAAAGACACGAGACACCATAATTAAGGTTAATTGGGCGAATTAGGCCACAACTTTATTGAATTCAGGAATGAGAGGCATTGGCTTAGGCATTGGTCCTATCGACTATCCGGCTCCAGCCCATTTGCTGGAGACACGGGGAAGGGTTAAGAAGAAGAAGAAGAAGAGTTTGGATTTGATATCCCGCCTTTCACTCCCCTTCAGGAGTCTCAAAGCGGCTCACATTCTCCTTTCCCTTCCTCCCCCACAACAAACACTCTGTGAGGTGAGTGGGGCTGAGAGACTTCAGAGAAGTGTGACTGGCCCAAGGTCACCCAGCAGCTGCATGTGGAGGAGCGGAGACGCGAACCCGGTTCCCCAGATTACGAGACTACCGCTCTTAACCACTACACCACACTGGCTCTCAGTGTGGTTAACACTTTATTAACTGGTTAACACTTTACTGGGGGAGTCCCCTGCCAAGGCACGTCGACTAGGAGCTCCCCCGGGTCACCGCTCTGGGGCGTGCCTTTGGCCCACACCTCCATAGGCTTCGGACAGGGCCATGCCCCCCGGAGTCCTTTAACGGACCACCCTTCGCTCACTGGGGGGAGGTGATGGCGTTCCTCCCCCCCCCACATCCTCTTAACCCCTTCTTACCAATGCCTACCGCCAATGCCAAAAAGTTGTGACGAGTTGCTACGAGGTAGGCGAAAAACCAAAAGACAACAAATTGTCAATTGGGAAAAATTCCTACCATGCCCCTTGCGGCGACAGACCAAAGTCCATAGCAAAGTCAAAGACCTACCTAAAGCATACCTAAAGGGAGGGAGGGTGGGAAAACGTGGGGGCGAGCCGGCGAAAAGAGGGCGAGCCCCCTCTGCGCCGGCCCTAAATAGGGCAGACCCGGGCGGGATTCCCCTGTTCTCACGGGGGCTGAAACCAGCCCCCGCTCACGTGGGGGTGGGCGTGAAGCCCGCAACCCCACCTCCTGGGCAGGCCGGAAGTGGCTTTGCATACAAACCTGTGTAAGGGAGAAATTTGCACCCGGATCCCGACGGATTTTTACAAGGGCTTTCAAATGATAATTGCAAAGTGACGTGGAATTGTGGAGGTCTACATTTAAGTCTGGAACAATAAAAATGGATGGATTTGGCCGTGCCTACCACCCAGAGGAGCCACTCCCAGAGCCTCAGGTGGAAGTCCCACTTGGAAGCAATCTATATGTCCCCTTTATGCCAGAGACAAGTTTGTGATGCTTTTGTGTTCTTAAGCACTTCTTCTTAGCAATTTATATAAAGCTTGGTTTCTCAAGCAAGCTTGGAGATGCCCTTCCTGGCAGCTATTCCTAACATTCCTTGTGGGTGTCACGAGGAAATGGCTGAGCTGAGTGTGAGGAAGTGGGGAAGCTGTAGTTGCCGTCACGGATTTTCTTCTGCTTGGGTAAGCTTTCTCTGCCTCCAGTCCCTCATGTCTCACTAACAGGATGTGGCAAGGTTTTATTTAGGTCCGAGCTGGGCGCAGTCATTGGTGTATGTTTCCCCAGCACCTCTTCATAGGGATAGACAGTATTATTTCTGGTCTGTGTTGCTTTCACATGTTTTCATGTCCAAGTCCATTCCGGCCCATTTGCATGTTAATCTGTGATCCGGTGGAAACTTACACTCGGATCAGCCCATTAATTTGGGAGGATCAATTCACAGCAGAACACGCAAAGAAAACTGCCTCTATATCAGCCTTTCTCAACCTGTGGGTCCCCAAATGTTGTTGAACCCCTAGCTAGCAAGGCCAGAGCTCAGGGATAATGGGAGTTGTAGTCCAACAACATCTGGGGACCCACAGGTTGAGAACCACTGCTCTATATAATGCCACTATACACATCTATGGTGTGACCGAATAATAATAATAATAATAATAATAATAATAATAATAATAATAATATGTAACTTGTACCCTGCCCATTGGATTGGGTTGCTCCAGCCACTCCAGATAGCTTCCAACAGAATATAATCCTTGGAGAATAAAAATATAAAGGTAAAGGTCCCTTGGATGGTTAGGTCCAGTCAAAGGCGACTATGGGGTTGCAGCGCTCATCTCGCTTTCAGGCCAAGGCAGCCAGCGTTTGTCCACATTCAGCTTTCTGGGTCATGTGGCCAGCATGACTAAACCTCTTCTGGTGCAACTGGACAGCATGACAGAAACCAGAGAGCATGGAAACGCCATTTACCTTCCCGCCACAGGTACCTATTTATCTACTGGCACTGGTGTGCTTTCGAACTGCTAGGTTGGCAGAAGCCGGGACAGAGCAATGGGATCTCACTCTGTCGTGGGGATTCGAACCATTGACCTGGAGGATACAGCATTTGGAATACTGTGTACAGTTCTGGTTGCTTCACCTCTAAAAGGATATAGTAGACTTGGGAAAAGTAGAGAAAAGGACAAGCAAAATGATCAGGCATATAGTAACATAGCCTAAATATTAAGAAAAGGACTAAAGAAAGACTATAATAGCTACCTATTCAGGTAGGGGCCCCGTGACAACACATTGAAATAATATTGATTTGATCTTGAAAGAAAATTACAATCAAGCTTTCTTAGTTCAATGTTATCCCACTAGAGTGCATGAACCAGAAACCTCATAAAGCTTTCTGTCAGTTAGCATGTTGCAAGTTCCTGCCAACTCTGGATCCTAGTAGAATATTCGCAAGTAGCTGAGTAGAAGCATAAATATTGCTTGTTGTCGCTCTTGTGAGGCCTCACCCCCCCCCCCCCAATTTTGACTGCCTTGGGTCCTCCACAGGGTTTAATCCAGCACTGTGTCTACCACACACTGAAGAGGCAACCCACTTTTCAGTTTGAAATTTTAAGCTGAATCTGAAAAACAGCTTGCCTCTTCCACTGCCTAAGCTGTCACAGCAGACATGCTAAAGAAACTCCTAGCTGGGTGCAAACTTCTTTCCCTTGGCATCTATAACATGCCAATTGGTTGTATCACAGCTGCAAAGGGCAAATTCAGCAGTTTCATTTCAGTGTTGCAGCTGTTCTAAGCATTCTCCCACATGGTGGCTGTAAGGCGAGAAGATATGGTAGCCCACAGATCTTTTTATGCTAAAGACGGTTCTCGGAAGCACTTCGGTACAAACTGTCTACTGGTATAATACATATATTAGCAGGAAGCGAGTCCGACTGGGGATGACAGCACTCTGGGTATAAATGTGGGTGACACTGCAATTGTTTACACTCATAAACCTGCAGGCATGAGAAGTGGCATAAATTTAGAAATCCAAATGAACCCTTAGCAAAATCCCTCATTAAATGCAAACTGGTCTAGTCATTTTGAGAACCACAGCTTATTTTTAGGGAAAACGTCCATTTGGAGGCAGAAGGGAAGCGGGGGCGGCCTGGATGCCTGATGACACCTTATGACATCACTCTCTTCCTCAAGGCTGCTGATTGGTCCTTTTGTAGCTGAAGCAGAGTTTAAATTCGTGCACCGTCATAGAAGATGTCAAAAACTGGTGTTCAAGAATTGGATCCCAAACTGATGTGCTTTGGTGGAACAATTTTGAAAAAGGAAACCCTGGAGCAACCTCATTGAGACAGACACAAAGGTAAAATCTTAAATTATTGTCCTTGTTCCGATGCTCTTAAGAGTTAAAGCCAGCACAGGGGGCACCTGCTGGAACTGTGTTAATGAGAAGTCTTAAAGATGTGGGAGATTAATGAAGAAGCGTTAATGAATGATGAAGAAGGAGAATGCTAAGTCCCTGTTCTCATTATCTGATGTTTATGAGATTTATGCAAAAAGGGTCTTTAAATCATTTTGATACTCATTGAACAATGGAAACGAGTGTTTTATAAAATGTAAATTTGGATGCATGTGGAGACAAAACAATAAATTGGGAGAATCTTGCCGACAAATTTTGCTTCCAAAATACAAGTTCTGTGTGTCTTGCTGTTAACCAGAAGGTTGGTGGTTCAAGCCTGCCCAGGGATAGCTATGAGCAGGATTCCTGCATTGCAGTGGGTTGGACTAGATAACCCTTGGGTTTCTTCCAATGCTACTATTCTGTAATTCTGTAATATTAATGCCATGTTTGCTAATAATAAGTACCTGGTTTCCATTATTTATTGTTGAAATATGTGTGGCCCCACTGGCTTAGGTCAGATTTTATGCATTTATGTTCACCTCTTGACATCTCACCACTTCTTATCTAATCATTTGATGAATCTCAGCTAAAGACATGGTGCCGTCATTCCAAAGGATTGTGCTTCCATGTTTATCAGGCGATACAAAAGTTCCAGCTGTAGTGATGCTGATGAATCTGTGATAGGAGATCGATATGCTACACATGGACCAAGAAGGAAAGGGCCAACTCCAAACCACAATGCAAGGGTGCATGTACACTTATTGCTAACAGTAGTGTCTGGTGCCCATCAGGACCAGCAAGGCAAAAGGCAGGGAGACCAACTGTAGGTGGAACCAGAGCCAATAATCAACAGTCACCCCCAACTCGTAAAAAAAAGTGGGGAATTGCCCCTTCTCCTAATAGACCACCATCCACGGATCATTAGTCCCAATGTGTTTTGAGAATACTGTGTGCAGGCGATCACTTATCTGGAGCTGCTGCAGTCGTTTCCCCAATGTTGTTGTCTTGGAGGTAGCATCCATATCTAACTGTACAAAGGTATTGTGTGTGGCTGTGTAAAAAGGAATGACCTGGGGGGGGGGGTTGGTTTACTTTCCTAATTGCGTTTGTTCCCTTTATTTCATACAACTCAATCATGAAATTTACTAACTCATGTTGCAAGTGACTTAGGATCATTCTTGTCTGTTTCTTTTGGCGGGGGGAAGCTTAGCACTTAAAAATAAAGAAGGCACATTATTTATTTATTGCTTTTATGTACAGTGGTACCTCAGGTTACATACGCTTCAGGTTACAGACTCCGCTAACCCAGAAATAGTGCTTCAGGTTAAGAACTTGGCTTCAGGAGGAGAACAGAAATTGTGCTCCGGCGGCGCGTCCGCAGCAGGAGGCCCCATTAGCTAAAGTGATGCTTCAGGTTAAGAACAGTTTCAGGTTAAGAACGGACCTCCGGAACGAATTAAGTACTTAACCCGAGGTACCACTGTACTTCCTTTTCTACAAGTCACTCAGACATGGTTCTCCCTCTCTGCAATTAATCCCCAAAACACCTTGCCTTAGCAACTCTTATCTTTGGACATAGACTTGGGCTCCACACCACATCACAGAGAACTAGCATCCTTCCTACTGACCATAGCACAATTAGCAATAGCTCAGCAGCAAAAGAACCAGACTGAAATACCCCGGAACATATGGGAAAATAATACCTGGGATCCAGCAATGTCTGAGTGCCTTACCAAACACAGGGGGGCAATTAAAGGCATAACAAATAGGGACACCTTCCAAGAGACGTGGAACCCCTTTCTTTAACTACGTTAAGGACCCAAATCAGGATCTTGTTATGCCAGCCGCTCAATATTCTCAGTGGAGAAGTTACGTTAAGTAATATGTTTGAAGATTGAATGTGTAAGTTTACGTCTAAAGTCAATGGATAGGGCAAACTTCATTAGAGGCACTGCTGGACAAGTGTTTAATGGTGTTAAATGGTTCTTTTATCGGTTTAAAAACCAATTAAAATTTGTTTTTTAAAAAGAAACCAGTCCCCACCAGCCTGTGAGGTAGGTCAGGCTTAGAGGCAATGACTGGCCCAATGCCACCCAGTGAGCAAATGTGAATCCTGGTATCCCAGGTCCGAGTCCAATACTCTAACCATTACAGCACACTAGTTCTTATGAGTGCTTATGTGGATGTGTGAGATAGACCATTGTTTCTTTCACGTAGTTAGGAATTTATTTATTAAACAATCCTTTAAAGACTATTTCCATAGTTTTTAGGGGTGGGGTGTAGTGAGTCACCTATGAGTCATACCAAAATGCAGGTGTTGGGTCCCGATTCTCTGTTTCCCTCTCAGCCTTTTCAGGGGTACCTTTAGAAGTGTTATGAAAGCACGGTGGGACACAAAGCAATGACGGCTCTATATGTTTTATTTATTCAGCAGAATTTGTATGCTGCTTCATTGCAAAACCCCCAAAGCTGTTTACAATAAAATATACTTCTCAGAAAGGCAGTCAACATTCTGTGCACAGCTGCTAGATTATGTGCAGGAGGACACATTTTGCAAACAAAGTTCCAGGCATGCCCTCTCTTTCAAAACACGGTTTTGTTTGTCCATGTGGTGTGCTTTAAAGTGCAGACCACAGCCAGCCCAATACATTTTGGCACCTGAGGCCAACTGCAAAACAACGCCCCCTTCCCTACCATTACCAGAGAAGAAGGGGTGAGTGAAGATCTACATCAAGAACCGGGGGGGGGGGGGGGATAAAGATCTACATCAGGATATGCTGGCCCTGTGGATCCTGCCACCTGAGGTGGTCACCTCATTTTGCCTCACGAGTGGGCCGGCCCTGGTGCAGCCTGTGTGCTCAAAACACATGAAGTAATAATTGCTTGGAAAAATAAAATGTACATGCAAATTTGGTTTTCTACTATCGTTGCATAGTTGCACATCATACACAGTGTTAGCAAGCAACACTGATTTGTTGCTCTAAGCTGGCATGAAATTGGCAGCTGGCCGCATGTGGGCTGAATCCACTTGCTAGCAACATGCAGTGGGCCATTCTGCCCTGCAAAAAGAAATGACTAGCCTTAGGAAGCCTGGTCTAGGTCTTTCTGCATAAACCAGCCAGGTGTGTACTCTGGCACCAGCATGGTGAAAAGGAGCAGTGATGAGGGACTCTTTACCATCTCTGACCTAAAAATTGCCAGCACAGTTGCTGTTCATTCTCTATTTTTACACACTGCTTTTGATGTTGTTACAGAAACTAAAATGAATACGAAGAGGACGGCACTCTTGTTTATCTCCCTGTGGGCTCTATCCTGTGCTCGTCCTGTAAGTATTTTTTTAAAAAATGCATTGCAACCCTGACATTTTAAACGTGTTTGGTTTTAAGTATGTCCTCAGCTCACCCGCTGAAATCAGTAGGATATAAAAACATGTAACTTCAACTGGCTTGTGTCCTTTGCGCTGACTTTCTTCTGAATAATTTCTCTAACAACTACAGCATTCATTCATTCATTCATTCATTCATTCATTCATGTTTTTCTTCTTTTAATATATCCAGGTATCCAGACACCTAGGTGCACATCACAGGAGCTCTGAGGAACACTGGGTAAGCAGGCCATTGTGCTTTCTCTTTCATCAATTGATGAATTCTGCTACAAAATTATTTTAGAAGTCAGAAACAGGAAAGAACTCTCCCCAGGACCACTTGAGATCATCAAGTTACATTGAGTGCAACACAACCAACCAAAAAAAACAATTCCCTCAGATTTTGAGTTGTGCTGTGGATGAAATCACTTGGCCATCTGCTGCACTAGAATTATTTAGGCAGCATTTCTTGCCCTCCTCCTTAGTTTCCCCAAGAGTTGCCTTTTGTTGTGTCACGCAGCCCACTGATGACCACTGAGGCAAGCTGGAACTCAGCCCTCGATAAAAGCAAGTCTTCCTTTGCTACCAGTTGCTGGGGAGCAGCTTCCACTTAGGTGCTCTGAGGCAAAGGCTCAATACATTCTGCTGCCTGAGGCAGATCAGCAAATGGTGGTTCCTCCCAAGGTCAAGGTGCATAGTACCCAAGGACATCCAAGTTATTCTGGTACCTGAAGCAGAAAATCCCAGGAGTTGCCCTGCTTTACCTAATGATAGGGCCAGCCCAGCAAAGGAGTAGGTCACACAAACAAACAAAATTTGTTAGAAATACACCTGTGCACATGTGCCCCTCCAAATGTTGTTGGCCTTCAACTTTCATTAGCCTAGCCGCCATGGCCAATGATCAGGATGATGTGAGTTGTAGGATGAAACAGCTGGAGCATTAGGGGTGGCTGATATACTACCATGTGATAGGAGCCACACTATTTTTGACATTTACTATAATATAACAAATGCATAAGAACAGAAGCAACAACAAAACTGCAAGTAGGCATTCCTTAATGTCCATCTTTTGTACAGGCTACAGCAATTGAAGGAAGCTTGAATGAGGTAGCTGATTCCACAGATGTTAGTGATGAAGATACAGAGAGCAGGCCAAGCACAAGCATGGAAAATGGAAGGAAAGATGTCAGTGAACGTGTGAGCACAAGCCATGAGAGCAGTGAAGGCAAGAACTTCATCAGGAAAGTTTCCAGTGGAAGCCTAGAGAGCTCTTCAGAAGATGACCATGAATGGATCACTCGGGACAATGACGATGGCAATTATTTCAGAGTCCACCACCAGACAGTTCAGAGGAAATGGGCAGATGACAAAGACTACTATGACCATGGGGACAGTTCTAATGATCAGTCTGCTGACGGAACATCTCTGGTAGGTATTTAAAAGGTTACCATATAAACCTTTGAATTGAAGTAGCCAGAATTATTTCCCCATCATAAGCAGCTGAAAGTTTCATAGAATCATAGAGTTGGAAGAGACCACAAGGGCCATCGAGTCCAACCCCCTGCCAAGCAGGAAACATCATCAGAGTACTCCTGACATATGGTTGTCAAGCCTCTGCTTAAAGACCTCCAAAAAAGGAGACTCCACCACACTCCTTGGCAGCAAATTCCACTGTCGAACAGCTCTTACTGTCAGGAAGCTCTTCCTAATGTTTAGGTGGAATCTTCTTTCTTGTAGTTTGGATCCATTGCTCCGTGTCCGCTTCTCTGGAGCAGCAGAAAACAACCTTTCTCCCTCCTCTATGTGACATCCTTTTATATATTTCCACATGGCTATCATATCACCCCTTAACCTCCTCTTCTCCAGGCTAAACATGCCCAGCTCCCTTAGCCGTTCCTCATAAGGCATCGTTTCCAGGCCTTTGACCATTTTGGTTGCCCTCCTCTGGACACGTTCCAGTTTGTCAGTGTCCTTCTTGAACTGTGGTGCCCAGAACTGGACACAGTATTCCAGGTGAGGTTTAGTCACCTCAATTCAGTCAGATTCAGTAACATGAATGTTACAGAATATTAAAATACAATAATCTATTAAACATTAAAAGCTTCCCTAAACAGGGCTGCCTTCAGATGTCTTGCTTCTGAATCTCATTGTAAAAGAACCACCTAGCTTTTGGCAAAACAGGTGCTTGTTGGGGTAGAGGCAAGAGTGCCACTTGGCCTGTGAAACTCTAAAAACAACGTGAAATAATAAAGTTTTGTTCACCTTCCCGTTTGTCGTCTTTTATAGGAGGATCAAAATGAGGTTCACGAAGACCACAGCGATTTCAGAAAATCCAAAGAACAGTTTGATGTTGAAAATGATGGCATGCTTTATTCCCCTGATCAAGTCTTGTATACTTTCATGGGGAAAGGAGGAAGTGATCTGACCAATGATGAGGGTGCCAGTGGTGATGATGGACATAATGAGGAAGGCACTCATGGGGTAACTCCAAACAAAGGAAACGATCAGCAAACTTGGGTGACCAATGGGGAGCAAGATGGTGACAATGCTATTGGCCAACGCCACGATGGCAGTAGTAGCAGCAGTAGCAGCAGTAGTGAGAGCAGAGACCTTGAAAAAGAGAATAACCACATTACTGATTACAGCAAAAACCAAGGAAGTGATAGTTACAGCAGCAGCCAAGAGGAGAGGTATGATTTTGATGACAAAGGAATGCAAGGAGATGACCCAAACATCTTTGAGAGCCATGACAGTGATTCTCACATGCTTCATGGAGATGTCCATTCAAAAGAAAGCAGCCAGGAAAGCAGCAGAGAAAATGGGCACAGAAAAGCCAAACATCACAGCAAATCAGTGGAACAGTTTGCCAGGAAAGTATACCATTATGTTGATGCTGATTCAGATGAAGATCACAGCCCTGAAGAGGAAAAGTCCCTGCAGGAGGAGGATGCTGATTCCAAAGAAGAAAGCCAGTCTGTAGAAGATGTTAGTCAATCAACAGAAAATGTTCCCAGTAGATCCAGAGAGCATGCAACCAGTCATTCCAGAGAGGCTGTAAAGCCTTCATCTAGAGGGCACAGCAGCAGTCAGTCCAAAGAGACCTTTGACAGCCGGTCCAGGGAAGATGCGCACAGCCGATCCAGGGAAGATGTGCACAGCCACTCCAGGGAAGATGCGCACAGTCAATCCAGGGAAGATGCGCACAGTCGATCCAGGGAAGATGCGCACAGCCACTCCAGGGAAGATGCACGCAGCCGCTCCAGGGAAGATGTGCATAGCCGATCCAGGGAAGCCAAGCAGAGCCACTCCAGGGAAGATGAGCACAGCCACTCCAGGGAAGATGTGCACAGCCGATCCAGGGAAGTCAGGCACAGCCAGTCCAGGGAAGATGTGCACAGTCAATCTAGGGAAGATGCACGCAGCCGCTCAAGGGAAGATGCGCACAGCCGTTCCAGGGAAGATGCAGATAGCCAGTCCAGAGAACTCAGGGCTAGTCGGTCTAGAGAGGATGAGAACAGTCAATCTAGAGAGGGTGACGACACTGCATCAGCAGAAGACGTAAAGAGTGAATCCACTGAAGACAGCAGGGACTCCTATGAGAAGACTTTGAAAAAATCTGTAGAGATAAGTGACAGATCAGATGAACCCAGTGTTAGCAGATCTAAAGAGCAGGAGAGTGACTCTACTGAAGAAGTAGGAAAAGCGCCACCGAGGGGCAGTGAATCCAGGGAGTTTAAGAGACAACACAGCAGATCAGGTGAGAAGAGCACATCTACAGAAGAGAGTGAAGAATCATCTGAGGACATAGAGGAATCCAGCCAGGGTGACAGCAGGTTGTCTCAAAGTGCGTCGTCTGAGAGCAGCAAAGATTCCCAAGACAGCGCCAGCAGTGAAGACAGCGATTCGAATGCTCTCCGGTCCGAAGAATGGCAAGGCCAGCAGAGCAGATCAACAGAAAGCAGTGAATCCAAAGGCGAGGAGAACAGTCATTCTATAGAAGGGGAATCCAGCCAATCCAGAGAGGAAACAAAGAGCAATTCTGAAAGTACGGAAGACGACAGCTGGTCAAGGAGCATGGAGCTAGAAAGCAGAAAGTTAATGCTTGACATTTATCATAATAAGCCTTTTAGCGATTACGATGATAACGATTGCCAGGATGGGTATTAAAGCATTAAAAAGAAACCCAACTCTACGCAATATTTTGAGGTCAAGATGCGACCTCATCTTTTAATTTATTTTATCATTTTTAGCAATGTGAATATTGATAACAGGAAATTAGAGTCACCGCTGAATTTCAGTTAAAGTGAAATCCGAGATGGATCCTCTCTGGGGAGTAAGATTAGCAGAACAAACCACGTGAGGTTCGACACACTACCAAGTTGCCACGGAATTCTATCTAAAGCACAAGTCAAAGCAAATGTTGAGGTTCCTTCTCAGGTAAAACAGCTGAGTA
This sequence comes from Podarcis erhardii, assembly GCF_964252035.2. Classification (NCBI taxonomy): domain Eukaryota; kingdom Metazoa; phylum Chordata; class Lepidosauria; order Squamata; family Lacertidae; genus Podarcis; species Podarcis erhardii. Next base: position 65,191,522 of record NC_138512.1, on the reverse strand, counting down.
ATTCTGAGGGAGACTAAAATATTTCAAGAACACCTCAGAACAGTAGAAGCCACCAGGAATTTTGCCTGACACAGGGCAGTTCCATGCAGCAGTGGGGACAGCTGAATAGACTTGCCTCAGGCCTTGGAGGGCTAAGATGGCTTGAGGGGCCCCTCCAGTGACCAGCTGCATTTTTGTTTGAGTTTATAACTTTATTCTAACAAGACTCACGTTCCAGGCCTCAGACAAGCTCTGCACTGGCCTGCCACACAGGTTGGGAATCTGGGGCTGCCCCCGTGTTGCTCTGCTACAACTCCCATAATCCCATTTGCCATTCCGACTGGGACTGATGGGAGTTAGGAGTTCAACAACATCTAAAAGAGGGTTCCTTACCCCTATCCTAGCAATCTGTTTGTGCCACTACCACTGAATTTTTGGGGGGCTGTTGTGTATGTGTCTTGCAAGGTAAAGGTTAAGTCCAGTCAAAGGTGACTATGGGGTGTGGCACTCATCTTATTTCAGGCCAAGGGAGCCGGCATTTGTCCACAGACAGCTTTCTGGGTCATGTGGCAGGCGTGACTAAAACGCTACTGGTGCACGGAGGACCGTGACGAGTGCCAGAGCGCACGGAAACGCTGTTTACCTTCCCACCGCAGCAGTACCTATGTATCAACTTGCACTGCTATGCTTTAAAACTGATAGTTTGGCAGAAGCTGGGACAGAGCAACGGGAGCACACCCCGTTGCGCAGATTCGAACTGCCGACCTTCTGATTGGCAAGCCCAAGAGGCTCAGTGGTTTACACCACAGCATAGCCTTATTGGAAACAGTAATCCACAGAATTAGCAAAATAAAAGTCCCAGGACAGGTTGTCATTGTAGCAGCTGATGCCTGTTCCATTCAAAAGAAGGCCTTTCAGTAAAGTACCTGCACTATGAACCTCAGCTACATTTTAAGAGCCCCTACATCGTGTCCCTTCCATTCAATAAATTAGGTCAATAGTGACGTAGCAGAACTTACTTTAGCCCCTGCCCCACAGCAATGAAATCCCTGCTTGTCTGCATGCTGCTTGGGCCTTGTTACTGGCATCAATTGGCCAGTTCCTGTGACGTCCCTGAAGAGACAACAAGGAATATATTTCATTCCCTCCATTTTGGGGCATTTATTTTTTGCTGTTTGGAGAGTGGAGTTTATTTTTCTTTTCTTTTTTTGAGGGTGGGTCCTCCTCTGCCTTATAGCATGATTGCTCCTTCCACTATTTAAATGTGGTGAATGCATGCATGACTGTTTATTTCCTTGGTGCCAATGCGGCCTCATTTTTAAAGAGGACAAAGAGGGAGCTGGTCTTTCTATGCAGCAAAGTTGCTCACATACAAAAAGGCTTCACACCTCCACACCCCCAAATTTCATTTGAATAACTGAAGCACCCCAAATACAAGACTGGTTCTTGAGGAATGAGAGATATAAAGGAGGACCAATTTTCCATTGTTTGTACAAAAGAAAAAGATCACAGCCTAGGGCAAACACTGACTCCACATATATAGTAGCCAGCTCCAGTACGCACCTGTGTGGTAATGAAAAGACATCTGTTAACTGTAGCAACTGCACAGATAGAAAGCAAAGAAGATATTTGCCACCTGCCTGTGCACATAAGCTGTTCACACAGCCTCGGAGGTATAATTAATACATGATGTATGTAATATTTTGTAATAAATGTATAGCTGTATTGGGAAAATGTTGTGGGCTATTTTCTAATCCCTTTTTTATACAAGTGGTCCTAAGTTAAAAAAAAAAAGCAACACAACTCTGTATTTACTAATAAAGAACTTTAAAATGTAAAAGAAAAATTAGTTACCTGGTTTAATACACCTCTGTTGAATGGTTTTGATATATTGCCTGTTGAGTGCAGGTGTCAGAGAACAGAAGCAGGGGTGTGACAAGTTGGTATGTGGAGATAAAAGACAACAAACAACAGCCCCCTCTCCCACCAAACAACCTTCCCAAAAGCTAAATCCTCTCAATATAAACATGCAATATTTGGGGCCAGGGAACAAGGGGGTATCTGAGAGCAGCATGATGCCCAGTATATGCAATCCAGCCATATACCTGCTTCTTCTGAATCTCCAAATTTTGTTAAGCTTGCAAATTTGTGCTTGGATTGGGGAATATATCCAATCTTCTTCTTATGTTACCAGCCCCCAAAACTCCTATCTGGGCCTGAACCCAATGAACTTTGCCAGCATGTCTATTTGTGTTGCCAGACAACCACTGGACTTAGAACCACTGCTTAGAGTATCACCTTCTGTGCAATAGCAATAAACAGGCCAGCTGCTCCCTCTTCTGGCGAGCCAACCCACGGGTGGACAGAGCTGCCTGGGTCTTGTTGACAAAAGCCCCCAATTTAGTACCCCCATCCCTTTATACTTTCCCAGTTTAACTTGATCTTCCTCAGCTACGGTTCCCAGAGTGGTTTAACAGTCCATCCTGCTTCCAAGGGAACTCTGGGAATTGTAGGTCTTTGAGGGGATTGTTGTTGTTGTTTAGTCATTTAGTCGTGTCCGACTCATTGTGACCCCATGGACCAGAGCACGCCAGGCACTCCTGTCTTCCACTGCCTCCCGCAGTTTGGTCAAACTCATGCAGGTAGCTTTGAGAACGCTGTCCAACCATCTTGTCCTCTGTCGTCCCCTTCACCTTGTTTGAGGGGATTAGGGGTTTCCAAACAACTGCTAGCACAATAGGTGTCTGCAGCACATTTCACCAGCAGCCAACTCTATAGGCAGGGCTGTCTTAAGCATATGTGGCATCGGGGTGCAAAGATCTGCCCGACGCCCCCCCCCAGGTTGCCCAGTCCCAGGCATGTAGGATGGCAGAGCTGGCCACCAGTCTCAGCAAGCAGCTCGCTAGCTTAGTCGCCCCTGAACTCATGGCGCAGAGCCGCCTGCAGCAGAAGAGCCCTCTGTGGCGCTCCGACTGATGGGCGGGCTCTTCCCTGGACTCAACTCTCGGGCCCCGGACGCTCGGCCTGGCACCCCTGAGTGCTCCACACCCCTAGTGCCTCTGGGTAAGACGGCCCCTGTCTATAGGTCTGAAGTGTCTTCAGCCCCTTCAATATCTGCTGGGAGGGGGCAAGAGAGGAGGAGCCACTAGCCATTGAAGCTGCGCCTTACTGGGCCCTGGGCTCAACTTCCTCCTGATGATGCGATGTTGTGCATGTGCCGCATGCATAACGTCACACACACACACATCATGTCACACATGCTGCATGTCAGGCCCCCTCAATCCTGGGTGCAAGTCAGCGTCTCTGGCAGCCAGGGAATTGTTCCTTTGTGGAAGAAGGGGCAGGAGGGCTCAGCACGAACGGCCTCTTGAGTACCAAATATAAACTTAACTCTCAGATGCTTCTGAGGCCACGTGACAATGCAGGGTCCCCACAGCACGTGTGCCAAAATAGCACCCCTACAGATCTCTCTTCCCAAAAGGTGGCAAATGGTAGGCTCCTCACACGCCAATTGAAAACACACCCCTACCCTTGCAGGAATGGCTCTTCCCATCTCTCCTCAGCCTGTCCACACCACTGTTGTCCTCTACATGTTTGTTGGGCTACAATTCCCACCATCCCTGACCATTGGCCATACTGGCTGGGGCTGATGGGAAATGTAGTCCAACATCTGTTGGTGGCAACCACTGTCCTAGAAGCTGCTGCGAGAATAAACTGTGATGCTTTTTAATGGCCAGAAAGTGGCACTGCTGCTTAAAGTCAAAAGAATCATGCCTGTTGCTTTCAGTTCGAATTGAAGATCTGCTGTGCAAACCTTCCATATAAGTTTGTCAAAAGAAGCAATGTTTTCAGAGAGAAAAGATGGAATGGGGTGAGGGAAGGGCAGTTTTCCAGAACTGAGTCCTGATGGAAATTTGTAGAAAGCACTTCTACAATAATCTACACGGAGCTTAGTTGTGTGAGGGGGTAAAAAATATTATTTATGTATTCTAGAAGGAAGACTTAGGAGTCAGGAGTAGGATGAATTAAGGAACTTGCAACAGATCTACAATATTCTCACAGTTTTTAGGTATAAAGATGATGCTTCAGGACTGACAACTAACTAAACCTTGAATAGGCTAGGATAGTAGAGATCTCAGCTACTTCTATTTTATTACTTATGGGCACCCTGTTACTGAGTCTCAGAGCTCTTTCCCCTGCCAGCAAACACACCTGATTGCCCCTTACCTGGGTTCTCAAAGTCTCTGATGATTATGGTGCTTCTGTCTCCTTTTCTCACTTCCTGTTGGCCCCACCTGTTGCCATCAGGAACTGTAGAATGCTGGGTCCTGTGGTTGGAAGAGCATGCCACGCACATGTCTCTCCCTTTTTATTCACTAATTAATGGAACAATGAAAATACCAGTATGTTTCTGAGCACAATTCAAAGTGCTGGTGTTGACCTTTAAAGCCCTAAACGGCCTCGGCCCAGTATACCTGAAGGAGCATCTCCACCCCCATCATTCTGCCTGGACGCTGAGGTCCAGCGCCGAGGGCCTTCTGGCAGTTCCCTCATTGCGAGAAGCAAAGCTACAGGGAACCAGGCAGAGGGCCTTCTCGGTAGTGGCTCCTGCCCTGTGGAACGCCCTCCCATCAGATGTCAAAGTGATAAATAACTACCTGACATTCAGAAGACATCTTAAGGCAGCCCTGTTCAGGGAAGTTTTTAATCTGTGATATTTTAGTGTATTTTTGGTTTTTATGGAAGCCACCCAGAGTGGCTGGGGAAACCCAGCCAGATGGGCGGGGTACAAATAATAAATTATTATTATTATTATTATTATTATTATTATTATTATTATCATCATCATCATCATCATCATCTAAAAAACCAGTTCTGATACAGGTGCAGACTGGGAAACATCTCTGCTTAAAAGACTTGTTGAAAAGGGAAGATCTTCAGCAAGCACTGAACAGACAATGAAGACAGCTCCTTTCTCATACTTAATGGGAAGGAATGCCCAAGGGTAATTCAGTTAAACCACAGAGCCTAGGACTTGCTGATCAGAAGGTCGGTGGTTCGAATTCCCATGACAGGGTGAGCTCCCGTTGCTCAGTCCCTGCTCCTGCCCACCTAGAAGTTCAAAAGCACGTCAAAGTGCAAGTAGATAAATAGCAGGAAGGTAAACGGCGTTTCTGTGTGCTGCTCTGGTTCGCCAGAAGCGGCTTAGTCATGCTCACCACATGACCTGTACACTGGCTCTCTCAGCCAGTAAAGCGAGATGAGCGCCGCAACCCTAGAGTCGGCCACAACTGGACCTAATGGTCAGGGGTCCCTTTACCTTTACTTAGGGATGGTTAGGATTGCTGCCTTAGTGTAATGGTTCTAGGGGTTGCTTGTGCGTAAATCGGCACCACGCTTGGCTGGGTTACCTGAGTGAACCCTTTCTGTCCGGACAGCCACTCATCCGTGTCTGTCTCAATCACTGGCAGAATCCGTCAGTGGGTGTTTCTTGAACTTCTTCCAGCAAAGAAGCTCTTTGACACCTAGTCTCCTCCTACTCTCCCTGCGCGGAAGCCTTCTGCGCAGGGAGGGTGTGGGCAGCGGAGGACCCGTGCTCTCCCCGCTGGTCTCCGGCGAGGAGTCATGGAGCCCCCTCACCGATTCCCCCATCTGCCCCCCTTCTCCACTGGTGCTATGCTGATTTCCTTCCCCAGAAGATGGGCTGCCTCTCTCCCTCCTGGGATGCTCTCCGGAATCCCTCTGGAGCCCTCCCTCCTCCTCTGGCTCCGATGGCAGTTCCCTGACACTTAGTCTCATTCCCCCTCCCCTCATATGTTACCATCCATATTTGAGCTCCAGCGGGTGTCTGGAGTTAACACAAGCCCTTTGCACTCCCAAGGCTTTTGAGAAGCTAGCTTTAAGGTATCACATTATTTTTGGTGTGTGATGGTGGTGGCGTCAGGCTGAAAGTAGTAGTAGTAGTAATAATAATAATAATACAGTGGACGCTTGGGTTGCGAATGTGATCTGTGTGGGATGCACGTTCGCAACCCACAGCAGTGTGTCTGTGCATGCGCGGGTTGCAATTAAGCGCTTCTGTGCAGGCGCAAAGTGCGATTTAGTGCTCCTGCGCATGTGCAACCGCCAAACCCCCCAAAGTAACCTGTTCTGGTACTTCCGGGTTTCGGCGGGTGCGTAACCCAAAAAAACGCAACCTGAAGTGGCTGTAACCCGAGGTATGACTGTAATAATAATAATAATTTATTATTTATACCCCATCCATCTGGCTGGGTTTCTGCAGCCACTCTGGGCGGGTGAGCACCCTAGAGCAGAGCTTTCCTAACTGTGTGTCATGACATGTTAGTGTGTCAGCTGCAGTGTGTACGTGTGTCGTGCGAATGCTCCCCATTCACCTCCGGTTTGCTAGTAAAACTGAATTACTGTGTCGCGAAATGATGCATGTCTAAAAAAAAAATGTGTCACCAATGTGAAAAGTCTGGAAAGCTCTGCCCTAGAGTTTGTGCAGCGAAAAATACAGCCGGTCTGATTATTGTAGCAAAGTTTCCTTGAGAAGTTACGACTTCCTAAGTCAAAGAAGCTTTTAAGGAGGAACCTTAAAAGTCGGCTTTGTCTTCCACCTGTCCTGGGGATCACAGAAGGTGAGGTTCCTCTGGATGTGGCGGGCTGGAGTATTTATACCATCAGGCATCCTTCCTGGATGACTGAGGTTAAGGTGGTTTGCCTGCCTGTCCTGACCATTTAAATAGATCAATAAAGCCAGAAGAAGAGGCTCATTGAAATTTCTGGAAGGAACACCTTTCAACCTGTTTCAAAGGCACATTTTCTCCATTACTAATCCCCGAAAATAAAGGTGTTTCCATTAGGGGTGTTCCAAAAATTCCCCTGAGACTTTCAGTATGGTTTGGCTACTTCCAAGAGTTGCCACAAATATTTAGATATTATATAGCAGAATTATTAATGTTATTAAATCTATTAATATTAAGATATTATATATATTATATCTAGTCCGGAAATGGTTAATATGTGGAAGTATATTTTTAATTGTCTTTTAGATTGTTTTAATCTGTTTTATAACATTTCTTGGGAGCAGCATATAAATATGATTATGATTGTTATGATTATACTTTGTTTCATTTTTAAATTGTATATATATTTGCTGCCCTTTGTGGCTCTTTAGGGTGGAAGGGTGGGATATATATTCAATCAATTAATCAACCAACCAACCAACAATATATACCCAAGACATAAGTCACAGGCACAAACTACCAATAGAGTTTCCTGCACCCATTTTGAACCAGAGGGGCTTGAATGAAGAGGTACTGCCCAGGTATTTTTTTGGGTGGTGGTGGTAAATTGCCTGCCATGGTATAGCCCTACCCAGACCTGGAATCTGAGGTCTCTTTAGATGAGGACCAAGGAGAGCAGCACTCTCCAGCAGATCTCTTCACGGCCAGTGATCTGGAGAAGTTATTGGGTCCAACCCCAGAGATGGACGTCACCATACTAGCTGTCGGTATTCTCCGTCAGCTCTCAGACTCCTTCTCATCTTCTCCAGAGTCACAGCAGTGGAGGAGGCAGTGAGCCAGACAGGAACTTCAGGCTAGCTACCTGTGAAGCTGCTCAGAAGGGTGAAATGCAGGAAACATCACGGTGAATTGCCTTGAAGCCACTGCAGGAGGTATGACAAGAGGCTGAAATAAAGGGTGTATGCTTCTTATGACTAGAGCCTGAAAGGTGTTTTTTTTTAATTAAAAAAAAACATTAATTGAGTGGACCCCTCTCCTTACCTCACTAGGTACCACTTAAATGCAATGTATATTTTACCTTTATGGCAAATTGCATGTTCTCCCTCTACTTAAATGGAGCTGACACCAGCTGTTGACAAAGCAAATGATGACTCCTTCCTTTTACTCCTGGGTTGGGCACATAGGAGAAAAATAAGGGACAGTAAAGTTGCTCAGGTCTATTGGATGAAATATTGTTTTGATGATTCTCCAGGGGATTGCCTTCACATTTATTAAAAACACACAGTCATTTGTTTCATTGAAGCACCATAAAAAATTGTTTTGTTAATGAAGCACGTGTAATGCTAAGACAAACCATGGCTTAGCAGGAATATGTGAACTTGCAGGCCCAGAGCGGATGGTTTGTCAGGAGATGACAAACCATGAGTTAAGGTTTGGACGGCATGCTAAGCCAAACCAATGCTTATAAGTTCATAATAAGCTATGGCTTGGCTCAGTGCTACATGTGAATTATCTCCCAGTGGTTTAAAATGTGAATCTTCAAAATTTTCATACTGAATTTTAAATTGCTTCAAAACTGCATTTCTCCTGTAATTCAAGCCCACCAAACCACCCTGGCAACACAACTCTTGGTATAATACAATCTTCGCCATCAATTTATAAAACTTGGAGCATCTGCCTCAGAAAGCATGCCAGAGTCTCACTGAAGTACCCACTCCAAAACATCGTACAGAGTTCTAAATATGTTTCTTGTGTTTGACCACAATGCTGCGGATTTAAAAAAGAGAAGTCCTCAAGCTAAGGTTTGTTACACATGGCTACAGCTCTCTCTTCCATCTTCGGGAGCCCAAGAGGACGCCATGGCAATAGTAAACCTTTGTGCTTTCAAACTATTTCGGCAGACAAATGTCTTCCCATTGCATGGAGCCCCAGCTTCCCAAGTATAATAACACAGCGCCAAGAGTGAGATGAAGGAAAAGTAAGGAAAAGGATTTCAAAGTGTTCTTTACACAAGACCACTCTCTCATTTTGCCTTTTAGTGAGAACCGTATTTTTGGAACACCACAGGAATGCAGCCGAGAGAGAGAGAATGAGAGAATTTTCTCCCCAACCACTGCCCTTACTGTTACACCTTGTACCCTTGGTCTAAATCAGTAGCCAAGCCTGCCACAACTCAAACCCAAAGTTTTAAATACAGCAACTCTAATGTTCACTACAGTGCTTATGCAAGGTTTCCCTTATCTCTTGGTGGTACTACGAGGCCCTTGCTCTGCCTTTCCAAAGGTGGGTAAGGAGTCATCAGGCTTTGGGAAGGGGATGTGAGGGCTCTGGCAGGGTCCTAGAGCCCCCATTTCCTTCCTAAAGCTGGGAAAATGCTAACTAAACTTTGGGAATGAGGACCCTGCCAGAGTCCTCACAGCTCCTTCCCAAAGCCCAGTCCCTCGCTCAGCCCCCTTGGCTCAGTGCCCACTATGTCTGATCCACTCGCACAGCCCTAAATCCACCCCTGTTCTGGTCTAGGGATGGACACCCTTCAGGCTTGTGCTATCAACTTCGTGTTTTTTGCTAGAACCCCGAGGGATCTAGGAAGGCCAGGTGAAGAACAGTGATTTCAGGCAGTGGTGGTGCATGTTCAAGAGCCATGTGAAAAATGATTATGTTTAAATGGCACACTTTCCTGCTTAGCAGGAAATTGTCCTAGTTTGAGGACAATATATCATTTGGAGATCAGGTTGACCTTGCTGCAAGGCTTCTAGCTCTTTTTGCTTTAAATAAATGGGCCTGTGTCAGGCTTCGGGGAATCAGATGTTTCCCACATAGGCAACCAAGAATCAGAGAAACGATAAAAGTTCTTACCATGCAATAATTCACAGAGAATGACGAAGGAATGCAGCCTTCCCAAAATATGGCATTGCTCCAAGTAAAGCCCCACCCCTCCTACGACCACCCTATTCGTCGTCACTCCTGCATTGGCTAGTCTGAGCTTTCTGCCTCTGAGCTCTCTGTTCTAATACCCTCAATGCCTTTCTGGTCTTGGGAGTGTTACGATTTTCCGTTCCACCTAAACAGATGTGTGGAGTTGTTGTATGTCACATGTCTGTTTACATTCCAGCACAGCTTGCTGGAAACTTCCGTTGTGTGTATAGCTTTTGCTTATGCTGTTTGCTTGGACACGAAGGGTAGCAGACATGTTTTTCTCTTTGTCCTGATGTTGAATAAAATGCCTGTAAATATACTTTACACAGCCTCTATCTGCCCTTCTGTTGCGAAGAGTTTTATTCTCTGCTGGCCTGCGTGCTCAGCTTCTGAAGGTTTCTGAAGCTCGAGTCGCAGTTACATGCTGATCCAAGGACCGGAGATCGCCCGGCTGCTGGCCGCTGGGCTGGAGCCAGCTGGGGGCCTGCCATTTGCCCCCGTCTCCTTGGATGCATCCCAACAGGGAGGGGGTGGGTCAGGAATGCTCTCCAAGGACACTGAGTCTCTCCCCTGGTGCTTCTTTTTCCTGATGTTCCTCTTCCAATATTTCCCAGCTTCTGCCCTCTGCAGCCTCTGAACTATGGCCTTCTGCAAACCACTGTTCTAAATCTATACTGTCCTCCTCTTCTTGGGACGGTGCAGGAAGAGGGGCGGCTGTCCCCACCATTCCTCATCAGTCCAGCCCCTGACAGCCTGAGAGTCAGACTTCCTTGAAGCCCCAAAGAGCATTATGATAAACAGCTGCCTGTCAAAGGTGTGGCATAAAGGCAAGAGATCATAGCTGTCAAGTGTCCCTTATTTGGCGGGACAGTCCCTTATCCCAGCACCATGTCCCACTGCTGTCCCTTATTGATGATGTCCCTTAAATAAGCTACTGAAGGTAATGGGGCCTTTCTATGTCCAGCTGTCCTTTGTCAATAACAAATTGTTGTTGTTTTTTGTATTGAATATATGCTATATGGTAATTTATGGACCTAATAGGTATCTAAAGCCATTTGCACGCAACAAAATATGTATTTTATCAAAGTAATTGTTGATCCCTTATTTTGGCTGCTGATCCCTTATTTTTGAGGCTGCTGGTCCCTTATTTTCAAATCTGTAAGTTGACAGCTATGCCCCAGTATTCCACAGTGAGTGTTTTCTATATTAAGGAAGACACCAGCCCTTTGCTATTCAAAAGCCTTATGCAACATCTCACTGGTCTTGCTACTAACACCACCATGTTTTAAATCAAAAGGCTCTTCAGTGGCTGTAAACAAGTCCAGAGGTTTGGCCATCTGTTTGGTTATGTGATGTTATTTCCTTGCCATCCCTAAACTTGAAGAATTTGTGCCCACACTGTTTGACGTGCAGAAAAAGTCCCCTGTCATATTTGCTTGCGGCTCTATTTAAGTTCATGCCTTGCATTGAGATGTGAACATTTACCTGGCACCTGGTATTTTAGGAGTCTGTGCTGGAGATGCCTATCCTTTTCATTTTGGAGGGGTGGGGGTATTTTTGTAACCTTTTGCTTGTTGCTCTTGGGAAATACTAATTCAGGATAAGGACTTGTATAGAAATAGAAAATCAATCCAGCAGAAAGGAAAATGTTTGAACAGCTCTGGGTCAAACCCATGGCTGTATTTTGATACGTTGAAAGGGAAAATGCTGTTTTAAGTAACTACTTCCCACTCCCTGTCAGAAATATTTGCTATCCAAACAAAGCAGGTTTCAAACAAATACAGTGCTTTTTTTCTAAAAAAAATGTTTAGGGGTACTCTCATTTTCCTACTCATATTGAAATACTGCCCCTCAATGAGGCCAAACTTAGATTCACAAAATGTTTAGGGGTATGCGTACCTCTGCGAACCCCCAGAAAAAAGCACTGTATCTATATGAGATACAGGGCCAGAACTCCACAACACTGCATAAAATTCGCATTGACTAATTAATTGTAATTATTATCAATATTATTAACTATTATTAAATCTCAGAAATATAATATAATTACAACAAATACTTAAATACATGCTACTATATATATGTCTATTTATCCACACAGAGAAACTTTACCTTATATCTATTCTTCATAAATTTAGTTAGAAGAGTTCACTTATCTTTAAAAATTATCTCACTTGTCTGCTTCTCTCCCTCTAATAAATTCTGTGTGTTTATATTTATTTGTTTATTTAATTAATTCATATCCCAACCTTCCTCCCAAAGGAGTCCATGGTTGCCAACATACAGCAATAAAACAATAAAATGTGGAATACTGTAAGTAGCCTCATAGAACCATCACACTTTAGTCTAATTAATGCATGAAGGAGTTAATACCATAGAGCAAGGTTTCCCAAACTTGGGTCTCCAGTGGTTTTGAACTACAATTCCCATCATCCCTGACCACTGGTCCTGCTAACTTGGGATGATGGGAGTTGTAGTCCAAAAACAGCTGGAGATCCAAGTTTCGGAAACCTTGCTATAGAGTAATCTGCCCAGCCAGGCTTAGTGATCTTCACTTCCTCTCACATTGCAAAGAACTAGGTAATCAAGCCTTTGTTCCCTCCCCAGTCTACCTGATGAACTCAGCATGTGAAGAGGCTAAGCTGGTATGGTTCTCAACAGCCATTCTTGTGTTCCTATGCCAATAATTTAGGAACTTTCACCACTTTGTTAACTAAATCAGGTTTTACTGCCTATGCAACTTTTCTGACTGAGGTATAGAAAAAGCACATGAACCAGACCTTTGAAGAATTTGTAAGTAAACCATTTTACTAAATGTGTAGTCTTTTTTGACGCTAGGGGAAGTGAGAAACATTCAAAGGAGCTTGGAAGGGTGTATTTGGAAGGTCTGACAGCCTATATTCTCATGCTTTACTTTGCTGCATATTTTGTGCTTTTAAATCTCTGCTGGGCTTATCTCACAAGAGAGTACTTGCCCCAAACCTGGATTGTTGCATCCTGGGAATTCTCCTTTCTACCCCCCACCCTGCCCCTGTACCAACAAAAACATATTCAAAACAACTCCGATACAGACTGTGAAATATCATAGGGTTGCCATATTTCAAAAAGTGAAAATTCCGTTTTTAAGCTATTTTTAAAGGAAATTCACCAAAAAACAACACTTCTGATGCCACACGCCTGGACATTTCAACTGGTTACTGTAAATTCTGCCCAGACACTATTTTCGGCTCACGAATCTCATATATGTCCAGTAAATTCCAGACACATGGCAGCCACCACACTAAAGGCCTAGACATCTAGAGGGCAGCTGGGGAGGCTGGAGGGGATAATATGAGCTCAGTCAGCCTCCCCCAAACTATTACTGTCTAGATGTTTTGGACCACAGTTCCCATCAGCTCTAGCCAGCACCTGTAGGACACTAGGTTGTGAGAGGCACTGGGGTAGATGAACAAATATGGCAATTCCATCTCTTCCTACTCACTGAGCACCACTGATTTAAGAGAGCAGAAATATCTGAGCAGCTGAGGGTGGCTTGTCTTATATCCCTTCAATAAAACCTGGGAAATGGCTGTTTGTTAGCAGAAGGGACTCCTACAAACAAGCACTTTGTCTATGAGCTGAATGGTGGCAGACTTCCCTTCCTATTTGAAGCCCTGGCTTCCTGAGAATGCAAATCTATAATTTCATCAGAGCCTCCAGGGCTTTGCTTTTCAATAGTGTAATGACTACTGTTCCCTCAAGGGTGCCCATTAGGTATATATATCACATACCTGCGAAATCTACAATATAGTATATAATAACTATTTTGAACAAACACTTCAGTGGCTTTTAAAAAAGAAAAAGAAAGCAGGGCCAGGAGCTACTTTGCTAGAAAAAAGGGCTTTATATTGTATATTTCGTTAGTATGATTTTTTTTATTAAAACGAAAGGGAGAGGCTGAAAAGTTAATGTGAAGTCAGAAATGAGCAATAAATATGTTAGAACAGTTTCACACAACCCTGTGTTTATTTTTTTATATTTTTATAGCTGCCCCACAAAAAGAGTTCCCTGGGCAGCTATAGAGCAAACAACATACAAAAAAATTAATAGAATCATAGAATTGTAGATTGGAAGAAACTATGAGGGTCATCTAGGCTTGTAAAGAATGGATGCTGTTCACACTGTAACTAGGTCTGTGGCCTTCTGTGATTGCTCTGCCCAGCAATCAGAGATCTTTCTCTACTGACCAAAATTTTTGGGTTGCCATACGTCCGGATTTTTGCCGATTTTTGGTTATGTCCAGGAAATTCAGTTATGTCTGGGGAAACCTCAGGAAGCACTTATTTAAATGACCGGTTTATGGAATTTGCTTGCCCTTAGCATTATGTGGATTCAAAAGTGTATAAGGCAAATTCATGGACAAAATTCATGGACGTATGCCCAAAATTGAAGGGACACAGGTGGCGCTGTGGGTTAAACCACAGAGCCTAGGGCTTGTCGATCAGAAGGTCGGTGGTTTGAATCCCTGTGACAGGGTGAGCTCCCGTTGCTCGGTCCCTGCTCCTGCCAACCTAGCAGTTCGAAAGCACCTCAAAGTGCAAGTAGATAAATAGGTACCGCTCCAGCGGGAAGGTAAACGGCGTTTTCATGCGCTGCTCTGGTTAGCCAGAAGTGGCTTAGTCATGCTGGCCACATGACCTGGAAGTTGTACGCCAGCTCCCTCGGCCAATAAAACGAGATGAACGCCACAACCCCAGAGTTGGTCACGACTGGACCTAATGGTCAGGGGTCCCTTTACCTTTATCTTTATGCCCAAAATTGAGGGAGAGATCATTGACTACATATTCAGTACTGTTTTGTAATGTTGTGAGCATGAAGACTCTGTTTAGATTTTTAACCTGAACATTCAATGATTAGATCTTTTACATTAAAAAAACAACCCTCTATTATCGGTTAGAGTTTGTACAATTAAATATATAACAAACACTTTTTTTTTTTAAGTAAGTGAAAACTATTTGGTGCAAAACAGAGAGAAAGCTTTATTGACAAGCTGACTCCCAATGAGTTTTGGACATTGTTCTTCTGGGGGAAATTCTTTTCTATGGTACCTTCTTACTTTCAGAGATTTTGAGGCCCTAAATACGTGAGACTTTAGTGAAACATGACTTCATTAACAGGGCTGCTTCAAAGCCCTTCCACATTCCAATTGTTTGGTGAATATTGAAAGTTTGCTGTGCCACCACAAAGGTTTCCAGCGGTTTGTCAGCTGTGACATCGCAAAATGTCAGCATGCATTGAAAAACCAGGACCAGGTGTGTAGTGAAAACACAGTTTGTTTGACTGCATGTGCGAAAACCTAGCGTGGCTAAAGTCTATCATCTATTCAGAGATGGGATGCTAAGTGATGTGTAAAAAAAGTAGCTGCCGAGAAGGCTTTGATGACTGCAAAAATCAAGGGACATTGCAGTGAGAAACCTGGTTGTCTGAACAAGTGGAAGGCTTGTGACAATAGCCAGGCTAGAAGATTTGATTATGGAGCATCACAAAAAATAGCTATTAAAGGGTAGGCTGATGTATAAGTTAACCAGATCAGGAGTGCCACTAAAATTTTACCTTTCAGTTAGAATGCACCTGAATATCTCAAAAGGAAAAACGTAGGTAAAGGAATATAGTAATCACAGAAGCGGGGATTTGCCTGGCATTCATAATATATATTATCTTGCAAAAACAAGCCATGGAATATACTTATCTAGCATTCTGCCTGAGTGGGGAAGAAGTGGAGAATTTCAATTTAGTGCACAAGGCACATAATCATTTCAAGGACAAAAGGGGGGGATTAGTGGGTTTTCACTTAAGACCCTGTGTGAAGTCACAGTTAAGTTGCTAGGCTTTGATTGGTTGCCTAGAAGCTAAAACACTATTTAAATTCTTGCAGGGTACTTCCGTGGGTCCTTACCTCAGAGAACTGAGGCACAGAGGCATCAAAAAAACATCACTAATGATTTTAAGATTGTTCACTGCAGCACAGCAAAGAAGGTAAGTGGAACATGCTTTACTTTGAAACAGACCGGTTTCTTGCTGAATTTATTTAATTTGGTAAAAGGACAAACAATGTATACATATCGAATACTTTCTACAACCAATACAGTGATCATTTGTGTGAGTGCATTGATATTTAGCAGGTAGCAAAGCTAGTTTTTTTATTTTAAAAAAATCAACCATTTTGCATAGGAAGGTTAACAGCAATTAGCATTCTGTGGTTTACTGGAAGGAGGTAGAGGTACTTTGCAAATTTATCACACAATTATATGTGTCATCAGTTTACATGATCATTTCTACTCAGCAGGCAGAAATCTCAACAGCTTCAGCTTTTCCCAGCAGGGAGACGTTGTGAAGAGGGATGCTCCCTGTTGAATTTCTGTTTGCTGTAAATGCAGATAGGCACAGGAGCCATATTTAAAAAAAAATGTGGCATCCTCGGATAAGGACAGGTTGGTAGGAGATCATCACTATGGCAATAGCAGCCCCTGTGCTACTGTCCATTCAGAAGGTTCCAGGTTCCATCGCTGGCATCGCCATTGAAAAATAAACTTTCTCAAGTAGCAGAACTGGGAGAGATACCTGCTTAGTGCGGACACCACCAGAGCAAGCAATTCTGGATCAGAAGAAGCAATGGTCTTACTTAGGTCTACAATATGTTGTTGTTGTTTCGTCGTTTAGTCGTGTCCAGCTCTTCGTGACCCCATGGACCAGAGCACGCCAGGCACTCCTGTCTTCCACTGCCTCCTGCAGTTTGGTCAAACTCATGCATGATATGCATGATATCAAATACATCATTGCCTCTAAAATGTCTCTGGGTTGTTGTTGTTTTAATAAAAATGCAAATAGCATCAGCTGGTGGTGCCGACATTGGGACAGAGGTGAAATGTAACTCTTTTCTCCCTCGCTATGGCCTTGAGGAAAATCCCCCCTTTGGATGCTGCTCATTGACATCACTCAGGGACTTCCCCTCCAAAGCAAATGCTGGCTTCAGGGGCAGGATTCTCTTCATGACCACAGCAGGGGAGGAAAATGTTAACTTTTCCCACTGTGCGTGCTGCAATGTTGATAATTATCAGGCTCCCCATGATGCTATTTGACTTTAAAAGTAAACACACACACACACACACACACACACACAAAGTCTCTGCACATGAAATCCATGACAAGATTGCATTGGTGGTGCTAGACAGGGGGCAAGCAGCCCCCACAAGCAATGAGCTCATCCCCCACATGCCCTCCATTTCTGAATTCCTACCAGTTCAGGTTCAATGTGTTACCATTAGTATAGAGGTAAAGGTAAAGGGACCCCTGACCATTAGGTCCAGTTGTGACCAACTCTGAGGTTGCGGTGCTCATCTCGCTTTATTGACCGAGGGAGCCGGCGTACACTTTCTGGGTCATGTGGCCAACATGACTAAGCTGCTTCTGGCAAACCAGAGCAGCGCACGGAAATGCCGTTTACCTTACCGCCGGAGTGGTACCTATTTATCTACTTGCACTTTGGCATGCTTTCAAACTGCTAGGCTGGCAGGAGCAGGGACTGAGCAACAGGAGCTCACCCTGTCGCGGGGATTCGAACCGCCGACCTTCTGATCGGCAAGTCCTAGGCTCTGTGGTTTAACCCACAGCGCCACCCATGTCCCTTATTACCATTAGTATATGAAGCCCTTAACTACTTGGACCAGTTTACCTACAAGATTGCCTTATTTGTTTTGTTTTTTTTGTCCACCTAGAAATATACTTTGCTCCTGCTGTGCCCTCCAGAATCCCCCCCCCCGATTTGTTTTTTGAGTTTGATTTGATATCCCGCTTTGTCACTACCCGAAGGAGTCTCAAAGCGGCTTTTCCCTTCCTCCCCCACAACAAACACTCTGTGAGGTGAGTGGGGCTGAGAGACTTCAAAGAAGTGTGAATAGCCCAAGCTCACCCAGCAGCTGCATGTGGAGGAGCGGAGACGCGAACCCGGTTCACCAGATTACGAGTCTACCGCTCTTAACCACAACACCACACTGGCTCTCTAATAGGTTTTGAGTGGGGGAGTTACCCAGGTTTAGTGGCATGAAGCTTACCACATTAAGATGTGGCCATCTGATTCAGTGACTGATACTACAAAGAATGCAAACTTTAGATTTCATTAAAACTTGGTTCATCTCGGGTACCCCTTTCTAAAGGTTCCTCTGAAGCATCTGCTTATATTTCCATTTGGAACATATGGACATAGGGAGCTACATTATATGGAATCAGATCCTTGGTCCATCTAGCTCAGTATGGTCCACACTGACTAGCCATGACTATAAGACTTTGGACCAGGGTCTCTCCCTGCCCTGCATGAAGATGCTGGCGATGGAAATTTGGGATGCAGATGTTCAACCACTGAACTGTGGCCCTTTGGGTAATGCTTACCAACAAAACCCACTTGACTCCCTTGGCGATTGCTTGTGAATCACCCACCCGTCTGTGGAAACTGTAAAAGCCAAAAATGGTTTGAAAAGAATTTCTCAATAGGTACATTGGTTTAAACCATGCACAATAATTAACTCTTAGCTACTTTCAAAAGAGAACGTTGGTTTCTCCCAGCCCTCCTTTTTTACCATGTGGAATAGTGGATTTTCTCTTGTGTCTGGAGATTTCCCCTGCAGCTTGCTTGCTTTCTTTCCAGCCACAGAAGGAGAGCATTTTCTCCACCTAAATGGGAATGTCACACTCATGACCGAAGGAAACCCATTATTATGAGTTTTCTGCCTCCCCTGTGGTTTTGCAACGCCTAGAACCCTGTGCTAGCTGGAAAATGCCCAGCTAAGATTGCCCTTTGCTTCATGCAGAATCCTCTAGTCAGCCATAGAAGTTATGATTAACCAACTGATGTGGCTTCTCTGGCCTTGGGTGGCACATCAAGCCCCAGGCCTGGTGTCAATAATTGAGGCCTAGATGTGTACATTTAGTGCTCTGCTGCTTGAGAACAAAAAAAAAAAAAGTAAAGCAAGAAACCTCTGCCAGCTGCAGCAGTGTTTATTGTTACCCCTGCCAGATGTTTTCAGTGTAATTTACACTTTTGAAGAAATGGGCAGTGAACATTAATCAGTCTCAAAAGTGACTAGGTTTGTTTGTCACCGTGTCACTCTCTCAACACAAGAAAGGAAACCCAGATCCTGGACTTTGCAAGGAAAATGTATTATTACTCAGGCAGTATCATATTAAGTAGTCTCAATAGGCTTATTGAGATCGGCAGGTAAGCAACAAAGAGGATTTTATAGGATTGCATGCAAATACCCTGCACTTGCAACATACAGTTCTCACCCTAATTCCTGTCAAATATTCTAGAGAGAGGAAATAACAGATTAGGAGCCCTCACAGTCAGAGCTCAGTTTCAGCCACCCAGGGGGCTCTGTCCTATATATAAACGACATGGTAGAAGCAAGGACTTAATGTAATTGTGAGGGCTACATTTTGCATTTAGCAGACTTCGACATTTCCAGGAATTCTGCCCCTTTTTGGAGAGGCTGGTATATTTTCAGACGGGTGGTGGCTTGTCTCAGAATAGTACTGCCACCTTTCAGTGAGCCCTGGGAGTCTGTGTTACACGGAATGATGTGCCAAACTCTGTCCTTCGTTGTCTCTGATTCAAAATATAAGGTAAAAGGGAAAAAATAGTAAAGGTAAAGGACCCCTGGACGGTTAAGTCCAGTTAAAGGTGACTATGAGATTGTCGCGCTCATCTCACATTTCAGGCCAAGGGAGCCAGCGTTTGTCCACAGACAGCTTTCCGGGTCATGTGAACTAAACTGCTTCTGACGCAACAGAACACCATGACAGAAACCAGACTGCACGGAAACGCCATTTACCTTCCCGCTGCAGCGGCGCCTATTTATCTACTTGCACTGGTGTGCTTTCCAACTGCTAAGTTGGCAAAAAAAATCAAAATATAAACAATAATAAACCATAAAATAAAAGTTCCAGTTACAGATAGGTAGCTGTGTTGGTCTGCCATAGTCAAAACAAAACAAATTCCTTCCAGTAGCACCTTAAAGACCAACTAAGTCAGTTCTTGGTATGAGCTTTCGTGTGCATGCACACTTCTTCAGATACCTGAAGATACCTCCAGGTATCTGAAGAAGTGTGCATGCACACGAAAGCTCATACCAAGAACTGACTTAGTTGGTCTTTAAGGTGCTACTGGAAGGAATTTGTTTTGTCATAAAATAAAATTTTATTTTTCGAAATGAAACAAAGCCTACAGTAAGATGGAAAATAATGTTCATTTTTGTATACGTCCACTTTATTTATATTTGAAAAAATTATCCTACTTTTTCTAATTTCAGAGGCTTTGACCAGATCCTCAAAACTAATCTTACATAACACATCTGCTTCTATACTTGCTGCATAGTTGTTCTGTTGGGATTTTTTATATACTTCAACTGAGGGTGCTATTTGCATTCTATGGCAATATTATAATGTCAGTTTTGATTGCTGGTCAATATGAATAATATGTTTTCGTTATTTAGTTATTCCCCCTAATGTTTCACTTGTTGGTTCTTCTGGTATAGCCCCCCTGCCCCAATTCAAGCTATATGAGACTTCCTTGTATATCTCTGCTATGTAATTAAATACTCAGTGTTAGTAGTGAAATATATAATACACTTTCCATTTCCTCACAGAAAGCAATCTCAAGCATGAAGACTCTGCTTTTGCTGATATATATCATTGGTATAGCCATTGCTTCCCCGGTAAGTATACAAAATATGAAAAGTCCTAACAGCAGATAAATAAAAAGATTTAAGGAATGTTCTGAGCTTCTGCTTAGCTTACAAGAGCAGGTCTTTCATGACTGACCAGTGTCTTCCACCTTGCTTCCTTTCGCAGCTTAGCTCTGTTGGATGCAATCCAAAATGCTTCAATCTTCTACCTAATGTGTGGCTCGAACACATGAACCTGAAATAATAATAATAATAATAATAATAATAATAATAATAATAATAATAATAATGTATTATTTATACCCCGCCCATCTGGCTGGGTTTCCCCAGCCACTCTGGGTGGCTTCCAACCAAATATTAAAAACAATACAGTGTCAGACATTGAAAACTTCCCTAAACAGGGCTGCCTTCAGATGTCTTGTAAAAGTCAGATAGTTGTTTATTGCCTTGACAACTGCTGGGAGGGTGTTCCACAGGGCGGGTGCCACTACCGAGAAGGTCCTCTGCCTGGTTCCCTGTAACCTCACTTCTCGCAGCGAGGAAACCACCAGAAGGCCCTCGGAACTGGACCTCAGTGTTCAGGCTGGACGATGGGGGTGGAGACGCTCTTTCAGATATACTGGACCGAGGCCATTTAGGGCTTTAAAGGTCAGCACCAACACTTTGACTTGTGCTCGGAAACGTACTGGGAGATTAAGTGTGTCACACTCTACCGTCTGAGTCATCTCAATTTCTTCAGTGTTTTTTTTTTTTTTTAGCTGTGTATCATATATTGCATTCAAATTGTTTAAATCTTATAGATTGGTTTCTAGGTATGTTGTTGTTGTTGACTGCTACTTGGAGTGTGACTGCAGAACAGCAGGATATAAACAATAGCTGACTAATGGACTTCCTGGCCCTTCTGCAGTGTATATTTAAAGCGGTATCAAACAGTCATAGTTTCCCTGTCCCTAAGAATACAGGGAACTGTAGCTTGTTAAAGTTGCTGAGAGTTGTTATTCCCCTCCCAGAGCTACATTCCTCGGAGTGATTTAACAACCAATTCCTTCTCAGGGAACTCTGGGAATCGTAGCTTTCTGAGGGGAAGAGGGCCCCCCCTAACAACTCTCAGCACCCTTAACAAACTACAATTCCTAGGATTCTTTGGCTAAAGTGGTATGATGTTGCTTTAAAAGTACAATGCAGATGAGGCCATATACTGCCTTTCTGCTCAGCATCAATAGCGCTTTACAAAAAGAGACAAGGGCAGTATACAAAATACAACCAATAACAGCAAATATAAAGAAGCCTAAAACAGCAGCAACAAGTTTAATAAAGCTGTTAAAAGCTGGGGGGGCACACACCTTTGCCTAGCGCTGGAAAGGTAGGAAATGTTGGCCCTGGTGAGTTTCATAAATGTCCTGGTAAAGGGACCCCTGACCATTAGGCCCAGTCATGGCCGACTCTGGGGTTGTGGTGCTCATCTCGCTTTACTGGCCGAGGGAGCCGGCGGACAGCTTCCGGGTCATGTGGCCAACATAACTAAGCCGCTTCTGGCAAACCAGAGCAGCGCACGGAAACGCCGTTTACCTTCCCACCGGAGCAGTACCTATTTATCTACTTGCACTTTGGTGTGCTTCTGAACTGCTAGGTTGGCAGGAGCAGGGACCGAGCAACGGGAGCTCACCCCGTTGCGGGGATTCGAACCGCTGACCTTCTGATCGGCAAGTCCTAGGCTCTGTGGTTTAACCCACAGCGCCACCCGTGTCCCTAAATGTCCTGGTACTTAGGAGCAATTAGTGAGTCAATTGGTGTCAATATGGCAAGATTTAAACTGACTATCTCCTCCTTTTCCTGGAGATTCCATATATACCTTTGAATTGACTTAACACACTGATGTTTTATTTTACTTCCATGTGGCAGATCCAAAGAAGTGGAATTCTATTCAGGAGAGGCTATGAAGGCAATATTAATTCCATCAGTGCAGATAAAGGAGTCTTAGAGACCAGCTCTGCCATTGCGAATGGGAACCAGCAGCATGGAGATGAGGGTCACCAGGAAGAAGAAATATTTCTGGATCTCACCAAAGAATATGCCATTGCTGAAGAAGTTTCTACAGTCGATCCTATCCGTTCCCAAGGAGGCTATCTGCACGAAACCGAGAGCCTGCTGTTCCATGAGGACAACAGCTTTGTGCAGGCCAAAGGCAACAGTCAGCCCAACACGGAAAAAACCAGGGAGACCTATGTTGAATATCCAACAGAGAAAGAGGTTGGCGGCCAGGATGTAGCGCTTCTTAAAACGATTAGCAATGCAGAACAAAATGGCTCACAGCATTTGAGAGAGAAGAATGCAGTTCATGGCCCAGTGTTGACCACAGGGGAGTCCATCGTTTCGGAAGCAGATCTGTTTGCTGGCAAACAGCACATCAAGGATTTCCAGGCCAGCCGTGAGTTTGATGTGAGAAAAAATGTCCCTTATCATCTGAACGGCTACCATTTCAGTGACGAAGGAATGCAAGGAGATGACCCAGGTTGGACTGATGACTCTGAGTCTAGTCAGCAGGTGGAGAGCCAGAGCAATTTCAGTCAGCAGCCTGGAGAACCAAATAGTTCAAGTGGTTCAAACGAGGAAGAGGTGAAACAGGCCAGCACTTCAGGGAACTCTGGAAGCCCAGAGTACTCCAATGGGTCCCCTGACTCCAGCACCTCCAGCGATTCTAGTGACTCCAGTGATTCTAGCACCTCCAGTGACTCCAGCAGTTCCAGTGATTCTAGTGACTCCAGTGATTCTAGTGACTCCAGTGATTCTAGCACCTCCAGTGACTCCAGCAGTTCCAGTGATTCTAGTGACTCTAGTGACTCCAGCAGTTCCAGTGATTCTAGTGACTCTAGTGACTCCAGTGATTCTAGCACCTCCAGTGACTCCAGCAGTTCCAGTGATTCTAGCACCTCCAGTGACTCCAGCAGTTCCAGTGATTCTAGTGACTCTAGTGACTCCAGTGATTCTAGCACCTCCAGTGACTCCAGCAGTTCCAGTGATTCTAGTGACTCCAGTGATTCCAGTGACTCCAGCAGTTCCAGCGACTCTAGTGGCTCTAGCAGTTCCAGTGACTCTAGTGACTCCAGCAGTTCCAGTGATTCCAGTGACTCCAGCAGTTCCAGTGACTCTAGTGGCTCCAGCAGTTCCAGTGACTCTAGTGACTCCAGCAGTTCCAGTGACTCTAGTGACTCCGAGAGATCCAGTGACTCTAGTGACTCCAGTAGCTCCAGTGATTCCAGTGACTCTAGCAGTTCCAGTGACTCCAGTGATTCCAGTGACTCTAGCAGTTGTAGTGACTCTAGTGACTCCAGTAACTCCAGCAGCTCCAGTGACTCAAGTAATACTTCTGAGTCTAGTGATTCCAGTGACTCTAGTGATTCTAGCAACTCTTCTGACTCCAGTGACTCCAGTGGGCAAAGTGATTCCAGCAGCTCCACTGATTCCACTGATTCTGATAGTTCCAATGATAGCAGCACCTCCAGTGACTCTAGTGATTCCAATAATTCTAGCACTTCCAAATAAGTGAGAAGTTGCTCAGATAGTACTGGTGCCACCCATAGATATCAGTACTAATAAGGCAAAATGGTAGAATTTGGGACAAACTTGCAATAGGGGGAGTGAATGGGGACAGCAGGTCCTGTAGTACTGAGGCAATATTTTGTGGAGTTCCAAAGCGCCTTTCACAATTGAAATGGCTGCCTTGCTCCACGAGGCACGGAAGGCGAATGTGCTGATTTGTCTAAAGATGAATTTCCAACCATTTCAAATGACGCATGAACCCTGCCCAGTTGTATGAAGGGGCAGTAAAGGAGCTTTGTCATTGTTGTCACGTGGCTTCTTCCAGCTTCCCACACATTCAGTGCCAACGTTTGCAGCATGGAGCCTGCTGTACTCAGGGGGTCTTAATTTAGAACCTTGATTGTGCAGGGACCGTGCATGAGAGGAGCTGGAAGTGACATGTGACAACCATGGCGGACCTCACAGCCACACTGGACTCGCATATAACCCTTCACATATCCATGAGCGGATTTTGAGTGTCTTCTATCCTGATTGTTCTCTTGACTTGGCCACAGCAAAATGGAGGGCAACCTCTAAAGAAGAAACACTTGCCATCATTATGAAACTACATTTCTCTAGGGCAGGAGGGAGAAGCATCTCCACCAACCTTTCTGAGGAACCTTCCAGGAGCCACATGCCATTGGTGGGCGTGGCCAGAGGCAAAAGTAGGTGGAGCAATGAATGATGATTTCCCTTTTATACAGCAGGCTGGGTTTCCGCAGCCACTCTGGGTGACTTCCAGTGTCTGGGCTGAACGATGGGGGTGGAGACGCTCCTTCAGGTATACTGGGCTGAGGCCATTTAGGGCTTTAAAGCTCAGCACCAACACTTTGAATTATGGCCGGAAACGTACTGGGAGCCAATGTAGGTCTTTCAGGACTGGTGTTATGTGGTCTCGGCATCTTGGCAAGTTTAGGGCTCAAAGCGCTCCGGTCCTCTTGTGCAACAAGCCAGCTTTGAAAATCACCAGACTTCTTGTGGAAATGAAAGTGATAGGGAAATCCACCAGAAAGTGTGGGAGAACTATGGAGTGGTGGTCAGGCCATATAACCTCCATGCAGACAAGTCAGAATGAATGCTCAGTAAACAAATAAAGTGAGCATTGTATGCAGAAGCCTTTTGCAAACAAATTAGGACACATGCTCAGTGAGTGGTTCATCTGCAGGTACCTGTCAGGCTTCAGGGAATCTGATCCCTCCTCCGGTGGGCAGCCAAGAAGCAGATAACAGGAAGAGATCTTACCAAGTCCTTTATTCAATATGCCTCCCCATCCCAGTAATGGCGTTTCTCTGAGTAAAGTCCCACCCCTCCATCTCTCCTATTGTATGTCATCCCCACGCCGGCTGATCAGTCTTTCTGCCTCTGAGTTTTCTCTTCTACTACTCTTGATGCACGCCAGGTCCTAGGAGGAGCAGGGTCAGGAATGCTTTCTAATGATAACGTGTCATCCAGCTGCTCCAGCTCTGCTGCTTTCTGCCTTTCTCTTCCGTTATCTCCCAGCTTTTCCCCTCTTCTGTCTCAGAGTCATGACCTTCTGCAAACCACTGTTGTAAATCTATACAGTGGTACCTCGGGTTAAGTACTTAATTCGTTCCGGAGGTCCGTTCTTAACCTGAAACTGTTCTTAACCTGAAGCACCACTTTAGCTAATGGGGCCTCCTGCTGCCGCCGCACCGCTGGAGCACAATTTCTGTTCTCATCCTAAAGCAAAGTTCTTAACCCTGGGTATTATTTCTGGGTTAGCGGAGTCTGTAACATGAAGTGTATGTAACCTGAAGCGTATGTAACCCGAGGTTACCACTGTACTAGCCTCCTCTTCTTGAGAAGGTTCAGGAGAAGGAGGGTGGGATGTCTCCACCATACGTCCTCTGAGGTCCAGTTCCTGACAGTACCCCTTAGTGCAGAATGGATGTTGCTCATAAGTTTGTCCTGCCATGCATACCCACCAAACCCTCTGGACATATATCCCTGCACATTGATACCACCACCAGTTCAGGCGGATTTCTATTATCAGGGTAGCTATCCTTCAAACAAGCTTTGGACACACACAGAGAGAGATTTCCTCCAAATACTACAGAGAGAGGGAAAGGGACCTGCTGGAATGGTACGGCAGACAAATCCCTTACTCTTGTATTCTCTGTGGTTTTCTGGGGCATTTGTTTTCTTTTTACTTATTTTGGGGATTGTGGCTTCCTTTTTTGAGCTAGGGCGTGGAAACTTGACAACACAACAAAGCTAGTGTGCTGAAGCTGTCAGAAGGACAAGCCCAGGCTGTGCTGTAAATATCCTGGCAGAAAAGGAACAACAACAAAAAAAACCAGCTTCCAACATGCTTCGGAAAAGTAATAATAAAAAATTAAATGTCCAGATTGCAAACTGTGCCTCAAACAAAGGTCTTTTGTAAGCCTCAGTGGCTGCTTTATTCAAAGCTTCTGCTATTAAACAAAATAGTACCCTATTGTGTATTTGGCCCACATTCATGGTTTAACCAGTCCAGTTACAGACTGGGTCATAATCTTCAGGAAGCAAGAAGAAGTTCCCACCAAAGAAGAATGAATAAGTAAGGTGGTGGGCTGGTAATTGGCAAAATTACCAGCCAAAATAAGAGAGCCTAATGATGATAATCTTGTGGAAGAATGAAAGCCTTTCTTGGATTACTTAAATAAATACTATAGTATGATGAATTCGCGGGCAGGATTTGAACCACGAGCAACAGAAGGAATTAGAGATTATTGTATTGTTGTTATGGCATAGAAGACAGAAGCTAGGGTTCAGCAAAGGGGGAGAAATGGGGGGAAAGCACCATGGAAAACGGGGTGGGAAGTTGACAAAACAAAAGAAAACTGTGTTATGTATTGGAGTGTATATGTGAAACTTATGAAATTTAATAAAATATAACTGAAAAAACAAAAAAAAACCCAGTGAGGTCCTGAACAGATGAGATGCCAATAAATAAATAATCCAAACACTGGAAAGGAAGAAAATGGTGGTGAGGAAAACCCTCTGAGGATGGAGCTACATTTTACAAAAAATAAGAAGCTGGGAAAGTATATGTAGCTATGAGGTCTGGGCATCAGGTAGGTTGACCTACTGTTATGGGGGGGGGGAGCAGTAATAAAATGGGGAAGGAATTTTACATTGAAAGGCAGTCTGTTCACATTGAAAGGCAAATCTACCTAATTTGCAAATCTCTGAAGAATACATGGACCAGCCATCCTTGGAAATCTGCACTTTTCTGAATTTTGCAGTCCATCCAAATAATGTGCACAAAAAATGCATACACTTGATTAAAGTGTGCAAATAAATGCGTATATTGGTGGAAAATAAGATGCGGAAATGCATGAATTGGGGGGGAATTACTTTGCAAAATGCATTTGTATTAGGTGAAATTGCGTACAAAAACGTGCAAGAGAAATTCTCACCCAAATGCTGGCCAGTGTTTTCTTTAAAAACACGCACAATAATTTCAAAATGATGTGGAAATGTGAAAGACAGGACGTTTGGTTTAAAAAATGAGAAACAGAGAGAAAAGACAAGATTGACATGTCCTCCGATTCTTGGGAGGTGGGCAGAGTTTATTTTTAAAAAAACCACGGCTGAGGAAGGGTTATGGTATGGGTATTTAAAATTGCGAAGTTATGCCCAATGTAGAGAAAGTTAGATGGTTAGGTGGAGATTTGTTCTGATCCAACAGGACACTGGTTCTGCAGCTTCCACACCAGTGCGCATCTTGCCTTCTTTATAATACATGGGTCTGCCCTGAGTAATGTCGACTCTTTTCCCTCCATGCAAAAGACTTGGTTTCAGAAAGCGTTTGATTCCATCTCACAGGCGTTTGATTCCACGAGAGTGGAACCCAGCCCACATTCCCCTTTCCTTTCCCTCCCTAATTTTCTCACTGAAATGCTTACTTTCAGAAAAAAATGGAGTATTTATAGACAAGGGGTAGGGATCAAGAGAAAGCTGAAAGTGCAGTTTAAGTATACAAGCTGATCCTGCCATAGAGCCGTATATAATTTGGAGAGCTGTCCCTTTACTTTGCAGGAGTCGTCAAAGTGATCATGGGTACTTGGTAATGTTTTCCAGCGTGGTGCCATATTGCCTTCAGGTGAATCACCAGCACTGAACATGGCTTCAATATACAGGTTCCAGAGCTTACTGGAAGGGACAATTGACTCATGTATTCTGGGCTGGCTTCAGGTTTGAGGACAAACTGGGCAAAGTGTCTTCTGGTGAACCCCATACTCTGTTATGGTCGGTTTTCGTTGCTGTGGTGGCTGTGCTTTGTGGCAGTTTCTACCAGTCTGCTACCTTCCAGATTTAGGTAAAGGTAAAAGGACCCCTGATGGTTAGGTCCAGTCACAGACAATTCTGAGGTTGCGGCGCTCATCTCGCTTTATTGGCCGAGGGAGCCGGCATACAGCTTCCGGGTCATGTGGCCAGCATGACTAAGCCGCTTCTGGCGAACCAAAGCAGTGCACGGAAACACCGTTTACCTTCCCGCCGGAGCGGTACCTATTTATCTACTTGCACTTTGACGTGCTTTCGAACTGCTAGGTTGGCAGGAGCAGGGACCGAACAACAGGAGCTTACCCCGTCGCAGGGATTCGAACCGCCGACCTTCTGATCGGCAAGCCCTAGGCTCTGTGGTTTAACCCACAGTGCCACCCGCGTCCCCTTCCAGATTTACTGGACTACAATTTCCATTGACCCCAGGAAGCACAGCGAAGGCTGCTCTATGCAGCGCTGCACTCCCGGGCCTAGCCCATTTTTTAATGTCCCACAATGCACTGAGCAACGCTAGGTTGTGGGCATCATAGGAAATGGACTGAAGGCCTGGCACACTTGGTCATTGCTTCTTTTATTACTCTTCAGCTTACCCCCCCCCTCCAAAAAGAAATAACCTCCATCATTCATATTCTTAAGTCATTGGGAAGGCTTAAAAAGGACTCAGTTTGAAACAATTGCATAGCAAAGTTTGGGAAATTGCTTTGATTGAAAAGCTTCCTCAACATTTACAAATAGTTAGAGGTCAGAAGAAAAGGGGCTCTTTTGCAGTAGAATGGTGGAGATTCATTGCCTTTGCAAACACAGTAAAGACGGTGACCCCAGTGTTCAGCAACATCTGGCTTCTTCGAGTTCTTCTCATATATTATTATTATTATTATTATTATAGTTTTATTCATTTTCTATGCCCAATACTTACTTTGATATCCATTATTGGCATATGCACCGCTGCTGTGTGTGGGGTGAGCTTTCATTTTTTTTTTTTTTTTATAAATATTTATTAAAGTTTTTAAATATAAATGCACAAATAATAAACAGTCTTACTTCTATCACAGACATAATTTCATCACTTCTTTGGACTTCCTCACGTCTCCCGCTCCCATTTACATCGTTAAAAGTTTTTTCCAAACAAATTATCAACTTGTTTACAATCTCATATCCACTCATTCAAATATAATCTAGCACTTCTTCCAAAAAATTTTATATTTTCTTTAATCTCACTTATCATCAAATTTCAAATCTAATTTAGTGGTGGCCAGTTTTTTATAATCTAGCATCCTTCTTAGCATTCAACCAAATTACAATGTTTTTGTAGATACTTCTTGAATTTCTCCCAGTCTTCCTCCATCTTCTCTTCTCCCAGGTTACGGATTCTGCCTGTCATCTCGGCCAGTTGCATATAGTCCATCAGTTGCATCTGCCACTCTTCCAGTGTGGGTAGATCTTGAGTTTTCCAGTTTTTTGCGATGAGTATCCTTGCTGCCGTTGTTGCATACATAAAGAATGTTCGGTCCTTCTTTAACACCTTCTGGCCGACAATACCCAGAAGGAAGGCCTCTGGTTTCTTAGTGAAGGTATACTTAAATACCTTTTTCAGCTCATTATATATCATTTCCCAGAAGACCTTCACCTTAGGGCATGTCCACCAGAGGTGAAAGAATGTTCCTTCGTTTTCTTTACATTTCCAACATTTATTATCAGACGAATGGTATATTTTGGCAAGTTTAACTGGGGTCATGTACCATCTATATATCATTTTCATTACATTTTCCTTCAGAGCATTACATGCGGTGAAGTTCAGCCCAGTGGTCCACAACCTTTCCCAGTCCTCAAACATAATGTTATGCCCAATGTCCTGTGCCCATTTTATCATAACCGATTTAACCATTTCGTCTTGTGTATTCCATTTTAACAGCAGGTTATACATTCTTGATAATACCTTAGTCTTTGGTTCTAACAATTCAGTTTCTAACTTCGATTTCTCCACCTGGAACCCTAACTTTTTATCATTTTTAAAAACTTCTTTAATCTGAGCATAATGTAACCAGTCTCGCACCTTATCCTTCATTTTCTCCAAACTCTGCAATTTCCAATTGTCTCCATCTTTTTCTAATATTTCCCAATATTTTGGCCATTTAGCCTCCATATTGGGTCTTTTTAGGGCCTTAGCCTCCAGAGGTGAGAGCCACCTTGGAGTTTTATTTTCCAGTAAGTCTTTGTATTTTGTCCAGACATTAAACACTGCTTTCCTGACAATATGGTTCTTAAAGGCCTTATTGATCTTAACTTTGTCATACCATAGGTATGCATGCCAACCAAAAGCATTGTTAAAACCTTCCAAGTCCAACACGTCAGTGTCTTCGAGAAGTAGCCAGTCTTTTAGCCAGCAAAAAGCTGCGGCTTCATAGTACAACTTTAAGTCTGGCAGGGCAAAGCCCCCTCTTTCTTTCGCATCTGTTAATATCTTAAACTTAATTCTGGGCTTTTTGCCCTGCCAGACAAATCTGGATATATCTTTCTGCCACTTCCGGAAGCACTCCGTTTTGTCCACGATCTGTAATGTTTGAAACAAAAACAACATTTTTGGCAATACATTCATCTTGATAGCAGCAATTCGGCCTAACAAAGAAAGCTTCAATTTTGTCCAACTATCCAAGTCTCTCTTAATTTCAGACCAACATTTTTCATAATTATCCTTAAATAGACTCAGGTTTTTTGCTGTTATGTTTACCCCTAGGTATTTTACTTTTTTAACCATAGTTAGTTCTGTTTCTCTCTGAAACCTTTCCGACTCTGTATCTGTCAAATTTTTTCCCAACACTTTAGTTTTCTGTTTATTTAATTTAAATCCTGCCACCCGACCAAAATCCTGTATCAGTTGTAATACTCTTTTCGTACTAGATTCTGGCTCCTGCAGAGTCAAAACTAGGTCATCTGCAAAAGCTTTCAATTTGTATTGTTTCGCTCCGACCTGAATCCCTTCCACCAACCGGTCCCCTCTGATCAAGTTCAAGAGCACCTCCAGAACCGAAATAAATAACAAAGGGGAAATCGGGCAGCCTTGTCGTGTTCCTTTTTCAATTTTGAACTCTTCTGTGACCACATTGTTAACTATTAGGGGGTGAGCTTTCATTATCTGAAAAATGAATTAAACAGTCTGATGATAACAATAAGAAATATTCTCTCTTTTTATATATAAAATTTATTTATTTGGTTT
The DNA here is from genome assembly GCF_964252035.2 of Podarcis erhardii. Taxonomy (NCBI): domain Eukaryota; kingdom Metazoa; phylum Chordata; class Lepidosauria; order Squamata; family Lacertidae; genus Podarcis; species Podarcis erhardii. The sequence goes on along the minus strand of NC_138512.1, from coordinate 65,160,080 downwards.
TTCAAATTAAAATTTTACATAACATAAATCATAAAAACAAGATCCCAAGGAATCTCCTGGACTTCCATCCTCCCCCTTTGTGGTCCTATTATTAATTCTTTCCTCCCGCATCTTTTATGATAATCCAAATCCTTTACTTCTTCTGTTATGTCCAGAATTCAACCTTAAACTACAAGTGATATTCCAATCCTATTCATGATTTTAACTGTTTACAATGGTCTTTAAGGTAAGTTATAAATTTTCCCCATTCCTTGTTAAAATATTGGCCTTCCTGATTTCTGACTCTTCTGGTCATTTTAGCCATTTCAGCATAGTCCATTAACTTCATCTGCCATTTTTTTCTGGTAGGAATTTTATCTTCTTTCCATTTCTGGGCCAGTAGCATCCATGAAGCTGTGGTTGCATACATACATAAATACAGTGATACCTCCGGTTGTGGACAGGATCTGTTCCAGAGGTCCAGTCGATCCCAAGGTTTCCGCAACCTTCTGCTCATGAGCGTGCGGCGAAATCCAGTCAAATACTTCCAGGTTTCGCATCCTGAAGTTTACGTAACCAGAGGGTTATGTAACCAGAGGTACTACTGTAGTCTTTTCTGCTCCTTTGGGATTTTGACACCTAGAAATCCTAAAAGGAAGGCTTCGGGCTTTTTAACAAAAGTTATTTCAACTCATTAGATATCATTTCCCAAAATCCTTTTACTACCATCACATGTGATAAAAGGTGCCTTCTTTGTCTTTACATTCCCAGAGTACATTTAAGCATGTTTTATACATTTTATTGCTAATTTACTAGGAGTTAAATACCACCGGTACATCATTTTCATATAATTTTCTTTCAATGTGTAACATGCTGTGAACTTTAACTCCCAATTCCATAAACAATAAGAAATATTCTCAATGAATGCTCAGCACCCTTATTTTCAAGAGAAAATATGTAGTTTTAACGTCCGCTGAAGAAAAAGACAGATGTCTGTGGGCTTTCTTACTGCTCTTGAGAGTGGTGAAGTTGGCATCTGTCAGGCACCTGTAGCTTAGTCTACCTGTTTTTCATGCAGAAGGTCCACGTTTCAGTCCCTAGCATCTTCAGGTAGTGCTGAGAATGCTCCATGTCTGAAATTCTGCCAGCCAGGATAGACCAGGGATCAGCAAACTACGGCCTGGGGGGCCGGATGTGGCCCCACAGGCTCGTAAATCTGGCCTGCCACGAAGCAGAGACTCCCAGTGACGGCACAGGAGGAAGAGGCCGAGTGGTGGTGGCTCTGCCACTCAAACGCCTGGTTTACCTCAGCGGCGTTTGATTGGCAGAGATGTCCATGCGCCGCGCTGAGGTAAACCAGGCACAGCGTTTGATTGGTATAGCCGCTGCTTGGCCTCTTCCTCCCGTCACCATCACCGGGAGTCTCAGCTTCGCGGCGGTTTCTGGCTTCGAGGCACAGCCTCTTCCTCCCGCCGCTGTCACCGTTGCTGCCCTGGTGCTCCTGTGGGCCAGTGAGTGGAGCAGACAAGCTCGCTTTGCCTACCCACGAGAAGCAGCAATGGTGGTGGTGGTGGTGGCAGGCCCCGGGAAGGTAAGCGCAGCGGCTGGGGCTGGGGGGTGGGGAGCAGGACTACTTGCCCCCCTTGCCTCTTCTTCCAGCTCCCCCCTGGTGCCGCTTCCTCGGCCCATCACAAGGTCTGAGGGACAGTGGACCAGCCCACTGCTTAAAAAATTTGCTGACCCCTGGGGTAGACAATACTGAGCACCCGTGGGTCAGGCTGCCCCAGAGGTTACATTTCCCCACACTGGAATGCACTTGCATGGAGGGGTGGGACAAACAACTGGCTGGTGTTTTAAAGGAAGGCTCCTTAGAAGCTAAATGTGGTCTGTCTTCTGGGAATGATGTCTCAGCAGTAGCATGGTGGTTTGGCGTCTTCTGTGAGTACAGGGATATTTTTTGCTGCACCGTGTCTTCAGCTATTATTGAAATTAAAAATAAAAACACGTCCAAGTAGAATTTTTGTTAATGTGTCTCTTGCCCAAGCTTTGCTCCATATTTCATTCTGTGGATAAATACAGATGCCTCATTAAGCAGTTTACTTCTGCGTAAGCCCATGGAGTCAAATGGAACTGGCTTCAAAGCAGGCGTGTTTAGAAGGGGAGCTTTATGCCACAATGTTTACTTGGAAGTAAACCCAATTGAAATCAACCAGGCTGAGTAATTGTGGTTAGGATGAGGATACTTTAAAATTGGGTGTATGTGTGTCCCCTTTCTACCACATTTTTGGCATTAGCATTGTAGTTAAAGCAAACTGGTGAGCATTAACCAACAGAAATATGTTGACATTTCATAGAGAAACAGTGGAGGGTTTAATACAATGGGCAGCCAATCCTCTGCATGTTTACTTAAGCATGATAGATTTCAATGGGACTTACCCTGTGTCCAGAACAGAAGTATTAGGCTACAAATCTAAGACTCTTTGCATTTCAGCTTAATCAACATTCTTTTTTAAAAAATAATATTTATTAAAGTTTTAAAAGTTACAGAAAGAAAAGAAAAAGAATTAAACATAACAGAACAATACAATACAATACAAAAAACAAAAATGCTACATATACATAACAAAAACAAAACAAAAACAATTTAAAAAACACATCCAGTACTTTCAATGTTATTAACTTTCATTTACTTGTTTCAGCGACCTCCTCACACCTCCCTTTTTTGTATTCTAGTTCAATTAGCTATTTCAACAAATCCTTTCCACCCTTCCCAATTTTTATCCTGATACAATGTAACTTTACCTTCCCTCCTTTCATCCATTAACAATCTATTTTTACTTAGTCCTTTATAATACTTCTGCTAAAGCCACATAACTTCATTCCAGCCTCCTTCTAACATTCCTTAATTTTAGAATGTTTCTGTAAATAAACTTTAAATTTCTTCCAATCTTCTTCCACCGACTCTTCTCCCTGGTCTCGGATTCTGCCAGTCATTTCCGCCAGTTCCATGTAGTCCATCACCTTCATACAGCTTAATTAACATTCATAGCAATCTCTGAATCCTTTTCTGACCTAGTGTTGTCCAATCTGACTGGCTGAAACTCTCCAGGGCAGGTGTCTTTACATCACTGTCAGTTCACATTTAAAGGCAAATCTAGCAAATTCACTCTTTCTGTGAACTGAAGTTGTCCTTTGAAATTTGTGCTCATCTGAATTTTTTGAGGGCAGTTGGCTGACTGAACAATGGTCAGCAGTTTAATTCTGCCCATCCCCTCACTGAAGACAAAGAAGGCAGAGAAGAAGAAGCATGCAGTGGGGATATTTGCTAGCCAAAATCCCTGATGGCTTTTGCGAGGAAGACAAGCGAAGACCAAATCCTGCCTTTGCTTTTAAGTACCAGCAGAAACAGGGGGTGTCTTAGTCTGCACTGTGCGAGCTCAAGATGGAGAGGAACATTAGCCCCAAACATCCTAATTCACACTTCCCAAAACAATACACGAACTATAAGAAGGGCATCCTTTGAAATTTGCACTTCTCCGAATTTTGCGGTGCAGTTCTCTAACCAAGTAAGGTGTGCAAAAATGCATACAAGAGTGCAAATAGCATACAAAGTACATTATATAAGCAAAGATTGCTTGCAAAAATGTATACTTTGGTCAAAGCTGCATATAAAAATGGGTTTGTTAGAAGAAATTTGTACTAAGATGCAGATAAATTATAATGCATTAAAAAAATATATCAAAATTGCTGCAGAAATGTGGAGAACTGAATTTAAAATGAGGAAAATGTGAAATTGAGAGAAATGGATGGATTCCTCTATCCCGACTTTCTACCTGATCCTGTTACCTTGTCTCAGGGCTGTTCCTACCATTAGGCAAAAAGGAACCTAATGTTCTGTTAGGAGACAGAAAGAGAGTTTGTTCCAACCAATGCACTCTGCACTTCAGATGCAATGGAAAACAATGGCTCACCACCCGTATTTAAATAAATATTAACTGCCAGTTGGGTTAGCATTTGTACATGGAAAGGGAGGGGAGAATCTTGTGTTTTGTTCGTGGCAGCAAAATTTATTGGAGGAGGCCCGGTCTTCTCTTAATTGGTGTTGTCTTCACACAGCTCAGTTCCCTTTTGGATCTCATCATAGAATTATTAGAATAATGTCCCATAAAGATTCAGTTTGGATTCAATTTAATAAAGTTCTTTAGCTACCAACCAACATTTTAAAAAGAAAAATCAATAGTCAACTCTCAATAGACTACAGTGGTACATGTGGTTACGTACTTAATTTGTTCTGGAGGTCCGTTCTTAACCTGAAACTGTTCTTAACCTGAAGCACCACTTTAGCTAATGGGGCCTCCCACTGCTGCCGCGCCACTGCTGCGCCATTTCTGTTCTCATCCTGAAGCAAAGTTCTTAACCCAAGGTACTATTTCTGGGTTAGCAGAGTCTGTAACCTGAAGCGCATGTAACCCGAGGTACCACTGTACATAATACCAAGCTCATGATTTATCACAAATACACAATATTTCTGCTTGGAAAGCTAAAAGAATATCACACAACTTTACAAACTAAAGCTATACATGTTTTCAGTCAAAGTCAAAAACAACAATAACATAGCAGTCCAGGCATTTGACTAATATGCTTGTTCAGGGTCCATGAAAAAAGCAGAATGCTGAACACCAGTCCTTTCTTTTCTCCACTTGAAGTGCGCTGAGCTGGCATCAGATGACAAGGTCTACTTTTGATTTTGTAGGATATTTTTGGCCTGGAGCTTCAATCGAAACCCAAACTGAGCTTCAGATCCTTATAATTAGGCCTCACTTGCAACAGCACAATGGGCTTCAGCTAGGCTTTGAAGTAAATGCCTCAATAAACCAAGTGGTTTGTGTAACTGTTAACACTAGCGTGACACAGCCAACTTGGTTCCAAAAGCCTTGGGGCAACCCCAGCCACTGGAATGGCTCTGCACATTATTTGTCAATGCAGTAGACGTACGGAGAGAAGAATACAATCTGAGGGGAGGCTCTATGGCTGATTAAGATAAGGAAACAACAGCCCTCCCAGCTGAAACTTCTCCCTGAAATTTAGCGATTTATGGAATGTGAAATCAAAAGGATATGAAGACCTCCCCACCAATAACTGGCAGTGTTGGACTAGCCAGTAGGCAGGTTAAGGACATGCTTAGGACACCAGCAAAGCAAGGGCACCATAAGAAACGAGAAATATTTTGGGAAAGAAATTGACACTTGATATTTCAGTCTTTGTGGGGGAAATCAGAACTTTGTTAGACTTCCTTACACTCCACTCCACAGTCTTCTTCCATTCTTCTGTCCTCTTTTTATTACTTATCCCCACCTAAACCACGGTTTCCTGGATTCAGAAGAAATGGGAAACTGCAGCTTGTTAGAACGTTTGACTAGAATCTTTAAATTCCTTCTCTCGCATGAGCTAAAGAGAGAAAAGGAAGCTTCAGGCCTGTGGCACTCTCTTGTGCACTAAATGACAAACCATGTTTTTGCCATTATGTACGAATCTATCTAGGGACGTGGGTGGCGCTGTGGGTTAAACCACAGAGCGTAGGACTTGCCAGTCAGAAGGTTGGTGGCTTGAATCCCCACGGCGGAGTGAGCTCCTGTTGCTCGGTCACTGCTCCTGCCAACCTAGCAGTTCGAAAGCACGTCAAGTGCAAGTAGATAAATAGGTACCGCTCTGGCAGGAAGGTAAACAGCATTTCCGTGCGCTGCTCTGGTTCGCCAGAAGCGGCTTAGTTATGCTGGCCACATGACCCAGAAGCTGTACGCTGGCTCCCTCGGCCAATAAAGCGAGATGAGCGCCGCAACCCCAGAGTCGGCCATGACTGGACCTAATGGTCAGGGATCCCTTTACCTTTATGAATCTATCTAAAATATTGTACCTGGGCTGGGATAAGTTCAAATCCTGCCTTATTCATGATGCTTACTGGATTTCCTTGGGCCAGTAATTTCCTCTCAACCTTAGCCTATCACAGATTTGAGGATCAAGTGGAGTGTAGCACCATATATTGGGGAATGGCTTGGGGGGATGTATCAAACTCCCTGGAAAGCAGGGGTTAAAACTAAAATGGCTCATAAATATTCCTGATGACGTTAAGGGTTCCTAAGCTGTCCTTGAAAAAGAACCAAAAATGCTGTGTTAGCCCATGAGCTAAAGTCCTCTGGACTTAATGCCTTTCCCCATTTTTCTTCAGCCTGGTACAGACCATGCTAATGAGATCAGATTATGCAAAGTCTCTTTATCAGAAAAGGCAACAGGGAAGTTCTTAGTGAAAAGTATAATGGAAAGCTTGTGAAAGAGATTTATTTTGTCTCTGTAAACTATTGAAAGGCATCCCCCCCCCAAGGATGCTGGGTCCATACAAAAAACTCCTAAATATACCACACACAGACACAACACCTTTCTTAGAACCAACTAACATGTCGTAAAATATTGAGTAAGCTTCCAAATTCTCCGGAACTCCTAATTAGGCTGGATGTTAAGGTGTGCATCTGGGTAACTGAACAGGGATTCATGGTCTTGTTTATTTGTCTCATTTGCCAGCACCCAAATTTTTAAATAATAATAATAATAATAATAATAATAATAATAATAATAATAATAATATATTATTTCTACCCCGCCCATCTGACTGGGTTTCCCCAGCCACTCTGGGTGGCTTCCAACAGAAGGTTAAATATAAAACATCAATCATTAAAAACTTCCCTAAACAGGGCTGCCTTCAGATGTCTTCTAAATGTCATATAGTTGTTTAATTCTTTGACATCTGATGGGAGGGCGTTCCACTGGGCGGGTGCCACTACCAAGAAGGCCCTCACTTTAAAAAATGAGTTTCATACCTGAGTAAGGACTTGAACTCAGCTCTCCTTACACCCAGGTCTAACACTAAGGGATTATACCTCTTGGTTCTCATTATCATGCAAGAAGGAAGAGTGCTGTGTTTGATAATGCCATCCCTGAGGTGTGCCTTTGAAAACTCATGATTAATAATATGTGGCGTAACTTCAGTAACTCAGCAAACTTTGAATGGGAGCTGCATGGCTAGTGGCCATCTTTGCCAGAATGTCCCAACCCAAAGCAACCACATTAAATTTTTTTTACCAAAAACTTGGGTTTCATAGCCAGGTGTTTATAAGCCATTGCTGTGAAGGAAATCCGCCAGGGGTAAGGAATTTGAAGTGACATAACCTTGGTTTTCCTGTCCTACGGAGTTTTCCAGTTTGATTTGGAAACAGGACATACGGTCTTACTCGTGGGGTTTGTCTTTTTTTAAAATAATAATTAAAAAAAACACCAATAGGTAATTTTCACTCTCTTCTGTTTGCTTTGCTGGGTTGAAGAACATCAAGCATAAACTTGTCTCTGTGGGATTCCTATGCTCCTGACATGATTTACCCCATAGGCATTGAAAGGCTCACTTTCATCGCTAACCTCACCGGGGCAATCACTAATTATTAAAATCATGCTTGTGGGATGCATACTCTTACCTAGCTGCTGGAAAAAAAACTAGTTAAAATTCTATAGGTCCCTGCAGAGAAAGTGCTTAATCAATTGGAGCTTGTTGACATAACCGCTGTCAAGATTCTGGAGAAGCTATAACATTCCTCTCTCTTTGGTTGATTTAGTTGCTTCCTGCTCAGCTTTTAAATCATTCACTGCAACTGGTCCCATATGTCCAAAAAGGGGTTTTGAACTTGTGTTCCTCTAATCGCCTCCTCCCCATGACTACATGGCAAACTGCTTTTATTTATGTATGCATTTATTAGTTTTATATGTCCCCCGGGTTCAGTGCATCTTACTTCTTCTTTTTAAAATCATTTTTATTTGATTTTACAAATACAGTGGTACCTCGGGTTACAGACGCTTCAGGTTACAGACGCTTCAGGTTACAGCCTCCGCTAACGCAGAAGTATTACCTCGGGTTAAGAACTTTGCTTCAGGATGAGAACAGAAATCGTGCTCTGGCGGCACAGCAGCAGCAGGAGGCCCCATTAGCTAAAGTGGTGCTTCAGGTTAAGAACAGTTTCAGGTTAAGTACGGACCTCCGGAACGAATTAAGTTCTTAACCCGAGGTACCACTGTACAGAGTTATAAAAATCCAAATATATATATCCATTTACAGAGATTCCTCCGAATCTCAAGACTTCCCCCACCCCCTCCATGGGATCCCATTTTAAACATTTACAACTGCATATTCTTCCACACTCTAACTTTTATATCAGTCCATATTGTCCATGGTATTTGTTATACTACAAGTGAAATCAAAATCCTGCCAATGCTTCCAACTGCTTGCAGTGGTCCCCTAAATAACTTATAAATTTTTCCCATTCTTTCATAAAGTTTTTGTCCTCTTGGTTTCTGAGCTTTCCTGTCAGTTTTACCATTTTGGCATAGTCCATCAGCTTGGTTTGCCATTCCTCTCTGGTAGAGACCTTGTCAGTGTGGTGTAGTGGTTAAGAGCAGTGGACTCATAATCAGTGTGGTGTAGTGGTTAAGAGCAGTGGACTCATAATCTGGTGAACCTGGTTTGCGTCTCCGCTCCTCCACATGCAGCTGCTGGGTGACCTTGGGCTGGTCATACTTCTCTGAAGTCTCTCAGCCTCACTCACCTCACAGAGTGTTTGTTGTGGGGGAGGAAGGGAAAGGAGAATGTTAGCCACTTTGAGACTCCTTTGGGTAGTGATAAAGCAGGATAACAAATCCAAACTCTTCTTCTTCTTTCCATCTCTGGGCTAGTAACATCCATGTGGCTGTTGTTGCATACATAAAAAGTCCTTTCTGCTCCTTTGGAATGTCGGTACATGTAATTCCTAATAAAAATGCTTTTGGTTTTTTAACAAAGGTTATTTTAAATATTTTTTTTTCATTTCATTATATATCATCTCCCAGAAAGCTTTTATTACCTTACAAGTCCGCCACATATGATAATAGGTACCTTCTTTTTCTTTACATTTCCAGCAGATATTTGTACTTGTCTTATACGTTTTTGCCAACTTACTAGGAGTCAAATACCGCTGGTGGGTTCTGTACATCTTACAATCATTTTTCCAAACACAAATATTTCTGATCACAGGTCAAGCAATTGGCAGTTAAATCTTATGCACGTCTCTTCAGAAGTAAGTCCCATTGAGTTCAATAGGGCTTACTCTCAGGTAAGTAGTTTAATTCTCCCCGCACCTTCTCCTATCACTGAAAACAAAAAAAGACAGAGAAGAAGAAGCATCCACTGTGGATGTTTGCTAGACAAAATCTCTGGTGGCTCCTATGAAAAAGTCATAGGAGAAGAATGTCTACCTTTGCCTTCAAGGACCAACAGAGACAGTTAGTGTCCCATTCAGCACTGTGTGTAGTAAGGATAGAGGATAAATTCAGCCCAAAGCTTCCTCATTTATGCTTCCCAAAACAATACAGGAAACAAAGCCATCCTTTGACATTTGCACTTCTCTGAATTCTGCGGTGCAATTCTCTAGCTGAGCGAAGTGTACAAAAATGCACATAGTAGGGCAAAATGTGCACACAGATGCACACAATGGTGACACTAGCACACAACATGTCTTGTATTAGGGAAAACTGCTTTGCAAAAACGTGAGTGTGGGGGAAATTGCATACAAAAGTGTGTGTATAGCATGGGAAATTCGCACTAAAATGCTGGTGAATGTTCATGTGAATTTTTTAAAAAAACATAAACTGCTATGGAAATGGAGGAAATGGAGAACCCAGCTTACAGGTCCTCACTCCTGTGTGAGTCAAGTGGCTCATGCAAGATCATGAGCCCCCATAAAGCACTTTTTTCAGGCAGAACACCCCAAAACATGTGCTTTTGCACACCATGCCTGAAAAAAGTGCAGCCTGAAATTGCATGAGATTGCAGCGGCCATTTTGGCATGTGTCGTCTTGTGAGAGAGAGAGAAAAGAATGCCACTTTTTTCTATGTGAGTTTACTGGGACTTACTCCTTGGTAAGTGGGTATAGGATTGCAGCCTTAGTATTATTACTAGGCCTCAGAGCAAGATACATGGGATTCCTTCCACCCAAGACATCACCCACCTTGGTACTGGCTGGGTCAAAATCTGCAAAACTGCAGAGATGGCACTACATCAGTTACCTTCAGACCTTTCTCCAGGCCTCTGTTCATTCTTAAATCTTGGTTCAAGTCAGAACATCCAGTACTGAAACTTTTATGCAACATCGTCTTATAAAGATTCTTCTTATTCCAGCCAGACACTAGATCCCAGGAGAAACTAGAGAGATTCCTATTTTCAGCATGGCTTACAATTACTTTCCATCATGTTGGGTTCGCAACAAAAATGTACCTAGTGTCAACTGGGGTTATTTCGGCAGGAAATGACCTTCCCATCTGGATTTTGGACACAGGTTGCACGCTAGAATCCATTTCTGGTTTGCAGTTCTCTCATGTTTGCATCAGAATGACACGTATTATGATGTTTCAAATGTAGAACTAGCATGCTTCTCTCAAATTTGGAATGTGCATAACATGCAAATATTCGCCAAGGCAATTCCAGTTTAGGAGCTTGTGTCCGTCGCAAATCCCAGCCAACTGCTTCTGCTGGTTGTTCAGCCAAGTGCCAGACCACCAAGGAGCATGTTTTCTGGAAGTTGCCCTGAATGTAGGTGGCCATTTTCCCTCTGAGTCAGCATGGAGTCCCAAGCCTAGAATTGTGTTGGGAGGTCACAACTTCAGAAGGTGCCAGTCTTCAAAGGAACCAAAAAGCATTGCATACATCACTTGTGGCCAGTTGCAGTTCTTCAGGATTAGGGTAGCTGACCCTGGGGTCCTGACCATAATCCAATTTAATGTCTATGCTCTGGCTCAGTAATTTACGACAACACCGTTGTTCCACATATATGAAGTATTTAGCATCTTCTGTCTTCATTGACTGCTTTTAGAGCTGTCTGCAAATGACCTATCAAAAATTTTCCACCTTCTTAATGGGCAGGAAAAAATGTGAGGGAACATTTCACCGACTTTCTCCTGGAGAAGGAAAAGTTCTCCAACAGTTTTTCAAAGTTGAGGATCCCAGCATAGCTTCCTTCTTTTTTTTTACCTAGGTTGTACTGTTTTCCCCTTGCTGCTGCTGGAACTGTGTTGGCAACCGAGCCACCATTTTGTTTCATCCACAATGCCGCAACCTAGTGTCATTTTGGGCAATGTGGAAATTTGAAATGCATTTTGGAGGTTGGAGAAACTTTGGATAAGTATTTTGATGGAGGAGCTGGGGAAACTCTTTTGAGGCTACTGAAATTTCTTGGGAGAGGGCGTACTTATCAAAAGGAAGTACGTCTTCACAGCCTGCACAATTAATCTACGGATGTCCCCCTGCCAAAGGATTTGGTGATGGCAGCTGGTTCAGATGGACTTAAAGGAGGATTAGACAAATTCACAGAGGAGAAGTCTATCAATAGTTATTATTTGTGAAAGCTCAAGGTTCAGAAATAGTTTGCCAATGAATAATATTTACTGGGGAGCAACTCATGGAGTGAGAATTTCTCCATTTCCTCCTGTAATGCTCTCTACAAACAGAGTGAAGTCATTTGAATGTTCTTCTTGTGGGCTTCCCATAGGCATCTGATTGGACAGTGTGGAAAACAGGATGTTCAATGAGATCGAGGGTGGGGAGCCTATGGTCTTCCAGATCCTGTTGGACACCAATTCCCATCAGCTCCAGCCAACATGGGCAATAGTCAGGGATGATGGAACTTGTAGTCTAGCATCACCATAATGGTCTTATATGCAAAGTGCATTGAACACTTTTAAAAGTGCCATCTAAACACTAAATAAAACATGCTGTTAACTGTTGAAAATAGTTAACTGCTGTTAACTGAGAAAATAGTACAGATGTCTATTTTAATGCAACGTATGCTTATTTACAGCAGCTCCATGCAGAAATAACATCACAGGTGAAGTGGCCCTTTTGATGTCAGAGTTATTTCTAATTCACATTCAAATGACTTCACTCTGTTTGTAGAGAGCATTACAGGAGGAAATGGAGAAATTCTCACTCCATCCCTTTGCAATTTCTGCCTTCCCCCCACAAAAGAAAAAAAAAACGTTCTTTTTTTTAAAAAAAACCACCCAACTAATGTTCACGATATTTAGTTTAATTTAAACCCAGACCATCATTATGCAGCTCGGCATCCGAACCTATTCATCTCTGGTTCAAACCTTCAATTAAGTGGAATGATCCAAAACTCTGGGCACTAAAATGGCACTGTGTGTTTATAAACGAAATCTGTGACTAGAAAAATGTTGAAGTTTGGAGAATTTCTGGTAAGAGTCCACTCAATGACATCATTCAAGGGAAGCAGTGATTGGCTGGTGAAGGGTAAAAATAGTGCTTATATCCCACTAGGATGGCCGAGAACAAACAGACGAACTGTTAAATCTCTGTCCCCTCACTCCTTTGAGACTAGCCTGTAAACTCTCAGGACTGCAAGCTGGTAAGTGACTGGCAACTGTAATTTTCTCTCCTCTTTAGACCACGGATTTCTGGATTTCTGACTCTAGTTTTGAGGTAACTTATGTTTCGTTTTGTAGGTGCAAATTTATCAAGAGTACAATTTCTCTTACTTAAATCATTCTCTTGCTAGCCAGAAATTGCTTAAACAGAATAAGACCTGGAATGTTTTACATTTTACAAGCTAGTAGTATTTTGTAGCTCTTTGGCTTCAGAGATGCTTGGCTGAACTTTATTTTACATCATTGCTAGTGGGTGGAGGGAGGGCAGGAAGTCCAAAATTATTAACAACCACAATAGTTTTCTCTAGCTCTATGTAATGGGCCTATGCTAATACTTAGCATTTATTTAGCATTTTGTGCATGTTCAGAGTATTCTCCATTCATTTACTCAGCAATCCATACATTACTGAGTAAGTCACTGTCATTCTCTCTGCCGTCTGTAGACAAGCCTGAGCCTAGCAGGTAACTGTCTTGCTTATATCTACTTGGGTTCCTCAGACATCACATCAGCCATGACCTCATTAGGAGGCCATAAGCAACACACTGTCTATGAGAACTCATCTGCTGTATGGAGGAAGTAAAATAAATGACAAGGGACTTCCTGGATCAATCTTTATATCAACCTTCCCTAACCAGGTGCCCCCCACCCAATGTTTTAGACTACAGCTCCTATCATCCCCTTCTGGTTGGGGCTGATGGAAGTTGTAGTCCAACAACAGGTGGAAGGCACCAAGTTGTGAAGATTTTATGCTGAGAAAACCAGACTGAGAATGTGGGTGCCATCAATTACTTTAGACCGTTTATTGAGGGGCCTTGGTCTATGTTAATGAAGTGAATGCATATAAAGCTGTAACCATTGTGATTTATTCCAGAATATTCAAGACTCATTTATCCAGCCCTTGTACTTTGATTTCAATCCTTACTGGCAAGGAACTTACCTAACATGGGTGGCTAACTCACGAATTCAAGGCCTGATCCAGCCCCACAAGAAAGTTTTCTGCCTCCCCAAGACTCCACCAATTTTGACTGTAGTGGCAAAGGGGGGGGGGGGCGGCACAGAACTGGGATAGGTAGAGGCCAGTGCCCTGATGGAGATGCAGACATCCCCTTTCAGTCATCATATTGATTATTTAAGAAGAGAGGAGGCGTTAATCCGCCCTGATCAGCTGAGGAAGAGGAGGAGCTGTGTTCAAGAGAGCGTGTGGGTAGCCACACCCATTATTGGCAATGTCTACCACTGACATGCGGGACACGGATGGTGCTGTGGGTTAAACCACAGAGCCTGGGACTTGCCGATCAGAAGGTGGGCAGTTCGAATCCCCTCGATGGGGTGAGCTCCCATTGCTCGGTCCCTGCTCCTGCCAACCTAGCAGTTCGAAAGCACATCAAAGTGCAAGTAGATAAATAGGTACCGCTCCAGTGGGAAGGTAAACAGCGTTTCTGTGCACTGCTCTGGTTCACCAGAAGCGGCTTAGTCATGCTGGCCACATGACCCAGAAGCTGTATGCCGGCTCCCTCGGCCAATAAAGCGAGATGAGTGCCGCAACCCCAGAGTCGGCCACGACTGGACCTAATGGTCAGGGGTCCCTTTACCTTTACCTTTACCACTGATGTGAGGTCTCCAAGAATTGGACAAGGATGACCTTTGGGTCAAAAAATAGCCACTCCCGCTGCCTTATATCAACAGTGAAGTTGTTAAGGAATGGATTGGCATATCAGTCTGTTAACAGGGCTGGATGACTGAAATGAGATAAAGATATCTCCTTCTCTCAACCTTGCCCACAGCTGGCCCATGGAATCAGTCCAGAGTTGGTGTTTTGAGGTTTGAGGAGCACCAGCCTCATTCAGTTAACTTTGTATTACTTCCTATCCCACTGAGATCCATGGAGCTGTTCCAGGACAGCTGTTCCTCACAATATCACTGCCAAATTCTCAAAAATAATGGGTAGTTGGAGCTACAGTGAAATAAGAGGTGCCTATTATATCACATGAGGCTATGATGGTCTCCATTACATGATAGGATGATGATAACATAATAGATGCCTATACTATTACATGTGATTATAACATGATCAAGAGTTGCTTTTGAGTATAGGACATGTTTGGCAGCCATATTTCAGAGAAAAAAACCCTTTTTAAAATTCCATCTTGACAGCAAATGTGAAGTCAAGTACAACATTTTTTATGTCTCTGTTTTGCTTAAGTTTCCTCTGCTGCAAAGAAATAGCAACTTCACAGTGCAAAACAGCCATACTCATCGCATGAGGGTATATTGGCAATGCTGAAACGTGATGAAGCGTGTTGGTCACACTGAAACATGACCAAGGGAGAGAGGAGGAGGGGCACCAGATGAAGGGAACAGATCATATATCAATGCAATAGCAGCAGCCCGTTTCAAACCTGGCACAAGCAGGCAGCAGCCTCAGCCAAGGGTCTACCATTGTTGAGGCCAATGGCCTAAATTCCCTTTTCCAGCAGGGTGGCTGCCTCTGGGACTGCTCAAAGTGCCTCAGGGCAACATCACATTGCTGTGGGGCACTGTGAGCAATTGCAAAGGTGCTCACCTCTGCCCTTGCACTCTCCTCCACCTGCGGAGGTTCTACCATGTCCAAGCAGAAATATATAAGAGGAGGGACCACTCACCAACACCAGGAAGGGAGGCCATCAACATAGTAGGCCGTACCAGTCCAAGGAACATTGCTGTCTGAGGCAAAGGAGGACAAGACAGTTCCTGCCCCAATTCCACAGACATAAACCACAACCAGCCAGAACTGGTAGCCTTCTTAGCGCTGCCCAGAGCACAGCACCCTCCATCTATCTGAAGGCAGCAGGCTAGCTTAGTGGGTTCATGGCAAAAGCGTGCACGGCCTACATAACATCTTCTGAGGCCCTCCTTCTTGTGCCTCCTCCTTGAGAGGTCCAGAGGGTGGCAACATGAGAACGGGGCCTTCTCTGCAGTGGCTCCCCCTCTGTGGAATGCAAAAATGTTCCTTTTTAACCAGGCCTTTGGTTGACCTGATTGACATCCTGTACCCTTTTAAAATGTTGCTTTTTGGGGGGAGGGTATTGGGTTATTGTTTTTACTTTGATTTTATATATTGTGATCTTTTCTGTGAACCACCCTGAGACCTCCGGGTATAGGGCGGTATATAAATTCAATTAACAACAACAACAGGGATGCGGGTGGCGCTGTGGGTTAAACCACAGAGCCTAGGACTTGCCGATCAGAAGGTTGGCGGTTCAAATCCCCGCAACGGGGTGAGCTCCCGTTGCTCGGTCCCTGCTCCTTCCAACCTAGCAGTTCAAAAGCACTTCAAAGTGCAAGTAGATAAATAGGTACCACTCCAGCGGGAAGGTAAACAGCATTTCCGTGCGCTGCTCTGGTTCGCCAGAAGCGGCTTAGTCATGCTGGCCACATGACCCGGAAGCTGTACGCTGGCTCCCTCGGCCAATAAAGCGAGATGAGAGTCGCAACCCCAGAGTCGGCCACGACTGGACCTAATGGTCAGGGGTTCTTTTACCTTTTTAACAACAACAACAACTCTGTCTTCCGACACCTTACCTTAGCTCCCTATCCCCTCAGCATCTGTCGCCTTGGCATCTGATGGTGGGGGCTGGGCTGGATCTGGCCCTGAGTTTTTGAAGGATGGGTCTAATACTTTCACCTTCTTGGTCTTTGGCTCTCAGTCAAGAGGCTCTGTAAGTTTGCCAAGAAACACGTAGGCTCTGTTAGAAACTTAGGAAATCGCTTTATACAGAGTCAGATCATTGGTCCACCTAGCTCAGTTCTGTCTACACTGACCAGGATTTCTCAATGAACACGTGGAAGTCATTGGTGGGCCCAGTGGACACAGCCTTGTTTCCTCTTCCATGTGTTTACTCTACACACATTTATTGTGTGAATAGGACCATGAAAATAACACCTGTCATGTATAAATGCCTGGTTTCCCAACCTAGAAGTGTATTTTCTTTTTTTATTTTCAGAAATCAGAAAAAATGAAGGCAGCCCTAATCTTCCTCTGCATTTTGGGAATAGCTTGCGCCTTCTCGGTGAGTAAAATCAGCAATTATTTACGTAGCACGGGATTCATTGTGAACATCTACTTCAATGACACTTATTGCAACTGTTTCTGAAGGGTACTGACCCTTCCATTCTGTGTTTTTGCATCTAGCAATGGAATTCCCTGCCAGCTGGCCCTGCCTGCTGGTGGACCGTTGAAATGCTACAAGAAAACTCTGTGTATATTGGCAATGTGCCTGTCTCTTGCTCAGGTCACACAGCCATATGCAAACAGAATGGGTGTGTGTGTGGATAAGTTGGCAGGAGATCCCCAGTGGGGACTGGTCATGGATTGATGTCCGAGTTGCCTAGCCACAGCCACAACCACAAAAGTCATGGTTGAGGAGAAAGACATACCAATATCATTCATGAGACAAAATCAAACAGCTGCCGCTTAGCATCCAAGGAAGATGTGTACAAGGAGCCTTCCCATCCTCTTCCAGCTCCATCTCTTCTCCTTGACTTCTGAAATATACTCGGAGTCAAGAGTGGATTTCATGCTCTTTATCCAGCTCATAGTAGTGAGGAATGGAAGTTCCCCCAAAATGTCTGCTTTATATACATTATTTACACAATGGGCCCCACGTGATTGGCTAATTCTGGGATTCTCCTGTAGGCCAATCAGGTTGTGGATTCACTTTCACCTGGAGTTGGATTGGGTGGCTCCTGCGGACCAATCAGACTGCTGCATTCTAGATCCTATTGTTCTAGGACCAATCAGACTGCTGCATTCTGAATCCTATTGTTCTAGGACCAATCAGACTGCTGCATTTTGGATCCTATTCAACTCAGTACGTATCTCTCTCTCTCTCTCTCTCTCTGAGAGAATAAATGGGTGATGGATGAATAGGATGCACTTGTGTGTCAATTTGAATAGATGGATGGGAGCTGCTGTTTGCACCCCCGGGACAAATAACCCCCAAGGGAATGTGGCCCTTGGGTGGGTGGGTGAATTTGTATCCCACCTAGAGCTTTGATTATTTGCAGCTAACTCACAGAAGTGAAAATATCGCCTCCTTTAGGAATGCAAGATAATTCCATCAGAAATGGAAATGTCATCAGAAATGGTTGCAATTCACATGTTCATCTGAGGTTAGGAACAGAAATCATGAAACAGAATATAAGTGAAATTCGCCCTGTCTTTTTCAGTCTGCAAATGTTTCTGATGTTTCCCTTCCAGTGAAATGCATTGAAATTAATTACATAATTGATTTGATTGCTTTTGGCCACAGCAAATAGCAAGGTGAATAATGCAGGTTGTAGAAGAAGCTGAACTGCAGCAAAATGGAAGCAACGCTGGTGGCAACAACAACAACAACAACAACAACACAGGATGGGGCGGAAATCTCTGGCTTCTTATATGCCTGCACATAGTACATTGTACAGTTTAGAATGATATATTTCTTTCTCTTATCACACTGCTGCTCTTTTCTATATCCCATCCAACTCCATCCTACAGAAATAAAAAGAGGTCCATCACACTACAGATAAAGGAAGGAAGGAAGGAAGGAAGGAAGGAAGGAAGGAAGGAAGGAAGGAAGGATAACAGTTTTGGTTCTTTGCTCAGCAGAAATAGCTTTGATCTATGAAGGCCAATCCTGCATACATCACTAGGTGTCACTCTAGCGTTGTTGTTTGGTGTGTATGTGGTGGTGGTGGTGGTGGGGTGAAGCTAATGTAGAAGCAAACAGCACTTTAGTGCAACGTATGGACAAAATACAATTACTATAACACAACCCTAGATCAGAAGCCTGAAAGTGGGGAAGGAATAAAGAACACTTTCCTTTCTATTGTGGATATGTGTTTCACCTAGGAAACTCCCAAACCCAGCTAAGCAAGCAGGAAAAAAAGGGAAATCACCACTGACTTAAATAATCTCTTCTTTTCTTGTAGGTAAAAAACTTCAGAAGAAGATTCAAAGCAGAGGATTCTGAAGAAAATGCAGTATGTTGTCAACTAAATCAAATTCTCGGTTCAAAATGAAATGTGTTGATGCTTTCCTTAAATTCGACAGCTGAAATTCTTCTATCTTTTTTTCTGGCAGGTATTCAAGAACAGATATAGGTATTTTCTTTATAGGTACCCCTACCTCTACCCACCTGTAAAGAGATATCAGGTAAATGCAATTCCTTTTCAAAATATAAGAACCATTACTGAGACACAAAATAAAGGCAAATACAGGTGCTGAGTTAGAGGCCCTTTTGAGCCTAATTAATTATTATATGATGGCTCTAGTGTTTTGCCTCTGTGTAGTAGCGACTGGTGTCAATTGGGATTGGTGTGGCGGAATGCCAGGAGGCCAACGGTAGGAGAAGTCAGAGCCAATAAGAGGTACAGACAAGAAATTATCGTTTTGCTGTCGTTCTCCTCCCTTCTGAGTTCTATAATGGCAATCCTGAAATTAAGGAGGAGGAAGTCACAGCTACTGCCACCTTCTGGATTGGATGTAGGTAAGCAGGCAGACAAGTAGGAGTTGGCTAAGGGCAGAATGAGGTTGCTTGAACAGTGCACCATTCCATACCATTCAACATTTGTAATAATAATAATAATAATAATAATAATAATAATAATAATAATAATAATTTTATTATATATACACCCCACCCATCTGATTGGATTGCCCCAACGATTCTGGGCTGCTTCCAACACATATGAAAACATAATAAAACATTAAACGTTAAAATCTTCCCTATACAGGGCCAACTTCAGATGTCTTCTAAAGCTTGTATAATTGCTTATCTCCTTGGTTCGGGGGGTCACATAACTCCAGTGCTTTTTTTTCTAAAAAAATGTTTAGGGGTACAGTCATACCTCGGGTTACGAACGCTGCGGGTTGTGCATTTTCGGGTTGCGGACTGCACCGAACCCGGAAGTACTGGAATGGGTTACTTCCAGGTTTTGGCGCTCACACAGAAACACAAAATGACGTCACACACATGCGCAGAAGCGCCAAATCATGTCATGCACGTGCGCAGATGTGGCGCTTCAGGCTGTGAATGCTGCGGGTTGCGACCGTGCCTCCTGCACAGATCATGTTCGCAACCAGAGGTATGACTGTACTCTCATTTTGACTCAAGAAAATCACCATTTTTATAGTTCAAATCAGGGAAAATAAATACAGTAAATGGACAAAAGTACAATAATTCACAAAATGTTTAGGGGTATGCGTACCCCCAGGAAAAAAAGCACTGCATAACTCTATACCCTCCAACATTTTTCTGATGAAAATCAGGATGTCCTAAGGAAAAGCAGGACATTCCAGGACTAAATCAGAAACCAGGACTGTCCCTGGAAAATAGGGTCTGCCATTCACCCTAATAGACCATCTCCATCTGTGTGTAGCCCTCAGAAATGACATACAAGTCACAGAACCACGAAACCCACAACCCCTATGTGAAATCCCTTTTGTAGTTTCAGGTCCTTGCCACATACACCACAAAAAAAGGTTTGTGTGCGTGTGTTTAGAATTTCGGAATTTTAAGCTGGTCCCCGTGAGGTCAGTGCTGATGGCCCAGGGAGGCAGTGCATGAGATAATTTGCCTCATGCCTCTGAATACAAGTCACAATATTTCTTATAATAACAACTTCCACTGTAAAGATAAGAAAAGGAAACAAAACCTTTGCCTGCAGCTATTCACATGGCAGTTTCATATGGAGGAGTCTTGATCATTGTCTCTTGAATAGGGATGGAAGGATCTGACAATTTTGGTTCTCTTCAGTATCTCATTTCCCCCCCCCCCCAATCTTATTCAGTTCTCCACATTTCTTTAGGTTTTTTTGGGGGGGGGGGAGTTGTGTGTGGAAAAAATCCTCAGGAAATTTCCTTAAGAATTTTCCTAATAAACAGATTTTTGTATGTAGTTTTGACCAATGTACACATTTTTCTGCAAGCCATTTCTCGTAAGGTAAAGCATTTTTGCATGTTATTTTCACAACTGGATTTAATTTATGCATGCTTTCACCTAAGTAATATGCATTTTTGTAGACATTAATTTGTTGGAGATGTGCATTGCAAAATTTGGATTACTGTGAATGTCAAAGGATGGCTGTGTTTCAGGTCTCCTATTGTTTAAGTAAGTTCAGGTTCCCTTTGAAACGCAAACAGAATTGACATTGTCCCTCCACCCCTACTCTTGCATGTAAGAGAGAGATTCCAGCTGGGGCAGGGGGACGCTAATTACATGTTTTCAAGGATAGCTCATGTAAGAAGCCTAAAAATGGTCCTGCTTCTGGGAATGTTGTGCCGGCAGAATAGTGGTTTGGCATGTCTCTTGAGTACAGAGATATTTTTGTGCTTCGCTGTGTAGAAGATGAATTCTGTTCATATCTTTCTTGTTTGCCTCCTCATAAAAAACAGGCGTGGCTTTTAGGTTAAGGCCAATATAGACATACAACCCAAACATCTGTAGACTGCTTGGATGTCTAGGTACACTGTTCAGACCCCTAATGCTTGTAATGGGATAACATTTCCTAACCTAAAACGCAGGATGCTTCTGCAACATTCCTGATTTTTATATGGGTGATAGGAAGAAACTGACACACACACACCCCTTGAGAGCATTGCCAAGGTGCAGATTGTTATGTGAGCTGAGAAGTGTGATCTAGCCCATGGCACTAAAAGGGGGTCTGAAAACATAATATGCAGCTCTGTGGTTGAAGTTCAGTAGGCTTGTCACCATATAAAAAGCCTGCATGGAAGTCTCTCTGGGCATCAGATGTATGATTCTATGATAAGCTCCTCTGAGCTCTTTGGCTGAAGGTCAGATGCTGAGCAGCATCCATTTTTCATAATCCTTGCTTCTTTGTTTAAGTTTAGACACATAATTTTAGGTAGGTAGGTAGGTAGGTAGGTAGGTAGGTAGGTAGGTAGATAGATGATAGATAGATAGATAGATAGACAGATAGATGATAGAGATAGATAGATAGATAGATAGATAGATAGATAGATAGATAGATAGATAGATAGATAGATAGATAGATGATAGAGATAGATAGATAGATAGATAGATAGATAGATAGATAGATAGATAGATAGATAGATAGATAGATATAGATAGATAGATAGATAGATGATAGAGATAGATAGATAGATAGATAGATAGATAGATAGATAGATAGATAGACAGACAGACAGACAGACAGACAGACAGATAGATAGGCGTCAGCCAAAAATGTCCCCCTTTGGCTGATTAATATTCTACAACCTTTTAAATGTGTCTATGGGTTATTGTTTTACTGTTTTGTTTTTAATAATTTCTTGTTTTTATCCTGTGTTTTATTCTGTGCACCGCCCTGAGATCTTATGATGAAGGGCTGTCTATACAGTGGTACCTCTGGTTGCAAACTTAATTCATTCCAGAGGTCCGTTCTTAACCTGAAACTGTTCTTAACCTGAGGTACCACTTTAGATATCTGCTGCCGCTGGTGCACAATTTCTGTTCTCATCCTGAAGCATGGTTCTTAACCCGAGGTACTACTTCTGGGTTAGCGGAGTCTGTAACCCAAAGTGTTTGTAACCCGAGCTGTTTGTAATCCGAGGTACCACTGTAAATCTAATTTTTTAAAAAATAACTTTCACAGTATCAGTAGGACACAGAACAAACCAGAGACCTTCTGGTTTTAAACTTTGAATGTGGAGCCTCATGTATATATGCATAACAAGCATGTGAACTACCAAGCTCCTTCTGCACTATATCTGTAATTCCCAGATTGGTTTAACAATCAATCCCTTTCCCTAAGGACATCTGAGAATAGTAGTTTTGTGAGGGGAATGGGGTGCATGTGTGTCTCCCAACAACTCTCATCACCCTTAACAAATTACAGTTCGCAAGATTCTTTGGGTGAAGACGTGACTATTTAAAGTGGGGTGATACCGCTTTAAATGTATAGTGCAGATGGGATTGTTGCTGTTTGGGGGGCGGGTGTTTTTCTGAGAACTGAAGCTGACCGTTTACATGTGTATAATTCAGCATTCTGTTTTGTGATAGAAATACGGGAAATGCCTCACAATTGTATCTCTTTTTAGTTTAACAGTGACTCATCCGAAGAAGGCTATGGTGGTGATAGTTCAGAAGAGGAGGAGGAGGAGGAGGAAGAAGAAGAAGGGGTAAGAGACATGTTTGGCATTGGTCACAACAAACCAAGGAGCATAAGAAAACAACCTGGATTGTTTTTATAGACTGTACTCTGTGAGCGTCCATGGTGACGATTACTAACTGCCCACAAGTTTCCATTCTGGTTCCTCGCAATATTTTTCAAGTCTCAAATCATCTAAACAAGAAGTAACCCTTAAAGACACAGTGAGAGATTGTGAGAGCCAAAGGTTTAGAGACAGATGTGACTTTTGTCCATTTATACCAATGCAGCTGTTATGGTCCTCAGGTGAACCATTCAATAATATTTTGTTCTTCAGTACTTGGGCAGGTCAGCTTTAATTCACCCTCAGGTATTCTTTTATAAGGATAATCACATAGCTAAAGAATTATGATTTAAAGAAACACCTTGTGATATATATACGATCGAGATATCATCCAAAACCAATTGGGAGTGCATTTTGTGATATCAGTTTCATAATTTTTAACCTGGCAATATATTGCAAATCATGATGTGTGTGAGGACTGGACGATATATCGTCCAAAGCAGGTTTGAAATCCATATCGTGACATTGGTTTCATAATTTTTGACCTGGCAATATATCATGAATCATGGGGGGGGGGGAGTGAGTGTGTGGGTGTGGGTGGGTGTTATGCAAAAATCACAATGTGGGGAAAACCATGAAGCCAGCCAATAGCTCCATCCTTATTTCAGACATTGTGATATATAATCATACCTTGGTTGATGAACGCTTTGCAACTTGAGCGTTTTGGCTCCCGAACACCGCAAACCAGGAAGTGAGTGCTCCGGTTTGCGAATGTTCTTCCGTGGCTTCCGGTTGACTGCAGGAAGGTTGTGCAGCCAATCAGAAGCCATGCCTTGGTTTCCAAACATTTTGGAAGTCAAATAGACTTCAGGAACAGATTCAATTTGACTTCCAAAGTACGACTGTATTGGTATATTAGATGTTTAGTTGGTGATATATTATGATGTTGAAAACCAGATATCACTTCCTACATTAAGAAAATAGGTATATTAAGGAGGAAGTTCAGCCTAGCCTTTCCCCTGCTTCTCCGCCTGCTCCCTCAACTGTACAAAGTCTACTCAATCCACAACCTGGCAGATTCCAGGAAGGGCTTTCCCACTACTCCTCAGCCCCACTGCACTCAATAGGACTTAGGTCTCCTTAAGCCAGTGGACTTTAGTCTTATTTCCTTTGGATTGTCCCCAAAGAGCCATCCACAACAAGACCCACCTCAGTTAAACAGAAAGCAAGCCCACTGACACAAAAAGGGACAATGTGTCCAAAAGGAGCAATGGTCCCTGACACAGGTCTGGGCCCTGGCGTATTTGCAGTGTTGGCTGTTATGCATCTTCTCCATGTTTGTGTTTACCTCAGGACCGTGTTAGCTCCCCGAGAGCTGATATAATCTCCTAGGTAAATATGTATCTTGGTATACATGTTATTTGGGGAACACATATTTTACCTGAACAGCCTGGAATAGCTTCTTCATTTCAGTACCATTATGGTCTCTTGGGTCAATATGTGCTTAGACACAAGAGTATTTATAAAAAATGATTTTTTTTGGCCTGACTTGGATGTCAAAAGCTACAAGAGTGCCACTATTTTCTATTGTACTTTGGGGGCAGATGTTTTCTCCCATGTAAATAGAAGTTCCTGCATGAGAATCAGAACTTTACACACATTTGTCTCAAGCCTTGAGCCTTCTAGGCCCATTCTGTTAGGGTGTTGTTTTTATGAACAGTTATTGGGGTGGGTCTAAGTTAAATGTAGACCTCACCATCTCGCCCAACCTTTTATTATTTCTCTGGTTACTAGAGAAAGCCTTGTTGGCTTTCCCCCAAAAGGCTCTTTCATAGGTTCTCTGTGGCTTCAGCAATGGGGATTTACTTCTGAGTAGGGTTCTCCTTGTCACCATGACAATTAGCCAGCTCTCCTGAGGCGCAGGCCCTGAGATTTAGGGGCAGAATCTGGAAACTAGAGGATGAGACTCGATGGATCACAAAGTGGAGCCTGGTAGGATAGGGGCAGAGCAGAGCAGTGCCTGGTGACTGAGGGCAAAGGATGGTACCTGGTGGATCAGAAGAAGTGCCAGATTGGGCTTCCAGGTGAACCAACCTGGTGGCAAGAGTTATAAGAAACAATTATTTTAGGGAGACAAACACCTTGTTTTGCATCCTAACTTCTTGCTGTGTGAATGGAAGGAGCTTCTGGTCATAGAAGAAGAGTTGGACAGGTCCCTAATAAAAAGTTAACCTCCTGTCTTTAATAAGGCAACCCCCCTTTCTCTCTTAAAGCACTTGGCTTCCCCCAAAGAATTCTGGGAATTGTAGTTTCCCCCACCAGAGAGCTACAATTCCCAGCACCTTTAACAACAGTTCCCAAGTTTTCTGAGGAAAGGAGTTGTCTCTCTTGGCTGTTGGTGGTGCTAAGTCACAAGCAGTCTCTACACATGTACAAGGGTTTGTGTGAAAGAGTGTACACTTGTTGATTTGGACAGGTCAGCTGTTGTGTACACAGGCACACAAACTGTACACCCAGTGAAATTTACATGTGAATGACTCCACAAGCATGCAGCTCAACTATCTGTGTACACAGGTACAGACTGTACACTTATTGAATATATTGTGTGAACACCATAAAATGTACGAAAGTGCCTTTAGAAATATGTATTTTTGGATAAAAATATGTTTATAAATGTGTACAGTGAGATAAAGGATACTGATAGATGCATCTCTTGTGAGAAAATACATTCAGAAATATATATTTAAATACAAATTTGCACACAGATTTTTTTTTAAAATGGCAGATTCATGCAAAAACAGGATGGGATGGAGATTCTGATTCTTCTCTTGAAGAAGATGGTCAAAACACTAAAACTATATAGATATAGATATAGATATAGATATAGATATAGATATAGATATAGATATAGATATAGATATAGATGATATAGATATTGTGTGTGTGTGTGTGTTTAATACTTGCTGTAAACTGCCTTGAGTATAGTCTTTAAAATGGAAAGGTGGGGACTGTCTTTCCAAAGAAGCAAACAAACAAATAATCCTCACAGTTGGCAAACCCTAATTGCAACAGAATAGGGCTTTAGAGGTAAAGATCTATTTATTACCAGCTCTGCTAGGCTGTAATTTGCACACATGAGAGGCAACTATCCTGTGTCAATGCTTTTTGGGGGGGGGCAGGAGCAGGAGGTCTGAACATCAGGGCCAATGTTTGCACTGTACCCTCTGTCCATAATCTATTTTGTTGGGAAGCAATTAGTAACTAGAACAGTATGGAGAAAAGTACTCTAAAACACAATTTACTGAATGTATGTGGATTACATATATATATATATATATATATATATATATATATATATATATATATATTCAAAGAGGTGGGGGTGTAAATTAGGGGTTTTAAAAGGAACAAAGTGGGGAGGGGGAATTGAAGACATGTGGGGCTCCAAGTGGGAAAGAGTAGGTAGTTAGCACAGTCATAGAATCATAGAATTGTAGAGTTGGAAGGGACAGTGAGGGTCCTCTAGATCTTTTGAATTAGGTTGCAAAATCTTACCAATCCTGGTAAGACTTACATTACAAGCAGCCCTTCAGGGGTGGATGGAAATGCACTAAATGAAAGCATTATATTTCCCAATAATTTTTTATTGCGATCTTAAGAAACTTTAAGTCATTTGAAAATATGTTCAAAGGAACAATGGAAAAATATCACATAGAAGCCTCTAGTTGACTGTAGTAGCTGACAGCTGCTACAGGGATGTGGGGTGCTTCATTATATCCCTTCCTTCAGAGCTGTTGCTCACCTATTTACCTATCCTGGCAGCACTTCCTTGTTCTTCCACTCTTCTATCAGGTGCTGACAAGGATGTAAGTGGTAGAAATGCAATACTGCAGTTGAAAGAGGGCTCTTGGGATTCCAAGCTGCCATGACAGACAGCTGGAGGCTTCTATTCACAAGCCTCACTATGCAGAAAAGCAGAATTGTCACTTGTGAACATTCAGAAAGCACCACTGTATTTCTCGGATCCATCTCAATGGTTTTGCTACTGGCTATGTCCAGCCTCGACAAAAGCAGAACCTCAGGAACATTTAAACAAACAAGAACACTATAATTGCTTTTTATAGAGGTTGTGATGCTCTCAGATTGCTATCTAAATAGACAGCCACACCATGCAATTTTGCAAGTTCTCGCAACAGAGAAGAAAATAACGTAGGTTTTTACTGGCACTGCACGACATCTTATTTTAAGTGTTTTAACCGCCTGATCCTAAGAACTGCTGCCCCGGCACAGAAGTACTTAGCTTGCTCTGACCAACAGCAATGCCAGAGCAATGCTGCAAAACATGACGTTATGCCAGTTTGCGGTGAGGTTGTGCCAGCATTGGAGGAACTGGTGCCAGTGCAAATGTTTGATCCAGGACCTGAAGTTCACTTTCCCAGTTTGCCCTTCAAATATCAGGTAGTTGCCTTGATGACAGCTGTAGCAGAAAGTGCCCTAATCCCCCATCTCTCAGTCGAACTAATTTAAATCTTAAAATGTGTGTGCATCCGGCCCAATCGCCTTCTAAATGTGGCCCGCGGATGGTCTGGGAATCAGTGTGTTTTTACATGGGTAGAATGTGTGCTTTCATTTAAAATGTATCTCTGGGTTATTTGTGGGGCCTGCCTGGTGTTTTTACATGAGTAGAATGTGCGCTTTTATTTAAAATGCATCTCTGGGTTATTTGTGGGGCATAGGAATTCGTTCATTTCCCCCCAAAAAATACAGTCCCCCTCCACAAGTTCTGAGGGACAGTGGACTGGCCCCCTCCTGAAAAAGTTTGCTGTCCCCTGCTCTAGAATAAATACCAGATGCTAGTTGTGATTCCACAACGCAACATGTGTGCATTTGGATCATCATTCCAATATTAGCCTGGAAACATTTTTTTCAAGCTTCGTCTGTTGTTTTTTTTATAAAATATGGTAAGCTAAACAGATATACAGTGGTACCTCGCAAGACGAAATTAATTCATTCTGCGAGTTTTTTCGTCTTGCGAATTTTTCGTCTTGCGAAGCACGGATTTTGGAAAAGCTTCAAAAATCACCAAAGTCTTCAAAAACCTCAAAAAAGGCTACCACACCGCGTGCTATGAGTTGCTCCTCGAAGTCAAGTCGCAACTGCACCCCCTGAATGCACCTTTTTCTTAACGGTTTTAAGAAAAAGGAAACAAACTTGCAAGACGTTTTCGTCTTGCGAAGCAAGCCCATAGGGAAATTCGTCTTGCGAAG
The DNA here is from genome assembly GCF_964252035.2 of Podarcis erhardii. Classification (NCBI taxonomy): domain Eukaryota; kingdom Metazoa; phylum Chordata; class Lepidosauria; order Squamata; family Lacertidae; genus Podarcis; species Podarcis erhardii. The sequence continues at coordinate 65,132,124 of NC_138512.1, read as the reverse complement.
AAACTCAAAAAACGAAAAACTCTTTCGTCTTGCGAGTTTCTCGTCTTACGAGGCATTCGTCTTGCGAGGTACGACTGTATGGTTATTGCAAACATAAGAAATGGAAGGAGAGGGGGAGTTGCCCGTTCTATAAACGCAGAAGGGCAGTGTTTACTGCATCTACTGAAGTTGAAATTAATTCTGATATTCCTGGTTTTTGATACATCTCCAGGGACAGTCAAATGAAGAAAACAATGAAGGTGGAAAGGAGAATGAAGAGGCGACAGAGGCTCCTACTGCAGCAGTGACTGCAGATAAAAAGGGCACTAGCAAAGCCACACCTCCTAAGCAGGTAAGATTGGTGGACCTTTAATACCCCTGCAATAAATGGAAAGCTGTACAGGTTGCTACTACCAGCCTGTTGCCTCAAACCATCCCATATAACGGGGTGCTTTCTTCTTAATAGCATTAAGGCAAGTTCCCCTCCCATTGCAAATAGTGGGGTGGAGGGGAGATGATTCAGATCAGGACTGCTGTGGGGGGGGGCAAAGGGTTGAAGTTTCCTACCCTCATGGGTCCTCATCCAACTCAGACAGAGGCATATCTGTCATGGCAGCAGCAAATCTGGTCCTCTATGGACACAGCCGAACTTTCACCACATCGTATGGCCCTTCAGCAGGTGGAATGTGGACATGGGTTTGCACCCTAAAACAGCTAACATAAATAGAGTGCTATGGCAAGTGCAGCCCCCAAAATGTCTCTGGCTATACTTTCTGGATGAGACGTAGATGTAACGGTTGGTTGAAGACTTGCTTCCCTCTTCTCTTCTCCTTCCACCCTCAGCAATATGTCACAGCTTCTTATAGCCTACATATAGTAGAAATATTTAAAATGAGAGTCCTCTTTTTTTGCTCTTCAAGATATGGCAACCTTAATTCTGAATAAACGGACATAAATCTGACATCAGGAATCAAAAGACAGAGAAACCAGTAGGAGAACACTTCAATCTCCCAGGACATTCTATACAAGATCTCAAAGTAGCTGTTCTATTACAAAGGAATTTCAGAAATAGACTGGAAAGAGAAGCTGCTGAATTGCAACTTATTACCAAACTTAAAACCATGGAGAGACCTGGTCTGAACAAAGACATTGGATTCTTATCTCATTATACATGACAAAGCCATTTTTCACCTTCTCACCCCTTGCTTTTTCTTGTAAGACCTATTGCAGTCGTTAAGAGTCGTCAACAGGCTCATCACAGCTATCTGCCAATCACCCAATCCCACCACCCTTCTGAGTAATACCCCTCCCCACCTTCTCACTATATAGAAGGGTCTGGTGACTTCTGTTTCAGTGTATCTGAAGAAGTGTGCATGCACACGAAAGCTCATACCAAGAACTAACTTAGTTGGTCTTTAAGGTGCTACTGGAAGGAATTTTTTTATTTTGTTTTGACTATGGCAGACCAACACGGCTACCTATCTGTAATTAATTCTGATTGTCCGGAATGTGTCCCTTGAACTCTAATAATGGCTCTTGCTTGCTCGCAAGGAGGATAGAGAGAGGTGTGTGTAGAAGCTAACCTCCTGTATAAAAGTAAAATTCATATTCATTTCTCCACCCACTGTAGCTTCTGGCCTCTGGAAGGCTGCCCAGAACATGTGACATTAGCCACAGTCCATATCTATCCTGTAGCTTCTTGGGGATTGCTGCTGCTTTCTGCGCTTTCCTCCAAATCACCTTCCATCCAATATGAAAATGGTAGTTGCACTCACTTGGCAGTGAAGCCAAGAGTACATTTGAGAAGGCTGTGGCACATGCACAGATGACAGTGTATGTGCACATGACAGCTTCATCAATAGATGTCTGGGAGGGGTTGCAGGTACGGGGAAACCAAACAGGTAAAGGGCACCAGGTGAAGGCATCCTCGGCCCCTCTCTAGTGTGTACAGCAGTGGGGCAAATGCAACATGAAACACAGTGGTGCGAAAACAACCTTGCTGCATTTTAAGCCGCTAATCCAGGCATAGGCAAACTCGGCCCTCCAGATGTTTTGGGACTACAACTCCCATCATCCCTAGCTAACAGGACCAGTGGTCAGGGATGATGGAAATTGTAGTCTCAAAACATCTGGAGGGCCGGGTTTACCTATGCCTGCACTAATCAGAGTTAGAAACTCAGATATATATGCTAGGCTCCAAATGGCTCCTTAAACCAGGGTTACGGTCACCAAAACGGAATGCCTAGCTACCATTTTGGGGGCAGATAGTTCGAAAGTCGTATTTTTCAGTACGACTTTTTGGTTCCTGTAATTCATTCCGATTGTACAATACAGATGGAATATAGCAGATAGAATTCTACAGGGTGTGTTGCTAATGTGTGAAAACAGTCAAGATGCAAGAATTCCCCAGGCATGCACCTCCATATGGAGGAGACGTCAGGCACCATCCTGGCACCCAGGCATCTTCACATGGTTGCAAGTGGCCAATAGTAAAAGGTAAAGGGACCCCTGACCATTAGGTCCAGTTGTGACTGACTCTGGGGTTGCAGCGCTCATCTTGCTTTACTGGCCGAGGGAGCCGGCGTACAGCTTCCAGGTCATGTGGCCAGCATGACTAAGCCACTTCTGGCGAACCAGAGCAGCGCATGTAAATGCCGTTTATCTTCCCGCTGGAGTGGTACCTATTTATCTACTTGCACTTTGACGTGCTTTTGAACTGCTAGGTAGGCAGGAGTGGGGACCGAGCAACGGGAGCTCACCCCGTTGCGGGGATTCGAACCACCGACCTTCTGATCAGCAAGCCCTAGGCTCTGTGGTTTAACCCACAGCGCCACCTGCATCCCTTAAGTGGCCAATAGCCAGGTGCAAAATGCGCCTGGTGAATTTCAAACACTGCTGCTAATAGATACACGGTCAAAGTTGTATCATGTAGAGGGTTAGACAACTCCTATTCACTGCTATTTGGGATCACATGCGGACATGGTATGTTGATGAGTGGGAAATGTTGTTATACTATGTTCCTAGCTTTCATATTTTGGATTGATTCCCTTGGATCACCCTACATCCTTTCTAACTCTGGGTTTTCTCCCCCTTCCTGCCTCCCCCAATATTTTTGTGTCCATGCAGGGCCCCATAAAGAAAGAGCCCCTGGAGAAACCTGGAAATGGAGGAGCAGCTAAAAAGGGTGAAAAGGACAAAGCTCCCGAAAAAGGAGGGAAGGGAGAGGAAGACAGTGACGAAGAAGAAGAAAACGAAGAGGAGGAAGAGGAAGAAGCAGAGACGGTGGACGAGAATGGAAGCGGCGTCAACGGCACAAGCACTAACAGCACCGCGGAAGAGAACGGAAACGGTGGCAATGGAGAAGAGGAAGAGGAAGAAGGGGAAGAAAACGAAGCGACCACTGCCATTCCCACCACCCTGCTCCCCACAGTCCTCCCCACCACGGAGTATCAGGACCAATACGAAACCACCACGGAGGACCAGTGGCACTATGACACACCCTCTGAAGAGCCGTGGCCATACGATACCACCACCACCGGTTATGAGAATGGCTATGAGGTTCAAACAGAATACTACGCGAGTGAGAATGGGCAGCCCCGAGGGGATACTTTCAGAGCCTATGAGGACGAGTATAGCTACTACAAAGGCCATGGGTACGATGTCTATGGCCAAGAATACTACTACAACCAATGAAGAAAAGAAGCCATCTCTTGGCCTGCTTAATGTTTTGCATGGCAGTTCTTTGCAAATGCCTACTCAGGAAGATGTATCACAATATAACATGGTGCCTTTTAAGTGAGAGTGGAGGTTGCTGTCTGTTTTTACTGCTAACTATGAAAATGTATTCTTTTTGTCTGGTTTTTTTTTTAAAAAAATAACTGTTTTTGTTGCGCTTTTGACCAGTATTCATGTACCCGTTGTGGACTTTTTGTAGGGTTTGCAGTTTTGTTTTTTAGAACGGTTCGGAAGTGTGTCAAATGGAGTTATTGTCAAACTGAAGTGTGTCGTATGCTGTACATGCTCTGCCCCTGTGTTTCTGTTAAAGTCAAGATGAGTTTTGAAACATTCTGCAGGCTGGATTTGCTCTAAGTAAAGATAAAGAATGATGAAATTGTCAGGCCATTTTCATTTCTTTCCACATTGCCTTTGGGAAGCGCAGAGCAGTTTTCATGGGGCATCCTATCCAGCCAGGCTGAAATCTGCTTAGCTTGAACAGTGTAAAACCCAGTACTCCAATTATGGGTGAAGACATAGGATGAGAGAAAGGTAACTCTGTTATGAAATATACATATCCCATCTACTGAATCCCCTAACTTTAGCCAGACTATGTCCCCAACAGCCTTCTGAAAATAAGAACTATGGGACTTATCATAAAAGGTAACAAGGCTGAGCCCCCACGACCCCTTATAATTCAAGTACTCTTGTCAACATTATGTGGCATAACCATAAAACATCCAGATCCTGACTAGGAATGAAAGGACCTGTAAGGTTCAGTTCTCCCAGAGTTTCATCTTCCAACCTTAAATACAGTTCTCCACACATCTTGCAGCAATTTGCAATATTTTTTATGGGGGGGGGATCCTGATGGAAATTAATCAGAATTTCAGTGCAAATTTCTCCTAATAAACGCATTTTTATATGCACTTTTGACTAATGTACACATTTTTGCAAGCAGTTTCCCACAGCAATACATTTTTCTTGTGTTATCTTCACTAATAGCATCGTTTTCATGCACACATTCCCCAGATATATGCATTTTTGTAACTATCATTTGGTTGGCAAACTGCATTGCAAAATTCAGAGAAGTGCAAATTCTGAAGAACTGCTGTGTTTTGGTTCACATACAGTGTTTCAGAAGGTGCAAAATTGATAATTAGGCTTTAAATGAATTTCTCCTCCACTCCTAATCCTGACAAATATATGGGAACCAGAAACTTCTCTTGACACACTTTTTCATGTTTGAACACAGATAACACTGCAGATAAGTTTTCAAGTTACAGCCACCAAAACAAAGTAGAACTTCCGCATTCCCTTGTGAATTTCTATTCCTGTATGTCATGTATGTGTAAAAATGTAAACTAGCTTTGATGACTGCTTCCTCTTCCACATTATAACTTCCCTTCAACCGAGTAAACAGCACACAAGTCTCACCATCATGCATGCAGTGTTTTCTACCATTACGTATGAGCTGATGCTCACACACCATAATACTTTAGCAGTAAGCAGACAGAGAAGGAATGGGGAACTGGTTGCCTACTAGATGCTATTGGACTCCCATCAGTCCCAGGCAGCATGTTCAGTGGTCAGGAATGATGGGAATTGTAGTTCAGCATCATCTGGAGGACCACAGGTTCCCCTTCTCTGAAGAGGAAAGGAAACTCTATCCAACAACTACACTCTGGTTATTAGCCCATCTAGGAGAAGGAAAACTCTGAACCTAAATCTCCACTGCCCCATGAGATATCTTCAGGAGAAGAAAAGGCTAAGGAGAAATCACCCACAAATCTGGCGTGGAGTCCCTAAGATATAATAATAATAATAATAATAATAATAATAATAATAATAATAATTTATTTATTTATTTATTTATTTATTTATTTATACATACCCCGGCCTTCCCGGTTTAAAAACCAGGCTCAGGGAGGCTAATAATTAAAATGTGACTTAGAAACAGCATAAAACAGCATAAAATACAACATAAAATGCAGCATCAATATCAATAAAATTCAAAAATTCAGGGGTCATTTTGAGGAAGAAGAAAAAAGCCCAGTCAGTAGACATCAAATGAACACCAGGACTAACTGGCCAAGTTGGTCCTACTAGGGCCAGCAAGGAGACCAGGGAAGAATTTAAATGTGGGGTCCCAGAAAGGGTTTATTCATAGAAGAGGAAAGGGAAAAGAGAATAGAGGATCAGGCTAATTCAAATTGAAGGTCAGGTGGAATAGCTCTGTCTTACAGGCCCCACAGAAGGAAATCAAGTCCTGCAGGGCCCTAGTCTCGTGGGACAGAGCATTCCACCAGCTCGGAGCCGTCACTGAAAAAGCCCTGGCCCTGGTGGAGGATAGTCTGGCTTCCTTAGGGCCCGGGACCTTTAAGCTATTATTATTCATGGACCTTAGGGTCCTCTGCAGGACATACCAGGAGAGGCGGTCCCATAAGTACGAGGGTCCTAGGCCGCATAGGGCTTTAAAGATGGTTGGATGGCATCTCCTTCCAGCAACTCCTGCAGCCAAGTTGGTGCCAAACATATCGCTCTGCTTTCCTTTGGACCCACATGAGGGAGGTCCTGTTGTCCAGCCAACCCAGGACCTCCATACACCTGCTGGGGTTTTCTAACATAGATTAATCCAGAGGAGGTTACTTGAAATTACTCATCAATCACAACCACAATATTTCACTCCTTAGCTGTTGCCATAGCAATGATTTACGCCAATAAAACAACTGTGCATTATGGCCGTTATTTTAATAAAAGCAGCAGACTGGAAAACCAGAACCTATTAATAAATCTAAATGGGGATTATGAGCAATTAGCTCCCTATTTTATCTACCATTTGCCCATGCTCTGCATTTATTTTAATACCACAGCAAATATTTAAGCTTTCACGGGTACTGACTTGGCACGGTACTGGTCTGGCAATCAAGCTGTGTTTGCTATTTTATTCCCTGCCTCCTCTTTCTTCACCCTGTGAGCTGCCTTACCCTTTAACTTACCTCAGCCCACAGGTATATTTCCTTACCATGCTTCAAATTTGTTTGATGCATCTGGCTAAGGAGACTTGCTGCCTACAGATACTCAAGCAAAATAGACTAATTACTCCCTAAACTTTCCACAGCAACTTTTTTTTTTTTTTTGTATACTTAATAGAAGCTACAATTACAACCAATTAGGCAAAAATGCATTCCCGGTACTCAAAAAAGCAGAACATAATTGCTCTGACTCACTCGATGTAGCCCTCCTTTTTAACTTCATCGCTTTCAGTTCAACACCCATGATGGTAAATAAGATGGAAAGGAACCTACAAAACCACACTGAGTTTGGAACTGTGCCATACAACAGGGACGTACACATCCCTCCAGATACTGCTGTACTTTTAACTCCCATCAGCCCCAGCCAGCAGTGGATGATGGGAGTTGAGGTCCAGCAACATCATCTACAAGGCTGCAGATCTCCCATCCTTGCGTCACATAGAACAGCTTCCAATAAAAATGGTGGCTCAATGCCAGGTTCCTCCATCCCCTCTGTAATATCAACTTATCCCATGTGCTGATGTTGCGACAATGTGTCTACTCTGCCCCTGGCCAGAGGCAGTTGATGTGAAGTAGGAGTTCAGATATGGCAGCTTACATCATAATTATGCAAGGAAAGTTGAACTAGCTGTTATGCAGGGTAGCTAGCCATCGGATGCCAGGTGTGGCATGCGTGTCCTGCAGCTGGGGGCGGGGCGAGCCGCCCATGTGGGTGGGGCAAGCCGCCTAAGGGGGCGCACTGCATTGTATACCGGCCGGTGCAGTGTAGTGGTTAAGAGTGGTAGACTCGTAATCTGGTGAAGTGGGTTCATGTCTCCGCTCCTCCACATGCAGCTGCTGGGTGACCTTGGGCCAGTCACACTTCTTTGAAGTCTCTCAGCCCCACTCACCTCACAGAGTGTTTGTTGTGGGGGAGGAAGGGAAAGGAGAATGTTGGCTGCTTTGAGACTCCTTCGGGTAGTGATAAAGCGGGATATCAAATTCAAACTCTTCTGCTTCTTCTCTGCCTCCCCCTCAGTTGTAGGGTGACTGAGGGAGAGGCGGAGTGCAGACACAAGTCCCACACTGCAGTCGCCCAAGCCACCATGTCACTCCCAGGAGAGACACGTGGCTCGGGTATGCTGCAGGCCCCATGGTAAGTGCCGGGCCCCACAGTGTGGCGCCCAGTGCCAGCCGTGTTTCTTTCTTTTTTTTAATAATTTTTTTATAATTTTCCAATTTTACAACAAAATAACATACAAACATCGACAAACAAAAAACATACAAACAAGTATAATTTCATATCCTCATTTTCATAAACCTTCTTCCTCAGACTTCCCCATACCTCACCCTCACTGCATCCTTGTTTTACGGTTTTTCAGCAACCCTTTAGTCCAATTAAATTATAACTTATTCTTTCTCAATTTCATCTTAATTCATCAAACAGTTTCAGCTGTAATTCTGCATCTTCCTTTCCCTTGATATTTTAGCACTCATCAATTTTATAACAGTTCTTAAGATAAGCTTTAAATTTCTTCCAATCTTCCTCCACCGTCTCTTTCTCTTGGTCACGGATTCTGCCGGTCATTTCTGCCAATCCCATAAAGTCAATCACTTTCGTCTGCCATTCCTCCAGTGTAGGTAGTTCTTGTGTCTTCCAATACTTTGCTAGAAGAATCCTTGCTGCTGTGGTAGCATACATAAAAAAAGTCTTGTCCTTTCTTGACACCAGTTGGCCAACCATACCCAGAAGAAATGCCTCTGGTTTCTTATGAAAAGTACATTTAAGTACCTTCTTAATTTCATTATAAATCATTTCCCAAAAGGCTTTAATCTTTGGGCAGGTCCACCACAGGTGAAAAAAGGTACCTTCAGTCTCATTACATTTCCAGCATTTATTATTGGGCAAATGATAAATCTTCGCAAGCTTGACTGGGGTCATGTACCACCTATAAATCATTTTCATGATATTTTCTCTTAAGGCATTACATGCCGTAAATTTAATGCCGGTGGTCCATAACTGTTCCCAGTCAGCAAACATAATGTCATGACCAATGTCCTGTGCCCATTTAATCATAGCTGATTTAACTGTCTCATCTATTGTATTCCACTTCAGCAACAAATTATACATTCTGGATAAATTCTTAGTATTGGGTTCTAACAATTCTGTTTCTAATTTCGATTTCTCCACCTGGAAACCAATTTTCCTGTCTTGCCAGCCGTGTTTCATTCCATTTGTTGACTGAACTAAAAAGTTTTGTGAGCCCAATTTATATTATTATTATTATTATTATTATTATTATTATTATTATTATTATTAAAAACTCATATTTTTGTCATCCTCCTCAGTGATGACACCTGCACCTCCTTCCTCCTCCACTGATACAAGGGAGAGTGGAATTGCCCCACAGGATGTTCTTTTAAAATAGGGTTGGCTTGGGTTAGGGGAGGAATTCCATTCAGTTCACACTTTAAGACAAACCTGTTTAATTCTCACTTTCTGAAATACTTTCTCCAAACCAGAGGGCAGCCATCCTTTGAACTCTGGGTATCTCCAAATTTTGAAATGCAGTTCTTCAGCCAAGCAACAAGTACAAGAATGCATATGATAAGGTAAAGTGTGCCTATAAATGCATATATTGGTGTAAATGGCATACCCAAAAAAATTATATATGGGGAAATTGCTTTGAGAAATGTGTATATTAAGAAAAATGACATTCAAAGGTGTGTATATGAGAAGACATTTGCAATAAAATGTTCATGAAAACTCTTTTCTGATGTGAAAATATGGAGAAGTACGGTAAATTTAAGATTGAAGGAAAAAAATAAGAAAATGAGAGAAATCAAACCATAATGTTCACCCATAGAAGTGGCTAATCTTTTGGGTCTCAAGGGCCAACCATTGGCCAACCCTCCAGGGGTCTCATGCCAGTAATGGTCTCAAGTGGATGTGGTCATCCCACACTCACTCATGAGCATGCACACAGAACGCAGGTGGCACTGTGGTCTGAACCACTGAGCCTCTTGGGCTTGCCAGTCAGAGGGTTGGAGGTTTGAATCCCCATGACAGGGTGAGCTCCTGCTGCTCTGTCCCAACTCCTGCCAACCTAGCAGTTCGAAAGCATACCAGTGCAAATAGATAAATAGGCACTGCTGTGACGGGAAGGTAAAAGGTGTTTCTGTGCGCTCTGGTTTCTGTCACGGTGTTCTGTTGCGCCAGAAGTGGTTTAGTCATGCTGGCCACATGACCCAGAAAGCTGTCTGTGGACAAACGCCAGCTCCCTCGGCCTGAAAGCAAGATGATCGCTGCACCCCATAGTCGCCTTTGACTGGACCTAACCATCCAGGGGTCCTTTACCTGCACACAGGATGCTCACATACAAAGGACACACAGAAGCATATGCACAGGAACATAGGCCTCACCTCCTCAGCTAATCTGTGGAGTGGGGTTATTGCTCCTCTCTGTTCATCAAATGAGCCAACTGTCTCCCTTAAGTTTTAGTTTTTCTTTTTTGCTGCTGCTGTCAAAATCAGTGGGGTCTCGAAGGGTGGCTGGATCAGGCCTCTTGAGACCACCCCTGTTTCAAAAGTATAGTTCTACCCATATTATTAACTGAAGAAGTTAGAAGCCCCCATCATGACATCATGTCAGTCACTATCAGGCACCTTCAGCCGCACAATAGATATTTATAACCTGCATTTTGTTTATCCACCTCGATGGAACATGAGATGGCTGGCTTCCACCACAAAGACTTTTTTAGATTAAAACCGACCCTCCTCCAGTTATCTGTGGGCAAGTGCTAAAAGCAGCTGGAGCTGATTGGCCATTACTATTATAATAAACTTTAAACTTCAGCAAGGTGGGCAAAAGGCTGCCAACATCGGCTGAAGGTACCCTGTCTTCTTCAGGAAACGTGAGCTATTTCCTTACTATTCTATAACAATCTCCTGCTTCCTCTTGGATCAGCTAAACCTAACACTCTGCCTTCCATTCTCTAACGCTGCAAAGCTTGAATGCTGGCAAATGGAAATTGGACCTCCATCAAAGTCTAATCCCATTTCCTTGAGCCGATATATGTTAGTTAGTTGTTTAAAACAACAGCGATGATTCAGATGGAAGGTTTCAACCTTTGTATTAAAGAATACTTAGCTTTGTGCATAGTGCATGCCAGTTAAAGATAAGATCTGTACAAATATGGGTAGGAGAGTATTATGTTCCTATTTAGATGGCAAGCAAAGCTCAGATCCGTCAGCCATATATACAATATTTCTTCACAGTGGTCAAATGCTCAGTCTAGATTAATATTCAGCTGTTCCTTCCTCTGGCCAATATTTTTCCAGTCTTCGACCCAGGACCCTCCAGTTCCTTCATTTCTTTCAATGCAAGAAGCCCAAGGGGGATTCTCCAATTATTGTTGTGTATTATAATCAACAATATTTCTCCTCCAGTACAACATTGCAGCATTACCTTCAATATTATGAAGCATTCAATTCTTATTATTTATTTCACACCCAAGTCCGTATCTTGTCAACCATGTATGTCAGTCCTTATTTTTAAATGATTGCATTTTCAATCACCTCTTTTTCCAATCTTTTCCCGGAAAAGTTACATTTGCTCAGATATTTGGTAGGTAAACTGATTTGATTTTCTGAATGTGGCCTTTTCTTTTTGCCCAGGGTTGGATCTGCTTGCCACTGATTTTCTAATTGCTTCCTTTGTTGTTGCTGTTGTTTCTGTACAATGGCATGTATTTTTTTGCACTTTTATATTTTTAGTATCCTGATACTTCAAGTAGAAGTGGCCCAATGTACCTTTAATAGTAGTGTAGAAATTTCCTCTTCTACGCCACTATTAAAAGTACAGGAGCCCTTTCCCCACCTTTCCTTCAAAACCTACAATGACAGAGAGGCTGCGGCACACACATTTTTAACAAATAAAGCAAAAGTAAATTAATGTGTTATGCATAATGTGGTTTAATATGTGGAGGTTTAAGAAGGTGGATTAAATGGCATTGGGGTCCTCCCTTGTAGCTGTGCAGTTTTATGGATTTCAATAATTTAGAGCAATACTTCTACATAATTGAGCTCAGGTATGTTGCATTTCAACATTTGCCAACCTGCTACCCCTTCGGATGTTTTGGACTACAAAACACCAGGTTGGCAAAGGCTGTTGTACATCTTCACTGAAGAATTCGAGGATTGGAGGTGCAATGTGCTCAATTTAATCCAGATGCTTCTAGGCAAACTCTGCTTGTTTGAAGGGTAGGGGGAGGAGAGGCACGTCAGCATAGTGATAACCTTTGCCATTGCTGGCAGGTGCAAATGGCTCTTGATTTATTTAATATACAGTGGTACCTTGGGGTACATACGCTTCAGGTTATATACGCTTCAGGTTTCAGACTCCGCTAATCCAGGTTAAGAACTTTGCTTCAGGATGAGAATAGAAATCGTGCGGCAGCGGTGCGGCAGCAGCAGCGGGAGGCCCCATTAGCTAAAGTGGTGCTTCAGGTTCAGAACAGTTTCAGGTTAAGAACGGACCTCCAGAACGAATTAAGTACATAACCAGAGGTACCACTGTAATCAGTTATCCACAACTGCCCTAATCCAATGGCTTGGATGTGCATGCAAAGGCTTTGAAATTTACATTAGTTTGGATCCAAACAACCAAGTTTTCGTCCAAGTAGACATGTTGAAGTTAATGGACCTAACTTAGTCATGTTTCAATTAATTTCAGTGGGCTTGAGTAAACCTTAGTTCAGTACAGTCTTCAGCTTTAGATGGATCCCACTGAAATCCATAGGAGAATTTAATTATGACTTAAGTCTCACTGAGTAAAATTAACTAAGGGCCTAACTAGATGTCACATTAGTTCTGTATCAGTGCCCTTAAGAGCACAGTTGCTGTTGTTTTTCAACACAAATTGCCAGTGCAGGGTCCCAATTCCCATCAGGACCTCAGCTTGGGAAACATGGGGGAGAGGGGCTGTAATTTTTTGGTCTCTGTTAATGGTCCCAATTTGTACCACCATTACCTAGTGCCTGCAGTAGACATGGGGAGGAGGGGAAAGCTCCTATTGAAGCAAATTGCAATCAGAACAAGAGATTGGAAGGATCTGTCAATTTTTGCTTCTCTGTTTCTCATTTTTCCTATATCAAATTCAGTTCTCCACTATTTCTGCTTTTTTATAAAAAAAAAATCCTTGTGGAAACTCATCAGCATTTTAGTGCAACTTTGCCCTGATAAACACAGTTTTAGATGCAGTTTTGCCTAATGCAACCTTTTTTTGTTTTTTTGCAAAGCAATTCCCCCCTAATAGCTTCATTTTTATGCACACTTATCCCCAATATATGCTCTGGCTGAGTTGACTAGGTAAAGGTAAAGGTAAAGGTAAAGGTAAAGGTAAAGGTAAAGGTAAAGGTAAAGGTAAAGGTACCCCTGACCATTAGGTCCAGTCGTGACCGACTATGGGGTTGCAGCGCTCATCTCGCTTTATTGGCCGAGGGAGCCGGCGTACAGCTTCCGGGTCATGTGGGCAGCATGACTAAGCCGCTTCTGGCGAACCAGAGCAGCGCACGGAAATGCCGTTTACCTTCCCGCTGGAGTGGTACCTATTTATCTACTTGCACTTTGACGTGCTTTCAAACTGCTAGGTTGGCAGGAGCAGGGACCGAGCAACGGGAGCTCATCCCATCACGGGGATTCGAACTGCCGACCTTCTGATTGGCAAGTCCTAGGCTCTGTGGTTTAACCCACAGCGCCACCCACGTCCCACAAGTTGACTGTGTATCCAGGTTTAAATCCTTACTCAACTCTGATACGCTGGGTGTCCTTGGGCCAGACATTGATTATCAGCCTAGCCTACTTCAAAAGACTGTTGTAATATTGTAATTTGGTTGAATGTTAAGAAGGATGCTAGATCACAAATAATTGTCCACCACTGAATTAGATCTGAATTTGACGATAAGTGAGATTAAGGAAAATATAAATCTTTTGGAGAACTGCTAGATTCTACTTAAATGAGCGGATATAAGATTGTAAACAAGATGGTAATTTGCTTGGATAATTTTTTTTTAACGATGTAAGTGGGAGCGGGAGACGTGAGGGAGTCCAAAGAAGTGACGAAATTATGTTATGATATAAGTAATGTTGTTTATTATTTATGCATTTGTATTCAAAAAACTTTAATAAATATTTATTTAAAAAAAACAAGAACAAAAGACTGTTGTAAGAGTAAAAGCTGGAAGGGGGGTCAATGTATACCACGCTGAAGGAAGAATGGGCTATAAATGTCATGAATGAATAAACAAACAAGGATAGGATTGGCCTCCACATTTTGCAAATCAATGCTCCATTCATTCTGATTCAGAAACATGATTGTAATAAATAATAATAATAATAATAATAATAATAATAATAATAATAATAATTTATTATTTCTACCCCATCTGGCTGAGTTTCCCCAGCCACTCTTGGCGGCTTCCAACAAAGATTAAAAATACATTACTCTTTAATTGTTGATTCTCAGAACGATGAGCGATTTGCTTTCAGGAGCAAGGAGGGGGTATTCTGGATTGTGATCATAGGCATTAAGGGTGAAATAAAAACATTTCTCAGTTATATTGCTCTGTCCTTAGGAAGCTCTGAAGATGAAGGCTGTTCTTTTGTACTTGACTCTCTGTGGCTTAACCTGGGCTCAGTCGGTGAGTATTCCAAACTTCAGGCTGAAATGATATACAGATTCTCCTGAGAGTAACTTTTGGGGAAGAGTGACATCTGGAGGACAGATGTTTTAGAAATTTTCAATAGAGGAACGCATACCTATGAAAAGACAGACTGTGCAACATTCAGAGAAGTGCGACATCTGGTGAAAAACTATGGCTAGGACTCCACATTTTGGAATTCAGTGTTGATTCTAATGTTCGGCCAGATTCACATGACAGGGTGTCATTCATAATGTTCCTCTTTCCCCATTTTGTATGAAATGCCTCTACATGAATTAAAGTCAAGGAGTGACATTTATTTGCATGGAGAGGCACCATTTCTGCTTTGAGTTAGTAGGAATGGAGCAAAGAGAGCAACGAGATAATAGAATTGTATAGAGACAACTGAAACCAGTGTGCCAGTGTGGTGTAGTGGTTAAGAGCAGTAGACTCGTAATCTGGTGAACCGGGTTTGCTTCCCCACTCCTCCACATGCAGCTGCTGGGTGACCTTGGGCCAGTCACACTTCTTTGAAGTCTCTCAGCCTCACTCACCTCACAGAGTGTTTGTCGTGGGGGAGGAAGGGAAAGGAGAATGTTAGCCGCTTTGAGACTCCTTCGGGTAGTGATAAAGCGGGATATCAAATCCAAATCCAAACCACAAGTCGTTCCTTCCAACTGCTTCCTTCTTGTAATTTCCTGCCCTTTAGCAGGTTTCTGGAGCCCCACCTCGGTTTCCTGTGCATCAATGAAGCTATAATCCCCAGTAGCAAGTGTTCTTCTGTCATCTGTAATGTTGTCTCCCTCTCCCTCAAGTTCTAGTTTAAAGCTCTCCTGATCAGGCTCACGAGATTCTTTGCAAACACATCCTTGCCAACCGCTGTGAGGTGCAGCCCATCTCTTTGCCAGGTGTCCTTCTCAAGGAAGCGGAAACTATGATCCAAGAAGCCAAACCCTTCC
This sequence comes from Podarcis erhardii, assembly GCF_964252035.2. Lineage (NCBI taxonomy): Eukaryota > Metazoa > Chordata > Lepidosauria > Squamata > Lacertidae > Podarcis > Podarcis erhardii. Next base: position 65,116,758 of record NC_138512.1, on the reverse strand, counting down.
TGCGCAGCCAGTGGTTTACCTCTAGTATTTTCCTCTCTCCTCCTGGGCCGTGACCTTCAACAGAAGGAGTGATGAAAAGACCACCTGTGTCCCAAGGCTCTTCAGCTTCCTGCCCAGAGTCTCATAGTCCCTTGCTATACAGTACGTTGAAGGCTGTGTGTTCCAGTGCTGCCACACTGAAGGGATTATTCCTTACAAACACAGAACCAACATTATAGATATGCAGGCTGAAGTGATAGGATAGAGACGGATGGGGTAAGATGATCCCTCAAGGAATCCCGAATGCTCAGGGTTCCCAATTGTGTGGAGGGCCCCAACATGCAAAGATGCCCCCTTCACACCTTCCCACTCACTGCTCAAAGACCTGAGGCTGCAGTCAATGGAGATGGAGAACATGGAGGTGTGGCCTCCATGTGGCCTCCCTCACCTTTTCTGAGACCATGTTCAGGTGAGTGTCAGAACAAGATCAGGAGTTTGCTGCTATAGAGCTAAAACAAAGTTAGATTCTTACCCAGCCTCCCTCTGAAAACCTGTAGACAACCCTTTAGCAGAACACACCAACGATTCAGAAGAGATTTACCTGACGTTGGTTTTTTTCCTCCCATCTTTCTCCAGGAGCTTCAACCCCATTACAGGAAAGCAAAGCAGAAGTGCCGGGGAGATCACCAGGTAAATGAAATTAAATTTATGATGGTCCCAGACCAGATTCACATACCATACTAAGCAAACATAAAACACAATAGAATTAAATTTGAATTAACAATCGAATATGACAATAAACAATACGAATATGACAGCCATTAGAAATGTGGTTTAGGTCTTAGTCTCTAAAATATTATCTAGTTTGCATCTGAGGCCTTAATCTTTGTAATAGCACAGCTTGTTCCCTGAGTTTCATGGCAGACGCACAAAATTTAGCCAACCTTAGCGTGATCTCTGGATCCTTATCCTCTATCAGAGATTTTAAGTATTGAGGTTCAGACCCACTTGGAATTTTCTGTATAACAGGGGTGATAAAGACCGAGCGTGTATACACCAGGTAAATGAGTCAGGTCTTTTGATGACAACATGGCTTCCTTCAGCTTCTGTTAGCAGAAGAAGGCAGGAAAGTGTTGTCTGTTCCACAGAAACATGGGATGAGTAGTGTGCTTCAATATACGGATGCTGCACGGAGGCATAATTGATAGGATACTCTTCTGTTTTAATGCACTTTGCTTTCTAATGCTAATTTCCATTGCTGGAACAGGAATGGGGCCTTTCTTTTCCCACCCTGAGGCCTTGCATCTTTAGAACCAGCTCTGTAGCATGGCCAAGGCTGGCACAAAATATTATGCCGCCTGAGGCAAGACAGGCCAGCCACTGCCTCCCTGTACACTAGCCTCCTCCACTGCCACTGCTGCCAACTCTCTTCTCGTTCCTGTTCAGATGTTACTTAAGGCCCTTCTTAGGATCTACAGCTTGCTCTGAGGAACATAGGGTCCTTCCTCAAAGCGAGACATTGAGTATTAATCTCAGAGTATTGCGAAAGAATGATGTCAATCAACATTTGATGATCTCCTTCTACCGGTATACAATAGAAAGTGTCCTTTCATACTGCATCACAGTGTGGTATGCTGGTTTGACATCAACTGATAGAAAGTGCCTACAGAGGGTGGTGAAAACAGCACAAGATATTATGGGCTGTCTTGTGAATCCACTGGATGAAATAGCGGAAGAACGTTGCCTCAGGAGAGTGAGGAAAATTCTCAGGGATGAATCACACCCTGGCCGGCACTTCCTTGATCTCCTGCCCTCAGGCAGAAGATATAGAAGCATGATTAGTCACACCAACAGGGTAAAGAACAGCTTCTATCCGTGGGCTGTTAGGCTGCTGAATGAAAAGATAACAACAGGGCAACTGACTTTCAGGTTTGGTGGGTGTGCGTCAGTAAACGAGGGGAATTAAGACTAAGAGAGCTGAGTGGGGGGTGCTCATGTAATCTCACTGTATACAAGTTGTATAAGTGACAATAAAGTATTTCAATTGAGGATGAGGTGTCCCTGAAAAGCACCTGCATTTTCAGATGCAGTGGTCAGGGTGACAGGGCCACTGATTCACCGCTCCTCTGCCTCCTAGAAGCAAGGGGCCCATCTTGGTTAAAGGGTGGGACCAACCCTAGGCATGATCCAGATTACCACATCATTGGTAGGAAGCAATGTCAGCTCATCGTTTTCTGACAAGCCTTTGCTGATGTGGAGAAGGGCTGCTGGGAGGTTTAATCCCCCCCCCCCATTTTCATTTGTTTGGATGCAATATTTGAATTGCTGTAGCATTGCCATTTTGTAAATTAATGACAAGCTTTTTGTAAGTGTTAGAAATGAAGGGTATTACACAGTTCAGATAAATTCCACTTTGCTACAGCAATTTTTGTACTTCCACATTATTCTTTAAAGAAAATGTGAGGGGAGGAAGTCTAGAATTTCTGGGGACAAATACATGTTCCACAACCGTATTGCCCAAATTCTGAATGCCAGCAACAATGTTTAAGTTGAGTGGAAAGTCCTTTAAAATTACTACCTAGAGATACTCCCATACTTAAGGATAAGCAAACAGGAGTCCTGTGTCATCTTAAAGAATCATAGATATGTTGTGGTGTAAGCTTTAATGGACAGGAAAAAATGGCTTTGATACAATGCCTAGTTATTAAGGCAGGGTTTTGTAAACTTGAGTTCAATGATCCATTGAAGAACTTACAAAGCTGTTGTTATCCCCAACCCAGATTCTTAAGAATATAAATGAAATAAAGTCCAGAAATATCAATGTATAATCAACATTTATTAACCATTTATCACAATTATTAAGAACCATAACATGTAAAAAATGAGAAATACTATTGAAATGAATCATCTTATTACATACAGTCTCCTCATTGGCAAGTGCACTAATTATATTTTTGTGCTATACTCTTAAAACTTATTTTGCACCTCTTTGACCCCCCCTTTTGATCGCTAAGTCTTTACCCACCCCCTACACAGTCCCTGTGACCCCAAAATCGACTGCTTTGGAAAAGCTTGCTTGCATCTTTCTGGTTTGACTAACAGACTAAAGAGACTGGCCTTCTGGAATATGGAAGGAAGATTAAGCATGCCCTCTGGTGGGAATTGTAATAATTTCCACAGAGGTAGCTGTGTTAATCCTGCGGCTTTTAAAAGTCAAACAGATGTATTAGATTTCATGGGGTAGAAATGTGAGCAGAGAGGTCAGAGGAAAATGACTAATAATAATGATGATGCTAATTACAATGAAGTTTAAAAATACTGTAAAAATAATTATACTGACCAGTCACAAGGCAGTGTTGATTATCACACAAACATCCTGGTGTCCATTGTATGTTGTTGTTGTTGTTGTTTTCCTAGTTCAAGAAGCAGGCATAGCTGAAATGAACAGAAGTGTGGTATTTCCAAGAGTACTTTTAATGCCTTCTTTTCTGCCCCCAGATAATGCTCAAAGGTCGTCACTCCAAGCACGGGTTTTACATATTTAATTACGTGTACTCGTCTGCGGTGACCAACAATCAAACACAGATTCAGGTAGAATAACGTTTTGGCTCATACACCTTTTTAGTTGTCTGCATTTGTTGCAGTATCGCCACACGGTATACAAGGAACACATCATTTCATCCACAAACTCTCTTGCAGTTGCTATTTCATTCTCATTTGCAGCACCAAGAAACAGCATCCCAGCAGCTGTTTCCATTTTATTTTATTTTGAAAAAGGCTCTTGGGGAAAAAGGAGATACACCTTTCGACCCCTTGCCTTCAGAATGACAAGCATTTATGCAGCCTGAAGCACTAGTGTTTGGGTTATTAAGCTTGGAAATGTCCCCTGGCCTGCAAACGTATCGAAATCTGCACACTCATCTTTACTGATGCAATGCCACCAAAGTGACTTTACTCCTCAGCTTTTGCCGAGTAAGTAAGCTGTTCTTGAGCAAGATCTGCAGAAACATGGTGCGGGGCTCATGTTAGAGGAGTGTTTTGCTTTTCCATAAGCAGCTGGGATGGGACGCGGGTGGCGCTGTGGGTTAAACCACAGAGCCTAGGACTTGCCGATCAGAAGGTCGGCGGTTCGAATCCCCGCGACTGGGTAAGCTCCTGTTGCTCAGTCCCTGCTCCTGCCAACCTAGCTGTTTGAAAGCATGAAGTGCAAGTAGATAAATAGGTACCACTCTGGTCGGAAGGTAAACAGTGTTTCCGTGCGCTGCTCTGGTTCTCCAGAAGCAGCTTAGTCATGCTGGCCACATGACCCGGAAGCTGTATGCCGGCTCCCTCGGCCAATAAAGCGAGATGAGCGCCGCAACCCCAGAGTTGTCCGCGACTGGACCTAACGGTCAGGGGTCCCTTTACCTTTACCTTTAAGCAGCTGGGAGCAGAATTAAATGATGGTCCAACGCAGGGCCAGCCCAATACATTTTGGCACTTGAGGCAAACCACAAAATGGCGCCCTCACAGCAAGGAGTGAAGATTTGTATCAGGAGCAAGTGGGGATAATGACTGACATAGGGAACAAGGTTGGGAAGAGACCAGCAGCACCTCTCCTGTTTGCCAAGAGGCCACTATAGAGGTGGCTTGTGGGGAGAGCTGTCAAAGAGATGGCACTTCTAGCCTCCAAGGAGTTTGCAGCAGCTTTTGCTGCTGAAGCAGCAGTAGTCAATGCATTCCTTGGAGGCTGGATCTGCTGCCTTTGTAGTTCCTGCTGCCTGAGGCGAACTCCTCACTTTGCCTCATAAGTGGGCTGGCTCCACAGGTCCTGCTGATTTATCCAGCCATGCCCCATCCCAATGGCCAATATTCTTCTGTAATTAATTCTCATTAAAAAAAACCTACCCCACAAGTTTAACAGCCTTGCCAAAATGAGCTCCCTGATTCCCCAGGAACAGTAACTGATGTTAAAGGGTAATTAACAGGCAGTCCAAGAGGCAATCAACAAGCTATTTATCAGCATTCCCACTGCCACATTCAGCAGAAAATGATAAGACGGGCCAGAGCTACAAACAGGAAGCTTTTAAATTACAGAAAAAAAACCCCACACAGTGGCCCTGAAATGTTTCATTGGTGTTTTGCCAGTTGACACTGGGCAGGATGGTTCTAAAACTGTTTAAAATAAAAATAATTCCCACAAATCAGGTCTAAGGAAAATATTGAAAACGGCAACATAGAAAACAGAGAGTGCAACAGTCTGCCAGTGACATGGTCTGGATTCTCTGTAAAAAAAGAAATATAAGTGAACAAAACATGGAAATTCCAGACTGAATTGTTACTGAAATAGCAAAGGTTGTGGCTCCCCTACTCAATGGATAAACACATTAGCCATAAACAAATTAAATGATGAATAAGTTTTACCTTGCTTGTTAAATTAAATACACTCACCATTTGTTTTCTTTTGGAATTTAGAAAGAAGAAGAAGAAAACAGAAATAACATTTCCATTATCACTCATGGGTCTGACAGAAAAAATGTACCAAGGAAGGCCACTGACAATTTCACTGACACAACAGAAGAGGCAAAAGAAGAGCAGAAGCACTTTGATGCAACTGGAAATGGCCGAAAGACTGAGGGCAGAAGAACTACTGGAAGCAGCCAAAATTTATATAGACATTATGGAAACACCACAAATCAGGATCTCCACCAGCATCACATGGAGATAATTGTAAACAACGAAGGAAATGAAATCGCTACAGGAGATAACACCATTGAGATAGATGGGAGTGGGGACATAGGCTTTCCAGGCCAAGTTGACACCCATCATGGCGTCATTATTGGCAATGAATATCATGACCGAATCAAAGACCACCAAGACACAAGAGGCACTGATAAACTTCAGGGGAAAAATAAAGATGGCAAATCTGGGTTATCTAGTAATACCAAGTCATCAAAAGATCCCTACATCAAAATAGAGATGAAGGAGAATGATGCCAGTGCAGTGTGGGAAAACAATCCTTTCCATGATATTCCCAAGAAAATTAAAGACCCACCAAGCAAAGATTATTCAGAAGTCCATTTGAAAGTCATAACTGATGCCACCAATAGGAAGCCAGGAAAAGAAGAAGGTGGTCATGTTCACTTGTTAGACAAAAGCAAAAGGGATAAGAGTACCACCGAACTAGACACAAGTCTCAAAGTAAAAGCCAATATGTCTCGAGAACGTCTAGGGGAAATTGAACTCACGAGAACCAGAGGCAGCTACACTAACATTGTAGATACCAGTGAAATTAAAGTGGCTAAGGAAAATGGTACTGACAATGCTACAGTTCATACAAAAGGCAAAGATGGGTATACAGTGACAGTTAGGAAGCTGAATGGACAGAAGGATGGATATGGAGTTACCAAACCACGTAAAAAGGGTGATGTAAAAGATGGTGTCGCTAGTGGCAACCATGTGGAAATAGTTGGTGTTACCAACCTACAGAAGAAAGATGAAACCAGAAAGGATGTCACTAATGGAAAGTCCAAGAGCCATCTGGAAGCAGCTGGTGTTACCAACCTACGAGAAAAAGATGGAACCAGAGAGGACGTCACTAATGGGAGGTCCAAGAGCTATCTGGAAGCAGCTGGTGTTACCAACCTACAAGAAAAAGATGAAACCAGAAAGGATGTCACTAATGGGAGGTCCAATAGCCATCTGGACGCAGCTGGTATTACCAAACTACAGAAAAAAGATGGTGGTGAAATTGGTACCAAAGAAAGGCTTATCAGTCACGTGAGGGATCTTGGTGATACCAAGGCAGAGAAAACAAAGCAAAGCAAAGTTATATTGAGCAGGAAACTAAATGGTCATGTGGATGGATCTGGTACTACTAAGTCACATTCAAAAGGTGAACTTACTCTCCTTTCCGGCAAACAAATTTCTGATTCAGGTACAACACAGCACGGTCGAAAAAGTCCCAGTGAAGTTGGTATCATTCATAAAAGGCCTAGTATTGGTGAAGGTGGCAGCTATGAAAAAACAAACAAAAATGCTCATGAGAGCACATTGGGTGGCCCAAAGATGACTACAAGTGGCAAAACAGGATTTGGTGTCACATTTCAAAGAGTCAACAAGGACACTCCAGAAAGAGCTATCAGTTACAAGAAAGCTACTGGAGATTCTGCAGATCTCAAGAGGAGTGATATAGATTCTTCCAACAAAAAGGAGGAGCTCAGTGGTCAAAAATCGATCCAGTTCAAAAGTGCCCTGTCTGAATCTCGTGGGTCTCACAGCAGTATCCGAGACATCCTTAATATTCCAAAGAATGAGAAGCTAAAAAGTCAGAGGCACTCGTTGGCCACTGTGAAGAACAATAAGAAGGTTATGAAGCCAAGCAAAAAGGCATCTAGGGTTAATATTGGAATGCATGGCAGCAGTGCAGCTAAGCACTACCATGGGTATTTGGGTGTCTTGCGGAGAAAGAGCAGTCAACATGGTAAGAAGCATCCATCTGTCCATAGAAATGACAGCAGCCAATCATCAGAGAGTGAGGAAAACAGCCGCCAGTCATATGAAGACTATCAGAATGACAGACCCGACAGTCATCAATCACCTGAGAGTACTGAAGAAGACCGATCTGATGAAAGTCATGAAAGTGATGACCACAGCCAAAGAACCAACTCACAAGAAGATTCCCAGGAGCGGAAGAGTACTGCTTGATTTGCTTGCATTTGTTCAGAAGGGAAGAAAAGAGAGCCTCAAATGCACTAGGCTAGGTGATACATAGGACATAATTATGTGGCATTGCTCTGGTGCGCAGAATAAAGCTGAAATCCTATACCCACTTACTTGGAAGCAAGCTTCATTGAACTCAATGGGATTTACTTTGGAGTAGGCATATATCAGAGCATTGCACTTCAAGAGCCGTTATTAGGGTTGAGTCGAAATAACTCATAAGTGTTTTCAGGTGTACTTTCCTTGCTCAATTATTTGGGGGGGGGCAGTAATGGCAAAATGGAGAGATTATTTGTGTAAATTGGCTTTCCTAGCTCTTATTCTTAGTGATGTCATTATATTGCACAATCTGCTTGCCACATGACATCCTGAGGTAATCCCATAACTCATCCTTCCCCCACCTGGCACCCTCCAGCTAATTTGGACTACAACTTCCATCAGCCTTAGCAATCACGGCTGGAAGTTGCAGCTCAGGGGAGGCTGCTGTAACCTGTTCACTGTGCAATGATTGCATAGTGATCATCTGTTAGGTCAATTCAGGAAGGAAGAAGCAGCACCTAGGTAAAGCACTGCAGCAGCTTGTTAGCATCTCTCTCTACAATGGAAGTGTGTGCCTTTGGGAGTAAAGTCAAACTATTGGAGAGTTACAGTGCCCACTGTAGCTGTAGAGACTGATATGGGAGAGACATGTTTTGTTGCAGCTGGGGCAGCTAGGAAAAAGTATTTCCACAATAATGTTCAAAAATCAGTAATAGATAATACTTAGCACAGCTCTTGTTATTATGTTTTCTAAAGTCTGAAGGCAGGGAAATCTATGACCCTCCAGATGACGCATAACTACAACTCCATTACCTGTGACCGTTGGCCATGCTGGTTGGGCCAATGGAAATTAGAGTCCATCCAACAACATTTGGAAGGCCACAGGTTCCTTATCCTTGCATTAAAAGCAACTTTGACATTTACGTCTTTCACAATACCTTTGATGTTGTAATCTGAAATTATTAGCTAGAAGACTGAATAGTTGTTTTACTGTATTGATTTTATTTGGGTAAAACATGCTGCAAAACAGTAGAAGGATATCTATATAACATGTAGTATTTAATAATAACCGATGCTATGATTATGTCACATGCCAATAAAGTATTGGAAAAGTCCAGCTTTTGCCAGCTTTATTTCAAAAAGGGAAATGTAAATTTAACTCTTAGGCAACTGATCACAATTCTCCCATCGATTTCAATGCAATAATTAAGCATGTGTTCCACCACCCAGTTCAATGGGAATAAAAAGCCTACTGTCCGGTTGGATTGTGTAATTAGTCTCCTATACTCTGTATTCAGGCTTTTTTTAGAACACTGGAAAACTGATCCCATTAGAAAAATCTTAGATTCCTTTTGTATGTTGCTCATGGGATCATCTTTGGAAAAGTTTGCACAACAGACAGACAACATGCAAAAGGGTACGCAGTGCACTCACAAACTCCCTGCAAGCGCATTCTTTCAACCCGACTGCTAAATGTAGTTATTGGGAGACAAGTGGCTCTTATGCTCACAAGTATCCATGGGTTAGATCTGGATTAAGTTATTGCAAGTAGGTCCCACTGAAACCAATGCAAAAAGTAAACTTAAGTCCCACTCATCTCCATGAGAACTGTGTGTGACGAAAGCCCTATTCAGGTTCTCATAAAGGTAAAGGTAAGGTACCCCTGACCTTAAGGTCCAGTCGCGGACGACTCTGGGGTTGCAGCGCTCATCTCGCTCTATAGGCCAAGGGAGCCAACGTTTGTCCGCAGACAGCTTCTAGGTCATGTGGCCAGCATGACTAAGCGTCTTCTGGTGAACCAGAGCAGCACACAGAAATGCTGTTTACCTTCCCACCGGAGTGATACCTATTTATCTACTTGCACTTTGACGTGCTTTCGAACTGCTAGGTTGGCAGGAGCAGGGACTGAACAATGGGAGCTCACCCCATCGCGGGGATTCGAGCCACCAATCTTCCTATCGGCAAGCTCTAGGCTCTGTGGTTTAGACCACTGCACCACCCGCACCCCCAGGTTCTCATAATGAGGCTTAAATAAGGACACAAGGTGACAACAGCCTGCCTGATCACATGTAGCTCCACCATCCCTTCCCCTCCTCAAGTTCAAGGGCAACTGCAGCTGCTTGCACTGGGGGAAGCTTCCTGAGCTTCTGGAGGCTCCTATCCAATTTGGAATGATGAGTTTCTAGGTTTCTAGAATGCATGGGAGCCTCCACAACCACAGGAGGCTTCCCCACTGCTGATAATTCTCCCTGAACATGCAGAGGGTAACAGTGGGATTAGAGACCACACACTCAAGCTTGCTCTCCCCTTCTTCACGTGTTCTTTTACAGAGTGCCCCAGCAAAGCATCTGCCTTACACTGAATCAGACCGTTGCCTCTTATTGTCTGCTGTCATGGTGAAGCGGTGCTTTAGGGAGGAAGCCCCATCTCAAGATGCAAGGCATTGAACCTGGGACTTCTGAGGGTCAGTCCTTGTGGGACCTTCAGTGGGAAAGATAGCTAAATGGGAAATCGGTAAAGTGAGCCAAAAGGCACAGTCCCGGGAGGACGCAGGCAGGTATTCATGAATGCATGCATAAATAGCAGTGGGAGACACAAACACACGGCTGCAACTCAAATTCCCACTAGAGGGCAAACCTGTCCTGATTTCAAAATCTCTTTAAGCTTACTGGAAGTGGATACTAGTAAACATTTTAAATCTTCCAGGGGGCAGGGGGAGAAGTCAGCTGTAGTCAACGGATCCTGGTTTAATTCCCGCCCTGGCTTGGAAAATTGTTTTTTTTTTTACATTTATTGATGTATTATTTCTTTCTGTAACTTAAAACCCCATTTTTCAATCCAACAGGATTCTTAAAGTAGCTTATAATATAATAAAACCATAAAAACAAAACCTGATTACTAGATTGTAGGTGGACTGCACACCCGGTGTGTGTGTGTGTGTGTGTGTGTGTGTGTATCAGGCAACTCTATGAGCCGAGGTGTCTTCGCCATAGCTGTCAAGTGTCCCTTATTTGAAGGGACAGTCCCATATTCCAGCACCATGTCCCGCTGCTGTCCCTTATTGATGGATGTCCCTTAAATGTCCCTTAAATGATGTCCCTTAAATTTCAAAGGAAGCAGCTCCTCTCCCTCCCTCCCTGCCAGCCAGGGCGGAGGGAGGCTCCAACTGTGTTGCTTGGCTGTGTTGCTCACCCAATAAAAAGTCTAAGAACGACTGGGGGGTGGAGCTTGCATGCCTTGTGTGTGGCTAGTTAATGCAAGCTGAGGGGGGTTTTGAATGCTGGACGCCATTTTGTTGCACGTGCTGCTGCAAACTTTGCAGTGCAAAGCCAGGCCAGAAAGCCATCTTAAGTTGAGACTGCATTGGCCTTGTGGTACATGTGATTCAGATTCTATTCAGTTGAACCTCTGGTTACAAAGTTGGTTGGACAGTGTTCTCGAAGCTACCAGCATGAGTTTGACCAGACTGCAGGAGGACAGGAAGACTGGAGTGCCTGGAACAGGTGAGGCTGCAGGTCCCTTATTTTGGCTGCTGGTCCCTTATTTTCAAGGCTGCTGGTCCCTTATTTTCAAATCTGTAAGTTGACAGCTATGGTCTTCGCCCCCTTCAATATCTGTTGGGAGGGGGCTGGGCCCTCTCAATGTTGGGGGGGGTGGAGTAGGCCTAGCATGGAACCAAGCACTGTGCAGCTTCAATGGCCAGCTCCTCTGGAATGCGAGAGTGGAGGAGCCCCTGGTTATTGAAGCTGCGCCATGCTGGGCTCCACAACCAGCTTCCTTCCAACGCTGTGCCATCGTGCTCAAGATGTGTGTCATGTGCATGACATTACACGTGCATATTGGGTGCATGACGTTGTGTGCACACGATGTGCGATGTGCGCTTGATGACACACACACAGAGAGCATGCTTGGCCCCCTCAATCTTGGGCACAAGTCGTCACCACTGCTGTATATGCACATGTAGGCACCAAGCATCAAGGGCAAATTGCATGCACTCTGCCTTAATTTGAGCACTTCTCAAAGGCAGGCAGCTGGAAACAGAGATACAGAGTGATGATTGAGTTCTGTTTGAATCCACAGCTGCAGCCATGGGAGAAGCGAGACCCTCTTGGGGTGTCAATGCTGTGAACCATCACTGTTGTATATGTGTGTAAATAAAGACACCACAGTGCCTGGAAACCCTGGAATCTCACACTGCTTGGAAATTGGGGTGGCACACAACAATATTTTACAAACGCAAATGAATTCAGCAAAGGAAATTTGCAGATTGGAGGCTAATGCATGTGCAACATAAAATTTACTTCACAGCACTCATCCTTCCCATTAAACTGCTTAGATCAGGCTTCCTCTAACTCGGTCCTCCAGATTTTTTTTGAGACTACAATTCCCATCATCCCTGACCACTGGTCCTGCTAGCTAGGGATCATGGGAGTTGTAGGCCAAACACATCTGGAGGGCCAAGATTGAGGAAGCCTGGCCTAGATGCATCTTTTGGTGTGGATGGGGGCTATGTGATTGCAAAGAAGAACTGAATTAAATATCTCCTCCCCATCCATCCCAGCCCTTCCTTTCTGTTTACACTACCTGCCTCTGCAAGTGCTTTGCTAAAGACAGACAGACCTGAAATAACCAACAATAACCTTGTTACAAAAACCAAACTGTCTGTAACAGATTTTGTAGACTTGGCTGTTTCCTAGAACTTAACTGAAAACAACCTCTTGAAGACCACCTGTTGTTAAAATAAGCACTTCTTCAGGTCCTTGGAATTGATTGTATTTTTGTAGACTTGTAAAAACTAAATATACATACTGTATATCCTCAGGTTGAATAATGACATCCGGTCTGAATTGCTTTGGGGGGAAGTTTATTAGGTTAAGGAAGGGCTGGTGGCACTGAAGAATTTTTTGTGAGGTGGGAGTTAGCATTTGTCAGTTTGACAGCAGGGCATAGAGTTCAAAATTGAGCCTAATTAAAAGGACAAGAACTACTACAACAACAACATGGTGACTAGTATATCTAAACAAATATTACCAGTATTGACTTGGCCAGGGTCCCACCCAAACAAGCCTCGTGTGCTTTCACATGTGATTATCTCACTTTCATTTTTTATTGATTGGTTTGAGTTTACTGACATGCCACTTTTCCACAATGAGCTGTGCCCAAAATGGCGGACAGCAAACATTCAAAACACCAAAATAAAAATATACCATTCAGAGCATGTCAGTAAATTCAAAGATGGCAAAAAACCAACAATTTAACAAGCCGAATGAATGCAAGAGTCATAGTTTGAAGGGACCACAAGGGCCATCTAGTCTAACCCCCTGCAATGCATGAATTGTGGCTAAATCAGAGTTTTGGGTGCTGCTATCTTGAAAAATGAACGAGGTACAGTAAATAGAATGGCTTTCCTAGTGGAACAAGCAAGACAGGAATCCTATGACTGTGTAAGCCCACACTGAATCCTCAGGACAGAACTAGATAGAAGTTCTTCAATCAGATCAACAAGCTAGTACCAGTTATTTTACTGGGGCTGGAGAGACCTGGCTGGACCCAAGACCAGGCCTGAAGTTGGGGAGCAGAAACAGACCCCAACCCCAGAGCACTCCCAACTCAATATTACAAAAAAATCAAAACAAAATGCCAATCTAGGTTTAAGTACATAAATACAAAGCAAAACAAGAGTTAACTGACGATAAAGTTTCTGGTACAGTGGTACCTCGGGTTAAGAACTTAATTCATTCTGGAGGTCCGTACTTAACCTGAAACTGTTCTTAACCTGAGGTACCACTTTAGCCAATGGGGTCTCCCACTGCCGCCGCACCGTCGGAGCACTATTTCTGTTCTCATCCTGAAGCAAAGTTCTTAATCTGAGGTACTATTTCTGGGTTAGCGGAGTCTGTAACCTGAAGCATCTTTAACTTGAGGTTCCACTGTATTAGTCTTCATGCACTCCAAGGAGCCTGGTTTAAATACAGTTCAGAGGTGAGGGGTCCTCTCACCAGTGTCCCGAGAATGGTATAGAACAATGTATGGGGTCTGCCGAAAGCACAAACAACCTTCATGAGCCTCCCTGACTATGATTAAGAAAGTGAAAGCAATTTGGAGGCCAACATCCTGTCTTTGTTTGAATTCATGGGAAAGAATGTGAAAAATAAAAGGGCAGGTTTGTTTCCATAAACAGCCGGCAAGCAGGATTTAAATAAACCTGGCTGTGAAACCTATTTGCAATGCCAGGACTCAGGCCTGGAACCAGATAAAGACACGACACACTGTGGTGCATTGTGCTCTGAGGAACAGCATCTACCCACCTACCCCTCACATTTAGGGTTGCCAGACCCCAGGGGCTGAACTGAAGTCTCCAGGTTTGCCTGTCCTCTCCCCCAGATGGCAGGTGAATCTCCAGGTGAGAGACAGTGCCTTCACTACAAAAGCTCCCTAAGCAGGGAGAAGGAATGACCTGGGACCTGGGAACACCTTATTTAGCTAAGGTTTCTATCGCAGTGCCAAACCAGTGTTATATATATATATATATGTTTGTTGGACTTTGTGGGGGGATTTTTTATCTGAATGACATACTTTCAGCAACTAAGTTTAATGTTTTAATATGTCATGCAAAATGACATCTCTGGGGCTTGCCCCTTTGACATCCCCAGAGGTCACCCCTAGGCCTCAGATTTGGGTCCTGAGGGTCTGAGAAATCTCCTGACCTGACAATTTAAGGGCAATTTCATAAGTGACAGAAGAAAACCCCAAATCTCTGCCTTTTTGCTATCTGGAAATCACAGCTACACTGAAATGAGAGGTGCAGATGCAGTTTTCAAACATGCAAAAAATGCACTGTGACTGATTAAGGCTCCTGGATGCAGAATTATTGTGTGTTCACACACAAGAAGGGCCATATCTCAGTCGAGCATCTACTTTACGTGAAGAAAGTCCCAGGTTAATTCCTGGCATCTCCAGGTGGGATTGGGAAAATCCCAGAAAGCAGTTGGCAATCAGTGTAAATAATGCTGAATTAGATGGGCCAATGGATTGATTTAATTTAGGACAGTTTCATAGCTTCCACATCTCCCTTTCAACTGTTGCAGAAATGTGGTACTCACTGTGGAAATGCTAACGCCATGCATTTTTCTGCAGCTTTCTGCAGCCTTTGAGTTAGGAGGGACTCTTACCCAAAACAAAACAAAAACAAAACAGATACATGGTTTTCACACAAGCATGGCTTTCTGAATTCTGAGTTTGCCTGCTATTTTGGAAGATGGCTAATGCACAATCAGCTGACAGGCTTCACTTAGGGTAAGGTCAGTGGTTCCCAACCTTTTTTTGGCCATGCCCCACCTAGGTAAAGGTAAAGGGACCCCCGACTGTTAGGTCCAGTTGTGGACGACTCTCGGGTTGCGGCGCTCATCTCGCTTTATTGGCCAAGGGAGCTGGGGTACAGCTTCTGGGCCATGTGGTCAGCATGACTAACCAGAGCAGCGCACGGAAACGCCGTTTACCTTCCTGCCGGAGCGGTACCTATTTATCTACTTGCACTTTGATGTGCTTTTGAACTGCTAGGTTGGCAGGAGCAGGGACCGAGCAACGGGAGCTCACCCCGTTGCGGGGATTCGAACTACCGACCTTCTGATCGGCAAGTCCTAGGCTCTGTGGTTTAACCCACAGTGCCACCCGTGTTCCTCCGCGTCCCCATGCCCCACCTAAGCATCTCTAAATCTTGATTCCCCCCCCCCCCCGTGACATATAATTCTTATTATTCAAAAAATTAACTCCTATTCATGTGGAGGAAGCCCCAAAGGCCATTCACTGTTAATAACTCATTCTCAAATTGCCCCACTTAAAAATCAAATTGCCTCCCTGTGGGACATGTGCCCCATGTTAGGAACCACTGCCCATTCAAATAGCTGGTCATCTATGTTCTCCAACAAAATAATTGACTGGCTTTTCAATGTTTAGTGGGTTAGTTGCCTTTAGTTGCCCATGAAACCAATGGAACTTAAGCTAAATCATGACTGCCTTTGGACCTCAGGGCAAATGGATCCAACCAAATGGATCCAACCCAGTTATTTCTCATCACAGTTCCCCATTCACAGCTCTGATTTGTCTTGCAATGGTGCTTGTCATGAAACCAGGCTATTGGAGAGTCTTTATCCATTTCCCCTAAATAAATAAGAAGTATTCCACCACTACCTTACACTGGTGATAACTTTTCAGAAACCTGTTACTTTGTTCATTTATTTATCATAAAATCTATATACCACTTAATTAAAACAACAACAACCACCTCAAAGTGGTTTACCAAAAGATAAGACAATAAAATCAAGAAAAGTTTAAAACATACAAAAAGTTAAAATACTAAAAGAGATTAAAATTCACACACGACATGACATATTTAGGACACATAGCCCACAGTTTCAGCTATGTAACTTTTATTCCCCATAAAAGGGATGGAAAAGAAATTCATTATAGTTTGCATTTAAAGATGAACCTCCTAATTTGCAATTTCTGAAACAATGTGTGAACCAAAATAGTCATCCTTCAAAATTCATACTTCTCTGAATTTTGCAATGCAGTTCTCCAGCCAGGCAATGTGTGTGTAAAGGCATATGCACTAAGAAAAATACGCACAAAATGCATATTTTAGTGAAACAGCATAAAACTGCATTATATTGAGGGAAAGTGCTTTGCAAAATGGGAATATTCAACAAAACTGCAAACACTTTTTTTAGGAGAAACTCATACTAAAATGCTGGTGTTGTTTTTTTTAAAAAAGCATTACAAACTGACTTGGAAATGTGGAAAACTAAACCTGAGGTTGCACCCAAACAGGTTCTGTTCAAAGTAGACCAACTGAAATTACGGGCCTAAGTTAGTCATGTCCATTAATGTCAATGGGTGTAGACTGAATAGGACTAGCATTGGATACAACCCTTAAGATTGGGGAAATCGCCCATTCCTATGCTACAACAAAAATGATGGATATTTATGGACTGTTTAATTAGCCCAACCATGACCCCTCTCTTTATAAACCAGGAAATTCCCTCTGGGCTCTTGAACGACATCCTGTCTCCTCTTAGCTAGATTACTCAGAAACCCAATGAGAGCCACCTTGACAGCCAAACACCTACTCACATCATGGTCAGTAATTATAACTAGGGAACATTATAACTGGATGCCATGAAAATCTTGCTGACATGATTATCTTAAGAAGGACAAATAGGATCTCACCTAATGTTCTAAAAATAGGACACCACTGTAATTATTTTTCACCATTCAACATGGCCTTGAGGTCTTCCTAAGGTGCAGCTTGTTTAACTAAAAACACACAGATCAAGTAGGATGGCAACACCTTTTGTCAGACCATAAAGTCTTGGTTTCGAAAATGCTAGAAAGGCAATGCTAGAAGCCAAAGGTCCGTGTTATACAGAATTCTTCTTCAGGTTCAAAATGTGCTCAAAGCAGCTTTCAATACGTGTTTCTTTATGCAATACCCAAATCACTTCCAGCATTCACAATCACCAGTTAAAGTAAGGCATGCAAGCTTAGATAGCATTTAAAAAGGGACTGGACAACATTTTTGGAGTACACGTGCTACCAATTACTTTCTGGGCTCAATTCAAAGTGCTGGTTTTAACCTACAAAGCCATATGTGGTTCAGGATAAGCAATGCCTCAAGGATAAGCAATGCCTCAAGGACCACGTCTCCCCACATGAACCGTCCCTGACCCCGTGGCCTTCACCATAAGCCCCTTCCTGTGAAGAGGGACTGGTTGTTAAACCACTCTGTAAACTGTAGATCTGTGAGGTGAATAAGGGCCTCCTAGCTACTTTCAGAACACTTAACAGCTCCCAGATTCCACAGGGGAGAGCCATGACTGTTTAAATTGGCATTGTGTTGGACAGTGAATGTCCCTTGAAACAGGCAAGCAGGGTTGACAATCAGCTTGGTCCACCATTTGCTTCTAATTCCTTCTTTTTTCTTCAGAAGTCCTGGCCCGCGTCCTCCCCCTGTCCGCTGACCCTCTCCACAGGCTTCTTGTCTTAAGGGGCCCAGTCCCAGGATGAAGTCTAAAGACTGGAGTGACCAAGGCCCCACGTCACAGGCTTATTCCGCTCCTGGTCCCATTCCAAGCCATCCTGCCCATGTTACTCCCCACATGTTGTTGTTACTTGTGGGCATTCCAAACCAGAAGTCTGTAGGTTTGTTTTCATACCAGAGGCTCAGCTTTGCTATACCGTCCAGCCTTGTGTATGTCCAGTGTTTAGGCAAGGCCCACGACGAGCCAGACTGTATGAAAACACAAGTTTACAGACTTGTTTGAAAAAACCCAACTGTAGGCAGTAATTTACTGGAAGAGAAGGCTCTCTTTAAACTTACTGAAAAGAGACACTATACAAAAGTCCCAGCAAAAGCCTGTAATGAGCTTTGGCAAAGACAAGGGGATGCTGCCCAGGACAGTGGCTGTGTGGCAATGACCGGATCAAATTTCTCTCAGAGTTTGTCTTGGGTCAGATCTCCAGACCACATCCTCCCTGGGGGGTTTCGCTTCCTCTTTCTTTCTTCTTCATCCCAAATTGTTGGCAAATAAAAAGTTCCATGCTGCTGCTGCTGTATATTTCTGTTTCCCTCCCCCTTCCATTTTTTTTTAATCATTAAAAGGACTTGAGTGGGGGGGGGGAGGCAGGGTCCCAATAATGGTAATCATTTTGAGGGGAAATAAAACAGTATTTAAGAACCTGCTAGATTAGGCCAAAAAAGGGACACGGGTGGCGCTTTGGGTTAAACCACAGAGCCTAGGACTTGCCGATCAGAAGGTTGGGAGTTCGAATCCCCGCAACGGGGTGAGCTCCCGTTGCTCGGTCCCTGCTCCTGCCAACCTAGCAGTTCAAAAGCATGTCAAAGTGCAAGTAGATAAATAGGTACCACTCCGGCAGGAAGGTAAACGGCGTTTCCATGCGCTGCTCTGGTTCGCCAGAAGCTGCTCAGTCATGCTGGCCACATGACCCGGAAGCTGTAGGCCGGCTCCCTCGGCCAGTAAAGCGAGATGAGAGCTGCAACCTCCGGAGTCGGCCACGACTGGACCTAATGGTCAGGGGTCCCTTGACCTTGACCTTAGATTAGGCCAATGGCCCATCTAGTCTAGCATCCTGTTCTCATAGTGGCCAGCCTTTGGAAAACCCACAAGCAAGACCTGAGCTCAACAGCACTCTCTCCTTCTGTGCTATCCAACAACTGGTATCCAGAAGCATTACAACCTCAGGTAAAACATAGGTTTCATGGCTAGTACCCACTGATTGCCTTACCCTCCATGAATTCGACCAATCCTCTTTTAAAGCCGCCCAAGTTTGATATTCAGGCCCCTCCCTTCCCCCAATCAAAAGGAAGGAAGTCATGTATAATTAGAAAAACATAAGAATTAAAGGGTGGGAGCATACTCCTAATGAGGCTTACCATCAAATAGCCTAATCGCCTAGGTCAGGGGCTGTGAATTTTTGGCCCTCCAGATGTTGCTGAACTCTGAGTCTCATCAACACCAGCCAGCTTGGCCATTGGTCAGGAATAACGGGAGGCAGGCACTGTAACCTTCCAACCGTTTGACTTCACTCCCAAAGGTGCACTCCTCCATTGTCTCTCAAGACAGGTGGATCCCAACCAAGCAAGTCCAGCAATACATAGAGAGGGTCAGGTTTCCTATGGGTTTCAAAGGATGCTCTGTGTTTCAGTTTGTGAATTGTTAAGGAAAGTGAATTAAATGCAAACTGAATCAGGTATCTTGCCCATTCCTACCTTTGTCTGGGCTGAACCACTTCATATTGCAGTTGGACGCACACCTGATTGGCCTAGAAAAGTGCCTTCTTCTACATCCAACTATTTGTCTGTCTTGCTCAGGAATGTCTACTCCAATGTTTTTCAACCTTGGGTCCTTAGAGATTGTGGACTGCAACTTGCAACATCCTTAGCCTGCTTAGCCAACCATTGGGAACGGTCAGAGTCAAAGTCAAACATCTGGAGGGGGGGACCCAAGTTTGAGGAACATTGGCCTGTCTGTTCTAGGCGGCAGGCACTCTCTAGCATTTCAGACAAGTATTTCCCAGCCATACCTGGAGATGCCACTTGGAACTGGAATAATGGAAAGTGGAGAGACCAACAGTAAGTGGAGTCAGAGCCAATGACAGGCAAAGCCAGGACATTCTAGGGGTTCCGCTCCCAATTATTTATTAAAAAACTAAATAAACCAAAGAAATAGAAGTATCCCTCCACTGATGCAGGGGTTACTTTCTAGGCCCCCTACACGTAAGTGAAATTGTGTAAAGTGAGGAGCACCTTCTAAAAAGCCTTTAAATGCCTATTCCATCCTGCTCTCCAGCGCGCTCTCTCTCTCTCTCTCTAAAATATCGAGAGTTGAAGCTCTGGGGGCAGATGGAGGATGCAATGAGAAAGGGCTGCTGCAGCTGCTGCGCTACCCTGTACATCAGCTGTTAGGCAGGGAGGCTGAGCAGTCGAAACAAAGCCCCGCTGCACCTCAGGTCTCTTTGGGGCTTGCTCTGCCCTCACTGATGTCCTCTTCGGGCTTCAGGGAGGGTCTTCTCACAAGCCACAGGGACTCTCCAGCTCTCTTCCATTTCCTGGTATGTGTGCTGGGCCCGGGGGTAACCCATGAAACACAGTCCAGGACCAATCCAGAATCTGAAGGTTCCGCTGGGAGTCAGTCCGACAGGGCCGAGGCAGGAAACCAGGCAAGGACAGGTACAGGATCTCAGGCAAGATCTAGCATACAGCAATGTTGCTCCCGCAACCTGGGGCAGGGTCTGACAGCCTTTTATCTTTGTCGGGGTAGCGGCCGGTCCTGATCCCCTGGTGACTCACCTCCCTGTTTCGTCGGAAGGCGAGCACTCTTCCTGCTAGTACTCAGGTCTCTCCTTCTCTCAGACCTTAGTCTCTGCAGCTCGGGAGACGTCGGCGGGTTACTAGACCCAGGGGCCGCCTCAGCTTCCCCTGACCAAACCAGTAGTGGAGCAGCTGTAAGTGATGGCTCAGCTGAAGGCAACAAGGTAATCCCCACATCTGGAGCCAGGGCAGGCTCAGGCCCCTGACTCAGCCCAGCTGGTGTTTATTGCAGGGGAACCTGTGCAGACTGGGACTCTTCAGGATCAGGCCCCAGACTTGGTTCAGATGGTGCTTGAGGCAAAGGATCCGGTGCAGACTGAGTCTCCTCTGGTTCCGAGTCTGAGCCCGTCCCAGGCCATCACAGTATGGTTTTATTTATTTATCTGGAAGATTTATCTCCCAGCACCACACATATATGTAGATGTGCACAAGTGGTGTGTTTGTGCTTGTGCTTGTACTCAGAATGTTATAGCAGTTTGATCAGGTTGAAAGCACCATAAAGTTGGACATTATCATTGAATTTGTTCCAAAGCATTACCCATTTTCCTATAAATCAATACTGAGAGTAAAGAGCAGAGAGTTGACATGCCATGCTGGACTGGATTTAAGTAAATAAGAAGGCAGGCAGGTGAGAGCTGACTTAGTGCCGACTGAGGTTGGTGGGGAAGTGCCCCATTGGCCTTGGTGGGACCAGTTTCCAGGCCATGCCAAGGACTGAACATTGGCTGTTCTGCATGCAAATAGCAGAGTTGGTTCATGGGCAGCTGTCTGAGGCGATCGAGAGCCAGCAACCATGAGCCATTCTTCTTTTTTCCAAGGTTGGGCAAATGTCAGCAATGTCCCCTGCTCTAAATTTAGGGCAAAGAAAACAACAGCTTTTCCATTTAAGTCATGGTCCCTACTGTTCCAATTCCGGGCCTGAGTAAGAGATGCCCATGTGCTCAGTTCTGAGGTAGACTTGTGCTATTCTGACAGTTTCCATAGAAAAGGCTTAGCGAACCCAATTTATGATGTATTGTCTATTTTTTAAAAAGAAGAAGTTAAAAGTAGTTTCTTAAGACTCGGCTGAACTATTTTTGCTTCATCTAAACAAAAATAGAACGGGAGGCGAGCGCATTAATAAGGTTTGTGTGAGTGAGAGTTTTGGCGATGCGCTGTGCCATGTGCATAGCATCGCAGGAAACAAAGTATACAATAAAGTGGGCACACCTGGAAATGTTGTCTCATTTGTGGTGTCGCAACAGTCATGCCACTCTTAGTTCTTGGGAGGAAGCAGGATTGTGCCAGGTAGGTACACAGATGTGAGACAACGTGGAAAGCAAACACGGAAGGTTGCTCAGGAAGTGGTACTGGGAATTCTGGAGGTGTTAACTTCCCCCGAGACAGAAAGTCAATCCAGCTCAGCTCATCACAGCTCAGATCTGTTGCGCAGGCGGAAAACAACTTAGAGCCCGCAGCCCAAAATGGTGGAGAGAGCTCACTTCACTTGTGAGTTGGCTGAGAATGTAACCTGGAATTGTGAGTGGACCTAGGACAGCTTATCCCAACCTAGGCTGGATCTCTAGACACATCAAAGAAGTGTTTCAGTTAAATGTGTTGCAAACTTTGTATGAAAAGTCGGGTAACCAAAACCAGAACTCCACAGCGCCATCTGGTGTCACAGTGTTAGAATGCATAAACAGCGCATATAAAGTGCTTTTTCTTTGCCAAAGTAGCCGAGTCCCTAGAGTTCCCCCAGAGGTTTTCGACCTTAACTGGGGCTGGTTCTCTAGTCCTGGTATTGACAATACTGAGCCAAATGGGCCAGTGATCTGGCTAAGTATAAGACAGCTTCCTATGTAGCATTTATTATCTAAATTTAGCATAAGAAAGAAAGAAAGAGTTGGAAGGATTTGCTGAAATAACAAATTGAATTAGAATACAAAAATGGGAGGCATGAGGAGGTCAAGGAAATAAGTGAATGTAAGTAAGTGATGTACAGGTTTGACTTGTTTTTTATCTTTTTTCTTCTGTTTTTTGGTTTTTGATGATGTTTTTTCTTTTTATATATGTATTGTTTTTACTTTTTCTTTTTTTCTGTAATCCTTAAAATCTTAATAAAAAACTATTTTTAAAAAAAAGAAAGTGAAGGGGTACATGATGTAACCTTATAAAATTATGAGCATTGTAGATTTTTTCTCTCCCACTCTCATAACACTAGAATTCAGGGTCAAAGAAACAAATTGTCAATAAATTCAGGTCAGTCAAATGAAAGTTTGTTATTTATTTTATCTAATTTTAATTAAATTTGTATGCCGCCTTTCACCCGCAGATCTCAGGGTGGTTCACAGCATAAAGATACAAGATAAAACTCAAACTACATAATAAAAACAAAACAAAACAATGGCCCACCCCTTCCCACAAACATATTTCAAAGGGTATAGAAGGTTCATCAGACAAAGGCCTGGTCGAAGAGGAACATTTTCGCCTGGCACCTAAAGGTGTATAAAGAAGATGCCAATCATTATCAAGGGTATGCCTATTGACAGTGATTAGCCGGGAGCTAAAAAAGACCCCCAAGTTCAGAGGCACTATACCAGGGGTCCTCAAACTTTTTCAGCAGGGGGCCGCTCCAATGTCCCTCAGACCTTGTGGGGGGCCAGACTATATTGGGGGGGGGATGAATGAGGGACGATGAGCAGCACACAAAAGGGCTCTGGAGAGGGGCTGCATGGCGGCCGCTCGAGAGGGGCGCTCAGCCAACCGCGGCTCCTGTGTCTTGTGAGCAGCAGGGGCTGGCAGCGGCAGCGGAGGGATGATGAGCAATGGGTGAAAGGGCTCTGGAGAGGGACTGGCACCAACAAAGCCCAGCCCCCTTCCTCATCTAGGCAGGGCGGGGAGAAGCCAGGAGGAGGGAGGGAGGAGGCACCAGCTCCGCCGCTGTGTGAGGGAGAGGGAGGGAGAGGGAAAGCATATGCACGCTGACGACGATCCACACACTGGTGATTCCTGGACCGTCTGCAGGCAGGATTTGCGTGGCGAGTTCCCGCCCCCCACCAGGGTAAATAAAGACATGAGACACCATAATTTAAGGTTAATTGGGCGAATTAGGCCACAACTTTATTGAATTCAGGAATGAGAGGCATTGGCTTAGGCATTGATCCTAACGACTATCCGGCTCCAGCCCGTTTGCTGGAGACACGGGGAAGGGATAACCTTATATCGGGGGAGTCTCCTGCCGAGGCACGTCGACTAGGAGCTCCCCCGGGTCACCGCTCTGGGGCGTGCCTTTGGCCCTCACCTCCATAGGCTTCGGACAGGGCCACGCCCCCCGGAGTCCTTTAACGGACCACCCTTCGCTCACTGGGGGGAGGTGATGGCGTTCCTCCCCCCCCAACTCATCCTCTTAACCCCTTCTTACCAATGCCTATCGCCAATGCCGAGAAGTTGTGACGAGTTGCTACGAGGTAGGCGAAAAACCAAAAGGCCAGAAATCGCCAATTGGGAAAAATTCCTACCATGCCCCTTGCGGCGACAGACCGAAGTCCATAGCAAAGTCCAATACCTACCTAACCCTAGTTAAAGGGAGGGAGGGTGGGAAAACGTGGGGGCGAGCCGGCGAAAAGAGGGCGAGCCCCCTCCGCGCCGGCCCTAAATAGGGCAGGCCATGCCCCCCAGCCAGCCAGCTGATTGGCTGGCTGGGGGGGCAGACCCGACCGGGATTCCCCTGCTCTCGCGGGGGCTGTGACCAGCCCCCGCTCACGTGGGGTGGGCGTGAATCCCGCAACCCCACCTCCTGGGGCAGGCCGGAAGTGGCTTTAGAAGGCAATTGGGCCTGATTCTGCCTGTGGGCCTTAGTTTGCCGGCCCATGCACTATACCTCTAATTACCAATTGCTTGATGGAGGGTGTCACAGTGTGTGGGAAAGCAGTTGTCATAATGCCTTGCGTGTGTCTTTATTGGAAGCCTCTGATTCATTGGGAAAGTTACTGGGCAAGACAAACCTTTGGTCTAATCCAGGAGAGAGCTCGCTTTACATTCTGACATTCCACCTGAAAGCAACGGATTGTGCGTGTGCCCATCCAGCCATAGCCTTTCCCTCCAAACTATTGTTGCCTCACTGCCTCCTAGTCACCCATTTTAACCCGGAGCGTGTTTAACGGACAGCTTCCTGTCAATGAACAGCTCTCCTTTGTTTTGCACATTCACCTCCACCTCCTGCTCCCACACATACCAAGCAGGAGTGAACGGATGCTATTTTGTGTGCCTGGGTAATCATTAAATCCTACCCACGCCCAGATGGTGAAAGTGTGGGGGGGGGACACACACAAGGACTCATTATGAGCCATGCAACACGGAGCATTAAATATCTAAGCAGGAATTGGGTATAGCCGTATTACTAATTTGGGCAAGAGCAAAGTAAAGGTAATATTTTACTTTTAGGTTCAGGCGGAAATGTTTGGGTGTGAGTTTGATGGTGTAAGAGCAGAGACTGCAAACAGTTTACCTGGTTCTTAATCATTCTACCAAAATAATAATAATAATCCCCTACAAGGTATAGAAAACTATTTTCTTGCAATTTCACTCATCGGGAAAAGAAAAGACAAATCAAAATATACATTCCATACTTTTAGTGTTGTGTCTTTGCTCTTGATTTTGTATGTAGAAAAACAAACGTAGCCAGCTAAAGGGGAGCAAACCAGAAGGGGCAGAAGGTGGCAGATGGGCACATTTAGTTTATTAAATTTATTAAGTATTTCCCACAACTGAAGCAATTTACAGAAGAAAAAAATAATGCTACCAAAATAGTATGTATAATCAAATATTAATTGAAAACAAAGCGATTCATTGGAACAATGCAATATGGTGTCCCAAAAATAGAATCTAAAAAAAATAAAATATCCATCCCTTGTGAATATCAGACATCTACCAAAGGATAGACCACTAGCACTGACCAAATGCTTCTCTGGGAAGAGCATTTCATTGGATACAACAGAAAAGGCTAGTTCTCTATTTGCCACCTTCTTCCTTGTTTCCTGTTCTGCATTGCTGCTGTTTTAATCAATGGTAAGGATGTAAACTAAATGATATCAGCTCTGGGGAGACACAATATCTGTCTCTCTGTGCTGATTCCAAAGCTATGGCTCTGGGAACCCCCTTAGAATCCTAATCTGGGAGCCAGTGGCGTAGCGTGGGTTGTCAGCACCCGGGGCAAGGCAAGTAATTTGCGCCCCCTAACCTGTGGATTTGCGCCCCCTAACCCGTGGATTTGCGCCCCCTAACCTGTGGATTTGCCCTAACCCCAGATGTTGCGCCCGGTGCGGCCGGCCCCCCCTGCACCCCCCACGCTACGCCACTGCTGGGAGCAAGAAACCTGGGGAGAAATCAGTAAAGACCTGATGAAGAGAGCATAGCAGAGGTTATATTTTCTGAGAATCCTCCAGAAAAATAATCTCTCAAAGGACCTGTTGATGACATTTTACCACTGTACTGTTGAGAGTATTAACCTATGGTCTCTGTGTGTGGTTTGGGAGCTGCACGGGCAGGGGGAAAACAATGCTGTCCAGGGTTGTAAAAGTCTGCGGAGAGAATAATTGGGTGCACTCTTCCCACCTTGGATCAAATCTATGCTTCCAGGTGTTATAAGAAAGCTGCAGAGATAGTGCAGGATAGTGCACATCCCAGAAATAATCTCCTTCAGCTTCTGCCTTCTGGAAGAAGGTACAGGGTTATAAAGACTAGGACTAGCCACCTGAGAATAAAGATTATTGTATTGTATTGTATCGTAAGTTCTGTTTGAGCATCACTGCTCAGCCTATATGTTTGTGGAAATAAATCCATCTATCATAAAGGCACCACGGTCTCCAGTGAACGCTAAGGAAGTCAACCTTGGGGTACGTTCCAACACCCCTGAAATATTTCACCGAGGTTTTGTTTTACTGGAAAAAGTAAAACCACCATGAAATTGGATTCAGAACTCAGACAGAAACAAATCTCTTACGTGGTAAAAACCATCAGTGGTCTCCCCTACACACAGACATACAATGTTCCCATTGTTATAAATCCCTCCCTTTCCACACCGTTCCATCCCTTTGAAGCATTTATGCTCCTTGTCTTTATATGCTTTAATTGCACTGATGACACGTTCAAATGGTGCTCCCCAGACAGGGCTTAATACAGCTTGCAGGTATTGAGATATATCACAAGTGAGTCGCTGGCCGCAGGGTTCTTTTAACTTGTCAGGTTTCCCACAGAAAGAGTAAATAAGGATTAAACTGGGACTGGAATGGGAGGGGAGGCTGGCATTTTTTTAATGCCAATGGAATTCTGTACAGCCTTCAAATGTGCACAAATGAGGGTATCCATCCCACAATAAACACTCATCTGCCGACACACGCATCCATTTAACAGAGTAAGAATAGCACTGCTGAATCAAGCCAGGGGCCCATCTAGTCCAGCGTCCCCACAGTAGCCACCCAGATGCCCATGGGAACCCTGCAAGCAGGACTGAAGCCCAACAGCACACTCCCCTCCTGCTGTTTCCAGCAACTGGTACATTTAGGGACACGGGTGGCGCTGTGGTCTAAACCACTGGGCCTCTTGGGCTTGCCGATCAGAAGGTTGGTGGTTCAAATCCCCGCAATGGAGTGAGCTTCCATTGCTCTGTCCCAGCTCCTGCCAACTGTCTGCCAAATACAGTGGTACCTTGGGTTACATACGCTTCGGGTTACATATGCTTCAGGTTACAGACTCCACTAACCCAGAAATAGTACCTTGGGTTAAGAACTTTGCTTCAGGATAAGAACAGAAATTGGGCTCCGGCGGCGCGGCAACAGCAGGAGGCCCCATTAGCTAAAATGGTGCTTCAGGTTAAGAACAGTTTCAGGTTAAGAACGGACCTCTGGAACGAATTAAGTACTTAACCCGAGGTACCACTGTACAGCAGTTCTTTCCAAGGATATCAGGACAAAAGGAATGAGGAGGTAGAAGGGAAACCAAAACAGTTTTATTAACAAATAAACAGCAGGCATGCAAAGCATAAAATAAAACATAGCTTACAGGGGCTATCCAATCTCCCCTTCAGCTGCCCGGAGCCCCAGGTAGAGCAGCAGGAGAAAGACCCTGACCATCGGTCTCCCAGCATCAGGTCCTTTGTTCTGGGTAGAAGCTTCCCCGGGCCCCTCCCAGCTATGGCTTTTATAGCCTGCCTTGATGTAATCAAGCCCACCTGGCATTACTCATGATTAGCTCAGGACCCTGAGATGGAATTAATACAGAGTGGCTGAGAGTCTCCCACTACCTGCAGCCGGGCATCTAGCCACCACTTGCAACACAGAAGAACCCAAGAAACTCCCGACAGGTGTGTGAAACACAAGAATCCAGCAGACCTCAAACTGGGGATGTTAGAGGGAAAGGGACATGCCACCTAACTCCTCAAAATATAATTGTCTTCCGCATTTCCACTACACCAACCTAGCAGTTCGAAAGCAAGCCAGTGCAAGTAGATAAATAGGTACTGCTGCAGTGCGAAGGTAAACGGCGTTTCCGTGCGCTCTGGCACTCGTAAGAGTCCTCCGTGTGCCAGTAGCGGTTTAGTCATGCTGGTCACATGACCCGGAAAACTGTGTGTGGACAAATGCCGGCTACCTCGGCCTGAAAACAAGATGAGCGCCGCAACCCCATAGCCTGGGCTTTGACTGGACTTAACCCGTCCAGGGGTCCTTTACCTTTTACATTTAGTTCTTTTTAAAAAGATGCATCAAATTCTGTGAGGGCAAGGCCAGCCTAGCCAGAGATCCACTCCGTATCACTCAAAGTCTTTATCTTTATTGAGTACATCTCTCTGTGTTCCTTGTGCAGCACAAGACCCTCTAAATTCATCAGGACTTGCTCCTTAGGCAGCACCTTCAGAGAGGCTGTCTCTACAGCACCAGCAATTTGCTTCTCAGCTAGGCCTGTTGCCTTTGATTGGTTTAATTGGCAGATTAATCAACTGAAGCCATAGTGGATTAATTGTAGGGACTGATTTCCATAGTCCTTTATTTTCTGCAGACCATATTTGGTGCTTGCATGTCAGGGAATTAAACGTAAAATACTAAAGATGGCCTTTGCATATTGAATTACAGTGCATCACTGACACACATTAGCCAACTACATTGATTTCTCTCTCTCTCTCACACACACACACACGCGCACACACACACACACACACACAAACCATTCCTTTCATTTCCTTCAATCCAGTTTAATGAAAATATTCACAAACTTAATTGTTTCTCTAAATAGACATGGGAAGAATGATAATCTAGTGATATACCGTATTTTTTGCTCTATAAGACGCACCAGACCATAAGACGCACCTAGTTTTTGGAGGAGGAAAACAAGAAAAAATATTCTGAATCCCAGAAGCCAAAACAGCAAGAGGGATCACTGCACAGCGAAAGCAGCGATCCCTCTTGCTGTTCTGGCTTCTGGGATAGCTGCGCAGCCTGCATTCGCTCCATAAGACGCACACACATTTCCCCTTACTTTTTAGGAGGGAAAAAGTGAGTCTTATAGAGCAAAAAATATGGTATTTGAAGCTGTTGCAGTGAAGAACGAACCAATCTGTCAATTCAAGGTTCTCTCAATTTCTCATCTTAATTTCTATTCTCCCCATTTTAGCATTAGTGTGTGATTACAGTGGTACCTCGGTTTTTGAACGTCTCCGTTGTCGAACATTTTGGAACTCAAATACTGTAAACCCAGAAATAAGTGCCTCAGTTTCTAAATGCACCTCGGAAGCTGAACCAGAAACGTGGCTTCCATTTCGAGTTTTCTGTTTTGAGGCTTCCATTTTGAGTTTTCGTTTTTTGAACATTTTGGAACTCAAACAGTGTTCCAAGGCATTACATTCGAAAATTGAGGTACCACTTTATGTAAGCTCACCTTAAAATTGGTATGAATTTTTGCACACTTTTATCTAACATAGATATTTTTGCATGAGATTGCCCCTACCATAATGGTACATTATTTTGTACATTATTTTAATAAATATATGCATTTTTTGTCCTCACTTTCCTCTAACATATGCATGTTTGTATGCATTTCCGGGTTAGAGAATTGCATTGCAAAATCTGAAGAAGTACAGATTTCGAAGGACAGCAGTGTTTTGGTTCTCATATTGGTTTGTGAAATCAACTTTGCTAGATTGGCTGACATTTTAACGCCAAACACATATCTTACAGAAGGGTTACATTTGGCAAAAATGTGGGGCAATGCAATCCTTGTAAGCCATTTAAGCTCGACAAACTGCTAGTTTATTTGATGGCTGTGGTTTGTGGATTGCAGAGCAAGAATGGAATGTATTAATAAATCAGCTATGAACTAACTAGAGGAAAGAGGATGACATACTTAATCAACCCCACCTGATGGGAAAGAGTCCCAGCGGGAGAACTTCACAGTTTTGTGCAACACCAGCTGATGCTTAGTCACTGTGGTCTAGTTTCCTTTGTTCAGCCTATAGAAGATGGAAAAAATAACAGCTGGGAACAAAGGGGGGTAAAGACATTAAAGCAAAACTCAGCAACTTGAGTTAAAAGAGAAGAGAACAATGGAGAGGGCAAGATCCAAATATATGCTCAGCCAAGTGAAATCAAAAGTGAAAGAAATCTGTAGGTGAACAACACAAAAAATTGGTTGTATAGCTTCCAATCAGTAGTGGCACCTACCCTGTGGAACACACTCCCATCAGATGTCAAAGAGATAAACAACTACCTGACATTTAGAAGACATCTGAAGGCAGTCCTGTTCAGGGAAGTTTTTAATGTGTGGCATTTTAATGTAATTTTAATCTTTGTTGGAAGCCACCCAGATGGACAGAGTACAAATAATAAATTACTATTACTATTACTATTACTATTACTATTACTATTACTATTACTATTACTATTACTATTACTATTACTATTGAAAGCTTTTCTGTGTAATAGTTAGTTGAGCTCTGGTTTGTTTGTTTTTGCACGATTCTTACTGAATGTTTTTATGTATCGCTTTGAAATTCTCTAGTATCTTTTACAAATAGTGATACAGTGGTGCCTCGCAAGACGAAAAGAATCCATTCCGCGATTCTCTTCGTCTAGCGGTTTTTTCGTCTTGCGAAACAAGCCCATTGACAGCTTAGCAGATTAGCGCTATTAGCGGTCTAGTGGCTTTTAGCGATCAGCTGAGAAGCAGCTTATCAGCGGATCAGCTGATAAGCGGCTTAGCGGCTTAGGAAAAGGGCGAAAAAAGCGAAAAAAACGCGCGGGAACTCGCAAGACATTTTCGTCTTGCGAAGCAACCCCATAGGGAAATTCGTTTTGCGAAGCGCCTCCAAAACGGAAAACCCTTTCGTCTAGCGGGTTTTCTGTCTTGCGAGGCATTCGTCTTGCGGGGCACCACTGTATATAGCTCTTTTATAGATAAAAATGAGCTAGTCTTCAGCCTCAACCAAAGGTGCAGCAAAACAATTTGTTGGAATGGTTTGCGCCATTTCAGACTTTGGGCGGGGTATGTACTATTTTTGAATGGCCCCCCCAGTCACACACACGAAAAGGAGAGGAAAGCGCCCTAATATTTCACATCAAGGGCAATCAGGTGTGGATCACTTTATACAGCGAGGGGCTCGCCATTGGCAGTAGCAGCACAGCTATTTCTCTCCCCCCACCTAATGCTTCTTTTCTTTTTCTTTTTTAAAAATATTTTTATTAGTTTTTAAACATATCATTTTCAACAATTATTAAACATACTTTTATATCTTATACAATTTTTTTGACTTCCATCAATCACATCTGAAAATTTCCCAATCTTTTCCGCTTAATTTACATTTCTTACTTTCACTATTACATTTAAATATCATAACTAATCTCTCTCTTCTTTCTCTTCTTTTCTTTGCAATATTTTGTATATTCCTCCTTACAAAACTTCTTGTAGTCCTACTAGCGTAATTTGTTGATTACAATTGCTCTTCAAATAGTTCGTATATTTCTTCCAATCTTCTGTGAATCTCTGGTCCCGCAGGTTTTGAATCCTTCCTGTCATTTTATCCAATTCTGCGTAGTCTATTAATTTTGTCTGCCATTCTTCTTTCATCGGTATTTCTTCTTGCTTCCATTTCTGGGCCAACGATACTCTTGCCGCTGTTGTTGCGTATAAAAACAATTTAATGTCCTGTCTATTAATGTCCTCACTTATAATACCAAGTAAAAATGCTTCTGGTCTTTTAAAAAATGTATATTTCAACATCCTTTTTCATGTCATTATATATCATTTCCCGGAATTTTTTAACTTTCTAACATTCCCACAACATATGATAAAATGATCCTTCCTTTTCTTTACATTTCCAACATTTATTACTTGTCTTATACATTTTAGCTAATGCTTATTTTCTCTTTCATTTTTTGTTGCCACTGCAAGTGGCAATGGTGACAAGTGTGTTAGCAACCTGGTCAACCTGGTTTTGTATATGCCACAACCCCTGGAACTTAGCATCGTCCCACAGCATGGGGTGGGAGGGTGGGATGACACCTCCCCATCAAAAATATTGTACAAAACATTCAGGTAAAATTCTACAAAGTAGTCTTCATTTTCTAAGGGGATTTTTTTTTTTTTAATATCTTCTGGAAAATTTCAACTTAGCTCTAAAATAAATGGCTGCAATGAGGCAGTAGAACTGTTTATATTTCATTTCCCCCCCTAAGGAGCTCGAGTTGTTGTGTGGAATGTTTCCCCTCACACACTTCATTTTATCATCTGCCTTGTGAGGTGGGTTAGACTCAGAGACAGTAACTAGCCTGAAGTCACTCAGTGAAGTTCAAGGCTGTGTGGGAAGTTGAACGTGGGTCTCTCTCATCCTGGTCCAAACCTCTGTCTAACCACTATACCACCCTCGCTTTAAGAGTGCGTGAGACATGTTTGCCCAAGGCAACAGCTAGTTGAAAACATGCAGTACACTTCAACTTTTCTGTGCTTCAATTTGAGGCTTTATATTTATGACTTATCCTTTATATTTAATGACTTACCCATACTGCTCCCTTCTTTCTTTCTATCTCTGTTTGGAAAATGGCAGCCAGAATGATCAAGGAGATGGAGCAACTCAGTCGCATTTGACACTTAGAACCATAGAAATGTAGATTTGGAAGGGACCCCAAAATTCATCCACTCCAACCCCCTGCAGTGCAGGTATTGCTGTTAGAATTCCTGCTCCATGACTGCAGTCATGGGATTGTTGTCTATCACATGACGGTGTATGTTTTGACTCCACAGACTGGGAAGTGACGGAGACAGGATGTTTGTGTTACTGTGTTCTATTGTCCTTTGTTCTTTCTCTTTGCTGTCTGATGCTAGAGAGAGAGGGAGCCATGTTGCAGTGCTCCGTGTGTGTTTATATGTAAATAAAGTAGATTAGCCAAAATGCTGAGTTGCTGAGGTCTGTTACGCAAGCTGCGCAAACTCTGCGGATCCCTAAGTGTGCCGATGTCTGTTGGCATCGGTAGCTGTGATGTTTGGGCAGAAGAAAGCTTTTGAAGCTCCCGAACAATCGACCAGGAGGGAGGGAACATGCCAGTCGAGAGTAGGACGAGCTCCTGACAATTGCAACATCCGTAACAGATGGCTATCCAACCTCTGCTTAAAAACCTCCAAGGTTTACTTGCGCAGTGATGCAGGGGGGGGGGGGCTTAAGCTATAACAGAGAGCTATTAGGGCAGCATTTCACACCTGCAATAACAGGTGTCAACTTTGGTAATCTTTTGTAGTATGGCACCCCTTGCAAGGTCAAAATTTGTCGTCGTCCCCCCATAGATCTTCTCAATTTGGCTCCTCCATAGGAACATAGGAAGCTTCCCCATTGAATGCGTCCATGTAGCTCAATATTGTCTAGACTGACTGGGGTTTCAGATGGGAACATTCCCAGTCCACTTGAACCTGGGACATTCTGCATGCAAAGCGGATGCTCTGCGATTGAGCTACAGCCCTTCTTCTAATGTGCTTTCCTGATTTGGATGTTTCAGAGCAGCATGCACAGTATATGCCTTCTATCTTAGAGAGATCTGCCCTTAGACTAGAAGGACATGTAATTTCATCTGCTTGTATCCATTTCTGGCTGACCTCTCTTCTGTTCCTCTTCCTCTCTGTACTGGTTGTCCTTGCTTCTCCCAACTTTTTGTCGTCTGCAAAAATTTAGTCTGCAGTTATTCTGCCACTGATTTCCTAAGGTTCAATACATCTCTCTCTCTCTCTCTCTCTCTCTCTCTCACACACACACACACACACACACACACACAGCAAGCTCTGCTTTTGGATTTCCTTTTCAATATAGAAAATTAAATAAGCTGGGTATATTGTGTAACCAAGAGCTAGAGGACATCTTCAGAAGAAGCATGCTTCTTGACTTAAGTATTTCAAAATACAGATGAGAGAATCTCAGGTTTGGTTGTGTACACATTACCACCTCTACAAACGCCTCACAAACACGTACAGTGGTACCTCAGGTTACAAACGCTTCAAGTTACAGACTCCACTAACCCAGAAATAGTATCTCAGGCTAAGAACTTTGCTTCAGGATGAGAACAGAAATTGCGCGGCGGCAGCAGGAGGCCCCATTAGCTAAAGTGGTACCTCAGGTTAAGAACAGTTTCAGGTTAAGAACGGACCTCCAGAACGAATTAAGTTCTTAACCCGAGGTACCACTGTACTTCCGGAAGTGGCACGGGAGGAATAGGAGAGCGCGGCACCGAAAAATGTGCAGCTTTTGGTTCCGCGCTCTTTTGGTTCCTGGGTGAGTGCAGCACTGGCTTCTGGAACATCCAGGGTTGGCATCAGAAGCTGGAATGGCTTCTGTCAGTCCAGGATGTCCCACTCAAAATGGAGCAGTTGCACTGTATGCAACACTAGTCAGCCATCCCCACAGCTGCTATATAGAAACAGACACATAGTCCATTCAGTCCTGCATTTAACATAATCAATGTGCCATTTGGGCATCAGTGAGGTGAAGGCCTGCAGTGGCACCTTAAGCAGTGGAGTGAAGCCCCCTTTTAAAATGGCATAATATTAGTACCAGGTCTATACCGTACTTTCCCGTCTATAAGACGACCCCATGTATAAGACGACCCCTATTTTGGGGGACTCAGATTTAAGAAAATGGGAGGAGAGGGCACAGAGTTGTTGAGCTTTATTTAAAGGGAATTATCCAAGGTTGTTGAGCTTTTGGGGGATTGCCGAAATCAATCTCCCACACGCATCGCTAAATCCACCTCCCATCTGTCCCATCGCCCACCCAACTGCCAGAGCGTCATCCAATCAATACCACCCATTGACGCAGGATCAGCAGCAACCAATCAAATGTCCACCCTATGCACTACCCACGTATAAGACGATCCCCACTTTTTAGCATGAGATTTAAAGGAAAAAATCTCGTCTTATACACGGAAAAGTACAGTATATATTAAAGAGCCTCTGTGTGCAATTAGTTGAGCATGTTATAACTATTAACAGGCCCTGGTGTTTCCTGAGCAGAACATCTTGCGTGATGGACATCTTTATTGATGTACTCTACTCTAGCAATTTTAGACCCCAGACAGACTGTTTTTATTTTTCT
This sequence comes from Podarcis erhardii, assembly GCF_964252035.2. Classification (NCBI taxonomy): domain Eukaryota; kingdom Metazoa; phylum Chordata; class Lepidosauria; order Squamata; family Lacertidae; genus Podarcis; species Podarcis erhardii. Next base: position 65,081,554 of record NC_138512.1, on the reverse strand, counting down.
TACTGCCCTGATGGGACATTAAAAACTATCACTGGAGGTGGTGGGAAGGGTGGAGGTTCTTCTTTACTGCACAGGCCCTGTTCCAATAAAATACGATCTGTTGACTTGATTACTGGCAGAGGATTCTGTACACATTTACTGAGTTCACTTCACTCCACTCCTCCAGCAGAAAAGCTCTCGTTGATTTGCCAACTTGTCTGTCTACTAAGTTGAGAGGCTGAGCTGTAAAGGATAAACTGCATGTAGAGAGACACTTAGAAGAAGAAATATCTGACCGTCCACATGTACAGGGAACAGACTGTTTACTTCTTCTTATATGTTTATTCAGTAGTAAACCAAAGTCATTCCAGTCCAGGTTGTAGCTGGTAGCAGGAGACTACCAGAATGGCAGTCATAACAGTCTCTCCCTGCGTGGAGTCTTGACAGAAGTTCAAAGATGTTCCTTCAGTGTTGATCCCCCAACATAGGGCTCGATCCAGGTTTCAGAGGCTCCTCAAAATTATATTCTGGTAGGTTCTGTCCTGTGTCAGGGACCCCTCTCCAATGCGGGCATGTCCAGGCACCCAGCAGAAGCAGACAGGAGGCTGAGGCTGAGAGTCACCATTTTAATTTCCCACAATGGCCTGGAGCAACATTACATCAGGGCGTCAGGGGAAGTTAAAACAGCAGCTCTAGAGCTGTTCCCTCATGAGTAACCTTCTTTGGATGGAAAGCAAGTGTCACATGCTAGTGGTGAATGGGGTCAGAAGAAAGTTGGAAGAGCAAAGGGTATTCTTTTTTACCTTTTGTACAGAAGTCTAAGGTCTCCATACACATGCACACACCTATATCTCCATCTTTCATCCAGCAAGAGGTATTATCACAGCTCAAAGGACACATTTCACCCGTGCAAAAGCACAATCTAGGTGTGGTGCATGTTGGGGAGGGAGGGGGCCTTGGGGTGGGGCATAGCCTAGGGAGAATTCTGAGGGCCAGATAAAAGCCTGGAGGGCCACATTTGAGTTCAAGAGGACTTACTCACAGGTCAAAGAAAACAGGATGACAGCCTTAACTGTGCCTTAAAATATTCTACATTACAGTGAAAGTAAGAACAAGATAAATGGAATGAATCCAACCAGGCTTTTAGCCTGTAGTTTATTCTCTGAACCACCCTGAGATCTGACAATGCAGGGTGGTATATAAATCTAATAAATGAAATAATTATATTTGAGCTTTAACAAAGCTGTCCTCTTTTTTTGAGAGAGAGGCAACGTATCCTTAAGAACATCAACCAAGTTCTAGGAATTCATTGCAGGACAAAAACAATTTCATTTAACGTCTCATTTAATCATTACAAAATCATCTTTAAAATTTGAATGGGACTTTAAACAAGTGAAGGAACATATGTTGATTTGGACCCAATATATATTTAGTTGCTTATTAAATTTATATCCCACCCTTCCTTCCAAAGGGGCCCAAGGAAATGGAAATCTATAACATATGCCTGTATGGAAAGACCAACTGAAAAACTGGAAATTGCTGTCCAGTTAATATGGATATAGGAGGAAATGGTTATAAAGTCCACAAAGAGGGTTGCAATGAGGTCTCAAAAACTAACCAATCTATTATGGCACAGGCTTTCATGGACTACAGACTGCTTCATTAGATGCATGAAATGTTTGGCACACACACACAGTGGGAATGGGAGGATTTTAAACAGTAAGGGTAAAAACAAACCGAAATGAAGAATAGTACACCATAGACATCCTGGTTTAACAATGCCTGGATATCTGAGTTATCAACACAATTGTATTATATGAATAGTCGCTGATATCAAAGTAGTTAATGCAGTCTGTACCCTCTTGAATTTAATTCCCTTTGGACTTTGCTGTTTATATAATTCCCCTATTCTACCATAACAGTATTAGTTTTTTTGGCATCGGGTGAAGATTTTTTTTAGTTCATTCAGTGGCTGCCTTTCTCTGACTTAGCATTAGGGTCTCCTGTTGCAACGTTCTGTTGTTACTGTATTGACCTTTGTGGAAACTTTACCATTTCAGACATTTGTAAACCATTTTGGAAACTCCTATACTATACCTCAAATCGCTTTAAGGAGATAAATGACTGCCAAATATGTTTAAAAGTTATGGCTTCATATCGTTACTATTGTTTAGTAGAGGATTTTTATCCTGCCTTTCCATTATAAAAAAAATATGCACAAGGGAAATTATAATTGAACCAACATATTAATACAATAATCAACAATAAAACTAAGAAGAGGCAGCAGAACAGCGTTTAAAAATACATAAGAATAGCCCTGTTGGAAGAGGCCAATGGACAACCAGGCCAGTACTCTGTTCTCACTGTGGTAATCCAAATGTCACCTGCAAAGCTCACAAGCAGAGCTTGTGTGCAAAAACACTCTACCCACCTGCGATTCCCAATAACTGTTATTCAGAAGGATGTAGCCAGTGGAGGAAGAATATAGCCATTGTGACTAGTAGCCACTGACCGCCATTATCCTCTGTGAATAGGTCTAATCCCATTAAAGCCATCCAAGTTGATACCCTTCTATGTCTCTTATGGGAATGAATCCCACAGTTTAACTTTATGGGCTGTGAAGAAGTACTTTATTTTAACTGTCCTGAGTCTTCATTCAGCTCCACCTGATGGCTATGAGTTCAAGCCTTATGAGACAGACACACACACACACACACACACACAGAGAGAGAGAGAGAGAGAGAGAGAGAGAGAGAGAGAGAGAGAAATCCAGTTTCTTCACAACATGCATAATTTGAAATGCCTCTACCATAGCCTCCAACATATATCCAATGAAAATAGGGACGTCCTATTCCATAATAATAAAAGGACTCGGGTGGCGCTGTGGGTTAAACCACAGAGCCTAGGACTTGCCGATCAGAACGTCAGCGGTTCGAATCCCCGCGACGGGGTGAGCTCCCGTTGCTCGGTCCCTGCTCCTGCCAACCTAGCAGTTTGAAAGCACGTAAAAGTGCAAGTAGATAAATAGGTACCGCTCTGGCAGGAAGGTAAACGGTGTTTCCGTGCGCTGCTCTGGTTCGCCAGAAGTGGCTTAGTCATGCTGGCCACATGACCCGAAAGCTGTACACCAGCTCCCTCGGCCAGTAAAGCGAGATGAGCGCCGCAACCCCAGAGTCGGTCACGGCTGGATCTAATGGTCAGGGGTCCCTTTACCTTTACCTTATTCCATAATAATAATTTTTCTATTTATACCCCACCCACCTGACTGAGATGCCCCAGCCACTCCGGGCAGCTTCCAACATATATAAAAACATATTAAAGTATTAAACATTTTTTTAAAAAACCTTCCCATACAGGGATACATTTAGATGGCTTGTGGGTCAGATAGCTCCATACCCTTCAATATTTCTCCAATGAAAATAGGGACATATTCAGAAAAAGTGGGACATTCCAGGATCAAATCAGAAACTGGGATGGCTTCTGAAAATCTGGGACTTTCCCTGGAAAACTGGGATACTCCATCATGTTGGCTCTTGCTCGCTTTTTGCCCCAAATGTTGTAATGTTTCTTCACAGGGGAGTTGTTCCATCCCCTTGATCATCTGGTTGTCCTTTTCTGAAACTGATCTTAACACCGGCCAATTTCCAGTCCATGGGTACAGAGGCTGATCTTAGAGTCAAGTTGTTAGGATATCAGCAATTCACATTTATCTTCTTTAATAACTTTTGGGAAGATGCCAACTGGACCTGGCCATTTGTCACTTTTTATTTTATCAATGAGGCCTAGAACTTCATTTCTTGTCACCACTACTATTCACCTCAGTACCTCAGGCTCCCTTCCTATTAATGTTAGTTTGGGCACAGGGATCGGCTAACATCAGGGAGATTTTTTAGAAACTCAAGCTGTTGTGTCAAGCTTCAAGGCTTCAAGGTTGTTTGAAGGCTGCCTTTTTTTCCTGGTAACCTACCTTAAGAACATCAACCAGAGTGGATTTCAGAAAAGGAGCTTTATAAATCATTGTTCAGCTAATGCAATGTTATCTGAAATGCTCTATTCAACAATGTAAGAGTCATGCTGGATCAGATTAAAGGCCTGCACAGCATCCTGTTCTCACAGTGGACAACCAGATGCCTAGAGGAAGCCTACATTGAGTGCAACACCACTTCCCTCACTTGTGACTCCAGCAACTGGTACTGAATACCAGTGTGTTGCCTCCAACAATGGAGGTAGATTATAGCCATCACCTCACCACCACCCTAGCCACAAAGTACCCCCTATAGTCCACAATGATTTCTTGCCTTCATCCATGACAATAGATATGGAATCATGGGTTGCAAATAGGCAATGTGGTCTGAGAGGAGATAGAGTAATGCATGGGTAGGCCAACTAAGGCCCGGAGGCAGGATCCATCCCAATCGCCTTCTAAATCCAGCCCACGGATGGTCCGGGAATCAGCGTGTTTTTACATGAGTAGAATGTGTCCTTTTATTTAAAATGCATCTCTGGGTTATTTGTGGGGCCTGCCTGGTGTTTTTACATGAGTAGATTGTGTCCTTTTACAGTGGTACCTCAGGTTAAGTACTTAATTCGTTCCGGAGGTCCATACTAAACCTGAAACTGTTCTTAACCTGAAGCACCACTTCAGCTAATGTGGCCTCCGGCTGCCGCCACGCCGGCAGAGCACTATGCACATTTCTATTCTCATCCTGAAGCAAAGTTCTTAACCTGAAGCACTATTTCTGGGTTAACGGAGTCTGTAACCTGAAGCGTATGTAACCTGAAGCGTATGTAACCCAAGGTACAACTGTATTTAAAATGCATCTCTGGGTTATTTGTGGGGCATAGGAATTCGTTCATTTCTTTTTTCCAAAATATAGTCCGGCCCCCTACAAGGTCTGAGGTACAGTGGACTGGCCCCCTGCTGAAAAAGTTTGCTGACCCCTGGAGTAATGTTTAATGCTCGTGTAGCCACAATTTGTTTTCTTGGGGGCTCTGTTTTTTAAAATACAATTTTAATACATTATTGATTATGGCAAGCTATGATTTGCCAGATGCAACTCAGCAGCTATCACTATGAAAGGCTTGCATAGTATCTTCAGTCACAAGACTTCTCTCAATCTCTCCTTTATTTCCATTAGCAATAAATTTACTTGTGACGTCCACATAACGTCTAGCGTTTAACTGCAAGATTTTGGAACATATGAGTCAAAGCCACTTACAAATTAAGCTAGTTACATGCTGCACTTCACCAGCTGGAGTCTGGAAAAACACGATTTCTTTTATTAAGCTTTTTATTTGCTGCCTCCCAAAGCGAAACCATGCAAGAAACCACGAAACCCATGACTGCTCCAGTGCTTTCAGAGGAGCATAATAAAAAAGAGTCTTAAAAAATATATATCTCCAGGATTTCTGGAGAAAGAACACCATTGGTGTGGTCTACAGAGATGTTTTCTAGAAAATAATTTGCTGATAAACAAGTTGGATGTTTAGAAGGTTGCAATCCTCAAAGGTGCATCGATTTAGATACTTTATGGCAAGGCAATATAATCTTCCCAATATATGCAATTTATGGATACTCATTAAAAGTCACAGATCCAAGAAAAAGAATTTCAGATTCTCCATGTTGTGCAAGACCTAATAGTATTTATTTATTCTTACCTGTCCTTCACAATAAGGTTCTAGTAGAATATCACATTGTTGTTTTATCATAGAGTACTGCACTCCTGTGTGTGAACATTAACTCTAAAATATAGCAAAAGTTAATTATAACCAGCAACTACTTCAGGTATCCTATTAGACCATGGTTTTTAAGAAAGCTCTATTGGCTGAAATCCAAATACCACACTAGACCAGATCCCAGGGGCAGGGCATTTGGTCCTCAGTTCAAGCCCCAGCATCCATCTTGCATATCTCTTTGCACAATACTTTGATATGTGTCACAGGCGGCTGATCATCTATTGCCCCTTCCTCCAATTATGCAAGCTGGCTATCATTCACCCAACTGCTTTGCTTCTGTCCTAGGGTTTTGTCTTGGGGGGAATTTCCGGTATGTGTTAAAAGTCTGTATGGCAACATATGATGACTTTTTCAAAAAAATAAAAATGCTCAACAACTCTGACCAAAAAAATAATAATCAACAAGCTTCACTTTTTAACATATGGCAACTCTGTTTTCTCCCTGACCCAAATCCATAAGCAAAGCAGACTGGCGTGCAATGATTCGAGGATAAAATGCTAGCAAGTTTTTGCTCTGCAGGAGATACAAAAAAGATGGCAGCCTCTTTCCTTTCCCCTTAATCCAAGCCCACTGCTTCCATTGTCTATTGAAGGAAGGTTTTGTGCTTTTCCTTTCAGTGAACCAGCCAGCACGGGCTAGTGAAAATCCACATGGCTCCATTGTTGTTGGCAGAATGAGGCTGCTTCAAGCAAGAGGGTGATCTCGCTGGCATTTATGGGACTCAGAGATTGCTGAGATAAGGTTAATTAGAGCAGATTTGTTTAAGGTTCTGCTTGCTGATCAGATTGGATTGTTCCAACCCAATCCGGGCTATATGTGGGAAGGACTATTTTTCCATTCTTCTTCCCCCTAAACCTGGATCAATGAGAGATCTAAGAAAAGACAAACCAACTGTATCCAGATCAGGTGAGCCAAAGGGGCAGAAAAAAGGGGGGGGTCTTAGTTGAGAAAGATGTATACTTTCTACAAACTCAGATCAGGTTGAAGAACACATGATACACAGCAATCCTGCAAAGAAGTTAAATCGTCAGTGAACACAAAGTCTTCCTTGCAATCTAAAGCAAACAGAGTTCCCATTATGCAGGTCTCTTTCGGTTTTATTTTAAACAATAGGCATACAGATCCTCATCGAGATTAACTAGCAGAAAACATTTTAAATTCTGAAGAGCTAATCAGTCCCAGGCACGCTCTGTTTTCTCCCTTCCTCCGGTCTCTGACCTCTCTCTCAGCCCTGTGGCATCTCTAGCTGTGTTTTGAATACAGCTGCAGAGAAGTAGGGCCCCAGGTGAGGGTGCAGGTCCTACCTTGCTGTTAGCCAGCTGTTAGCTGCCCACCATGGTTGCTGTCATTGATGCCACATTAAGGCAGCGTCCCCTTGTGATAGGAATGTTATGGTCTTAGATATATGGCAATGTTCATAACCACACGTACATAGATCAGCACAGGAAAGCCAACCTGGAACCATTTTGATTCCTAAACTGAGCAAATGTTTCTCTGCATGGTCAAAATGGAAAAGCCTCCCCATTGTCTCTTCCTTCACGAATCCTGTCTTAATCTGTGTTTGAATAAAGGTGTGAGCCTGTGACCTGGCCCAGGAAATAAGTATTTTACCACTACAAAAGAATGGCCAGGCTCCCCAGGCAATCCAATCAAGTAACCTGCCAGACAGGAGATAAACAAGGACAAGAGAAAAACAACATTTAAATTTCTGTGATGTAGGTGGGATGTATCTGAGGGGTGGTCTTAGGTTACACCCCTTCTGTGATGAATGCATAATGTTTCTGGGGGTGGTCTTGATCTAGAGGGTGGCAATTTCAAAAGTCTTTATAAGGCCTTGCACGCCATTGTTCTGGGTCCTCCTCCTCTCCTGCGTGTGAGGGGAGTACCCTGTTGCAACAGATCAATAAAGATCAAGCTTACTAGCTGCTTTGCTTCTCAATATTCTCTGGTTGGCCTCTGTTATTTTCTCCTACCAATAGGGAACCTATGTAAGGACTCTATATGGGCTCTTGGATACCCCATAAGGGAAAAGGGCATATTTTTATTTACAACACCCTCAAAATGTGTGGTCTGCAACAGCCATCCCCTTAGAAACACTTTAAATAGAGGGTATCTCCAAGTTTACATACCCTCCAAGTGTCCTGATTTTCCAGGGACAGTCCTGGAATTACAGAAGCCATCCTGGTTTTTTATTTGATCCTGGAATATTCCAGTTTTCCTTTTTCCTCCCTGCTGCATCTCGCAGAACAATTAAACGTGATGTGTCTATGTGTATGTGCATTTGGCCAATGTGAGACCAGGATGCCAAACTAGATGAGCCTTTGACCCCATCCAGCAAAGCTCATAATTCGAAGCCTAGGGAGGGCTGACTGGCCCTCTCCTTGATGCCTTTTTAAGCCTTGGGAAGATGATATTATTATTATTATTATTATTATTATTATTATTATTATTATTATTAATTCCACCAGTCATTTAACCCCTTGAGTTTTTAGGTGTTTGAACGCTTTTAGGTTCTCTTTCTGTGTCCCATTTTAATTTAGCTTTAATAAGTTTCACTGTTTTGTAGTATTTTTTGCATATGACTTAAGATGCAAGCTATCTTGGGTGTCGCTTTTGAGACAGAAATTATTGCACTGATATACTCAAGAAATAATATTGCATCCTTACAGTACCCATGCACCTGATAAATGTATGCAAATAAATGCAATAATGATTAACACCAACATGAGAACGTACATCCCAGATCTGGAAATCAGACCCCAACCTTGCTCTAGTACTAAACATTTGAGAATCAGCTTGCATACACTGAATAACCAAGGCTGGCAGATGTTATGTAGGGTCATAGGGTTGTTAAGTAGGGTTGTATGAGGGGAGGCCATGAGTGCTGTCTTGTGCTTCTTGGAGGAAAACATGAGAAATCAATACAATAAATAAAAATTAAGCCATGTTTGGAGCAGCCTTCAAATAAAGAGGTCCAGTGTACGGTGGGATTGAGTTCATGATGATGGAGAAGGATTATGTTGACAGACCTCATCTTAAAGGTGCTTAAGTTGAAGCTGGTTTAGTAGTGGTGCATACAGAAAGACAAGCTGCAGACACAGGTGAGGAACATTTCACAATGTTGCACAGACGTCTGCTTGTTCTCTGTTTACATGTGGTTAGTCTGGGCCTTGAAAGCTTGGAGGTCATCCAGGTTGACCACCCAAGGCCTCTAACCCATCCAGGGGTTCAGATTACTGCCCTGTCTGCTTCTCATCGCGTTTTCCACCCAGTTAATACATTGCACCATCAGCTGGTCTTGAGTATGGTTTAATAAACCACACCAGCATTGACAGAGACAGCAGCTACCAGCTGAGACTTGTGGCATGCTTCCATTATAAGCTTGTGGACTTTAAAAACCCTGATAGCTCTTAATAGTTTCTTGGCATCCAATAAATCCACAAGGAACCTCAGGGCTTGCGAAGTACAGTGCTAAACCAGTTATTGACTCTGATGAAACTAATTAGTGTAGTAAGGAAGAAAGAGAGATTTGGGAGAGGCATTTTTAATTATGGGTGTGTTTGGGTCCTCAAAAGTGCTTTTGTGGTATAGATTAATTATATTCTTCATTATCTCGATGTTTTGCTATTTGTGGCCAATTGAAACAAGGTTGCATTCATTTTTTAATAGTTGCTGAGTGAAAGTGTGCAACTTGTCCGCCAGCTACATTTTTGGCATTCACTGTTACACGCAAAATATGCTACACAATTGCTATTAAATGTGCAACTGGCTATATCATCTTCTAGCTGGTGTGATGCCTTCAATGCAGTCATTGTGACGGAATATGCAGCAGCTGCCTAGCTGGCAAATTCTAGATCTTAACTATATGGAGTCAAGGAGGTGGGGAGAGAATCACGATGGTGCCAAGAACTTGGGCTATATAAATCAAAAGCAGGGCACCGACCTTGGCATTTGATTCAATAGCAGGGTGTAGCAACTTGGGAGCCAGAATGCCAAGATGCCTTGGACAATGGTTTTAGAAGGGAAATTATCATTGGATGCGCTATTCTAGTGTTTCAATCCAAAAAGATGGCAAGGAATATGTTTACAAAAATGAAATCTGGACTGCGGTTTGGGTGGAGGGAGGGAGAGGCTACTCATTCCTCTTAGACCTAGAGGATTAAAAAACAACAAAGACATTTGCGGTTTTTTATTAGACCAACTTGGAAGCATTCAAGTCACATGGAATCTTTTGATCTAATTCACACAATGGGTTTACATAAGAATCAGACCAAAGGCCCATCTATCACCCTGTTTTCACAGTGGCCAGCCTGATGCCCCTTGGGAAGTCTGCTAACACCACCCAAGGTCAACAGCCATCTCTTGCTGTTGTTCCCCAGCAACTCACACTCACAGAGGCACGGTATTCATAGAAGGCGAACCCTTTGGCAAATAGAAAATGTAGACCAACACACTCCAGTTCCTGACACCATGAATCCAGCAAGAGCCAATAATTAGGCTCGTTAGTAGTGTGGTGGTTGCATAGTTGGCCATTAAAACAAAGCTGTTTGGTCCACAAAGCTCTTTGCCACAAGATGTTGATTTGTCAGTGTGTTCACCTGTGACTGCAGGAGCTTGCAAGAGATGATCCTTGGAGTCCCTTCCAACTCTAGATTTCTAAGATTCTATTGTTCTAAGGCAGCTGCTGTATTTATTAGTCATTTGCATTAGATCGTTGCTAGGCATTGCACACCTTCCTTTCTGTGCTGGACGAGGGCTCTGAGATAGTCTAAGGTAGGTTTAGTACACGAATCTGGAGCCCAGCCTGAAAACTTATGACATTCCTGCCTGAAGAACCTGATACTGGGTACAGTCAGTGAATCCACATAAGTAGTTGGGACTCAGTGGCAGAGCTTCATGCTCCAGCACTGGGGGGGGGGGAGAACAGGCAGGGGAGGGGCTGACACGCATCCTGGGGGGGCACCCAGTGTGGGCGGGGCGGCAGCCACGATGGCACCCTGCCAGGATTGTGCTGCCAGGGGCGGTCTGCTCCCCCGCACGCCTCTTCCTCCGCCAGTGTCGGGACTTGCTTCCAGAATAATTACTCTTCACTTCTCCTTTCCTTCAAAAACCCATCTTCTCTTAAAAGCCAACAGCTTAATTCCTCAAAACTCATCATGATCTGAAACAAATCTTTTTTTTTTTTAATAATTTTTATTCATTTTTCAAACACATAATAAAAACAAACAAAACACAAGACAAAAACATACAAAACATTTAAACATGTATAATTTCATAATCTTATTTTCATACACCTTCTTTCCTCCGACTTCCCCATACCTCCCTTTCGCTGCATCCTTATTTTGAAATTCTTTAGCAACCCTTTAGTCAGTTTGTCTATTAGTTCCCTTTCATAACGTTTCCATAAACTTGTTAGTTACAGCTGTAATTCTCTACTTCTTACCCCTTGACATCTTAACATTCCTCAATTTTACAACAATTTTTAAGATATATTTTAAATTTCTTCCAGTCCTCTTCCACTGTCTCTTTCCCCTGGTCGCGGATTCTGCCGGTCATCTCTGCCAGTCCCATAAAGTCCATGACCTTTGTCTGCCATTCTTCCAGAGTAGGTAATTCTTGCATCTTCCAATACTTTGCCAGAAGAATTCTTGCTGCTGTGGTAGCGTACATAAAAAAGATCCTATCCTTCTTTGGCACCAATTGGCCAACCATGCCCAGGAGAAAAGCCTCAGGTTTCTTAGAAAAGGTCCACTTAAGGACTTTCTTAATTTCATTATAGATCATTTCCCAAAAGGCTTTAACCCTCGGGCAGGTCCACCAAAGGTGATAAAAAGTACCTTCAAATCTGAAACAAATCTTAGGTACCTCTCACTTCATTGACTCACATTTCTGCCCTGGCTCTCTGCACTATATTTTTCTGGAAAAAGAGGTTCTGGAACTCACCACAAACAACCCCCTTGTTCTCTTGTATAGTGGTACCTTGGTTTTCAAACAGAACGCATTCCGAGAGTCCTTTTGACTCCCGGAACTGTTCAAAAACCAAAGCGTGGCTTCTGATTGGCAGCAGGAGCGTCCTGCAGCCAATTGGAAGCCGCACCAGATGTTCGGATTCCGGTAATCATTCAAAAACTGGAACACCCACTTCCAGGTTTCAATTGTTTGGGAGCCGATTTGTTTGGGAGCCAAGATATTCGGCTTCCAAGGTATGACTGTAATGGCAATGGCACTCATCTGAGAGGTGCTGGAACTGAGTTCTGGTGAGTCCCAGCTGGAGAAAAAAAAATCCTTGAATAATAATATTAAAGTGTTTCTGAATAAATGAAGTTATTGGTACAAGCATCACAAATTACTCATGATCAGAATCTGAGTTACCCAGTTCATGTCAAGCCAAAGATTGCAGTACAAAAGTCTATGCATGTTGTGATGCCCTGTTTAATCTCCCTAAAATCACATTTATAGATTGTGGAAGAAACCAATTTCTTCCAGTGAACCAACTGTCATTAGAGGCTGTGGCACTCCTCCCCAGACCACGGACTTAAACAGGAAGTGAAAGAGACGTCTGCTGGGCTTTTCCGCACACCCCCTTCTTCATCTACTGCTACAAATCTAACTTTACAAATTATTTGAAATGCATAAACCATGGCTCAGAATAACCTCAATTTTATTTTTTTTATTTTTTTTGCTTCCAGTTACTCACAGAATTATAGCTCATAGCAGGAAGAAAGCAATGCTAATTACATTCCACCAAAGAGACATATTTCTTAACAACAATTTCCTAAGCAAGCTTAAAACACAGACAGAGAGAATGATTCCACAGTGTGCAAATACAGTAACTCTGTTTTAGAAACCTGGCAGCCTTCGATTTAGGGCACAACAGACATTTTCTGCATAATGGTAATAACCTGAGCACTCATTTGGGGAGGAGGAAAGGCATCCACAACAACATTGTACGCCTCCCAAATTTCCCCCTTTGTCAATGCATGTGTTCCCTTCCTGGGAAACAACATAAGAGGAGCCTGGTGAATCAGGGCAGTGTCCCACCTAGTCCAGCATCCAGTTCTCACAGTGGCCAACAAGATGGTAGTAAGAAACCCTTCAGCAGAACCTGAGCACAACAGCACTCTCCCCTCCTGTGGCTTCCAGCAACTAGTATTCAGAAGCATTACCGCCTCGCCTACCATGGAGTTACAGCACAGCCATTGTGGTGCATGGTCTAGGTATCTCCCACTTGGACTTCGGCAATGTGCTCTACGTGGAGCTACCTTTCAAGGTGACCCAGAAACTACAACTAATCCAGAATGCAGCAGCTAGATTGGTAACTGGGAGCGGCCGCCAAGACCACATAACACTGGTCCTGAAAGGCCTACATTGGCTCCCAGTATGTTTCCAAGTACAATTCAAAGTGTTGGTGCTGACCTTTAAAGCCCTAAATGGCCTCAGTCTAGTATACCTGAAGGAGCGTCTCCACCCCCATCGTTCAGGTCCAGCTCCAAGGGCCTTCTGGCGGTTCCCTCACTGCAAGAAGTGAGGTTACAGGGAAGCAGGCAGAGGGCCTTCTCATTAGTGGCACCCGCCCTATGGAACGCCCTCCCATCAGATGTCAAGGAAATAAACAACTATCTGACTTAGAAGACATCTGAAAGCAGCCCTGTTTAAGGAAGTTTTCAATGTTTGATGTCGTATTGTGTTTTAATTTGTTGGAAGCTGTCCAGATTGACTGGGGGAACCCAGTCAGATTGTGGGAGGCATGTAAATAAAAAAATTTGAGGATGAGGATGATGTGTCTTTTCTTGGTTTCATAGCTCAGTGAGGATTTGAACCTTGGTTTCTCCAATCCCAGTCCAAAATTCGGAAATCTCCAGATTTTTATATATTCCAAGCCCATCAGCCTCTTGATGGCCAATGATCAAGCAACATCTTGAGGGTAGCAGATTCCCCTTCCCTGCCCCAACAACTACACTGTAATCAATTTATTTTATATGTTGGAAACCAACGCTGAAGTTTCTGTCATGATGATGAGTAGTCTATAAAAGAAGAAGAAGAAGAAGAAGAAGAAGAAGAAGAAGAAGAAGAAGAAGAAGAAGAAGAAGAAGAAGAAGAACCCACCTCCAAAATTGTGTGAGGCTGCAACAGCTTCCAATGTCTCAACGTCTTGAGCCAACCCTCAACTTAGAAAGCCAAGTGTTTTGACTTCTGCCGGGGTTGATAGCAGAGGGCACGACCTTCATAAATGTGCACATGTGGGAAAACAAAGTCCAAGAACAATGAAGCCTTGTGTTACATCATACTTAGGTCTGGGGCTTCATTTTTCTTGTTTTTATTGCAACAATTTACTGTCACAATGAGCACCCCCGCCTCCTCTCCCCAGAGCAAGAAGCCAACACAGACACATCGAATAAATAAAAAGAAGCTAACCGTGTAATTGTATTCGAGACATGTAGGGTTTTTTAATTGCCATTGCCCTTACCGAAAGTCCTGCCTTTGAGGCAGGAGTGGGCAGGCAAGATTAGGGTATGTTTACAAGGGCCTGCACTCAGACATACACACAGGAACCACAGTTTGCATCTGGGAAGCAGTTCCATGCGCTTTCTTATCATGGGGGCTAGGAAGCAGACGCTGCAAACAGAAACCGAGGCAAGCCATTGTCATGTGGCTCCTAATCAGTGCCTCACCCACTGGTGGTTTTGCTTGTCTGCTCAGTTTGTGGACATCTTGGCTTGGCATAGGTAGAAATCGCTTAACCACAATTAGCATCAGGAAGAGACTGCATGTTTGACTCTGAATTACAGTGGTACCTCGGGTTGCAGACGCTTCAGGTTACAGATGCTTCAGGTCACAGACTCCGTTAACCCAGAAACAGTACTTCAGGTTAAGAACTTTGCTTCAGGATGAGAACAGAAATTCCATGGCAGCGGCGTGGCAGCAACAGGAGGCCCCATTAGCTAAAGTGGTACCTCAGGTTAAGAACAGTTTCAGGTTAAGAACGGACCTCCAGAACGAATTAAGTTCTTTTGAAACTGTATCGGGTTTAAAAGGCTGCAGATTTCAAAAGCAGAGTGTGTTCTGGAGGAATGCATCCATTTCTATATTATTATTCTATATTGTTACTATTGTTGTTCTATGTTGTTGTGCACAGGTATCTTAACTGAGACAGCCTATGAGCACACTTGTCTATACACACTGTGTAGGCTTTTACAAGAGCTGGAGTCTTGGTTGTGCAGGTCAACTCATGCAGAGATCTGTGCCAGAGGTACCGTCAGCTGGCATGGTGCAAAGTGAAGCATCACAGCTCCTTCCTCCTCACGAAAATGTGTTACAAAAAAGAATAAAAATAAAATCACAGCAGAGACATATTAGCAACTCTGGCAGAGCAAGGAAATACAGTGGTACCTCGGGTTAAGTACTTAATTCGTTCCGGAGGTCCGTTCTTAACCTGAAACTGTTCTTAACCTGAAGCACCACTTTAGCTAATGGGGCCTCCTGCTGCCGCTGCACCACCAGAGCACGATTTCTGTTCTCACCCTGAAGCAAAGTTCTTAACCTGAGGTACTATTTCGGGGTTAGCGGAGTCTGTAACCTGAAGCGTATGTAACCTGAAGCGTATGTAACCTGAGGTACCACTGTACTGGTGTGGTGAAAGGTACATTCTGAGGTTGCTAGAGACAAGAAAAGCACCTCCTTCAAATATTGATTAATAATTACGAATGACCTCACAGCACAAGCATTGCTTGGGGAAATGTCTGTCACACAATGCGGCGTAAAGTGATACAGAACGAACATGCGAAAGGCACTTTCCAGACATAGCTGGGAGGCATTTATCCAAATGTTCCAGTGTAGCCCAGCCTCAGCCTAGGAAAAGACAACAAGCAAGGCTCACCTCAGGGTTGGAAAGCATGGACACACCATGACGTGTTGTTGGGGTTTATTTTCACTTTACTTTTTGAAGGGTGACAGAAGATTCTTTTAAAAAGTTTGTGAAAGTAACCGAGCGATGGCTGAACCCTGAGGCACAAAATGACAAGGATGTCCATAAAAAATACCTACAGCTTATCCCATAAAAAGGAACCCGCAGCTATAGCTAGAACTGGGTGCTGACACTGCTCACAGGGCTGGCAACCAAAATGGCAGCTCTGTATTTACGCTCTGCTCTTCCTAAATGTGCACGTAAGGAAACACATGATATAGTGCCCAACCCTCCTCTCCAACAGCAACCAACAGTGTGGCAGAGAAATGCAGAACATGATGGCATTACTTTACATCTAGTTCCAGCCTGCATCAATAACCAAAATATCACAAATACTAGTCTTTCATTTTGTTCTATTGTTATTTTAAAAAATATTTATACACCACCAACATTTTAATACATCCCAGCTGGGTGGCCAAAACAGTCTGCCGTGGTGTAAAAGCAGGTTCCTATATACAAACAGGCAAATGAAAGAGCCATTTTTGGTTGGTGATTCATGAGTAGTTAACAGCGGCAACAAGAAGTCATGTGACATTTTAGAGACTAATAGAAAAAAATGTTGCTTTACTTCAACACAGCTTTCATGAACTAGAACCCATTCCCAAGAGAGGTACATTCTGTCTCCAGGTCCGAGACCTTCCACATGCTTTAAGTTGCTATTTTTGTTGCAGCAGAACAACACAACTATCCGTTAGAAGGTTTCCTTCATTGTGGCTTATTGAGAGATATGTAAGCATGTTTTTCGGACTGCAATCCTAGGCTTGCTTACCAAGGAGTAAGCTCCATTGAACTCGGTCAGGCTTGCTTTATAGGATTGCATTGAAAGTCCCCCAAAAGTTAGCTGGGTCATGTCCAATGAATTGGATCAATGCAGTATGAAAGCAGTCTCTCATATGCTTGGACAATAAGAATTCCAGCTATGTAAACTAAATGAAGATGTCCTTTTTTTATTATTATTGTGAAATCTACTGAAAAAAATGTTTTCAATGCCCAGTAACCATAAGTTCCGGTGAGTGTTTGAGACGCAATGTTTACCTTGTGGCCATGGGTCAGTAAGGCTGTCCCAATGAAATCATAGGTTTATTTCTGGGAGGTGTTCAGACTTCCTTTGCATTGTGGTGAGATGCCACTGATGATGTTTCCACTCACAGATAAATTCCAAGAAGACACCCAGGAACGTCTTTCCACTAGACTGCTGGAAAGACATCAGGAATGTTCTGTGTCTTCCTCCTCTTGCTGTGGTTATAATGAGTAGATGAAAACATGAAAAACAGTTGGGCAGGACAAGAAGCCTGAATTTCGCATGAGCCCCATAGCTCAGAAATATTTGCACAAGTGAAAAAAAATTCTGACTTTGGGAGCCAACGTTAAATGGGCCAAGATCCACATGTCCTCCTTTACAGAGGCCCCCATTTGTACTTTTCCTAAGAGAAATCGAACTGGCAAATTCATCAATCCCTATACAGTGGTACCTCTGGTTACATATTTAATTCGTTCTGGAGGTCCATTCTTAACTTGAAACTGTTCTTAACCTGAAGCACCACTTTAGCTAATGGGGCCTCCCACTGCTGCCGCACCACCGGAGCACAATTTCTGTTCTCATCCTGAAGCAAAGTTCTTAACCCGAGGTAATATTTCTGGGTTAGCAGAGTCTGTAACCTGAAGCGTATGTAACCCAAGGCACCACTGTATGCAACACCAAGCTATGTGACAAGCATCTAGTTTTCTATGTGCAGAAAGGTGCTGTTTTTATTATACATATATGCACACTCATACACACACTCTCACACACATTCATGCCTGCATATATACATACAGGAGAGCATTCAGTTCTGCAGCCTCCCACTTGAAGTCTTAATAAACAGAAGGAGTTTAACGTGTCATGAACTATTTGTCAATATAGTTTTAAGCGGAGCCGGCCTAAGACATTTTGACACCTGAGGCAAACCGCAAAATGGCACCCGCCTCCCTGCCAGGGTAGAAGGGTGAAGACCTACATCAGGAACAAGCGGGGAGTAAATAGCTACATCTGGATCTGCTGCCCCTGTGGACCTGATGCCTGAGGCAGCCGCCTCACCTTGTCTTGCCTGAGGGCCGGCCCTGGTTTTAAGAACCAAGCAGTTTCTCAGTAGAACGAAAGCACTGCCTGCCACAGAACACTTTCTTTCTCTAGAATGTAATTCTCACAAATTCCTATAGCTGCCATATGCCCACACCCCAGTTTGAGAACCCAGTCTTCATCTTTCGAGATTGCACAACACGTCATAAGATGTCCACCTGAAGGCCATTTAAAACTACTTTCCACAATAACTGTTTCCATTGAGTATTGCTGTTGTTGCATTTTCCACAGAGAAATAAAAGTCACTTGACTAAAATGGGCTAAACGGCACTCAGTCATCAGGCCATACGAGGAACTTCCGTAATTCACAGACTTGTGTGTGCAATTATATATTATGCTTTCCAGTGTACTTAGGACCTGAACACTTCAGGGATGGGCCTATCTATCTCTATTGCTTCCCAAAATCCTGTCCACCAACTACCTCAAGATGCCTTATCAGGGTTTGGTTGGTGGATGGAGGGGACAGCAAATGTATTTCCTGTGCGGGGGGCAGATTCACATGCCCATCCACTGGATATACAATATCCAATAATTAAATTGCTTTTAAAAAGTAATTTGTTTTTTAAGAAGAATTGGCTGTGGTTTTTTTCAGATACCTCACGACAACAATATCAACCTAGGTCAAGCCAGTATCTATCTATCTTGGTATATTCATGATTGTTGTCACCTTTCCTGCCTACTCCTCTCCTGATACCTGTTTTGCATGCAGAAAGTATCAGGTTCAATCCCCAGTATCTCCAGGTAAGACTAGGATCGTCCCCCATATGAAAACCAGCTAGTCAATGTAAGCAACACTGAACTTGCAAAGTATTTTTTCAGGCTCAAAAGCTGCTGCACCAGAGGGGCACTGGTGGAGGAGGGAGTTAACCCTTTATCCATGTTGTTTCGCTAGTAGAGGGGGGCAGGAGCACAATTGGAAAGCCAAAAGTTTCCTTCTCCCAATACCATGATAGCCCTGGTTCAATCTGGGTTCCTTGCATCTGTTTTTCTCTTTTTAAAAAAACTGATGTTGAGTGATCTCCCTCAGCACACAGGTGGGAAGGAGCATATCCAAACCTGTATTGGGGAGTTTCCTCTACCTGCAAAATGAAAACAAGGGAATTGCAGAGAGCATTGGAACCTAACATGACAACATAGCCTATTGTAGTCAATGCATCAACATACTGCAGACGCCAAGTAGGTTCCGTATCACGCATTCAATGTTACCCTCATAGGATTTTGCAGTTTTGTTTAGACTTCAGGAATCACTATTCCAAGCTATTCCTCTACAGAGTTTGACTGAGATTTTGTTGTTGTTTAGTCGTTTAGTCATGTCCGGCTCTTCATGACCCCATGGACCAGAGCACGCCAGGCACTCCTGTCTTCCACTGTCTCCCGCAGTTTGGTCAAACTCATGCTGGTAGCTTCGAGAACACTGTCCAACCATCTCGTCCTCTGTCGTCCCCTTCTCCTTGTGTCCTCCATCTTTCCCAACATCAGGGTCTTTTCCAGGGAGTCTTCTCTTCTCATGAGGTGGCCAAAGTATTGGAGCCTCAGCTTCAGGATCTGTCCTTCCAGTGAGCACTCAGGGCTGATTTCCTTCAGAATGGATCAGTTTGATCTTCATGCAGTCCATGGCACTCTCAAGAGTCTCCTCCAGCACCATAATTCAAAATGGACTATGATAATAGGTGCTGTAGAGGAATAATCACATGCGGGAGAGAGCGGCCCCTGTTACCCTCCCTAAATGGCGCCCCAGACCTCTCCACGTCTCTTGGTTTAGAAATCCAAAGCTTCCCTTTCCTCTCTGTAATGTGTACCTTAAAGCTTAATTTCCTTCTCCACATGTGGGGCCAGCCACAATTTGCCATTGCTCCTGCCAAACTTTCTGCCACGTGTTCAACCAATAATCTTCCTATATGTCTAACATCAAATTATATGCAGGATGTTCTTTCTCCATCTGTTGCCCATTATCGTCATAGTTAACATCTTGTAAACAACTTGTGCGCTGGTATTTTGAAGTTCAGGAGTCCAGAAATATTCCTTTCTGGCAACATTCTTACTATCTACGCAGTGCCTGTTCTGTTTTGGGAGGACAGAGGGTGTGGGGGACACCCTGGTCCTGAATGGGGTAACTGTGCCCCGAAGGACCAGGTGCACAGCCTGGGAGTCATTCTGGACTCACAGTTGTCCATGGAGGTGCAGGTCAATTCTGTGTCCAGGGCAGCTGTCTACCAGCTCCATCTGGTACGCAGGCTGAGACCCTACCTGCCTGCGCACTGTCTCACCAGAGTGGTGCATGCTCTGGTTATCTCTCACTTGGAGTGGGGCGTTCATTTGGGGAGGAGGAAAGGCACCCACAACAACATTGTGCACCTCCCAAATTCCCCCCATTGCCAACTCACATGTTCCCTTCCTGGAAAACAACATAAGAGGAGGCTGCTGAATCAGGGCAGTGTCCCACCTAGTCCAGCATCCAGTTCTCACAGTGGCCAACAAGATGGTAGTAAGAAACCCTTCAGCCGAACCTGAGCACAACAGCACTCTCCCCTCCTGTGACTTCCAGCAACTGTGTCAGGAGTCCAGGTTCCCAGCTTGATAATGCAGTGAGTGTAGGTAATTTAAAAGGAGAATTTATTGCAAAAACAAACAGCTAGCTCCGGATGGCTCTAATGCAGCCGCCAGCATTATCACTCAAGATGACCCTTCTGAAGACTTCTTCCAGGTTCTACAGAATATATTGAACTGTCTCCCCTTGGGTCTCTTGTTCTGCTTCCTATCTAAGCAGCCCTCCCATTCACCAACTCTTCGTACTTATTGGATTAGCTCCAGCCTCTTCCTGCTCTGACAGACTGTCTCCATGTCTCTTCATGCCTGTTTGAGCTTCCTGAGAGCTTTGGCTGTGTTCCAGCCCGCTCTCAGTTGTTCCCATGGCAACTGGCATTCCAATGTCTGGAGGAGTCACCATTGACTGCTGTGTTCTTTGCTCAGCCTGTGTCAAATGTAAGTCCCTGACCTGCCGCAGGCTGCAAAGTTCCACTAGGAGCTGGCTCATTCCTGACAAATTGATATCCAGAGCATTACCGCCTCACCTACCATGGAGGTATAGCATAGCCATTGTGGTGCATGCTCTAGTATCTCCCGCTTGGACTACTGCAATGTGATCTACATGGGGCTGCCTTTCCAGGTGACCCAGAAACTACAACTAATCCAGAATGTGGAAGCTGGCCTCGGCCTAGTATACCCGAAGGAGCGTCTCCACCCCCATTGTTCAGCCTGGACACTGAGGTCCAGCACCGAGGGCCTTCTGGCGGTTCCCTCACTGCGAGAAGTGAGGTTACAGGGAACCAGGCAGAGGGCCTTCGCGGTAGTGGCTCTCATCCTGTGGAATGCCCTCCCATCAGATTTCAAAGAAATAAACAACTATCTGACTTTTAGAAGACATCTGAAGGCAGCCCTGTTTAGGGAAGTTTTTAATGACTGATATTTTATTGCTTTATTATTAATAATAATAATATTCTGTTGGGAGCCACCCAGAGTTGCTGGGGAAACTCAGCCAGATGGGCAGGGAATGAATGAATGAATGAATGAATGAATGAATGAATGAATGAATGAATTATTGTGGCACCATATTACAATTTCAATGAGGGGTGTTTGGGGAGTGAATTAGAATTTCCATACAAAATTTTATAGGCTGGAGCCAGAAGTAGTCATGATTAAACCCATGGTTTTGTTAATCCTTTTTTGTAAAATGGTGTGTGTGTTTTCTGCGCTAGTATACCATAAATGTTTAAAGCTATTTCCTGTGTTTTGTCTCTTTGTCACACTGTAGCATGACCAGGGCTGGCACACCCACGAGGCAAGGTGAGTCAGCCACCTCAGGTGCCAGGATCCACAGGGGGCGGCAGATTCGGCATCCAAGAAATATATTACCTGCCACTGCTGCCGGGACCAATTATGTAGGTGACCAGAGGAAGAACCAGGTTTGAGAGGGTTGCGTTTATGTTTAATACCTTCTCAATTATCCATTCAGTGGAGTTCATACACTTCTTCTTCACTTGTAAAGTTGACAGCATCAGCCTCCCTGACCAGCATTTAGTTGGTTGTTGTTATTTGCAGGAACTTTTACAATATTTCATACAGCAGGGATAAATCATGCATTTGTAAATTGAGCATCAGCATTATAAAGTAGGCTGCATAGTACAAAAGCAATTTAAAAATGAGCTATCTAATCAAAAGTTGAACAAATGCAAGTAAAGTTGCTTCTCATTCAGATGTTAGCAATGCATATTTAGCCCTTTTCCATTTCAAACCTTCATTAATACACATACGTTTTTCATTTCTATGTAAATTAGATCCGTTCTGCTTAACAGGCTTAGGGAGTGGCTTGGGAAGAGACCTGAGGGCCAAGGAGAGAGGCTTGGAGGGCCACATTTTGCCCCCCAGGCCTGAGGCTCCCCACCCTTGTCCACGGTGGTCTGGATTATATGCCCCTGAAGAACTTCATCTTTAACATTTGCTAGTCAATAAAGAAATTTTAAACCCCATCTCAAGAAGGTAGTCAAAACCCAATGCTATAGCTGACAATCCTGACTCAGCAAATTGAAGGACAGTGACTTGTTTCTTTAACAGGGATTATTGGCTCTGCTTCTTTCCCAGCATGCCTTGCAGGCCACGTTCTCTCCATCCTGTTCTATGTGCAGTTACAGGAGACCAGAGAACGGTCCCTTCCTACCTGAGAACAGTCTGTTCTCGTCTGTCCTCCTTAAAGTGAAAGTGGGAACATGTAATTCAATTGATAAACACGTTTCTTATTCCAGGCTTTTTATTATTATTATTATTATTATTATTATTATTATTATTATTAGATGGGCTATTTGGGTGAGAGGAATTTAAGGGCTGCTTCTCTTTCTCATCTATCCACACACCCACCCCCCAAAAAAATCTCCATCACCTCCCCACTGCCAGCAAGATAGATTGCCAGCAATAGTGAAGATACATTTGGGTTCTTCGTTTGCTTTTCACGTAAACTTCTATTTACTCCACACAGCCTGCTTTGCTTTGGAAAGCTGTGACCACAGAGACCTTATTTACACTCTGGCTGCCAAGTGACATTTGAAACACAAATTTTCATTTTCATTTCAAACTGGACTTTGTTTTCGTTGCTTTCCTAGAAACTCAGTGACCACGTGTCTTTTGAATCCACCGATGTCTTCCCACCCCTGATTTTGAAGAAACTGGTTCTTCCACCCAAACACATGTTCCCAACCCCTCCCCCCCTCTTATTTTATCTTGTTTATGTCTGCCTAAACAAGGTAACCTCAATAAGGGGGTGCGAGAACTGCTGCCAAAGCAGGGCTGTCAATAAGAGCCCTCTGGTGGCTAGCTAGTCACTCTGCAGCTTCAAAATAAGGTACCAGTGAAATAAATGTCAAGAGGTCATGAAGAATCTTTGGACTGCATGACGCCTTAACCTAAAGTCTGTCGGTTGCATTGCAAATGGCACGGATGCACTGCAGTAGTTTGACACCATTGTGCCTTATGCCATTTCTTTTTTCTCACTCTTCACTAGAGGAGGGTGGACAAATTCAATTAAATGCACATTTAAGGAGGAACCCACCAAATTCGCACTTTCAAAAACAAAACGCAAAACAAAATGCAGCTACCGTCTGAAATTCACACATCTCTGAATTTTGCAATGCAACTCTCCAGCTGAATAACGGGTACAGAAATGCAATATAACTGGAGTAAATTGTATATAAGAATGCACTGATGCAAAAGAGAAAAAGCATGACATTCAGATATATTGCTTTGCAAAATAAATGTGTTTATTGCAGAAGCTACATACAAAAATGTGTAAAATTCAATACATTCGCCTTCTTCTTCTTCTTCTTCTTCTTCTTCTTCTTCTTCTTCTTCTTCACATTTCATGTGCATTGCGTGAAAAGGACCCCTAAAGATACTTGGGAGAATTTTTTATATATTTGGGAGTGGGGATTACCATGAGGTGGTATATAAACTTTGCCACCTCTTCAAGCAGCAGCAGCAGCCTCCCTATTAGTTTATTAGTTTAGTAAAGTTTATATATTGCTTGATAAACAGAAGGATTTGCACATCAAGGCCCCGTGACCACCCTGTTCCCTAAGGTGCGAATAACTAGACAACACACAGCATATTGGTTTTCGGGATCAAATAAGCCCACAATATTATTGGTTACAGATGTGGAGTTTGGCCATAGGCATTGTGGTAAGCAACAGCGCCTGTCACTCCTGTCCATCCATTGGGAATGTTTCTAAGGGCAAAGACAGTGGGGGAGGGGAGCACACTATGACCTACGTCAAATTGGGACATCCCCAAAGTGGTCCGCGTTTGAGGAGTGGCATGGCCCTCGCCCTCGCCTGGCCATCGAACAGGAGCCATTCCTCCCAGAGCCTTTTAAGAGGATACCCTTACCCAGTGAGAGCCAGTGTGGTGTAGTGGTTAAGAGCGGTAGTCTCGTTATCTGGTGAACCGGGTTCGCGTCTCCGCTCCTCCACATGCAGCTGCTGGGTGACCTTGGGCTAGTCACACTTCTCTGAAGTCTCTCAGCCCCACTCACCTCACAGAGTGTTTGTTGTGGGGGAGGAAGGGAAAGGAGAATGTTAGCCGCTTTGAGACTCCTTCGGGTAGTGATAAAGTGGGATATCAGATCCAAACTCCTCTTCTTCTTCTTCCATGGAGGTGTAGGCTACAACCTCCCCTCCAACCAAGACTAACCCAATGCCTATCCGCCTTACAAAGTTGTGACAATTGCTATGAGGTAGGCGAAAACCCAAATGGTGGTGCCAGTTAGCCAAGTGGGGAAAATTCCTGCACTTCCCCTGAAAATTAGGCTAATGACATTGTTCATAGCAAGACTGTACCATCCATGAAAAACCCTAATCTGAGGGAGAGAGGGTGGGAGAACCAGCAAAGCGAAACAGAAAGACCCCGCAGGCCAGGCATTTAAACTTTTCCTGGACGTGATGCCAAGGGCCGCAATTGGTCCTGCGCCCAGTGGAATGCCCCCTAAGTACTGTCGCCATTGGCCCATTTGGCAGCAGGAAGACAATCTGGCCTGTGATAGGCTGGTTTACTAGGGAAGCCCTCCCACAAAGCTGCCCGTCTATCCTGCCTTTTCCAAGTGATGGATCACTAGTAGTTACATAAAGCTATGGATCCCAAAGGAAGAACAGGAATAATGAGGACCAGTTGAATGTATATGAGCATTCTGGCAGATGAGGAAAGAAGGATCAAGAATTTGTTTCTGCTACCTTATAAGCCTGTACTAGTGATAGAGGTCAACCACATTGTAGGACAGGGAGCAAATATTGCAAAAGCTGGCGTTTCGCTTTCTTTCTTCCCCTTTCCAAGCTCCCTAAATATAAAATCTGTAAGAATTTGTTTCCATACAGATTAATTCTGAACTGCCTCGTCATTTATGTTTCAGAGATGCTATTTGCACCCCACTGTTCTCTGTGGTTTGTGTGCAGCGCATATTCCCCCCACCCTCAGCTTCTAATGATTTGTTTTGAGATTAAGACGTTCCATGAAAAAAAAAACCTACCTCCCAATTTTATTTCTCCTTCCGACAAATGCCATGAAAAGTTCTTTGACCCTAAAGCCCTCTGGCTCAGGACTGAATGCTGGGCGTTGATCTGAAATGCCTGTTAATGGGATTGTACATAAGTAATGCTTTAACCATAGAGTAGTTTCTTGTTTGCTTTGAAAGCCACAAACCCCAGAAGGAAATGTAGGAGAACGGTGGGAGGACAGTGACAAGAAACCTCATGACCTCATCCTTTCCGCCTCGTGGGGATTGGTCGGCTCGTGTCTGGAAGAAGAGTTTAAATTCCAGAGGTCTGCAGACAGAAAAGCAACAGAACAGGAGGAGAACGATCACGCACCATCTGAGTGATTGCCTTGAGCTTCTCCATACAAACCAGCAGACCTCTGCCTCAGACTACACTTCGGACCCAGACAACGCAAGGTACCTCAGCCTTTTCCTTTTGCTTTACCTATTTTATTCAGTCTTCTTATATTTCCAGAAAGCTGAAAGCAGTGCAGCAGTACTTGATGGAGGCTTTAAACTCCTCCAGCTTCAGGGGCAGAAAAAGAAAGACTTTTAGTGCACAGCTTTAAAAATAATTTACAACGCCTCTTTTGCCTGCACTAGGGAGAATGTTTAGGGATTCGGGGAGGAAGCGGTTTATGAGAGAGAGAGTATTGCTGAACAGAACCTGCCACTTAAAAACACAGATTTGTGAGTTGTACCCTTGCCAACTCCCAATGCCACATGCTTTTGGAACAAGATGTAGTTTTCATTCCAGCATCCCTGATGCTAAATTTATAATATTTGAAGTCTAGGGGTTTACACGCAGATAGCCAGTGTGAGTCAAAGGTTAGAGTGCTGGACTAGGAGTGTGCAGGATTCGAATCCTCACTCAACCATGAAGTTCAATGGGGGACTTAGGACCAGTCACTGTTTGTTAGCCTAACCTACCTCACAGGGTTGTTGCGAGAATAACATGGGGGGAGGATGAAAATATAACAAATAAGCTTGTCAGAAATTCAGATTCTGTGCTTTGGAAACTAGGGCCGCCAACCAGCTGCTTTATGTTGGGGGGCGGGGTGGTCCTATGCCTTTTAACAGCCACCTAATGCACAGAACTAGGAGCTGAATATTCAGCCTACCATGCAGCTGTTAAATGACAGAAGAGCCCTGTCAAGGAAAAACAGTTGGCAACCATAACTAACAATCTGTTTCCTTAGTTCCATATATGCAAGTGCAGGATGTGATTACTTGGTAATGGGGAAAATCACTCTGTATATGCTCAGTTATTATTTCATATGTATTGGGATCAGAGGCCTGGAGGGTCTGGGCTTGACTTTAACTCTGTCCAAGGAGGTTCTTTAACTTCTTGTACCATCAACTCACATGCAATTTCCAGTTAATTATCACTGTGCACCTAGCTAAAAGCCATCATATTACTCTTGCATTTAATCTCTGAAAAAGCACTCCTGCTTTGCTCTGCAAGGGTTTTGCTCAAATACAGTTTGGTGCAATGTTCTCCCATCGATTTTCTCTCTTAGCACAAGTGCTCATTAACCTTGTGAGAGGAAGGGCAATGCATAGTGAAGTGTGCCAGCTTTCCCATCAGCCTGGTTGCTAATACCTAGCCTTCCGTCATGATTCATCAATTTCTGATGTCCCCTGAGCCCTGATTCATCAGTTTTTCCCCCTGCAGTGCCACACTGAGCAATGCGATCCTTCCTGATTTGGAAATTTCAGCTTGTTCTTTTCAAATGCCTTTGAAGGAAGGATCAATTACAAAACCAACTTATAATTAAAATTCTGCTTCAGGTTCCTATTCATATTAATGTGCAGCAAAGTCAGAGAAAGAGAGAAAATCTGTTGGCTGATGAGTTGGGACCCCCCATGGAATTTCTCTCTTCTAGTATTTTCCCTTTGGCTATAAGGCAGTGTTTTCCTCTTACATTTTTATCCTCCAACAATACTACGGCGCTCTGATGTCTGTGGAAATTTATAGAACTGGTGCATTAATCTGCTTGGAGTGAAAATCAGTAAATTCTATTGGACTGTAATATTCTCGAGCAAGACAGAGGTTTTAAAATAAAATAGTGTGTGTCCTTTTGCAGTCTGTAAGCTTTAAATCTCACAGAGTGCCTTGTGGGCTACTCTGGAATAAGTTAACTGAGAATTAGAATCATAGACTCACAGAATTGTAGAGTTGGAAGTGACCACAAGGATCATCTAGTCCAACCCCCTACAATCTGGGAATACTTTGCCCAACATGGGGCATGAACCCACAACTCTGAGATTAAGAGTCTCATGCTCTACTGACTGAGCTATGCTGAGGATGGTAGATCCATAGAAGTGGAAGTTACCAAGAGCCTACAGATTTAATCCCACATCTGACACTATTCAATAGCTATATGCAATCCAAACTGCAGTGTTCCACAGTTGCAAACAGTATTGAAAGGTTCTTCCAAAACAGCTCTTGATGCCTCGGACAAATGAGTCAAGCCACATGTAAAACGCAGGGTAGCAGAAGATGTAGTAACAATACAAATCTTTGTCAATATTGTGCTTGCTTTTGGTGTTTATTTCATTCATTGAATCTGGCTGCAATACTAAGCACAGATACTAGGGAGTAAATTCCATGGAATTTGAGTTCTGAGTATATGAATATAGGATCGCCCTGTTGGTTGTTATATTATTATATTTTTTTATTATTATTATCAAACCTTTATTAGGCATTATGCAAATAAAACCATAAAAGAGAAAATAACATATAAAAACCTTAAAATGTATATAAAAAGGCAGCAGATGGTTACATACATATATATATATATACATATAAAATCAGTGGTTTTCCTTGTTAACCTGCTCCTTGGAGGACTGCTGGCAAAAACTCAGCTACCCCCGCCGTTACCCTTTGGTCAGCGTCGGATAGGTAAAGTCCCACACATTTACCTTGCTGGGGTTCCAGACCACCCGAAAGAGGGGACAGCACGCGTTGACGGAGCGTACTGTGCAATGGGCCCTGTTGGTTGTTATATTATTTGTGAGCACTGTCAGCTCCTTGGTAGAATCTCAATAAATTACCCTTTGTCAGGCAAATTTGCTAGATCTCAGAACCAAAAAGTGGGGGTTGTTCCATTTTCTCTAACAATTAACTCCAAGAAACATTCCAGCAGCATCTAGGAAGTAAGTTTTTGCGGTCTCCAGGGATGTTTAGTTTTTGGTTTTTGGTTTTCAGGGAAGGCTTGGCAAAGACGCCCTTCCTAAGTAGTCCCTCTCCTCTGCATCACTGTTGCTCCTGCCCATTTGTTTAGTCCTGCCCCTTTGGATCCATTCTTCATCACTGGTAAACTGGTAGCAACAGCAAGAAGGAGTAGGAGCAGGAAGCTCTATGGCACTCTTCCACAACCTGGTGCCCTCCGGATGTTTTGGACTACAAATCCCATCATCCCAGGCCATTGGACATGCTGGCAGGGGTTGATGGAAAGTGTAGTCCAAAAGTTCTGGAGGTCTTCTGGCTAAGGAAGGCTGCGCTAGGGGTTGCTGGAGGGGCCTCTGCTGGGACACAGTGGCGTAGCGTGGGGGTGCAGGGGGGGCCGGCCGCACTGGGCGCAACATCTGGGGGTTAGGGTTAGGGGGCGCAAATCCACGGGTTAGGGGGCGCAAATTACTTGCCTTGCCCCGGGTGCTGACAACCCACGCTACGCCACTGCTGAGACATGGGCTTCAGCAGATGCCCAGTCATTACAACTCCCAATGTTGACTTTGTTTGCAGCAATGGGCGTAGCCAGGATTGGGGGGGGCAGGACTTTTGTTGGGGGCACAGAACCAACATGATTAGTCCGTTAGTTAAGTATTTCTATTGTTTTACTTGATCTAGGGGGCGGGCCTTGCCCACGCCCATGTTTGCAGCACCACATATACAGTAGATAGAGATTTTTCCCACTGCAGTCATGGCCTGGGATCAGACCATATCAAGAGCATCTTATCGGCAGAGGTCATATGTTCAGTTCTTTCATCTCTCAGCCCAAACAAAGTGCTGAATGGAGAAGTCCATCTAATTCCCTTTTGTCTGATGTTGGGCAGCAGAAGTTCTCTTCTGTTGCTCGGATTAGCTTTGTCAAGTGATAGCATAAATACAGGGAAACCAATGGGAACTGATTCTGATTTGATACGGTATTTTCCTGGAATAACATTTGGAGGGGAAATATTATATCGGGGTGCAAAACCTAGAAGAAAGTTCTACAGGCAGAATGCTAGCCTCTATATAGCTTTCTGTGGTTATATATATATATATATATATATATATATATATATATATATGAATGTATTCTTTCCTGAGAAAGGGAAATGTGAAAAAGCTGAGTCACACATGCAAACTTACAGATGGGGGAGAAATTTAATTCAGTCCACATTTAAAGGTGAATCTACTTGATTCCCACTTTCCAAAACAATATACAAAGTGAAACACGGAAATCCTTGGAAATCTCCAGATTTTGCAGTGCAGTTCTCTAGCCAAGTAATGTGTGCAAAGAAAACAAAATGCATATGCTTTCAATCAAGTTTGTAATATATTTTTTAAAAGATGCATATTAAAATAATATACAAATACACGAGCGAAAATATAGATAACGGGGAAATGTGTTTTGTAAAAATGAGTATATTGGGCAGAATTGTATGTTAGGCAAACATTCTATCTCCCTCTTGAAGTCTGAGATGGTACTATCCGGTACTATCCAAAAAGACTTATACTGTGTACTATTTCTGTGCATTTGGACTGGTCCTAAGAGTGAAGTGATTGTTTTGTTTTTGAACAGTCAACTGCAAATCCATCATGATGAAGATTGCTGTGCTGTGCATGTGTCTCTTCGCCATCGCCTTGGCAGCTCCAGTAAGTACAATAAAAATACAACAAATAAACCATGAGAAGCACATATTTCCGTAATGCAGAATAAGTGAATCGATACTGACTCTATTCCCCTGCATTTCTTTTCAAAGGTGGGCAAACACCATGATGATTCAAAAAGTTCTGAAGATTATCATGTAAGTTCTTCCCCCCCCCCCATCCTTTTAGCAGTGAATTCATTTTATTGTTGGATTTATTATATCACAGCTTGGGATTAATTCCACGATTCTGAGATCCACACACCTATTACATAAGGCTGAGTCAATGTGGGAGTCTCTTTTTCATGAATTCATGTGCCCCCTTTGAGAAGACAAGCGAAAACAATGACCTGCTTCCAAGTGGAGCATATTCCATCCCCTCAGCTGCTGTCCTACCCTCTCTTCCAGGGGAGTAAGCCCCACTGAGCACAGCAAGAATTACTTCTGTTCTGAGAAGTATCTCTGCATCTCTGTTCTGAGATGCAGAAGATTGGACAGTTAGTCACTTTTGTTGACTTTCCTGCACCTTCCTCAGAGCCTTAGGCTGCGTTCATACCATATACAGTGGTACTTCGGGTTACATATGCTTCAGGTTACATACGCTTCAGGTTACAGACTCCGCTAACCCAGAAATAGTACCTCGGGTTAAGAACTTTACCTCAGGATGAGAACAGAAATCGTGCTTCTGCCGCGCAGCGGCAGCAAGGGCCCCATTAGCTAAAGTGGTGCTTCAGGTTAAGAACAGTTTCAGGTTAAGAACAGACCTCCGGAACGAATTAAGTACTTAACCCGAGGTACCACTGTATTTAAAGCACCCCCAAAGGATCCTGGGAAGTGTAGTTTGTTAAGGATGCTCAGCATTGTGCCTTTGTGAGGGAAAACCACAGTTTGGGGAGAGTAAGTGCTTTCAATGTATGGTGTATACAAGTTGAGGTAATCAGAACTGCACACAGCCCTGATATGGCCAATACTGATTTCAAGGTGGCACTAGCTGACTTATTTTCAATCACCCCTAACACTTCTGCAGTAGGATCTGAATTCTGCTAACTATTCCACCTTGTTCTCGCAGTTCTGGGGTGGGTATCCATTGACCAGGCCCTGGTTCCCCTTCTGCGTTAGCCAAGCTCTGCGATGTTGCACGCTGAATGCCAACGTTGTTGTTTTTTGTATTGTTAAAGGTTGCCAAGCATCATCATAAACACCACGCTCACGGGCATCACCACCATCACTCGCATAGCCAGGAGCACAGCCAGGAGCATGTGAACAGCCATGAGTCTCAAGAGCATCAGGAGTCCTCCCAGCCGGTACGAAGCCTTTCTTCTCCATCAAGTTAAAGCTATCTCTAAAGAATCAAGATGTGGTTGTACCCAACTAAGTTCCACTCACATTGAAATCAGTGGACCAAAATTTTGCCCGCCCATTAATTTCAATGGGTCCATTCTGAGTACGACCAACATTTGATATAACCTATACTGTACCAAGTGGGACACGGGTGGCGCTGTGGTCTAAACCACAGAGCCTAGGGCTTGCCGATCAGAAGGTCAGTGGTTCGAATCCCTGCTCCTGTTGTTTGGTCCCAGCTCCTGCCCACCTTGCAGGTCAAAAGCACATCAAGTGTGCTGCTCTGGTTCGCCAGAAGCAACTTAGTCATGCTGGTCACATGACCCAGAAGCTGTCTGTGGACAAATGCTGGCTCCCTTGGACTATAGAGTGAGATGAGCGCACAACCCCAGAGTTGTCCATGACTGGACCTAACGGTCAGGGGTACCTTTACCTTTATACTGTACTGTAATGCCAAGAAGGGACAGTGGGGTTGAATCTAGAACCAGTACTCTTCTATCCATGTAGGTAGGCAACCATTCAGATCATTTGCTCTTGTTCTTGGTCCAAGAGAATTTCAGCAGAGATAATTTTCCACAGACCTGGTTAGATAAAATCCCAACCTAGCTGCAATTCCGTGCATACCTACCTGGAAATAGGTCCAACTGAACACAGTGGGATTTTATTCCAAGTAAAGATGCATAGGATCAATGTGGAAATCCCACTGGGCGTTAGTCATGACTAACTTTTAGCTTGCCTCAGACTCCGTATTGGTTCCTAGATTTAATTTTTGGTCACTTTTCTATTCATTTTGTGTTTCTAGTTTGTCTTTTTTCTTTACTTTCCAATTGAATCCAAACCCAAACACCTATCAATCGCTTGACCAGAAAGAGATCATAAGGAAATTCCTGCCGCCTCCATCCTCTTCTCAACGGAAGCCAACCAGATAGTTCTGGGAAGCCTTCAGGCACTGCTTAAAGGCAATAGCTCTCCCTCTGTGCTTGTCCTCTGGTATTCAGAGCTTCCCTGCCTCTAAATCCAGAGGCTCCAGTTAGCTGTCAAGGATAAGAGCCCTTTATAGACCTACCCATCTTGCATTTGTCTAATCTTCTCCTAAAGCGGTCTGAGCCTATGGTCATCACTGCACTGTGTAGCACCAAATCCCATTAGTCAGTCATGCAGTGTGCAGAGACGTTTTGTCTGTCCTAAAACTACTCATTTGACTTTTTTTTAATTCAGTGGGATCAGTGTGTGTGTGTGTGTGTGTGTGTGTGTGTGTAAAACAAGCCTTCACAAAATAGCTGTTTCATTTCCAGGCCTCTCTGTCTTCCGAAGAAAGTGATGAGATCACTGAGCAACAGGTAAGTTTTCCTCCAACCATGTGCATCTTAAGTACAAAACCCCTGGGTCACTGCTGCCACTAGAAGGATTATACAACAGGGATGGGGAGCCTATGGCTCTCCCAAGTGCTGTTGGACTTCAACTCCCATCAAGCCCCAGCCAGCATGACCAATTGTCAGGGCTGATGGGAGCCACAGTCCAGCAAAATTTTGGAAGGCTGCAGGCTCCCCATCCCTGCTGTAGAATATTGTTTCATCCATGTGCCTTTCACTTCCCTGCCGTAGAATATTTTTTCTTACATCCATGTGCCCTTCACTCCCATCCATCGCAGATCACTGTTTTCCCCAGTGCGGGAACCATAGGAGCAGTGGCGTAGCGTGGGGGTGCAGGGGGGGCCGGCCGCACCAAGCGCAACATCTGGGGGTTAGGGTTAGGGGGCGCAAATCCACGGGTTAGGGGGCGCAAATTACTTGCCTTGCCCCGGGTGCTGACAACCCACGCTACGCCACTGCATAGGAGAGAGTTTACATGGCCTGGGGTGGGGGACGAGAACCTGCATATTAGGAAACAGAGATTGAGTTTTTATTAGTGTTGCAAGACAAGGGCTGGAAAAGGCATCTGCAGAGGACACTCAGCAGACAGCATGGGTGCCTAACTAATTCTCCCCTCCACATACCACATGTTGTTGTTTAGTCGTTTAGTCGTGTCCGACTCTTTGTGATCCCATGGACCAGAGCATGCCAGGCACTCCAGTCTTCCACTGCCTCCCACAGTTTGGTCAAACTCATGCTGGTAGCTTCGAGAACACTGTCCAACCATCTCATCCTCTGTCGCCCCCTTCTCCTTGTGCCCTCCATCTTTCCCAACATCAGGGTCTTTTCCAGGGAGTCTTCTCTTCTCATGAGGTGGCCAAAGTATTGGAGCCTCAGCTTCAGGATCTGTCCTTCCAGGGAGCACTCAGGGCTGATTTCCTTCAGAATGGATAGGTTTGCTCTTCTTGCAGTCCATGGGACTCTCAAGAGTCTCCTCCAACACCATAATTCAAAAGCATCAATTCTTCGGCGAACAGCCTTCTTTATGGTCCAGCTCTCACTTCCATACATCACTACATACCTCCCAATATTTTCACCTCTTTCCCTCTCCTTAGGCTTGTGTTTGTGTTGTGCAGTCATCAGGCGCACCCAGGCCTATAAACATGTTTTGAGTGTTACATCTTCATCCTGTAATACTGAGTTGCTTCTCTTTCCTTGCAGACCCTTCTGGTGCCTCAAAGCGAGAGCAAGGAAGATGACGACGACCACAGTGATGTGGACGATGATGACCATGACGATTCGGATGAGTCGGATGAGTCACACGAAAACGGCGTCACAGATTACCCTACCGAGGCTCCCTTTTCCTTGCCTGTCACTCCTGAGGTCTTTACTGGCAGAGGAGATGTACCTTACGGAATCAAGGCAAAAGTTGACCTGGTACATTATGAGGATTCCATAAAGGCACACAAAAGATCTGGAAAGGTAAATGCTACAGGTGTACTGTAAGTAAAAAGAGCTAGGCAGCTGACATCTTTAGAAATATATAATCCACCTGCCGTTGTTACGGTTCACACATTTTTGCCAGCAGAATTCTTACTCTATGGCCATCATGGTTTAATTCCCCCAAGGCAGCAATGCTATGGTACGTCTGGGTATTCTTTTTTAGAACCCTAAGCAACTCATTCTCCTTCCATTCATCTTCCCTAACGGCACAAGAGGAAGGAAATGTTCAGTTTTAAAAGTCCATCTGTCTCACAGAAGCTTCTGCGAGCCAGAGATATTCAAAACACTGGATATTTGAAAAGCATCGCTTGTGGTTGCTGTGAGGGTGCCAGTTGAAACAGGAAGCAAGATGTTGCAAAGAAGGCTTGGAAGGAAAAGTAGTAATGATCTTTTAGGAAACTCCCTGCCTAAAATAAAAACAATAAAAATCTGGTGGATAGACTTCACAAAAGTCCTAGCAATCCCAGGAAAGAAAAGCAAAATCTCTGGGATTCCCAGTCTTAAAATTTAGTTAACCGAGACATGTTTGTTTTGTTTGGAGGCATGAAAACTCCAGAAGAAAAAGAATTTTTGCCGGATTCCCCAATAAAGAGTTCAATTAAAAATAAAACGTAAGGTCACTATAAAGTTTTCTGACCTACCCAGCCCTGTTCTATGCCTCTATAACTATCTGGGCATAATAAATTTAGGAGCTGTGGTCTGGTGAAGGTAGTTTGGATTGTTGATTGTGTCTATTTATTTATTTTTAAACACTGATTTTATTTTATAATGTAGTTTATTCTTTATTAGGAAGCCACCCTGGGTACTCCAGGGTAGAAGCAACAAACTGAACTGCTAAGAATGTTCTGCTAGAGATTCCTAGATGTGTGTTCTCCTAGGATGGGGAGCAATTCGTTCAATCTGCTTTTCACAGCAAATTTTCTGGTGCAGTTTTGGCACACAAAATGTGTGCATACAATATGTATTATAACCTAAAACCTGCACAGAGAAATGCATATATATTTCACATGAGAGGACTGAAAAGCACATATTTTATCTTCTTAAAAGTGTGGGGAGGGGGGGTTACATGAAATGCATGTACAAAAATATATGTACAATTTATATGTGGACCTTTCAAAAAATGAGAACTGAATGGGACAGACCTTTGCCTGAGGACCAGAGGCACTGATAACTGTATACACATCATACATCAAATGTATACAGCCCCGTCCACAAAGAATCATGGGAACTTTAGTTTACCCCTCACAGAGCTACCGTTCCCAGCACCCTTAACAAACTGTAATTCCCAATATTCTTTGCGACTCAGTCATGGAGGTGGTCGAGATTTATTGTCTTCTGTTAGAGGACAAGGATTCAGAGAGCACACTAAGGGTGGCCAAATTTTGCGTGGCTGCCATAAAACTCAGGGAACAAGCTGTGCAATTACAAAGACTAAGACCTCAGATGCAAACTCTAGATAATATTTTAGAGACTGAGACCTAAACCACATTTCCAACTGCTGCCATCTTCGTATTGTTTATTGTTATATTTGATTGTTAATCCAAATTTAATTCTATTGTGTTTTATGCTCGTTTAGTATGGTATGTAAAACTGGTCTGGGACCATAATAAAATTTATATATATATAATATTCTTTGCGGAGGGGTGGTTTAAAGGCATGGTGAGTATGCAGACAGAAACAGGGTGAAATTAGGCTGCTCTGTCCATTCCTACAGCTTCCTGAAGAAAGAGGATGACTGCTAAACCTGTTTAAGGCTGCAATCCTATACACACATACCTGAGAGTAAAGTCCCTGTGAATGTCATGGGGTTTACTTCCAAGTAGGCATAGCATTGTAGCCAATGTTTGTCCTACTCAGAGTCATCCCATTGAAATTAATAGACATGGCCAACTTGGGTTCGTTCAGTGAGTCTGCTATGAGTAAAACGTAGTTGGAGACAACAATTGTTCTGTGAGTCAATACTGTAGCTATCCCTCCTGTTTCTGGGTGGCCATTTATTGTCTTCCATTTGTGGGCCTTGCAGTTTGATTCTCGTGATGTTTCGGAAGACGTGGACAGCACCCCAGACGTGGAAAGCCGCGAATCCCATTCCGCCAAGTCACATTCTCTCGAAAGCCACGACACAAGCCTTGAAAGTGATGATGCAAGTCACCTGAGAGACAGCCAAGAGGTCCACGATAAGAGCACGGAGAACGACAGCCGCCAGAAACTTGAGAGCGCTGAGGAACCTCATGATGACAGTGACCACGATGACAGCCACGTATCCATGGAAAGCCATGACAGCAGAGAGTATAAGAAGGCCCTCAGTGGGGTACTCCAAGAGGTACATCATGACCATGATGCTGACAGTGTCAGCAACCAAACTTTCGAAAGCGCTGAGGATCACCACAGTGCTGAGGATCACCGCAGTGCTGAGGACCACCACCACAGCGCTGAGGATCACCACCACAGCACTGAAGAGCATGACCTCAGCACTGAAGATCACCACCACAGCACTGAGAATCATCACCACAGCGCTGAGGACCATCACAGCATTGAGGACAATGAGGTCACCCTCTAAGTGGATAAACAGGCAGGCTCCTGTCTCCACACCTATCTAAGAGCACTCCCCAGTTTTTTCGCATGTGTGGGTGCAGCTAGGATTGGAGCCCAAATTCATAACAGGTGGCTTTTTCTGGGATTATTTTTTAAAAATTTGTTTTGCTGAGTGCGTGAAGGCGAGAAGTGTGAGAAAGGCAATGTAATTTCTACTTGAATGTTTGCTCCCAATTCTATGCATATCACATGTTTGATTTCAGCAATCATAGCAGTTATTGGCAGCAGTATTAACCAGGCAAATGCAGAGCCTGATCCAACACATGTTTACTTGGAAGTAAGTCCCACTGATTTTGGTGCATGCTTACTGCTAGGTAAACATGCTGAGGATGTCAACCTTAAATGTGCAGTACTAGCTGTCCTGTCCATTATAGAACTGTAAGCCCTTCTTGCTGCATATTTTTCCTGCTCTGTCTCATAGGAGGTTGTGATGGAGGCGAGAGAGAGAGAGAAAGAGAGAGAGAGAGAAATCTAGCTTTACAATCAGAGTGAATGTTGCATCTCATGATACTGTAGTACCAAAGGATTTACTGTTGCAATGTATATTTTGTTGACAATTGTGAGTTAAATAAAAAGACAAAACCTTATATTCCTAGGACTCAGCATGGTTCTTATCATAGGAATACCTTGGTTTTCAAACAGCTTAGTTCTTGAACGTTTTGGCTCCCGAACACCGCAAACCTGGAAGTGACTGTTCCGGTTTGCGAACTATTTTTGGAAGCCAAATGTCCGACGGGGCTTCCGATTGGCCATGCTTTGGTTTCCAAATGTTTTGGAAGTCGAACGGACTTCCGTTCGACTTCCAAGATATGACTGTATAGGAAGTTGCCTTCTGCCATTGGTTCATCTAGCTCAGTATTGTGTACACTGAGTGTAGATGCTTTCTGGATATCAGACTGAGGTCTCTCCCAGCCCTACCTAGAGATACCAGGGATTGACCTTCTGCTAGCAAAGCAGATACTCTGTCGCTGAGCTATATACTAAGAGACCAGTGTGGTCTTCTCACCAGACCTCATGTGTTGGTTCCGTCTTCTAAAATTACTTGCAGAACTCTTCTGTACTGCCAACATTAAGAATGTACAGAAACAAGGTATGATGGGAAAGTATGGTGTGTAAATAGAAACATGGCAAATGCATAAATTAAAGAAAAAAACAGTAATGGATCTTCAATCCCACACCGTAACAGAAGCTGGATCAACACTGACTTTTTTACCGTTATTAGAACGATATTAAATATATCTTTCTTAAACATCACAGGGCATACTGTTAAAACAAAAACGTTCCTTACCTGTTTCCTCCATAACAACGCAGTTTTCCCTGGTTGCTCTGCAGCGCCGTCTGGTGTCACATTTTAATAACGTATTATTAACGTTACAGGCAAAACATAGTATGTTCAATTACGTTGTGATAACCGTTCTTTAACCATACCTTAATGTTATAAACCGTGAATGTAGATCCACCCATAGTCTAATTTTAAAGAAAACACGTTTTGAAATCAACAATTAAATCTCCAAAGACCATTCAGTACACTAATTTCTACTCTAATTGCTTCAGGCAGACAAGCATTATTTTCTTACTTTGGCTATGTCATTCATCCAAGGGGGCAAGGGGGCATACATGCATGGATTTACATTCTGCCCATCATCATAGCAACAACCCTGTATGGAAGACAAGAGTGAGCGACAGACCTAAGGTCACCAAGTGAGCTTCTCAGCTGAGCTTGGAAATCTAGAGTCTAAAAACAACAATGAGAGTCTAAAAACAACAAAAAGGCTATAGACGAATGGCTAACCTGGCTCGGATAGTTCATACTCAATTTATATACTTCTGATATGAACTAAGCATGGAGTCTAGAATGCACATAGACACATGAAGCTTCTATAACTCTGTTGACCAACTCATATGGGTATGCGGAAATTGGTTATGGTTAAATCATTGGTATAAAGCAGTGTTTGGCTGAAGTTCACATACATTCTTTCACCGGGACATTCATGTAGTTGCGAAAGAGGAGGAATTTTTCCAACTTTCAAGTGGAAGGTGAATTCTTTTAACTTTTGAGAGTGGAGACTTACCATTATCACCATTGCATCGATACCCCACCCTTGATCCAAAAAAAGCTTTCAGAGCAGCTTACAAAGATCTGTATTAAGACAACCCTCAGGCTTACATTCTAAAAAGGCACGAGGAAAAAGGAATGGGAGGGAGGAGGACAAGGCAACCTCAGTTGCAAGTTCTTAAGTCACAGTTCTAACAGCCAAGTTAAGAGCAGCAACTCCTCACCAATGTCAGTGGTCATTCTGGGTGTCTTGCCAGTGTGGTGTAGCGGTTAAGAGCGGTAGACTCGTAATCTGGTGAACCGGGTTCGCATCTCTGCTCCTCCACATGCAGCTGCTGGGTGACCTTGGGCTAGTCACATTTCTTTGAAGTCTCTCAGCCCCATTCATTTCACAGAGTGTTTGTTGTGGGGGAGGAAGGGAAAGGAGAATGTTAGCTGCTTTGAGACTCCTTCGGGTAGTGATAAAGCGGGGTATCAAATCCAAACTCTTCTTCTTTGATAAAGAGTGGTCCCCACTTGAAACGTTCCACCCGCCTCCAGAGCAGATCTCAGAGAAGATCCAGGAGCAACATCAAGTCCAAGAGGACAGGACAGCTCTTCTCTCACACAGCTGACTTGAGGTGGCTTGGAGTGAGAGCAGCGTGCAATTGTCAGCCAGCCTTGTGCCCCATGCAATGGGGGAAAGTCACTTTGCAGCACCATTCCCCTTCGGCTATTGTACAGGGAACAATGTGGTGCTGATCGCAGCTCCACAGCAGTTGTTACCCACCAAACTAAATGAAATCAACCTTCTCCCTCTCAAAATGCCTCTGCTATTCAGCAGCCCTGTGCCAGCCCCATAGCCCATGGAATTAAACAAAAATCACTCAAATACTCTGGCTAATTGAACTAATTTCAAACCTGGGAATGCAGCAAGCCCCATCTAGTGGGGAAAGCCAGCAATGGGCTTGAAAGTGATATTCTGTGCTGTTGACTTCAAACTTGTATACAGGTGACTCCCCACTTACGCAGGGGTTATGTTGTGGGCATGAAATCGTGTAAAGCAGGGAGCAGCCTTTAAACGCCCTCTCTGCTGCTTTCTCTTCAATCCATACCCAAAGTACTGTATCCAAAAATATCCACAACTAGACTATCTCTATATATATGGTGTGTGTTGCTTTGTCTGATTTTGTGATAAAATGCTCCCTGGCCCATTTTGCAAGTACAATCTGTACTCCTTAAGCTCAGCTGAGAGCTAAGAAGGTGGGGGAACAAGTTTCTATATTTAGGTACATGTGAGGGGGAGACTTAATATATATGTGAGAGCTTTTTAAAGATTCCTTTACTTCCCCCTCCCTGCCACTGAGTTAAAAATTAAAGTGTGTAAACCCAGATGCTCTTCTGATCAGTTTTCCACCTGCATCAGATGGGGAAATGAGAAGGGACTGTGGCTCAGTGGCCAACTTCAGAAGATGGCTTTTCAGGGCTACAGCAGTGGAGGAATTGTTTAAATTCACCCTCTCACCTCCTGTAGGCCTGATAATCATTACACACACTACCCAAACTGATGCTATGTCTTTCTTTCTTTTTTAAAAACACTGCACGGTAGGAACGTTGGTCAATGTAGTTTGGTACTGTCTATTCTGACTGGCAGAGAATCTCCAGGAATTCAGATGGGGTCTGTCCCAGGTCCAGCCCTACCTAGAGATGTTGGGGGTTGGACCTAGGACTCTCTGTAGCATGCAAAGCAGATGCTCTACCATGGAGCTATAGACCCTTGCCCTGAGCTAAATGGCCTTCCAAACATTAAAATCAAAGACACTTTTTTTGCTTTCAGCATCTCACCTAGTATGGAACTTTATCATTATGCCTAGATCTATATTATATTATGGGACGCAGGCGGCGCTGTGGGTTAAACCACAGAGCCTAGGACTTGCCGATCAGAAGATTGGTGGTTCGAATCCCCACGACGGGGTGAGCTCCCGTTGCTCGGTCCCTGCTCCTGCCAACCTAGCAGTTCGAAAGCACCTCAAAGTGCAAGTAGATAAATAGGTACCACTCCGGCAGGAAGGTAAACGGCATTTCCATGCGCTGCTC
The DNA here is from genome assembly GCF_964252035.2 of Podarcis erhardii. NCBI lineage: Eukaryota > Metazoa > Chordata > Lepidosauria > Squamata > Lacertidae > Podarcis > Podarcis erhardii. The sequence goes on along the minus strand of NC_138512.1, from coordinate 65,040,406 downwards.
TGGTTCACCAGAAGCGGCTTAGTCATGCTGGCCACATGACCCGGAAGCTGTACGCCGGCTCCCTCGGCCAGTAAAGCCAGATGAGCGCCGCAACCCCAGAGTCGGCCACAACTGGACCTAACGGTCAGGGGTCCCTTTACCTTTATATTATATTAGCAGGGAGTGCCTGGCACTGCCTGGGAATTTGTAGAAACCAAAAAGCACTTTTTACATGGATAGTGTAATATCTCAAGAGGCGGCCTCACCTATGGCCAAAAAAATAGGCAAAGTCAGACCAAAGGCACATTTCAGTCTGACATCTTGATTTAAAATGGCGGTGGGTGTCCAAATGTTTAAAACGACCACACACCCCAACTCAGGAACCCCCATGCTGAGTTTGGCGAGAGGTTGCCATACCTATGGACAGCAGATGGGCAGATGGACAAATCACTTTTCAAAATATATATATTAGATGAGCCACTGTACCATAGAATCATAGAATCATAGAGTTGGAAGAGACCACAAGGGCCATCGAGTCCAACCCCCAGTTATATGAGAGCTATAGAGACAACAGGATCAATTGAATCTTTCACTCAGCCAGGATGCTTACAAGCGGACCTTAAGACTATTGCCATCTCTCAGTCCCTCCTACCTTACAGGGTTGTTGTGAAAAAATGAGGAAAGAAAAGACTATTGTATGCCACCATGAGATGCCCTGAAGAAGTGTGGGGTTTTTTAAAAAAATGTAATCAGTACACTGTGAATACATTGCACTACACTGTACAGCCCTCTTATTTCATCCTCCATATGGGATCCAAAATCCATCCTCCCTTTTCTGCACCGAAACCAAATGCCAATGAATGATTACCTTGTCCTTTTAATGAACCACTCATGCGCACAGAAAGAAGCACACCAAACATATCTTCATCCATGAGAAATCTAAGAGCAATTATCAGTTGATCTCTGAAGAGAGAACTGTTTTTCCTCTTCCACACAGTTTGCAAAAGACAACATGCCCCTCACAATCTCCTACATGGGCTGAATGAAATACTCTGTGCCCCTTAAATCCTCCCACCCGAGACGAAAAAATGAGCACTGAACACAAATGCTTGATCATGATAAGGAACACTTCAACCAGTAGCTTTTGTCTGTTCTGAAAGTCATTGAATGGGGAGAGGGGGAGATGTAGTGATAAGAAAGCTAATGGTCTCCCCCCCATTTCGACTTCATGGGTGACAACTGGTGGGTTGATTTCTTGGGAAGGGTTTAAATGCCAGGGGGCTGTAGCCATCCAGCAGCAGAAGAAGAAAGGAAGAGACTGAGTAAGCCAAGATTGCTCCAAGCTCCACTCTCAGATGTAAGTAAATTTTGGAATGACTGCTCTTAGACGAATCTGTCAGTTTTGGCTTCTCTAAATTTCTCATTTTCCACATCCATTTATAGATATATATTTTCAAAAGTCCTCATGAGAATTCATCAGCATTTTAGAGTGAATTCCTTCTAATACAGTGGTACCTCTGGTTACAAACTTATTTCGTTCCGGAGGTCCGTTCTTAACCTGAAACCGTTCTTAACCTGAGGTACCACTTTAGCTAATGGGGCCTCCCGCTGCTGCCGCCGTGCAATTTCTGTTCTCATCCTGAGGTAAAGTTCTTAACCTGAGGTACTACTTGCGGGTTAGTGGAGTCTGTAACCCGAAGTGTTTGTAACCTGAGGTGTTTGTAACCCGAGGTACCACTATATACATATTTATATGTCATTTCCCATACATTTTTGCACAGCAATTTTCTCTAACGCAATGCGTTTTTGGAGGCCATTTCCACCAATATCTGTGTTTCTATATGCACACTTTACCAGAGTGTATGCATTTTTGTACACATTACTCGTTTGAAGAACTGCATTACAAAATTCAGAAAAAAATGTGGTTTTTCTCAGGATGGATGAGTTTCAGTTCATGTATTGTTTTGGGAAATGCAAATGACGTAAGTTTTCCTTTAAAGGCAAATTGAATTGAATTTCTCTGACATCCTTAGTCTACACACAAACAAGCATTTCTTTTGTCCTGCTATTATTTCAGATTAATCAAGTTTTGTAGGTTGTTGAAGTGCTACTTACCCACACATCACCTGCAGCAAAACTGATTTACCAGGGGCAATAAAGGAACAAATGTAAATGCCATAGTGGGCAATGCTGTCACACTCACCTGCTTTCAAGGTAACACTCTCAGGAAGCCACCTTGTGCCTCTTTGCTTCAGTCTATCCACTGTTCCCTTGCGTTGATGATGGTTCGGCACGGATGAGCAGTGTGCAGTGGGAATGTAGACCACAAAGTGAAAGAGCGTGATCGTGTTGCCACTTGGAAAAGTTCTAGCAAGTTTGCAATCAGCTCTTCAGCTTTTCTTCTTTTATACATGTAACCTATCAACTGACCATTAGAACATCTTCTTCAGGGGATCTTTCACAATGAAGACTGCTGTGATCTGCTGGTGCCTTTTCAGCATTGCCTTGGCTTTGCCAGTAAGTACATTTGCAAAAAAGCAAAAAGCCAAGAATTGTAAATTTGTCTTAATGGCTTGACAGCAGGAGATTCAGCCCCATTATCTCTTTTTTCTACTTTCTCTCCTTCCAAGATTCACCATGAAAAAGATGGCCATGTTGAGAGGGACCAGGAAATAAAGAAGGTACGTAATGCATCCCCTCATTTGCCTCCTATGGAAAATGAAGCACAGGCCAGGTGTATGATCACCCTAATCCAGTAGATCCAGTTTAGCAACACTAAGGCAAAGCATTAATAACAATATAAATATCTGAATAGCATTTTTGGGAGTTCAAAGTGTTTAACATACACTTTGTAGTTGTAATCCATATAACAACCCTATGACGAAAATCAGTATTATTAGATGTGGTGGGAACTTATGCCCACAGACAACAGCCTAAGGCAACATAGGGAGGTGTTGATGGAGATGTTGTTCAAATCAGGGACTTCCTGATTCATAGCTCGATCTCTTAGACACTATGCTGCACCAGCACACTGTAGTTTTTACTGCTTCTAAAGGAGCCTCTGGCACACCAGAAAGACTCACATCCCTATGCTACTTCTTGGCAAACCTTTCATTACGGCCTCCATCTTTGATAATCCACTGATCTACAGAATCAGTCCATAAGAACTCAGTGGCACGTAGAGCCCATACAGTGAGGGACACAGGAGTGGCGCTCAGGCTCACACATGCCCACCACATGTGCAGAATGCTCGACACATGCTAGTACCTGCCCTTTAGATCCATCCCTGTTGCGTGTCAGATGAATTGCACGCACAGGCAAATAACACACAGCACCCTGTGTAAAATTTAGCTTTGCCCCTTTTTCTGTGTGTGGAGACTGTGTAAAGCAGCCATGTTGCAGCTTAAGGTAAGGTGTTTCTTACTTCTTGGTAGACACAATTTCCACATTGTGTGAGTGGCAGTTCCTGTTCTGTTGATTTTGTGAGCAGTTCTACAACCCAAAGAAAAGTTACTGATAGAACAAAATAATGCAGCCAGCTCAGTGGAAACTGCCGTTGCTGTGAGGGCATTAATCTATTCAAAAGGAACTCTGTAGTTAAGAACATCCCATACCCGCTCATGTTCCATGCTGACAAGGTTTATTTTTTTATTATTACTGGTATTGATTTTATCACATAAGGATTATATTTTAGAAGTATTTTGGAGGTCAGTCTTCTCATTGAAAACCCAGAACTTTAGGCACTTAAGAGGCTGGTGCGAAACATGTCCCATCCACTGATGGAAAACTGAACTTGTGTGTATGTAAACATCACCAAACAATCCACAGGTTTTAGTTATGCTCACTGATAACATGAAGATTACTCACCTCAGGCATATCGTAAGTGTCAAATGGAATACTCATATTAGTACCTTTTCTGTGTTTTAAGAGTGCTGAGGTTAATTCTGATCACCCCGGCAAAGAAGCTGAGGCAGCCAAAGAAAAAACTGAAAAGGTATGTAAAGCTTCCTTCGTGCTGAACAAATATGGGAAAGACAACGTCATATTGTGAGATTTATTTTTATTTGCACATTAATATTTGGTATTTGATTTCAGGAACATTGGTTTCTAGAAGGAAGCGATAAAACTAAGGAAGGAAAGGTAAAACCCTAAAAGGACCCTGTTGCACACATTCTGGTCTCCTTAACAAAGGAACTGCTTTAACAGGTTTTGCTCTACTAGATTCTAAACCTCACAAGCACAGGATCACAGTTTTGGAAGGGATCCACAGGTATAATACAGACTGACACATGCACCCCATCCCCAAACACATTGAGTAGTTATGGGAAAGACAATGTCAGTGTGTGTGTGTGTGTGTGTGTGTGTGTGTGTGTGTGTGTCTATATATATCACATTAATACTTGATATTTGTTTTCAGGACCATTTATCTCCTGCAGAAAGCGATAAAACCAAGGACGAAAAGGTAGGAAATCCTGTTGCGCACACCCAAGTCTCCAAGCAGCAAGACATTCCAAGGAAGTCTGCACGCACTCAATGTTCAGATCCCTTGGAGTGAAGGTCAATGCAGACTGTGGTGTCCTTAGGGTGTATGGTTTCATATGCACATATATACAACCTGAGCGTAAGATTCAGGGGTTCACAGCATTAACACCCCCAACAGCTCTTCTTTCCCCATTATGTTTTAAGAAAAGTCCCAAGTCACCATTTTAGGTACAACAACACTACTACTACTACTTCTTCTTCTTCTTCTTCTTCTTCTTCTTCTTCTTCTTCTTCTTCGGCAATCACTTGTAGCCGAGTAAGACTGTCTTCTATAAACACAGTTTTAAAAGTGAGTCCGTAAGTGACTGTGGAGGCCAATTCTGGATCCACACGTCCTTCCACAGTGGGGACATAGGTTTCTGGGTAGGAGTTGATCATGGTAAGGGTTTGCCATGTGTGCCTTCCTCTTAGCACATTTCTCCCTTTCGTCCTGAGTGCCAGCATCTTCAGAACTCAGGACACCTTTGGTAAAGGCTGTTCTCCAATTGGAGCACTCGCAGGCCAGTGTTTCCCAGGTGCAACACAGAGCAGACATGTCTCTGTCTCTTCAGCTTCCAGCAGCAGCAAAAACTCTCTCACACAGTGCCACCCCTACCCCCTGCCAGTGTCTTGCTCTCCATCCTAAGATAAATGGTGCGGCATCCAGTCAGGTGAAGTGTGAAAATATCCACACATTTGTCTCTATGGCAATGGAGATCACTTTTTTGGATGCTGATTAGGGCACTTAATTGGCCAGCCAAAGCCAATACCTTAACAAAGGAACTGCTTTAGCAGGTTTTCTTCTACTAGATTCTAAACCTCACAAACATAGGATCACGGTTTTAGAAGGGACTTACAAGTATAATCCAGACTGACACACAACCCCATCCCCAAACACATTGAGCAGTTAGTTATTGGAAATACAATGTCAGTCTCTCTCTCTCTCTCTCTCTCTCTCTCTCTCTCTCTGTGTGTGTGTGTGTGTGTCTCATATCAATATTTGGTATTTGTTTGCAGGACCATTCATCTCCAGCAGAAAGCGATAAAACCAAGGAAGAAAAGGTAGGAAATCTTGTTGCACACACCAAAGTCTCCAAGCAGCAAGAGATTCCAGGGAGCCTGCGCGTACTCAATGTTCAGTTTCCTTGGAGTGAAGGTCAATGGAGACTGTGGTGTCCTTAGGGCATATGGTTTCATATACACATATATACAACCTGAGTGTAAGATGGAGGGGCTCACAGCATTAACACCCCAACAGCTCTTCTTTCCCTATTATGTTTTCAGAAAAGTCCCAAGTCACCATTTTAGGTCCAGCACAGAACAGACATGTCTCTGTCTCTCCAGCTTCCAGCATCAACCAAAACTCTCACAAATAGGACTCCCCCCACCAGTCTATTGTTCTCTATCCTAAAATGGTGTGGCTTCCAGGCAGTTGAAGTGTGAAAACGTCCATCCATTTGTCTCTATGGCAACAGAGCTCACTCTTTTGGATGCTGATGAGGGCACTTAACTGGCCAGCCAAAGCCAGTACTGCTTTAACAGGTTTATTCTGTGTGGTTGTTTAGTCGTTTAGTCGTGTCCAACTCTTCGTGACCCCATGGACCAGAGCACGCCAGGCACTCCTGTCTTCCACTGCCTCCCGCAGTTTGGTCAAACTCATGCTGGTAGCTTCAAGAACACTATCCAACCATCTCGTCCTCTGTCGTCCCCTTCTCCTTATGCCCTCTATCTTTCCCAGCATCAGGGTCTTTTCCAGGGAGTCTTCTCTTCTCATGAGGTGGCCAAAGTATTGGAGCCTCAGCTTCAGGATCTGTCCTTCCAGTGAGCACTTAGGGCTGATTTCCTTCAGAATGGATAGGTTTGATCTTCTTGCAGTCCATGGGACTCTCAAGAGTCTCCTCCAGCACCATAATTCAAAATTCTAGTAGGTTTATTCTACTAGATTCTAAACCTCACAAACACAGGATCACAGGTTTGGAGGGCACCCACAGGGAGAATCCAGACTAACCCCCCCATCCCCAAACACATTGAGTAGTTATGGGAAAGACAATGTCAGTGTGTGTGTGTGTGTGTGTGTGTGTGTGTGTTTATATATCACATTTATATTTGATATTTGTTTTCAGGACCATTCATCTCCAGCAGATAGCGATAAAACCAAGGAAGAAAAGGTAGGAAATCCTGTAGCGCACACCCCAGTCTCCAAACACACTGAACAGTTATGGGAAAGATGACATCATAATTTGAGACACAATTTCCCTCCCCCCCCCCCCACTACTTGTGTTTGGTATTTATTTTCAGGAGCATTCTTCTGAATCTGAAAGCGACAAAGCCAAGAAAGAAAAGGTAAGAAACCAAAAACAGTTACTATTTCACAACAGTTGGGAAGAAAAAAGTTAAAAAGAAGTTTGCAAGTGTGAAACTCGCCTTTGTCCCTTTCTCTGTGTTTTAAGCAGGCTGAGATTCATAACGATAACCAGGACATAGACACTCAAGCGACGGAAGAGGTATGTAAAATTTATTCCCCGCTGAACTGAGAAGGGAAAGACTACATCATATAGAAAGGGAGGGAAATGGTTTTCCATGCACTAACATTTGATATTTGTTTGCAGGACGATGTTTCTTCAGATGAAAGTGAAAAGATTGATAAACAAGAGGTAAAAAGGACTTTGCACTAACCAGTTTGTAACTGTAATTTTTTTCCAAAAGGCTTTAGCTGGCCCAGTTATACATCCCTGCCTTTGGATCCCCGGTTGCGCAGGTGTGGGGAGGGCCTAAAGTTCAGAGACAGCAGTTTGCCTAAGGTCACAGTCATGGGGAGTCTAGGGCAGAAGCAGGAACCAAAGCAGGGAATTCCTGATTTGTAACTAATGTGTTAACAGCTTTAGTTTCTGCTGCAAATATAGGAGCATCTTATCTTTGACACGACAGGAAGTGTCATTCAGTTCTATCCTACTTCTCCGGCAAATTGCTCTTAAAAAACACATGCCCTCAAGATCAGCCACCCATTGATTTATTATTGAATCATGCCTTAACGAACTCCCAGTACCAGTTCCCCATGACAGGGGGTGCCTGTGTGGCACTGGGACTGAGATGTGCCTAGTACAAGTGAAAAATGTTACTAATAATAATAATAATAATAATAATTTTATTTATACCCCACACTTCCTGGTTCAAAAACCCGGCTCAGGGCAGCTAACAACAAATTTAAATCACTTAATTTTATAAGCAGCATAAGATACAGTATAAAAACATGAATAACAATAAAATTCAAAGTTCAGAATCAATTTAGGGGAAATCCACCTAATAAGCATTAGATAATCACCAGGGCCAGGTGGGCTGAATTGGTCCTACTTGGGCCAGCAAGGAGGCCGGGGAAGAATTAGCTGTGGGGTCTCAGAGCGGGTGATCTTCATAAAAGGGGAGGGGGAGGGAAATAAAAGATCAGGCTGAATTCAAATTTAAGGCCAGGCAGAATAGCTCTGTCTTAGAGGCCTGACGGAAAGAGGTTAAATCCTGAAGGGCCCTCGTCTCATGGGACAGAGCATTCCACCAGGTCGGAGCCATCACTGAAAAGGCCCTGGCCCTGGTGGAGGATAGTCTGACTTCCTTAGGGCCCTTCAGGATTTGGGTTGTGCATACAAATAACATGTAGCAGCTTACATAAAAATTTGTTTGTGCTCCACAACCTATGCAGAGTCTATATATTCAAGCCTGTGTAAAGCAGCCCTCTGTGTAGTGACTTAAAGAAAGACCTCCCTTATTTCTTAGTGCTGTTATTGCCACCCCCAGTGTGCAAAAATTGTGCAAAAATTCCTGCTTTGTTGATTTGGAGAGCAGGTCTGCAATTCAATGATAAGTTCCTAATAGAATGGAGTGGTATAAAACGCAATATTCAGTGGAGCCTGTCTTTCCCATGATGACATTAAATCACTCAAAAAGGAATTATGTAATGCAATTAATTAATTACTTGCTATGCCTCCAGACCTCCTTCTGTTAACAGAGTCCCATCTTTAAACACTGGTGTTGAGTCTGTCTCATAAGAATTCTGTCTTGCGAGGGTTTGGGAAGTCACTCTTCCCACACAGAACTTTATGCACTAAGTAGGTTAGTCCATGATGCATCCACTTCACCAAAACACCCCGGAAAAGTCAGCTATGATTATTGGCAATATTGAGGCTTCCAACTTCAGCGATAACTCCTATTTGAAAAGCATAATGCCTGCAGCAAGTGTCAAATGGAATACTCATGTTGGTACTTTTTCTGTGATTTAAGGATGCTGAGGTTAAGTCTGTTGAGAAGGACAAAGGAGCGGAAGCAGAAAAAGGAAAAAGTGAAAAAGTATGTAAATCTTGCCTCCCACTGAGCTGCTGCTATTATTATCATCATCATCATCATCATCATCATCATCATCATTATTTTTATCATATTTATTGAATTTATATACTGCCCTATACCCAGAAGTCTCAGGGTGGTTCACAGAACAAAATCAAAATATAAAACCACAAAATATATAATCAAAATAAATACACACACACACACCTCAATATAGGGAGGACAGCATCACATTGTGAGATATGATTTTTGTTTTCAGGATCATCCTTGTCTAGCTACAAGCGATAGCTCCAAGGTTAAAAAAAAATGGTGGGTTGTTGTAGTTTTGAAAAAAGATTTTGGAGGTCAGCATGAAAATCGAGAACTTCAGGCACTAAGGCGCTGGTGCAAAACACATCCACATCCAGTCCACTGATGGAAAACTGAACCGGTGCATGTATGTAAACTGCGCCATAAAATAAACAGGATTCAGTTATGATCAAGGATCATATGAAGACTTCTCACTTCAGAGAAGTTCCTATCTGACAGTCATGAGGCATGAAGTACTGTATTTTTTGCTCTATAAGACTCACTTTTTCCCTCCTAAAAAGTAAGGGGAAATGTGTGTGCGTCTTATGGAGTTAATGCAGGCTGCACAGCTATCTCAGAAGCCAGAACAGCAAGATGGATTGCGATCCCTCTTGCTATTCTGGCTTCCGAGATTCAGAATATTTTTTTCTTGTTTTCCTCCTCCAAAAACTAGTTGCGTCTTATGGTCTGGTGCGTCTTATAGAGCGAAAAATACGGTAAGTGCCAAATGAAATACTGATATTGATACTTTTTCTTTGCTTTAAGCATGATGATCACCAGGAGAAAGAAGTTAAAGCAGAAAAAGGAAAAACTGAAAAGGTATGCAAAGTTTCCGTTCTGCTGAATAGATCTGGGAAAGACAACATCCTATTGTGAGATGTGATTTATTTACAGTGGTACCTTGGTTCTCAAACTTAATCCATTCCGGAAGTCTGTTCCAAAACCAAAGCGTTCCAAAACCAAGGCATGCTTTTCCATAGCAGGTAATGCAAACTGGATTTTTTCCAATCTTCTGTGAATCTCTGATCTCATCGATTTCATTTTTTTAAAAAATAATAATAATCTTTATTACTTTTCAAACTTACGGCAAACAAGAAAAAAGAACAAAAGAAGAAACAATACAATAAACAATACAAAACACAACCTTAACACTAAATTAAACAAAACAAAACAACAACAATTTAAAAAACATATAGCATACCATTTCATTAGTCTATCTTTCATTCCCTTATTTCATCGACTTCCTCTCACCTCCCTTTTTGTATTCCACTTCTGTTACTTGTTTCAGCAAATCCTTTCCATCTTTCTCTATTTTTATCATTATGAATGTCTTAACATATTTTTAACCTTATTTTCCATTAATACTAAAATACTTATTTATACTTACCTCCTTATATCATTTCTGCTAAAGCCATAAAGTTTCATTCCAACAATTTTCAAACACTCATTAATTTTACAATATTTCTATGTACAAACTTTAGACTTTCCCAATCTTCTACCACCATCTCTTCTCCCTGGTCTCGGATTCTGCCAATCATTTCCGTCCATTCCATATAGTTCATCAACCTGGAGATCTTCTGTCCGAGGCTCTTAAATCTTTTCCAAGTCCCTTCTGCAATTCTTCTTCATATTCTTTGATGCTGAAAATGCTGAAGAGCAAGTCTCGGGGAGGCCCCAACCCAGCCATGCCCCCATTCCCTCTCGACAGGCCAGCCAACTCTCCACAGCTAGAACCAAGGTCCATACAATATCTCAAATCATGTTTCAAGACTCCTCCAGATCCAAAGACCCTCACAACTCCAATGACCTCCTGACCCAGATTCAGAACCCAAAGGTCAATAAATCCCTGCATGAAAGAGTCTATCCAACCTTCCTTCTCCAGTGCAGGCAGGGCTCCAATCTTCAAATTCTGACTTTTTCTATATTCATTCATAAGAGGCCTCCACTTATAGTCCTCGATTTGCCTCTGAAAGGCTGGGGCTTCCACTTGTATTACTTTAGGTTCAACAACCACAACTTTCTCCTTCTTCTCCCCAGTTTGTCTTGTCAAAGTAGTTTCCTGTATCAAATCCTGAGCAATTTCTGTATTAATGGTCACTTTTTGTCCCAAATTTATCACTTTTTGTTTCAAGTTCTCAAGTTTGGAATTCATAACATCCGTCTTTTTGTGAAGCTGTTCCAGCAAGTAGCTTATCTTACATAAAACAGTCACTAAAGCTCCTTCTGTCAACATTCTTAAAGTCCAAAGTCAATCTCTGATTCTCACAGCTCTTATCTTGCAGCTGGAAAAAACCCACTCTTGTAACAGTTTCAAAAGCTCCCTCTAGAGGGAAACAGTCTCCACTTGTATCGATCCTTTCATGCGCTTTTTAAAATATAAAGTTAGTTTCAATTTTCAATTACTTTTCCTCCTTTTTGAACACAGAAGAGGACAATGGAAACAATATATTTCTCTTATTTAGCCATCTGTCAACATGCTATCCGTTCACAGTCAATGAACTCTCCCAAAACGTTAATTCTGCTGGCAGCCCTTTTCCAGGTTCAGAGCAGTGGTAATTTAATTTTTCACTCTCTCCTGCAGGCTCACTAAGTCCAAAATTTTCCCCCTCTTCTCCTGCTTCCAAGGGGGGTTTTTAACAGTTTTAACCGATGGAGATTTAATCCTTTACAAAATACTTTCCAAGGCTTTAACTTGCAACATCTTTGCTTCAATCTATTTACAAAAGAGGAAGGCGGACTTCCTGTTTAAAACCTTCCCGCTTCGATGCCAAATTAATGAATTTAAAGATCCAATTTTCCATTATACTCACGGGTAGTTGTTTAAAGTCAAATTGTCCACAGGAAAAAGTCAGCACTCTCCGGCAACAGTGATGCGGCTTCACTCCGTGAAAGAAGCAGTCATTTCAAAGCACTGCGCCGCTCACCCCACTTCGCTCCGGATCCCCAAATCAGGGTTTCCCCGCGAGTAGAGGAGGCGCAAAAGGTGCCAGCCAAATCCCAAGTTCACAAGCTTCTCCTGCCTGTGATTTCAACGGGTCTCCATCTTCGCCATGGCGGTCAGACCCTAATTTCCACGGAGCAAATTCCTCCCGATCGGAGGAACTCCGCCATTGCCTGGAGGCGCCAACCCGGAAGTCTGATCTCGTCGATTTCGGATCCTTCCAGTCAATCTATCAAGTTCTGCGTAATCCATCATTTTCATTCTCCATTCTTCTAACGTAGGTAGCTCCTCTTGTTTCCACTTCTGGGCCATCAATATTCTTGTGTTTCCACCAAAAAGCTTTTTACTAAAACACAGCTGTGTGTTGTGAACAGTGCCAGATTTACGTATAAGCTAAACAAGCTATAGCCTAAATCCGTCCCTGGTTGTGAATGAAATATTAGGGCATGGCAGTTTCATTTTGAAGTATTGCTGATATTTGGTGTGTTGTTTTTTTCTGTGGTTGAAGGATTCTGAAGATAAGCCTCCTTCCAAGAGCACTCGGGCGCTGAAAACACCGGTGTGTGAAACCTCCCCTCCACTGAAATAGAGACATTTCCCCCTTTCCCTCTCATTCACACAAGTACTGGAAATGCAGGTGGTAGACTCAGGATGGTCAAAACAAAGTTATGTGCACTGCACAGAACAAGCATATGAAATGAGCTATATTAGGTGGGTCGCTGGCTTAGAACAGGGGTGGAGAACCTGTGTCGAGCCACGTGCTGTTGGGAGCTGAGTTCCTATCCAGCACAGCCAAAATGGCCAGCAGCCAGGCATGATGGGAGTTGAAGGGCAACAATATCTGGTAGGCCAGGGCCGAGGGCCTTCTGGCGGTTCCCTCACTGCAGGAAGCGAAGCTACAGGGAACCAGGCAGAGGGCCTTCTTGGTAGTGGCGCCCGCCCTGTGGAACGCCCTCCCATCAGACGTAAAGGAAATAATCAACTGCCTGACTTTTAGAAGACATCTGAAGGCAGCCCTGTTTAGGGAAGTTTTTAATGACTGATATTTTAATGTTTTTTTAATATTTTGTCGGAAGCCACCCAGAGTGGCTGGGGAAACCCAGCCAGATGGGCAGGGTATAAATAATTATTATTATTATTATTATTATTATTATTATTATTAAGGCCACAGGTTCCCTACCACTGGCTTAGAAATTGCTAAATGAGGATAAATCAATGGTGTGCCAGCCATGACAGCTAAATGGCAGCTCTATATTGGTCAGACCTCACCTGGAGTACTGTGTCCAGTTCTGGGCACCACAGTTCAAGAAGGACACTGACAAACTGGAACGTGTCCAGAGGAGGGCAACCAAAATGGTCAAAGGCCTGGAAACGATGCCTTATGAAGAACGGCTAAGGGAGCTAGGCATGTTTAGCCTGGAGAAGAGGAGGTTAAGGGGTGATATGATAGCCATGTTCAAATATATAAAAGGATGTCACATAGAGGAGGGAGAAAGGTTGTTTTCTGCTGCTCCAGAGAAACGGACACGGAGCAATGGTTCCAAACTACAAGAAAGAAGATTCCACCTAAACATTAGGAAGAACTTCCTGACAGTAAGAGCTGTTCGACAGTGGAATTTGCTGCCAAGGAGTGTGGTGGAGTCTCCTTCTTTGGAGGTCTTTAAGCAGAGGCTTGACAACCATATGTCAGGAGTGCTCTGATGATGTTTCCTGCTTCGCAGGGGGTTGGACTCGATGGCCCTTGTGGTCTCTTCCAACTCTATGATTCTATGATTCTATGATTCAATATTGTGCCAGTTGCTAATGGGTAAACAATCAAGGTGAGCTCTTGCCTTTGAGCCCTGCATGTTAGCCTCCTGGAAGCATCTAACTGGCCAATTTAAGGCTGGATCTACATTGATCTTCTAAACGTTATTAAATGTAACATTTTATACCGCTTAATGGCAGTTTTCCATCGCCAGTGGCTCGCTGCTCTGCAGTGCCCTCTGGTGTCACATTTTAATAACACACTTTTAATGTTATAAAAGGGATGCGGGTGGTGCTGTGGGTTAAAACACAGAGCCTAGGACTTGCCGATCAGAAGGTCGGCAGTTCGAATCCCCGCGGTGGGGTGAGCTCCCGTTGCTCAGTCCCTGCTCCTGCCAGCCTAGCAGTTCAAAAGCACGTCAAAGTGCAAGTAGATAAATAGGTACCACTCCAGCAGGAAGGTAAACAGTGTTTCCGTGCACTGCTCTGGTTCTCCAGAAGTGACTTAGTCATGCCGGCCACATGACCCAGAAGCTGTACGCCGGCTCCCTCGGCCAGTAAAGCGAGATGAGAGCCGCAACCCCAGAGTCAGCCACGACTGGACCTAATGGTCAGGGGTCCCTTTACCTTTACCTTTAACATTATAAACGACGAGTGTAGATCCACCCTAAGACTCTTGATTTGACTCAGAAGGTCTCTTTATATTTAATACCATGGAATTCATGGAATATAATATCCCACCCCAAACTAAATGTTTGAAACAACTTAACTCCTTATCAGTTCTATCAAAAGCATATTTAACTATGTTTTAATTAGCCAAATTTTAGTCTTTCGACTCTATCTCTATTTTCTGACCAAAGTAATTTGTTCAATGAACTACTGATTTATCCCTACATTCAGCAGTATAATGCAGAACCTCAAAGCATGCGCTGTAAACTGGCATAGAACACTTTCTCCCTGGTGAACTACAGTGGGAAATACAACCTTCTGCAGAAAAGATAAATTATGACTGGGAGAGCCCTTTGTTTCCGTAATGAAGTTACAGTCTTGTGTGGTGGAGAGAGCTTTAACAGCTGAAAAGTTTGATTTTTGAATACTGATTTTGGTTCTCTTTCTGTGGCTCAGGATGCTGAAAATCAACCTGCTTTCAAGAATCTGGAAAAAGTTGGTCTGGTATGTAAAGCGTCATGGTCATTGAACTGCCCAAAGAAATGTAGCAGGAAAGTGTCATTATTGGTGGAATTATGAATTCTAACTTGATAACAAAACAAATATTATTTGGAACAATCACTTGACCGACAATCTAAGGAATTATGGCTAGACTTTTCCTTGCTATGGATACGATTTTATTGTTGATGTGGGCCATATGTGATAGCTATTAACACTGCAACCCTGACCCCACTTACTTGAGAGTAAGCCCTGTTGAATTCAATTGGGCTTACTTCTGTGTGAACATGGTTAGGATTGTGCTGTTTGTTGCTACACTGCATACGGAACAAGAAGTGTGGAATCTTTCCCCACCTAAGCAGTGATGCAGAAAACTAAGAGCAATCAGTCCAAACAGGGGCCCATCAATAATGTTCCAATGAAAATATCGTGCTTTCAACAGGAGATATATGACTTTCCGCATTCTTGATTTTCAGAAGTCATTTGCTTTGGACGTGAGAGAAGATGACCAGGAGGTGAGATGGCAGAATTCAATAAAGTCAAATGTTTGTCTTTCCTTGTTTAATTATTACAGTAGCAGCTTTCATTATGCATTCATCAGTTTTAGGTCGGATACCCCTTTCAATATTACCATTTACCGTATTTTTTGCACTATAGGACACACCCGACCATAAGACGCACCTAGTTTTAGAGGAGGAGAACAAGAAAAAAAATATTCTCTCCCTCTCTGTGCAGCGCCTCTCCAGCACTGAAGAGGCGCTGGACAGAGAGAGAAAGCTGTGCAGCACCTCTCCAGCGAAGTGAAGTCAGAACAACAAGAGGGATCGCTGCTTTCACGATCCCTCTTGCTGTTCTGGCCTCTGGGATAGCTGCACAGCCTGCATTCGCACCATAAGACTCACACACATTTCCCCTTACTTTTAAGGAGGGGGAAAGGTGCGTCTTATAGAGCGAAAAATCCGGTATGTTTCTTCTAATTTTTTTTTTCCCTTTGCATTTTTTGAAGTAGAATAGTTCCTATCTGTGTTGTAAGCATGTTCCCCCCAGAGCAGGACCTGACGTCCTCCAGATGTTGTTGGATAAATCATGACCCTCTGTTGCTTTTATTAAGTTACACTCTTATGTGGCGGAGAGAACATTATGAATGGGAAAGTTTCATTCTGAATACAGTTTCTGGTTCTTTTTTTTAGGCTCAGGATGCTGAAAACCATCCTGCTGCCAGACAACTTCAAGCTCTATTAGAAGATTTTCAGGTATGTAAAGTAACTTTGATGTTGAATTCTGCAGAGAAATATAGCAGGAAAGTATCCACAAGGTTCAGGGTCAGGAATTATGACTCCTAACATGATAACAAAAAATATAATAAAATTGGAGCAATAACTTGACCATTAATATGAGGAAATATAGCCAGATTTTTCCTTGCTATAGGTAAAGGTAAAGGTAAAGGTACCCCTACCCGTACGGGCCAGTCTTGCCAGACTCTAGGGTTGTGCGCTCATCTCACTCTGTAGGCCGGGAGCCAGCGCTGTCCGCAGACACTTCCGGGTCATGTGGCCAGTGTGACAAGCTGCATCTGGCGAGCCAGCGCAGCACACGGAATGCCGTTTACCTTCCCGCTGGTAAGCGGTCCCTATTTATCTACTTGCACCCAGGGGTGCTTTCGAACTGCTAGGTTGGCAGGCTTCCTTGCTATAGGTAGGATTTAATTGCTGGTGTGGCCCATATGTGACAACTACGAAGGCTCCAATCCTGACACCATTAACCTGGGATTAAGTTACACTGCATTCAGTAGAGCTTACTTCTGAGTGGGCAGTCTTAGAATTGTGCTGTTTGTTACTATACTACATTCTGAACTAGAAGTGTAGACACTCCTGTCCTCTCGCACCACCTAAGCACTGATGCAGAAATCTAAAGGTTGTTGTTGTTTAGTCGTTTAGTCGTCTCCGACTCTTCGTGACCCCATGGACCAGAGCACGCCAGGCACTCCTGTCTTCCACTGCCTCCTGCAGTTTGGTCAAACTCATGCTGGTAGCTTCGAGAAACACTGTCCAACCATCTCATCCTCTGTCGTCCCCTTCTCCTTGTACCCTCAGTCTTTCCCAACATCAGGGTCTTTTCCAGGGAGTCTTCTCTTCTCATGAGGTGGCCAAAGTATTGGAGCCTCAGCTTCACGATCTGGCCTTCCAGTGAGCACTCAGGGCTGATTTCCTTAAGAATGGATAGGTTTCAGTCCAAATGGAGCCCTTTTCACATAAATCATTTTCAATCAGACAATTGTGCCGTTGTCAGGAGAAATAAGACTTTCCATGCTACAGGTTTTCTCTGTATTTTTGGTTCTTTTTATGTGCTCAGGATGCTGAAAACCGTCCTGCTGTCAAACAACTGCAAGCTCCAACGAAACATTCTCAGGTATGTAAAGTTTCTTTGCTGTTGAACTCTCTAGAGAAATATAGTAAGGAAGTATCCACAAGGTTCAGGGTCGTCATTGGTAGAATTATGACTTCTGACACGAAAACCAGGGCCAGGTTTAGACAAAGAGGGGCCCTAGGCTACTCTACTTGTGATGCCCCTCCCAGTCCCCTACCCTCACGACTAGAAGAAAATGGAAGAGTGCTATAAACAAAATTGATTGAAGCCAAGGATGTGAGGGGTATTTCTCCTCTAAAGGACATAAGATACTATTGTTAAATACCATGGTGGTTTTGGTTTTAAAAAATGCATAAATGTTAAAATTAAAACTGAAAAACTATTGCAGCAGCTGAACTTTGTAAACCTTTTATGGAATAAGCATTATTTTTTAGGAAAATGAAGTTGTAATGTTATTCTTTAAAAAAAAATCCTTGAGTTTACATATTATATTGCCTGGGAAGTGTAAATACCATATTTTTCCATGTATAACACGTGTATAAGATGACCCCTTATTTTAAACTTCAAAAATTTAGGAAAAAATATAGTCTTATACACAGAAAAATACGGTAATATGATCATGGTTACCTGACAGTGTGGCACTTTTAGAATCTACTTTATGTTTTCATTAAACAGTCAGTTTTAAAATACATATTAAGAAGTAAACTGCAACCATCAAATACAGTAAGACTAAAAAATTTTTTTCTAGCCTTCCTCATAGCAAAATCATCCAAAACTTCATCAAAATTTGTTTGTCTAAGTTTGTCACTTTCAATGTACAAAATGCTCAGTGCAGACAACCTCTCTTGAGATATTGTGGCCCTTAATTCATTTTTAATTCTTTTGCGTCTTGAAAAACTCCTCTCTCCTGAGCAGTTAGTGACCATAAAGCTAAGAAATAGCCGCAAGATTGTTTCCACATTAGCAAAGGCCAGCTGAATTTTTTCCTTGTATATAATTTGAGAAAGGTCTGTATGAGACAGAGAGTGCTCTGCTGTAAGCCCATGGCTTTGTCTCATGTACAGGTAAAAGTGCAAGAGTTCATCAAGAAGTTTCAGGTCAGTATCTTCTGGGTATGCTTCCATTAACAGTTCAACACCTTGCTCAATTTCTTGCTTAGATGCTGTCAGATTAGCAAGAATGGGAAACAATTGTGCAACATCACTGTAGACAGTACTTCTTATTTTAAATTGGCTTCAAGCGCATCTAATATAGGAATTAAGGATTTTATCCTAAACTTATCTCTTGAAGAAAGTGCATCTAAGGCATCAGGTGCACTTTTTTTTTGCCATTTCCTCACTCTTTGTCTCCTTGTTTTGTAGTTAACATTTGACAAGGTGGCCTTTGCTTGTTTCTCAAGCTCATCAAAATCTTCTCTAATTTTCCTTATAAAATCCAGAATTGAACTGTTCAAATTTGCACAAGAACTCATTAACAGGTCTGATTTCTGAAGAGCTTTGCTGACCTTGTGAAAATGACCCAGCACACGGGCCCAAAAATGCAGCATAAACACAAATTCCATTTCTTCCATCTTCTGCAAAAGATTATTAGCTTGAAGCCTGGTCTCCCCCTTCCCTTTAACGTCAGAGTACAAATGACTGAGGGCATTAGTGATAGCACTGTAACGTTCCAAAACAGCTTCTGTGGATTTTGCATGTGCGTCCCACCTGGTGTCTGACAAATATTTAGGCACTTTAGACTCAGTTCTGCCCATCTCTTTGTGGAGGATGAAAAGAAGGTGTAAATTTCATTGATAATGGCAAAACAGTTCACTACATCAAGGCAGCAATCCACAGCTGAACGGTAAAAATGTGACTTTCCACACTCTTTTGATTTTCAGAACTCACCTCCTTTTGACTTGACAGAGGTTGACCAAGAGGTAGGATGGCAACATTTAATAAAGTTGGAACTTTCCCCTTTCATCGTTAATTATAAGCAGCTTCCATTATGTTTTGATTGTTTTTAGGTAAGACCCTCTTCCAATAAATTATTTATGTTTCTTCTAAGGGTGGCGCTGTGGGTTAAACCACAGAGCCTAGGACTGGCCAATCAGAAGCTTGGCGGTTCGAATCCCCACGACGGGGTGAGCTCCAGTTGCTCAGTCCCAGCTCCTGCCAACCTAGCAGTTCGAAAGCACGTCAAAGTGCAAGTAGATAAATAGGTACCGCTCTGGTGGTAAGGTAAACGCCGTTTCCGTGCCGTTCTGATTCACCAGAAGCGGCTTAGTCAGGCTGGCCACATGACCTGGAAGCTGTACGCCAGCTCCCTCGGCCAGTAAAGCAAGATGAGCGCCGCAACCCCAGAGTCGGTCACGGCTGGACCTAATGGTCAGGGGTCCCTTTACATTTCTTCTGATGGTCTTTTTTCATCACATTTTTGAATTTTAAATGTTTGGTCATGAGTTGTCAGAATGTTTTCATCTATGGCAGGGATGAGAACCTGTTGCCCTCATGCTGTGATTGGACCACAATTCCCATCATCCTTCACCATTGGGCCTGATGGGAGTTGAAATCCAACATCATCTGGAGAGCCACAGGTTCCCCATGCCTTATCTAGAGTCCAGAATAGTTAATACACCAATCTTATGAGACAGTTCACACTTTACATGAGGACAAGTATAAGATAAAACACATTATGAGTGGGACAGCTCTCTGTTGCTTTTATGAAGTTGCCCATTTGTGTGGTGGGGAGAACATTACAAATGGAAAACTTTCATTTTGAATATGGATTTTTGTTCCTTTTTTTTTCTTTGGCTCAGGATGCTGAAAGTCAACCAGTTTTCAAACAACTGCAGTCTCCTGCAGAAGCTTTTCAGGTATGTAAAGTTTCTTTGCCAGTGAACTATCCAGAGAAATGCAGCAGGAAAGTGTTATGTACTGAGTTGAATAGGATCCAAATGCAGCAGTCTGATTGGTCCTAGAACAATAGGATCCATAATACAGCAGTCTGATTGGTCCTAGAACAATAGGATTCAGAATGCAGCAGTCGGATTGGTCCTAGAACAATGCAGCAGTATGATTGGTCTGCAGGAGCCACCCAATCCGGCTCCAGATGGAAGTGAATCCACAACCTGATTGGCCTACAGGAGAATTCCGGAATTAGCCAATCACGAGCAGCCCATTGTGTAAATAATGTATATAAAGTAGATACTTTGAGGGGACTTTCGTTCCTCCTCACCACTATGAGCTGAATAAAGAGCATGAAATCCACTCTCGACTCTGAGTATATTTCAGAAAGTAACCACAAAGTCTTCAGGGTCATCAGTGGTGGAGTTATGACTTCTAACATGATAACAAACAAACAAACCAAAGGGGGCCACTAGGGGGCGCATTGGAAGATGGCCGACAATACCATCTCTCCGACCCACACGGGGTAATTAAGAGGCTGTTATGGGAGTAGGCAGCCTCCCTTGTTGCCCCAAGGAAATGGGGAACACTGCCCTTGCCTGCTGTGCCCATAAATCACCCCCTAATTCGAAAGAAGGGGGTGAGGGCCCTAGGCAGAATGCCCCCATGTGGACCTCGGCTCTCCTGGACGCTGTCTCTGATCGCGCACTAGTTGCAGCAATTTGGAATAATTAATTACAAAAGAAGCAAATGCACATATTTCAAGTGAAGAAGGGGAGTGAAGTCTGCTAATTTAAGTGACCTCTGCGAAGGAAGACGACGGGCTGGAGAAACAGGAATATTTTACGGTAAAGATACACCAACAGGGCTGAATGGGGGGGGGACCTTTTTTACTTTCCTTCTATGTGATTTACAAGAACCCCTCCTTATTAGAACCGTCAGTTGAACTGACCCAAGCAGGATGATTAAGGTCTGTGTGGAGATAAACTTTAACCAAAAGTATGCTTTATGGAGATCGAGAAGCAATAAGAGCTTTTGTGAATGGCGCAGCAATTAATTCGGAGTCGCCATCTTGCCAAAGGATTTATAGCCGGGAGGAAGAATGGACTTGGTTTTCAGACTGCATTCCTAGTGAATCTCCTCAGAGGTTTTGAGAAAGGAGGCAGATTGGTGAAGATTAATGACACTAAGACTGTTTTGATGTATGGAAGTGATGTTATATGGAAAACGTCTGGATATGGCTACTGGATAAAAAAAAAATTAATAACCACGCAGGATTACAAACTGTTCTAACCAGCTTGCGGAGACTGTCAGAGGTCACAAAGAGAAAGGAAAAATATGTGAAAATAACAACAAGAGATGTGGAAAAATAATAAGAAAGGACTGGATAGTACTGTGGACATCATAAGGTTAGATTTGTGGACATTAAAACAGCAGTAAGAAGCAAGAAGTTGATTGGATCCCTTCGGAACTTGAAATATGGGTACCCCCAACAAAAATTTAAAATTCGGCTGTGTAATTTGGAATTTATGTGATTTGGTTTGATTTGATGTGATTGGTCGGTTAATAAAAATTATTCTTAAACAAACAAACAAACAAACAAATATTTGAAGCAATAGCTATGGCAAGACTTTTCCTTGCTGTGATCTTATGACTCGCTGATGTGGGCCATATCTAAGCAGTGATGCAGAAATCTAAGAGAAATCAGTGCAAATGGGGGCCCTTTTCACATAAATCTTTTTTAATCAGAAAATTGTGCACTTGTCAGGAGAAATATGACTTTCTACACTCTTCATTTTCAGAACTCACCTGCTTCAGACTTGACAGAGGTTGACCAAGAGGTATGATGGCAGCATTTAATAAATTTGGAACTTTCCCGTTTCATAGTTAATTAGATGCAGCTTCCATTGTGCTTTGATTGTCTTTAGGCGGGACACTACTTTCAGTATTTTCATTTACATTTCTTCCAGCACCTTATTAAATAATTTTTTTTTTTTTTTTTTTTGCAGTAAAATAGTTGTAGGAATGTTTCCATCTAGAGCCAGGATGGAAATCTGTGGTCCTCCTGCTGCTGTTGGACTACAATTTCCATCATCCTTGACCATCGACCTTGTTGTTGGGTCTGATGGGAATTGGAATCCAACAATTTCTGGAAGGCCACAGGTTCCCCCTTATCAAGAATTTACAACATCTAATAGATCAGCCTTATGGAGCACTTCATGCATGATGACAAATGAAGATTTTGGCACTTCACAGGAAGTCTTATAGGATTGTGCTGTTTGTTACTACACTACACACTGAACTAGACGTATGGACACATTTGTCATCTAAGCAGTGATGCAATCAATCAAAATAGGGGCCCTTTCCACATAAATCGTTTTTAATCAGAAAATTGTGCTTTTGCGAGGAGAAACTGACTTTCTTCTGCACTCCTGATTTTCGGAATTCACCTGCTTCGGACACCAGAGAGGATGACCAAGAGGTAAAATGGCAGCATTTAATAAAGTTGAAACTTTCCCTTTCCTTATATATTAGCAGCTTTAATTATGCTTTCATCGGTTTTAGGTTGGATACCCCGTTAAATACTGCCATTTATGTTTCTTCTAATGATGTCCTTTATCACATTTCTTGAAGTAAAAAGGTTCCTAAGTGAGTTGTAAGCAGGGTTTTTTTCCAGCCAGAATTCACTGGCACAGAGTTCTCTGGTGGCCACGATTGCCCTTGTAAGATAACAAGGGAGGCATTCATGGTGAATTCCGGCACCCCTTTTTCTAGAAAAATGGCACTGGTTGTAAGAATGGTTCCCCGCAGAGCAGGGACAGGAACCTGTGCTCTCACAGCTGTGGTTAGATAAACCATGACCCTCTGTTGCTTTTATTAAGTTCCGCACTGATGTGGTGGAAAAAAACAGGTTTTGGTTCTTTTTCTATGCCCAGGATGCTGAAAACCATCCTGCTGTCAAACAACTGCAAGCTCCAGCAGAAGATTATCAGGTATGTAAAGTTTCTTTGCTGTTGAACTCTCTGGAGAAATATAGCAAAAAAGTATCCACAAGGTTCAGGGCCATCATTGGTAGAATTATGACTTCTAACATGATACAAAGCATTTATATATTGGGAGCAATAACATGACCAGCGATATGAGGAAATATGGCAATACCTTTCTTTGCTATGGATAGGAGTTATTTGCTGATGTGATAGCTACAAAGGCTGCAGTCCTTTTTAAAAAAATAATAATATTTATTAAGAATTTAAAGAATTTAAAGATTACAAAAAGATTACAAAGGCTGCAGTCCTGACCCCATTGACCTGGGAGTAAGCCATACAAATCATTTTTAACAAGACAATTTTGCTGTTAAAATCCACTCTCTTGATTTTCTGAACTCATCTGCTTTGGACTTGACAGAGGTTGACAAAGAGGTAATACGGCAACATTTAATAAAGTTGGGACTTTCCCTTTTTGTATTTACCGTATTTTTCGCTCTATAACACGCACCCAACCATAACATGCACGTAGATTTTAGAGGAGGAAAATCCGTAGGCATGCCACCCATAGGCATTCCCTCCATAACATGCACAGACATTTCCCCTTACTTTTTAGGAGGAAAAAAGTGAGTGTTATGGTGCAAAAAATACGGTAATTATAAGAAGCTTGCATTATGCTTAGCTTGGTTTTAGGCGAGACACTGCTTTCAGTATTATCATTTAAGGTAAAGGTAAAGGTACCCCTGCCCGTACGGGCCAGTCGTGTCTGACTCTAGGGTTGTGCGCCCATCTCACTTAAGAGGCTGGGGGCCAGCGCTGTCCGGAGACACTTCAGGGTCACTTTTCCAAACACTTCTTCTCCTTCCATTTTTTGAAGTAAAATGGCAGTAGGAATGCTTCCATCTAGATCAGGGATGGGGAGTTTTTTGCCCCCCGGCTGTTGTTGGACTACAGTTCTCATCTGCCTTGACCATTGATGGTGATGCTTCTCCTGATGTCAGTTGGAATCTAACATCTTATCTAGTAACTTATCACACTGAATTTTTACAGAATGGACTATGGTTAAGTTGCTTCAATTAACTACTACAAACAATCAACTTGACATGAACACATTTTTGTTCAAAGGTTTTATTTATGTTTCTATTAGTGAATATATGATGCCACACATACAAGAATGTATTTTTTTTATTTCAGAGTTCTCGCTTTGATGTCAGGGCTGGCACCCATGCACAAATGTAACATTCAGTATACAGTCGTACCTTGGAAGTCAAACGGAATCCGTTCCAGAAGTCCATTCGATTTCCAAAATGTTCAAAAACCAAAGTGCGGCTTCAGATTGGCTGCAGGGGCTTCATGCAGCCAATTGGAAGCCCCATCAAATATTCGGCTTCCAAAAATAGTTCGCAAACCAGAACAGTCACTTCCGGGTTTGCGGTGTTTGGGAGCCAAAACATTCGACTCACCAGGTGTTAGTCAACCAAGGTACGACTGTATTTGGGTTTTTCCAACTTAACCAATGTATTGTTTGACCTTTTCACTATGTTTCAGGCAGCCTTGTCATAGACATAGCTTTTGACATTATCCATTTTGCTTTTTCAGAGTGCTCCTTCTTCGGATGAAGCTATAGAGAAGATTGAACCACAAGTAAGCTTTCTTATAGAGAATTGTACAGTGAGTGTGTGATGCTATGAATAACTTGTTCATGAGTAACTTACAGGATTAGTTGTCAAGGTCTTTAGCAGATACAAAACAGAGCAGACCATGGTTTACAAATTGGGAACTAACCTTGTGCATGTGCACTCCTTTTTCTCTCCTTCCCCTCTAAATAAAAATTCCCTTCCTTGCCTTTGCTGATTACTGCTGGTGCACCAATGCTAACCAGGTTTAACACTAACCATGGTTCCCTTAGAAACACATAAGCACATGCACACACAGAGAATTTGGAGCCCAGAAAGTTGCTTTGTACAGTGTCAGATCATTGGTCAACCTAGCACACTATTGTCTACAATGATTAGTAGTGGCTCTCCAAAATTTTGGATAGCTCTTTCTCCCAACCCTACCTGGAAATGCCTAGAATTGAATCTGGCACTAGAGCTTGTGGAGAAATCCAATCACATTCACATTTAAAGGCAAGCCTCCTTAATTCATACTTTCCTACACAATACATGACCTAAAACAGCAATCTTTTGAAATTCACACTTCTCTGAATTTTGTGACCCCAGCCAACTAAGGTGTATAAAAATGCATATACAGTGTGCTTTAAAATGCATATATTCAGTGTTTTTTTCTAAAAATAAAATGCTTAGGGGTACTCTCATTTTCCTACTCATATTAAAATATTGCCCCTCAATGAGGCCAAACTTAGATTCCCAAAATGTTTAGGGGTATGCGTACCCCTGCATCCCCCTATGAAATTAGTTTGCAACCGTGATTACAACGAAAAAAGCGATTCACATTAACTATAGTGTCCTTGGAACTCTAAACCACCTTTAACCCTCTTTCCTGACAAGAGAAAGGGAGTTTCTTTAAAAAGGGCAGCACCAAAGTTTTGCATCTGGCAGAACTCTACAGATATAACAGTAATATACTGGGTTGTTGTTGGTTTGTTACAGGTATCCTTTTTAACAGAAGAAAACAATAACGTTGCTGAGCAACAGGTAAAAATTACAACATAGAAATCTAACTCTGCTTCAGTTAGTTCATCATAAGCATCACTTTGGCATTGGCTGTGAGAATGCCAATAGTCAGTATGGCTAAAGTTTAGCCCTCTGCTGGTTTTAGTTTTTTGAGATAAAGTATTATTACCTATAGAAGCACAAATTTAAGTATCCTAAGATTTTAAATGACTGCTTTAATCACACACACACACACACACACTGGGTAGCTCAGTGATAACTGCTATAACAAATAAGGCAAATTTAGAAATTCTAGGCAATAGAATATTCTTAGCTTACTTTCCTCCAGAGGTGCACCTTAATGATCACAACTACAGGTAGATTTTAGCCCGTCAGGCTTCAACTGGTGGGTCACGGCTTCTAAGTCGTCACGCTCTTCATGTTAACTGTTTAATTTATTAGCAGTAAATGCATTCTAGTAGTTCAACCTTTGGTTTTAGGTGAGATGCTCATTTCTTGCCTTGTGTGCCATCACAGCAGTTTTTATTGATTGCATGATTGTATGTGTAAGTCACTATTTGAGGAGTTCATAGAATAATAGAATTCTATAAATTCTTTAACTTTTCACGGTCAGAATTTTTTTTGGGGGGGGGGGGGGGGAGTGTGGTTTATATTCAGGCCAATACCGTAATTTTATTACATTTTTGACAGGTCTTTGATGAAAGTGAACCATCAGCAGATGTCCTCGGGGATTTCCAGGACAGTGAGGAAGCTGAAGTTTGAAGTGTAGAAGTCTAATATGAAACCTGTGCCTCTAAAATAACTACAATCATCAGAGGTCCTTGAAACTGCCTAGCATTGACAATGAAATTTCTGCTTTCAAAGCAAGGAAGATTAACGTTAAAATGTGGACACAAATCAGTAATATTCTTTTTCTCAGCTAGGCAGATGGGAAACTTGTTTTCATGTCAACATTTATTTTCAAGAATGAGTTTGATTTCAGCTAGTAAAGATCCGAATACAACAGGCTTTGTTATATAAACAAATTGAAGCCTTTAGTTCTCATTTCCACTAAAGCAATGCAAGCCTTTCTGTGTAGCTCATTCTCATTTTCATCATGAAAAGTAAAAGAAAAACCCCAGAGAGTCTTCTATATGATTCATGTTTAATGATTTTAACACTTGAAATAAATGTTGTCTAAATGAGCAGTGTTGTCTATTTTCCAAAGTACACCAAAACACACTCAGGCATGTTGATCTGTTTAAAAACACAAAAAGCACCAACCAGCAGGCCAACAACCATCTATTGAAACTGGGGACCAAAGAATGTGAGACTTGGCACTAACGGAAAACATCGCACATAAGAAACATGAAAGGAAGTTAGTTAAATTGGACCCTTTTTTATTAACAGTCTCTCCCTCGGGAGGTTGTGGACTCTCCTTTGGAAGATTTAAAGCAGAGGTTAGATGGCCATCTGCTATGGATGCTTTAGCTGAGATCCCCACATTGCAGGGGTTGGACTTGATATAGAAAAAATAAGGATGGTTGGCTTTTGCTGCCCAACTCCCCAAGGGACTGAGTCCCCTAAGTCCATGATTGGTCAGAGATGAATGGATGGAGGCAGGATGCAGGGAAAGCAAGGCAGATCTTTATTTTTCTGTTGCGACAGAGTTTCCTCCCCTCCTAGGAAGGAGGCATGAGAGACCCAGAACCAAGAAGAAACATCTTTTTTAAGGGTTTGCGTTTTGGCATGGAGAAGAAGGACACCCCCTGTACTGTACAGTCAGAAATTGTATCACACGTAAGGTGGGGTTACTGTGGCTCAGGCAGGCCAAGATGTGATATTCCTGAGGATTTAACAAGCTTTACATAGTTCCAGACACAGTTTAAACAAAACATTAGCATTTGATAAGATAATCAGGAGGCCTGTCAGACATCCCTCAGTGCAGAGCATCTGGGCAAACAATGACAATTCATACAAAGGAGCTTCATAGATATAAGAGAGGAATAACCTTCAGGAACTTCCCTGATTGCCAGCTGCCTACCTGTTCTCTGGCAAGGGGGATTAAGAAGGCAGAGGAAATATTGAGAGTGTGGTTTCCAACATGGGGCACACACCCCACAGAGGAGCAATTCGATTTTTAAGGGGGACAATTCAAGAATGAATTATTAACAGTTAATGGCCTTTTAGGCTTCCTCCACGTGAACAGGAGTTCACTTTTTGAATAATAAGAATTATATGCCACAGATGGGGACATCAGGATCTTAGAAATGCTTAGGTGGGGCATAGCCAAAGAAAGGTTGGGAACCACTGATTTAGAGTCTTTAGGGAGAGCCAAGATGGCTTTTGAATTGCTCTCCTGTACTGTTTTAATGTGGTTTATATACCTATGTGTGTGTTCACATTGTGCAATTATCAAAACTTAATTCTGTATCTGAGAATTCTATAACAGACTAGAGCAGGGATGTCCAGCAGGTCTATTGCGATCTACCGGTTGATTGCGGGGCGTCCCTGGTCGACCGTGTGATCCTGATCGGTCACCCCAAAAAACAAAGCAAAAACTCAACAACTTTGGGTCTTCCTCTCCCCAAAAAATCTCAACAACTTTGGTCAATACAATGGGTAGATCACTGCCAGTTGCTGTTTTTTTAGTAGGAGTAGATCGCAGTCTCTTGGAAATTGAAAAATCCCTGGACTAGAGGAACCTTGGAAAGGGATCCCCCGGGGTAATCCTAATCGGAGGCGAGGACGGGGCTGTGTCAGCAGCTCAAATTGCAGAGAAAGAGAGACAAAAACAAAACAAAACTCCTATTAGATTCGGAAGGAGCCGCAGGAACTCCGGGCTGTCTGGGGAGCGCAGCTCTTCCCCTGCCCGCAGCTTCCCGGCCCAGAGACACACGCAGCGCGGCCTGCCCGCTTCCCCCTGCGAGGCGGCGCGCTGTGGGCGGGGATGCGGGGCTGGAAGGCGGGCGGCGGAGAAGGCGAAGGCGCTCCCTTCCCGCGCCGTTACTCGGTTGGCCTCAGAGAAAATTTCTGAGGCGGCGGCGGCGGCGGCGGCCTTCGTCCAGGGTCGGGGGGCCATGGCGGGACTTTGCCCTCCCGGCGGCCTGGAGCACCTGGAGCTGGGGCGGCTGCGGGACCCGCCGGGCAGCGGCGGCGGCGGCGGCGGCGGCGCTGCTTCTCCTTCGCCGCCTCCTCCTTCTTCTTGCTCGCCGTCGCCGCCGCTCTCGTCTTGCTCGAGGCAGGCCTGGAGCCGGGACAACCCGGGCTTCGAGGCCGAGGAGGAGGCGGGCGAAGCGGCCAGGGCGGCTGGCGGGAGCGCGGCGGTGGCGGCGGGGCCCGTGCTGCAGATGGGCGTGGTGGAGTGGGGCCGAGGAGGGGCGCCTTCGCCCTCGGAGCCCGACGCCCGACGCCCGGGAGGCCCCGCCGAGAGCGGGAGGCAGCGGAGGCGCAGGCGGCGCGGGGAAGAGGAGGAGGAGGAGGAGGAGGGCGGGGGGGAAGGCCAAGGCCAGCGGCCTTGCTCCGCCGGAGCCGCCCCGACGCCGACGCCGCGTTTCCCTCACGAGGAGGCGGGCGAGGAGGGCGCCGAGCAGCAGCCGCCGCCGCCGCCTCGCCGGCTCGCCTGGGCCAAAGGGATGGCGCACCGCCTGCGAGGTGAGTGACCGCCCGGCCGCCGGGCCCTTCGGTCGCCCTTCCCGGCTCGCCTCTCTCCTGCCTCGCCTTCTTACTTGGATGTTTCTCGCGAGTCAAATAATCCATTCAGCTCCTCTGCAGTCTCCTTGCACGCCTTTAGCACACCTTGGATTCCCTTGTTGGCCAAAGGCTCTACCACAGGCATGCAGGCATATCAAAGTCCGTTTTCGGGGCCCCTTCGGAGTAAAATCCTAAAAAAAAACCCCAACAACTTCAATCCTAAATAAAGCGCAACAACTTCAACCCTTTAAAAAAAAAGCTCAATAATTTCAAGCCTAAAAACAGCGCAACAACTTTGGTTGGCCCTCATGGCCCTTCCCTTCATCAAATCTGGCCCTCCTTGAAAAAAGTTTGGGCACCACTGCCCTACCACCTCATTGTCTCCTCTCCTGCTACTAATGCTTTTTTATTAAGAGCCCAGGAAGCTACTTTCTATCCAGTCAGACCTTTCCTTCATCCATCTAGCTAATCTATCTCAAAAAGTTGTAACGCTTTGGGCCAAACTAGTTATAATGGGGGAAACCAATCAAAGCAGTTCACTTTTGTCTGCTTCTGTTTGCATCTGATGTGGGAATACACTGTGTGTATTGTTTTCCAACAAAGTTTTTCACCATTTCATGCAAACCAGTAGGTAATACGTATTTGACTAGAAAAGCACATGGGTTTGGGATGAAAAAGATTTCTCGCCCTGTGCTGAAGACTAGACCAGGCTACTTTAAAAGAAAATATTGAAGTTGTTCAAGTTCCTAAGAGAAAATCCAAAGCTAACAGTAAAGATGTTATATGGGAGCCTCCTCAAAAAATGTAGACACTTTACTTTAGACTCCAAGCTGGCAAACGTACATGCAGAATTGCAGTGGCATAGACTGCATGATTTCCAAATCCTCAGGAATCAGTATCCCTTTAAAAACCACATGCAATATGGTTTATAGAATATTGTTAAGTTGTTGTATACAGTATTGTTAAGTTGTTGCTTTTTTGACCAGGAGACTTTTTGGAGGGGGGAAACAGCAGAAAAGCAATGTGTTTGATTATATATATAAAAAAACCTGCACCATGCCAAGTTTTGCGAATTGCAGCTCCGTCAGAGTACATTTCAAGCTTTCTGTTGCCTAGTCAACCAGTATTTGCTCATTTGTTCCAGTTCAGGATAACCATCTAGCTACAAATTCCAGAAGGAGAGCCATCTTAGCCCATAGCAGCAAAAAAGCAAACAGTGCTGTGACAGATATTTGCTGGTTTGTTGTGACATGAGCTTTGCATAAGCAATTTTTTCCATGTTTCACTCGCTCCCATTTTTGTTTGGATTAATGTATTCTTTACATTGTCCTCTGTGGACTGGGCACTTTACAGAGTATGAAAGGGGAAAGGGCCTTGTTCAGAGGAACTTACAAACTAAAATTTGACATTGAGCCACTGGAAGGTAGAATCAGGGGTAGACAGGTAAACAAGACTTGGTTACAAGCTTAATTATAGCAAGTTGTGGGACATTCAGGTTAAGCTTTTTGTGTGTGAGTGTTTTCCTACAAAATATTCCCAACCACTTTGTATAAGTTCAACTCCTCCCAAAAAAAGCCCCGGCACTGAGTAGTTTTCTATTACCTTCTTATAAAAGGATGTCACATAGAGGAGGGAGAAAGGTTGTTTTCTGCTGCTCCAGAGAAGCGGACACGGAGCAATGGATCCAAACTACAAGAAAGAAGATTCCACCTAAACATTAGGAAGAACTTCCTGACAGTAAGAGCTGTTCGACAGTGGAATTTGCTGCCAAGGAGTGTGGTGGAATCTCCTTCTTTGGAGGTCTTTAAGCAGAGGCTTGACAACCATATGTCAGGAGTGCTCTGATGGTGTTTCCTGCTTGGCAGGGGGTTGGACTCGATGGCCCTTGTGGTCTCTTCCAACTCTATGATTCTATGATTCTTGTAACTAGGTAATATGCCAGCTAATCTTTTTTACAGTCACATACTGAAACACTTCTTCTTGGTGAAGAGAATGTATAGTATTTACTGACGCTTTGATTTTAGGTCATGTTTTGGCATATGTACTAAATCTGAGAGATATTTCTGGCAGCACATGGTGCTAAATTCTTACTTCATTGTTCTCTTTTTTTAACCTTCCATTGTTGCTGATGTAGTAATCTCAAAATCTGTACCGTTCAAAACGTCCCAATATTTTAAATGAATGGAAAATATTTACAGGAGATCCAACAGCAGTTGCTTAAAAGGATAACGTCACCTAAAACACACAGCAATCAATTGTGTGTAATGTGTAATGTTTAAGTCTCAACAGATCCACCAATTCAGATGTTTTGGAGAAACAGAGTAGAGCGTCCTCAGCATACTCATAGCTCCTTGCCCCAGAACGTTAAGCCCAAAATGTTAAAGCAATATATGGTAGATCTGGTAGTTTGTGTAGGAGGGAAATGGTTGCCAGAGCTTATATATCAAATTAAAATCAAATGCACACTTTGACCTGATTGTATAGGCACAGTTAAACATGTAAGTATGTTACATTTCTTACGGTTTTCTGTTAATGCTTCTTTTTCAAGGTCTGTGGGGTACTAGCCTAATGGAAGAAACCACAACCAGAGAGAGATACCTGAAAAGTGTTTTACGAGAACTGATCACGTACTTGATTTTTCTCCTGGTCTTGTCTTTCTGTAAGTAGACTCTTGCTAACACTTTAACATGATAACTAGTAATGACCACTAGTTAAGCTTAACAGGTAATTCAATATAGTTCTACTGAGTTGTTGTTTTAAAAGTATTCCTCTTTCAAGACCATAGACTGGCATTGCTCCTAAAATTAGTTAATCAGCTTTAATGGTTATACATTTTCTCTGATTCACTGTGGCTCTACATGGTTAATAGTCCTAGAAAAGAAATAGCATATGTACTAACCCGTCTTGACAATTCATGAATGTCCATCTTTTGTGGAAAAAGAGAGCCTTACATTATGCTATCAAAATTCAATTGCAGATGATATTATGATTTTGCAAAAGCAACACTGCCACTCACAAAATTGAAGTTCTGTATTGGGTTCAGTTCCTTATCTGTGATAAGGTTTTTTTTTTGGGGGGGGGGGTAAGGAATAATTTTGAGTGTCAAGAACAATATTTCATAAGCCATATTTTCATTAATACAACTTTAGAGTTGTTTTCCTCTCTTCACTAGTGGAAATCAACAAAACAGAGCATATGTGTAAAGTGAGATGTTACTGACAAGTTATTAGTCTCTTCCCTTTTGGAGCACGTCTGGTGCAAGTTCATTTGTGCTTATGCCAATAGCGTTGCTTCCTAAAGAAACATAAAATATTCTGAGAGCACTCTGTTGTTCTGCAGGGCAGGCCTTCTGTGAAGTTTATTGCTGTTAGAGGCTATCCATATCAGCAGCTTAGGCAGCTGATTAACCAGATGTAAATTTGTATGAAATGCATTGCTGTCCAAAGCGGTTTCATGGAAATTGCGAAGTTGCCATCCTTTTCCCTTTTTAAAAAGATATATATGCAAGAAACATTTTTTGATAGTATGGACCATTTTGTTTGAATTATTAGAGCAATTTTTAGATTTGCTTGTGGTTTAGATATTTGGAGAAAAATCAAAGTAGGTTACATAAGCAGCAGCGCCACCATGTTCTTTCTTTTGTTTAAATGTTTTAAAGGACAGGAGAAAGAGGAGAGTACTAGAAAGAGAAGGACAAAGATGGACTTGCGCAGAAAAATAGTCAAAGGTAGATTACATGATGAGGGTTGAGTTCAAAGGTGGGTCAAAAAGGGTGAACGCTACTGTTAAGATATACAATATCTTAGGTCTTTCTGTAATGGGGCCGCTGATGCTACAGCACATATATTTGGTTCCAACAAGATTGTGGGCATTCCCTCCCCCCTATTCGTGAATCAGTATAGGATCAGACCCAGACCCCCATTGGAGTCTGCTAGGTAAATCATAGACTGTTTGAATTAAAAGTTTATTTACTACTGTGTTCATAACACAGCCTAAAAAAATATTGTTTGATGCTTGTATGGGTTGTATGTTGTTGTTTTTTTAAAAAAAAATACATTTTGACTCTCCCCCCCCTTCCAACTTGCATTTACAGTGTCATATGGGATGATGAGTTCGAATATGTACTACTACACAAGGGTGATGTCACAGCTCTTTCTAGACACACCAGTGTCAAAAATGGAGAAGACCAATTTTAAAACTTTATCTACAATGGAAGACTTCTGGAAGGTACTGTGGAATTTGGTTTTTGAGCAGGAATATGTTCAAATAATATGTACATGGTGTGTTATCAGAAAAATATTAAGGCAATTTTAGTCTATTGCAGTGTTGAAAAATATGTATGATTTGGCAGGAGTTAACGGTACGATTTAATCCAGTCTTTCAAAGAAGCCAGTTAATGAAACTACTACTACTTCACCTTCTTATTTCTTGTGGTACAATGATGACTTAATTGGGATAAGATTTAGGTAGGTAGCCATGTTGGTCTGATGCAGTAAAAAAAATAAAAATTGTCCAGTAGTACCTTAGAGACCAACTAAGTTTGTTCCGGGTATAAGCTTTCATGTGCATGCACACTTCTTCAGATACACTGAAACAGAAGTCACGAGACCCTTATATATAGTGGGAGGGTGGGGTGGGGTTAGTTAGGATAAAACCAACTTCTCTCCAATATACAAAAGTTTCTCTTTGGATTGCCTGGAAACAGTTCTTGCCATCAACAGGACTAGTTTTCTATAGTATGAACAGATATACACAGAGGATTATGCTGTAATAGTAGAAATTGTTACACCATGCCTATTCTAAAACATTATTCAGTGATAAAATTGTATCTTTTTAAAAAAAACAACCTGCAGAATCTTAGCAAGAGTTAATTTCCCTGAAACTGCATTCTGTTTCAGTTCACTGAGGGTCCTTTGCTAGATGGCCTGTACTGGGAGATGTGGTACAACAACAGAACCGTGGCCGAGAACAGGAGTTTTATCTACCATGAGAACCTGCTTTTGGGAGTGCCTCGCATTCGACAGCTGAAAGTGAGGAATGGCACGTGTTCAATACCTGAAGATTTAAAAGATGAAATTAAAGACTGTTATGATGTTTACTCTGTGAGTAATGAGGACACTGCACCGTTCGGGCCTCGCAATGGAACTGCGTATGTATTTTTCTCACATAAATATAGCCAACTCTAGCAATCTGGAGCAGATTTGGGGGGAATGCAGGAGGCTGTAGGGTGAAGGAGGAATCCATCTCACAAATGGGGGCAGTTCTTCTGGTGGGGGGGACTTTGTTAGATTTCATTCAATCTGTGCTGTAGTCCCTATAAAAGCACTACAATCATACCTCGGGTTACAGCCGCTTCAGGTTGCGTTTTTTCGGGTTACGGACTTCTGAAACCCAGAAGTACCAGAATGGGTACCAGAATTGCAACCCACACGTGCACAGATGCGCAGACACGGGTTGCAAATGCTGCGGGTTGCAAACGTGCATCCCTCACAGATCATGTTCGCAAACCGAGCGTCCACTGTATTTTACCTGAGATCCCATAACCACTAATTTGTTTCTGCAAACATATGAACAGCCTGTGTAAATTTGGAAAAAAAACCAGCCTGTTTTCTTGAATAGTTCAGGTGCATCCATGTCTGCCACAACAGTTTAATTTTGATGGAGAGAGAAAAGGCTGAGAGGGAATTTCCTCCATCTGTGTCAGAATTGTTAACCCTAAGAGTTTACAGTTAGGTTTTCCTGCAAAGTAGTAGACATGCATGAAAAGAAATTCTTCAGTGTGTCTTTTCTGGTTGCATTTCAGTTGGATTTATACCAATGAAAAAGATCTGAATGGAAGCAGCCATTGGGGGTTGCTTGCAACTTACAGTGGAGCTGGCTATTACCAGGATCTGTCCAGAAGCAGAGAGGAGACATCTGCGTTAATTCTTGGCCTTAAGAACAGCTTGTGGCTTGATAGAGGCACACGGGCAACATTTATAGATTTTTCAGTGTACAATGCAAACATCAATCTCTTCTGCATTATCAGGTAAGTCTGGAATTGTTGAATGATGGAACACAGCCTTTATGAAGCAGATGGTAGTGTCTGCTTTCACTGTGTAGATTTAGAGCAGGCTTCCTCAACCTCTGCCCTCCAGATGTTTTGAGACTACAATTCCATCATTCCTGACTGCTGGTCCTGCTAGCCAGGGATCATGGGAGTTATAGGCCAAAAGCATCTGGAGGGCCGAGGCTGAGGAAGCTTGATTTAGAGCATCTGTGCATATTTATTCAGAAGTAATTACCATTGAAATCAATGAAAACTAGACCCAAACTATATATGCAGTAGTGAATGGCACTTCTGACCTCCCAATAGGTAAATTAGCCACTGCTCATTGGGACGGGGAGAGGCCGAAAAGTGGCATAGTGCAAACACACTGGCAGGAACACTGAAAAGTTAATTGTGCCTTGAATTTTATTAAGGGGACATAAAATGAAATGTTATCAGTCCTTTTTAAAAAGAAGTTACTTTGACATTTGAAGAACAGTTAAGTCCCGTGAATTCAAATGCTTCCAGCTTTTTTCACAGGCAAATTGAAGAGGTGCATTTGAGCAACCCTCCCTTATTAAAGTGAGATCTGAGTTCACATCTTTCACCTCCCACACAGCTGTGTGTATATGTTGTAATTTTATATACAGTAGATATACAGAACCATATACACATGCATAAAGAGAATTCATGTAAAATGAGAGCAATTTAAAATGAATTGCATTAAAAAGTCATTTACAGGGAGTTTTTTTCAATAATTAAAACTCATGAAAACATTAGGACATCTGTACGATTTCTTATTGGTAACATCCTTGTTAACTTATAAATGGTGCTAACACTTTTAGTTTGTTTGTAAATAATTTCCTGTACAGCATTCTTGTGGGCGGTAAAGAAAAATTCTTTTTAAAAAATATTAAAACAGTAGAATGAATGATGTTACTCTGCTTTTGCATTAAGTTGTATTTAAAAGGGTATTTTACTGCAGTGTTTTAATGTTTCTTGCTCTGGGATGGGTGAACAGTGAAGAGTGGGTTGTAAATGTTAATAAATAAAAGCACAATGCAGGTGGCGCAGTGGTCTAAACCACTGAGCCTCTTGGGCTTGCCAATTAGAAAGTTGGTGGTTTGAATTCCTGTGACGGAGTGAGCGTCCGTTGGTCTGTCCCAGCTCCTGCTGTCCTAACAGTTCGAAAGCATGCCAGTGCAAGTAGATAAATAGGAACCGCTGTGGTGGGAAGGTAAACGGCGTTTCTGTGCACTCTGGTTTCTGTCACGATGTTTCGTTGCGACAGAAGTGATTTAGTCATGCTGGCCCCATGACCCGGAAAGTTGTCTGTGGACAAGTGCCGGCTCCTTCAGCCTGAAAGCGAGGTGAACGCCACAACCCCACAGTCGCCTTTGACTTGACTCAACCGTCCAGGGGTCCTTTACCTGTATATATTTTACTTGCTTGCATTTTAGTTTGTTTCCAAGCCTTGCCTTTCAAACATTTATTTATTATAAAATTAATTTCCTTTCAGTATAAAAATACTTTCAGGTGGATTCCTGAGCAATAAAACAACAAATTTCTATTAATAACAAGGTGAATTAATTATACATGTATTTATTTTTGAAATTCAGGTTATTGGTGGAGTTCCCACCAACAGGAGGCCTCCTTACATCTTGGCAATTCCAGCCTGTAAAGTTGATCCATTACATTTCCACTTTTGACTTTTTCCTGGCTGCCTGCGAAATTGTCTTTTGTCTTTTTGTTCTTTATTACGTGGTGGAAGAAATCCTGGAAATTCACATACACAGACTCTTTTATTTCAGGAGTCTTTGGAATTGTCTTGATGTTCTCATTATCGTGGTAAGTGAGATCTAAGGACTACAGATCTTTCAATAGTGGAACCTTCTGTCTTTTGAGAGAAGTGCTTGTGGATTGATGTGCAGAGTGAGCTGACTCATTAGTTCTAATGGACACAGACCTTGGGTAATTTGTCTTGTGAGTTCCCTGTGTATGAGGAGGCAATATGCCTATCTGCTCTTCCAGTGCACTACTTCTATAGCTCAGCTGCCTCCTGCTGGGAAAGAAAACCTCTAGGTGAGCTGTCATGATGGTTGAGTTCTCAGTTATCCCATAGAAATGGGAGAGGGAGAGATATTGCAAGACTTGGCAGTTCTATGTCTCACAAGATTTCTGGACAAGAGTTACAGGCTCTTCTTATGCTTTTTTAAGATGCATGTTCCATATTATTTATGTACTCTTTTTTCTGCACTCAGCTATCGGTGGCAGCTATAGGAATTAATATATATCGAACATCTGCTGTGGATAGGTTACTGAAGGAGCTGCTGGAAAATCAAAATAACTTCCCAAATTTTGAACCTTTAGCATACTGGCAAACACAGTTCAACAATATCGCAGCTGTCACCATGTTTTTTGTCTGGATTAAGGTAATTCATGCTTAAGTGATATTTCAAGGCACTTCATCCTATATATTAATATCTTTTTAAGGGAATTTGTATTTGTTATTTTGATAAATCAATTTACATCCAAATCTGTCCATGGTTTTATTCCTTTAAATATGTGTTGTGCCCTACCCTGCCATAAGACTCACAGCAGGAAAGAGAACATTCCAAACCAAGGGCAAAATCCAGCAAATCCAAAGTTGCTTTTGAAACTTCATATTTTAAGAGCTAAAGTTGATCCAAGAAAGCTGTTGCTAGAAAGGAAGAGAAAACTCAGTTTGCTAGACCACCTGTTTTTTGCCTTGAAAGAATGATTAAACTATTTGAAAATTAGATTTAAATGTAAATTTCCTTTCTAAGTGACTTATTACAACACTGTTTTCTGCTACTTGTGTCATCCTTGGTGTCTAGTGCTACCTAGCAGAGAGTTCCTTTGAACTTTGTTCTACAGTACTAGCATACCACACTCTGAAATAGTTCAGCTGTAAGGGCCAGATATCATTTTTCATAATTTTGGAACCAATACACTCTAATCCGCTGTGGTTTGTGAGTGTCTGCCAAACCAGGACCTGAATCCACGATTTAAAGGTTCAGCAAACAAGGCTTTGGTATAGCCTCTGCACCACTCCAGTTTGCAAAGTTTGACTTGCTTCTATTGTTTAGAATAGAATCCAGGGAATCACAGAGAAGGCAGGAGAAGAAGAAAACCACAAAAACCATGGCTTCCATGTGTTTGCCTGGAGCACACATTGTGAATTGGAGTCCGTCTGTGATTAGTACAAACCGTGGCTTGGCAGTATGTCTGAACAAGCCTACAGAATTGTTTAATGTTCCTCCTTTTGTGGTTTACAGTATTTAGCAGCCTAATTCTTCTCCCTGTTTCCTACTCTCACTCAATTACCCAGCTCATGAAATATTTTTCTGTTCTTTGACAGCTCTTTAAATTTATCAGCTTCAACCGTACAATGAGCCAGTTATCTACCACGATGTCACGATGTGCCAAAGATGTTCTTGGGTTTGCCATTATGTTTTTCATCATTTTCATAGCCTATGCTCAGCTAGCTTACCTTGTGTTTGGTGCACAAGTCGACGATTTCAGTACCTTCCAGGACAGTGTGTAAGTACAACAATAAAATCTTTAAAAGGCTGCCAGTGGCTTAGCAAATGTCCTCATTGGACGCAGAAGATCACATCAAATTCATTGTTCAAATTCTGTCCATTTTAGTGAAGTTCTTGTGGATTTTCAAAATTCTAGCATCAAATAAATTTCTCTGACCTTATGCAAAAGTTAGAACCATAGAATTGTAGAGTTGGAAGGGACCTGGGGGTCACATAGTCCAACCCTCTGCAATGCAGGCATATGCAGCTGCTCCATATGGGGATCAGACCTGCAATCTTGGCATTATCAGCACCATGCTGTAACCAACTGAACTTTTAGAATCCATAAAATACTTTAATATTTGCAGATATATTTGCATTGCGGCTGGACTTGTTTAGGCAGTTGCTACCAGCCACCTGTCTTCGTGCTGAAAAGAATGTTGTAGACCACTGCCAGAATACAAAGGGGGTGGGATCAGTTTTGTGAGACTTACTCAACTATTGGCTAAAACTGCGTTGTTCTCTTTAAAGTTTTACTCAGTTCCGCATCCTGTTGGGAGATTTTGACTTTACAGAGATTGAAGAAGCTAACAGAGTTTTGGGACCAGTTTATTTCACTACATTTGTGTTCTTTATGTTCTTCATTCTTTTGGTATGTAACCATTTTATTCATAGCCATTTTTGTATTATTGTTGTCATCCTCTCAAGTTGAATTTTATTTGTTTTGTTTTATTATCTTTCCTGGGCTTCAATACAACTAATACTCAAAAGGGCTTTAACAGTGTGCAGTTTCTGAGGTGTATGTCCACTTGATAATAATAATATTAATATTAATAATAATAATAATAATAATAATAATAATAATACTTTATTATTTATACCCCGCACATCTGGCTGGGTTTCCCCAGCCACTCTGGGCGGCTTCCAACAGAATACTAAAATACAAAAACCTATTAAACATTAAAAGCTTTCCTGAACAGGGCTGCTTTCAGATGTCTTCTAAAAGACTGTTAGTTGTTTTTCTCTTCGACATCTGGTGGGAGGGCATTCCACAGGGCGGGTGCCATTACTGAGAAGGCCCTCTACCTGGTTCCCTGTAACTTGGCTTCTCGCAGTGAGGGAACCACCAGAAGGCCCTCGGTACTGGACCTCAGTGTCTGGGCAGAATGATGGGGGTAGGGAAAAGTAACAGTTGTACAGTTTGACAGTACGTGCATGGGTGCAGTGCAGCCACAAGTATCCAGCCCCAGTCTGTTATGAGCTTATTCAGTTTCTGGAATTTGAGACTGAGACTGCTTTGTGTTCCATTCTTACATTGTGAAATACACTTCGTAGAGATGGCAGCCTCTCTCTATTGTCCATGCCCTTCTTGCATTTTTCAGCTGAGGTGGGTCAAGAGGCATTCATTCTTCCCAAGCTCAGTTTGAACTCTAAATAAACCTAAAACTAAAATCAGTTCATATCCTTATGGAAATGAGTTATGGCTATGAATGCAACTGCCTGTTGTTGTTGTTGTTGTTGCCCCTTATTGTTGTTGTTGTTTTATCCTCTATATTTATACACCATGCTTCATCCAAGGATCAAGGGGCCATTTACATTTATCTAGTGCTCTTGTCAGAGGGGTGATGCTGAAAGGGGGAGGGAGAGCACCAAACCTGGCCTAATTTTATTTTTCTTTTGCATTTGGGTTATATATTATATCCTAATAAGGCATGTTCACTCTTTTTGAGAGGACAAGATAATGAGCAACTAGTTCTGGTGGAGCTGTTGCAAATTACCCTCATTGTTCCAGGTCCCCCTGCCTCTCACTTGGACAGAGCTTGTCTTTTTCCTTGGAAGTTACAAAACTTAACCTTAGCATATGCTCAGTAACTATATTTTAATGAAGTCAAAGGCTTTGGGTTTGTTTGTTTTTCAAGCTCCATTTTAA
This sequence comes from Podarcis erhardii, assembly GCF_964252035.2. Lineage (NCBI taxonomy): Eukaryota > Metazoa > Chordata > Lepidosauria > Squamata > Lacertidae > Podarcis > Podarcis erhardii. Next base: position 64,999,604 of record NC_138512.1, on the reverse strand, counting down.
AATGCTTTGTCTTAAACAGAACATGTTTTTGGCCATCATCAATGATACATACTCTGAAGTCAAATCGGATATGGCGCAGCAGAAATCTGAAATGGAACTGTCGGATCTTATAAGAAAGGTAAAAGCCTTTTACAGATATTTGTGCTGCCTTGACCTTACGGCACAAGCAAGGGGCTCAGAGCCCCTTCAGAATGGTTAGCATATGAATTCACAAATCCTGATTGGCAAATTAATTTACCAATTCCTTTTATTTTTATTATTCCTTTTATTAATCATATTTAAACATGGAGCTTCAGCTGGTATTTTAAGAAGGTACCTGAATGCAGCTCCCAGGACATGTCAGGGATAAGGAACTTGTAGGCATTCAGCAGTTGGAACTTGCAACTCCCATCAGCTTCAACCTGTATAGCCATCAAGGATGATGGAAGCTGTCCATCATCTGGAGGGTCCAAGGTTTCCATCCCTGGCAAGGAGAGCTGACAGTCTCTTCCCCATCCAGTGTATCACTCTCTCCTTTACAGTCCTCCACAGGTGGGAGGGCAAGTTTCTGAAGTGGGGAGGCCCTCCCTGCGTGTTAGAACCCCGGAAAGTCATTATCTTCATGTGAGTAAACAGAACGGCTGAAGAAGATTGTCATTGATCTCTTTAGCAGTATACTAGAAAGCAGCAATGTACAGGTCGCAGGTCAGTTAGAAAGCGTTTTGTCACACAAAACGTTCCCAAGTTAATCCCCTGATGTGGAGAAGCTCAGTGCATTCATACCAAAGGTAATGTGAGAGGAAAGCATCCATAAAAATACACAGTTCCAGCATATGCTGCTAAGTTTTATAGCTTTGACTATATACAGACTGTATTTCCTATTTCAGGGTTACACTAAAGCCATGGTGAAATTAAAACTTAAAAAAACACCAGTTGATGACATTTCAGAGAGTCTGCGACAAAGCGGAGGCAAATTGAACTTTGATGAACTGCGGCAAGACCTGAAGGGGTAAGTTTGACTGTCCTCCTCTGTAATACAGTCGTACCTCTACTTACATACCCCTCTGGATACGTAAACTTCGGCTTCCGAACACGGCAAACCCGGAAGTGTATACTTCTGGGTTTCGCCTCATGCGCAGAAGCGCTCTATCACACTGCACATGCGCAGAAGCAGCGCCTCCAGATATGGACTTTTGAGGTTGCGGACAGACCCCCGGAACAAATTAAGTTCATATCCGGAGGGCCCACTGTACTTTCCCAGCAAAAGGCTCTTGGTGACCATAGTTCAAGAACAATGGTGATGAGTAGCCTTTTCAATTAATTTCACCAACCTTTTGTTGTGAGATGGGTGGATTTTGATCTTTTTCTAATGGATAGTTTTGTATGGAATGCCAATTTTAGACATACTAGCGATAGCAAATGACATCATGGATCCAAGGAGCAGTTATATAACTGTATTTGCTGATTTGTGCCTGTTCATGCATAATGTTTAACTTCTCCTACCCTTTGGCAACCTTTTGTTGAAGTTTGTGCGTGTGTGTGTGTTTTATTTTCAGAAGGGGACACACTGATGCCGAGATTGAAGCCATCTTTACAAAGTATGACCAAGATGGAGATCAGGAATTGACTGAGCTGGAGCATCAGCAAATGAGAGATGATTTGGAAAAAGAGAGGGTGAGTTATGGTTTAAATACCACGGGACGACTTCTTGAAATGAACAAATACTGTTTTTATCTGTATTCGCTATTAGAAGTCTGGATTATATAATCCAAGTTACTGCTTTTGCTTTCAGCGAAGCAGTTTTATCTTATTTTTGCTTGCTCCATTTCTACTGCATTCTGCTTGTGCAGGTCTTGGACCAGTGCAAGGCAGAGCAGAACGATGCCTTATGTTTGGCCTTGCCGAGCCACAAATGCCATCGTTAGTTTCAGAATAAAGAAAGTAAAAATGGCAAGGCACAAAGTACACGTGGAGTAATGCTGCAGGAAGCTGTCTCAAATAATCACTTAGGCAGAATTTTGGATTTCAGTTTGTGGCAAGCATGGGTCCCTGGTTGTAACAACCTCGGGAGGAAAGAGAGCTTTGTGTATTTCTGATACTGTGCCTGCCCTACGAACCTTATAGCCTTTGTTATTTTCACCAAGGAGGACTTAGAGTTAGACAGAAGCTCTCTGAATCGTCCGCTGAGCGGCCGTAGCTTCCCACGAAGCCTGGATGACTCTGAAGAGGACGATGACGACGACAGCGGACACAGTTCCCGGAGGAGAGGCAGCAGCTCGAGCGGGGTTTCGTATGAAGAATTTCAAGTGTTAGTATTAGGAATTTGGGGTTTTTTAAAACAATGTCATTGTTCAACACAGTTCTGGATATTCCTTTTGAAATGCATCCTAGGAAACGACCTCAACCTGAGCCAGGCCACTGGTCACCCATCGGGTTCAGTCTTGTCTACACTGACTGGCAGCAGCCTCCAGGATTTCAGGCAGGGGATATTCCCAGCCCTACACGGAGATGCTGGGAACTGAATCCTGGGACCTTTGAATGCAAAACAGATGCTTTAAGATTGAACCATGGTCCTTCTCCATCACTTACAAGCAAAGCCCCGCAACAAAACGTTGCTTGTATCCCTTGTGGGTGTGTAAGAGAGACTTGAATCTGTTACTTGGGGGGTGGGCATTAGCATCAAAGGCAAGAGCTCCTGCTGTAAGCAGGATCTTCATGGGTTTTGCTTTTGTTTGTTTGTTTTCAGCATTTATATATGTAAAAAACAGCCTGCATTCAAACCAGTGGGGCATGAGGCTTCTTCTTGCAGTGGAGTGCTGGATTTGTCTTGGGAGAAGGTGCGGGGAGAAGGCAGTTGCCAGAAATTGCTCAGAGTTCCATTCGTGGATCACTGTCTACCTTCTTCCCAAGTCTGATTTATGAATGTTCTGTATTGCCTCTGGAAACTTCCGTCTCGGAACATAATGTGAAGGAATCCAGCTGAAAAATATCTGAGGGAAAATCCTTCTGTTCCAGTGGAAAACAGAAGGGGAAATAACACTAAATACAGATGGGTAGTAACAACGAGCCATCCTGTGACTAAGCCAGCAAAGGAATGTGGGAGTATTGTTTTTGGATAATTGTTTCTGGACAGCTGTGCATTTATGCTGTCATCCTGCTAGAATAAGCTGAAACACTTGAGTATCCTGACCACTCTCTAATCTTGATGTCTTTCTGTTGTGCGTTGCAAAGCCTTGCATAGGGTTGTAGCTATATGAGCAGCCAGCAAGCATAGGAGATGATTGTTGCTGATTCTGTTGCCTAGGCATTCTGAGCACGGTGCTGAAAGGTTCTTGGGTTGCTCCTGTTAGTGTCCTTCCACAGTAGTACGTGTAGACTGATCGATTGTCTTCTGAGATGTCCAGATATAGGGGAATTCTACTTGATTATGAATGTTCAAAGAACATTGCATGGTGCCTTTCCTCCCTTTTAATCAAGGCTATTGTATATTCAGCGGTAGAACTATAGGATTTCCAGTGAGCATGAGCTCTCGGCTGTTTTTCTCAATTTAAAGTGGCACCTCTTGTGTGCTCCAGAAGACAGTTGCCATGCAAAGAAGCTGTGGCTCCCATTGCCATGCTCTGTGGAGTGTTGTGTGCAGTATTTCACAGACCCTGTAATCAAATAACCATGTATTTATGCTTCGTTGCGGATTTATTTATCAAGGTACTTCAAATGTGTTAAACTGCTGAAATCCATATAACAGCCCTGCAAGGTTGGCTACTATTATTATTATCATTACTAAAAATGGGAGGTTGAATGGGAGTGGCATTCCCAAGGCCACTTCATAGGTCCATGTCAGAGGCAAAATTCAAAGTGAGGCTTCCCTGATTCAGATGCTGCTTCAGTACTGACCACTTCGCTTGGCCGCAGCTCCTCGGGGTTTCTGCCTGTTCTTATACTACTTTTTCATTGGAGATGCAAGAGACCGATCTATGCAAAAGTACATGATAATAGACCACTAGGGCAGAGGGGTTTTTTCCTAACAAGTGTTACATGAATTGCTTGATCATTAAATCTCTAGTCAAAATAAAATACGCATTGTTTAAGTAAAAACCATATTTTATAAAAAAAAATGTTTGGCTCTAGGTTGGTGCGGCGAGTGGATCGCATGGAGCATTCCATAGGCAGCATTGTTTCTAAGATTGACGCTGTCATCGTGAAGCTGGAAGCCATGGAGAGAGCAAAACTGAAAAGGAAAGAGGTGCTGGGGAGGCTGCTTGATGGGGTCACAGAGGTAACTCACATGTGCTGGAAAAATGCAAACAGTTATTGCAAATTTGCTGTTTCATTCTATTCCTATTTTCTTAAGACAAAGTATTGTTTCTGTTAGCTGTGTTAGTAATTTTTAACCATTTAAACCACATAAGTGTTTCTTCCTAATTTAAGAATTCATAAAATGCAGTGTATCGTCTTTGGGCATTCTTTGTATGATCAGACACTATGATATTTGTGCCTAGGACGACAGGCTGGGCCGTGATAATGAAGTCCACAGGGATCAGATGGAGAGACTTGTACGAGAAGAGCTGGAGCGATGGGAATCGGATGATACGGCATCCCAAGTGAGCCACAGACTGGGAACTCCAATGGGGCTCAATGGCCAGTCCCGGGCTAGGAGTTCCCGCCCTTCTTCCTCACAGTCCACAGAAGGCATTGATGCCGGAGGAGGTGGGAACAGTGGGAACAATGTCCACGTCTAGTAGACTTTTTCCTTTGCCTACAAAATTATGAGTATTGCGCAGAGTTAGTGATTTGGCTAAGTCACAGGAAGCTCTAAGATATGCAGAGGCAGATTCGGTATGCAGAGAAACAGCCGAGCTGTTGATGCTTTTTTAAATATAAAATTGGGAGACTAAGAAGTGATTTAAAAAGAAAAGTTAATTTGGGGTTGTCTCTAATGTAGCACTCAATTAAAATCACCTAGCGATATACTTTTGTTGGCAAAAGGCTGTTTCACAGATTAATGTAAAAGTAGGTTGCAGGTAACTTTGTCGCACGATAGATTGTACAGTAGGCTGCGCACCAAGTTTCCACCAGCACAGCTGCTGTATTGGACTTCTCTGATGTGAAATAGCAAAACCTTCACATCTGCTAGTGCAAGAACACTTACACTACCAAACAGAACTGATCCAGCCTTGGACTCGGTTCCAGCTACTTAAGAATCTACAGAAATGTCACAAATTTCTCTGCTTTCCATAGAAAATGAGTAAGCTCATATAGTGAACTGTCAGCTCAATAACTAAGGCTGCAATCCTATACACACTTACCTGAAAGTCAGCACAATTGAACACATTAGTAAATATGCATAGGATTGCACTGTTAATAGTTGTTTTACATGTTTTCATACAGATGCATTGAGGCTTCCCCTCCGGACTATGTTCCCTTCAAAAATGTAATTAGCCCTCTAGAGTGAGGGACGACGACCCCTAAACTATCAAGTTTCAATTTGCTATATAAAGTATAAAACACACCAATTTTAATTGCAAATCTTATCTGTATGTTCTTAAAGATAGCAGGATTCTGGAAATCCTGTACTCTTAATAGTATTTTAAAGAAACTGTCCAAATCAAAGGATAAATAGCTGTTGCCTGCTTTCAAGAGAAATAGGTATTACAGTAATTTATCCTAACTACTTGCCAAAAAAGTAACCTCTGCATTTCATTCACCAGAAAGAAATGAAATCACACAATGTCCAGAATAATGTGGCTGGGATGGTATGCTCTTTTTCTTCTTCTGTTTTTCTACATGGAATGGCACAGGAATTTTCTGTTACTCAAGCAAGCAGTAGTTCTCAAATGGCAAGGGAAGGCAGAGTCTCCTCTAGTTCTTAAAATGCTATTTTCACACAGTGTGCCTCTAAACATGGGTGATTTAATAGCAGTGCTTTTCTTCTAGAAGTTCTTCGCCATGAAGTTGTTACAATAAGTGCCACATTTTTAACCAGTGCTTTTCTTCTAGGGAAAAAAAAGGTGTCAGTACTGCGTACCTTTGAGTACCCCCCAGGAAAAAGTACTGTTTAATAGCACCCTGTTTAATAGCTCTGCTTCAAGCTATAAGCAGAATAACAGCTCTGTTTCCAGACCTCTGAAATTCAAATGACATTCCTTTAGCCTGGTAGGCAGTGTCCCCAGCCCCAAATGTTGAGAGGGTGAAGCAATTTCAATTAGAGCTGCATCATGAGGGTGAAGGGATTAACTACACCCTCCCACACCCCTGGGTTGCACCCCAGATAATAAGTGTGCCCCCCATCTTGTTTCTAGAGTTTTGGGATGGGGTAAGAAACTGATTAATGAAATTTGGGAAGGGAAGGGCTAAAATGATAAAGAGTTGATTCCTAGAGAGGAGTATTAACCATAGAGAAGGGAAATGGCTGGATGAATCTATGCAGGTCATAACTGGCAAAAATGGGGGGAATGAACAGCTAGATGGCAGGTCACCTACACCTGAGGAAATTGCCCCAAAGCTGAAGGAGGGATACTTGCAGGGGGAGGATGTTTTGCTCAGAACATAATGCAGAAAGTATGTCTATCCTACAGTAAAATTCCACTGTGGAAGCAGCTTTTGTGAGGTGCCAGACTGGCAGCTCATGCCTTTCAATTCAACGGTATTAGCAATGCACCTTGCATTAATTGAAAATTAAAGGGACCACAAGAGGGACCCAGAGTTCTCTTTTTTGGTAGGAAATTTACAACATTCTATTCTTAGGCACTGATTGTGGTTGGGTTGTGGCTTAAATTAGACATGAAATTTTAAAAAAAAACCCTGAAAGGTCATTTAGTGATGTAGCAAGAGCACAAAAGTCAGCAAGTCAGAGTCTTTTAGATTTCTGAAAGATTTTATGTGGTGCATTTCCAAAACAACAACCTGTGTGACAGTATGACTCATAGGGACACATTCAGTTGGCTTTGTTGCTGGGGGCTAGATGTCTTCAAGAGGGTGCTTCAGTCCACAGGGATTTCTCACAGTAGTGCTAATGGCATCCCAGATCTTTCGTGCCATGCTGTCGCAGATGCCAAGCCGCAGAGTGGGAAGCTGCCATTGCAACACGGCCTTGGCGTGCTTGTATCAAAAGTTGTGTCTTCCTGTTTGTATTTACAGCCATCACAATCATTATATCTTACATTTTCAGCGTTGCTATAAAAACCAAAATGTTTGCATTCATAATCCTATTTGTTTATATATATATATATTAATATATATGTTTATATATATTGTTGTAACATGTTGTTACTTAATAACAAACTTCATTTTGAAGTGCAATAAGATTTCATGGGTTATCCATGCATACTGACAACGTACATACATTTAGTGTATGACAGCGAAGCTACCTGTTTTTGTATCCCTTTTGTTTCACACAATGGAAGTGTGAGTTACCCCCTGTTTTTAGGTTAATGTCTTAATAGCAAAGGTGTGTTGGAAAGTTATTAGTTATCCACAATGATCAAAGATGTATTGGTTTAATAGTGACCACCTCCCCCCTTAATAAAGACTTTATATGGTTTGCAGTAGTTTGTGTGTTATTAGGTGGGGGGATACAGGCTGGGTTTCAATTTAGTTCCATGGGCCTGTTGTAGGTTGTAGGAATAGGTGGTCTCTTGACCCAGTTCAACTCAATCCATGGATCTTGAACTAAAGCAAAAGTCTCTGTTTGCATAAGGGCAAATTTATATCCCCCCATGTGAGCTCCCACCTCTGGTTTGATTTTGTATGGGTAAGACATTGACCACCTTAACCACTGTTTGGAAGGACAAGGCCAATCTAAATGTGACATTGTAGATGATAAATACATATAGTTTTATACGTAGATGGCACTGGTGGGGGAGGTCACAGGCCAGGTTAGGACCATGGGGGGGGGCACTTTGCCACACCCACGGCCCCATTCGGAATCCCCGGCTATTTGCTAATTGCTAACGGGAGGAAAGTTCCAATTGGCACAATGGCCACTTTCCTTCCACTCTCTCTCTCTTGAAAGAAAGAAAAGAAAGAAAGAAAAGTTTTATAAATCAGCTGTATACTTTACATATATTACATGTTTACCATAAAAATACACTGTAGTGTTCAGTAGGCATGTGTGCCCTGCTCGATTAAGTATACTTCTTAATAAATCTCAATTTCAGATACGCAATAGAGAGGAAAATGATTGTCATGCATATAAGAGCCACGTAATTCTTCACCATGCCCAAGAAAGTCATGTCAATGCCTTGCATCTTCAGATATTCTTCTCCAGTGCATCTAGAAAATACAGGTTAAAGGCAGACGTTTTGTTAGAAATGCATTATCCCTAATTTTACCTAGTTTTCTTGTTTTGCTCTCAATGCTGTTTCTTAATATAAGTCAGAAGAATGACAACAAAAGATGGAATACAAAGAAGACACTGCTATTAGTTGATCGAGGATGACACAGACAGTCCACACACACATACACACACACCACACCCCCTACTAAGACTGTAATGCAGTGAAGCCTTCTTCTCCACTCCACCGCAGCCCCCGGTTAATTCTAATGTCCAAGAAATCAGCTCCAAATAACTGTTTTTTTAGCTTACTGTATAGCGCAACTGTTTGCAACATGCCAAGTACTTACATAGTAAATGGACTAGGAGCGATGCAGGTTACGTTGACCCCTTGTTCAAGTTCTGAGCAAAACTTAAGCCCGGTAAATTCATTTACTTGCAAAGCCTTTAAAGACAAACAAAACTGAATTACTTGCTTGTTTACGCCGCTGTTACCTGAGAAGGTTTCCATATTTTCACATCTTTGGGAAGAGGCAATACAACAAGAAGAATTTCAGTCTTGTTAAGGATATGAAAACATTACACATTATATTTACTTCTCCAGGATTGGTGGAGATCCCAAAAGTAGCTGAGATTTCTCAGTTTGGCTGTCAATCGCTGTGCGCATTAAGAGGCAACCTGTCTGAACAGCCTCACATGCTTTCAAGCACTATTTTTTGCCACAAGTTAATATACTAAGGATCTATTGGTGCTTTTAAGAACATAACTGGAAAATGTTGCATAAGAAATCCTGCAATTCACACACACCCTTTGTAGCAGAAATACCTATTTCACCTAAAGTTTTATATGCATTTCATTTCATTTATTAGATTTATTGAAGTTCTCCAAATGACTTACAGCAAAAAAAGGAAGATATACAGTATATATTACCGTGGGGGGAATCAAATAATATATTAATATTTCGTATAAAATCCTTTTTATAAAAAAAAGCCATGCTCAAAGAATAAAGCAATACTCAGACCCACTAATTAACAAATGAACAAAAATGAACAAAATCTCGATCTCCCCCAGTCCAAAAATCATTCACATCAAACTAACAATGTGGGCGGGGGAGAGGGATATTTGATTCTAATTAATGTATGCCAATACAGAAGAGAGTTAACAGGCAGCACTGTGCACTTCACAGCCTATATCACTAGATGTCACTGTGAGATCACTTTTCCACACTTTCGTTTTGTCTTGTGATCTCAAGTCACAGGTCCAAAAGTGGTGGGGTGTTTTTTGTTTTCACCGCTCATCATGTAGTGGTGTCCAATTCACATAATTCACCCTCTCATTTAAAAGAAAAGGATGTGGAAAGTGTGCTTGTGCCCAGTTCACACATTCAGTAACCAGTGTATGGCAAATGCTTAATATCTGGGGTCTTCTTTGTAGTAAATGAGAAAGGGGCAGGCCTGCACTTCCACAGAGCCATCATCCAGGCAGTTGCTTGATGAAATGAGAAGGGACTCTTAATATTTCTCCAAGAGCAGAAATCACTAAAGGTACATCAATGCCATTGTTGTTGTTTTTTTTTAAAAACCCACCTGCCACACTAGGGTCCTAATCCAGATTGGTCCCACACAATGGCATTTTAATGCCTGCATTTAAAATTAGCAAAAGTAACATGTGGCGTTTAATTAAAATGTGTTTGCTAAGCGAGCAAACATGTTTTTATTAAACACCTGCACATATGGTGCAGCCTTAAGAGAACTTATCGTACTGTATTTTATGTAAACTGCTTAGAAGTTTGGGTGTTTAAGAACTATTTTAAATAAAAAAAAACAGAGTCAATGTTGAGGGGAAAGATAACGTTCTCTGGTCAGTTATACGAATTTGCAGCCAGGGTTATGATATCTGGTGGCGAGTTCTAAATTTCCAGAACCATTTCTAAAGAAAAAAAAGGGAAAGGCTAATACCTACATTCAGGCCATAGCGCGGGATACTGAAATACTTCAGCCACAGCAACCAAGGTGAAATGGTTGTGATGTTCACCAGCAAGCCAGAGAAAACCTACAAATGGTAATAGTAGTTTTAAAAGACAGGGGAAAGTCAAACTGACAGAAAAAAAATTCACCCAGAGCTCTTAAAGGATTTCAGCCATTTCCAGAATTCATTCTCATTGCCATAAATTATACAAAGTGGCTTTGTGGATTTCATGTTTACCGAGTCGTTATTCCTCTGGAGCACCCATCATCAGTAAGCGTGTACTTTTTGAAGTTCAGCAAACTATGTATGTGTTTTTTATTCACCGCCCCCATTTCAGGGGTGCATCGTAAGTTAGTTTAATGGCAGTAAACAGTTTTCCTGCGGGAATGAATGGCTATTCGTTTTCCATGGGATAAAGAGTCTTAGGGCACCATCTTTGCAACTCCCATTATGTCTGTAAACATGGCATGAAGGCTGGCAACATCAACCCCACTGTGTGGGAATCCCTTGCAGACGACCACAGAGCCTGGAGACAGACAGACAGGTTGCACATCCATAGCAGTGGCCAGAACAGGAATGACCACTGGGAGGATAGTAGAGATAAGAAACCCTGTGGTGCACCTGCAGCAGCACAGCTGGGTGCCTTCATCTGCCACAGCTCCAAAAAACCATGTCTCTCATACCCGTCTCAACATCCACAGCAAGTGCTCTAACTTTTCACAGTTTGACTTCACCCCAAACAGGCACTATCTAGGAGTCTTACAGCCACTGAAGGCAAACTTAAAAAGGTAAAGGTAAATGACCCCTGACAGTTAAGTCCAGTCACGAACGACTGGGGTTGCGGCGTTCATCTCGTTTTACTGGCCAAAGGAGCTGACAGGAGCAGACAGTTTTTCCGGGTCATGTGGCCAGCATGACTAAGTCACTTCTGGCGAACCAGAGCAGTGCACGGAAACGCCGTTTACCTTCCTGCCGGAGTGGTACCTATTTATCTACTTGCACTTCAATGTGCTTTTGAACTGCTAGGTTGGCAGGAGCTGGAACCGAGCAACGGGAGTTCACTCCATCGCAGGGATCTGAACCGCCAACCTTCCAATCGGCAAGCCCTAGGCTCAGTGGTTTAGACCACAGCACCACCCACTTCCCTGAAGGCAAATTTGCTCCCCTATGAATCATCCTGTTCATGTGATAGAACTTTGGGTGGTGGCTGAAATGTGGCAATGTGGCCTTTTTGCATAATATCTGTCTAAACATTCCCACCCCCACCCAGCAAAGGAGGAGGGGAAAGAGAAGAATCAACCAAAACTCACAATCATAAAAACAAAGCAAATATTTATGATGAGGTTTGCAACCGACGTGACGTTTTGCCCTGTTGCTATTGCCAGAGACATGGAACTGGCTGCGTAGGCGACTAATATAACAGTAATCATCATGGTAAAGAAGGCTACCACAGTTGGCTTGAAACCTGAAACAAATTAAAAATGTTAACACAGTGGTACCTTGGTAGTTGAATGGCTTGGCTCCCAAACAAATTGGCTCCCAAACACTGCAAATCCGGAAATGAGTGTTCCAATTTGCAAACGTTTTTTGAAAGCTAAATGTCCAATGTGGATTCCGCAGTTTCTGATTGAGTGCAGGAAGCTCCTGCAACCAATCAGAAGCCACGCCTTGGTTTTCAAAGTGTTTCGGGAGTCAAACAGACTCCCAGAACAGATTAAATTTGAGAACCAAGGTACCACTGTAGATGTACATACTCAGCATCAAAATTTTGCAATGCAAGTTTCCCCATGAGCAAAACTGTATACATATGCAGCTTTGCACTAGCATGTCAGCCTTAATATCATAGCTGGTTTTATTTGTCAATAAAAAGCATTGTTGACTGTGGTGCTTTTGGTCCTTACATGTATTGTAAACAGAACACAGAATACAGTGTTCTATGATCTTGTTACCTGAAAAGCCAAGAATTTGCCTTTTTTGCAGCAGCTACACTTTGGGTCAACATTTTCATCCAGCTCTCCACTACAACCCCAAGACTGATACCCTGATCAATCACTGTCCACTCAAATCACATCTATGTATATGTGACATTTGTATTTGGAGTCCAGCGTGCATCACTTTCACAAATGCATAAGAGCTGTGTTTATCCTTTCAGTGCTCAGTCCCCCAGCTCAGGGGAACTTTTTGGAGCTTTTTGCTATCCCTTTCTGCTTTAACCACCCTAATTCTGGGGTGAGTGGGTCTTAATGAAATCCACAAGCCCATACACAGTGCTTGAGGGGGCTGCCAAGATATGGGAGTTAGCAGGTCTCTCCTACCCCACCTCAAGCATTGGGTAGGTGTTTTATATTATTGCTAATTTAGAATTAACCTCCTTCCAGTAGCACCTTAAAGACCAACTAAGTCAGTTCTTGGTATGAGCTTTCGTGTGCATGCACACTTCTTCAGATACACACAAAAAATGCACACGAAAGCTCATACCAAGAACTGACTTAGTTGGTCTTTAAGGTGCTACTGGAAGGAATTTGTTTTGTTTTGACTATGGCAGACCAACACGGCTACCTATCTGTAATTAGAATTAACCTATTATATATTTTACATCAAAAGTGAGATTTGGTCGACAAAAGGAAAACAATAACTTTACTATTTATTTCCAGAGGAATATACATGTTAGTCTCCTACGGAAAACAACCAATGCATTTGTGGCGCCTTAAAGACTAACTAAATTTTTTTTATGGCATAAACATTTCTAGTATCAAGTCCACTTCATTTCCCAGTTGCTGGTACGGGAGGGTGTGTCTGAATACACACATGGTTTTAAGTGGCAAAATAAGCATATTGTGCTTTCCAACAATAGTGATATGCAACAAGCAATCTGCCTGCCACCATCTAATATCTATATTAAGGAAAAATGAAACATGACTTTTGTAGTATACTTGCCTATCAAGAAATAATTTAAGGAAGTGAGGATGATGCCAGGTAAAGTCCTCATGGGCACCATATCAGCTAATATCTTTGAGAAGAAATATGCAGACACTCTATAGTAGCCACTTATATATTCATGTCTGCAACACAAAATATATACATTCAGGACTTGCACAACCAACAAATGGATTCATAAATGGCAGCAGTTTTCAATCTAGTTTTCAAACTAGTACCAGACATTTCCCAGAAGCTTGTTTCATCTATTTAGAACAGTTATGTCCTGCTTTATAGACTTGTGAGGTTGTCAAAAGTGCTTTATGAAAGATTCCCCCAATATAATCACATTCAGCTTTACTATCAAGAACAGAAATAGCATGGTGTCCAGATGGTGCCAGGATTATTCAGGCAACATGTCCTGTCCTTGGTCTTCCCTGTGGCACAATGGATCAGTGTGTCTGGCTGTTAACCAGGAGGTTGGTGGTTCAAGCCCACCAAGGGCAAGATTCTATAACTGCAGGGGACTGGACTAGATGATCCTCAGGATCCCTTCCAACTCTACAGCTCTATGATTATATGAGGTCACTACTCCGCAACATGCAAAGCACATATTCTGCCACTTAGCTGGGGCCCCATAAGCTTTAATGAAAGTGTGCTTGCTCTACCCAGGTCCACAACGCATCCAGCATGCAACTGCTGAGCTAGTATTTGCTGAAATTGAATATGGGCTCAACATTCACATATTCCTTAGGCGACAAAACTGATGCTATAGAGCAGGGCTGGATGTGGCCCTCAAGGCTCCTTTTTCTGGCCCTTAATGCTTTCTCCAGGTCACACACCCTCTTCTCAGGCAATACCTGGTTCTTCCTGGCTGAAATGTGTCTTTGAATTGTGATGATGCCTCTTGCTTGTCTGGTTGGAGGACAGAGAAAGGTGTGTAGAAACTAGTCTATGTTTACAACGGTCAAATTCTTGCTCCTCCCACTTTTGCCCAGGCCCTACTCACCATGGACATGTGACACTTGCATGGTTGCCCAGAAGAGAATGTGGTCCTTGGATTGGAAAAAGCTTCTCACCCTTATTTTAGAGAATTCTTTCTCCCTAAACCCGGAGCCCATACAGACAGCCAAACTTTAATTCAGACTGAGCGCTCTCAGCCAGGACAGCGTGGCCATCTGTATCTCCTTACCAAATGAAGAGAAGGCTTTTATCATAACCAGGGGCTGATAAGTAGTATGAAGTGTGGCAGAATGGCCATGAGCATGGGCTCCATAGGTGGAAGTGACTGATGAGTTACTCAACCAAAGAACAGGTAAGCAAATAAGGCTACTAGCAGAAGAGTAAGCTTGGTTTTCCATTACACACAGTTTTACCTACATAAATATCCTTTTTTCTGTGATAAAAAGTTCAACAGTCGTAATACTATTCAAACACTGATTGGTCGTCAAGAAGAACAAAGCGCCAACTCTACAAGAGAACCCAAAAGTGACAGAATTAGAGATACCAAGGCACAGATTAAATTCTGCATCAATCTGCAACTTTTAAAAAAAATCTGTGCAAAAATCCTTACGTATTTTTGTGTGGATTCTTCTAGCATATGCATTTCTGCAAGCAATTTCCCGATCTAATTTAGTTTCATATGTTATTTCTTCTAATATATTTTTGTGCACACTGTTTCGTCGGAGCAAAACTGAATTGCAGCTTTAGAACTGCATTGAAAAATTTGGCGAAGTGCAAATTTTGAAAGACAGCCGTCCTTCAGCTGGCTTTCTGGATTACGTGCAGATTCGGTAGTATCACAAGAAAATGCATAAAAAAACAAATTTCTCCCTCATCCTTAGATGGGAGAAATAGATGCTTTGAATTGGGTGGCTCAGCTTTGCTAGAGATGAGTGAACTCTAGAAAGCCCTTCTCAGATAGAATCAGACAATACCAGACTTTTTCTAAAAGGGAAAAAAGCCTTGGCAAAATTACCTTTCCCTGTCCCATGGTTAAATAAACATTTAAGCAAATATATTGGAGACTGCTGCATAAAATATGTCCTAAAGTAATTTGTTACCTAAACTTTTCTGCACATAAATACTAGCTGAAGATGATGCTACATTGCATTCTCTTTTTTTGAAGCGTTTACTCACCTATTTTGAATGCCAGTGGCATCATTTTTAACTCCAGCGAATACGGATCCTACTATTAGTCCCAGAAAAGTGGCAATACATATCTAGTGCAGGGAAAGAATATTTCATATTGAAAACATGCTGTCTTGGGCAGGTAGGAGTGAGGAGCAGAAGGAAACTTTTGAAAAATAGTGGACTTCGTGAAAGTATAATAACTGTTATCTATTAAGTTTCTTCTCCTGCTGTGATGATGAGCACTGCACTTTGTTAGGGAAGGATGTGTGTTGATATACCACACTGGTCATGCCTGGCATACTAGTCCTAGAACATAAGATTGTATCCAACTAAATATCCAACTGAGCAGACCCAAAGAAATCAGACCCAAGTTAATAATTCCCATTTGTTTCAATCAGTCTTTTCTAAGTACCGGTAAATGGTGGATACAAATCATACTTTGGCATAGGAGAAACCACAAAAGAAGAAGTAACCATATCACTCTAGGTAACTTATAAAAATGGGCTTTGGACCTTCACTGTAACATAGAACAGGGTTCCCAGACTGTGGTCTGTAGACCATCAGTGGCCCACATTTCATTCACATGGCCCACAGCATGTCTATGGATTTGGGACTGAAAACAAGAGAAAGCACATCCACTGCATTAAATATTAATACTGGTTCTTTAACTGAATTTTATTCTTTCTTTTATTTCTTGAATTCTATGCAACCCCCCCCCCCTTTTTGTAAAATAATGTTTGCTTTAAAATGCTATTAGAAATAATAACAACTTGAACGACTCAAACTGAATTTGAAAAGAAAACATTCTACTAAATGTTTACAAGGTAAAATCCAACAGAGATGTGTTTAAACTCTGCCAGATTTTGGAACAAACTAGGTATTGTTACACACATTTATAAAGGTAAAGGACCCCTGACAGTTAAGTTCAGTTGCAGACGCCTCTGGGGTTGCGGCACTCATTTCGCTTTACAGGCTGAGGGAGCTGGCGTTTGTCCGCAGGCAGTTTTTCCAGGTCATGTGGCCAGCATAACTAAGCCACTTCTGGCACAACGGAACACCGAAACCAGAGCAGCACGCGGAAACGCCATTGACCTTCCCATCAGAGCGGTACCTATTTATCTACTTGCACTTTTTTGGCATGCTTTCAAACTGCTAGGTTGGCAGGAGCTGGGACCAAGCAACAGGAACTCAACCCGTCACAGGGATTCGAACTGCCAACCTTCTGATCGGCAAACCCAAGAAGCTCAGTGGTTTGGACCACAGCGCCACCCATGTCCCTTTAAACACATTTATACAGAGCAATAAAATTGCCCAGCCAATTTACACACACACACATGCACACATATATTTATTTGTATCTCTCTCTATATGAAATATACAGAGAGAAGGAGGGAGAGGACAATGATCAAACTGATTAAAAACTATGCTTTGCTTTCTTAAGAACAAGCAAAAGTGATGAAAATCTCAGCCAAGATGACGGTAACAGCCTGTTCAGTCGTGTTTAAGCAGGAGGGATTGCCTGAGCCTTAACACTAAAAGTGCACTTGATACATGGTACCGTAGTGCTAAGGACTTGTTGAAAGGACCAAATGTCAGGGATAATTCTACTGCTAAGCCAGTTGAAGTGGGAAACAAAGATCATATCAAGACCAATTTAAGAAGATTACCAAAAAAGAAAAAAAAAGGCTTAATGAAATGTGGAGTCTTTTTAAGAATGCACTCAAAATCCATCCCTAATGAGGTTAGGGAGATAGAAATGATTGTGAGAAAAAAGTCAGGCCCATTAACCCTGGAAGATTATAGGTTCTTAAAATCCTAATTCTTGTCACAAGGTCAAGCTTTTACAAAGCAATTAATAGGGATCCCCATAATATCAACATACACACACAAAGCTTTTAACTTCACGGCCTCTGAACAGATGATTAGCAATCACTACATATCTTTGAAAACCGCTGCAGAATTCTTGACAAATTTGCAGCAGAAGTGGAGGTTATAGCGAAAGGAATGGACACATTGTGTGAGAGGGAAACTCAAAGAGCCCTTCGGATAGAATACCTGCTGGAACAGCAATACATTGTTGTTTGCTGTTTTCTACGGCTCTCTTCAGACATTATGACCCAGTGTTCAGAAAATCAATGAGGAGGACAGTAGGGACGACAATGTTAGCTCTGCCCATGCCTGTCCCTCATCGTTTCTGTCACATTCAACTTGTGGATGTTTCTAGTACAGGCGTGTGCTTGAAATGTGCTTCCCAGGGGAAGAAGAGGACACATACAGTTCAGGTATGATGGAGTGGTTGGACGCAGAGGAGCGGTGGGAGCCACCAGCTGGGGAACCCCCAAGGGAAGAAGGCTCGGAGCCTGGGCATTGGTGGTGGGACAAGAATGAGTGGTCAGAGGGAGAAAAGGGAGCTGACTGGGAGGAGGAGTCGGAGTCGGAAGCTAAAGAGGTAACAGGGTTTAGTGAGCAGGAAGGGGCTGTGGCAGAGAGCAGTCCAGAACCAGAGGCAGAAGCAGAGGATGGAGGCCAAGAGACAGAGATGAGGCAGGCTGCTGAAGAAGCTAGGGAGTCTCCCCCTCCGCTATGACCAGCTCCCTTCCCCACTGGTCTCCCAGAACCCAAAGAGGTATGAAGAGGGCGGAGCAAAGACAGCCAAGACAAAGGAGTCTCAGAGTGCTTGGGAAGGAGCCAAGGGAGAAGGAGACTTTGGAGACTGCCTGCTTGGGGCAAGATCTGCTGGGAAGTATTGCTGTGCTCACTAGGCCTGAGCTATTTTGTTTCTTTGAATAGTCCATTTCACTGACACCATGTAAGTTATGTCTGTCCTGCTCCCAACACCCACCCACAGTATATCAAACGTAACGATTCCTATAGCTCTTGGTTATTTAAATTAAATTCATTTTTAAATAACCCGCATAGCTTCCTAGTAACATTGATCTCCCCCGCCAAAAAAAGAAAGGTTAATTTGGGATACCTGGGCAGTGGAATTTTGTGGATTTCCAATCAGATTTTTGAATGTGCGTTTGGACACCCATTTGAGCTGATGAAGAAAGGGTGTGGTGTACGGAATTCCTTTATAAGCTGTCGTCTTCTTTTTATCGTCCGAAGATAGTGCATCGAGGTCTGCCATCATTTGTTTGTAGTAAGCACTTCTGGTAAAGCGTATGGCTAATCCTAATGCAATGCTGTCAGTGTCTTCCATGTCATTGTCTTCATCAATGGCTGTTTTGGGTGATAATGAAAACTGAGGTTACTCCTTTGCAAATGAGCAACAGGTGCAAATTAAATCACAGTTTGTGTACTCTGAACTATCTTAGGTTGTGTACAGACTGACCATCTTGCAACAGATCCAAAGCTACTTCTGGGTGAACACTGAAATGCTGCGTTTCACAGTCTACGGCTAACAAAAATACTGATGGTAGTTCTATGCCCACAGATCTTTCTATGGGCATACCGTATTTTTTGCTCTTATAAGACTCACTTTTTCCCTCCTAAAAAGTAAGAGGAAATGTGTGTGCGTTTTATGGAGCGAATGCAGGCTGCGCAGCTATCCCAGAAGCCAGAACAGCAAGAGGAATCCCTCTTGCTGTTCTGGCTTCTGAGATTCAGAATTTTTTTTTTCTTGTTTTCCTCCTCCAAAAACTAGGTGCGTCTTGTGGTCTGGTGCGTCTTATAGAGCGAAAAATACGGTAATTGTTTCCCCAGTCCCTCTGTTGCTAGCAGAGCTGCTCTACACAGGTGGAGAAGCACCCCTGCCCCAAACTGAAAGCACTCCAGCCAGAGGATCTGGACAGTTAGGAATACTCTCTAAGGCTGCACACATACCATACTTTTAAGGCACATTTAACATACATGACTTCCCCCAAAGAATCCTGGGAACTTCAGTTTGTTAAGGGAGATGAGAATGATAGCTCTGTGAGAGGTAAACTGTATGACCCACAATTTGTTGGGGGAAGTGATGTGCTTACAATGTAATATAAATGAACAGTGTGCATGCAGCCCAATATTGTCTTAGGGTTGTGATTGATTAGACCAGAAGCTACTTAAATCTGGTCTAGTAACTCTGCCAATTCTATGGGTGGGATTTTGACAAAAAAGTAGAACCTCCTATCACATTTTAGGGCCAAATGGATAAGTACTTTTAAAAAAACACAGAAAGAAGTGGTTTGGTGCTGATACACACAGATTCATCAAGGTAACTCTGAAGGCTTTCAGAATACATACGTATAGTAATGATGGTCATTTTACTCATTCCAACAGCAGTTGAATCTTCATTAATGATGTCCAGAAAAAAATCAGCAGGGTTGTTATATGGTTCACACAAATAACCTGTGAATAAAAGATGATTTATTTTTACATAGCCGGCAGCTGAGGCAGCTTTAATGAAAACACATTTACAGGTACATTTATGAACATTACAGGTGCAATTACGAACTGCCACTTTCGGTTCCCTCAGTTTTTTATGTTTTCAGTCTTAAATTCAGTTCTCCACATTCTGCACTCTTCCATTGTCTCCCAAGACAGATGGATGCCAACAAAGCTAATGACCCATAATTAGGGGCCTCTGCGGTCCCACTAGCCGGACATAATGAATTGCAACCGCTGCCCACCCCTGGACTGGGTAAGCAGCCATTATGGCCCCTGCTTGGCTAATTCAACATGGGATCCTCCATTAGATTTTAACTCTTGCTGGATCCAGGAATTTGAAAAGACTCATGCTCAATTCTGGCTCTAAATTTAACATACCACATGAAAACTCACCAAGACCTTTGAAGTATGGAAGAGCATTTTCACACGGGCCATGATAAAGAAGTCTTCCAGCAGCAAGTAGCGTCAGGCTGTCAAACAATTTGTAAATAGAGTACCGGGGCTGATGGATTGAGAAAATTATTGTTCTCCCTTGTACCGCCATCCTGAGTGCAACACAGGAAAGACCGTCAACTACTGTAATTACCGGTACCTGTTGTTTTAATGTTCCAAACCATTCACAACACAAATGGACATAACTTTAGATAACAACACTGGGCTCTTGCATTAAGCAGTACTGTAAGCAAAATTCTTACCAAAACTGATAGTCTTCTAACTCAACCCCTCTTCATTTACCCATATCCACTTAGCATGTCACACAACTCACAACATAACCATAACATAAGTGCTGTCTTGTGGGATCGCACCAGAGTTGGAGGCATGGGGGAAACTATTGCATAAGAAAGTGAATATAAAAGCTGTGACAAAAAACCAAAAAAAGGAATGCTGTCTTTAAAAATAATTGCCTTGTTGAAAAACAAACCAAGCCAAGGAACATCAGACTGTCAATATTCCAGCCATGGCACAGGTTTTCACCCACCCACCCCCGTCTGTCTGTCTCTTGCTTCAATCTAGAGAGTACATCATTAGCCATAAGGTGCAGTCTCCAAGAGTCTAGCAGAATTTACTTTTTTAAAAGAAGCAGGACGGCATTGGCTGTGCTGGCATCCAGTCCAGTTGTTGGCTCATCTAAGAACAATACTGTAGGGTATGTAATGAGCTCTAGTCCAATGCTGGTTCTTTTCCTCTCTCCCCCGGAAACTCCACGGATAAAATGGGTGCCAATCTAGGTACAGGAAATGAAGTTTCAAAACGAGGATCCTCAAAACTATGAAAATGTTTCAGTTAGCACACAGGAAAAATCTCTGGACCTCTCTCCCCCCCCCCAAAAAAAAGATGTCATCACCCCTATCTTTCAGGTACCTCTCTTACAACCAGCAGCGGTTTTAGGGCAGCTCCTCTCTTGGGGCTCTGAGCTGAGGGGGCGCAAAATATGCCACAACTATGACATAGTGCGCTTGAGAGTATGCACAGAACAGAAGGCAAGAGGGAGGTGGCGTGAAAATAAGAGATATTCAAGGGGGGTGTCAAATTTTGTCCTTACTCAGGGCACCATTTTACCAAAGTCCACCCCTGCTTGTAACACATCCATTTCCCAAGCCACAGGTCTTTCTGGAACTCAACCCATAACCCTTCCACCCTTCCTTCCTTCCTTCCTTCTTTCGTTCCTTCCTTTCTCTCTCTCTCTCTCTCTCTCTCTCTCTCTCTCTCTCTCTCCCCACTGCTGCTCAAACTCTGGCCAGAGGGAGGGTAGGGGAACTAGTTGCTGTTATAGACCAGCCAACCTTAGTATTATGTGTTTGCTTTCAATGTAACCCGCTCTGGGTCTTTTATCTTTGTACTCTATGCTACCTTCCAGCAAAAGCCTAAGGTTTTCTATACACACTCATCCTCTCTATCTTCCACCCATCCATCCAGGCAGGCAAGCCTGAGGCATGAGTATAGTTCAAAGACACATTCTAGCACTTGAAGAGGGTATGGTGCAGGACTGGTGAGAGTGTGTGGTCCAAAGAGGGGGCGTGGCCTGGGAGAGCCCCAAAGACCAGACAGAGCGGTCTGCAGGGCTGCATTTGGTCACCAGGGCTGCAGCTTCCCAACTCCACAATGGGACAATGCCAGAGTGGTGAAGTTTCTCTCCCCAGCCCAGGGCTCCTCAGCTTACTCCAGTGGCATAGAAGGGAGATGTGCTGCAGTAGCTCCCGTGCTACCAGCATCCCATAAGAAAAGGGCTGAGATAGTCTCATGATCAAGTAGCAAACAATGGGCACTTAGACTCCCTGCAGAGGTAGGCAGGGAGAATCACAGAATTGTAGAGTTGGGTCCTGAGAGTCATCTAGTCCAGCCCCCTGCAATACAGGAATCTCAATTAAAGCCTCTGTGGCAGATGGCCAGAAGGGCTGCATAATCTGCCAGTATTTATAAGACGAGTTCTGACATTAACCATTAATATTTGGCAGTATTAAATGCCACTACACAGATACCTTGGAGTCTGCAACTTTAGACAAATCCAGTTCCTTGAGAACTGTTTCAACTCTCTCTTGCTTTTCCTTTTTGCTCATAGACAATGGTAGCCGAAGAGCCGCTGAGAACTCTAAATTTTCTCTGACCGTCAATGTTCCCATCACTATGTCATCCTGATTGATTAAAAAAAAGTTTTCAGTTGAACATTATACTAGGTTTTATCACTACTGCACAATTGTTAGTACAGTGGTACCTCGGTTTACGAACTTAATCTGTTCCTGAAGTCCGTCCTTAAACCAAATCTGTTCTTAAACCAAGGCACGCTTTCCCTAATGAGGCCTCCCACCGCCGATGCCCTTCCACCATTCGGCTTCCGTTCGTAGACCGAGGTAAAGTTCACAAACCGGAACACTACTTCCGGTTTTGCGGAGTTCGTAAACTGAATAGTTTGTTAACAGGGCTGTTCGTAAAACGAGGTACCACTGTATGCATTCACATAGTAAAGAAAGTGCTACTGTGCTGTGTCAAGAGAAGAGGCTGCTATTTTTTGTTTTATGTATTGATTGATCGCTAAAGGGCACTGAAGGTCAGTTGACATTACCAGAGTTGGCTGAAGTCGCCTGCTCAGAAGATGGTTATTTCATGAGCACTGATGACAGGTGGCTAATAGCTATGGCCCACTCCATATGTCCAGGTACAAGGTAGAATGAAATCAGTTGGGAAACAGCCAGTGCAAGAGAAAACTCTAGCTTTGCAGCCTCCGCTATATGCCGGGGGCAGCTGAGCCTGCCGCCTGGTTGCTCGCCCCCATGCCCACTCACGATTCTCTGACTGAGCAGATGGGTGGGATCCATGGGTGGGATCCAGCAGGCGGGGTGGGTGGGGAATGCTGGCACGCAATGGTGCCCACCAGAGAAGGTGAGCGGATTTACATGATTAACAGTAATCATGCACAGAAAAGGAGACACTGATAGCACTGGCAGACAATTAACACATGAAGTATCATAACAATCCTTTATCTAAACAGAATAATAGCTATCACACACGTACCGTGATAAAAGATCCACTACAGAGTTTATTTACCTGAACTACATATCCGGAAATGCATTTAAAATTTGAAGGCAAAGGGAAGCCATTGATCAAAATGTCTCCTGTCAGGCCTTTAGGATTTTTCCTTGTAGCTAAAATGTCCAGGAGCCTATAAGGAAAATCAAAGGACTCAAGAAAAGTTACTTGTGCCAACATCTGAAGATCATACTGTTACGAACCTAAGAAGAGCCCTGCTGGATCACCCCAAAAACCTGTCTAGCCAGGTACGCTAACTCTAGGAAGCCAAGGTGTCTTTGGCCCCCTCAATACTTGTTGGAAGGGAGTCGGGGCCCCTCAATGTTGAGGGGGTGGAGGAGGCTGACTGTGGAGCTGAGAGCAGCAGAGCTTCAGTGGCCAGCTCCTCCAGAGTGCTCAGCGTCACACATGCAAGTCACGCATTAGGCCCCCTCAATCTTGGGGGCAATTTGGTGCCTTTGCATCTTGCCCAACAACCTCTTCTCATGCTAGCCGACCAGATGTGCTCAAGCACAACCACACTCCCTACTCATGTCCCCCTGCAACTGGTATTCAAAGTCCTGCCATCTCCATTATTAATCTAGTATTATCTTTTTATGAATTTGCTTAATCCCCTTTTAAAGCTATCCAAGTTGGGTTACCATCAATGCACCCTGTGGTTGAAAATTCCAGAGTTGAACTATGTGCAGCAGATCTTCCTTTTGTCTGCCCTGCATTTTCCAATATCCAGCCATGTTGGATAACCCAAGTTAAGGTATTATAAGAGGAGGAAAAAACACTTCTTTTTACCCATTTTCTGCACACCACGCTGAATCTTTTTACCTTGTACTTTTCTGGTTTTGATTGATGCCATTTTGAAAATGTGTCTTGAGTTTTGTTCCGATCAAATATGCACATTCATTACAGAATCTCACTTACTGGTTGTGAATGTAAAAAAAAAACCTGTAACAATGTTACATTTAATATTATCAGAAAATAGATCTTTACCCATATGTTAACACTTACGAAGATTTGCCGCAGCCTGTAGGTCCTAAGATTGCGTTGAGACCAGGTTTCATGACACCACTGTAAATGAAAAGCAATTTGTCAGTAGTCAGTTGTTTAATGTGTAAATCCATTCCAACAGAATGGCATCTTTGGTAAAATAGTTCACTTTTGCACAAAAATAAACTAGTTCTTTCTTCATAATTTGAAAACTAAGCATCTTTCCCCCCCACCCCTTTAAATATCAGTGTACAAGAGGCAGAACATGTTCAACAACTGGAAATATCCTGCAACTTTCATCAGCCTTAGCCAGCATGACCAACAGTTAGGGATGATGGGAGTTGTAATTAAGCAACATCTGGTAGGTGACAGGTTCCTTACTCCTTTTCTACAAGATTATGGATTATATGCCATAAATATTCATCTTACATTTGGGTTTAGTTTCTCTATATGGGTTAGATCCAGATTGTCCCTCTTCTTAACGGATGGGATCCTTCTGTTCATGGAGGGACCTAAGAGGTTCCTAGCTAGGGATGATGGGAGTTGTAGTCCAAACGCAGCTGCAGACCCGAGTTTGGGAAACCCTCTAAGCAGTGCTTTTTTTCCTGGGAGTACGCATACCCCTAAACATTTTGTGAATCTAAGTTTGGCCTAATTGAGGGGCAGTATTTCAATATGGGTAGGAAAATGAGAGTACCCCTAAACATTTTTTTAGAAGAAGAAAAAAAAGCACTGCCTCTAGGTGAAACAAGCTTGGCCTCTGTAACACAGAGAGATGGGTTCAGGAGGGCATCTCTTGACAATGAGTATTCCAGCTGCAGAGCAGAACGTACATAAAACAATACCAGGGGCAGGAAAGGACTGGTAAGGAACATAGAATGCTGCCTCATACCACATGATATTGTGGATCCATTTGTTCAGTACAGTGGTACCTTGGGTTAAGAACTTAATTCGTTCTGGAGGTCTGTTCTTAACCTGAAACTGTTCTTAACCTGAAGCACCACTTTAGCTAATGGGGCCTCCTGCTGCCGCCGCACCACCAGAGCACGATTTCTGTTCTCATCCTGAAGCAAAGTTCTTAACCTGAGGTACTATTTCTGGGTTACCGGAGTCTGTAACCTGAAGCGTCTGTAACCTGAAGCGTCTGTAACCCGAAGTACCACTGTATTTTCTATGTCGACTGTTTGTAGTAGCTCACTAGGGTTTCAGGTGGGGAATCTTTCCCAACCCTACCTGGAGATGCCAGGGATTGAACCTGAAACCTTCTGTATACCTGAAGGAGCGTATCCACCCCCATCATTCAGACCGGACGCTGAGGTCCAGCGACGAGGGTCTTCTGGCGGTTCCCTCATTGTGAGAAGTGAGGCTACAAGGAACCAGACAGAGGGCCTTCTCGGTAGTGGCTCCTGCCCTGTGGCACGCCCTCCCATCAGATATCAAAGAGATAAACAACTACCTGACATTCAGAAGACACCTTAAGGCAGTCCTGTTCTGGGAAGTTTTTAATATGTAACACTGTAGTGTTTTTAACATTTGATTGGGAGCCACCCAGAGTGGCTGGGAAACTCAGCCAGATGGGCGGGGTATAAATAATAAATTATTATTATTATTATTAGTATTATTATTATTATTATTAAGCAGCTGCTCTACCAATGAGCTGCAGCAACTTCCCCTCCAGTGAAGCCACTCCACACCTTGCTCTCCGTACATGGAAGAAGCAGGAATTGCACCCCAAAATAAGTAAGCAATGGCAATTAAGCATACCTGACATCCGTCAAGATATCTTTTTTAACCACTTTTCGAAAGCCGTAGTGGCCAGTCTTCAAATGCACTCTGTAGCTGATGTGATGAAAGGTCATTGTGCTTCCTTCAGCAAACCCGGAGCCTAGAAAATTGATTTTCTTCTTCCGTAGGAAACCTGCATCTTCGTCATCACATATGCTTACATGCTTTTCAATTTGTCTGATTTTTGATGCAAATGCTGGTGGTGGCAATAAACAAATGAATGATCAGAAAAGTCACTGTAGGTTTGTAACAAACGAGGAACCAATAGCAACAGGTAGCAAAAGTATATCGTGAGCCCAATTCTAATCTAACACCACCATCAATAAAAAAATTACGAAGGCAATTTTAAGGAAACAAAACGAGGGCAGGGCATCCAAGTTTTCTAAATTAATTTTCTGTTACACTCTCTCTATTTGCGTGGGCCGTGGGGATTTCCAAGGGCACCGGTTATCAGGGTTTGGCTTCCTTTGATAGAGAGGGCTTATGGTGTTTCTGTAATATTTGTTTAACTTAAGAAACACTGCCCCATCCGATCCCTAGGGAGGCGTTCCATCAGCCTTCTGGCAGCTGTCTGCCTCTCTATCTTGGCCTATGTTCACACCATACATTTAAAGCACCTGACTTTCCCCAAATAATCCTGGCAACTGCAGTTTGTTAAGCATGCTGGGAATTGTAGCTATGTGAGGTGGTAAACTACAGCTCCCATAATTATTTGGGGGCAGTCAAGTGCTTTAAATGTATGGTGTATATGCAGTCTCTGTCTCAAAAATGAAGTTGTCTCTTACAAACAACTTAAGATCCAGCTGTGCTTGGGGAGTGGGTGGGAGTGTGTCAATGTCCCTGAGCTCTGTTGGATTTCTCCATTCAGAATATTCTAGGGAATGTTCCAGTTATTTATGAGTGTCCAACTGATGCACAACTGTACACACAAACATCATGCCAAACCAGAAGTGAATTTAATAATTGCAAAAACGGCTCTAGAAGAGCCCAGAAATGGGAAAAAATGAGTGAAAACAGCGCCTATCTATCCCAGGAGCCTTGTAAGAGGAATCCTAGGAGCCCTTGCGCTGACCATTGAGGCCTGTGGAGTTTGAGAAGGTTTGTAGGGAACAATTGTGGTGGAGTTTGGCATTGGGTAAGCACTGCTGGCTTTTTAAAGGGTTTACAGAGGTTTCAAGGGTGTGTTTGCAGGTTTTTCCAATGGTGCTTCAAATATACACAATTTCACTGACGCGAATAGTACCTCGAAACATAAGCCCTGTGTAAATTAGTTTTGTATTTGGGAAAATATAGTTCTTCCTACAGGCACAGAATTCATTGCTATTATCATTGCTCTGTGGATTGTGGCTGCATGGATATCATGAGCACCTGCTGAATCTTGTCAGCAATTTCTGCCCTCTGTACAATACTTTAATTTTATTATTTTAATTTCTTTAGGGAGCTATGCACTTCCCACTTCACAACTCCCACACAGGAATGAACATTTACCCAGATATTTAAAACGATGGCTAAAGGAAATAACTAGGTTGCCCATTTATCCCACAGCAAAGCTGGTACCAGTGTGCAAAACACCCATTTCCATTTTGCAACTGCATTTAGCATTTAGCATCATGCATTTAGCATTTAGCATTTAGCATCATGCATTTAGCAGAGAGAGAATGACAGAGATTTGGAGTAACAAATGCAACTTAAATTGTTTGTGTTTTGTTAGCCAACTTATGTACTCTGAAATAGAAACATTTTGACAAAATAAACAACCCGAGCCAGTTGTAGCTACTAAAAATGCAAAGTAAGAACCGAAAAAGACCCGTGCAACCAGTCACCACAGAGCACCTCCTAAAGGCACATCCTTGACAGCATCACCCTAAGTGCACAATTATTTGGGGCATAGTTATGAGAAAATACATACGTATATAATTGTCTCTCCCTCTGAGGTTAGCATCTATGCACACTGTGTATGTGTTTTTAGGAAACATTTTACATGCAAATGATCTTATTGCACACTGCCACTATAGTTTTAATGCATCGGCAGTTTATAAATGGTCTTGTTTTTATTTTTATTTTCCGACACCAAGGGGGGGGGTGGAGAGCAGGCGGGGGGGTTGGCTGCCCACAGGGGTGTGGCGCGCATCCTGGGGGTGTGGTACGCCATCTGCAGGGGCATGGCACCCGGTGCGGGCGGGGGGGCAGCTGCAATGGCACCCTGCCAGGATCGCGCTGCCAGGGGCTGTGCACTCCTCTTCCTCCACCAGTGACCCCAAGTTCTGAATTCAGGGTGCATGTAGCATCCCAAAACCAAAACATCTGAATGTTTTATTCAGTGCTTTTAGTCCTTAAAAAAATGTTTATGGGTACTCTCATTTTCCTACTCATACGGCCCCTCAATGAGGCCAAACAAAACACTCACAAAATGTTTAGGGGTATGCGTCACCACCAGAAAAAAGCACTGGTTTTATTGTTTTTTTATGTGTTGGAAAGCTGCCTAGAGTGGCTGGGGCAACCCAGCGAGATGGGCAGGGTATAATCATCATCATCATCAGGCCTACAGGCATTTCAGAGCCACTGAATCTGCCTTGCCCCACCTTCCAGTCTCTGCTTCTCAATTTGTATTGTATTATTTTCTGCTTGCCGTTGTTTTATCGACTGTAGTTTAGAAACTATATATTGTACTTGTTAAGAGTGGATTTCTGTTACTTTTTATATGCTGGTATTTAATATTATTCTATACTATTCTAATGAATTACTTTATTTGATGTAGGTTGCGTATTTTAAAGTGATGTTTTATTGTCACATTTTTGTCTTGCATTAGATTGGTACATTCTTTTGCTTCTTCAGCTTGTAAACCGCCTTGGGTATTGTAAGATAAAAAGACGGTATACAAATTAAAAGGGGTGGTGGTGATGATGATGATGATGAACGAGATTTGGAAATTCAACCCATTTTGAAGAGCGCCCTTTTGCTGTTTTCCTGAGGGATTCCACCCAACCCCAACCCCACCCCTCATGAAGATTCATTTCCCCCCCCTCAAAAAACCACGGGATTACTAGAGGGCAGCCTCCCCTCAACTCACACACTTTCCCCCTCTTTTTCAAAACCTTTTCCAGCCAATCCCTCCGTCCCTTTTGTTTGGTTTGTTTTGTTACCCATTCATGAAGGCGCCGGGGCGGGCGAAGTGCCGCGCATGCGCTAGCAGCCGTCCCTCCACTCCGACGGGCCGAAGGGGGCCCAGGTGAGCGCCTCGGCAGGTGAAGGCGGCAGAAAGAGAGCGCGCGTGCGCTGAGGTCCCGCTCCGGCTTCTCCTCCCTTCCCCATCTCACCGCAAGCCAGGAAATAACGGCTCCGCCGGGGACGTTCCATCGCGGCCCATTCGCCCTCCCTCCACCGCGCGGCGGCGTGGGAGGCGGCAAAATGGGGGGGGGGGCACAAAAAGTAGACGTCATGGATGGGGCTAAGCTAGGATTTATGTTGGGGGGGGCAGGCTTCATGTTGGGGGGTGGGGGGGCAGAATCTCAATTAAGTTTTTTTTTTTACTTGATTGGGAGGCAGCCCCTCCCCCTTGGCTACACCGGTGGGAGGGGGGGCTCCTGTTTCTGGGTTATATGGGCTGCCCCCAGTGGCGTAGCGTGGGGGGTGCAGGGGGGCCGGCCGCACCGGGTGCAACATCTGGGGGTTAGGGTTAGGGTTAGGGGGCGCAAATCCACGGGTTAGGGGGCGCAAATCCACGGGTCAGGGGGCGCAAATCCATGGGTTAGGGGGCACAAATTACTTGCCTTGCCCCGGGTGCTGACAACCCACGCTACGCCACTGGCTGCCCCCGCCCCCATGGGACAAGGTGAGGCGACAGGATCCCCAGGGTTAGCAGGATCTTTTATTTTCTGCATTTACATCCCCACCATTTTTCTCCATGCAGCTCCAAGGGGACTTGCCTAGTTCGCCTGCCCCTCATTTAATCCCCACAACAACCCTGTGAGGCAGGTTAGGCTGAGAGGTAGTTGCTGGCCCAAGGTCAGCTTCATGGCCGAGTGGGGAATCGAACCTTCATCTCCCAGGTCCAAGTCCAATGCTCTAACCATTGTACCACCACTGGCTCCCCCTCCTTTGTTTCTGGTTTCGATCTTCACTCACCCCTTCTTCTCCCCTGAAGTGGGAACCAGTGCAGGGGGTGAGTATTCTGTGGTTTGCCTCAGGTGCCAAAATGGCTTGTGCCAGCTCTGCCCCCCCCCCCACGCATTGTTCTTTTTCACAATTAACACAGTGGTACCTCAGTACATACGTTTCAGGTTACAGACTCCGCTAACCCAGAAATAGTACCTCGAGTTAAGAACTTTGCTTCAGGATGAGAACAGAAATCGTGCTCTGGCGGCGCAGCAGCAGCAGCAGGAGGCCCCATTAGCTAAAGTGGTGCTTCAGGTTAAGAACAGTTTCAGGTTAAGTACGGACCTCCGGAACGAATTAAGTACTTAACCCGAGGTACCACTGTAGTTATTATTTATTGAGTTTGTTTATTTTATCCGGAAGGTGGAAAGATCAAAAGAATATGATATCCAGCAGTGTGGATTAGGTATGTTACTGCAGCGTTAATTAAAATGTGTTCCGTTTGCCCTCACGGTACATAAAGAGAGAGTTAAGCTACAGGGAACCAGGCAGAGGGCCTTATCGGTAGTGGCGCCTGCCCTGTGGAATGTCCTCCCATCAGATGTCAAAGAGATAAACAACTACAGTTGTACCTCTGGATACAAACAGGATCCGTTCCAGAGCCCCATTCGCATCCAGAAGCAAACGTAACTAGCGACGATATGTCTGCGCACACACGCGTAGCTTTTCGCCGCGTCTGCGCATGCGCGTGGCGTCATTTTGAGCGTCTGCACATGCACAAGTGGCGGAACCCGGAAGTAATGCGCTCCATTACTTCCAGGTTGCCGCGGAGCACAACTCGAATGCGCTCAACACGAAGCATGTTAAACCCGAGGTATGACTGTCCCTGACATTTAGAAGACATCTGAAGGCAGCCCTGTTTAGATAAGTTTTTAACGTGTGACATTTTAATGTATTTTTATCTTTATTGGAAGCCGCCCAGAGTGGTTGGGGAAACCCAGCCAGATGGGCAGGGTACAAATAATAAATTATTTTTATTTATTTATTTATTTATTTATTTATTATATCATCTAGATCTCTATCTATCCATCTATGCTAAACCAAGGACAAAATCAGTCAGCACCTAGAAGCCAACACTACAGCAAGACCTCCAATGAGGCTTATATGGTGGTGACTGCTCTTTAAATGGTACTTTAAAATGTGGTAAACCCAACCTGGTGCTTTTTGGTAGTACTCTTGCTCATTTTGACGAGTGGGAAGCCCTGAACTTCCACCGAAATGGCCAGAGCTTGCAGCATCACTGTTTTAGGGAGCAGCAGTTTGCACTCATTCACTGGTCTTCATTTGGTGGGTCAGGACCAGCTACTGGGTCATACATAGCCTGATCCAAGGTGGGTCGCAACAGGAGCACTACCACCATATATGGTTTAAGATTAAGAAATGGGTCCCCAAATGCATGTATGTGTAAAAGGTGGGTCCTGTATCTGAAAAGGCTGATACCAAAACACATTCACTGCATCTGATATTATTTGTTTGTTTATTTTCAGGGTACCTACAGAAACAAAATGCTGTACAAGTGTAAGATGACAGTTTGCCCTTGTTCCCTAAGGCCCACACTCATCAGTAAGAATATCAGCACACAGCAAAGTTGAAAGTAGATTGAGGGTGAGTTGAAGTGATAAAGCTGTAAGCCATTCAGGGTCCAACTCAGCTCATGAGGTTCTGCCCCCTAACCTAAACTCAGAATGGGGTAAAGAGGCTACAAAACAGAAAGGAAATATTTATCATTTTTTTAAAAAAAAATCATTAACCATAATGCTGGGTATCTGTAACCGATTGCACTTCAAGGAACACGATCCTTTTCATAAAGTGTATAATAAGCAGTTATTGTTCAACTATTTAGTTACAATTCATATGCAAAACTTTCCCATTCATAGGATGCCCTAAATAAAAGCATTTCTAAATTAAATTTGAGATACGCTAATTCCTTGACTAGCTCCTATTTGGGGCGGGGGGGGGAGAGAAAGAAGGTATTTCACAAACTACATGCAATGAAATAATAGCTTGAATTCTGATTTAAATGAAAGTGGGCAAACTGATTCCAAACACTGGATGAGAAGCCATTGGGGGGGGGGCGTAACCTGCAGTGAAGAAAATAAGGAGCATCCTTTCTCCCAGCTCTCTGCCCCTCTTAATCTGTACACACATTCACCCTATCTTCCAAAGCTGCTTTTCTTAAAAATAAAATGAAGCAAACCTTGTTGAGATCCTAGTATATGCTGCTTTGCATATCTGATACACTGGCTTAACGGGTTTTCACATGACACTCTAGCTCATGTTCAATAAATGCATGAAGTCCTCCACCCCAAAGTCAATGTTTTGTGCAATGTCTGTAAAGGAAGGTGTGTGTCTGTGTGTGTGTGTCTGTGTGTGTCTGTGTGTGTGTGTCTGTGTGCAAAAGTATGCATGACAGCCTCTCCTTTGCAAACACCATGCCAAGTGCATGGACACCAGGGGGACAAGGCCAGAAAGGGGATTTGGGGGGGGGTGAAACTTCAGTCCTGTTCTTTCCTCCTTCCATTCATGCACCGAACATAAGGGAAGGTTCATGGGTGTACTGCTAATCTGTGTGACATGCTCCAAACACACCAAAAGTGCTATCAAAGCAGTAACAGAAGTTGTATTCCAAAGCCCTGTGAACGAAAAGGGCTTCATTTTAAAAACCCAGTTTTCTTCCTAAGTTGAATCTATTTGCCTTTACACACTTCAAAATGTGAGGGCAAACCTCACAAAAACTGTTCTGAGTTCTAATAAATATTCATCCTTCCAAACTTAAACACTTTATATCCTATTGGTTTCTGTTGGAGAATTAAACACATGATGAACTCTCTCCCACTGAAATTTACAGAGCTTACAAGTGGTCAGTCTTGATTGGATCATGTTAGTTGCAAATAACTGTTCAGGCATTTGCCTGCTTGCAGTTGGAAGTGCC
This sequence comes from Podarcis erhardii, assembly GCF_964252035.2. Taxonomy (NCBI): domain Eukaryota; kingdom Metazoa; phylum Chordata; class Lepidosauria; order Squamata; family Lacertidae; genus Podarcis; species Podarcis erhardii. Next base: position 64,966,587 of record NC_138512.1, on the reverse strand, counting down.
ACTAAATAAGTATAGCAATATTGAAAGAGAATATTTTGGTGCGCTACAAATGCAGACGTTTGGCAGTGTTTTCCTCCATTATGTGTTCAAAGAAAGAAATAAGACTGCCAGCAGAAGAGAATAGTCACGCCTTTAGCTCTGCTACTTATGACACCTCCAGGGCAGCCTGGATCATAGATCTGTTTTCCAAGCTGTTGCTTTTTAAGAGAACTTTTTCATGAAACGCAGCTTCATGTATGAAATCGTAAGGAAAGTTACGGTCATGCAAGCAAGTGCAACATGGTTCTGCCACAGGCCCCATGCAGTTGGTTCGATGCCTTGGCTTTTGAGATACTGTTCTCCAGTGCACCTACAAAGAAGTACAAGTAGACATTTTGAGAATTAGTCCTAGAATTGCAATATATTATAAGTGTCCCCTTCCCCTCCAGAAGTAGCCAGCGACTTTGTTGCTTAGCACAGAAAGAGCACATAGCCCTTTCCCAATGGTAAAATAAGGTAAAGGGTAAAGGGCCCCCTGACCATTAGGTCCAGTCATGACCGACTCTGGGGTTGTGGCACGCATCTAGCTTTATTGGCTGAGGGAGCCGGCGTACAGCTGGGCCATGTAGCAAGCATGACTAAGCCGCTTCTGGCAAACCAGAGCAGCGCACGGAAACTCCATTTACCTTCCTGCCAGAGCGGTACCTATTTATCTACTTGCACTTTGACGTGCTTTCGAACTGCTAGGTTGGCAGGAGCAGGGACTAAGCAACGGGAGCTCACCCTGTTGCGGGGATTCGAACCGCCAACCTTCTGATTGGCAAGCCCTCGGCTCTGTGGTTTAACCCACAGCGCCACCCTAGAAGGTCCCAGTTTCAGTCCTGGGCATCTGCCGTAGTGGAGCAGGAAAAGATTCCTTATCTTAAACTGAAGAGCCACTGCCATCAGTGTAGACAGCACTGAGCTAGATGGACCACTGATCTGACTCATTATAAAACAAGGATAGCTAAGCTTTTTGGCCTAAGGGTGCATCTGTCCTTAGCCAACACTCTGGGGACCACATGGCAGCAGTAGTTTTGGCTAAGAATCAAGGTAGACACCACACAGAACACAACCTCCATCCTCACCTGGTCAGCTGAAGAGGGATACTGACCCCCTCTGCACTCCATGGATGATCAGTCTGATGACCAAGGAATGGGCAATTTGCCTTCCCATCAGGGTACTGGGTTTGGCAGATTAAAAAACTTCTCCACCTAACCCCAGTGCTGCATATAATTTTAACTTCTTTTTTTGACATTACTGCAGAATTAGTAGGATCATTTGGGGGAAGGGATTTGCTTGGGCAGTGGTGGTGAGACTACATCAGCCACCCCTACCCCCCAGGTATAAATCAGCTTCCTATCAGGCCATCCAACATGACCGAGATTAAATTCAGCACAGAAAAACGTTCAGACTATGCATGGATTTTCCATATGCCTACAAGTGGGCAGTAAGCATGATCCTAGTTTCATGGTTATGAATTATCTTGCAATTAAGACAGCTGTTTTTTGTATGTACTTAATGAAATAAGATATATACAGTATAGTGAAATGTCCCTCTGACCTGATTTGCCTCAGGGGTTTCCAGAATCCCTCATTTAAAGGGATTAGGCTAAAACCATTCATAGTACCACTGCTATAATAAATAGTGTAGCGTCAAAACAGTAACATAGCAATTTCTTTCTAATGCCTTTCTTCCTCTGGGAGACATCCAAAACAATGACCAAGGCTCACCTAGGTCCATTCACATTGCATTAAACTATGGTTCAGTATGTCTGAATGCAGTCGTCATATTAATGTGAACAGTACTCTTGTGGGGGTTTGTAGGTGCCTCCTGCTAATTGGGTTAGATCTAGTTAGAATGAAAATATATTTTACTTACATCTGTAATTTGCTGAGATCTGTACAGTTAGAATTGCTCCAATTTTCATTCATGCTTACATTGCAGAAATTGAGATCAGCAAGTTCATTAACCTGCAGTGCCTTTGAAAGTAAGAAGAAAAAATGATATAAAGGCATAGTAACAGCAAGAGAGTTGTTGCAGTGTAGTTTCATGTAAAAAATGTTGTAGTGTGCAGACTATTCTTTTCTCACTAGTATAGGATAGAAAATGAGCTGAGAGTTTGTTTTGCTGATTTAGTCCTCACTTCAGCTATGACATTTGTTGGGTGATATCAGACAAGCCATTATCATTCAACATTCCCTCTTCCGTTTGCAATATGGGAGTAATATTGTTGTAAGGAACACAAAGGTTGTATGTGAAATGCTCTGAGCATTTGGAGAAAGTGTCATATATATTTGCACATTTATTATTATTTACAACCATATAATGGGGATAAGGTTTATTTGAAATTGGTGGCTCCCAGACTGTAGACTTTTTTGTGGTGGTGAGTATAAAGGAAGCTATTCTTCAGCCCAGATTACTACAGCTGGAACAGCTCAATCGGTAGATCATGGGGCTCTTAATCTCAGGGTCGTGGGTTCAAACCCCACATTGGGCAAAAGATTCTTGCATTGCAGAGGGTTGGAGTAGATGAACCTTGCGGTCCCTTTCAACTCTCTTGATTCTATGATTCTAAGTGACTTAGTATGCATATGTTCCAGCAATCCATGAAGTGCTTCAGCCCAGGTCGACTTTAGGGGCAGCTGTTAACCGAGGCATTGCAGACAGCTTCAGGATTATGTTGAAAGTGATATGTCCTTTTGCTTTCAGTGGATCTTAACAACACAATTCTGTGCATGCTTATTCAGGAGTATGACCTACATTCAGTGGGTAGACTCTCTAGCAAGTATGTTTACGGCTGTAACCTTAGTCACAACTCACTTTAGCTGCTGGATTGAGGGCAAAGCCTGTAAAACTCAAAAAGCAACAAATATATATGCCTGTAATTAGGGGGCAGAATTTCCAAGGGCTTGAGCTTGTCTTTCACCATTATAGGTAGAATAGTTACTTTTCTGGGGGGAAATGATTCTTCGCATAAAGCACTTACTGTCATCCCATATCGAGGTATACTGAAGTACTGGAGCCAGGCAAGCCAAGGCAGTATACTGGTGAGATTTACCAGCAACCCAGAGAAAATCTGCAGACAAAACCATAATTAAAAATTCAATCCGATGACGCTTTGTAGTCAACAATCTGGATTTACATAATAAAGAATTAATAAGCCATTTTGTTACAAGGAGTGAGATGCAACATAACCAGACAATGGTATAATTGTACAGTTGGTACAAAATTGTTTGGGAATCAGCCCTTCTTGAAAGATTTAACAAATAAACTGCGGCTGACACACGGACAGATCAAGAAAGATGGCTTTACTCCAGTGTGGTTTAATTTCATAACATATGCCAATACAGTGGTACCTCTGCTTACGAACTTAATCCGTTCTGGAAGTCCGTTCTTAAACCGAAACCGTTCTTAAACTGAGGTGTACTTTCCCTAATGAGGCCTCATATTCTGTTCTTGGACCGAGGTAAAGTTCGCAAACCGGGACACTACTACCGGTTTTGTGGACTTTGTAAACTGAATCATTCTTAAACCGAGGTACCAGAAAAGGACTGTTCTTAAACCGAGGTACCACTGTGTTCCAGAAAATGAACCATTCCAGCCCCCATCAGCATTTGGCTCAATCTGATTGATCTAAATTTAAACATAAAGTATTAGCTTCACTTTGAAACCCCTTCCCACGTCCATCAATTTACCAAAACTTTATATTGTTTCATAGGTAATGTAAGAGGAAAAATGACCATTTCTCATACTTAATCTAAGCACAACCACAAGGGCGTTTAGTTATGTGAAGTTGAATGTTATCTGTTAACTCTTCTATCCTGTTTCCCCGTTGTTTTTGTTTAAACCAATTCAGGAACCAAGAACTTACACGTTGACCACTAATAATGAACCCTATGTTGTAGATCGCACTGCAAATTTATTATGCTAATTTTGTGATAGACAAATGACATGAGAAAACTTGGTCTATTTATTTGTATTGTTTACTATCCCTGTGGTCCTTGTTTATAAAACTCAATAAAAAGTGATTCCGGCAATAAAGTTTTAGTTATTAAAAAAAGGGGGCACCCACCTGATTCAGTTTCCTAGCTGCTGCAATGCCAGCAACTTCCTATCAACCATTTAAGGATACTCACAATCATAAAAACAAAGGTGATGGTCATGAGTAGATTTGCTACAGCCACGACACTCTGTCCTGCGGCAATTGCTAGCGCCATAGAAGTCGCTGTGTAAGATACCATCATCAGAGTAAACATCATGATAAAGAAGGCCTCTGCTGTTGGCTTTAGACCTTAGAGATCGAAAAGAAAAAGCGTGCTGTTTGACGAAGAATATACAGTCAAATCTTGTACCATGTTACTAGTTTATTACGCATCATAGACTTTGCATACACTTTATTTTCATGATGTTGCATCCTTATATTTAATAACATCTGCATGGGCGAAATGCTTTCTACTCCTTGTGCAGTTTACAACGAATAATATGACGTTGCTCATATTATTTTAGTTTTAGGTGGAAAGCTGAAAGAGGGTGACTTGCCAATGGCCCATTCAGACATTACTTGGCCTTTGGAACAAGCCTGGGCGATATATCGCCCTGGACTGATATAAGGGGCAGACTGCGATGACAGCTTCACTCAGCGGTATATTGCAGATGAAACTGCTGTCTCCAGAATCCCTTTACAACCAGCGCCTAGCGCACCGAGGGAGCAACAAGCTGCAGACAGGCACTGGAAGCAGAGCAGCCGCAGTTTCACCCAGCGATAAACCGCTGGGTGAAAGCACCATCCCACTCTGCCCTCATACATCTCAGGTTTGCAGTAGTATGGAAAAAGTACGGGAGTGGGAGAAACAAAAAGGACTAAATTCAAGACAAAGCTCCAAAACACTTCAATGAGGACAAAGCATAGCAGCGATCATGAAATGATGCCTATCTGATTAGGGTGCCAGAGAGTGTTATTTTTCTTGAAAAAGAGGTGCCGGAACTCACCATGAACTCCTCCCTTGTTCTCTTATAATGGCAATAGTGCCCACCTGAGAGGTGCGAGTTCTGGCGAGTTCCAGCTGAAAAAAAGCCCTGGTGACGGAGGGATGGAATATCCTAGTGTGTAGGGTTGATGGGCTGGAAAGCAGAACAGGAGCATTTGCACACGACAAAATTTTGTTGCAGGATCCACTTGGCAAGCTTCAAGGACAACATACTTACCTAACATGAAATAAACAATGCTGGTGAAGATAATGCTTGGTAAAGTCCTCATGGGTATTAAATCAGCCATTAGCTTTGAGAAGAAATATGCAGAAATTCTGTAGTATCCGCTGATGTACTCATGTCTATGAATATAAACAGTACAATATTATCAGGTAAAGTTTTAAAGTACTCAAATAATTTCACACAATAAACAACCAAGATACATTGTATGCAGTTTGGCAAAACTTTGATGTTGCCATAATAAAATCATCCAAAAAATAAAAAAGTACATCTGTTCAGTCTTATTTATCAGTCTTTCAATAAAATGTTATGCTAGGATTAAATCGTTTTTTTAAAAAAAAAATTACCATAAAAATATACATTGGGGTCATGCAGACCAGAGGTGTAAAACAGTTACTTCCTCTTCTCAGGGGAGGCTGGAAATTGTAGTTTGGGTTAGACTGTAAGACTGTCTCCTTCCCTTTAGAACTTCTTGGGTGTTAAGATCAGCATAGGGTAGAAGTCTTGGTAGTTCACTACCCTCAGATTTTTTTTTGGGGGGGGGGAGCGGCCTGGAAGAGGGTGGACCCTATGCTGTAATAATAATTTTATTATTTGTACCCCACCCACCAGGCAGGGTTGCTCCAGCCGCTCTGCGACTTCCAACAGATATAAAATCATAGTAAGACATCAAACATTAAAAAACCCTATACTGTAAAATTACCTCTTCACAGAGGTGTGTCTGGGACCTTTCTGTCTCATGCTGAAGATACACCCTCTTTTCCTGGCCTTATATATTAGGACCCACCCTATTTCTGTGACTCTTAATATGTTTTGAACTCGTTTTAATAATTACGTTTTTAAATTGCAACCTGCCTTGGGACCTTATGGTGAAGGGTGGGTAAGAAAGATGATTCTTGAAATAAATAAATAAAATAAACAAATAAATAAGGTAAATAATAATAATAATATACAGTGTTGCCTGTTCAGCAGTGTTCTACTTACATAAATATCTTCTTCTCCACAACAAAAAGTTCAATAGCAGAAATGCTGCTGAAACACTGGTTGGTGGTCATAAAGAACATAGCACCAATTCTATGGGGTGGGGGGGAAATAGGGGTTGTCACTGTAAAGCCTTTGAAAAAATATTTGATATTCACAAAAAGGATCCCAGAAACCCACTTTCTTAGCAAGCTCATCCTTGGATGACCCCATGTTCTCATCTTCACCACTGCCTCACCCACCGGGAAAAGAGCTGTAACCTCCATTTCTGGTAGAAAACAGGCATTTACAGTGTATGCCCTTGGGTAGCTGCCAATTTATGTTAAAGATACTATCCCCTTGGGAGGTAAGTTGAGGCAGAATGGGAGGGGCCAGTACCCTGCAAATAAATAATAATAATAATAATTTATACCCCACGCATCTGGCTGAGTTTCTCCAGCCACTCTGGGCGGCTTCCAACGGAATATGAAAATGCAATAACCTATTAAACATTAAAAGCTTCCCTAAACAGGGCTGCATTCAGATGTCTTCTAAAAATCTGGTAGTTGTTTTTCTCTTTGACATCTGGTGGAAGTCAGAAATTTAAAGGAGGAGCTGCCATCGCCTGCTTTTACAAGACGGAGCGCTAAGATACTGGCTGGTTAGCAGTCCCATCCAGTTAAAGAATAAAAGAGATGTATAAAGTCCAAGCAGAAGCTAGTATTTGTTTTACAGGCTGTGTTTTTCAATTGACAAGAGCTAAATTTCAAGCTTCAAAATGGGAGGCATCAATGCTTCTGATTGCTTCCAGTTGCAGGAAACCACAGGAGGGGAGAATGGGCTCGGGCTCAGATCCTGCTTGCTGGATTCCCACAGGCAAACTGTGATGCTGGTATGAGATGGGCCATGGGCCTGATCCAGCCTGATCTTCTTATCTTCTTAGAAGAAGAGTTTGGATTTTATATCCCGCCTTTCACTCCCTTTAAGGAGTCTCAAAGTGGCTAACATTCTCCTTTCCCTTCCTCCCCCACAACAAACACTCTGTGAGGTGAGTGGGGCTGAGAGACTTCAAAGAAGTATGACTGGCCCAAGGTCACCCAACAGCTGCATGTGGAGGAGCGGGGAAGCGAACCTGGCTCACCAGATTACGAGTCTACTGCTCTTATCCACTACACCACACTGGCTTAAGAAGTCTGAAGATTTCTCTAGAATCAAAAACTGCCGCCATTTTCTCCTCACACAGCCCCCAGATTGCTCACCTGTTCTGCAAACCAGTAGTGTCATTCGTTACCCCAAAGAATATGGCACCTACAACTGCTGCCAGGAAAACGGTAACACAGATCTGAAACATAAACGAAATATACAGCAGTGTTATATCACATACAGTCAAGTGCAAAAATCACTAGCTGTCAACTACAAAATTGAAGAGAAATACAAATCAAATTCCTTCTAAAAATTGGACTTGTCGTTAGCAACGAAACACCCTCCAGCAGCTAAAAACCATCACAAGTACCATATTAGTTATCATGGTTTCATATAGAACTTTGGAATTTAGCAGGTTAAACCTGCTGCAGCCTGAGAAACAGCATACCAGACACGTGCCTTTTTCTTTAAGAAGGCATTTGAAATCGGCTCAAGCTGTTTATATTTTGCAATTGACTTTTATTTTTCGGATTATGGCTGTTTCACTGAGGTCTCATCTGCTGCTATTTATTTTGTGGGTGCACGATTGTATTTTTTTGTGTGTGTTTTTTTACCGTTCAATAGAATTCTATTCATATCTACTCGGAAGTAAGTTCCTGGAATGCAAAGGGGCTTCCTCCCGAGCCTGGGAAATAGAATTGCAGCCCCAGCGTATTTTTATTATTCAATTTCTTAGCATGATCTACATTTGAAATATTATTGATATCATTAATAAAATAATATTAGTGATAAAATAAGTATCATAACTGGCAGTGGCCTGTGATGTATGCAGCAGACTTTGAAGAATGGTGTTGATTCAAGGCAGCCCAAATAGGTTCAGAATAGGGTTTCCCAAACTTGAGTCTCCAGCCTTTTTTTGGACTACAATTCCCTTCACCCTTGACCACTGGCCCTGCTAGCTAGGGATGATGGGAGTTGTAGTTCAAGTTTCGGAAACCCTGGTTGAGAAGGGTTTTTTATTATTACAGTGGTACCTCTGATTACGAACTTAATTTGCTCTGGAGGTCTGTTCTTAACCTAAAATCATTCTTAATCTGAGGTACCACTTTAGCTAATGGGGTCTCCCGCTGCCACCACGCCACCGCTGCGCAATTTGTGTTCTCATCCTGAGGTAAAGTTCTTAACCCGAGGTACTATTTCCAGGTTAGCAGAGTCTATAACCCAAAGTGTTTGTAACCAGAGGTGTTTGTAATAAGGTTACCAGATTTTTTTCAATGAATCCAGGGATACTTTTCAACTTCAGTAGGAATGATAGGATTTTATTAGGGGACTGATTTATAAATACGGGGACTGTCCCCGGGAAACGGGGACGTCTGGTAACCTTAGTTTGTAACCCGAGGTACTACTGTATTATAAAGTGTGATATATGGTGAACATTATTTCTCTTTTTAGCTGATGAAGTATCTACTGGTATACTAATGTACTTGGAGCACACAAGGCTATATCAGCGGTGGCGGGGACTGCTGAAGGCAAGGATAAGTGTTTGAATGACTGAATGACTACATGAAGGCTTCTCTAACCCGCCACCCTGATGTTGTTGGACTACAACTCCCATCATTCCTGGCCATTGGTCATGCTGGCTAGGGCTGATGGGAGGTTGGAGGTGCACCAGATTGATGAAGGATGCTTTAAAGTGTTGGCCATTGTGGGTAGGGCACCGTTTGGACTCAGAATGTATTGGGCTGGTACTGCCAGAATGGTTAAGACCGCATATCAAGAATTAAGTATGAATGATTAAAACCACGGCCAATGTGATGGTATCAGGCAGTTTGGCAAGAGCAGCCCTCAAAACGCAACAGAGGGCCCTCCATACATGGTACCGTGATGTTAAGAACCTGCCGAAAGGACCAAATGTCAGGGATAATCCAAGCACTAAGCCAATTGTAGTAGAAAACAAGGATCATAGCAAGGCCCAATTGAGAAGATTAAAAAAGAACTGTAGGGCATTTGGAGACCGCATTTCAAATCCATTCCTAATGAGGTTAGGGAGATCAAAACGATTGGAGGGGCTGGGGAGTCAGGACCCTGGAAGATTAAAAAGCTCTAAAAGGGCATTATTCTTGTCACAAGGTCAAGCTTTTACAAAGCAATTAAGAGAGATCTCCATAATATCAACATACACATGGAATCAAAGGCCGTAATTCTAGGAGATTTTTGGCTTGTGGACAGCAGAAGTTTAAGAAGGAATCAAATGGATCTAATTAGATGTTTTATAGAGCCCCAACGTCTAAGGGCCAAATAGGTTTGCTGAACATCTGAAGCGCAAAGGTGGGAGAAACTTAAGCCTTCTCGTGGCCTTCCTCTTCTCCCCTGCGCTCCCCTCCCCAAGATAATCTTCTTCTTTCAGGACACCCAGATGCATATTTGTTGGGGCTCAGAATAAATGCAGCTGGGGAAAATACAGGCCTAAAGCTGATTTGGGATAAGCAACATTTCCTTGTTCACCACTTCAAATCATATCCCGCCTCAGCCACTTTTTTGACCAGGAGCAGGGAACCTTTTTATTTTCTTCTTTTTTATGCATAGCTTTATACAGTGGTACCTCGGGTTAAGTACTTAATTCGTTCTGGAGGTCCGTTCTTAACCTGAAACTGTTCTTAACCTGAAGCACCACTTTAGCTAATGGGGCCTCCTGCTGCCGCCGCGCCGCCGGAGCACGATTTCTGTTCTTATCCTGAAGCAAAGTTCTTAACCTGAAGCACTATTTCTGGGTTAGCGGAGTCTGTAACCTGAAGCGTATGTAACCTGAAGCGTATGTAACCTGAGGTACCACTGTACTATAAACAATGAAGGGAAAAGAGAAGTGGCAGTAAAGCATGTCAATTCATCGTACCAGTTTAAAAGGTCGGGCCTAATAAAACCAAGTGGGGAACTTTTTTTTCAGCCTGAGGGATGCTTTCTCTTCAGAGCACCCTTCCAGGGTGGAGTGATGGGCTACAGCTACAGTCAGCTGAGTCAACTGCAGGTGCAGAGATCACATGCTCTTTGCTTCCAGCCCCATCTTAGCCTGGGCCAGGCACAGCTGTGAACATTACCTCAGGCATTCCCCACCTGTGTTTAGCTGTCATTCTCTTCAAGCTGCTATGTGCACGCAGCCAAACAATGCCCTTCTTCTTCCCTCCTTGCCTGCCTACGGGCTGAGGTGACAGTAGTGGTGGGGAGAGGGGCATTTGGGCAACCTTTCTTGCTTTGATCAATTCTTCCACCGGTCCCATATTCATTCCACCGAGTCCCTGCTGCTGCTGCTCTCTGCAAGGTCCCCCCCAACTCCGGCAGTCTTCGCCCTCCCTGTCACTTTCCCCCGAGCAAGCCTCTTCCAGGTGATCCTCACCCTCAGAGCCAGTCTCCTCTTCCCCTAAGGCAGCGGTTCTCAACCTGTGGGTTTCCAGATGTTGTTGGACTACAACTACCATCATCTCTGAGCTCTGGCCTTGCTAGCTAAGGGTGATGGGAGTTGTAGTTCAACAACATCTGGGGACCCACAAGTTGAGAAAGGCTGCCCTAAGGAATCGTCGTATCCCCTGCTTTCACCATCGACCTCTTTCCGTGCCCTCTGTGTAGGAGCCAGTCATAGGACACAGTACATATTTTTGGCCCAATACGTAGGTCTCCTCAGTGAAATGGGTGCTGCTTCCCAATATGGAGTTGGAGACCAGGATAGCTACCATTTATTAATTAATTTATTATTATTATTATTTTTAAAGTCTATGAACAGAAAACCTTGTGGCAAGGGGGAAGGAGACAGAAAACAAGAAACTTAAAAGAGAGACTTCTGGTTATTCAAAACAACACAGACAAAGGTAAAACAAGATAGGGCCTTCTCTGTGTTTGCCCCCCAGACTTTGGCATGCTCTTTCCCCCCAGAGGTATGGATGACACCTACACATGGGTTTTTTTCCACTGGAACAATTCTGGCACCTCTCAGGTAGGCCCCATTGCCATTACAAGAGAACAAGGGAGACGGACGTTCATGGTGAGTTCTGCCACCTCTTTTTCTAGGAAAATAGCACTGCGCCTACATTACTGTTGTTTCAGCGGCAACTCAAAACATACCCGTTTCCCTAGGAATTTTAGTTTTAGTGGCTTGTGCAAATGTCATGGAACCTCTTGTTTTTGCTGCTGGTTTTTACTGGTTTAGATGCTGGTTATTTTAACCGCTTCATTTTCTTGGTTCTGTTTTTTAATTCCATTGCAATATTTAATGGTTGCATCATTTACAGAGAGAGGGAAACAAATCTCATAAATAAAGAAATTGTTTAGGTGAGCGTCTTCCAATATAGTCATGCAACTACCATCCCCCAAACAAAATGTGGGTGGTCATCATGGCTCCGGGTGAAATATTCCAGCATCTATGGAAAAACACTGGTGCATTCTGGTATCCATTTGTTATTTCTGCCATTCTCTCCACCTGGAAGCCCCCAACAGCTTAAAGTTCTTTCTTGTGCAATCAACATGTGCACAGCAGTAACTCACTAGCTGCACAGGTCAATGCAAGTATTGTATCACTGGGGTGTAGATTAATGAAGGAAGCATTTTAAATGACCAGTATTACCTGTGCAATGGAGGCTTGCGGGTTGCCTAGCAGATTTTTGAACGTGCGTTTAGAGACCCACTTGAGCTGGTGAAAGAAGGGAGTGGAGTAGGTGATTTCTCGGAAAGAGGTCTCCCTCTGGCTCCCCAAAGACAGCCTCTCTAATTCTGCTTTGGTTTCTTGGTAGTAAGTGGAACTGGAATACTTTTCTGCCAATTTCTCTGCCAGTGTCTGATCACGACTGATGTGTTCGTCAATGTTATCTTTGGAGAGATGGAGAAATACATTTAACATGGTCTTCTGGATCTTTGGAGTTGAGCTAGAGCACAAAACACAAAATGTAGCATAACATAAAGACCGAGTACTTTATATGATGCAGGTAGCGCTGTGGTCTAAACCACAGAGCCTGGGGGTTGCCGATCAGAAGGTCGGCAGTTCGAATCCCCGCAGGAGGGTGAGCTCCCGGTCCCTGCTCCTGCCAACCTAGCAGTTCGAAAGTACAAGTAGATAAATAGGTACCGCTCCGGTGGGAAGGTAAATGGCGTTTCCGTGCACTGCTCTGGTTCACCAGAAGCAGCTTAGTCATGCTGGCCACATTACCCGGAAGCTGTACGCCGGCTCCCTTGGCCAGTAAAGCGAGATGAGCACCGCAACCCCAGAGTCGTTCATGACTGGACCTAACAGTCAGCAGCCCCTTTACCTTTACCTTTACTTTATATAACATAAGCTTTTGTGGATTAGGGTTCATACCATCCAAAGAGGCGCTTTGCTCTTCGCTTTCAGTTTGGTCCACTGTTTGAATGAAACGGACACAGGAAGAGCCTCAATTGCCCACCTAGTCCAACATCCTGCTCTCAGCAGATACCCATGGGAAACCCACAAGTAGGACTCAAGCACAAGAGCACTTTTCCCTCCTGCAGTTTCCAGCAACTGGCATTCAGAAGCATTACTGTGGAAGCAGAGCATGGCCATCATGCCTAGTAGCTGTTGATAAGTAGATCTTCCATGAATTTGTCTGCTAATGCAGCCTAAGACTGGAATAGCTGCTTCTTCTTTTTGCAGCCATGTTGCATTGGTGGCCCATGGTCATTTTGTGGTCAACTAAGACACCTAGATACTTTTCACATGTACTTGATCTCTCAGGTGACATTCCAAAGTTGGGACATGGTGACAGAGAAGAAGACCCATGTTCAGCCTGACCCTAAAACTGTGGTGGCCAAACTCAGCCCTCCAGATGTTTTGGGACTACAACTCCCATCATCCCTAGCTAACAGAACCAGTGGTCAGGGATGATGGGAATTGTAGTCCGAGGGCCGAGTTTGGCCAACACTGCCCTAATGGAACGACCAAAGTTGTATGATAGGAGCCAGTCCTCCAGGTATTCTGGTCCTAAGCCATTCAATTGCAATCCCAACCCTCTTTGTGCCACGATGAGGTGGTTTTGGATTGAGTGGAGGCCTTTGACGTCTTCCAGCCACAAAGTAACACCAGAGTCACTCTACAAAGGCAGTTTCCCCTTTTCAAGCATGTGAGTGGGCAGAAGAACTATTAGCAGGTCCACATCACCACCAGCAGCATACAGAAAGCACCAAAATGAGGCAAGGAGGGGCTAAGCAGGCCCAGCATGTGCTAGCTCCCCAACCCAACTGCCATCATTTGACAGCATCAGGTCCAATTGCTGCACCAACTCCAGGCTCGCACAGGGATTTATGCCTACTTATGCCCCTGCTAGCATGAGTGACAGGGATCTGGATGCAGTGGTAGTTTGGCAACACTTCACTGCTGCCTGGGCAGCATTTGAGCTTCCTTGTCAGGCTGGTTTGAAACCAGCTCTTTTTTGCTCTGATCCAACAGTTATTTATAGAATCATAGAACTGCAGAGCTGGAAGGGACCACGAGGGTCTAGTCCAACCCCCTGTGATGAAGGAATCTTTCGCCCAGTGTGGAGCTCTAACCCACAACCCTGAGATTAAGGGTCTTATGCTCTGTCGGATTGTAGGTGCTGAGACTTCACCGTGTGTCAGTACCAGTGGGAGGTAGGCAGTACATTGAATGCACACGGATGCACAGCTGAGTGCCGTAATCTGCACAACAGATGGGTATGATCTCTGAATAGATTGTTGTGCTGGCACCGGCACTATACAAACCAGTGGTCTCTGTATGGTATCGTACAGGAGCAATTTCTCTATGGCAAAGCTAATCAACGCAGAATGCATCTCTTCATACAGCACATCAGGCAGTGACTCTAACAAAGAAACAGTGTTTTGCATACCTATTTCAATTTCACCAGTCTTGTTTGAAGCCACAGCCGTCGAGTCTCCATTAATGACATCCAGAAAGAAGTCAGCAGGGTTGTTGTACGGTTCGCACTCATAACCTACAAAGAAATAAAATGCTTGCAGGTCTTTCAATAAGCAGGTGGTGAAAATGTATTGCAAAGTACTTGGGATCGTGTATTCAAAATCTTCAGATCTGTGTCCCCTCCCCCCCCCAAAAAATGTCTCCAGATTATCAAACAGCCTGCAGCCATCCATGCTCTGGTAACTTCAAGACTAGGCTATTGTAATAAATACATCAACCCACTCCCCAGTAGCAAAGCCAAATTGAGCTGACTTTAACAAAACAACAACAGGGAGATATGCTCACATATAGCAGTCCCCACTATGTTCAGTAGAGAGTCTTCAGAAACCTTACCACTGGATTTGAAAAATTCTATGGCGTTCTGAGCTGGTCCATGATAAAGCATCCTTCCTGCTGCCAGCAAGGTCAATTTATCAAACAGTCGGAATATGGAGTAGCGAGGTTGGTGGATGGAAAAGATGATTGTTTTCCCTTGCCTGGCCATCCTGAACAGAGTAGGCAGTAAGAAAGGTGTCAACCGGCTTAAGGTTTTGTAAAACATGGTGTTACTCATTCAAAATCAGCAAGCTAAAAAAAAACCCTGCAATTCATCTTAGGTCGAAATTCTCAAAATGCAGCTGTGCAAAGTGAAGAGACCACCTCTCTCTGTGCTGCCCCACCTCTTCTCTTCTCCATAGCCCAGTAGCTATGACTACTTGCATAATGGGCACTGAATTGATGTTCTAGCTACCTGAGAAGCTGATTTCACTCCCCGATTTGGCCCAGCAGATAGCTTCTGCCTTTTTTCCAGCTCTTCGAAACTCCCATTGTTCTAGGCACATTTTGTGACAGGGAATTTCATGAGCACGAGTGGTTTCTGAGCTCTGGGTGCAGTACTGTGCCGAAGATTTCAGATTAAAACTGCAGAGTGGAAGGAAAAGAAGACCTTTTTCTGCCTCCCCACTTCCAGCTACTCTCTGAAGACTGGAGAAGAGACCCTCTTAAGAATATTAGGGGGGTGGGCAGGGGAAGGACTAGACCATGTGAAAAATGGACATAATATTTTAGCTGCAGTTCATTCATTTTCAGCTTTGTATTGTTATTAAAAAAACACGCCTAGACATTCTGTTGTTGTGCCCATAACCTAGGTTTAAGGTGCCATTTAGCTCCTAGCTTTCATATCTCTGGCTCTGCTGTATGGCAAGGTAAACCTGGGAGTAGGCTGTCAGAAACAGCTTGGGAGAGGGGTTCGGGTTTTTTTATATTGTTAGGTTGCTAGTGCTTCTTGAAGTGTGCCTGCTTCTGCACTTCCATAATACCTGCTCAACTGCATACCTGTGAAGGAAGAGATGATGAATGCATTGCACACCTCCAGGAAAAAGAGGCTTGTTAAAAGCTGGCTACAATTCCCCAACGTCCGGTGAGCCGCAGGGGGAAAAAAAGGGACCTAGTTCACGAGGCCTAGTCCGTACTTTCAGCAGCTACACAGTTTGCATTTATTATCACCGTACTTTCCCCATTTGTCTTGTTATGAGGCTGGGAGTATTGTAAGTCCCATCAAAGAACTATAACATTTAAAAAAATAATCAAGTGCTGTTACTGTATCCAAGATTGATTCTCTGAAAAACACTAAACCTATTTAACAAAACCTCGTTTATTTACTGTACGGTATATGACTTTCCCCCAAAGTACCTCTGGAAAGCACAGATGGGTTCCCCTTGCTCAACAAAAACCTATGAGGTGGGGCAGGCTCAGAGGGAGTGACTGACCCAAACTCTCCATGTAAGTCTAACCAGTTTGGGTCTCGATTTTCTAGGAAGAATGCCTCCTTCCATATAAAACTTCCCGGCACTTAAGATCTTCCGATGATGCCCTGCTCAGGATTCCACCTCACGGGGAAGCTAGGTTGGCCCTTGTTTTTGCAATTGTGCCTTCCAAGAGAAGTTCTTGTCACTTTTCTGCAGAAAACTATTTGTCCCATCTGGCCTTTTAAAGCTGAAGTTGACTACCTCATCCTCTGTTTTCTGGCTGTTTTGCTATATTGTTTTTACTTTTTTGACTGGCTTTAGAGAAGTCTTGGTTTACTGTTGTGCTTTAATATTTTGGACTATTGTATTTTAATATTTTGTTGGAAGCCGCTCAGAGTGGCTGCAGCCAGATGGACAGGGTATTATTATTAGTATTATATTATTATTATTATTATTATTAGTAGTAGTAGTAGTAGTAGTATTTTAACATTTGGAAATCCCTGCAATACATTGTGCGTACAGTGGCACATAAATAATTTTAAATAAATTGTGGTGTCTTGTATATATTGCAGTGAAGTGCAGAATTTAATAGTCAAATAAGACTGATGGCTGGTTGAAAGACGAAAGCAAGGTTTATTACTTATAGCAAACAAAGCCACATGTCAGCTCCAAGCTTACATGTAGCCAACATGGAATCAAAAATTTAACAATAACTGATTTGGAGAAGCAGGAAAGAAGTAAAGCATGAGAAACAATCTACATATCAACAAGCAGTTCGTTAAGAAGGAATCAGGAAGCGAAGAACAGGTTGCCTTTTCGTCTGCTTCCCCCACCCCACCCTGGTTCAGGTAACTTATTGCAAGCATTGTTATTTCCTAGCATAAATAACATGGCTAAGTAAAACTTTGGACACAGGTGGTCTCGCCATCCAAATTCCAGCCCTATCAACTAAATCCCAGTGGCTCACACAAGAATCATACTTTGGGCCTCACAGTTTGTTGCATCGATGCTGAAGAAAGTGCTATTGTTTCATCCTATGCACGGCCAAAGACACGCAGTACCTTTTCAAGCAATTACCTTTTCAGGAGCAGCAGGACAGCATTGGCTGTGCTGGCATCCAGTCCAGTGGTTGGCTCATCTAAGAACAAGATTGTAGGATCAGTAATAAGCTCCATGCCGATATTGGTCCGTTTCCTCTCTCCCCCCGATATGCCACGAATGAACTGGGTTCCAACCTAATGCAAAACAAGAACTTGAGCGATATTGTGTACGTAGATGGTGCCATATAAATAAACGTTTAAAATAATAAAGATTAATATTTCATTAGAAGAATTTCATTTATAATGAAAGAGAAGGGGAAAAGAAAGTGAGAACGGGGGAAGAAACCCTAACATTACCATACATTAATATACAAATGTGTATATTCTTATTAACCTAATACACATATAATTGTCAATAACCTAATAACTTCTGTGTAAACTCATTTCAAATATCATTGTATTCAAAGATAGTCTGCGTCTATAAGCTATCCATATTTTGCAAATGTTATCATGTTGTCAAGCCATTGATTAAGAGGAATTGTATCTCTATTCTTCCAATCCATCAGTATCAATCTCTTGGCCAGCATTAGGGCATGTAGAATCCATTTTCACTGTCCTGTGGTCAATTTCAATGCAATGGGTATATTGTTCAAAAGACTATTCACCTCTGAAAATCTTAATTTTTTTCTGTAGTGTCTTATTGATATAAGTTTTTCTCCCAGAATTTAGAAAGTGTGGGACATAGTTTTGGAGAAGCAATGATAATACCTTTGAATCTGCCACTTTTGTCAAGCCCAGCTCCTTGAGGATCTGGTTGATCCTATCCTCCTTTTCCTGCTCCCTCACAGTCTTCGGTAATCGGAGGGCAGCTGAGAACTGGAGGTTCTCCCTCACGGTCAAGGTTCCCATGACCACATCATCCTGGACAAATCCAAAGGAAACAGATAGATTCGCAACTCAAATCGGGAGCTCCAGTTCACATACCAAAGCCACAAATCACATGCACAGCTCCAGGCAAACCTTCTCTATTCCATGCTCTGCAACATTTGCCTAAAGCAAACTGGGACTATGCATCGGGACTGGGCAATCCTGATTTTAACACTGGATTTTGTAAAGGGTAAAATAAACAGAGTCAGAGACTATCGGTGGCTTACCTGCACAACATATCCAGAGATACATTTAAAATTGGCAGGTTGAGGGGCTCCATTGATTAGAACGTCTCCACTCAAGCCATGGGGATCTTTCCTTGCGGCTAAAATATCCAGTAGTCTAGAAGAATAAGGCAGAACTACATCACACAGGACTCCCCACCCACCCACCCACCCACACAATTTTTATTATTATTATTATTTTGTTAAAGCAAACTGGGAGTCAAACTGGATTTGATTGTGCACAATTTTAATGGAAATAAGTCATCCCAGCCCTTTCCAAAAGCAACTATGTGGACAAGAGGAAAGCTTCTCTCCAGTGCAAAAGTGTAACTGGGGAAGATTTTTATCAGGCCCAAGGTATGGAGGGAAAGTAGTTACACACACACACACACCGGTTCTGATCTGATTCCACTTTTCCCTGGTGTGGCTGCTATTTAAGATTTTTATTTTAAAAAGCACAGATCACCAAATTCGTAGAAACATAGAATTGTAGACTTAGAAGAGACTACAAGGGTCATCTAGTCCAGCCTAGTGCATCTCAGGAATCTTTCACCCAACATGAGGCTCGAACCCACAAACTTGAGATTAAGAGCCTCATGCTCTGCCGACGGTGTTGGCTCCTGAAACCTATCGTTTTACTTCCCAAGAAAAAACAAATTTCTATTCATTTAACCAAAATATCTTTTGAATTCCCAAGTCACGTTACAACTTTTTAGCACCCCTTGTTTGGGGAAATTGAAAGCTGAAAATTTCAACACACCCTATTACCCGATGGGATGATCTCCCCTCCCTCCAGTGCTGTTCTGGGTGGTCTCCCAGTCCTCCATAATAGTGTGTGTGTGTGTGTGTGTGTGTGTGTGTGTGTGTGTGTGTGTAGGAGGCGTATGGTGAAGAAAGGAATCCCCATTATTTTAGCCGGAGTCCTTCTGCCGGCTTCTGCTAGCAGAACAGGGTAGATGAATCCAGCCCTGTGTGTTGGACATAACTTGCAGTTTGTTCACACAGATGTCTTGACTCAGTTTATAGACTGCTCTGCTCCTCTGTCTGCCTCTGTCAAGACCATAATAGCATAATCAGCATCGTTTAGCTAGTCCCACTGAGAAACGTAACTGAGGACATGCTCACAACATTATACCAGAATTGTAGGAACAGGCTGATCCTCCAGCAAAATTATTTCAGACCAGACTATGAACCCCTTCTGGGCTTCAATATATGAAGCCATGTTTTCTGCCTGAAGGGCTTTCTTTTAGTCAAGGTTAACATGTAGCCGCTTTTGCTCACTGCCATGAAACTTACGAAGACTTGCCACAGCCGGTTGGCCCCAGGATTGCGTTCAGTCCAGGCCGCATTATCCCGCTGCAACACAAAACCAGCACATTTCTTGTGAGTTGCTTCGCCTTCGGTGCATTGCATCTATTGGTCAAACTTAAACAAGCTGCAGATTGATTCGAAGCCTGGGTTTGAAAAGGCTGAAGGCCTTAAAAAGTGCATCCGTACAATATTCTCAAAAATGCCCCTGCAAGTGAACGTTGCAGCAGCAATGCTAGACAAGCTGTCCTTCAAGATAGCATACATACATACTTTATTATTATTACAGTTGTATTGCACCTTTACTTCAAGGAGCTCAATGTGGTATAATTAAGTTCTCTCCCTCCAGCTGTGCCTCCGGTCTTTTCAAGGCTTCCTCTGCCCTCACTGAAGTACTCTTCGGGCTCCACAAGGACTCTCCAGCACTCTGCTGCCAATTCCAAGTCTGAATCGATTTATTTATTCCCAGTACTGCATGTGTATGTGGTCATGCACGAGTTGATCACAGACATGTTGTGGGGGGTGGGTGCCTAGACTTAATCCAGCACTGATTGCGGATCCATTGGACATCCCTGAAACTTACAAATCAACCCTATGGGTCCCTAGGGTTAATAACGACTGCTTTCATAACACATTATTTCAGTTTATCTAAGGGCAAGCTACCAAATATTCCGTAGGGTGTGGCCCCCTGTTACCTTTCACACAGGGATCAATATAATTCGGTTAATTATTCATAGTCATATTACGGTCTGTTCTCATGTAGCATTGAACTTCACAGTCAATTGCGCACCATTTGCAACCACAGCCGTGTTTGCTTGATCAATTTTTGTTCCCGACATAGGTCAATAAGCGAGCACTGGCAGATTTCCACAGCGGTGGCTGCCATTTTAGATCCAGAAATTCCCACAGAAAGTTTGCCATGCCATCTTAGGCAGACGATCTGTTAGCACTGTCATCATGTAGCTGCCAGAGGGCCACCCTTCTTCCACCTATGCTTCTTAAGGCAAAAAAATTGTCCACTGAAAGGGCTTTGGATAGTGCAATGAACTCTGAAACCGTTTCAGTCTCCTCTTCCTAACTTATATCACCCAAGTTCCCATTGGATTTCGCAGGGTCTGGTCTTCACCAACAGCTAGGCCAGCAGATAAGGAACTTGGTTGTGGCTGGTTTATCAGAATATTTGGCACCCATCCTTCATGAACTCACTCAGTGACCTTAGACACTGCCCTTGATCTGTATTATGGGGATAATAATACTGGCCTACATAACAGGGCTGTTGTAAGAATTATTAAGATAATGTAGGAGAAACACAAGGGACCCTCTCAAAGTATACACACACATATATATGGAAAGTGAGTGCACATTCCGGCTGAGAAATACGTACTTGATGTCTCTCAGAATGTCTTTCTCAACTGTTTTTCGGCAACCTATGAAGCCAGACTTCGTCTTAACTCTGTACCAGATGTTGTGAAAAGTGACTGTGCTGGCTTTCATCTGCTTCTTGCCTGGGATGCCGTTTGTACTGGTCTCGGACATGGGGATGCCAACTTGTGGGTTCTGAGCCATCTTTCCGGAGGTGCTTTATCCCTGTGAACCACAAGATGAACACAGACAATATGAGCAACAAAATTCAGGTAGCTCCAAGCCACCCCTCATTAACAGACTTTTAAATTCTTTATTCAGGAGAATGTTTTTCTGCTTCTGTTGTTTTACTGGAAACAACAAATCTCAAAGAGAAGCTATATTTTGCTGCATGGTAACAGAATACAGCAGGCTTCCTCAACCTCGGCCCTCCAGATGTTTTGAGACTACAATTCCCATCATCCCTGACCACTGGTCCTGCTAGTTAGGGATCATGGGAGTTGTAGGCCAAAAACATCTGGAGGGCCGAGGTTGAGGAAGCCTGGAATACAGTATTAGGCACTCCCGCTCCTCTTTCTACTTTTTTAAGGAATATGATTTTTGCTGCTATTCTATGTGTGTTCTTTGACTATATAAAGTTCAATAAGAGCTTTTGCTATTTATCTAAAATTAATAAAGAAAACGATAACGGGAATATGTTTTCACTTTTATCTATTTTTATCTGCAAATTTTAGAAAATAAAAGAAGGGGAAAATATTGGTTTTGCTTATAAATATTCCTGGAATAGAGGAATATTTATGGGCAAAAACAGGGTTTAGGGATGCATATTCATTTTAATTACTGATACCCTATCAATCCAGGATATACAGAGAGATTTCCAACATTCCAAATATTTCTCAGTTTTTTAATATATAATAGCTCTTGATTGATTCTGATAATTTCTATTGAATCATTTGTGCCACATCCCTAGGCATTTTACTGATTTAGTTCCTCTGTCTTTGATATTTGTGTTAGTTTGCGTGTATGTGTGTGCTATCCTAGAGGTTTATCCCATCCATTCTGACTTGCTATAGCTTTTGTAACCAGAGATTTTGTCATATTGATGCAGTGAATGTTATTTCTCCATAGGAACTCCAGGAAAGAAATAACACAGTTTTAAGGGAGGTTATATAGCAGCGAGCATTCATCCCAATTTGTTTGCACAAAGCTTATATGAGTTTTTGCAAATCAGTCCGTATCCCACACTTCTTAGTGTGTTTCCCCATCACTCTCCTCCTTGCGAAAAGGTCATTTTTAAAACATGAATTTGTTTCATCAGGGCACTTAAATCCATTTTAGTTGCAGAAGCATAGATTTCCAGTATGAACGCAATCAAATCCCACAAAATAGTGATAATCAGTCCCATTAAGCTCATTGAGAAATGTTAGTCTACTGCTTTCATTGTCTAATGTTTACTGGATAGTGCCAATACTGAGAAAATACGCTGTACCCTAGTATTATTCATTTATTGTAGTGAAGGCACTGAAGCGCTTTATGTAAGATATGAGATATAGACACTGCCTGCAAGTTTGCTGCCTAAAGGAGACTGAAATTAGGGTGAATGAAATAAATGAGTATGGAAATGGGAGTGGAGGATCAGTGAGAAAATGCCCAGTTATTTCAACACATTATGTAGGGCTGCTCATGATGCCAAGCAAAACACAGCTATCCAAACAAAACAAAGTTTCGAAATTCACACTTGTCCAAATTTGCTATGCAGCGCTCCAACCAAACATTTTTTTTTTAGGGGGAAATTAGTATTATCAGGAGAAAGTGTGCATAACAATGATGAAATGTGTACATTAGTGAAAACTGCTGTTAAAGGAGAAATTTGCACTAAAATGCAGGTGAATTTCCATAAGGATTTTTCCGATCGCAAATTGATGCAAAATGTGGAGAACTGAATTTAATAACGGGACAAAAATACGGAACTAAGAGAACCGAGATTGACAGTCCCTTCTATCCCTCAGTCATCAGCAGCTGCCCATTTGTTTTTAGTCTGAATTCAAGGCTTAGTCAATGACATATAAACCCCTGAAAACCTTGAGAAATGATGGTTCCACAGAAAAGACCTTCACTGTCGCCACTATAAGTCAACAGCAGAACCTCAACAGAGGATATCAGAGACCAGAATCAGCATATTGGAGAAGGCACTGCTTTGGTTGCCCTTAGACAAAACAGTAAAAGACTGCAGCCTGCATAACTAAGGGTCACATACTTCGTTGCATTAATCGTAATGCAAGTATTTAGAAGAATGATGTACGCATATAGCACATCAGATTTCAGTAGCATGTAGCATCTCTTCCTTTAAAAATATACAGAAGCAGCAGCCAGGACAGGCCCTGCTCTCAGCTATTTTAAATGGCCTATTAAAGACTACTACACCTGCCCAAACTACAGATACATTTTGATGAAATATTGGGGGTGGGGGGAGCAATGCTAAATGGAGTTTTCTCATATAATACTAAGAATGCTTTTCAGGCTGAAATCTTGTGTACGCTTTCTTGGGAGAAAGCCCCGTTGAAAACAGTGGGACTTACCGTATTTTTCGCTCCATAAGACGCACCTGACCATAAGACGCACATAGTTTTTGGAGGAGTAAAACAAGGGAAAAAATATTCTGAATCTCAGAAGCCAGAACAACAAGAGGGATCGCTGCACAGCGATCCCTCTTGCTGTTCTGGCTTCTGGGATAGCTGCGCAGCCTGCATTCGCTCCATAAGACACACTCTGGCGAGCCCAGAGGCACACATTTCCCCTTACTTTTTAGGAGGGGAAAAGTGAGTCTTATAGAGCAAAAAATACAGTACATGTGGGTCAACATGCATACGGTACATGTGGGTCAACATGCATATAAGGAAGCTGTTCTCAAATGGTGTGGCAAGAGCAAACAAAGAAACATTTAAACATTTCAGTGTAGCGCAGTTCAAAAATAATTGTTTTATGCTTTCTGGGTGTCTCACAATCATATTACAAAGTAATTGTGTTCTATGTTATGAATCAAGAACTGCGAAGAGCTGTTTGTTTTTGTTTCCCCGTGTATTTCTTATCAATAAAAAAATTCAGTGTGGCGAGCAAATTTCTATTCTGAAAGCATGGCCCAGAGAAAAAAGTTAAAGAACCACTGGATGAGCCCAAAGGCCCATCCAATCTATCATTGTCTTTGCCCAGCGGCCAAAAAGTTTTCTTTGGGAAACCTACAAACAGTTCATGAGCATTGCTGTTAGTTTTGTGTGTGTTACTTTTGAATGTTGTTTACGGGGAATTGGAAACAGATGGGTCATTTTCAAATTCAATATACATTTAAAGTCCCTGAAATGTTTATGTTTGAATTACCAACTTTTAAAAAATGCAAAAGCTCATTTAAATGACACTCCTGGTAGCTAGTTAAATCTACACTTTAGTGTCCACATTATTTAAGCAACAATATATATATATAAATATTGAGAAAGCAGCCTGAATTTCCAAGAAAATTCAAGTTGTTTCCCTCACAATATACCAGATATAATTTAGCCAAAAAAATCTTAAACTAATTCAGGAGAACAGGGGGAATAATATCTCTTATGCTGCTTAGCTGCCCTCCCGTTGATTTTACTTTTAAGATACATTTAGATACGGTAAGCGCTGGTCGTCTCCCAGGGAAGTTGCTTAATTCTTTCTGACTTTAAAGAAATTGGAATCAGTCCATTAAAAAGAAAAATACTAATGTTTCCTATACTTAAAAGAATAGGTAAATCCTGTCGATTTCTGTTTCTCTGATTTCCCCACTCTTTGTCATATTTCTCATTTCTCTTAAAGTAAATTTTAAAGCAATTTGTGCACATTTTGCAAGGAATTTACAGCAACATAATACATTTCTCTTTGCTCTTGTCAGCAGCATATGCATTTCTATGCACATTTTACCCTACATGTAATATGTTCTTTGTTGGTTGTTTGAACAAGTGCACCATAAAATTCATAGTACTGCAGATTTTGAAGGATGGCTGTTGTTTGGCTCTCATATTTTTTTTGAAGAACTGTGAATCGACAATTCAAGAGTTGTTGTTATGATTCTGTTTGTTAGTCCCCTAACACAGGGGCATTTGCATCCAAGATTTTAAAAATTCAGAATCCATCCAATGCTCATATTAGTTCTGAATAGGTTTCAATCACCAAAACATCTGTTTCTGCCCCTTTCTGCCCCAATTACACTCATTTGCACCCATTATATATTCCTGTCATTCTGAGTAGCATAGCAGATCCCTCCTGTATTTGCCACTTTCCACCTTAGAGGCTGGTTTTAAATCTCGGTTTCCTTTTAACCTCAATCTGTGAATCCTATTCTCAGATTAAAAGCTACCTTTCAGTCGGAATAATCGGCAAAGGCAATAGGCAATAGGTCCAAATCGCCCCAATTTCTGCCTTGCTATCAGAAATAGCAGCTTGGAGCAGCTGTGAAACACACCAGTTTTATTTCAGTCGTGTAACTACAGCGCATAGTTAATATTCTCCCTTCTTCACCCATGGTGTGCTTGAGGGGGGAAAGCCCCACATTTAAAATAAAATTTTAAAAAGCAAGAAAGCTGGAGAATGGTTCTCAGAAGTCAACTTTGGGCTTACCTTTTGTGCGTAAGAGGCAGCAGCAGATAAGGATATTAAAAGCTGGATCAGGTTGAAGAAACGCTGTCCGATGAGGCTTAAATTCTAGGCTTTTGAACAGCTTGCAAGAAGGCAAAGTCTTCCCCCTGACTGGGGCACCCAAGGGACCACTTTCTGTGGCATAAAGCGCTAATCCACAAAGCCAGCTAGTTTCTCCCACTTCCTCTCTCTCTCTCCCAGGCAAGTCCTATTGTAGGGCCTTGTAAAGGAGGCAGCTCACCCCTCCCCTTTCCAGCTGCAATTAAGGGAGGGGTGAAAGGTCTGCTTAGGGAAGGGCGAGCCCAGAGACACACTTTCTCTTGTCTGAGAGCCGAAAGTGCTGCAGGAGTAGCCCAGAATGTGTGGAAGAACTTACTGGTATTCAATCACACACCCAATTCCATCCTGTTGCTAAGCCAGGAGGACCCCAGCAGGACATGGCCTGAAGGTCCTCAGGCTGGAAGGCAGCAACTGTGAAGGGGAAATTAAAGCTAAATGTATAACCATCCTCCTTGAGGATACTTATGCAGACTTCTTTCCCTGCATCTCTGTGCCCAGATCCCGTATGATTGGGCTAGAGCCCAACAGAAGCAGATGAGAATAAGCCATGCTTTGAAGAGTGAGCTGGTGTTCCCCAGATGCTACAAAGGAGCTTCTGCAAGTTAGAATTTGGGGTTTGAGAGACAAGAGAGAAGAGTGACATGCTCTCTCAAAAACAACAGTGTTTCTCCATGCACGTGCATAAGCAGGAGGAGAACCTAGCAGGGTCCCAGAGCAGGTAAGAGGACCAGGACCATATGAATAAGGAATTTTGAAATCCCAAGGAGTCTGTGCCAATTATAGGATTGACAGAACCCAGAGCATTTGGAAATAAATGAACTAGGCCTCTGGCCTCCAGAATGCGCAAAACAACCTGGGCTCCTCCAAATGTTTTGGACTACAACTCTCGGCCAGCATGGATGATGGAAATTGTAGTCCCACATCAGAGGCAATTTTCTCCTAATGTCTCAGATTTGAGCAAGCAATTTCTCCTGACATCACGCTTTTTTGCATGTTAGCTTCACTATCATCATTTTAATGCACATTTACCCCTGACATATGCTGTTCTGCAAACATTGGTTGGAGAACTAGATTGCAAAATTCAGAGAAGTGTGGATTTTGAAGAATGAATATGTTTTGGTTCTCATGTTGTTTTGAACATAATCAAATCCCCTCCTCAGTTATGAGTACTTCATGGAATTAGTAACAGTTATTCCAGTTTCATTTATGTGTCACAAAGAGGCACGGTTTTCTGTAAAAGAACTGAAGATATTCTTCTCCCTGTTAATAAAGCAGTGTTCTTTTCTGCTAGATATGCATGACGGCCACTTGTATAACCGTAACTATACAGCCATGTAATAAAAATGGATTGTGCCCATCAATAGCTGGTTATATAAGTTTGACCTTTTGCATCAGGCATTTATGATGATTTGTACGTTGTGTAACAGCTTTTTCCCTCGAAAGGCATGACTGAGCTATGAAAACTATTCTGAGTGCTAACCAATTAGCATAATTTCATATAATGCATAAGATTTGAAGCCAAGATACTGCTCTTAAAAGTCGGCCAGCCTAACATAGGAGATATAGAATCATATCAGGGTACACTATTTAGTATAAAGTTCTTTTAAGAGATTAGTGACTCCTTACAGTGCAATACTATACAGTGGAACCTCGGGTTATGTACCGCCCTCCTTACGAATGCTTTGGGTAACGAGCTCCGCTAACCCGGAAGTAGATGCTCCTGGTTGCGAACTTTGCCCCAGGATGTGAGCGGAAGTCGTGGGGTGGCAGTGGGAGACCCCCTTAGCGAAAGCGCACCTCATGTTAAGAACTGTTTCAGGTTAAGACCTCCAGAACAAATTAAGTTCGTAACCAGAGGTACCACTGTATTACACATGTCTACTCAGAAGTAAGCTCCAATGAGTTCAGTTGGAACTACTCCCAGGACTGCAGCTTTAATCCATAACACTCACTGGGGGGGGGGGGATTGAGTATCTTATGAAAGTGAACATTGGGTGTTAGCAATGAGTAAGAAAAACAATCTGAGAGTCGTGATGAGGATGAAGTGCCTATGTACCAGCTAGCCTGAGGCATGCCAAAGTCACTTCCCATTTAAAGGTAAAGGGACCCCTGACCATTAGGTCCAGTTGTGACCGACTCTGGGGTTGCAGCGCTCATCTCGCTTTACTGGCCGAGGGAGCCGGCGTACAGCTTCCGGGTCATGTGGCCAGCATGACAAAGCCGCTTCTGGCGAACCAAAGCAGCACACAGAAATGCCGTTTACCTTCCTGCCGGAGCGGTACCTATTTATCTACTTGCACTTTGATGTGCTTTCGAACTGCTAGGTTGGCAGGAACTGGGACCGAGCAACGGGAGCTCACCCTGTCGCGGGGATTCGTACCGCCGACCTTCTGATCGGCAAGTCCTAGGCTCTGTAGTTTAACCCACAGCGCCACCCGCATCCCTTTTAGATTACCACAATGGGGCTGCCCTTGAAGAGTGTTCAGAAGCTGCAGCTGGTGTAAAATGTTTTATAGACTTAGGGTTTATCCACACTTCCTTTCCTCTACTATTTCCAAGCACAGTCCACATTTTAAAGCTCCATATCCGAGAGCCCCTTTTCCTTTTCACTCCAGAGCTTTCCCCCTGCAAAAACCCACTCTCTAAAGCTCAGTTGGAGCAAATGGCAATCTGCAGAAAACCCAAATTGGTGCTTGCTACAATTGAGCGCTAAATAGGGGGTGGGAAAGCTCGGTGGCAAAAAAATACAGACACGGAACTTTTATGCAGGAGCCTATGCCTGGAAAGGGACGCAGGTGGCGCTGTGGGTTAAACCACAGAGCCTAGGACTTGCCGATCAGAAGGTCGGCGGTTCAAATCCCCATGACGGGGTGAGCTCCCATTGCTCAGACCCTGCTCCAGCCAACCTAGCAGTTCAAAAGCACACCAAAGTGCAAGTAGATAAATAGGTACCACTCTGGCAGGAAGGTAAACGGCATTTCCGTGTGCTGCTCTGGTTCACCAGAAGTGGCTTAGTCATGCTGGCCACATGACCTGGAAGCTGTACGCCGGCTCCCTCGACCAATAAAGCGAGATGAGTGCCGCAACCCCAGAGTCCGCCACGACTGGACCTAATGGTCAGGGGTCCCTTTACCTTTACCTATGCCTGGAAAGAGCAGCGCAATAGGTTAAGTGATAAGGGTAAGTCCTCAGATTGGCAGGACAATGAGACTTGCATCCAAAACATCTGGAAGGCACCAGGTAGGGGAAGGTTGCTCTAGGGAATAAAGCCTCTTGATCACAATGGGACATAGAATCAGAAGGGTCACAAGGATCATCTAGTCCAACCCCCTGCAATGCAGAGATCTTTTGCCCCATGTTGGGCTCAAACCCATGACTCTCATGCTCTACCAGCTGAACTTCCAAATATACATGCAGAAGCTCAGGCTGGAAGTTTTTCTCACCACTGATGTGACAGCTGTCAGAAACTGTGTCTGGGTGGAAATCAGTAAAATGCCCCAACAGGCTACCTTCATCATTCACACTATGAGTTCCAGTGTGGACCAGCCATCAAGGTCCACCATGTCTGTGAGAGGAATACCTACAGTAGATGCAGCTACAACATGGTGAGTTGCGGGAGGTGAGAGGAGAGATTTGCAGGAAGCTGTGAGTTGTAAACTACAGCACCCAGAATGCTTTGCGGGAAATAATGTGCTTTAAATGTGCTTCAGAGGTATTGTGTGGACAAGGCCTAAGTACCTTTTGGGCACATAATGACCCATTAGTTTCCAAGGTATAGTAGCTGGTATTCAGCTGAGGTTTACTCAGAGCAGACACAGAAAAATTAGGTGTTATAGGAATTCTAGGGTCTCAAATATAAAGATCCTATATTCATAAATCTACAAGGCAAACACATACATAAGTATACGAACCGCATGTCTGAAATAGTACAGGAGAGCAGTCCTGAAACCATTTTGGCTCTCCCAAACTGACTTCAGATATTTCTCTGCAACAAGAAAGGAAATGGGAAATGTCTTTTGCTTACCTGTCTTAAGGGTATATGAATAGGGTGAGCTATTTAGTATCTCAAGAGGAATGGCCAGGCTGCCCAGGTGAAGCAATCAAGTGACCATTATCAGTATCCTGCCAGACAGGATTTGTATTGTAGATGGCCCCTTGTGATGTATTTCTACTGTAGCCCGTCTCCTTCTGTGATGTATGTGTGATGGGGGGTGGTGGTCTCTGGCTAAAGGGTGGGCAACTTCAAAAGTCTATATTAGGGTTTGCGCACCATTGTTCTGGGTCCCTCCTGCCTCCTGCATGTGGTTGTGAACACCCTGTTGCAACAGTTAATAAAGATCAGGCTTACTAGCTGCCTTGCTTCTCAATTTTCTCTGGTTGGCCTCTGTTCTTTTCTCCTACCAATAGAGAAACTACTCAAGGACTCTATACGGGCTCTTGTTGTTGTTGTTGAGTCGTTTAGTCGTGTCCAACTCTTCGTGACCCCATGGACCAGAGCACGCCAGGCACTCCTGTCTTCCACTGCCTCATGCTGGTAACTTCCAGAACACTGTCCAACCATCTCGTCCTCTGTCGTCCCCTTCTCCTTGTGCCCTCCATCTTCCCCAACATCGGGGTCTTTTCCAGGGAGTCTTCTCTTCTCATGAGGTGGCCAAAGTACTGGAGCCTCAGCTTCAGGATCTGTCCTTCCAGTGAGCACTCAGGGCTGATTTCCTTCAGAATGGAGAGGTTTGATCTTCTTGCAGTCCATGGGACTCTCAAGTCTCCTCCAGCACCATAATTCAAAAGCATCAATTCTTTGGCAATCAGCCTTCTTTACGGGCTCTTAGATACCCCATAAGGGAAAGGGAGCAGTATTTTTCTTATAACATATGTTTTTGGGAATTATAGGGACAGAACTACCTAAATTGTATAGAAATTTGCCCCAAAATGGAAAGAAGCAGAAGTCCCAGCAAAGGAAGAATGTATACGAAAACTTATGGAACATGCAGAAATGGCGAAACTCACCGGAAGAATGAGAAATCAAGATAACAAAACCTTTTATAATATGATGAAAATGGTTTATTGAAAATTTTCAGATAAAGTACAATCAGATAAAAAAACATTGGCAGGATAACAGTTATATAACAGTTATATAACTGCATAACAGTTTGTATTTAAATTAGATAATTAAATGAATTTGGATATGCAGAAGATATTAAAAAATAAATTTAAGGAACTACAGAAAGAGGGGGGAAGATGTCAAGCTTTGAAATGTTAAAATGATTGTAAAATTAATGAAATGTATAAATTTGAAAAATATAAAAACTTTTTTTAAAAAAAGAAGAAGAAATTTATGTGCATGGCTAAGTTAGGCCCTTTCATTTCATTGGTCGGTCTACTCTGAGTAACACTGAGTTGAATACCACCCAGTGTATACACAGGGATTGTGACCCTCACCAGTCGGAAAGCCTGATGTTATCACCACCTGCTGCTGCTGCTGAAGGCTGAAACTCAAAACTCCCAGTTCCCATTATAGCCACTAGATGGAAGCATTTATTCTTATATTGCTGAGCGTTGAAAGATTACTGTGCTGTATCATGAGAATTATGAACAAGGGATGGGTTTTCCCCTCCCTTCTACACTATTGCTTAGTACAGATCCCTAGCACAAGAGAAGGTATGTTTCCTATCAGAGGGAGCTATATCCATGTGAATGAAAAGCTAACTCTCCCTTGGTCCCAATGAAATTAAAAGAATTAAAGGTGGTTATAAAATGTGTATGGGATGTGGGTAGTGCTGTAATCTAAACCACAGAGCCTAGGGCTTGCCGATCAGAAGGTTGGTGGTTCGAATCCCCACGACGGGGTGAGCTCCCGTTGCTCAGTCCCTGCTCCTGCCAACCTAGCAGTTCTAAAGCACAAAGTACAAGTAGATAAATAGGTAACACTCCGTCGGGAAGGTAAACGGCGTTTCCATGCGCTGCTCTGGTTCGCCAGAAGCGGCTTAGTCATGCTGGCCACATGTACGCTGTACGCTGGCTCCCTCGGCCTATAGAGCGAGATGAGCGTGCAACCCCAGAGTCGTCCGCGACTGGACCTAATGGTCAGGGGTACCTTTACCTTTATAAAATGCATAGGAATTTGATTGCTTTCTGTGTAACATATCTGTGACTTAACTTTCTCTGGATAACCCACACTTCCACTATATGCAGGCTTTATCTCCTGTTGGAACTGTGTGCTGTTGCTACTCGTGTTTTATTTTTATGTTGTGAACCACCCTGAGATCTTTGAATGAAGGGCAGTATAAAAATCTTAATAATCTTCTTCTTCGGCGATCACTTGTAGCCAAGTAAGATTGTCTTCCATAAACACAGTTTTAACAATGAGTCCGTAAGCGACTGTGGAGGCCAAATCTGGACCCACACATGGGGACATTGGTTTCTGGGTAGGAGTTGATCACGGTGTGGATTTGGCCTTTTCAATGGTGTTTCAGCTATACACAATTTCACTTAAACACACGGCGCCTTGGAACGTAACCCCCGCATAAATTGGGAGTTGCCTGTTGTCAGAGCTGCCCAGGGTCCCAGCTCACAAAGGACCAACGCCAGTTCTCGTTATATACAAAAGTCTTTATTAAGGTTCAGTTTTGATTTCAAAGCCGCGGCGCGCAGCTCTACGTCTCAACGCTAGACCGCTGAAGCTCCGTCTGAATCTCCTCCCCCCCAGACACCAGTTTAAGACTCTAGCCTTGCTCCACCTCTTCCTCTGCTCTTTCCTCCTCTGGGTCCGTCTGCCCGCTGGGGTGTCGCCCTTTCTGGACTCTTCTGATGCTGAGTCCCCGGATTCTTCCCCCTGCCTCCGGCGTGCTTTAGGACCTGGCTCCCAATCCGGGCTTCCAGCTGTCCTGCGCGCCTGTACATTTGAACTTGGCGCGCGCACCCAGCTGGTAACCTTCCTTCTGACCATTTCACTGCTCCTGTCACTGCTTCCCCCCTCGGGGGGGGGGGGTAGCTGGACCTGACTTCCCCTCCGTTCCCTCACTCTCCGATGGAGGTGTGGCCAGCTCTGACTCATTTTCTCTCCCTACTGGAGAAGACGCTGGCCCTGATTCATGGGACTCCTCCCCCCCACTCCGCTCTGGTGGGGGAACTGGTCCTGATCTCCCGCTGCTGCTTTGGGAGTCCCCGCTGGCCCCTTGCTTCTGGTGTGTCCCCCCTGGGACCCCCCTTGCCCTGGCCACCGGCGCCCCCCTCTGGGAATCTTCTGAATCGCTGGAGAAGCTCATGGAATCTCTCGGGCCACTGTCATACTCCCCTAAGCTGCCCTCAGATTCCTCCCCTTCGCTCTCCGTTTCCTCTCTCCCCTGTGTCTCTGCTCCTGAGCACCTGACACCTGTAATAAATAATAATAATAATTAGATGAATTACCAAATACATCCCTTTCCCTTTACTCTCCTAAGAGATACAATGTTTAAAGGAATCCTATGGATTTCTTTTTTTAAAAGGAAGAATAAAGGCCCATGGGTGCTAACGTGGAGATGACGTGTTCTCCATCATTCCTCCTCTCAAGTATATTTTGGCTTGAGGCAGCCATATTTAATCATCATCATCATCATCATCATCATCATCATCATCATCATCTTTATTGTCATTGCCCCCTCTCGGGGACAACGAAAATTACTTGGCTGCTCCATCCACCCAGGTAGGGCACTCCACACAAAATCAGAACAACTATAAAAACACTAATTAAAACAATATAATATAATACAGCAAGGAAGATTAGATGACTTTCAAAGTCCAGGTTTCCCATTCAGGGCCGAGATCGCTCTGGAGAAGAAGCTGTTCTTGAGACGGCTCGTTCTTGTCTTCATCGTCCTGTATCTCCGTCCCGACGGCAGGAGCTCGAAGAGACAGTGACCAGGATGCGATGGATCTTTTACTATGTCCAGTGCCTTCCTATGGCACCTTGTGGCATAAATCTGCTCTAAGGTGGAA
The DNA here is from genome assembly GCF_964252035.2 of Podarcis erhardii. Taxonomy (NCBI): domain Eukaryota; kingdom Metazoa; phylum Chordata; class Lepidosauria; order Squamata; family Lacertidae; genus Podarcis; species Podarcis erhardii. The sequence goes on along the minus strand of NC_138512.1, from coordinate 64,933,025 downwards.
AGTGGGCAGCCAACAATGCTCTCTGCTGCCTTCACAACTCTGCACAACCCCATCCTGTCCTAGGTAGTACAGCTTCCGTACCACACACATAAGCCATAAGTGAGCACGCTCTCAATGGCACAATGATAGAAGGCAAGCAGCAGTTTCTGCGGAAGATGGTTTTTCCTTAGGATTCTCAGAAAGTACAGTCTCTGCTGCGCCTTCTTCACAAGCCCCCTTGTGTTGACACTCCAGGACAGATCCTCTTGTAATTCAGTACCCAAAAATCTGAACGTTGTAACCCTCTCCACACAGACCCCATCAATCAAAAGTGGCTGGACATTGCTCTTCTGTCTCCTGAAGTCCACCACAAGCTCCTTTGTCTTCCTTGTATTTATGAGCAAGTTGTTAGCTCTGCACCACTCTGTCACCCGCCCCACCTCATCTCTATAGTCCGTTTCACCCTCCCTTTCAGAGATGAGCCCAATCTGCAAATTTGACAACCCTATTACTAGGGTGAGCACCTGAAGCCTGGGAGGGAGGAAAGAGGCAGGGCAGGCAGCAAAAGCTCTGATTGGACAGGAGAGCCCTCACCTCTCTTGCTGGTGGCTGAGCATAGGGTTGACAGTCAGAGAAGTATACTTAAGAGTCCCCGCTGGTGAAGAACTGGTCTGTTTGCATTTGGCTCTGTTCCACCTCAGCTGCTGTGTAGGAGCAAGTTAGAAAGAGTATCCTGAGAGGAATGCTTGTCAATGCCCAGAGGGAAGGCCCATCTGTTCCAGCTCTCCAGTGCTTAGAAAACAGTTATCTGTCCTCCAACTTTTCCCTGCTGGCTCATATGACCCAGGCCAGTGCGCTTATAAGCATGGAGTGTGCGCAGAGCAGATACTTCTACCACAGAGCCACAGTCCCTTTTCCCTAAAGTGCACACAACAATACAAGGCATGTTTGCAAACAAATAAAAATATTCTTACATTCGAGACTTCTCTTTTTCTTTTCACCTCTGTCGTGCTCCGAATATATGGGTTGTTTAAGGATTTGGTATTTTACTAAGCAGTCTGTTTACCCAAAATATAGCTCTTGTGGACTATTATTTATATGGAAACAAGGGTGCTTGCTGCAATATTTTTGTTCCTCACACGGCACGATGCAGTTTCAAGGATGCCTAGAAGCTGCTTTCGTCAGAAAAAAGTCCTATTTTTTTTAGTGAGAGCTTTTTAAAGTGTAATTTAAAAATTTGAGAGCATTCCTGCAGTCCAGTGGTGTAGCCCAAATGCAGGTTGACCATCTTACCTCAGTAAGGATGAGGCCCATGAAGCCTTGCTCAAATCATAGGAACATAGGAAACCACCTCATACCTGTGGGCCATGCTATTTAACATTATTGTTGTTAATAACATTAAGAACCATGGGTGTTTCTGTGAAAATGGTTACAGATAGGTAGCCGTGTTGGTCTGCCATAGTCAAAACAAAATAAAAAAATTCCTTCCAGTAGCACCTTAAAGACCAACTAAGTTAGTTCTTGGTATGAGCTTTCGTGTGCATGCACACTTCTTCAGATACCCTGAAGATATATCTGAAGAAGTGTGCATGCACATGAAAGCTCATACCAAGAACTAACTTAGTTGGTCTTTAAGGTGCTACTGGAAGGAATTTTTTTATTTTGTTTTGTCTGTGAAAATGGAAATGCTTAAAAATTTAAGCAAAGGTTTAAAGCCCACCTGTGTTAAGAGTTTTGATTCTGATGAGGCCCTCTGCACCTGCAGTTTGCATGTGGAAAAACCTCCCACTGGAATGAATGGGAAGTTTTTTGTTTTGTTTTAACTCCAGTGGAAATTGTGTGTCTACATATAATTATTAATGGGCAGTGTGTGCAAAAAGACAATGAATGGACAAGTGTGGTGTGCGAGGATAAACCTGATCTTTGGATCACCCAAGCTGCTCTTCTACTGAACTGCAAATGTTTCAATGTGAAACTTTGCAAACACCTTCAGAAATGCTAACTTTATAAATAGGGAAGGGGAACAACTTCTCGTTTTCCCCATGCCTAGTACCTGTAATGTAAGTAATCCAAAACCATAACCCAAATAGGATGGCATTGAAAAACCAATTCTCGCCCATGTGTTACAAGAAAGTTCAGTGGATTAAACATTAAAACACTCCCTCCCCTCCCCTGCAGTGTGTCTTTGAGTGTCCAGAACTTGGTCGCAGGTTTCATCAGTTTTCCTTTTCAGTCAAAAAGTATATCAAGGAGATGAGTAGACAGCTTATTATATTCCCGTGCTTCAATATTTTGCACTTCCAGAGCAGAAACAACATATCCCTTTTGCACTCATGGCACATAAGACCCCTCATTCAAGTTCAGCCAATAAATCCACATTGAAAGAAATGATTGCCTTCAGCCTTGCCTGGAAAAACCGCCTTACTAAAGTACGTGTGACAAGATGGGGCAGGTGCTTTCCCAAGTGTGTCATAGCCAGTGGTGTCTTCTGACAGGAGCATTTTGGAAAGGATACAGATCCATTTATGGGTCACTGCATCTGCCACGAGAGCAAGAGCAATTTGGCTTCTGTGCCAATGCCGTTGGTCTGAACTTTTCACTGCAACTCCTGAAACCCTTGTTGCATAAACCTGAGTTCATTCCGAAAGCAATGAAGTGCAGCCCATTTCTCTGGCTGTGTCCCATGGGTGATACAGGTCACCATGACATGCTTTTGAAGACTGTTGGCTTCAATTACAAGCCCATTTGGCTGACATGTCTGGCTGCTACAGGAAAAAAAGATGCTGGCAAGGGATGTGTGGTTCAACATCCAGTATAACATTTACTGCTGAGTCTCGCAATGGACTGGGCTATTTGCCTCAGCTGTTCAACCTACCACCCCTCTAGGTAATGGATCCTCTTGCCTAAAAGACTGCAAGCATATTCTGTCTTCTCTTCTCCTGCAGGCTGAAACTTGCACAGCTCTGCCAGACTTTCCCGAAAGGATTTGTTAACTGAAGATACACATGATTTACTCAAGAGGTATCCAATGTCATGGGACATGGGTGGCGCTGTGGGTTAAACCACAGAGGTTAAACCACAGAGCCTAGGGCTTGCCGATCAGAAGGTCGGCGGTTCAAATCTCTGTGACGGGTGAGCTCCCGTTGCTGGGTCCCTGCTCCTGCCAACCTAGCAGTTCGAAAGCACGTCAAAGTGCAGGTAAATAGGTACCGCTCCGGCGGAAAGGTAAACGGCGTTTCCGTGCGCTGCTCTGGTTCGCCAGAAGTGGCTTAGTCATGCTGGCCACATGACCCGGAAGCTGTACGCCGGCTCCCTCGGCCAATAAAGCGAGATGAGCGCCGCAACCCCAGAGTCAGCCACGACTGGACCTAATGGTCAGGGGTCCCTTTACCTTCATCCAATGTCATATGAACCAGACTTGAGCCAATCGTTTGGCTTGGTCCACCTAACCTGACGGACTGCCTCTCCCCATATAAATTGTCGCAGACTTTGCGTTCATCCTCTGAGGCCCTTCTTTGTGTGTCTCCTCTATGTGAGGTCCAGAGGGTGGCAACACGAGAACAGGCCGTTTTCCTGTAGTGACTCCATTTGTGGAATGCTCTCCCCAGGGAGTTTCACCTTCATTATATATTTTTAGGAGCCAGGTGAAAACGTTCCTCTTCAGCCAGGACTTGGGCTGATTAATAATATACAGCATTTTAAATGTGTCTGTGGGAAGGGTGAGGGGTTACTGTTTTGATGTTTTGTTCTACTCATTTACTTGTTTTTATTCTGTATTTAATTCCGTGAACCACCCTGAGATCTTATGATTATAAATCTAATAAACAAAAGTCCAGAATTTTCTATAAATCTCCCAAGCAGATCATGTAGATTTCAGGCAAAGGGCCGATTCCACCAATCTTTTTAACTAGAGATATCTGCATGCTCCACAACTAAGATATGGCACCCTCCAAACAAACAAACAAACAAACAAACAAACATATATATATATATATGCAGGTTTTGGTGTCCTCGGGTGTCTTCCCGTGTAAAAGTTGGGGTGTCTAGGCGACGTTTCGACGAGGTCTCAGACACCCCAACTTTTACACGGGAAGACACCCGAGGACACCAAAACCTGCATTCCTGTACCCGTGAAAATCTACGAAAGCAAATATATATATATATATATATATATTTTTACCCCACCCTTCCCGGTTCAAAAACCAGGCTCAGGGTGGCTAACAAAAAATTTAAAACACAATTGTAAAAGCAGCATAAAATACAGTATAAAAACATGAATAATAATAAGATTGAAAGTTCAGAAATCAATTTAGGGGAAATCTATCTAATAAGCATTAGATAATCACCAGGGCTAGCTGGCTGAATTAGTCCTACTTGGGCCAGCGAGGCCAGGGGAGAATTAGCTGTGGGGTCTCAGAGTGGGTAATCTTCGAAAAAGGGGAGAGGGAGGGAAGAGAAGGGAAATAAAAGATCAGGCTGAATATTTGGGAAATCTTCCACTCAGCATCGCAATGAGGCCTCAAGAGCTTTATTCCAAGCACACAAGTACCCTGGGAATGAAACTGGCTCATACTGGCCTACAAGACATTATTAGCTTCCATTACGCAAGGACGTCTTCCATTCTGACAGCTAGAAGGGAAAGTAGCCCAAGGCCTACAAGAACCCACAACCAACTGTGCTTTCCACCCATTGCTTGGCACCCTAAAAAGACATGTGAATACATTCTCCGGGAACTTGCGTAGGCTGTTTTGTCTTTCCCTGAAAGGTCCAATGGACACACCAGGCCAGCTCCCAGATGGCAAAGCCCCAGAAAAATCCTACCATTCCGGGCAATGCTTTGATGATTATATGAGAAAACATTGCTCTAAAAAAGACATGCTAATATGTTTAGATTAATAATGTAAATGCATCAAAACAATAAATTATCAATGACATATGTATGTATATAGAGAAAATAAAAACAATCAGAATGCAATGATAAAGGTAAAATTGATTTTCGAGAAGACGAGTAGCAGTGGAGGGAAGTTAAATAAAATAAAATAAACCCACCACTCTTTTTATGTTTTTTCTTTTCCCTTTTTGGATATTGCATAATGATTTAATGTATAATGATTTAATGTTTCTTTTCTGTTGTGTATTATTTCTCTTTTTTTAATTAAATTTTATGATGGAATGATGGGAAGTTTTGCTTCTGCACACGAAGCATTCCTTCTTCATCCACCCTAGAATGTTCAGTTCACATTGAGTTCATGAAACATTGTATCCTGACCTGTTCTTAATGCATGGTTGACCACATCTACGGAATGTATGCTCTCTTAAGTCTTGATATATCAATCATTAGTAATAGTTTAAGTCCTGCTATATCAATCACTAGTAATAGTTTAATAAGGAGGTTTTCACGCCTGTCCAATTCTGTGTTCCCTTTCCCAACCTTTAATCTATTGATGATTAATGCCTATATGCAACCCTTGCATTGTATTTGTGTTAACCAATCAGCAACAAGCACATATGTGGCAATGCTGTAATATTCAATAAAAGGGACTTCCCGAGATATGCTCGGGAGATGCCTCCCATATGACACTTGTCATTTGTCTGTCGTTTACGGTATTTCAACCCAACAATGGAAAATCTAAAAAATACAAAAAAATAATAATCCTACCATTCCTTGTAATTCGAATCAAAGGACATGCAGGTGAAAAAAACGAAAGGAGACAAATCCCCTTAGGAGCAAGCTGTTTATTAAAATACTCTTCCATCTCCAACCTGCTTCCACATAATCTTTTTAAACAAAGCAACTGTTTAAAATGATGCAGCAGCTGGGCTACAGAATCCACAATAGAAATGTCCACATCCAATCACAGCGACCATTAAGAAACTTTAATAATCGCACACACTGCTGCTGTTGTTTTAAACATATGTGCTAGCAGACCGTGGTGTTGCCTTCGGCAGACATTCCTGACAGAGAGCAAGGGAGTCGCTGCGTTTCTCATTAAGCCCCAGTGCGGAAACAGTTAACCATGGTCTGCCAACAGCCTCTGCAAAAAAATGCAACAGGGGGCGGGGAGCCTGCATTTGGACCACCCAACAAGTTTGCTTGCTCCCCCAGATCCTGAACAATCAACATTCAAATATCTACATTCTCGCCAAGGCAAAAAGTATGCAACACAATTTACACAAGTGCACTTCAGTACTTCCAACAAGTCAGTTATGATGCATGAAGCTGCCAAGTCACACTCTACATATCCAGGAATTTCCTTACATTGTCATCTCGCCTTTGGGGACGCACGGCGACTTCCCAACTTTGACACTCCAGGAGAGGGTCTCCCTCTCTCCAGTACATTCAGCAACGTGATAAAAGGATCTATGGTTTAGTAATATCAAAAGCAAATGAACTTCCCCCATCCCCAGTCTCAGAAACCCACTCACCCACCCTAAAAACTAGCACCTATTAATTCAGTTTGGTTGAATACTTTAAGTTTGCTCCCCACTGCCAACATTTAGTTTGATCAAATCCCTTGTAACCAAATCAACCACCCATTCGCATACCAAAGCTCCAAGTTTTGTGCAAAATACAGGCAAAGTTCTTCCGGCACACAATGAAAGAAAAGGCATTTTCAGCCAACAAAAACAAGGCCTGGGGCGCAGTTTGCATACAGCACGTTCAATGCCTCTCTGCAGGTAGCCACTGGTGATTATTTCTGCGCAAGCAGTTTGGGACATGCAACTGTTGCATTTATTCCGTGACATGCCGGTACACATTAGTGAATCATCAATAAACACACAAGACGTAACCGGCTGTGTTCTTAGATAAAAATAAGGTATACTATTCATTGTATCAAACTTTGAGTACAAAATTGTGCATTTGTGGATTGCTATTACTTTAGATCCAAAAATTGTTTACATTAATGTATGAATTTGTATTAATGTTTATATGTATAACATCTGAACATGGATTAAGTTTGTTTTACTTTTGCTGTGCCATATGGGTCACTTTAAGGAAGATATTCTGTATCTGTGGATTGCCAACACCTGTAAATCAATATTGTGTTTGTCCATACAACCCTAGTTTGTAACAGTTGCTGCTTACCCCAGCTACTACTGTGCCATAAGATCCACTGTCCTGCAATATCACATATGGCACGTAGTTATTTATGGTTTTATTTTATTTTTTGCTGTAAAATGTGTGAGATCACGATATTGTATTTATTTGTATTACTTAGAGCTTTAACTACAGTGGTGCCCTGCAAGACGAATGCCTCGCAAGACAGAAAACCCGCTAGACAAAAGGGTTTTCCGTTTTGGAGGCGCTTCGCAAAACGAATTTCCCTATGGGCTTGCTTCGCAAGACAAAATGTCTTGCGAGTTCCTGCGGGTTTTCCCCCTTTCCCCCCCCCCTTTTCTTAAGCCGCTAAACCGCTTATCCGCTGATAAGCCGCTTATCAGCTGATCCGCTAAAAGCCACTAAACCGCTAATAGCGTTAATCCGCTAAGCTGTCAATGGGCTCGCTTCACAAGACGAAAAAACCGCTATACGAAGAGCCTCACGGAACGGATTAATTTCGTCTTGCGAGGCACCACTGTATTGATGAAGCCCAGGATGGCGAAACCAGGTCAATATTCCGGAAATCCTTGTCTTTAGACTCTGCAAAAGGATTCTTTGGAACTGTAACAACCTTTCATGTGGATTGTTTGGGCCTTATGAACAGACAGGTGGACTAGACACTATTACACAGGTGGACCTTATGCATGAACTGATTAGAGAATGATCTGATCCACTGGGTCTTCTACTTTGTTCATTAGTTGAACTTTATGAGCTACTTCTGTTGAAATTTATGATTTGACACAATGAATAGTATACCTTATTTATCTAAGAACACAGCCGGTTATGTTTTGTGTGTTTATTGAGTATGCTTTACGTGACCATAGGTTGGTTGGTTTGTTGTGTTGGTAGACATTAGTGGGCTAGAAGACTTAAGTGCTGGTGGCAGAAACTTTGTAAGGACTGTGACAATTTTTTCTTCTAATGCAGCCTTTGAGCCAATGGAACAATCCCAGCCAATGAGGGATCATCCGATTAACACAATGTCACAGAACTACCGTAGGTAGCCAAATTTGGAGACAGGCAGTGACCATTTTGTGGGGGGGGGCTCTCTGTTCCTGGCCCCCGTGTGTGTTGATGGAGCAAGCGTGAGCCCACCCTTCCGGATCCCAAATGACCCACGCTTCAGCAGCTGTGCACCAATTGGACGCGCACAAAAAGGTTGCTGTTTTTATACAAGATCTCCAAGGGCAAAAAAAACCAACTGAGAGAGATGTCAATATTCTCCTCACATGGGATAATGCATCACCCTGACTCTATAGGGACATATACTCTCAGCCCAGGTCCCAACAATCTGGGAAGTAGCAAAGAGAGAAACCGTTTTCACATGTGCCGTTGCAGCGACTAAGCAAAACAGCACTGCATGCAAACATTTTTTAACATATTCTTTTACTTATAAAGTAGATATATCATTTCTCTATATATATCATATATACAAACATGTAGAATACACACAAGATAACACCAGAACAGGACCCAGGGCACCGTTTCCAAAGTACTTTGTGGTTTTCAACAGGTACATGACCAAAGGAAGCTTTGTGAACAGCTGTGCAGAAGTGAAACTGGAATGATTTATGCAAAAGGTGTGGCTCTAATTATAGTACTGGCATCTAGCAGCAAGTCCACGGGTTCACATTGCGATCAGGGTTCAGCTAAAAGAGCTCAGCACTGCTACACCTCAGTGCCAGGTAACTTTATAGCGGCTTAATTCTGGGTTTTCGTAGAATCACAGAATTGTAGAGTTGGAAGGGGCATTGTGAGTCATCTATAGTCCAAACCCCTGCAATGCAGGAGTCTCAACTAAAGCACCCATGTCTGAAGGCCCACACAACCCCTGCTTGAAAACCTTCAATGAAGGTCCACCACCTTTCCAGGGAGAACGTCCCACTGTGAAACAACTCTTACTGCTTTGGGGTGGTCGTTTTCAATTCCAAGTATTAATGTTCAAAGTATCTATGTCAGAAATGAAGAACTATTGTGGACAGCCTCTACTACCAACAGTAAATACCAGGTGTTCCTGGGGCTCCATGTTCCAGCAGTCCCAGCCAGCATGGCCAATTGTCAGGATTATGGGATCTGCAATCCACAATACCTGCAGCTGCCATGTTGGCTACCCATGACCTAGAGCAGTGTTTCCCAACCTTGGGTGTCCAGCTGCTTTTGGACTACAACTCCCATCATCCCTAGCTAGCAGTACCAGTGGTCAGGGATGGTGGGAAATGTAGTCCGAAAACAGCTAGAGACCAAAGGTTGGGAAACACTGATCTAGAGGTGTGAATGGTCTCTGTGACACAACACTCTGAATCATATTCTTGGCCTGCGGAATTTCTCGATTACATGCAACCTATTGAAGTCCTGCAAAGGAATGCTGATTGTTCCCTTGGTCCCCCCCCCCCATGTTACATTTGAAGTGGGGGAGTGTAGAATTTCCTGGAGAAACTCTACTTACCTCATTTAAACCTTTTGCTTCCCTCCAGCATTTGCTTCTAAAGTGAAATTCTGATTAAGATGAGTGGCAAGTCCAAATATAACCCTACCCGTTCCCTTACAAAAATCTCCCTTCCAAAGTGTACCCTCAACTTCTTGCTAACTTGTGGGGAGGAAGAGAAATCCCTTAGGAACTTCAACCGTTGTGCAACTGAACACTGAATACCCACTGGGCAACATGTCCCCATCCAAGTTAACTCTGTGCGTCTCAGATAGCATTTTTCAGTGGCTCTGAAAGACAAGGAACATCTAAAAAGGAACTGAAGAACAAGATGTTCTTTGAAAGGGTTTAGCTCCTGAAAAGCAGGGGGTTTTTTTTTCAAAAAAAGGGGGATTACTTAGTATTGGTATATTTAAAGAAAAAACAAATAAATACAGAAAACCTACATTGCTTCCGCCTTTCGGAATCAATGTGACGATTGCCACTATCCCTGTTAGTGTTGTGTCCACTTCTGCCTTGAGGGTTACAGCGTGGTTCTCCAATTATAAACCCACAGACAGAGGAATAGACATGGGCTTCAGCCCAAGTGTAAAAGCCACATTCTGCTTATGAGAAATTGGACTTAAGGACAGGACATTACACACATACACACAGCTGATATTTGCTGTTTGCCTTCCACTGCACGGAGTCTTAGCCCCGAGACCAAGATCCCTTTCTCTCCAGAACTGGACTAACCAAAACCAAAGTCAGCTTTGGTGGTTAACCTGGTGCCAGCAGGCTGAGCAAAGCCAAGCACAGCCAGCCACATTGCCTCCGAATCTCCTGGCTTTCTCTTACTTCTGTAAGTAGGGAAGGAAAGACTTGTGAGAGCGGAGAAGATGAAATGCCACCTTTTCTCTCCTTGTGCGCTTGCTCCCTTTCGCACTGTGCAAATTAAGAGAGCCCCTTTGGCCTCTTCGCTCTCTCTCTCTCATCCTCTAAAAACATACGCTGTGCATAAGAAACACTTGGTTAAAAACCCCTTCAGAGGGTGTGTCACCCAGGTGCAGAGAGCCAGCATCTTGTCTGTGCCAAAGAACCAGACAGAATTATCTACGTTGGATGGAGGGGGCGGAAATCGCTGGCTCTGAGATTAAGCAGTAGCAGACGTGTTTGTTAAAGAGGCAACATCAAGTTAACGATGGTTTTCTACCCAGGCAGAAAGCACGAGGTGCTGGGAGAGAGAGAGATGGACGCAACTATCTACAGATCTGCTCTCTGCCTTGCGAGGCCTCCTACAGGACAGTCCAGTCCACATCTTGTAGCAGCAGTGACTCAGGCCCATCTCCCGCTCGAGGCAAAGCTCCGGCTGAATGAGAAGTTGACCTCAGAGTTCTTGTATTTGCCCCAGGCTCCAAACGGCACGACAATGGCAGTGCTGTTATCTTCCGTTCCATACTGTATGGCCTGAGGGAGAGATTGCAAAAGGCACAAAGCTTTAGCCCTTCACCCTGTTTGGCTGTATTCTTTCAACTAAGAATTGATGCAGGCAATCTGGAGTTTTGAAATCCTACCAAAATCAGGGGAAACTGTGACCTGCCCAGTGTTGCTGGAATACAATTCCCATCACCCCAATCGTTGGCCATATTGCCTGAGGCTGGTGGGAACTGGTGTCCACAAGCATCTAATGTATTCCACAGATAATTCAAATTCAAGGGAAGTTCCACCCCCCAAAATTGTGGCTACATTATAGCCTCCCACTCCAAGCACCTCCCAAAGGCGCAAAAGCAATTGGACTTCATTGCCTGTGATTTGGCAGACTTTGCCTACACTGGAGGGCTTACCCCGCCTTCAAATTTTATCCACTTCTGCCAAAAGAGGAAATGTATGCATATATACACAAGTTTCCCAATTGTGAATGACGAGCAGGAGAGAAATAAAAGGGACTTAGATGGATCAGTCAAACTGGGCAATCCATAAAGTACCTTGCGCTCAGGTGGTCTGTTTTACAAACTACTAAAATCAGGATCTGAACCTAATCTTGTTATCAGTACATACTTTCTGGAAACCGAAGTCTGTGACTATTAATAAACAGGAACGGATTGATAAGGGTGTTGATACAAAAGCTACCCACAAATTTCACCCACTGCACATTTCTGCATGCTGGACCTTTTTAGAAGTCTGTGAATTTCAACATGGGGCAATAGCATCACAGGGTGGTGTGGAAGGAGAGAGAACAGCCCACAGAAGTTTTAACACGGAGTGGATACTGTTTAGTAACAATCATGATAATGGTAAAAAATATAAATACAGTTTTGATCATCATCAGCTGGATGCCACCACACTGTATACCCAGCTTAACACAGCTGCAGTTCCTACAACCTCTGACCATTGGCAATGCTGGCTAGGGCTGATGGGAGCTGGAGTCCAGTAGCATCCAAGTGAGCCCCACATCAGTTACTCCTAAGTTACACTATCAATAAATGTGGGGAACAGTGATCTTCAGATTTTGGGGGGGAAATAAAATAATGCAGACAGTCGTGTATGGATTTATTTTTTTGGATTCCAGCTGACTAGATATGGTAGAAAATACATCCATTGACTGCCTGCGTTGTTCAAAATTAGTATCTTCTCGGTTTGAGTAAGAGAACAGTTCCCAGCAGGTAAACAGTTGCAGCAGCAGTTCTGTTGACTTTTTCAGCATCTGCTTTCCAAAAGCAACTCTTTATATCCGACAGTGAAGCAAGACTGTGGGCCCCTGCTGTCCTTGAGCAAGGGCACAACTGAAAGGAAAGTGCTGTGTCTGAGTTACACCAGCAACTTCCAATTAGCTGTTGAAGACAATAAAATCAAATGGGAGAATTTTCCTTGCAGGAACACAACCGCCATATACTTTTAACAACCTGTGCTGTCTCATCACTAGTTTGTAGGAGGTTGTTCCACCCAAAAAGAATCAAGCAGACTTAACTGGCTTTGCTCAAAACTGGACAGTGGTGGTGTTTTCTGCATTGGAAAGGCAGAAACGCCTACCTGCTCGGTTACAAGGTGAGCTGCTTCCGTGGGATCGTGACACTGGCTAACGAAGTCACAGATTTCTTGGCTGTTCACCATGAAGTTGATGCCGTCTGTGGTAAGGACCAGGAAGCTGTCGCTCGCATGGTGCAACTGAAATGACACGCCACACAAACAAAAGTATGCCAAATGCCCAGATTTCTGTAGTGATACAAATCCACAAGTGAGAGCTGCAACTAAGTGTTGCGGTGCGGCGTGGTCCTCTTCAGGGTTCCATCAGCCCCCTCTTTCCATGAACCTCAATTTCATTACCCTTCCCTCTAGTTTTATATTACCCCTCCTCCCCCCCCCCAAACCCCACACTTTGCATTCTGTGGCCAACCATGTTCAGTCTTCATAGGGCTATTTTGTTTTGGGATGGGGGCATCTAGTATATTTTTTATACAGTAGTACCTCGGGCAAAGAACTTAATTTGTTCTGGAGGTCCGTTCTTAACCTGAAATTATTCTTAACCCGAAGTACCATTTTAGCTAATGGGACCTCCCACTGCTGCCACGCGATTTCTGTTCTCATCCTGAAGCAAAGTTCTTAACCCGAGGTACTATTTCTGGGTTAGCGGAGTCTGTAACCTGAAGCGTCTGTAACCTGAGGTACCACTGTACTACTGCAAAATTTTGAGTTTCCTTCTCAGCGGCCCCAGTTATGCTACAATCCTGCTGGCCCTCACCTGCCAAGTTAACCATTAGAGGGAGGGCAAATACTTTTAACATAGGCAGCATTCCGATCTTTTTCTCTCTCTCTCTGGCTCACCCTCATTAACCCTATAAGGGAAAGTGAGTAATACTGGCCAGGAACAGACATCAGTACAGTGGTGCCCCGCAAGACGAACGCCTCGCAAGACGGAAAACCCACTAGACGAAAGGGTTTTCCGTTTTGGAGGCGCTTCGCAAAACAAATTTCCCTATGGGCTTGCTTTGCAAGACGAAAATGTCTTGCGAGTTCCTGCGGGGTTTTTCCCCCTTTTTCCCCCTTTTCCTAAGCCCTAAGCCGCTTATCAGCTGATCCGCTGATAAGCCGCTTATCAGCTGATCCGCTAAACCGCTAATAGCGCTAATCCGCTAAGCTGTCAATGGGCTTGCTTCGCAAGAAGAAAAAAACGCTATACGGAGAGCCTCATGGAACGGATTAATTTCGTCTTGCGAGGCACCACTGTAGTGGCTCTCCCAACATCCCTCTCAAAGCCAGCTAGGCCTCAAGGGAAGAAAAGATTCCGAGATGCATAGCTAAATATCCAAAAATGCATCTCCCTGGCACTTGGCAACTCTGCAAAAGTGGCTTTATTGACACACACATTCTGTATGCTATCCAATGCACAAATGCTTTGTTGAAAAAAATAAATTAGGTAGGAAACCACCCCCCCCCAGTTCCAAATACTGTATAGACCAGGGCATAGCAGGGTCTGCCTGGGTACCACAGTCTGAAAGAGCAGTGGTAGTGGGAAACACTTCTAAGGAATGGTAGCAGTGCCAGCTATTTAGTGCTGTGCCATCTTTACAAGAAAATGAGGTCAGGGTGTAGAAAAGGAAGGTGCTCAGCCTCTTACCTGGACCCGTTTTGTCTCTGGTTCCGCTATGACACCGTATTTCTTAAGGTCCAAATCTCCTATGCTGCGGGTCATTGCAAGCCTGCCGTTTACGTGGGGCTGTCCCAGGCTGTTCCAGACTATGAAACCACCGGTTTTCTTGATTCTTCGCATGCGCAAACACACAAAGTAGGAAAGGAAGAGAGGATGGAACGTTCACTATGGTCGTACATATCCAAGCAATTAGCACGACCGATTTATGCAAGCGACGCCAACCACAGCTTGGCTGTGAAAGAGCTTAGTGTATTTTTGGTCTTTATGGGAAACCCAGCCAGATGGGTGGGGTACAAATAATAAATTATTATTATTATTATTATTATTATTATTATTATTATTATTATTATATCTGCCCACAGCCGCTCGTGTTCATTCCTTAGCAGTCTTTGCAAGGGATACAAATTTTACATTCCACCCCCCCAGAAAAACAACAACAACAACTCCAGCCCAAGGCTTCTGGCGAAAGTACCTTTCCTTCTCATCCTTTCTTTCCGGAGTGTGGTCGATGGTCAGTTTCATGGCTTTCCCCTTGCGACACAGAAGGGCGCGGCTGTCTCCAACACTGGCCACAACCAGCTCAATCCCATCGCGCAACAAGGCCACTGTCGCTGTGGTCCCGGCGTTCAGCAAGGTGGCTACAAAACGTCATGCAAGGAGAGGCGGTCAAGGCCTGAGCACCACACAAGAAGCTGCCACTCAACTTAAAAAACTTTAACCACCCGTAAAGAGTCACTGCTGTATAGCTAAAGCTACAAAGACAAGAAACAAGCAACGTGGGGGACATGCACACAAAGCAGCAATGTTTTGACAACAAGACTCCATGCAGTGGGGAGAAAATGTGGCATGTTGGTGCTTGGGCTGGGTGAAGTCTGTGGCGAGTTCTCATCTATTCTTGAACTAGTAAAACAGAACCTTAAAAGGGACGCGGGTGGCGCTGTGGGTTAAACCACAGAGACTAGGGCTTGCCAATCAGAAGGTTGGCGCTTCGAATCCCCGTGACGGGGTGAGCTCCTGTTGCTTGGTCCCTGCTCCTGCCAACCTAGCAGTTCGAAAGCACAAAGTGCAAGTAGATAAATAGGTACCACTGCGGCGGGAAGGTAAACGGTGTTTCCGTGCGCTGCTCTGGTTCTCCAGAAGCGGCTTAGTCATGCTGGCCACAAGACCTGGAAGCTGTACGCCAGCTCCCTCGGCCAATAAAGCGAGATGAGCGCCGCAACCCCAGAGTCGTCTGCGACTGGACCTAATGGTCAGGGGTCCCTTTACCTTTACTGAGCCTTAAACAAATGTCCATACACAGTAGCTTTCTGAAGTAGTTTAATTAAACTGGCATGTTCTTTACGAGTGCTGAAGTTCTAAAAGTAGTGGGAAAGTCTTCTTCCTTACTCCCGGGTGCTCAGTAGCAAAGCTGCTTGGTGCTGGATCAGTTTCCTTTTTGGGTACAGATACAGGAGAACTAAGCCAGTTATGAAAGGTATGAGAAGGCGGCGATCAGGCGTTCGAAATTCACCAGGCGCATTTCACACCTGCCTATCTGCCATTATCCATTGTGTTTTATCAGAATGAATAAGGTAAAGGTAAAGGTACCCCTGCCCGTACGGGCCAGTCGTGTCCGACTCTAGGGTTGTGCGCCCATCTCACTTAAGAGGCCGGGGGCCAGCGCTGTCCGGAGACACTTCCAGGTCACACCAGCAACCAAAAAGTCATACTGAAAAATAGGACTTTCAAGCCACCTTGTCCCAAAATGGCAGCCATGCATTCCGCTGGGTGCGTGTGACCCTGGTTTATGGACCCATATGGTGCCCAACTTATAGACCCGAGTTCCTAACACTGGCGTCAGGTCCTGAGTTATGCCTATTTTTGCCCCTGAACTGAAATGCCAAGAGAATCTATGACAATTTTTTAATAAAGGGGAGAGGAGAGTTACTGGTTCGTGTATTTTTGTTCTTGTTTTTAATCACAAACTTAAAAGTGTTTTTATACTGTATTTCTTTGTTGTGAACCACCATGAGATCTACGGATGAAAGGCTGACATGCATTATAAAATAAAATAATAAATAATAAAGGCAAACTGAACACCTGAGGGGCGGGGGGAGAACAGAAATGCATCAAGCCTTGTTGTGAAGTGGAAGCACCACAGAATGGAGACGTTAGATAGGAAAACAAAAGGACAGCAACAGAAGAGGAATCTAAACTAGGCAATACTGTCATGAATTAAAACAGGTATTCTTACTGCAAAGAGCTCGCTGAGCAGCTGTTGAAAACTGCCCTTGTAAGATTGCCCAACAATTTTTGATGGAATAATTTCCCCCCTTCCTCCCATCTCTTCTTGGATGTTTTGTATCATTAGGAAATTTATTTATTTCCTTGCATTCATATCCCACCTTTACTCCAAAGAGTTCAAGGTGATATACATGGCTTCTCTTCCTCCCCATTTTATACCCACAAGAACCCTGTGAGGTAGGTCAGGCTGAAAGTGAGTGACTGGCCTGAGGTCACCCAGGGAGCTTAATAGATGAGTGGGGATTTGAGCCCTGGGTGGAATATAGACACATAAAAATGCTTTTTAAAAAAAAATTGGAAAAATATATTGAATTTGCCATAAGCTCACCATGACCATGTAGTGTCAAATTTGTATAATGCAAATAAAATGCACTAAAAATGCTGCATTTGCAGCTGTATAGCCAAGTCCCTGGTCTCATGCCTTAAGTCCAACCCTCTAACCACAGAAAGCTGAATGTGGCCATGACATTATAGCACATTCAGCCTGGTATTATTTGTGTTTTGGACGTACACCTCATGGACTTGGGTGTGCGTCTTACTTCTAGGTCCGCCTGAATAACATTCCCGCACACTCCAAAGCAGGTGCTTAAGTAAGGAGAAGCACTACACATGAAACGGAGAGGGGCAAACCACACTTTTTAGCATTGCTCGTAAGATACCTGTTTTAAGTAGCAACATGAATAAAGCACAGCAAGGCGTAAAAGGTTGAGCTAGTTTTTGCCTTCTTTCTCAACTCCCCTCTAAATTTTGAAGGCCACCTCTAGTTCCCCCACCTCCCTCGTCCCAATTCAATTCCTTGCTTTTCGAACTGCAGCGCCACTTCAGGAAGAGACTATTATGGGTGCTTTTAGATGGGGGTTTAATATGACAAATGGGTCACCGAGTTCAGGGGGGATGTTTGCAATAGGCCTTTTTTCTTTAACTTGTTGGATTTCCTTGAAAAAGGCCGAATCCAGATTAAAAGGTTTTTTTGGGGGGGAGGGGATGCAGGCTGGGCTGGCAGCTGTCTGATGGCAATGACGTCAGGTGAAAAACCTCATGAATCAGAGCACCCATCCCATAATGAACCCCGAGACATCAGATACAAATGTACAGTGGCAGGACATATTGAATCAATGGGTTTGTTTTTCCGCCCTTGGAAAGCACAAACGCCAGGGTAGTTTCGGACTTCGTTTGGGATGGGAATTATCAGACATTGCTATTTTATTTTTACGGCCATAAAATTAAGGAAACGTAAGTTACACATTTTTGGATGTGCAACTGTAACCAAACATTACCTTAGCATCACTTCTCTGAAAGGCAACGCCTTCCCTGAAACCCCGTAGTAAGAGGCTGGCGTGATCTTGCCACCCAAAACCAGAAAAGAGGCACAGCTTTGCTCCTCTTGCACAGTGTTAAGAGCCTGACAACATGGCTTTTTGGGGTGAGCAATCTACAGCCCCTCTCCAAAAACCACACTGAGATTTGTGTGTATGCACACACCCAAAGTCTGAGGGTGTGGCAGCGAATCCCAGGGTCATAACTAAAAGCACTCAGGAGTGAGCGCAAAGTAACTTCCAAGATAGCCTATGCAAAAGGAGTTAAAGTAATTGACCTCTTATCCTGTTGGATAGGTAGATCCTAAAAGCCTGAGCTACTCAGCACTAAGAAATAACACAGCCCTCAATTTAACATTCTCTTCCACTTCCTAAATGAATAGTGAAACTTTGTGGGAAGCCCTATGTTTTTTCTTCCTAAGCTTTGCTTCCAGGAGTACCATGCCCAGTTGTGGGTGCCACATTTTAAGGCGGACGTTGACGAACTGTCCAGAGGACAGTGATCAAAACAATGAGTGGACTAAGCTGTGTACACACCATACTTTCAAAGCATATTCGTTCCCTCAAAGAATTCTGGGCACTGTGGTTTGTCAAGGGTTGCTGGGAACTAACTCTGCGCGTGGAAAGCTACAGTACCCAGAATTCTTTGAGGGAAAGAACCTGTTTTGAATGTGCTTTAAAAGTAAAATGTATAGAATGGGAAGAACCATTAGGATCAGATGATGCCAGACCACAACTCCCATCATGCCTGACCATTAGCCATGTTTCCTGGGATGAACAAGAATTGGAGTCCGACATCACTCACAGCCACAGGTTGCCCACCTCTGCCTAAATTGCCACAAGCTGGGCAATGCATTCATATCAACTGAAGTTTGTACAGGAGTCCTTTCCAAGTTTCACTGGAATGATGAGAGAATGTAAAAAGAAAAAAAAAATGCAAATAGGTGGATTTGTTCCGCAAGCGGTATTGCAGTTCCAAAATCAAGGAATCATACTATTCATAAAGTCACTAGTCGTTTGCCACCATTTATTCCAAAGGTATCTAGCAGCATAAAAACACATTGGCTCAGAACACAAATTAACTTATTTTAAAACAAAACGAAAATTTGTTTGCTTCCTAGACAGCTACAGAAATTATATTACTACAGACATATTATCATCTAAAATCTTTCAAGAGGTATCTTAACACTCACTGGGCACCTTTTAGAGCATGTCGTCACAACTAATGTGACAAAGTGGTTGTGGGAACCTTCCGTTGGTCCCGGCTAGGAACCCGCCAGACTCCTTCACCTGGGACCACAGATCTCTCTTTCCACTGAAGCCCAGCATAGAGTCCCGGGCCTCCAATTCTAGAGCTGTTGGTCAGGTACAGTGTCTGCCATAAATAACATGTACACAGAGGCAAATAGGAAATTCACCCAGGAATTTTGCTCAAAGTAAAGAGAGGAAACCTACAACACTTGAGATGATCAGAGCTGCAAAAGAGAGCAAAGCATTCCCTCTTAACTCAAGGGCTCTGCTTAGAAATGTTATGGGGGTATATTATTGCACCCAATTTTATTACGCATCCGTCTCTGATAGCAACCATGGCTTGGTTATTAAGCCAATCCATCTGCACACCTCCTGCTGTTCAAACACTCGGCTAGGGATTATGAAGTTTGGAATTGCACAGTTCCAAAAAGGCATTTTAAAGGAACATTTTATAAAATCCCCAAAGGAGCCTAGCCAAATAAGCAGTTTTATTAGTTGCACTGTGCACATCTGTCCTGGGCAAAGATAATCAATCTCCGGGGAGGGGGGAAATAGTGGGGTGGGTTGTTTTTCGGCTTCTAGTTTTTAACTGAGTAAAACCCACTTATACATTTGCCTAGCTGTTATTTGTCCAAAAGTCCCAACTATTTGCATTAGGCAAAGATGTATACTTTAAAGGGCACTGTGGCTACTGTGCTCCAACCAATTTTAAAATTAAAAGACCACCATCTCCAGTAGACTATAAGTACAATTCCCTGGGAATTTAGTTGCACAGCCACACTAGAGTGAGTAGGACACATGCAAGGCATAATTCCTGTTCACTTCAGAGCAACGGCCTGGTATATAAATGTAGCAAATGCATCCAAGTTTGGTGTCACAATTACAAATCTGAACATAAAAACAGGCATGTTTCTGCAGCTCTTTCACTTCTTCAGTGTTGCAGGTTAACATATTAAAGAATTTAAAAATCATGGTTTTGATTGGCAACTTCTTAAGACGAGGAAACAAAAATTACACCACACCTTTTTTTTATTAGTAACTATACTGTCATTACTAAATCAACATTATAAAACAAGACTCTAAGACTACCCAAATAGTGCATTAACTACAAGTCTAATAAAGCATCTGTAAATTCACGGCCCAGGAACATATTTTAAATTTCTGATTGTGTGGGGCAGGTAGGCATAGTTTGAACAAAACTGCTTGCGAGGTGTAATTAGGCCCCGTGGGCCAGAGGTTCACCATCACTGATGTATAGGCAGCAATAAAACTGCTAGTACATTTGCAAAGCTAAGCAGGGTCCGGTATGGTTTCAAACTGGATGAGAGACCACGTGTTGAGATTCCTGCATTGCAAGGGGTTGGCCTCAGTATCGCTTCCAACTCTACAATTCTATGATCGTAACCATGCGGCCCAATCCCAAGCATACTTTCTCATAAGCAAGTCACATTGGGTTCAAAGGCTTAGTCTCAACAGAATATGGGCAGAATTGTAGGCTAGATCTGTAGAAGTGTCCTTGCTGGCTATGCAATATGTCCTCCATCCAAGAAGGATACTAAGCTAAACAAATGCTTTCATTAAGATTGCTTATAGTGATATACACGAGACAAAAATTGCTGTCATTTAATATATTTTTGCATCAAGAAGTATCTATTTAATTTGGTGAGCAATAATAATTAATCCACGTAAAACTAAACAATACATTAGCAAGAGAACGAGATTAGGCATTGGGCTGGCAGGCATGTTATATTTTATAAGAAAGCAAGATGCAAAGAGCCACCAAGGATGAACTTATGAAGCTGTACTGGAACATCAGACCTAAGGTTGATCTTAATATTTTCTTATAAGCCAGCAGTCTCTCTCCAGGGTGTCAGACAGGAGTCTTCCCCATCATAATGGGAAGAGCCAGGGTCTGCTTCATGTAAAAATGTGTTCTACCATCAAGCTAGATGTTGTGTTTGGGACAGTTATCAAAAGGTGATAGAAAAGCGCATTGGCGTGTGTGCTTCTTTTCATCAAGTTATCTACAGCCTAAGCCATAACATGAGGCCAACAACATTGCAGGCCTGTCTCCACTTAATTTAAAAACCTGAGTAAGTTGGATAGTGAAGCTGTATTTGTCTCTTTTTTGTCACCTTGCATTTAACATAGAATTGGCACCCCATCAGTCCAACCGCTATTATGTGAAGGTACTGAAGATCAATGGCCCTTGCTTTTAAGTAAGACTATAGCCTAGCCTTAAATTGCTTAGTCCATGCCAATGACATTAGCCAACATCACCTCTTTTAAGCGGAGGTCAGTGCATCAACACAGAGATTTTTTAACAAATGGAAATACGTTTTTGTTCATCGCAACCTTCTAGATCCCAGTCATTTTAGCTCAACAGCTCAACGTACCTTTTCAAAACTTAAGTCCCACTGAGTTACACAGAAACTTGTGTATAGTCTCGCGGTGGAAAATCAGCTGTGGACAAATCTGCCTGAAGGTAACATTTCAAATAATTTCTTTGAATTATTTTAAGCAGCACAGGCTTATGAAGCCATGCTAACCTTGTAAAAACAGGATTTTAGCAAGTCCTTCTATATTTTACTTGGCGTTCTCTCTCTACAACTGCTAGCCTCAACTTTCAATAGAAAAAACAGTGGTTGCCACATGAATTTCTTTTTCTCCTGTCTTTTACGGCTGAACGGAAACAAGGTTCTTACTTACCATCCGCAGACAACTGAGCATGCCTGGCGTATGCTTTGTCTATTTCTAAAAACGCTTTCATCAATACCAATTCCATGTTCTGCTCCTCAGTGAGAAAGCCTCTGGAAAAAAGCAAGGAAGGGAGAGTCTTGAAATTATCCCCAAGGAAGGCAGTGCAAAAGCTCCAATCCAAGAAACCCTCTAACATCAGCTACTGAGATAAAAGTGGCGGTAGCTGCAAAAGCACCAATATCATCCCCCTGGCCTTCTCATGGGTAGGCAACTGGTGCCGTCATATACAGCTGGAGGGAATCTTGTAGACCAGCCTTCACCAATCAGCTGTCCTTCAGACATTTGGGACAGCTTCCTTCAGCAGAGCTGGAAGGCCTATGGGGCAGGTCCCAGGTTCAATCACTGACATCTCCAGGTAGGGCTGGGAGAGACAGGTATACCTGAAACCCTGGAAGGCCACTGCTAGCCAGTGGAATGATGCAGAGCTACACAGACCAATATATAAGGCAGCTTCCTCCGTTCATATAAGGACAGCAGATTGGTGAACACTGTCATAGGCCATCTAGCCTATAACTTCGTTTGCTTTTATGTTGTGCGTATTTTTGTGTTTTTATGCTGTTAACTGCCCTGTGACCCTTGGATGAAGGGCAGAGTTTATGTTCAATCAATATATATATAAATAAACAGCTCTACTGTCTGCTCACTGGAGGAAATCCAGAGCTAGACCACCCCAGTAGTCCAGCCTTTGTCTGAAGACCTCCTACCAGGTTTTAACCCAGCGGTTTGCAACCTGTGGGTCCCCAGATGTTGCTGGACTACAACTCCCATCATCCCTGAGCTCTGGCCTTGCTAGCTAGGGGTGATGGGAGTTGTAGTCCAACAACATCTGGGAACCCACAGGTTGAGAACCGCTATTTTAACCTCTAAAGCCCTATATGGCCCAGGACCCTCATACTTACAGGACTACCTCTCCTGGTATGCCCCATGGAGGACCTTATGGTCCTCAAATAATAATATCTTGGAGGTCCCGGGCCTGAAGGAGGTTAAACTGGCTTCAACAAGGGCCAAGGCCTTTTCGGCTTTGGCCCCAGCCTGGTGGAACACTATCGCAGGAGACCAGCACCCTGCAGAACTTGACATCCTTCCGCAGGGCCTGCAAGACGGAGCTGTTCCGCCTGGCCTTCGGTCCGGGCCCAGTTTGATCCCCCATCTATGGGACCCTGTAAGTTACCTCTTTGGCTCTTTTATCGGCTCATGTGGGACCAACATGGATAGCTGGCCCTGATGAATACTTGAGGTTCCCGACCCCTATGGTTGTAATTTGTGGTCAGTCATTTAATTTTATCCTGATTCTAATTTTTAAGCTGTATTTTAATCGTTTGATTTTGTTTTAATGTATTTGATATTTGATGTTAGCCGCCCTGAGCCCGGTCTTGGCCGGGGAGGACGGGGTGTATATATATGTATCTTTACTTACTTACTACAAGCACTCAGACATCCTCAGACCCCAGATAACCGATCCCACCACTGAACTGCTCTGAACCACTGATTGAAATTCCCCAGGACGCCTGGTGCCTTTTGCTACTGGTGTGGGTCCAACTGCAACTACGTGGAGATCTCTCGGCACCAGGTTGATGGCTGTCATCTCCATCAAGCCAGCTGACTCATGTGAATCATGGACTCCTTTGCTGGGCATCTTAGTCCTCAATTATCCCATCAAGGAAAGTAAGTGCAGGGTGTGGGTACAGGTATATTGACTGTGCTGCAGCCATTCCACAAGCCACCCAAACAGAACTCAGACCAGAGTTTGAGAACCACTGCCTTAAAAAGGTAACGGGACCCCTGACCATTAGGTCCAGTCGTGGCCGACTCTAGGGTTGCGTGCTCATCTTAGTGCATAGTTAATTCCATTTCCACTGTGTGTGTTTATCCTTCTTGCCTAGTGGGACAAATGAAGTGTTGTAAGAGCAGGCTACAGCCAAGCAATGTAGCTGAGATCATAGAATCAAATTTGGAAGGGACCCTGAACATCATCTCATCCAACCTGCCGGGCGAAGACATTCTGTTGTGGAGACTGTAACCTCGGTTTATTATTATTATTATTAATTGAATTCCTATACTGTCCTATACCTGGGGGGTCTCAGGGTGGTTCACAGAATAAAATCAAGATATAAAACCACAAAATACATAATCAAAAGAAAAACAACAACCCGATAACACCCCTCCCCAAAAAGAGCCATATTTTAAAAGGGCATAGGATGTAAATCAGATCAACCAAAGGCCTGGTTAAAAAGGAACATTTTTGCCTGGCGCCTAAAGGTGTATAACGAAGGCGCCAGGCAAACTTCCCTGGGGAGAGCATTCCACAAACAAGGAGCCACTGCAGAGAAGGCCCCATTCTCGGTTTAAGGTGCCCTTGGGTGCCTAGCTTATACACATCAAGATGTTTCTCCTACTCAACTGTGCAATATCCTCTAGGTAAAGGTAAAGGGACCCCTGACCATTAGGTCCAGTCATGGCCGACTCTGGGGTTGCGGTGCTCATCTCGCTTTACTGGCCGAGGCAGCTGGCATACAGCTTCCGGGTCATGTGGCCAGCATGACTAAGCCGCTTCTGGCGAACCAGAGCAGCGCACGGAAATGCCGTTTACCTTCCCGCCGGAGAGGTACCTATTTATCTACTTGCACTTTGACGTGCTTTCAAACTGCTAGGTTGGCAGGAGCAGAGACCGAGCAACGGGAGCTCACCCCGTATCGGGGATTTGAACCGCCGACCTTCTGATCGGCAAGTCCTAGGCTCTGTGGTTTAACCCACAGCGCCACCCGCGGCCCTTGCAATATCCTCTACCCCACTATAATTAAAAAAAAAACCCCAAGGAGAATTCATGTACTCACTGGATGAATCCCTGCATGTGCTTATGGCAGAAGTCTGCTACCGCCACCCCACCGTGCCCATCGTAGACGGCAAAATACAGGACCTCGTCGGTCAGCTGGGCGTAATCAAAGCGGTCTTCGTTTTCCTTCCGCTTCCCAATGTGGCTGGCGCAGCCCACCTTGGAGAGGCTGACTTTGGGGATGGGCTTCCCATATTTTATGCTTGGTGGGAGGAGGATGGGCTCATCGATGCGGTTGTCCCAGATCCCGAAGGAGTCCCACGTGGCCGGGCGGCCGCTGCCGTCCAAGTCGAAGCGAGATGTCCGGCGTACGCTGGTGGAGCTAGGGCAAATAGCCGCCGCCCGCTTGTCGTCTTGCAACAGGCGCGATGTCAGCAGTGCTCTCCTCCTCACCTGGTGGCCTCCGTTTCTAACCAGATTAATTAGAGCAGTGGACATAACTTGGGATCCGCGGGTGTTGGGGCGGAGAAGAGAACCGTGGGAAGCGGGTCTCAGAATATCCCCAATATAAAGAGATCTGGTCTAGGGAGGGGAAACAAAAAAGAAAGTTTGTCTTGATGTTTTCTACGGAGTTAGGACATATTAGCAGCCGGGGGAAAGTGCACCGCCTGGGGGTCATTCGTACAATCCCAATCTCAACACACAGCCCCCTATCCAACTTGAAACAGCACTGGACCCTACTTAGCTTTGCAAATGTGCTAGCAGTTTTCTTGCTGGACCAGGTTGTTCCCGTGACTCAGCAACCCAGTTTTAAGACTCCTGCGTGCCAGACACGTCTTTCCTTTCTTTTCAATCAAAGCTGAATGAAAGCAAAGGAAACTCATTTCAGTGTACCCTATCAAATGTCAACTCCCAGCTAATGAAATGCATGTTTGCTCTTTGAGTTTTGATAGTCAAATGCACCACAGGCATGGGCCGGTCACAGCTGAGCATTTTTCCTTCTCATTGATGTTTAACTCACATTCACCAAAAAGAAATCAGACTGCAAACGCCCAGCATTTGCACTGAAATAAGGCTCCGTTCACATCAACAATACTGAACCTAGAGTTAGAATAAGACAGGTGAGTGAATGTTATGTTTATTTACTTAATTTTCTTGAGAGTCCCATGGACTGCAAGAAGATCAAACCTATCCATTCTGAAGGATATCAGCCCTGAGTGCTCACTGGAAGGACAGATCCTGAAGCTGAGGCTCCAATACTTTGGCCACCTCATGAGAAGAGAAGACTCCCTGGAAAAGCCCCTGATGTTGGGAAAGATGGAGGGCACAAGGAGAAGGGGACGACAGAGGACAAGATGGATGGACAGTGTTCTCGAAGCTACAAACATGAGTTTGGCCAAACTGCGGGTGGCAGTGGAAGACAGGAGTGCCTGGCGTGCTCTGGTCCATGGGGTCACGAAGAGTTAGACACGACTAAACGACAAAAATTAAATGTATATCCTGCCTTTCCTTCGCAAAGGAGCCCAGGGCAGCAAACACATCTGTGATTTTAAAAAATACAATCAAGAATATACTTACAACTTGTTTAAAATGTCATAATAATAATAATAGTAATAATGTATTTGTACCCCGCCCATCTGGCTGGGTTTCCCCAGCCACTCTGGGCAGCTTCCATAGAAACCAAAAATACAGTAAAATATCACACGTTAAAAACTTCCCTGAACAGGGAATGTCAGGTAGTTGTTTATCGCTTTCACATCTGATGGGAGGGCGTTCCACAGGGCGGGCGCCACTACCGAGAAGGCCCTCTGCCTGGTTCCCTGTAACCTCACGTCTTGCAGTGAGGGAACCGCCAGAAGGCCCTCGGAGCTGGACCTCAGTGTCAGGGCAGAACGATGGGGGAGGAGATGCTCCTTCAGATATACTGGACTGAGGCCGTTTAGGGCTTTAAAGGTCAGCACCAACACTTTGAATTGTGCTCGGAAACGTACTGGGAGCCAATGTAGGTCTTTCAAGACCAGTTTTATATGGTCTCGGCAGCCACTCCCAGTCACCAAAGACTATTATTAAAGACTATTAAACTCATCTAAAAACAATGAAACCATATTGTAACCATATTGACTGCTGGAATTGCTCAGCTGGTAGACCTGGGGTCATGGGTTCAAGGATTCCTGCATTGCAGGGGGCTGGTTGAGAAGACCCTAGTGGTCCCTTCCATATGATTCTTTGAACCAGATTATGTTTCTGGATAGGCCAGCTGAAAGAGAATATTTTCAGCAGGCATCTAGTAAAATGTAGCGATGGCGCTTGCTTCATGTCAACTGGCAGGGAGTTCCAAAAGTACAGTGCTGCCAGGCCAAGAGAATGACTCCTTACCTATGCAAAATTACAGTGGTGCCTCGCAAGACGAAAAGAATCCGTTCCGCGAGTCTCTTCGTCTAGCGTTTTTTTTGTCTTGCGAAGCAAGCCCATTGACGGCTTAGCGGATTAGCACTATTAGCGGCTTAGCGGATAAGCAGATAAGCGGCTTAGAAAAAGGGGGGGAGGGGAAAAAAATCCGCAGGAACTCGCAAGACATTTCTGTCTTGCGAAGCAAGCCCATAGGAAATTCGTTTTGCGAAGCGCCTCCAAAACGGAAAACCCTTTCATCTAGCGGGTTTTCCGTCTTGCGAGGCGTTCATCTTGCGGGGCACCACTGTAACACTATGTGACACTTGTAGAGTTCCACAGAATGAGCCCAAGTTGGCTACTAGTGGCAGTCAGTCAAGACTTCCAATTTCAGTTAGCTAGTATGGTTCTGAGAATATACTGTATTTTTTGCTCTAGAAGACTCACTTTTCCCTCCTAAAAAGTAAGGGGAAATGTGTGTGTGTCTTATGGAGTGAATGCAGGCTACGCAGCTATCACAAAAGCCAGAACAGCAAGAGGGATTGCTGCTTTCACTGCACAATGATCCCTCTTGCTGTTCTGGCTTCTGAGATTCAGAATTTTTTCTTTTCTTTTTCTTTTTTTGTTTGTTTTCCTCTTCCAAAAACTAGGTGCGTCTTGTGGTCTGGTGCGTCTTATAGAGCGAAAAATACGGTGATTTCACACGGGGATGCGAGTTCGGAACTCAACGTTATACCACCCTCAGCCCCAACACAAACCTTTTTTTAAAAAAAGGTGTTCTGTGTTTTCTAGCTCAGGAATGCTACAACCCTCTGTGTCATCTCCACACGAAGACCCAGATTCAAATCTTCCCCCCAGAAAATTGATAAGTAGTCCTGGGGCTGGTCACTTTCTAAATTACAGCGTTAGCAAGTGAAAGGATAAAATGGGATGAAGAAAAGAACAGCTACTCTGAATAAGGGCAGAATGAAAAGGTAATAGAAACCTCAACCTCTACACTCATAATGATTGCAGGGGTAAGTATGGAGATCTTTTCTGTTGGACACAGGGCAAGAGGTAACTGAGCCAGCGCTGTTGCTGTGCCAACATTTATTTATATAAAGGTCTGGACCTGTAATGGCACCAGACTACACAGTCCCCCAAGGGGAAGCAAGAGTTGCAACTCCACCTTTCGTCTTTCTAAGCCCTCCCTCTTCTGGTAGTGCAGCAATCTGAGATGGTCTCGCAGGTAGTTTTCCAGTTGGAGAAAATTCTAAAGATGAACTCAGTCATTCATCCACCGCCCCTGCCCCCACCCGGCCAATATAATTCCCAATACAGACACTAGAGTGCCTTCAGCGTTGGGATAAACAACCTGCCACCCCTCCAGATGTTGTTGAATACCAACTACAAGAATCGGCTCCCTGGAAGAAAAAGTGGCCTATATAAACATATTAATTTTTAAATGAAGTTGCTCCATCTTAGGAACTTTCATTGGGGGGGGCTATGCCTTCCTAAAGGAGCACATTTGCCTATGCTGTTTAAGGGTAAAGGGACCCCTGACCATTATGTCCAGTTGCGGACGACTCTGGGGTTGCGGTGCTCATCTCGCTTTACTGGCCGAGGGAGCCGGCGTACAGCTTCCGGGTCATGTGGCCAGCATGACTAAGCCACTTCTGGCGAATCAGAGCAGCGTACGGAAACGCCATTTACCTTCCCGCCAGAGTGGTACCTATTTATCTACTTGCACTTCGTGCTTTTGAACTGCTAGGTTGGCAGGAGCAGGGACCGAGCAACGGGAGATCACACCGTCACGGGGATTCGAACATTCGACCTCACCCCATTGCAGGGATTCAAACCTCCGACCTTCTGATCGGCAACCCCTAGGCTCTGTGGTTTAAACCACAGCGCCACCCGCGCCTGCTGCTTAGGAACAAGCAAAAGGAAGGGAAGACACAAGGATCAGGAATCAGCAGCAGAGGGGAAACAAGTCAAATAACTGCAGAAAGCGAATATTACTGGGGGGGGGGGCGGGTTACTGAGTCCCAGAAGTTCACCAATGTGATCAGAGCCAATACCAAAAAATCACAATTTTACCTTTAAGTGTTCTGACCTATTTCCAAAGGAAACTGATCCTACCACTGGGGATTTTGGCTCGGTGGTAGTGGTGGAATTTTCCACCTACTGCTCAGAGGAATGTTTCAGCAAAGGTGTGTAAACACCCAGCAGTGCCTGAAGGGTTAAAACAGGTTCAGCGGAAGTTTTTTTCACACAAGCTGAGGTGGGAAGATTATAGAGGAATGACCTTGTTTCAGAGTGCAGCCAAAAGCTACAAGGCATTGCTTATGTAAATTCTTTGAAACCAGGAAATTTTCTACAGTGCAGAAATTTGGATCACTCCCTCTAAGCTTCAAAAAACCTCACAGTGACTAGGAGCAGCCTTTTCTCAATCCTGGACCCCAAATGTTGGGAGGACTACAACTCCCATCATCCCTGACTGCCGGTCCTGCTAGCTAGGGATAATAATAATAATAATTTATTGTTTGTACCCTGCCCATCTGGCTGGGCTTCCCCAGCCACTCTGGGCGGCTTCCAACAAAGATTAAAAACCCACTATGACTAAAACACCAAACATTAAAAACTTCCCTAAACAGGGCTGCCTTCAGATGTCTGAACGATGGGAGTGGCCGAGGCCATTTAGGGCTTTAAAGCACCAACACTTTGAACTGTGCTCGGAAACGTACTGGGAGCCAATGTAGGTCTTTCAAGACCAGTGTTATGAGGTCTCGGTGGTCGCTCCCAGTCACCATGATGGGATGATGGGAGTTGTAGTCCAACAACATCTGGGGGACTCAAGGCTGAGAAAAGGCTGGACCTACAGGGTGTATAAATGTGTGGATAACTGCTGTAAGAAAAACTGCACTCCTGGGAAGGGGGAGGTGCAAAATAACTTCCCTTTGAAGTCCCTTGCCCCATCACCTGTTTAAAGACATAGCTTTCCACATAATCTGCATACAGTGGTACCTCGGGTTAAGTACCAGAGGTCTGTTCTTAACCTGAAACTGTTCTTAACCTGAAGCACCACTTTAGCTAATGGGGCCTCCTGCTGCTGCCGGAGCACAATTTCTGTTCTTATCCTGAAGCAAAGTTCTTAACCTAACGCACTGTTTCTGGGTTAGTGGAGTCTGTAACCTGAAGCGTATGCAACCTGAAGCGTATGCAATCTGAGGTACCACTGTAGTTACCAGGCTTTTGGACTCTCTCAATAAATTGAATCCTGCAAGCTATATATAGCTTTAAGCCCCAAGTTAAGAACATACTCGCATGTAAAGCTGAGCAACTCATGCACTTCTAAGGATTTACCTGGCTGTCACTGCTGCAGGATCTTGATTCAAGACCAGCCAAACAATAGGATGTCTTGCACAGGGTTTATGGGCTGGGCAAGTCACAATTGCCTATGTGATGCTTGCTTGTGTTCAAAGTCAAACCTGTACAAAGCAAAACAAAATAAAAAAAAATTCCTTCCAGTAGCACCTTAAAGACCAACTGAGTTAGTTCTAGGTATGAGCTTTCGTGTGCATGCACACTTCTTCAGATACACTGAAACAGAAGTCACCGGACCTTTCTATATAGTGAGAAGGTGGGGAGGGGTATTACTCAGAAGGGTGGTGGGAATGGGTGATTGGCAGATAGCTGCGATGAGCCTGTTGACGACTCTTAATGACTGCAATAGGTCTAACAGGAAAAAGCAAGGGGTGAGAAGGTGAAAAATGGCTTTGTCATGTATAATGAGATAAGAATCCAATGTCTTTATTCAAACCAGGTCTCTCCATAGTTTTAAGTTTGGTGATAAGTTGCAATTCAGCAGCTTCTCTTTCCAGTCTATTTCTGAAATTCCTTTGTAATAGAACAGCTACTTTGAGATCTTGTATAGAATGTCCTGGGAGATTGAAGTGTTCTCCTACTGGTTTTTCTGTCTTGTGGTTCCTGATGTCGGATTTATGTCCATTTATTCTTTGGCGTAAGGTCTGGCCTGTTTGTCCAATATAGAGAGCTGAAGGACACTGTTGGCATTTTATGGCATACACAATGTTAGACGATGAGCAATTAAATAGTCCCGAGATGGTATGTGTGATGTTGTTGGGGCCAGTAATGGTGTTGTCCGGGTGTATGTGGCAGCAAAGTTGGCATCTGGGTTTATTGCAGGCTCTGATTCTTATCTCATTATACATGACAAAGCCATTTTTCACCTTCTCACCCCTTGCTTTTTCCTGTTAGACCTATTGCAGTCGTTAAGAGTCGTCAACAGGCTCATCGCAGCTATCTGCCAATCACCCATTCCCACCACCCTTCTGAGTAATACCCCTCCCCACCTTCTCACTATATAGAAAGGTCCGGTGACTTCTGTTTCAGTGTATCTGAAGAAGTGTGCATGCACACGAAAGCTCATACCTAGAACTAACTCAGTTGGTCTTTAAGGTGCTACTGGAAGGAATTTTTTTTTATTTTGTTTTGACCATGGCAGACCAACACGGCTACCTATCTGTAACTGTACAAAGCAGTCACTAACACATCTAATGCTGGCTCGTGGGTACTTTATTTTCTCAGCCCTGCAATGGGACCAGCAGGATTAGTGCATTCAATGCCAACTGGCAACAAGAGATTACAATCCGCTTAAGAAGGCAGGAGGAATTTGATTCAGTTTGCATTTAAAGGCAAATCTACCTTATCAACACTTTCTGAAATATGCCAACTGAAAAGCAGAATGTCCTGGGTTGAAATTCCCATTCCAGCTCACTCAGTGACTTTTGATTGGTTCCTCTCTTGCAGCCTAACCTACCTTCCAGTTGTTGGCAAGGATCAAATGGGGCAGGGTGGAGAGAAGAGACCTCTGAGCAGGCTTTCTCAAATTTGGCCCTCCAGATGTTCTGTGACTACAATTCCCATCATCCCTGACCACTGGGTCCTGCTAGCTAGGGATTGTGGGAGTTGTAGGCCAAAAACATCATAGAATCATAGAATCATAGAGTTGGAAGAGACCACAAGGGCCATCGAGTCCAACCCCCTGCCAAGCAACATCTGGAGGGCCGAGTTTGAGGAAGCCTGCCTTTGAGCATTTGGACATAAACTTTAATTTGTTTAGATTCTTATACAAGCCACTTTTCGGGATTAACCAAGGTGACTCGCAGGATATAAAAACACAAAACTCACCCGCAGGGCAATTTGCAAGCCATAAAAGTGCAATTTGAAAAAATCACACTAAGACATCTAAGCAGGTTATAGCAGCAATAAAACATTAAATAAGCACGGGAAAGTATGCAGCAAATGCAGCAAAACAAAGAATTTTAAAAGTAGCAGTTAAATACCAAACAACTAAAATAAATACCAACTAAAAACAATGGGGGGGGGAGAGAAGCAGGGAATCCTCAAGGTCTTATTAAATGGCAAAAAGATAAGAGCCATACTGTTAAGTTGTGGGTAAACATAGCAGACGACACAGTGATTTCTCCAAAGCAGCTCTTTATTCGTAAGCTGGAACAGAACTGAACAGCAAACAGCTCAGCAGGCCTGCTTTTATAGGCAGCCGGCTGTCAACATTGTAGCAGCAACAACCCAGGGTTTCCCGCCTAAAATAAGTGACGTGGACCTGAGTGAAAACTATCTACATGATACTCCTTTTGGCCAGGGTGAGAACTTCAATACATAACACCTACCTACCTGTCTAGGCAAAGAGTTTGAAAAACATGGAGCCACCATACGAAAAAGACCTCCCTGTCTAATACTACTTTCAAGTAACAGATAGGTATCCGTGTTGGTCTGCCATTGTCAAAACAAAATAAAAAAATTCCTTCCAGTAGCACCTTAAAGACCAACTAAGTTGTTCTAGGTATGAGCTTTCGTGTGCATGCACACTTCTTCAGATACACTGAAACAGAAGTCACCGGACCTTTCTATATAGTGAGAAGGTGGGGAGGGGTATTACTCAGAAGGGTGGTGGGAATGGGTGATTGGCAGATAGCTGTGATACTTACTTTCAAGTAAGGTCTCAAAGGTCAATCCAGAACACTTTGGAATGGCAATGGACAAAGGGAGAAATCCACTTTCCCGCCCACAGCAAATTACTTTGAGTGCTCGGATCCCCTACACAAAAGGTCTCAAGCAAAGATTCAGAGCTGGTTCCAGATTTTGGTGGGCCCTTAAATAAAATGCAAAGGGGTGGGGGTGGGGCAGGCAACACATTCCCTGAGAGGGCTGGCTTCACTACTATCATCCCTCCCAGGCCATTTATCTGCCCTCTTCCTTTGAGCAGGGTCCACAAAGCTGCCCAGGGCTTGGCCTATGGAAGCAACTTCTCATTGGCACTACTGACAGATTTAGGAGAAAGCAGGTCAATAGGCTACAAGGAGGAGCAACTCCAGAGGTCTCCGGGGAGAGATATTGGAGAGGGGGTCCTAACTGAGGCGGGCACAACTCCTGACGTCGGCGCAGGGGTGTGTCTCTGCTTCCACGAATAGCAAAAGGAATCAGACTCGGAAGAAACCCCCCGAGGGTCATGGAGGCCAATGCAGGCATCTCAACACGCGGTGCCCCATTCAATTTGAACGCATCCCCTGGATCATGGTTAGTTTTGCAAATGCGCTAGCAATTATTATTATTTTGCTGCACCACTAGGAGGGCACCATGGGCGTATCGGTTGCGTCATGGAAGTTGGAAAATTTTCTCTTCCACCAGAGCGAAGACACCGCCTTCTTGCGTGTAAAGAGAGAAGGCGAGAGAGAGAGAGAAAGCCGAGCCACGCCTCTCCTCCCTTCCCCCCGCGAGAGGAACAGCAGGCGTTCTTCCAGCGGCTTCAGCTGCGTTCCAAATTGGAATTCCCCGGGCTCGCGTTCTAGAACCCGGCGGTTTCCAACATTCGCCGCCGCTGTTGCGCAGCTCCGTCTGCACCAGCCCAGCCCGCCTCCCTGTTCGAGTTCCTGGCAAGCAAGCGCCATTTGCACCGCAGCCAGCCGAGAGCGCTGGAGGAAGCTGTTGCTGCTGCTGCCGCCAACGGCTTCCTTCCATACGATTCTTCTAGAAACAGGCACCCTCGTGTGCACCGAACATCGCCTTAAGGAGAAACGCGACTGTGAACGCGAGACCCGGAAGGAAGGGCCGCCGCAAGTTCCACCTCGCGCGATTCTATTGCAGGCGAAGCGGCAAATAGAAAACTGTGCAAAATAAAGGGGGGGGGGAGAACCACCCACATATGTTTCCCCTGGAGAAAAGACAGCAAGATGACGAGCCCGTTTTCTTGCTTTAAGGCAAGCGCAAAGGAGCAGCCTGCAGGTTTAAAGGCGCAACAAACGAACTGGGAGTGATGTGTCTTTAAAAAATAATAATCAGGAAGGAGGAATGCAAGGTGAAGGGCTGGATCACATGTCTCTAAATGGCAAGCTACCCACTACAGTTAAGAACTTAAACTAGTGGCCAGGTGAGGGGGGCGGCGGCAGAATGAGCAGATAAAATTTATGGGGATCTATAAACAGTTATTACTCGTGGCAACTAAAATGGAACGTCCAGGTTCAAAGGCAATGTATCTCTCTGCCTATCAGCTGCCATGGAAACCAGCAGCCGGAGTAGCTGAATCATAAGTGGCTAAAGAGCTACCCGGTTCAAATTTCGCCCCTGCCATGTATTCACGGCGTGAATTTAGGCAAAGGCACTCCCTCGACCTCGGCTCTCTATGGGTAAGAATAATGCTGACTTACCTCGCAGGGTTGTTGTGGAAACTGCATTGAAGGGGGGCTGGACTGGATGACCCTGGGTGTCCCTTACAGCTCTGTGCTTCAAAAGGGCCCTGAACACTTGAAAATGCTATGTAATTAAAAATAATTGTATTTTTTTGCAACTGAAGGATACAGAATATTAGTCTTGGATCTGCCCTCAGTCAGATCCTGACATGGTCGTCCTAGGTACTTTAAAACTGGAGCATCGAGGAACGCTCCACGTTTTTAGGCGGAAACATGTGTAGCCGTCGAGCGATACAGTCCCAAGCACATTTGCCGCCTCATTGACTCTGTTCAGCCAGGCTCTTTTCCACAAGCAAGTACTGTATTCAAATTCGGCCTGCAAGCAGTTCGCTGCAGCCTCTCCCTACCCCATTCATGCAATTTGGGACAACCCTGGAGAAAATGGGTCGAGGCTTGCAAGCCAAGCCTGTCAACCGAGCGCGCAACAAAACCCAAAATTAAGAGAAGTGGGGAAACCCATCCTCTTCCTTAGCAGACAGGGCATGTCCACGCCAAAAACTGAGCGCCAAGAGGACGCCTCGGCGGAAAGCCCTGGAAAGATGCATAGCATAGGGGACGAACGGCGGCTTGGAAACGTTCCTTCTGCGCGCCAACGCGAGGTGGCGGCGGCGGCAGAGAATTGCAACCTTCCAGCCGCCTCCCGTAGCTTCCTGTGAAGCGCAAGCAATGCAAGAAAGCTGAATGGGAAGCAAGCGAGCAACTGGCGAAGGCGCGAGCTTTCTCTTGTTACCTGGCAAGGCTTGCCCTCGAGGAGATGCGTAGCAAGGCGGCCGGTCCTGCCTCTCCCGCTGGACCAGAGCACTCCACCCGTGCAAAGAGGAGGAGGAGGAGGAGGAGGAGGAGGAGGAAAAAGCAGTGGCAACCAGCAGTCGACACACTTCTCCCCGGCGAATTCTCCAAATATTTCCCTGCGCGCAATGGCCGTGCGTAAAAGGCGAGAAACTCGATCCGGCGAGGAGTGTGACAGCTCTCCTGCCCTATCGAGGCAGGGCCCAGCCCGCCTCCCGGAGCCAATCGAAGCCGCGGAGCCGAGCGAGCCTCCTTCCTTCCCTCCCTTTGCCGGCCAAATTCGCCTCGGAGTGGGCGGGCTCCTTTGCTCGAGGCCCGGGGGCGCGTGATGCAACGCGGCGAAATGACACCGGTCCTCCTCGCCCTCTGCACCGGCCAATAGTAGCAGCGCTTACATTTGCGCGCTGGGCGGTTTTCTCCCTCTCTTCCCTGATATTTATTTGCATGACACTTAGGAGCGGTGCGAGGTGGGGTGGAGGGTTAAAGCGCTCGCCTGCAAATTCTGGCCAGGAGCCGGCTGTGCAAACGGCTTGCTTTGGGCTAGAAACGTTCCCCCGTGTGAGCATCGCAGAAGCGGCGAACCTGCTGCGCTTGCCAGCTGAGCAGCAGGACGGGGGAAAACAGCAACCCAGTTTTGATCCGCAGGATGGATAATTAGCAAGCTTTTCCTTTACGGCTCTATGGCGTGGGTTGCAACTATTTGACATGAGGTTGCTGTGTGATCCTTCGGTGAAATGAAATGACGCGTTTGGAAGTGTATAAAAAACATTGCTTTGGATGTGGTTCTTAGCAGCCTCCTTATTTTTGTGCCTGTTCACATTTGTATTTCAGTAAAGGCCTATCTTTTCACTTGAAGCCTGCTTCTTTTCCCTTTTGGGTTTCTGTGTCGGTAACCTCAAGTCTAGGAACGTCCTTTTAAATTTCTCCAACAGCATGAACACACTTGGAATAATACTGTGTGTACAGTTCTGATGGCAGCACCCCAAGAGGGATACTGTAGAACTTTTAAAAGGTTCAGAAAAGAGCAACCACAATGATCATCAACCCAGCCAGATGGGCAGGGTATAAATAAATTGTTGTTATTGTTATTATTAGGCGCCTGGAACAATTCCTTTTCAGTCTAGAAATAAAGCAAATAAGGAGAGGGGGGGTGTAATATTGTGCATGAGGTTCAGAAAAAATACAGCACTTGTTTTTTCTCCTTTAGGGATAATGCTAGAAGCCCGGGCATCATCCAGATAACCTGAATGTTGGAAGAAAATGGATGTTGGAAGAATGGATGAAAAAAAGTATTTCTTTACACAGCACTTAATTAAACTTTGGACTTCAGTAGCACAAGATCTAGTCATGGCCACCAACTTGGACTTTAAAAGGAGATTAGATAAATTTATAGGCAGTGGCGTAGCGTGGGTTGTCAGCACCCGGGGCAAGGCAAGTAATTTGCGCCCCCTAACCCATGGATTTGCGCCCCCTAACCCTAACCCCCAGATGTTGCGCCCGGTGCGGCCGCCCCCCCTGCACCCCCCACGCTACACCACTGTTTATATGGGATTAGATAAAGTGATGAAGGAAGGCTATCAATGGCTGCGAGTCATTATGGCTGCATCCTATCTCCAGTATTGGAGTCAGTAGCCCTCTGAATATCAGTTGCCAGGGGGCATAAGTGTGGGGAGTGCAGTTATACTGTGCACTGTATGAAGTACAGTCGTACCTCAGAAGTCGAGCGCCTTGCGACTCGAACATTTTGGCTCCTGAACGCTGCAAACCCAGGAGTGAGTGTTCCGGTTTGTGAACATTCTTTGGAACCTGAACGTCCGATGTGGGTTCTGCGGGTTCCGATTGGCTGCAGGAGCTTCCTGCAGCCAGTCAGAAGCCGTGCCTTGGTTTTGAAACGTTTTGGAAGTCGAACAGACTTCTGGAATGGATTCTGTTCGGCTTCCAAGGTACGACTGTACTTTCTTTTGTCCTGAATCTTCCAACATTCGGCCCAGGAGCTCAAATGCCAAATGCAAACCTTTTCCTCATATGGGAGTTTTCCCGCCCTTGATCATTTTGGTTTTCCTTTTCTGAAACTTTTCAAACTCCACACTATCCTTTTTAAGAGGTGAAGCAACCACAACTGTATAGTATTCCAAATGGGGTCACATAATACACTTAAAAGTCATTATGATATCACTAGTTTTCAGTTACTTTCTTAATGATCCCTGGCAAGGAATTCGCTTTTTCCGCAGCTGGGTCTTCCCTGACCCATTTCAGGATCTCCTTACACTCCCTGGGAAAATGGAGATTTTCTACATTCAGGTTCCAGTCTCCACAAGGTGCGAATTATGTGTCATTTTAGACAGGGCCTGATGCAATAGTGCTCTGATCTTGCCACTGAAATGCAAGCAAGTAGCAACACATTGGTATGTTTGCTGTCCTGGTTACTGCGAGCTGGTCTATCAATGGTTATGTTTACAGACTTTTGTGACCCTAGAGGCAGAAATTAAGTGTTCCTTAAGCTTCATGGCTGTGGATGTTTCCTGCAAATACAGAGGGTTGTGACTAGTGCTCAGCCAGTGTGGTGTAGTGGTTAAGAGCGGTAGTCTTGCAATCTGGGGAACCAGGTTCGCGTCTCGGCTCCTTCACATGCAGCTGCTGGGTGACCTTGGGCCAGTCACACTTCTTTGAAGTCTCTCAGCCCCACTCACCTCACAGAGTGTTTGTTGTGGGGGAGGAAGGGAAAGGAGAATGTTAACCGCTTTGAGACTCCTTCAGGTAGTGATAAAGCGGGATATCAAATCCAAACTCTTCTTCTTCTTCTTAAGCAGATTATGCAGGCAGTTTTGAAGACAGGTGTAAGTTGACAAAGTTAAAGCACATGAGAGCAGATTGGCTGCTGTGGAGGAGTGTCGTTTGCTTCTTCTTACAGCCTCCTTGTATATATATTTTTCTAAAAACAAGCAAATATTACCTAGGCACTTAAATCTCTAGTCCACTGTAAGCCAAAGGAAACCTCTTGTTGCTTGTGAAAGTGAGGAGTGCATAGCAATGTTCTAGGGGTTAATCTCTTAAACTACCATAGAAACGGCACTGCTCTGTTTTCCATTCATTCTGTTCCTTATTTGCTCTGCTCTCCCAACTGGTCCCATCACCTCCTGGCAAATAGGGAAGGGGAAGAAATGGAGGCAGCGAGAGATTTTACTTCCTTGGGCTCCATGATCACTGCAGAAGGTGACAGCAGCCACGAAATTAAAAGACGCCTGCTTTTTTGGGGCAAAGTGATGACAAACCTAGACAACATCTTAAAAAGTAGAGACATCACCTTGCCAACAAAGGTCTGTATTGTTAAAGCCATGGTTTTCCCAGTAGTGATGTATGGAAGTGAGAGGTGGACCATAAAGAAGGCTGATCGCCGAAGAATTGATGCTTTTGAATTATGGTGCTGGAGGAGACTCTTGAGAGTCCCATGGACTGCAAGAAGATCAAACCTCTCCATTCTTAAGGAAATCAGCCCTGAGTGCTCACTGCAAGGACAGATCCTGAAGCTGAGGCTCCAATACTTTGGCCACCTCATGAGAAGAGAAGACTCCCTGGAAAAGACCCTGATGTTGGGAAAGATGGAGGGCACAAGGAGAAGGGGACGACAGAGGACGAGATGGTTGGACAGTGTTCTGGAAGTTACCAGCATGAGGCAGTGGAAGACAGGAGTGCCTGGCGTGCTCTGGGCCATGGGGTCACGAAGAGTCAGACACGACTAAACGACTAAACAACAACAACAACAACAACAACTCAGTTCTGTAACATGATATGTTTCCATGGGATTTTTTTCTCTGATCTTGAAGCAGAAATGCAAAGAAGTGTTCAAGCTGCAGTAATGATCTGTAAGAAGAAAAGAGGTTGGTGTTACTCCAAAAGGCTACATGTATGTATCCCTGCTTCCACAGAATTTAGGACAGCACATATAGGGTTTATGGGAAACTGGCCATGTGTATTGTGTGTATTGGCCACATACACTCAGGCACAGTGAAATCCTGTGCACCATTCCCAAATAACTCCAACTCCTCTTTCACAGTCTTCCCAGGGCCTATCTCAATGTTTCCCATACTTTTTGTTCCATGGCACACTGGAAAATTGCTCAGGTTCTTGGCAGACCACTTAATGATGTTTCCACCCGACCTGCTGTAACAATTGTATTGTGCTTTTCGAGATCTGTATGATTTTTAACTGTGCCCTTTTGCTTCGTTTGTTTCTTATGCATTTTATTTTATTGCATTGCAATTTAAATTGCATAGATTTCAAACTGTAATGCAATAAAATAGAACATAAGAAATGAAAGATGCAATAAAAATAGAGTTAAAAATCAATAAGGATGTTTAATGC